>NC_053041.3:260440194-261690194 GCF_002575655.3 Aegilops tauschii subsp. strangulata | reverse complement strand
AAAAAATATTTATTTGTTTTTAATATTTTTCCTCCAATATTTCATTCACTTTGGAGAAGTCATATTATCTCCTCTCTTATATTTTAATATGAAATATTTTCGGAGAGAAAAATAATAAAACAAATGATCCTCGTTTCGATATTTGATTAAAAAAATTCAAATATGAAAACGGTGAAATCCCCAACTCTCTCCTAGGGTCCTTGAGTTGCTTAGAATTTCGAGGATCGCAAATCGAAATGCAATAAAATATGCTATGCATGAATGATCTATGTATAACATTCCAAATTGAAAATTTGGGATGTTACAAACCTACCCCCCCCCCTTAAGATGAATCTCGCCCTCGAGATTCGGGTTGGCTAGAAAATAGGTGCGGGTGGTCTTTGCGTAGATCATCCTCTCGTTCCTAGGTGGCTTCATCCTTGGTATGGTGGCTCCACTGAACTTTGCAAAACTTGATAACCTTACTATGAGTAAGCCGGCTGGCAAACTCTAGAATCTTGATAGGCTTCTCCTTATATGTCAAATCACTGTCCAACTTAATCACTTCCAGTGGCACTGTATCCCTCGGAGGGATATCATCCATCTCTGCGTGGCACTTCTTCAACTGGGAAACGTGAAACACATCATGTACTCCCGACAGTCCTTCGGGTAACTCCAACTTGTAGGCAACCTCTCCCATGCGTTCCAAAACACGGTACGGTCCCACAAATCTCGGGGCTAACTTTCCTTTAACTCCAAAACGTTGAACACCTCGCAAGGGTGACACTAGCAGATATGCTCGGTCTCCGATTTCATAGACTACCTCCTTGCGTTTTAAATCTGCATAACTCTTCTGTCGGGACTGAGCTACCTTCAATCTATCCCGAATCAGCTTAACCTTCTCTTCAGATTCCTTAATCAAATCCGGTCCAAACAACTGGCGGTCTCCAACTTCATCCCACATCAACGGTGTTCGGCATCTTCTTCCATACAGGGCTTCGAAAGGTTCCATCTTCAAACTGGCCTGGTAGCTGTTGTTGTACGAGAACTCCACGTATGGCAGGTTGTCATCCCAGCTAGATCCGTAATCTAGTGCACAAGCTCTCAACATGTCCTCCAGAATCTGATTGACACTCTCGGTTTGTCCATCTGTCTGCGGGTGAAAAGTTGTACTGAACTCCAACCTGGTTCCCAAAGTCTGGTGCAACTGGTGCCAAAACTTTGAAGTAAATTGGGTTCCTCTATCTGATACGATGGTCCTCGGAACTCCGTGCAGACATACGATCATGGTCATGTATATCTTGGCCAACTTCGCACTTGCGTAAGTGGTTTTCACTAGGATAAAGTGGGCTACTTTGGTCAAGCGATCCACTACTACCCAGATAGAATCATATCCCGATTGGGTCCTGGGAAATCCGGGGATAAAATCCATGCCAAGCTTGTCCCACTTCCATTCGGGTATCGGCATAGGCTGCAGTAATCCTGCTGGCTTCTGATGTTCTGCCTTCACTCTCTGACATACATCACATATGGCTACATACTCGGCAATATCCTTCTTCATACCAGTCCACCAGAAACGCTCCTTCAAATCCAAATACATCTTGGTGTTTCCGGGGTGTATCGAGTATGGCGAGTCATGAGCTTCCTGTAGTATCAACTTCCTGATCTCTGCATTATTGGGCACATATATATGGTCCTTAAACCACAAGGTGTCGTGCTCATCCTCACGAAAACCTTTGGCTTTCCCTTCACTCATCTTCTCCGTTATCTCGGCAATCTCCTTGTCATCCTTCTGTGCTTCTCGGATCTTTCCCAACAATGTAGACTGAACATCCATTGCTACAACAAAACCTCTAGGAACAATCTCCAGACGTAGCTCCCTGAGATCCTCGGCTAACTCCTTTGGCATCCCTCCGCTTACGAGGGTGTTAACATAACTCTTACGGCTCAAAACGTCTGCTATGACATTGGCCTTGCCTGGATGATAGTGCAACTTCATATCATAATATTTTATGAGCTCCAACCATCTCCTCTGCCTGAGGTTAAGCTCCTTCTGTGTGAAGATGTACTTCAAACTCTTGTGATCCGTGTATACATCGCAACGGTTTCCAATGAGAAAGTGTCTCCAGGTCTTGAGCGCATGCACCACAGCGGCTAACTCCAAATCATGCATGGCATAATTCAATTCGTGCGGTTTCAGTTGTCGTGAGGCATACTAAACAACTCTCCCGTCTTGCATCAGTACTCCTCCAAGTCCTAAGCGAGAGGCGTCGCAATACACTTGGAAATCCTTGCGTATATCTGGCAGAATCAGCACTGGGGCTGTAGTCAAACATTTCTTCAACTCCTGGAAACTTGCTTCACATTCCTCAGTCCAATGGAACTTAGTGTCCTTCTTCAACAATGTCATCATAGGCTTTGCAATCTTAGAGAAATTCTCAATAAATCTTCGATAATATCCCGCGAGTCCAAGAAAACTGCGGATCTCTCCAACTGAGGGGGGTGCCAACCACTCAGTGACTGACTGGACCTTGGTGGGATCCACTGTTATACCTTCTCCTGATATAACATGTCCAAGAAATCCAACTTCCTTCAACCAAAACTCACATTTGCTGAACTTGGCATATAACTGGTGTTCCCTGAGCTTCTCGAGAACTAAACGCAAATGCTCCTTGTGTTCCTCTTCATTCTTTGAGTATACCAAGATATCATCAATGAACACCACGACAAATTTACCCAAAAACTCCATGAACACTTTGTTCATCATACTCATGAAATAGGCAGGGGCATTAGTAAATCCAAATGACATAACCGTATACTCATACAGCCCGTACCTTGTGGTGAAAGCTGTTTTAGGTATGTCCTTCTCCCGGATCTTCAGTTGGTGATATCCTGATCGCAGATCGATCTTCGAAAACACTTTAGCTCCTGTCAACTGGTCAAATAAATCATTGATCATCGGCAGTGGGTACTTGTTCTTGATCGTCACTTCATTCAACGCACGATAATCAACAACCATCCTTAAGGATCCATCCTTCTTCTCAACCAAGAGCAATGGGGCTCCCCAAGGTGATGAACTTCGTCGGATGTAACCTTTCTCCAATAACTCCTTAATCTGCTTCTTGATCTCTTTTAGATCATTTGCGGGCATCCGGTATGGTCTCTTTGATATTGGCCCGGTGCCTGGCAATAGCTCTATCAGAAACTCGATGTCTCGATCTGGTGGCATGCCTGGTAACTCCTCTGGAAAAACATCTGGGTAATCCTTCATTGCAGGCACTTCCTCCTGAACAACTCCCGTGAGAGAATTTACTTGGCTCCTCCTAGGCACATGCCTAGATACATACTTGATCCTTTTTCCCTCAGGGGTGGTGAGTAAAATTGACTTACTCGCGCAATCGATATTTCCTCCATACATCGATAGCCAGTCCATTCCTAGTATCACATCCAAACCTTGTGACTCCAAAACTATCAAGTCTGAGGGGAAAACATGGCCTCCAATGGTCAATGGTATCTGAAAACATCCTTGTCTTGCCATATACTCCGCTCCTGGCGAACTTACTAACATAGGTGTCCTAAGTACCTTAGTGGGCAACTTATACTTATCCACGAATCCCCTTGATATGTATGAATGCGATGCACCAGTATCGAAAAGAACAATTGCAGTAAAAGACTTAACCAAAAACTTACCGACAACTGCATCAGACTGCTCCTCAACCTCCTCCACGTTCACGTGGTTCACTTGTCCCCTATTGAAAGGGTTGGGCTTCTTCCCAGCACTTCCATTGCCATTGTCGTTCTTCAATTCTGGACAATCGTTGGCGTAGTGCCCAGTCTTCCCGCACTTGAAACAAGTAATGTGACTTTGGTCCTTCTTGGCGGGTGTGGCTCGGTTAGAGCGGTCCTGATTGCTGCCTGCTCCATTCCCATTTCCATTCTTGGGGCCATTGTGGTTATGGGAACTTCCTCCGATGTGGGTGTGGCCTCCATGGTTATGGACAAGTCCTCCCGAGTTCGGGGTGAAACGAGGCTTCTATTGAGCTCCAGAATTGTACTTTCCTTGTCCATACTTCGTCTTGCGGCTCTCAATCTGCTGTTGTTTCCCTTCAATCATAAGAGCCTTATCTACCAACTCCTGGTAGTTGTTGAATGTTGCCACCATCAACTGCATGCTCATCTCATCATTCAGCCCTTCCATAAACTTCTCCTGCTTCGCGGCATCTGTGGCCAAATCATCAGGGGCATAACGAGATAGCTTGCTAAACTCATCTACGTACTGAGCCACAGTACGATTTCCCTGGCATAAGTTGCGAAACTCACGCTTCTTCATGCTCATAGCTACAGTTGAGACATGGGTTGTGCGGAATGCTTGGTGAAACTGATCCCAAGTGACATTTGCTATGGGAAAAGTGGATGTGTAATTCTCCCACCATGAGGCTGCTGGTCCGTCCAACTGATGTGCGGCGAAACGCACCTTCTCTGCATCTGTGCAACCTGCGGTGGTCCACTCCCTTCCAATCCTGCGTAGCCAGTCATCCGCAACTATGGGCTCGGTGCTACTGGAAAACACCGGCGGCTGTAACCTCAGAAAACGGGCTAAGTTGTCAACTGGAGGAGTGTTGTTGTTGTTGTTGTTGTTGTTGTTGTTGCCTTGGTTCTGGACTAATATCTGCATCAAGGCATTCTGCTGCTGGATCAACTAGGTGATCTCCGATGGGAAAACAAATCCGTTGTCACGTCTTGGAGGCATCTGATGGGTTTAGAGGGGAGAGATTAGAATAGAATAGAGGTCTAGTGAGAAAGCACTACCCATATGCACATGAGACAAACACAATCATATCACTCAATCAATCAAGCAAGGGCATACAAACGGTCTAGAACTATCGTTAAAGTGCTCGGACTACTACTATATACATGGGGGAATACTACTAATCATATGGTGGTCTACTAGAAATTTTGATCGGTGGAAGATTCCATGATGTCCGCTCCAACTTCGTCTTCAAAGTCATCATCACTATCGTCGGGGTCGGAGTCGGTGTCGTCGATGATGATGTAGTTCTCCAGGCAAGTGGAATCGTCGCTCTCTCCTCCTGGCGCGGGGTCTCCCATGAATACTCCGATCTTCTTTATCAGGTCATCGTTCTTCTCCAATAGTGTGGCGATTTCCTCCTCATATCCATCGCGTGTAGACTTGAGTTCCTCCTCAAGATTGGTGATCCTAGTCATTGCCTTCTTCAAATCTATCATGCCTGCGCACATCTGGTTCTCCTAGCGTCGAATGTGTTGATTTAACTCCTGGATGAATGCTGCAATGGACTTGTCCTTCCTGGTGCTGAATATCTCCCATTGCTCATCTCGGCGCCCACATATCTGGTAGATAGTATCCTTGAGATCCTTGTGGTAAACTTTGCCAATGCGTCCCATGGCGATGTGGGCTGCCATGCTCTTTCCCAGACTCCAGGTTGGGGCATCAAAGGAAAACTCTATGGGCTCCGTGACTGGCATGAACGTCCTTCCTGGAACTTGAACTTGAATAGTCCAGCGCTCCTCTTCTGGTAAAGTGGCGTTGTAGGTCCCGGTGAAGCTTGGTATTCCGATGTTTAGGTATCTAGTGACTTCCTTCAAGTGTCGTCCAAAGGGGGTGTCTTCATCCGGTTGTGCAAACTTGTTCCTCGAGTCCACCATCCTAAAGAGTAGAAAATGGAGAGGAGTCAGAAATGAGTAGAGAAGAGTGACATATGGCTATCTTAGTGGTCGTGTCCTCCATTCAGCGTGTGCTCTTATACCATCTTGTAGCGACCCGACCTCAAACGGTCAAGTCTCTGTGCTTCAGTGTCATCCCTGGATCGGTAATGCTGACACACACAGTACTCAAAGGATTTATAATAGAGTAGCAATCACACACTTATTACATCGAATGTCTCAAAAGAGAACTTATTACAATAAATATGGCTTAAGGCCATCTAATACGATAACAGCGGAAGACTTGGAAGATAAAGTGAGTCCATCAACTCCAACGGCATAGCTGAGTGCATGACAACGGCCTAGCGAACCTTACTCCTCGTCTGAAAAGTCTGCAACATAATACGTTGCAGCCCGAAAATGGGTCAGCACAAGGAATATGCTGGCAATATAACACAGTAGAGCAATGAACAGATAAATGCTATCACTACATGCATATATGGCTGGTAGAGGCTCTATCGTTATATGTTTTTGCGAAAAGCCAATTTTTTCCTACAACAAAGGAATAAGTTTTATTTAACTATCATGGTAGTTGAAACATAATTGAGAAGGTTCCTCCAACTCAATCCCAATTAAAGTAATCATTAACCCAACAAATTAAATTAGTGATGAGATGAAATAGGATAATCCAAGTACTAGATACTCAAGATGTCCATAACCGGGGACATGGCTAACCATGATTAGTTTGTACACTCTGCAGAGGTTTGCGCACTTTTCCCCACAAGACTCGATCGCCTCCGCTGGATTTCTCGCACTACATGGTGTTTGAGAAACACATGACCGAGACACAGTCTTTCAGAAGCATTAACTCTTTACTCCGGGTGGACAGTTACACCTACTTTCCCTCTACATCTGCTAGCCCACCACTGAAAGAGGTCACACAACATACTCAACTATGCCAAAGCCCGTAATGGCTTGTGGCTGCACACGGAAGTTTCTAGCATGAAATATCTCACGATCCCTTTGAGCCTGGGTGGCGGACCGTAGGAGGATCACACGGTATATCCCCGGGATCTCCTAGGACAACACCGGTATATCCCCAGGTGCCCAAACAAGCAATCCACCCAGATGTGTATTAAAGTTGCCACCTTAAGTTGAACCATTAATTAACAACTCACATCTGTCATGGATACACTCAAACCCAATCCACGTCTACGAGCATAGCATGGCAATATAAGCATAACGTAGAAGTAACTCCCAAGGGTTTGATAATAAAACTGGTAATAGGTTCTACCTCATCATCTACTTCCCAATACCCACAAATTAATCACATCCTAATCATGCAGTGTTTGGGGATTGGAACTAATACATAAAAACTGGGTATGAAAATAGTATGATCAATGTGTTACTTGCCTTGCCGACGATCCGCAAAACCTAGAGACTCGTAGTTGCACGCTTCGCACTCCGGGAATTCTATCGCAAACAAACAATAACACACATAAGCAATCAAGCAAAGATGCATGGGTAAAACTCAAATAAGAAGATCTAACCAGAAAGTTCAATTTAAGAACTCCGGTTTGCAAAAAGAATCAAATCAAACGGAGCAACGAAACTCAAACTGCGAACGAAACAAGATCCGGTTACTAATCTGGACTAAAGCCAAATTTTATAGAACCAAAATCTTGTTCAAGTTGGTTAAACAGAAAGAGGGCTTCGAGACGAAGATCTAGGCGCTTGAATCGCCTGATTCCGATAAACGAGCGAAAAGTTACGCTAGAACGAAAATCGGATCATAAATCGCGATCGAAAATAATCGCGAAAAAACCCGAGAAAAAGAAAACTGACGAACTGGCTAACGAACGAACGTTCGCTGTCTGTGACTAACGGATAAAAACCGTTCATTAAAACGAATGTACAGACGAACGACCGCTATATAACCGAACCAAAAAAACGAAACAAAACTCGATCTAATAAAAAAACGAAAACTA
This sequence comes from Aegilops tauschii subsp. strangulata, assembly GCF_002575655.3. Lineage (NCBI taxonomy): Eukaryota > Viridiplantae > Streptophyta > Magnoliopsida > Poales > Poaceae > Aegilops > Aegilops tauschii. The sequence goes on along the minus strand of NC_053041.3, from coordinate 261,682,545 downwards.
GGGTTTATAAAAAAACAATCTTTTTTTTGGGAAACCGACGAACGGCGAGGCGGCGGCGGCTACCTCCGGTGGGATCGGCGGGGCAGCGGGGTGGCGGCTCCGGCGGCAAAACACGGCGGCGGCGGGGCGGATCCGGCGGCGGGCGCGGCGTGGCGGCGGCGACTAGCGGCGGCGGCGGCTAGGGTTTGGGGAGGCGCGGCGCTGGGTGGGCTGCGGGGTGGCGGCGGCTCGGCTTATAAGGGCCGGCCCGAGGTATCCTGGCCGGGTACGGCCCGGGGTCGGTTAACTTTTTTAAAAATTAAATGTGACGTGTAGAAAATGAAAGAAAAGAAATACTAACCGGACTCCAAAAATCCTGAAATAAATTTTCCCCGTCCTCTAAAAATACGCCGAACAAGGTGAACATTTATTTAGGACTCTAATGAAATTTTGAAAAATGCATATTTTTCCTATGCAAATAAAATAGCAATAAAATCCCAAAAAATATTTATTTGTTTTTAATATTTTTCCTCCAATATTTCATTCATTTTGGAGAAGTCATATTATCTCCTCTCTTATATTTTAATATGAAATATTTTTGGAGAGAAAAATAATAAAACAAATGATCCTCGTTTCGATATCTGATAAAAAAATTCAAATATGAAAACGGTGAAATCCCCAACTCTCTCTTAGGGTCCTTGAGTTGCTTAGAATTTCGAGGATTGCAAATCGAAATGCAATAAAATATGTTATGCATGAATGATCTATGTATAACATTCCAAATTGAAAATTTGGGATGTTACAATAATGGATACTAGGGATCAAGCCCTAACAAAACTAGCTCGATTACATGATGAATCTCATCCAACTCCTCACCGGCCAGCGAGCCTAAGAACGAATTACGCACTCTCGGTGGGGAGCATCATGGAATTGGCGATGGAGAAGGGTTGGTGATGACGAAGATCGAAGATCCCCCTCTCCGGAGCCCCAAACGGACTCCAGATCTGGCCTCCCGATGAAGACCAGGAGGTGGCAGTGGCTCCGTCTCGTGAAACGCGATAATTCTTCTCCCTGATTTTTTTCTCCAAATATGTGATTTTATAATATCAGGGTTGGAGTCCGCGGGGCTACCAGGTGGGGACAACGCACCTGGGCACGCCTGGAGGGGGCGCCCTGGTGGGTTGTGCCCACCCAGGTGCCCCCTCCGGTGGTTCTTGACTCCAGAAATTCTTATTTATATAATAAAAAATCCTCGCAAAGTTTCATTCCAATCCCAGAACTTTTATTTCTGCACAAAAAACAACACCATGGTAGTTCCGCTGAAAACAGCGCCAGTCCGTGTTAGTTTCATTCAAATCATGCAAATTAGAGTCCAAAACAAGAGGAAAAGCGTTAGGAAAAGTAGATACGATGGAGACGTATCAACTCCCCCAAGCTTAAACCTTTACTTGTCCTCAAGCAATTCAGTTGATAAACTGAAAGTGAAAAAGAAAAACTTTTACGAACTCTTTTGCTCTTGCATAAATAAGCTTAAACAACACCCAGGTTTTCAGCCAAGATCATAACTAACCATGTCGACAATAACTCTTAAAAATTATATTAACTCATATAAATGACATAATCAGCTAGCGAGCAATAATAAGATATCTCAAACAACAACACGTTGTCAAAACAACCATGATATAATATGACAATAGTGGTATCTCACTAGCCCTTTCTGAGACCGCACAACGTAAATGCAAACCACCTCCAAAGTTCAAGCAGCGACTAAGGATGGTAATTCATGGTAGAAAAGATCCAGTCATGACGCGCCCAACATTAGTGTCGGGGATAGCAGACAGGGGTATATGTTTTCCCCTAACTCGTGCATGGACAAGCCAAGGCCGAGCCAAGATGCAGGAGGAACCAAGAGCTTCGAAGAACCAACATGCAGATCAAGAGGACCAAGATCAAGCCAGAACAGCAAGACACCACCAGGAGAAAAGCCTCTCTTGCCGGGCAGGCGAGCTCGACAAGGACGGGGCCACCCTTGGAAGGAGGCGTCTGAAGCGTCCCAGCAGAGCCTGCCGGGGCTCATGAAGGCAAAATCACCTCACCAACTACTCCGCCACGACCCACGTCGTCAACCAGTGCGGTGTCAACAGTTGCAAAGTGACTTAGTGGCAGCCATTTGCCACATGGCAGCTTTTCTCTGCAGAAGACACCTAAAGACGACACCCGTCCTGCGATGTGTCAAGCGAGCAGGCGTGGAGCTGGCGAGATAGCCTGGCAAGGCTTGCCGGGCAACCAAAGATGTGACGTTGAGCGGTGCATTTAATGCGCCCTGTCAGCCTGCAGAGTTAGGTATTATAGCACTGTTTGCTATCTTATCAGTGCATAATGACCACTTTGCCATTGTGGTGACCCCTTAACCTATAAAAGGAGGCCCATGGCAACCGTAGAAAGGGTAAGAAGGTTGGACCGCTCACACCCCCATACGCGCGTAGCCACTGTCGCCCCTGCCGGGCAAGTGTACTACGCTCCACCACCATTATTCCACCATCAATCCACCAAAGCAGGAGTAGGGGTTTACGCCTCGCGGCGGCCCGAACCTGGGTAAAACTGCCTACGTGATCTCTGCCGTGCTGCCCCCACGCTCGCCTGCTCTTTGTGCAACGCGACCCCCCTGCCGAACCAGCAAGGGACCCTCTATTCCCATAGGTGGCCGTGGTTTCCCGCGACATCTTTGGCGTGCCAGGTAGGGGGGTCGCTTGCACGAACCTAAAGGTGTGTGCAGCACGCTCTGCCCGTGGTCGCCCGCTCGGAGCCTCTGGCGTTTGCGGCATCCACGAAAACACGGAAACTGAGCGGGGTCATCCCCGCGCCACATCGTTAATCTCCACGCCTCACCGTAGCCACGGTTACGACGAAGATCGCTACTGGTGGCAATATGCTCATCTCGGCAGTCCATATGGTGCGCCCGCCGTTCGGAGAAAGGGGGCAAAACATGCGGGCGCAAGCTCCCTCCTTCCCGTCCCTTCCCTTCGTCAGCAGTCGAGCCGCTTTCGCCCTGACGTTGTCAATGTCAATGATTACCGTGCGATGCTCCATCCAGTATTTCCCCTATTTTGGGAAAATCCTGAGTAAAGCGCTGGTATGAATCCGTTAATTGATGCTCCGGCAGGCGTGCTTCAGCAAGGCTGCCTGCGTTGGCATGATCCACGCGACGGTGGCTGCCCGGCTGACTCGAAGGGAAAGGGCGGAAAAGGGGAGAGGGACCAGAGGAGCCCGACACCGAACCCTGATGCACGCCAGCCGCATGAGATATACGTCGATCCCTGCCGGGAACGAAAGAATGGCCTGATTAGGCTTCCGTTCTTCCGTGCGTGGCGAGCGTGCCAAGTGCGGGCGACCCGGCAGAGGAGGAAGGAGCTTAAAATGAAAACTAAGTCTACTTTATCACTTCTTGTTGATGCATTTTTATATTTTTGCAGTTGTTTATCCCTTAACTTTAGTGAGTGTTCATATCGTGAAAACCCTCGTGTGATGGAACCTTGGCTAGTTTCTTTGATCACACCATCGTCCTGTCCCGAGCCATGCTCACAGGTCGAGAGACTGCGTTGAGAGCTACTTAGGAAAAACCTGTCGGGACGCATCCACGCCAAGATGACTATTAAGGGCCGTACCCTTACTACAATCACGGCAATATGATACCGGCAGGCATCCAGAGCATACACAGGGGTTGATCATACGAACACAAACATATAAAGCTCAAAGGGATAAACATGCATTTAAGATCCAGCTAAGAATAACAGTTCCACGCGGACACTAGACATAAAGTGACTAAACACAAAATATACGTTATGTCTTCATTACAGGGCAATGCAGGAGCAACAGCGGCCCGATACTTGGTCAGATGGTTAAATGGAGCCATTCAGACGTGAAGGACCATGTTAGCCCGGGAAGCGGCTTTCTCCTTGGCGGCTGCGACATCAACGCCCGCTGGCGGCTTCTTGAATCCGTCGTCGCGGTCGAGGTCCGGATGGCGGCAGGCCATATTGCTCAAGACCATGAAGAGGGCATCACGGGCAAGCTTCCGGGACTCGGTCGCAAAGCGCCCGACCCTCCCCTCTTCATGTGCCTTCAGCTTCTCGATCAGCTCATTGAAGAAGATTCCCAGCTTGGCGCTTGGGACCTCTTGCTTGCTGGCCGAGAAGACTGGGCCATCCATGCCCATCACCGCAGCTTGGGCACCAAGACGCTCCGCGATATCAATCAGGCTCTTGATCTAGAGGTTGACCTGCTCGGACTGATTCTTCTGCTGGTCCTACGCATCCTACCGGAGAGTGCTTGGCGGTGTCCAGATCCTTGGACAGCAACAGCTGGCGGGACTCAAGGGACTCCACCAAGTGTTCCAATGTGCCGATCCTGGCCTTGATGTCTTTGATGGTGCCGTTCGCAGTATCAAGACTCTGATTCTTGGTGGAGAGCTGCGACTGCACATCGGCCAAGAGGACCTCTGCCTTCCGTGCTTCCTCTTTGAGAGCCGTCACCTCCTTGGCACTCCCGGCAAGGTCTTTCGTCAGGTTAGCCACCTACCGGTCGAGGTTAGTTTTGGCAGTGGACGCGGAAGCCAGGTCATCGGTGAGCTTCTTCAATTGGGCGGCAGAATCACCAGCGAGGGCATCCAGGGCAGCTCCATGCTTGTCCTCCAATTCATTGGTGCGTTGCCGCACAAGAGCCTCCAGATCTTCATCCTTGGCGCGGAGGGTAGCTTCGAGTTTCTCCTCCCGGAGGGAGATCTATTACTCTCTGGCGTCCAGAGATGCCTTGCGGTCTGCCAGGCGCGCCTCCCGAGCCATGACATCCTCCCTCGTCATCAGGAGCGTCTCTTGCTGCCTCATGAGCACCTTGAACTGCTTGTCATTCCACTCGCGCAACTCCAGAAACTTGTCCTTCAGCTTCTGGTCCACCTTGTTGGCGGACTCGCACCGCTCCTTGAGCGCCTGCCACTTCTGGTTGTGCCGGGCCTGCATCTCCTTCACGCCTGCCGCCATGGATTCCATGAAGGACAAGTCCATTGCGACGGCGGCTGAGTCATCGGCCACTCCAGCTCCGTGATAAAGCGGAGCCAGGAGGCGTTGAAGTTCTTCGTCGAGCTCAGCGCCCGTCGTCAGGGACAGGCCGGGGGCTCCAGTTCCAGGCGGCGACAACACCATGGCCAGAGTGCTCGAGGAGGGTGGTGGAGTCTCAGTGATTGTCCCGGAAGAGGGGAGTGGGTCCATAGTCTGGAGGAGAATTTTCACCTCGACGACCACTTCCTCTACCGGGACATCCTCCGAAGAGCGCTCCACCACCGCCAAAGAGCCATGTGCATCCCCGACAGTAAGGTCCTGCCCCTCTGCGGCGACGATCTTGACGGCCTCATCTGCAGTAGCTCTTCCAATATCGGCCACCACCTCCAGCAGCTCTGGCTCCTCGGCTGGGGGACTGCGCATGAAAGGTCCGGCGAGCAATAAAGAAACGGAAGTTTTAAGCAAATGGGAATATCAAGAGAAGCGATCAAAACAAGAAAGGAGAAAGGAAATAAGTGGAGTACCTGGAGAAGTCTGCCGGGCGAGTAGCGCAGTTTTGCCGGCAACATCTGTTGCCGGGTCATGGACTTCGCACTCTGCCATGGTAGCCGCGGCAGCCTTCTGCGCAACCTCATCCGCGGAGGGACCCATGGGGGCCTCTTTGGCTCAAGTGGCAGGGGAAGCGTGCCCCTCTGGAAGGGCCTCGCCCTGCGTCGACTCACCTCCCCCTCCGGCCGAGGGAACAAGGAGGCCATCCCCGTCGCCCCCGGCGAATGGGGCCAAATCTCCATCCCCGGGCCGAGGGCTGGACTGGGAGCTCGGCACGGGGTCCTCTACATCAACCCCCGCCAAGGTTGGGCTTCCCGCGCCCGTCAACGACCCAAGACGGCGGAGCCTCTTCCATGAACGGTAAATGAGGGCTTCCGCGTCCTCCTCCACTTCCCTGACGGCAACAGCAAAGCGGAAGGTCAGTCAGTAAAATTAATCGAGCATATCGGAGATACTTACAAAGGGCAGGGAAAATCTTCCTTGCTCTTCTTCAATAAGCATGGAGTTCGAACTCCATGGGAGGCGGGGACTCCCTTCTTCTCTTTGAAGATGGAGGGGCGGAACTCCCCGGTACCTCTGGTTCCATAGGTGGTCGTGGTTTCCCGCGAAAATTAGCTACACACAATGCATGACGATGACAATTGTGCTCTCAGGTTCTGGTGCTTATTTGAGAAGGTGATGACACAACATAAAAGTAAATAGATAGTCCGTTCACAGGGGGAAGCAGTGATTTGTTGCGGTGCGAGAGCTCAAGTTTTAAAACAAAGGTAAATGAAATTGTGAGAAATGCACCCTTCTTGTTTACTTCGCGACCATTATTTATCGGTATCTTCCATGTTAAACACATCAGTGGCGGTTCCCAAGCGATAAAAGTAAAGGTTTACTCCCCCTCCACCAACAATCACACTCCATAGCTTGTCCGAAACAACGGGTGTCGTCCATACCAACAACAGTCTCGGGGGAGTTTTGTTTAATTATTTGCAATTTGAGTTCGGGAATGGGAATCCCTATTACCGCCCCTCTCATGCAAGGATGAGTGAATAAACACTCATCATGAGAATAACCCGCTTAGCATGGAAGATACTGACTACCTCCTGTCACTCTATGAACAATCCAGGCACACAAAAAGGATATTTATTTGAAGTTTTTAGAGGTGGCACATGCAAATTTACTTAGGACGGCAGGGTAATACCGCATATAGGTAGGTATGGTGGACTCATCTAGAATAACTTGGGTTTCGGGTTTTTGATGCACAAGCAGAATTCCCACTTAGTACAGGTGAAGGCTAGCAAATAGGTTGAGAAGCGGCCACCTACAGAGCAAAGACGGTCATGAACATGCATTGTGCATAAGTAACATTGGATACTAGCATGAGTAGAATATGAACATCATGAACATAAATATCATAGAGGCTATGTTGGTTTTGATTCAACTACATGCATGAACATGTGTCAAGTCAAGCCACTTGAACGTCTAGAGGAGGATACCATATCATCATACTACGTCACAATCATTTTAATGCAATGTTGGCATCCAAGATAAATCATTATCCACTCCTAGCTACTTAAGCATGGCATGAGAAACTATAATATCTAATTGTCATTGCAAACCTGTTTGATCATAATAGGTTGAATCATGGATACTAGGTTAAACATATTTACAAAAACAGAACAAGTTGAGTTCATAACCGTTTCTCTCTGCCACAACCAGTTCATCAAATATCATCATTATTGCCTTTCACTTGCACGACCGAAAGATTTGAAAATAATAATAGTGCAAGAGTGTCGTGGACTAAGCTGGAATCTGCAAACATTTTATTCAAAAGGAGGAGACAAAGTAATATGGGCTCTTTGTTAGATCAACAATAATGCATATGAGAGCCACTCAACATTTTCATCGTGGTCTTCTCCTCGGTATGACTCAATAAAAAGAAAAGGAAATTCAGAGAAACCGCTCAACTTTTTTGGAGTTTTTGGTTTTTCTTGAACAAGGAAATAAATGGGAAAAACAAAAAATGAGAAAACTATTTACATGAGAAAGCTCCCAACAAGTAAAAGAAGAACAAGAAAATCTTTTTGTGTTTTCTTTTTAGTACTTCAACAAATTAAACTAGGAAGAAAAGCTGAAAAGAAGTAGGAAATATTTTTGGATTTTCTCAAAAAAATTCAAACACACAAGAAGAAAACGATGAAATAAATCTAGCATGGATAATACAATGAAAAAGTGTGGACACCAACAACTAGAATGAAATGTGTGAACATGAATGTAATGTCAGTGAAAACACGTACTCCCCCAAGCTTAGGCTTTTGGCCTAATTTGGTAATCAGTCAGTAGCCTGCATAATGGTCGGAGTGATAGCTCATGGAGGCTCTAGGTGCAGATACCTCAGCCCGCCATGCAGCCACAACTGCCGCGTTATGAGCTCGGGCCTCGCTCTCAAGAACATAATATCTTCCCTTATTGTGAACATCAAAGAGAGCAGGTGCAGGCAAATATTTGTCTACAATGGAACTTTTATTAAACAATAGGTTATAAGTGAAATTATGGGGTTCACCACTAAGGAGCTTATGACGTTTCATAGCATCAAAGTCTAAGTACTGCGTGGGTAAAATAGCGTCATAAGGCTAAGGTGAAACACCCAGCTCTCTTGCTAAGCGTGTGGTATAAATTCCACCATAAAAATATCCACTACCAGCGTTGTGTTGCAACCTGCATGCAACAATCGCTCCAAGATTATAACTTTTGTCACCGGTGAGAGCGGTGCATATGAGGCTCAAGTCTGGAGCACAAAGTGTACTACAATCTTATTTGCCTACAATGCATTTTCCATTCAATAATGCAAAGTACTGGATTAAGGGAAAATGAATTCTCTTTATTCTACCTTGCTTCACTCCCCTAGTCTCACCATAGCAAAGACTAGTCAAGAATATCCCAAACTCAAATCTTGGTGGTTCGTCAAGCGAACCCCAGAATGGGATTTTGCAGCAGTGGGAAAATCTCTCTAGAGATATGGTAAATGGATTTTACTACAGTTTAAATGACACCCTAGACTCACGGGGATGGAATTTAAATCCTTTGGTAAATGATTCAGTGAGGTTGAGATGTTGGTTGCACTTATCTGAAATGTAGGGACCGAGCTCGGCATTGTGAACATATTGCTCAAATTCTTCCTTAATGCCCACACGCACCATATAATCGTCCCTAATGCCCACACGCACCATATAATCGTTGCATGGCCATAAGCATGTTTTGGTGGCGGCATCTCGTATGGAACTTTCACTTGGTTCAACATAAGACCGACAAGTGGAGCTGCTACTAGAAGATGCCTCCGAGGATCTCCTCCACGAAGAACTCCTTCCAAAGAGGTCCATCATATTCACGTACAATTTTCTGAAAAAATTTGGGTCACAAAAAATTGTTAACAAAACTTTACAAGATTGGTAGCAACTACTCATAGGTATGCATAGAGGCCATATCAAGCATTCAAACTACTTAGAACTCTAAGAATTCAACATGCAAGCTCATCAACAGCAGCACCAAGAGTAACTAATTATTCAAAATATAAACCACTAAAGCAAAAACTAATTGGACAAACGGAGGAGTCACATACCAAGCAACAATCCCCCGAAACAGTTTCGGAAATGGAGCTTCGAGCAAAGAGATCGAAATCCGCGGGTTTGAGAGCAAGACCACGAGAGAGAGAGAGAGAGAGAGAGAGAGAGAGAGCAATTGTGATTTTTTTTCTGGAGGTAGGTGGTGATGTGGGATGAAGAGATAAGTGAGGGGGCCCACGTGGGGACCACAACCCACCAGGGCGCGCCTGGGGGTCCTGGCGTGCCCAGGTGGGTTGTTCCCACCTGGTGCACCCCCCTCTGATGTTATTTGCATCAAAAATTCTTAAATATTCAGAAAAAATCATATTAAATTTTCAAAGCATTCTGAGAACTTCTATTTTTGGGTCATTTTTTATTGCACGGGAAATTCAGAAAACTGACAAAACATGGCATTTTATTTTATTTAACTAATAAAAATAGAAAACAAAAGGTAGGGACAGAAGGTAGTGCTCACTAAATTCATCAACTTCATACCTCTAAAAAATGATCCATTAATAAGGTTGATCAAGTCTTATTAACAACCACTTTCGATTAGCACGAAACCAAAGAACTTTCGCAAATCACTAAGTTACCTCAACGGGGATATGAATGTCCCCAACAATAAGCATTTCATATTTCTTTTTAACAGTAGGTAGGGGTAGTTGAAAACTTCCAATAGTGATTGTCGGAGATGTCTCAATAACATTAATACCATTCACTTGGAATTGTTTCTTTGGAAAGTGCACCGTATGGTCATTACCATTGATATGAAAAAAGACCTTGCTTTTATTGAAATCAATAACAGCCCCTGCAGTATTCAAAAAGGGTCTACCAAGGATAATCAACATGTTGTCGTCCTCGGGCATCTCAAGTATAACAAAGTCAGTTAAAATAGTAACATTAGCAACAACAACGGGCACATCCTCACAAATACTGATAGGTATGGCAGTTGATTTATCAGCCATTTGCAAAGATATTTTAGTAGGTGTGAGTTTATTCAAATCAAGTCTTTTATATAAAGGGAAAGGTATAACACTAACACCAGCTCCTGAATCACATAAAGCAGTTTTCACATAGTTTCTTTTGATGGAGCAAGGTATAGTGGGGATTCCCGGATCTCCAAGTTTTTTAGGTACTCCATCTTCAGAAGTATAATTAGCAAGTGGTGGATATTTCAGCTTCCGGTATTTTTCTCTTGTTGGTGATGATGTCTTTCATGTACTTTGCATAAGGAGGCATTTTCAAGATATCAGTCAAGCGAGTACGCAAAAAGACTGGCCTAATCATTGCAGCAAAGCATTCAAATTCTTCATCATCTTTCTTTTTAGTTGACTTAGGTGGAAAGTACATAGGTTTTTGAACCCATGGTTCTCTTTCCTTTCCATGTTTTCTAGCACAAAGTCTCTTTTGTCATATCTTTTATTCTTGGGTTGTGGGTTATCAAGATCAACAGCTGGTTCTATTTCAACATCATTGTCTGGTTCTTTATTATTTGTTTGAGTATCTTCATGAACCTCATCATTATATTTTTCATTATCAGAAGGTGAGTGTTCACTACAAGATTGAGTTTCAGCATCAGAGATAAAAACTTCATTATCATTATCAGGAGGTTTTTCTACTTCAGGTTCACTAGAGGCATGCAAAGTCCTATCATTTTTCTTCTTCTTTTTCTTTTTAGAAGGACTAGGTGCATCAGTGTTAACTCTTTGAGAGTCTTGTTCAATTCTTTTTGGGTGTCCCTTAGGATAAAGTGGTTCCTGAGTCATTTTACCTCCTCTAGTTGCTACTCTAACAGCAAAATCACTTATATTATTGTTCATTTCATCAAGCAATTCTCTTTGAGATTTAGCAACTTGTTCTAGTTGAGTTTGAACCATAGAGGCATGTTTTCCCACACCTCTAACATCATTTGAGATTCTAAATAACAAGTCACTCAAGCGAGCAATCATATCAGAATTGTATTTCAGTTGTTTCATAACATTTGCATTGAAGTGATCTTGCTTTCTAATGTAATTTTCAAACTCATAAAGGCATTGACTAGGATGCATGTTGTGAGGGTTATCATTTTCATTGAATTTGATTAGAGAATTTACCTCTACCACCTTAGGTGGTGGTGGTGTATCCATTCCATGTATTTCTTCTATAGGAGGTAAATATTTAACATCCTCAGCTTTAATACCTTTTTCCTTCATTGGTTTCTTTGCCTCTTGCATATCTTCAGGACTGAGATATAAGATACCCCTCTTCTTCGGAGTAGGTTTAAGCGGTGATTCAGGAAGATTCCAATCATCATAATTTTTCAATATGTTATTCAATAGTTCTTCAGCTTGTCCAATAGTCCGTTCCTTGAAAACACAACCAGCACAACTATCTAGGGAATCCCTAGAAGCATCGGTTAGTCCATTATAGAAGATATCAAGTATTTCATTTTTCTTAAGAGGATGATCAGGAAAAGCATTAAGCAATTGGAGAGGCCTCCCCCAAGCTTGTGGGAGACTCTATTCTTCAATTTGCACAAAGTTAAATATTTCCTGTAAGGCAGCTTGTTTCTTATGAGCACAAAAATATTTTTTAGAGAAGTAATAAATCATATCCTAAGGGCTACGCACACAACCAGGAGCAAGAGTATTATACCAAGTCACAACACCCTTTAACGAGAATGGAAATAACTAGAGAATATAATAATAGCGAGTTTTCTCATCATGAGCAAAAAGAGTGGCTATGTCATTCAACTTAGTAAGATGTGCCACAATAGTTTCAATTTCATAACCATGGAAAGGATCGGATTCAACCAAAGTGATTAACTCTGGGTCGACAGAGAATTCATAATCCTTATCATCAACAAAGATAGGTGAAGTAGCAAACTTAGGATCACATTTCCTTTTAGCATTCAAAGTCTTTTCTTTATACTTGCATAATAATTTTTCTAGATCATCTCTATCCTTACAAGCAAGAATGTCTTTAGTTGTCTCCTCATCCATAACATAACCTTCCGGTACCTTTGGCAATTCATATCTAGGAGAACTAGGTGTAATAGGTGTTTCAGTATTTTCAGTTTCAAGCTCATCATCAGTTTCAACAATTTCATCAGTTTCAGCATTCTCAAATGATTTAGTTCTAGCAAGTTGTTCATCTAGAAATTCACCTAGTGACACATTATCATAAAGCAAGGTACCAGAATCATCATGAGTAGCATTCATAGCAGAAGTGGCATCATCAATAACTTGCGACATATCAGAATTAATAGCTTGTGGTGGTGTTACAAGTTTACTTATAACAAAAGGTGAATCAAGTGCAGTGTTAGATGGCAATTCCTTACCTCCCCTCGTCTTAGAGGGAAAAATCTTAGTCTTAGCATCCTTCAGATTCTTCATAGTGATAATTTGATAATAATCCCAAGTGACTCAACAAATATAGCTATGCTCCCCGACAACGGCGCCAGAAAAAGGTCTTGATAACCCACAAATATAGGGGATCGCAACAGTTTTTGAGGGTAGAGTATTCAACCCAAATTTATTGATTCAAAACAAGGGGAGCCAAAGAATATTTGCAAGTATTAGCAGCTGAGTTTTCAATTCAACCACACCTAGAGATTAATTATCTGCAGCAATGTGATCAGTAGCAAAGTAGTATTATAGCTTTGATAGTAGTAGCAACAGCAATAGTAACGGTAACAGTGATATCAATGATTTTGTAGCAAGTGCAATAGTAACAGCAGTAGTAGTAACTTAGCAGAAACAATATAAGAGAAACTCGTAGGCATTGGATCGGTGAATTTATTGGATGATATTCATCATATAACAGTCATAACCTAAGGCGATACAGCACTAGCTCCAGTACATAAATATAATGTAGGCATGTATTCCGTAAATAGTCATACGTGCTTATGGAAAGAACTTGCATGACATCTTTTGTCCTACCCTCCCGTGGCAACGGGGTCCTATTGGAAACTAAGGGATATTAAGGCCTCCTTTTAGTAGAGAACTGGAACAAAGCATTAACACATAGTGAATACATGAACTCCTCAAACTACGGTCATCACCAGGAAGTGTCCCGACTATTGTCACTCCGGGGTTGCCGGATCATAACACATAGTAGGTGACTATAACTTGCAAGATCGGATCTAGAACATGGATATAATGGTGATAACATAAACGGTTCAGATCTAAAATCATGGCACCCGGGCCCAAAGTGACAAGCATTAAGCATGGCAAAGTCATAGCAACATCAATCTCAGAACATAATGGATACTAGGGATCAAGCCCTAACAAAACTAACTCGATTACATGATGAATCTCATCCAACTCCTCACCGACCAGCGAGCCTACGAATGAATTACTCACTCCCGGTGGGGAGCATCATGGAATTGGCGATGGAGAACGGTTGGTGATGACGAAGATCGAAGATCCCCCTCTCCAGAGCCCCAAACGGACTCCAGATCTGGCCTCCCGATGAAGAACAGGAGGTGGCGGCAGCTTCGCCTCGTGAAACGCGATAATTCTTTCTCCCTGATTTTTCTCCAAATATGTGATTTTATAGTATCAGGGTTGGAGTCTGCAGGGCCAGCAGGTGGGGACAACCCACCTGGGCGCGCCTGGAGGGGGGCGCACCCTGGTGGGTTGTGCCCACCCAGGTGCCCCCCTCCGGTGGTTCTTGACTCCAGAAATTCTTATTTATTGAATAAAAAAATCTTCGCAAAGTTTCGTTCCAATCCGAGAACTTTTATTTCTGCACAAAAAACAACGCCATGGTAGTTCTGCTGAAAACAACGCCAGTCCGGGTTAGTTTCGTTCAAATCATGCAAAGTAGAGTCCAAAACAAGAGGAAAAGCGTTAGGAAAAGTAGATACGACAGAGACATATCAGTGCCCGACAGCCTGACTCTGTCTCTTCCAAAGGCCGGTCTCATGTGTCAGCCTCTTACCCCTTCTGACTCAAACTATCAGGGAACGCCACCATCATCTGGCGACTCATGTGGAACCCAAATGCCTGCCTTCATTGTTGCCCATGGGTAAATATTTTCCTTTGTTGATAAATCACTTGTGGTGATATACTCATAAACTTTGCTATTTTTGTCATAGGGCTAAAGCCAAGACTGGTAAGATGCAGAAGGTGGGCGATTCTTCCAGAGCCCCTGAAGTTTCTGAGCCAGAGAAGCAAGAGATGGAAACTGCTGAGGCCCCCATCCAAGACCCCGAAGAGCCTGTCAATGACCCGCCACCGCAAATTGGCGTTGCGATCTTTAAGCCAATGGACACTGATAATAACCCGGCTACCCATCAAGACCCGCCAAGTCCTAAGCCGCCCACTCCTGCCAAGTCCACTGACAAGACCATGCCACTGTTGATACTGGCGACCTAACCATTACCGGGTCTTCCCTTAAGGCACCCGAGGACTCCAGAGTCCTAACCAAGCATTCGGCTAAGGAAGAAACGCCTTCGCTGGAGAAAGGCAAGGCAAAATTGGACTTGGAGAGTTACTTCTCTTTCAATGCAGGTGAAGTATATGCGGGCTATTTAAGCCGCCTTCACACAAGTCGGGACATGGAGGCTGGGTTTGTCCAATTGATGAAGCAAAAGTATGAGGTATGAACACATCAACCCTCTCTTTAGCCTTACACACACACACACACACACACACATATATATATATCCATAGTAGCCCCCAAGTCTTAAGTATAGGAATGGTATTGAGTATGCTTGATACTTGTGAAAGAACTCCAAAATGTAGCCCCCAAGGGCCGGCTTATCTGAATAAGATGAGCTGGGTCTTATATTCATTGCTAAGAACTGAACCTGTAGCCCCCAAGGGCCGGCTCATCTGAATAAGATGAGCCGGGTCTTATAATCATTGATAAGAACCAAATCCGTAGCCCCCAAGGGTCGGCTCATCTGAATAAGATGAGCCGGGTCTTATAGATTGAAATGACTTACATTAGCCCCCAAGTGCCAAGTGTATTGCTTGCAATCTGCTTGGGACTTGAATACTATTGTTGATCGTGAAATGGATTATCTTAACATTATGCGCCACTCTTTGCAGGATGCATTGAGTGTGGGCGAGTCAAATATCGCCCAGCTGAAGAAAAGTCTGGAGACCCAGCAAAGTGAACATGCCAAGGCTGAATTAAGCCTGAAGTCATCATTGGAAGACATTGAGAAGATCAAGGCTAAGTTTGATGAAGAGAGAGCCGCCTTGGAACCTTAAAAGGCTAATCTGCTGAAAAGTGCAGAAGATGCTGAGGCTCAGCTTAAGCCGGTGACTGAAGAGTTGTCCGGCTTAAAGCAACATATCTCTCACATGACAGCCACCATCTTTGGTAAGTGTAATATGCAACTCATCATCTGTTTGTCAAATTCTTTAACTCGCCTGGCGACTCATAATATATATATTGTTAACCCGCCTGGCGACTCTTACGCAAAATCTTAACAGGCCCCAGAAGTTCTAGTCTTGGCCAAGATATGTTGTTAAAGTTGAAGGTGGTTTATTCACTGACTGAGCAACTATACTCTGGAACCCTGCGCAGCCTTGTAGCTTTGTCAAATGGAAAAAAGCCTCCAACCCTCATCAAGACTGCGCTGGACCAACTTTCAATGGTACCAGCTCAAATTGAAGAAGTTAAACTATCAGCCGCTCGCGCAGGAGCCATTGTTGCTCTAAGCCGGCCAAAGCATGGCAATCCGAGCTAGACCCGGAATAAATGGCCACCGGGTGTCCAGAGTTCAAAGACGACGGGTCGATCTTTGAAGAAGACTTCAACAAGTGCGTCAGAGAGATGCGGCCCTTGGCGTGTAAGCTTACACAGGAGCTGGATCTGAGCAAGTACCAGCCGGCTTATGATAGCAGCAATGCCAAGATTAAGCCGCCAACCCATGATGTTGTAGACCTTACCCCGCCAAGGCGTAAGCATACCTTTGCTCCTGATCTCGATCTGTCTCTTATCTTTAACAATGAAGCTACCTTCGAAGCGTTAACCAGCACCGACTGGACATCGGCTACTCTCCCAATGACAGACGAGGAAGAGCCGGCACGGGATGACCTGGAGGCCTCTACCTCAAGGCACCAAGACGACGACAACCCGCCAGGCCAGAACCCAGATGGTGCTAACGCCGGCTCAACGGAGTGATGTAACTCCAGAAAAAACTTAGTCAAAAACTCCTTGGGCTCAACTGTAGTCGTGTAATAGGTAGTTGGAGAACAATTATCTGTTCTGCCATGCCTTCGTGCATGTTTTGCCAATCATGCTTCAACAATGCAACCTTTTTACCTTGAGTATTTCAATTATGCCAAAATTTCTTCAAAGGCTTGACATGTAATCTGTAATAGATCCAACTGTGTCTTGTTCTGGCGACTTGAAGTCACAAACCAGGGCGAGTTAAATAACCCAACAATCCAGGGTGACTTATAGTCGTATCCAATTTTGGAGAAGATCACCTTGGCGGTTTAGAACCGTAAGAGACTCAATATAGAGCAATATGACCTGGATCAACATGACGCGGTACATCTCAGTTTTAAGAAGGTTGCTGCAATACAGAAATAGAGAGTATGCACAACACAAAAATTTGTTAAGCCGGCTTATAAGGCACGACCAGAATAGATTAATTTTTGAAAAAAAAAATATATTTTTGCTTCAAAGAAGCTTGGCATAAAAGCCTATAATCCCGTAAGCGGGCTCTCACGTGACATAAATCCATTGTTTAAACCTTAACTACTTCAGGGTCTTATTGAAAGGTTAACTGTTAAGAGTACAAACGGGCCACATAGCGGAGAAACTACAACAAACAGGTGGGTTTATCCTAGCTCACTGTAAGCCGGCTCTCACGTGACATAAGCTGCGTTTAAACCTTGACGAGTTCAGGGTCTTTAAAAGATTAACTGTCAAGAGTATGGTGGGTCACCTGGCGGAGTAGCAAATTGCAAACAGGCAGGTTTAACCCAGTCATGGCATGAAACCCGGTCAAAATGGGTTATAAAGCTATACTCACTGAGTAGGAAGCCCCCAAACGACCCATAACATGGCATAAAAGTTGATCAAGAGGGTTATACGCTATGCTCAAAGAGCAGGAAGCCCCCAAGTGACCTAACATGGCATAGAAGCCGATCAAGAGGTTTATACGCTATGCTTAAAGAGCAGGAAGCCCCCAAATGACCTTATGATGAATCAAGAATGACTCTTGCTCAGAAATTTTGAGACGAAACGAGAGAGACCCCGAGTTTGGGGGATGCCGGTTTATTATATTGATCATAAAAAGATATGTACATCAAGGAAGATATATACAATGCTGAGAGCCTATGACTCAAGTATAGTTGTGCTCTCGTACATCAATGAGGTAACAAGACCCGTTGTTGAGATTTTTGCTGACCAGAAAAGGCCCTTCCCAAGGAGGGGAAAGCTTATGCATCCCTGTCTGGTCTTGAATCAAATGGAGCACTAAGTCACCCTCCTGAAAGGTCCGGCTTCAAACTCTACGGTTGTGATAGCGATGTAGGTCCTGTTGATAAATTGTCGATCGAGTTGCTCCATGGTCTTGCTCTTCATCCAAAGCATCAAGTGCGTTTTGACGTGCCGTCTCATTATCAGCTTCAACGTAAGCCGCCACCCTGGGCGAGTCATGACAGATATCACTTGGGAGAACTACCTCTGCA
Organism: Aegilops tauschii subsp. strangulata; assembly: GCF_002575655.3. Classification (NCBI taxonomy): domain Eukaryota; kingdom Viridiplantae; phylum Streptophyta; class Magnoliopsida; order Poales; family Poaceae; genus Aegilops; species Aegilops tauschii. The sequence goes on along the minus strand of NC_053041.3, from coordinate 261,664,728 downwards.
CCATAAACCATGAAGAAAGGCATATAGCCCGTTGATCTATTGGGGGTGGTTCTAATACTCCAAAGGACTAAAGGAAGCTCTTCAACCCAACAGCCCGGCGTTCGCTCCAAAGGAACCATAAGCCGAGGTTTGATGCCTCTCAAAATTTCTTGTTTAGCCCTTTCTACTTGACCATTAGACTGTGGATGAGCCACGGAAGAAACATCAAGACGGATATGCTCTCTTTGATAGAACTCCTTCATAGCACCCTTAGACAGATTAGTGCCATTATCAGTGATAATACTGTGAGGATAACCAAAATGGAAAATCAGCTTTTTAACAAACTGAACTGCAGTCTCCGCATCACACTTGCTGACTGGCTCCGCCTCAACCCACTTGGTAAATTTGTCAACCGCCACCAAAAGGTGGGTCTTCTTATCCTTAGACCTCTTGAACGATCCAACCATATCAAGCCCCCAACCTGCAAACAGCCAAGTTATCAGGATCATCATTAATTCCTGAGCCGGCACATGAGCTTGTCTAGAAATTTTTTGACATCCATCACACTTGCTAACGATATCCTCTGCATCAGCATGAGCCGTCAACCAGTAAAACCCATGATGAAAAGCCTTAGCCACCAAAGACTTTGAGCCGGCATGGTGACCACAATCGCCTTCATGAATCTCTGGTAAAAATTTACAGCCCTCCTCAGGAGAAATACAGTGCTGGAACACACCAGCCACACTACATCGGTGTAACTGGGCATTGATAATAGTCATAGACTTAGATCTCCTAGTGATCTATCGTGCTAAAGTTTCATCCTCACGTAACTCGCCCCGGGTCATATAAGCCAGATAGGGCAACGTCTAATCAGGAATAGCATGAAGAGCCGCCACCAGTTGACCCTCCGGGTCAGGTACAGCAAGATCCTCCTTAGATGGTAACTTGACCGGAGGAGTATGTAAAAGATCAAGGAAAACATTGGGAGGTACCGGCTTACGCTGAGATCCAAGATGGGATAGCGCATCAGCTGCCTCGTTCTTCCGTCGATCAATGTGATCCACATGGTAACCCTTAAACTGACCAGCAATGTTCCCAACCGCCTCACGATAAGCCGCCATGAGTGGGTCTTTAGAATCCCACTTGCCCGAGACTTGTTGTGCCACCAAGTCTGAGTCGCCCAGGCACCTGACCCGACTTAAATTCATCTCCTTGGCCATACGAATTCCATGGAGCAAAGCTTCATACTCAGCTACATTGTTAGTACAAGGAAACATCAACCTTAAAACATAACAAAACTTATCATCTCGTGGGGAAGTCAAAATAACTCCAACCCCGAGCCTTCCAATTGCCTGGAACCATCAAAGTGGATTATCCAATATGTGTTATCAGGCTTCTCCTTGGGTGTTTGCAATTCTGTCCAGTCATTGATGAAATCCACCAAAGCTTGAGACTTAATGGATGTCGTTGGCACATACTTCAAATTATGAGGTCCAAGCTCAATTGCCCACTTAGGAACCCGGCCTGTAGCTTCTCTTTTTTGAATAATATCTCGCAAAGGTGCAGAACTAACCACAGTAATAGGATGCCCAAGAAAATAATGTTTCAGCTTGCGACTCGCCACAAACACCCCCAGACACTAGCTTCTGCCAATGTGGGTAGCTTTGCTTGGAGTCAGTTAAAACCTCACTGATGTAGTAAGCCGGTCGCTGAACCGGGTACTCTTTCCCTGCCTCCTTGCGCTCTACGACCACTGCCATGCTAACCGGTTTGTTATTAGCAGCTACGTACAGGAGCAAAGGCTCTTTTTCGATAGGAGCAGCCAAGATGGGCGGCTCAAATAATTGTTTCTTGAAGGCTTCAAACGCTTGATCCGCCGCATCACTCCAGACAAAGTGGTCTGTCTTTTTCATCATCTGATATAAAGGAATTGCTTTCTTGCCCAGGAGGCTTATAAACCGGCTCAGAGCCGCAATGTGACCCGCCAGACGCTGAACATCATTGACACACACCGGCTTAGAAAGTGAAGTGATAGATTTAATCTTCTCCGGGTTAGCCTCAATGCCCCATTGTGAGACCAGGAAGCCTAACAAGTTGCCTGCAGGTACGCTAAAAACACACTTGGCCGGATTAAGCATCATCTTGTAAACTCGGAGATAGTCAAAAGTTTCTCTCAAGTCATCCAGGAGAGTCTCCTTCTTCCTATATTTAACCACAATATCATCCACATAAGCATGAACATTACGCCCAATTTTACTCTGAAGAAAATTCTGAACACAGCGCTGATAAGTCGCCTGAGCACTCTTGAGCCCAAAAGGCATAGAAACATAGCAGAAAGCTCCAAAAGGTGTGATGAAGGATGTCTTCTCTTGGTCTTTAACTGCCATTTTAATCTGATGATAACCAGAATAAGCATCCAGGAAGCATAAGATCTCACAACCCACTGTTGCATCAATGATTTGGTCGATACGGGGGAGAGCAAATGGATCAGCTGGACAAGCCTTCTTAAGATCTGTGTAGTCAACACACATACGCCGCGTGCCATTTTTCTTAAGTACCAACACATGGTTAGCCAACCACTCAGGGTGAAAAACTTCCACGATAAACCCAGCTGCCAAGAGTCGGGCTACCTCTTCTCCAATAGCCTTACATTGCTCTTCATTGAAACGACGGAGGAACTGCTTGATCGACTTAAAATAGGGATCCACATTAAGGGTGTGCTACCTCTTGAGCATCTGTTGGTTTTCCCTTGAAGAGGAAAGGGTGATGCAACAAAGTAGCGTAAGTATTTCCCTCAGTTTTTGAGAACCAAGGTATCAATCCAGTAGGAGACTACTCGCAAGTCACCTAGTACCTGCACAAACAATCAAGAACCTAGCAACCAACACGATAAAGGGGTTGTCAATCCATTCACGACCACTTGCAAAAGTGAGATCTGATAAAGATAATAAGATAAATATTTTTGGTATTTTTGTTTGTATAGATTGCAAAATAAATAAATAGTAAACTAGAATTATAGATCGGAAACTTATATGATGTAAAGTAGACCCGGGGGCCATAGGTTTCACTAGTGGCTTCTCTCATGATAGCATATATTACGATGGGTGAACAAATTACTGCCGAGCAATTGATAGAAAAGCGCATAGTGTTTTCAGCAGAATTGCCATGGTGTTATTTTTGTGCAGAAATAAAAGTTATTGGAATGACCTGAAACTTCACGGATAATATTTTGAATATATAAAAAATACTGGCGAAAGAATCAAGACCAGGGGGCCCACACCCTGTCCACGAGGGTGGGGGCGCGCCTACCCCCCTGGGCGCGCCCCCTGTCTCATGGGCCCCCTGAGGCTCCACCGACCTCAACTCCAACTCTATATATTCACATTCGGGAAGAAAAAAATCAGAGAGAAGGATTCATCGCGTTTTACGGTACGGAGCCGCCGCCAAGCCCTAATCTCTCTCAGGAGGGCTGATCTGGAGTCTGTTCGGGGCTCCGGAGAGGGGAATCCGTCGCCGTCGTCATCATCAACCTTCCTCCATCACCAATTTCATGATGCTCACCGCCGTGCGTGAGTAATTCCATCGTAGGCTTGCTGGACGGTGATGGGTTGGATGAGATTTATCATGTAATCGAGTTAGTTTTGTTAGGGTTTGATCCCTAGTATCCACTATGTTCTGAGATTGATGTTGCTATGACTTTGCTAGGCTTAATGCTTGTCACTTGGGCCCGAGTGCCATGATTTCAGATTTGAACCTATTATGTTTTCATGAATATGTGTGAGTTCTTGATCCTATCTTGCAAGTCAATAGTCACCTACTATGTGTTATGATCCGGCAACCCCGAAGTGACAATAATCGGGACCACTCCCGGTGATGACTGTAGTTTCAGGAGTTCATGTATTCACTAAGTGTTAATGCTTTGGTCCGGTACTCTATTAAAAGGAGGCCTTAATATCCCTTAGTTTCCAATAGGACCCCGCTGCCACGGGAGGGTAGGACAAAAGATGTCATGCAAGTTCTTTTCCATAAGCATGTATGACTATATTCGGAATACATGCCTACATTACATTGATGAACTGGAGCTAGTTCTGTGTCACCCTATGTTATAACTGTTGCATGAGGAATCGCATCCGACATAATTATCCATCACTGATCCAATGCCTACGAGCTTTTCACATATTGATATTTGCTTAGTTACTTTACCGTTGCCACAGCTACAATTACTACAAAACTGCTACTGTTACCTTTGCCACCGTTACCGTTACTTCCATACTACTTTGCTACTACTTTGCTGCAGATATTACGTTTTCCAGGTGTGGTTGAATTGACAACTCAACTGCTAATACTTGAGAATATTCTTTGGCTCCCCTTGTGTCGAATCAATAAATTTGGGTTGAATACTCTACCCTCAAAAACTGTTGCGACCCCCTATACTTGTGGGTTATCAAGACTATTTTCTGGCGCCGTTGCCGGGGAGCATAGCTCTATTCTTTGAGTCACTTGGGATTTATATCTGCTGATCACTATGAGGAACTTGAAAGACGAAAAAACCAAGATTTATCCATCCACTACGAGGGAAGGTAAGGAACTGCCATCTAGCTCTGCACTTGATTCTCCTTCTGTTTTGAGTAAACTTGCGACACCTAAACCTACTCCTGCTATTGATTCTGATATGTCGCATGTTATTGATGATGCCACTTCTGCTATGCATGATACTTATGATGAAACTACTTCTATGCTTGATAATACTGTGCCATTAGGTGAATTTCTTGATGAACAACTTGCTAGGGTTAGAGAGAATGAAATTATTGAGACTGATAATATTGATGAAAGTGATGATGAAGATTCTCCCCCTAGATATGAATTGCCTATTGTGCCTAAGGGTTATGTTATGGATGAAGAAACTACTAGAGATTTTCTTGCTTGCAATGATAGATACGATCTTAAGAAATTATTAGCTAAGCTGAAAGAAAAGTCTTTGAATACTAGAATTAAATATGACCATGCTTTTGCTACTTCACCTATATGTATTTCTGATAAGGATTATGATTTCTCTGTCGATCCTGAGATAATTACTTTGGTTGAATCTGATCCTTTTCATGGCTATGAATCTGAAACTATTGTGGCACATCTTACTAAATTAAATGATATAGCCACCCTATTTACTCATGAGGAAAAAATTCGTTACTACTATATCCTTAAGTTATTTCCGTTCTCATTAAAGGGTGATGCTAAAACATGGTTTAATTCTCTTGATCCTAGTTGTGTGTGTAGTCCCCAGGATATGATTTATTACTTCTCTGCTAAATATTTTCCCGCTCATAAGAAACAAGCTGCCTTAAGGGAAATATATAATTTTGTGCAAATTGAAGAAGAGAGTCTCCCACAAGCTTGGGGGAGGCTTCTCTGATTACTTAATGCTTTGCCTGATCATCCTCTCAAGAAAAATAAAATACTTTATATCTTTTATAATGGACTAACCGATGCTTCCGGAGACCACCTGGATAGTTGTGTTGGTTGTGTTTTCAGGGAAAGAACTGTTGATCAAGCTGAATTGCTATTGAATAATATGCTGAGTAATGAAAATGATTGGACACTTCCTGAACCAACTCCTAAGCCAACTCCGAAGAGAAGGGGTATTCTATTTCTCAGTCCTGAAGATATGCAAGAGGCAAAGAAATCTATGAAAGAAAAGGGTATTAAAGCTGAAGATGTTAAGAATTTACCACCTATTGAAGAAATACATGGTCTTGATAACCCGACACGGGTAGTAAAGGTAAATTCTCTCTATAGATTTGATGAAGGTGATATTCCTTGTTATAAGTCTGCTAGCCAATGCTTAGATGAGTTTGATAATTTTATTGTTAAACAAGAAAACTTCAATGCTTATGTTGGTAGACAACTGAAACGTAATGCTTATATGATTGAACACTTGAGTGATTATATGTCTAGAGTTAAAGGTGAACTTAAACTTATTAGTAAACATGCTTCTATGGTTACCACTCAAGTAGAACAAGTGCTTAAAGCTCAGAATCATTTGCTTAATGAACTAAATAACAAGAAAAATGATAATGTTGTTAGATTTATGATTAGAGGGGGTAAAATGACTCAGGAACCTTTGTATCCTGAGGGCTAGCCTAAGAGAATTGAGCAAGATTCTCAGAGAACTAATGTTGATGCACCTAGTCCTTATAAGAGGAAGAAACAGAAAAATGATAGGACTTTGCACGCTTCTAGTGAACCTGTTGTAGACACACCTGAGAATCCCAATGACATTTCTATTTCTGATGCTGAAACACAATCTGGTGATGAACATGAACCTAGTGATAATGTTAATAATGATGTTCATGTTGATGCTCAACCTAGCAATGACAATGATGTAGAAATTGAACCTGTTGTTGATCTTGATAACCCACAATCAAAGAATCAACGTTATGATAAGAGAGACTTCGTTGCTAGGAAGCACGGTAAAGAAAGAGAACCATGGGTTCAGAAACTCAATAAGGACCGGGCGTAGTCAACTCGATTCAACTAAACTTGGAGAAACAGACACCCACTAGCCACCAGTGTGCAAAGCACGGCGGTAGAACCAGTCTCATGAACGCGGTCATGTAATGTCGGTCTGGGCCGCTTCATCCAACAATACCGCCGAATAAAAGTATGACATGCTGGTAAGCAGTATGACTATTATCGCCCACAACTCTTTGTGTTCTACTCGTGCATATAACATCTACGCATAGACCTGGCTCTAATACCACTGTTGGGGAACGTAGTATTTCAAAAAAAATCCTACGATCACGCAAGATCTATCTAGGAGAAGCATAGCAACGAGCGGGGAGAGTGTGCCCACGTACCCTCGTAGACCGAAAGCGGAAGCGTTAAGTAACGCGGTTGATGTAGTCGAACGTCTTCGCGATTCAACCGATCAAGTACCGAACACACGGCACCTCCGCGATCTGCACACGTTCAGCTCGGTGACGTCCCTCGAACTCTAGATCCAGCTGAGGCCGAGGAAGAGTTTCGTCAGCATGACGGCGTGTTCTCGGTGATGATGAAGTTACCGACGCAGGGCTTTGCCTAAGCACTACGACAATATGACCGAGGTGGAAATCTGTGGAGGGGGGCACCGCACACGGCTAAGAAATCAACTTGTGTGTCTTTGGGGTGCCCCCTGCCCACGTATATAAAGGAGGGAGGAAGAGGAGGCCGGCCTAGGAGGGGCGCGCCTATAGGGGGAGTCCAACTAGGATTCCCAATCCTAGTTGGAGTCCCCTTCCTTTTCCAAGAGGGGAGAGAGGGAAAGAGTAGGAGAGGGAGAAGGAAAGAGAGGGGGGCGCCGCTCCCTCCCTAGTCCAATTCAGACTTGCCATGGGGGGCGCGCGGCCACCCCTTGAGGCCCTTCTCTCCTTTCCCGTATGGCCCATTAAGGCCCACTACTTCCCCCGGCGAATTCCCGTAACTCTCCGGTACTCCGAAAAATACCTGAATCACTCAGACCTTTCCGATGTCCGAATATAGCCTTCCAATATATCTATCTTTACGTCTCGACCATTTCGAGACTCCTCGTCATGTCCGTGATCTCATTCGGAACTCCGAACAAACTTCGGTCATCAAATCACATAACTCATAATACAAATCGTCATCGAACGTTAAGCGTGCGGACCCTACGAGTTCGAGAACTATGTAGACATGACCGAGACACATCTCCGGTCAATAACCAATAGCGGAACCTGGATGCTCATATTGGCTCCTACATATTCTACGAAGATCTTTATCGGTCAAACCGCATAACAGCATACGTTGTTCCCTTTGTCATCGGTATGTTACTTGCCCGAGATTCGATCGTCGGTATCAACATACCTATTTCAATCTCTTTACCGGCAAGTCTCTTTACTCGTTCCGTAATGCATCATCCCGTAACTAACTCATCCCGTAACTAACTCATTGGTCAACATACCTAGAAAGATCATCAGCATCACCATTAGCAATTTCCAGTTTGTATTTGATATAATACTGTATGCCAAGCAGTTTGCAGACCTGATGAGTTCATGGTACTATGTTATTCGTGATGAGGAGTCTGCAGATACCCATGTATTCCATGCGTCTCAAAATAAGTGTCTTGCTTGACCTTAGCATGATTTTCTAATCAAAATTCGGCGGGAGTATCAACTACGGGCATTCATGCTCCACACTAATAATCAGACTTTTGGACACATCACTGGTAAGTGTTCCTATAGTAACACAGTATTTAGATTACTAATTTAACATGTAATAGGAGGTTTAATAGGAAGCATTATTCATGCATTGGATGTTAATATATGCATGGGCTTTATGAACCGAAATCAATTCTAGAAGCTCCCCTGAAAACTATCCGGGCCAAATTGATCATGTCGCGTGCATTCAGTAGGTATATATAGTCCCTGCATCTGCCAGCACATACACTCTCTATATATATATGCACTACAGTACCGCTCCACTAGCAACTTGTATCAGAGTTGACCTGTTCTGATCTCGCTCAGCTGCATGCATGCATGCATGCATGCATGAAGCTGCCGCCAGCAAGAGCAAGCACAGCATGGGAATCATCATGGTAGAGACTATGTTTTCTGGAAAAGTCGGTCTACCACTATGCATGCATGCACCACGAAATGAAAGCGGTCTCTGTTTGCAACATTAATTTCACATCCGATGCTAATCACGCACAGTATACATGTACTACCACTGTAGCGGAAAGCAGCCTGAAACATGCATGTACTGCTACTGTGTTGGAGTATCTGCTCTCTGCTCCGTTAGTTAATGTCTGTGTGCATTTGTGTTTGTGCCTACGTCTGTTAGCGCCAGGTTTAGGGGGTGTTTGTTTCCATGGACTTTTTTATGTAGGGACTAGAAATAGTCCTTTTTATAGACTTTTTTACCAAACGGGAGGGACTTTTTAGGGACTAAACTAGACATTTGAGATTAAATGAAGAAGACTCTCAAGGAGAGTCTTTTTTGGGACTTTTTGAGACTTTTTCAACAATGCCCCTCCATGCATCCATTGGCCCGCCACCCCATGGTGTTGTTTGATTTATTTTTCTATATACTAGGGGGCAACATGATCATTTAATAACCTCTAGGAAGGGACTAGGGACTTTTTAGTCTCTGAAAACAAACAGGGAGAGACTTTTTAGGGACTAGGGACTTTTTAGTTGGGACTAGAAAAAGTCCTAAGACTTATGAACCAAACAGGGCCTTAATCAGCACAGTACTACTGTACAGTAAACTTATAGAACAATGATGGATGATTAGCTCTCATTAATCTATACTAGCATACTCTAGGCTTACCAGAAGCTTTAGTTAATGCATGTATGGGCAAACAATAATGCATGAAACGATCGGTCAAGAAGCTACTGTATGGAGGTACGGTTGGCAGTTGGAACATCTACTCTATAGGACTACTGCTACATTAAGACTGTGTATATCACAGTTAATTTGTCGACGCGTACTTACTAAATGGTCCAGGAGAGAATATTTGACTGGAAATTAAGAATGGAAGGAAGCAATTATAAGAGAATTTTTGATACATATACTTAGTTAGGATCAGAAAAATCTTTTTGTAAATATTGACATTTGACCGTACAACAAGGCATAGGGTTTACAAGTGTCCTAGTTGGTTAGGACTGGCCCAAGAGTCCACCTAGATCTTCAGCTTGCCTTGTAAGCCAAGCTGATGAAATCTTACAGGGGAGGCCTACCATGTGGGTGAGATGTCTGGGCCCCAAGACCGGTATGGTAAGCCGACTTCCTGCCCGTTGATACACCCTTGTTACTTTGTACCGTCAATTGCCCCTGAGCATGTCAGTAATTAGGCTACAGCTGGCTTGAGATAAATCTTAGCGCCGTCTTGGATTGCTTGGCGAAGTCTCGGTGGGCTCCCGTGAGTTCCTGAAAAGCAGAAAAATTTGAGTACCAGCTCGCCTGTGGGGCAGTTGCAATTCATGAGGCTGGTAGGCCCGAACGGAAAGGCAAAGCCAAGCGCGCGGGGCGTCCGACCTCCCTAAGTCGTTCCTAGTTGAAGATGACCGGCTTCCGCGAAGCGTGGCGAATCTTTCATGATGTTATCACGACTGCCAGGCTTGAGAGCGCGTGGCTTGGTCCGGTTTGATCCCTGTAAGAAGACGTTACGTCTCCTCCCGAACCGGGTTTTGAACGGTCAAGCGCGAGGTGTGAGGCAACACGCCCCCGAACGACCCTGCGCCAACTACCAGCCGGGTGGGGGGTGGGGTAGCCTGGTGGGGCGCAGGCACGATGACCTCCTCGGCACAAGACAAATTAACAAAAAAAAAACGCTAAATGAGGGGGCCCACGCGCACTATGACCCACATGTCATGGGCTCCGAAGTTGCTGTCGCGGCGTCGAAGAGCTTGGATGCGCTCAGGGGACGGATACTCCAACATCTTTTAAAAGAGTAATTGGCCCGATGAGGGGGAAAAGCAAGAGAATGAGTTATTTTATTAATCCCTATAAGAAAATGTGTGTATACGTAGATCAAAGTCAGAGTTCAGTTTTATAGTTAGGATCGGATTAATCTTTGTCAAAATGTTGTGACATTAATTGAACACATCGTTGAGAGCATGCTAACTTGTACGATGTGTTACAAGCTAGCTTGCTCTCAATTACTGATGGAGATGGTTACTTGTTAGCTTGTACCTTTTGAAGAAAATTGTCCGTTGAATCCGGTGAGGAGCAGCCGGAATGAAACAAGCATTAAAGCTAGTCATAGTGGGAGTAACTTAGCTAGTAACATAACACATTTCAAGACAAGTTTGCTTATGTGGCACCTAGTTAATGAGGAGAGAGGTGTTTGGAGTAACATATTATGTTACCATCACATAGCGCTTCCCAAGAAATGTTGAGCCTATAAGCTAATAAATGCAACCATATATGATACTACTTCTATGAGACTAGCCACAATGGGTAGTAACATAGAGTAGTAACATTGTCCATGTTACTACTCTATGTTACTACCCCTATAGTGGGGAGTAACATATGTGTGGTAACAAGCAACACTTCATTTATTAGGCTATAGACTCATCTTGCCTTGATATGTGTGATGTTACTCATACTAGTAATAACTAGCTATGTTACCACATGCCTCTCTTTCTTCATTTATTGCTTGCCACATCATCTATTTTATCTAGATATGTGTGATGTTACTACCTATGTTACTCCCATTGTGGGTAGTCTGACACTTTGCACTATGAAGATAGTAGTAACATAGACTAGTGTCATATGCATAGCACTAGTCTAAAGTTACTCCTCACTATGACCAGCCTAAGTGATAAACATTCCCAAATCTGATGGAGTCAAAGGAACCAAATTAATGTTGCTTCACAATTGACAATACACACTTCGGTGGAATTAAACTCGGATCAGAGCTACACTACAGTGAGTATTACTAATAGTCCATGATGCCGATTAATTGTAGATAGCTAGGCTTGAAGACACCCCCGTGTGGAATCAACGACATTCAGCGCAGCCAGGAGACCAGGATACACACGAACGTGAAAAAAGAGACATTTCCATGCATGCACGAGTTAAGTGCACGAGGAAACTAAGAACATCCAGAGAAGCTGGTGTGACACGTCAGATCGTCGTCAAACGATAATTAAGCACGCACGTATCTACGCATACTCCAAAAGAGAGGCCAGCGCACATGGCTTTCAACGTGTATATATCCGACTGTCCTCCACTGTTGTGCCGGGTTGCCAGCACGGAACCCGTTGCGTGCGCGCAGAGCGTGCTATATGCGCTTGGCAAATGGCACGTACGTGCGCGTGCTCGTACTGTACGTGATTGAGCGGACAGTCCGGCAAACTTGGACCGTTATTTCTGATGCCCTGGCTTGCAGGCCGGGCCGATGTACGTACATACGACAACCAAATCAGCGTCTAGGTTTCTCAGGTCCATTCTGCAACGTTTGTTTTTCTACGCCAAGTCCACTCCACCGTTGGAAAATAGACGGGAGCGATGCGTGCGTGCGTGTTTCGTCGTCGATCAGTGCGTGTGCATCCACACACACACACGACCGGCCAATGCGTGCAGGCTTATCACTTGCTACGCCGTACTGTAGTGTAGAGAATAGGTGCAACTCACAATATGCACGTGTATATATATATAGGCGTAAGATGTAGCCACGTCCTCCACTATACATAAAAGGAGGAGGGTTTATTGTACAAGAAAACATATGCAATATTACATACTCAACACCCCCCACCCCCGCGCAGTTGAAGCGTTGCCATAGCCAACGCAAAGGTTGGACCGAAACTCCTGAAGGCCGCCGTGGGCAATACCTTGGTCATGATATCCATAAATTGTTGAGAAGTGGGCACATGGAGCACGCGTGCATGACCAAGAGCCACCTGTTCTCGAACAAAGTGAATGTCAAGCTGAATGTGCTTGGTGTGGCAATGATGAACCAGATTGGCGGAGAGGTAGATGGCAGAGACGTTGTCGCGGTATACCAGGGTGGCCTTATCCGCAGGACTCCAGAGCTCGTGAAGAAGTTCGCGAAGCCACAAGCACTCAGTGACCACATTAGCCACCGCACGATACTCAGCCTCGGCGCTAGAGCGAGAGACCGTGGGTTGGCGCTTGGACGGCCATGAGATGAGTGATGGTCCAAGATATAGATAATATCCTGAAGTGGAACATCGGGCAACCGGCCCAGTCGGCGTCCGAGTAAGCTGTGATGTCCATGGCGGTGGAAGCATGGAGCGAGAGGACGAGATCCATGGTGCCGCGAATATAGCGAAGGATCCGCTTCACCGAGGACCAGTGAGCATCGCGAGGAGCATGCATATGGAGGCACGCCTGCTGAACCACGTACTGCAGCTCCGGTCGGATAAATGTGAGATACTGAAGAGCACCCACAATAGACCAGTAGAACAAAGCATCCGGAGCCGGAGAACCGCCAGTGGCGGGAGCTTGGCCTTCGTGTCGACAGACGTGGCCGTGGTTTTGCAATTAAGCATCCCAGTGCGGTCAAGAAGCTCATAAGCGTACATCCGTTCATGAAGGAAGAAGTCATTCACACGATGAACCACCTCGATCCCAAGGAAGTAGTGCAGTGGCCCCAAGTCCTTGATGGTAAACTCGGCGCGGAGACGATCAGTGAGCTTTCGAAGTAGAGCAATGGTGCAGGCCATCAACATGATGTCATCGATGTAGAGTAGCAAGTAGGCCGTAACAACACCTTGTCGATAGACAAACAGCGAAGCATCAGAGCAAGTGGAGTGAAAGCCGAGCTGGTGAAGAAACGCGGCGATGCATTGGTACTAGGCGCGTGGAGCCTACTTTAGCCTGTATAGCGATCGCGAAAGCAGGCACACATGCTCCTGGTATGTCTTGTCCACAAACCTCATGGGTTGCTGACAATACACCTGCTCCTCGAGATGACCATGGAGGAAAACGTTGAAGACATCCATCTAATGCACCCGCCAGGCGCGGGACACCGCGAGCTGAAGGACGGTACGAATCATCCTGGGTTTAACAACCCGGGCGAATGTATCCGTGAAGTCGATGTCGGCGCGCTGGCGAAAATCGTGAGCCACCCAACACGCTTTATAGCGGTCTAGTGTAACGTCGGGACAAAGCTTGTGTTTGAACACCCACTTACTGGTGATGATGTTGGCGCGACAGGGACGTGGACAAGCTGCCAAGTCCGATTGCGCTACAGGGCATCAAACTCTTCCTACATCCTCGGGAACCACACTGGCCCATTTCGCTCATATCCCGTTGAACCCACCATCTCTTTCATTCGCGTATTCCAAGTGCAAAAAATCCACGAGAGCTAGGAATCAAACCGAGCTCTCCTGGTTCACAGCACTATGGTAACCACCCCGCCACAGGAACTTCATGCGCTAAGTTCCATCACATTTCAACCTTATCATCTTTTCTTCCGTTTTTCCTGTTTTTTGTTTTTCATTTTTTCTATTTTATTTTATTTTTTTCCTTCTTCCTCGTTCGATGATTTTTTCCAATCCATCCACATTTTTTTAAAATTTGATGATTTTTTTTCAAATTCAATGCACTTTTTCTAATTCAATGAACTTTTTTAAATTTGATAAACTTCTTTTTAATTTTGATGAACTTTTTTCAATATTGATGAATTTTTCCTTCAAATTTGTGAACTTCTTTAAAACTTGATTAACTATTTTTTTCAAACTCGATGAACTTTTTGTCAAAATCGATGAAGTTTTTTCGAAAACGATGAACTTTTTAAACTTTTTCATAAAGATTTTTTCCAAAATCGGTGAACTCTTTTAAGTTTGTGAACTTTTCTTCAAAAATGATGAACTATTCCTCAAAGTCGATGAACTTTTTTTATAAAATTGATGAACGTTTTTAAATTCATGATTTTATAAAAAACTAAATGATAAATAAATAGCGCCGCCATACTAGTTCAAGATCTGTTAACGTCACTAAATCACAAGTGTGGAATGGCTGTGGTGGTCAGCTAAGCACGTACAAGCTTTTCCTTCGCGACCGATGCGAGTTTGATTCCTGAAGCGGACACCTTTTTTGCGTTTTTCTGGTCATTTTTGTTCCTACGCTTTTACATCACGGGCCGGCCCAACAAGGCGCTGCAGCGGGCGCCAGCTACCTATTTGGACGCTTAAGGCGCCGATCTCTCGGCATCGATCGCGCGCGAGAGCTATTTCTCGCTTTAAGCGAGACGATAGCAGCTCTGCTCTCAGTGAAGCATGAATGTAATCGGGCCAGCCCAGAGTACAATGTATATAAACAAAAGAAGAAGAAAAGGTGCTCTCTGCATCGCTCACGTGCAAGAGCTATTTCTCGCTTTAAGCGAGACGACAACTTTGCTCTCGTTGAAGCATGAACGTAATCGGGTCGGCCCAGAATACAACGTATATAAACAAAAGAAGAAAAAAGGGAGCTCTCGGCATCGCTCGCGCGCGAGAGCTATTTCTCGCTTTAAGCGAGACGACACCTCTGCTCTCGCTGAAGCATGAACGTAATTGGGCCAGCCCAGAATATAGCGTATATAAACAAAAGAAGAGAAAAGTGCATTGACAGGAATCGATCCCAGAACCGACTGGTACGAATCAAACAGGTTAGCCACTGTCGGGAACGTATATGGTGCACCAAGGCAATTGGTGCTACCAGTGCAACGGACCCCATTGCAGATTTAAAAGTGTTCAAAAAAATCCAGAAAATTTGTAGTGTATCGATACAACATCAATGTATGTCATCACAAAACTTCAAATCAAAATTCAAAACAATGCTCAAGATACAAAAATGACAAATTTGACGCCATTGTGCTAATGGGCCAAAACTGAAGCCCAACTTGTGTTATGTACTATTCAGTGTCAAATTTGTTATTTTTGTATCTCGTGCAATGTTTCGAATATTAATTTAAATTTTTGTGACAACGTACATTGATGTTGTGTCAATGCACTAAATTGTTTCTGGATTATTTCGAATATTTTTGAATGTGCAGCGGACGCCCGATGCACCACTAGCACGAATTGCCCCGGTGCACTAGATACATTCCCAGCCACTGCCCAACCTATCACATCGTCTTTTAGTACTAGGACGGGTTCTACTTAAAAGGAAATAAGGCTGACGCATACTACTGGTTCCCATTTATGTAAGGTCCTTTTTTGGTTTTTTTTCCTCAGGTTTTTTCATTAGTTTCTTCATTTTTTTCACTTTCCTTTTCCTTTGGTTTATTTTGATTATTTTTTGTTTTTTTCTTGTTCCTTTTATTCATTCTACAATCATATATACACGTTCAACATTTTTTAAATAGTTGTTCAAGATTTTTCAAATACTTGTTCAACGTTTTTATATACATGATCAACATTTTTTCAAATACTAATTCAACATTTTATATACATGATCAACATTTTTCCAAATACTTGTTCAGCACTTTTTCAAAAATTTGTTTAACATTTTGCAAATACTTGTTCAACTTTTTATATATGTAATCAACATTTTTTTCAAATAATTGTAGAATATTTGTCAAATATTATTCAACATTTTTCAAATCTTTGTTCAATATTTTCCATATACTTGTTCAACATTTTTTATATACATGACAACATTTTTTTCAAATATTTGTTCAATATTTTTCAATTACTTGTTCAATATTTTCTAAATACTTGTTCATTTAAAATATTTTTTAAAATTGTTTAACGTGAGATATAGGCGCCAAGGGAATGTGAAATTGGAAGAAACTGGGATCGATCTCTAGTCGCTAGAGAAAGAGCTGGTGAGACTAGCCACTGCGCCGTTGCCTTTGCATGCGGTAAGTTGGTGGCGTGTTTTGTACTTGAGAAAACTAAGCCGGGATTTTTCCATTATTTTTTATGGGCTTTTTTTTTCTGTTTTTTCATTTTTCATAGGATTTCTTCGTTTTGTTTTTTTTTCTTCTCCATTTTTTTTGGTTTTCTTTTTTTCTTATCCATTATTTGTTTGGTTTCTTTCTTCTTCTTCATTTTTTTCCTTATGTTTGATTTCGCTTTCAATCTACATTTTTGTATATGTCAAAAATGTCTTTTAATAAGTGATCAACATTTTTGTACACACATTCAACATTGTCTGAACGCTTTTCAACATTTTTTAAATACTCGTTCAACATTTTAATACTTATTCAATATTTTTTTAATATTTCTTCAACATTTTTTAATACTTATTTCAACAGTTTCAAATACTTGGTCAACATTTTTAGTACTTATTTAATATTTTCAAATACCCGTTCAACATTTTTCATACACTCGTTCACCATTTTATAATAATTATTCACCATTTTATAATAATTATTCACCATTTTAAAACACTTGTTCAACATTTTTAGTACTTATTCAGCTTTTTCAAATACCTGTTTAACTTTTTTCACATTCTTGTTCAACATTCTTTTAATACTTATTCAACATTTTTCCTGCGACTTGTTCAACATTTTTCCAAATGTGTTTTAAAAAGTGTTTATTTATAATATATGTATATACTATGTGTGTTTGTGTGTAGAATATTTTCCAACGTGAGAGCTATACCCCTTGCTCGCTTAAAGCGAGAATATTTTCCAACGTGAGAGCTATACTATAGGCGCAACATGGGCATGGCCCAGGTCGCGAAAGCTGAGCTAGGGTGACAAAGCGCACGTCCGTTTTATTTTAAATTTGAAAAAAAAATCATGAAGACAAAAATCATGTATTCAAAATATGTTCACCCGTAACACAGAAAAAAGGAGTTCAAACGAATTAGAAAAACAATCACCAATTCAATGAATATCCACAAATACAAAAAAATGTCCAGGAATTCTAAAAATACTTGCGAAATTAAAAAAATCACGCATTCGAAAACAGTTTGTGGATTCCAAAAATGTTCACAAATCTAAAAATGTTTTCTATTTAAAAAAATAAAATATTTTTCGATATAAAATTTTTTATTTGAGAGTTCAAAAATGTCCGTGAAATTCAAAAACTGTTCATGCATTCAAACAATCAGGAAACTCAAAATATGTTCATGAATTCAAAAATGTTCATGGAACTCAAAAAAATCATAAAAGTAAAAAAAATCAAGAATTTAAAAATTATTGACAAGTATCAAAAATATTTGAAAACTTTAAAAATATTCACGAGTTCAACAAATATTCGTGAATTTAAAAAAACACAACATAAGCAAAAAAAAAGAAACAATGTGACGCACTGCATGCGAAACGTGGTGACACTATGGCGCTCACAACGGTGTCCGCCACGGCTCCCGCAAGGGATACATGACAGTTGGTTGCTCCTTTTTTATGCTTCTTGATTGCTCGCTTGGTAAACATTATGGGCCGGAATGCGCATAGGCGACGACGCGCTAGTGCTTGCAGCACCCCTTGAGTTTTAGAGTGGGCTCTACTGCCCAATCCCCTCTCATCCCCAGTTTCTTAATTGGACCGTGTGAAACTAAGAGTTCGGATGCGCCCACATTAGACAGCCCCGTTTGTATCTCCTTTTCTACAAATGGTGATTTTTAGTTACTCAAGATGAAGCATAAAGTGGAGACAAACACAATGATCACACATCATGACGTTTGTACGATTAGGATGCACACATTCAACACTAATACACATATAAGAAAAAATACCGGCAAATAGCAAAGTCATATAAAACCAAAACTACGCCTAAGCAAGGAAAACGAAAACACAAAAAACGGTTTTGGATGGAAGAGGCACATGAGAAAGACTTTTCACTTAGAGTGAGAAGTCCACGCTAGATGACCTATTTTTATGACCTTGAGGAAAATTGAGCTTTCTAGCTTTTTTTAGTACAATCCTTTTGCGGCTAGGCATAGTATCAAGAGATTGCTCGCCCGACGCATGCCTAATAAATCCAGAGAAACAAGAAAAGCATCACATATATCGTTTAACGAATTGCTCGATTGATTACCAATTCAGTAAGCCAAATATACGACATTTTATCCGCAAATAAAGAGGCTGCGTTTTATGAAGTCACAAAAATGATAGCTTTCTACCTTCGGGAGGCACACCTGGTTTTGCCATGGCACGAGTCTCTTTTTTTCTTTCTTTAGAGTTTTCTATATGCATAATTTCTCGACGTTTCGATGAGAATTTCGAGACTAGAAATGGCATCTCTGTCTCGCCATGTGGTTATGGGTGATAAGCAGAGATAAACTTCAATTTCACTTGCACCCAAAGCGATCAAATCCGCGATCGACAAACTAAAATAATGACCATATTCGCACCAGGGCAATGACAGCACAAGGACAATGAGGTTCTTCAGCAACAATGCCTTTAGAAAGGGAGCGATGCTCAAGAGCCACCGTCCCTGGATCCAACCATCAAAAGGCAGAATCTAGGTTTCGCCCTAAAAACTAATTCGAGCATATCCGAGCAATGCTTACAACAAGGTAACGACACAAAAGTATCGCCATTACCAAGTATAACCAATTCGGGCTAGACCTAGATTTTCACCTCGGAGCTTGAGACCAGACACTCAAGAAGCACCACCATCAAAGCCAATCATGTGTCGTCATCACCACTTTTCCTTAATCGAGCACGTGCATGAGTTGGGCTAGAGAACCGATCGCCGTTGCACAATCATTAGCTCTGTGTCAAGCCATCGTCCATAAATCACACCTGACGCTGAGGCAACCACATGTTCTGGAGAGAGAAACCCTCGAGAAGACCTTTTGATGGCACTACTATCCTGTCGGGTGGTAGGTGCGACATATGCCAACGGATGGTTTATCATTGTGGGAGCCAGTAAGACGTCGCCGGTGCCTGGAAACGGGATGAGGCGAAGACATGCACGCCGGCGAATCTTACCCAGGTTCGGGGCTCTCCGTGGAGATAACACCCCTAGTCCTGCTCTGCGGGGTCTCCGCATGATCACTAGATCAAAACGAGTAGCTACAAGTGCTCCTTGAGCTGTCGGATTCGAGGGAGAAGAAGAGCAAGGCTAGCTCTCCCTTTCCTCTCTATATGGTGTGTGTGTAATTCTATGAGACCAACCCTTTGCATGGGTGCCCCGGGGGTTTATATAGGCCTACCCCCCCGGGGGTACAATTGTAATCCGACTGGGCGCGGGTCCCAGCCGTCAGTGTCTGTGTTCGCCGGCTTCTCCGCCGGCTGACGGCCTCTTGGTCGACAGGCCGGCCCCACCGCTTGGGGGTCTTGTCGGCGGCTGGTTACTGTTGCCTTGCCCCTGATGACGAGGGCTTTGTCGAGGCAAGCGTGGCTACAGTGTGCCGCCTTGCAGGCCCTCACTGTAGCCTTACCTCGTCTTGTCTCCTTAATGAGGCACATGTTTCGAGGGAGGGGGTAGCCGGCTCCCGGGGGCCAGCTACGCCCCTGGCCGTCTGGGGGAGGCCGGGCCGCCTTCGTGCATCTCTCTGGCCTAAGGGGCCCGCCGCCTACGGGCCGTACTGGCGTCTGTCGTGGATGACGTTGAGGCCAACATGGCTACAGTGCCGAGCCGGACGGGAGATGGCTGACCCGTACGGCGTCCTGTGGCCATGCCTGCTTCGGGATTCGGGGGTAGTGGGCCGTACTACGACCACGCCCCGTCTTGTCACCGTTATGTGGACACAGTCTTGGTGGGTGCGATCTTGGCCGGCTTCTTGGAGTCGGCGTTCTTCATGGCTGGCTTTTGGGAGTCGGTGTTCTTCATGGCCGGCTTTTGGGAGTCGGTCCTTTTGGAGCCGGCTTCCTGGAGTCGGCCATTTCATAGCTTTCTTGGGGCAGGTTTCTGGGACTGGGTCGCCTTCTGAGAGTCGGCCCCTGGGATAGCCGGCCGGGGGAAGGCGGCCCAATGCTTCGAATGCTTGAAGGCTCAAGTGGCCTGATAATTTTTTGAGGAGCCAGGGAGAGTCGGTTAGGCTACCCGTGGCCATTTACTCCGACAGTAGTCCCCGAAGCTGACTGAGCTTCGAGGTTGGGGGAAGTCGAGAAACTCGGTCAGCTTCCTATTTTGACAAGTCGGCAGCCGGGAGCCGGCTTCGATTGGGCGCGCCGTCTTGGCGAAATTTTTTGAAGTCAGAAGGCGGGAGTCTGCCAGCGCGCGCACCGGGCCGCGGGCCGGCCACTTGCCGCCTGCGAACCACGTGGCATCCCTTGGCTAAAAAGCCTGCCAGCCCACGCGCGCGACGAGACGTCGCCGTAGGTCAGGGGCCCACCACTCCTACGCCCAGGCCCAGGCGCGGATTCTTTGCGGCCCAAAGCCGCCCGCACGTCTTCCTGCGGCGGTTTCGGCACGCCTTTAGGGCGTAATAATCGCGGGGCGTGGGGGAGTGGGTGCAGTTAATCCCATGTTTCACCCCACGCCTCGCCTCCTCGGCTTCACCGTGCGAAGCTATAAGTAGGGGGAGGGGGAAGCGGCAGGCGCTCGCACGCCCCTCTCCTCTCCGCCATCTTCTTCCTTCTGCTCTTTCTTGCAACAGCGCCTCGCCGCCGCACCGTTCTACCACTCGATTCTCCGCCGCCGCGCTCATTCTCGCCAGCCCTACGCCGCGATGCAGTACGGCGGGGATTGGGACAGCTCCAACGTCCATGAGGATCACGTCGAGTTCCTCCGCAAGACGCGGCGGCTGCCCGGCGCGGACAAGGTGCGGGTCCGTCTCGCGCCGGAGAAGGAGATCACGCCGGAGCCGGAGGAAGGCGAGCGGGTAGTCTTCCGCTCGCATTTCTTGCGCGGCATCGGCTTGCCCGCGAGCGCCTTCTTCCGCTCCTTTCTCGAGTTTTACCAACTCCAGCCGCACCACCTCACCCCGAACACGGTGGTGCTGCTGTCCGCCTTCGTCACCTTGTGCGAAGGCTACCTCGGCGTCCTCCCCACCCTCGAGCTCTGGGGGGAGTTCTTCCAGTCCAAGCTGGGCACGCGTATGCAGGGCGTGCCGGCTCAGAGTGGCGCCTTCATCGCGATGCGGAGGGTGACTGCCGACAACCCCTTCCCCGTCATCACACTGATCCAGTCGGTGAAGCTATGGCAGAAGTCATACTTCTATGTGAAGAACGTCGCCCCGCAGGGCGACTACGTCAATCTGCCGGCTTACGAAGCCGGCCCACCGGCGGGCAGGCGGCCCCAGTGGTCCTATCGGGCCGTGACGCTGACGCCGGCTAGAGCCGCAGCTGTCGCCCGACTGCGGGTGATGATCTAGTCGGAGGGCTTATCGGGGCCCGACCTGCTGGCCGCCTTCGTCACGCGCCGGGTGCTCCCGCTCCAGAGCCGCCCTCATCTGATCTGTCAGATGAGCGGCCAGCTCGATCTGAGTCGGATGTGCACCAAAGACATGCCGCACGACGAAGTGGCCCATATGGTGAACTACCTTGCGAACTGCAAGCTCTCCGCAGAGTGGTAGTTTGGCAAGGAGCCGTATTGCCGAGCTCACCCGCCGCCCACGGTATGTTCTCTTTTTCACTTTCCCCTCTCTCAGTTTTGTCACCAAGTTTCTTTTGGCCGACTCTGTCGGCTTGTCTTGACAAAGCCCTCTTCTTCGGCCTGCAGGCGGGTCGGACGCGGAGCGCTGATTCGTCCCCGACCGGGCGGAGCATGATCTGGAGGACCCGACTTGGGGGCGGCCGCCATGGACGACAACACCGAGGCGGGCGGTGGCCAAGCCGGCGGCAAGGCAGGCGGCTCCGGGCTTGGAGTCAGCTTCGACGACTGGCCGGACGATGACGAGGCGGAAGTCATCGCACGCCGCCAGCCGGCGCCTGGCCACGGCGCGGGCTCCTCCGCCGCGCCGCCTGCTCGGGGCGGCGGGCAAAAGCGTCGTGCCGCGCCGGGCTTGTTCGGCAGTCGGCCGAAGAAGCCCAGAGGCGGGGCAGCGGCGACCAAGAGGGAGGAGGCGGCCGCGAAGGCGGCCCGCTTCCGCAAGGCGGTGAGGCAGCCGCAGACGGTGTCGGCGTAAGTATATACTCCTTCGTGTATTCTTTTTTCTTTTCTCTGGTAGTTCCTGAATCCTCGTCCTTTCTCCAAAAAACCAGAGCTCCATTGTCGCTCGAGCGGGCTGCTGCCGCCTCCGTCGTTGGATCGCCGGGAGGATCTGGGAGCACTACTCGCCGCGTGGACCCCCGTGCCGATCTTCAGGCGGCGACGGAGCGGAACGCGCGGGAGGCGCGGGAGGAGCGGGAGGCGCGGGAGGCGGAGGCCTTGAGGGCGGCCGCCGCCAAGGCGGCGCAGGAGGAGGAGGCGGCGAAGGCGCGCGCTGACGCCGCGGCCAAGGCCCAAGCGGAGGCTGCGGCGATGGCGGAGGGGGCCTTGCTGGTCACCCCACTACGCGTCGCGGCGCCTGGGGCCCCAGAGCCCCCGCCAGAAGAAGCCGGCGGTGACCAGCCGGGGCTGGAGAGGGAGGACGACGTCGTCATCCTGAAGAGGGTGGCGGCACCGGCCCCGCCGACTGGGGCGACTCAAGGCGGCCGGCCTGACCTGCCGCCTGTGCAATCGGCCGGGGGCGAGCCGGCCGCGAGGACTGATCTGGTGGTCCGGACGCCGTTGCGCCAGCGCACGGGGAAGGCCGCATCAGAGCCGCAGAAGGCTGCATCAGAGCCGTAGCCGGCCGCGGGCTCCAGCTCGTCGGCCCAGGATATGGAGGCGGCCAGCGCCAGCTCGGGGTGGACGCCGGGCGGAGGGATGGCCGTGATGAATGTGGCCGCGCAGGACGTCCGGACCCGGCTTCAAGCCCAGGCTACGGCACTGAGGAAGTACAACGACGAGTTCCTTGCGACGCGGGCGGCCATCCGGGTTAGTCTTCTTGTCTTTGCTTTTTTCATCTTGATTTCTTCCGTGGGGGCGCGTCAACGCACCCACTGGGTGTAGTCCCCGAGTTCCGAGTCGGCTGCTGAGCAGGCGGCTTGGAACTTCCTAGCAGACCTTGTGTTGATATTCTTGTTCTCATTCGCTCTCCTGCCTGACTTGCAGGACTACCACAACCTCCGCGCGGCTGCCTTCATCTCCCAGGCTCGGGAACTGACCCAGAAGACTGCTGACCTATCTGAGAGCAGGGGTAAGTGCTTCCTCCTTTATCTCATGTGGGGGCGCGTCAGCGCACCCACTGGGTGTAGTCCCCGAGATTCGGGCCGACTGCTGAGCAGTCGGGTCGGATCTTCCTTGACGACTTCTTCTTATTGCTTCTTTTTTTTCTCTGCCATCCCTGCAGCGGCCAACGCCAGTCTAAGGGAGCAGTTGGGAGGATCTCAAGCCGCCCTTCGTGCTAAGGAGGCCAAGTTTGCCGCCTTGGCGCAGGAGCGTGACCGCCTGGCCAAGAGGTTGGCCGACCAGGAGGAGAGCCACAAGGCGGCCCTGAAGGCGGTGCAGGACAGCGAGGCCGCCCTCCAGGCCGAGTACGAGACAGAGGCGGCTAGCTGGGCCGAAGCGAAGCAGACGCTGATCAACGGCTATGGCCGGATCGAAGATTTGGTTGACGGTAAGCCGCCTTCTTCTTCGTCCTTTCTTGCCGCTTGCCATTTTTGGCTCGTTTTCTGACTTGGTGTTTTCTCTTCTTTCTCTTTCTTTCTTGCGCAGAGTACTTCCCTGGCTACTCTACCGCCGCCAACCAGATCATCGAGGCCCACCGCGAGGCACAGAGGCAGGCTGGCGCCGAGATTGCGCCAAACGCTCGCCGGTCGCTGGAGGAGCAACTCTTGGCGATCCAGGCCCGCCTCCAGCCGGCTTCAACGTGTCGGGGCACAGATGTTGGCCGCCCTCTGGCCTGGCGAAGTGGTTCCCCGCACCCCCAGTCGGACTGCCGACTGGCTGGAGGTGGCGGTCGGCCGCTTCGAAGCCTGGAAGGCTTCGGCGGCTCGGTCCGGCGCCAGGCGGGCGCTGGAGTTTGTCAAGGCCTGGTATCCCGGAGCTGGAGCCGGCACGGCCGGCTATCATCCGGCGGGCTTCAGCGATCGCCGACTACACCGATACCAGCGCCTTCGCCCCTGAGGTGGACGACAACGGTGTTGCCCTGCCGGAGGAATGGTTTGGGCTGAACCCGGCAGATAGCGAAGACTCGGCGGAGGAGATCGACTCCAGCGACGAGGGCAAAGAGGAGGAGGAGGAGGGTGAAGACGCCGGGCCAGATGGTGGAGCGGCCGGCCAGCCTTAGCTTGACCGTGCCTCTAGGAACACGGCACGCGCGGGTGCACCGCCTGCCGCCGGCGATGATCAAGCCGAGACCCGCTAGCCGGCCACTCCTTCAGCTGGTGACGCCGTCTCCACCGACCAACCCGGCTCCCACACCGCGCCTTTAGTCTAGTCTGCTATCTTTATTTTCCTGTCTTATCACTTTTAGAACAATATTTTGTTAAGTTTGCACAATTCCACCCACTGGGGGTGTATTCGAACTATGTTGATTGACGGCCCGTTGGGGGCTTTATATGTAGATATGACTATGCATGTGTTTGGCTTTTCCTTGTTCTTTGCTTTTCATCCTTCTGTTGTTTCCTTTGCCGCCCTCCCTTGGTTGCCGCCTCCCCAGTCAGACAGTTGCTCTGCAATCTGTGGCTGGAGAAGTGCTTGGCCAGTTGGGAGGGCAAGTACTCTAGCTTTGTTGGATTATAGCGAAGTGTTTGGGAAGCCGGCCAGCCGGCTGTTCTGACAGCCGGCAAGCATGGTTGGAGGCCGTCTTTTTGCTATACAAGTTCATTAGTCCTTGGCCGTTTTTCGTGTGGGCATCCTTTCTGCCTTGGCTCTTGCTAGTCGGACAGTCGGTTCTTCGAGCTGCGACTTTCAACAAGAGAGGACTCGGGAGCCGGCACACTACTTGTCTGACTTCAGGTAGAACTTTAATATAGCTTAAGGCGGCCAGTCCCCGGGCCGACTAGTCGAACCCGGTGCCAGACAGAAAATCAAATGTAATAATACATTCATGGATATGACACTCGTCACTCATAGATAAACGAAGGCAGTCCCCGAGTGCCCCTCGGGGGGCCTGTTGTTTTCGTACTTAATACAAAAGGGTAGGATGATACATACTGCTTTTAACTGTAAAATCTTCTCAGGAGGTTCGCGTTCCATGGTCGCTCCGACTCCTTGCCAGAATCATCCCTCTTGCGTGCTCTTGGTTTTTGCGCGTCGATCAGGTAGTAGGAGTCGTTGCCTAGTGCCTTGCTGATGACGAAAGGGCCTTCCCAAGGGGCCGAGAGCTTGTGCTGGCCGGCTGTTCGCTGGATCAGCCGAAGCACAAGGTCGCCCTCCTGGAAAGATCTTGGCTTGACCTTGCGGTTGTGGTAACGGCGCAACCCCTGCTGGTAGATGGCGGACCGGTTGAGTGCTAACAGCCAGCCTTCTTCCAGTAGGTCGACACCGTCTTCTCGCGCTTCCTTGGCCTCCGCCTCCGTGTACATGGTGACCCGAAGCGAGTCGAACTCGATGTCGGTTGGGATGACAGTCTCGGCACCATATACAAGGAAGAATGGAGTGAAGCCAGTTGACTTGTTAGGGGTAGTACGCAGACTCCAGAGGACAGCCGGCAGCTCATCGAGCCAGCAGCCGGCCGATCGCTCCAGTGGTACGACCAGTCGGGGCTTGATGCCGGAGAGGATGAGTCCGTTTGCTCGCTCGACCTGATCGTTTGACTGCGGGTGGGCAACGGACGCTAAGTCAAGTCGGATGCCCTGCGTCGCGCAGAAACGTGTCGGTGCTCCTTTGGCAAAGTTTGTGCCGTTGTCGGTGATGATGTTGTGCGGTACGCCGTACCGAGTAGTGATGTCGGTGACGAACGTCACGGCAGTCAGCCCGTTCAGCTTCTTGATCAGCTTCGCTTCGATCCACTTGGTAAACTTGTCCACGGCGACAAGCAGATGTGTCAAGCCGCCGCGGGCTGTCTTGAATGGGCCCACCATGTCCAGTCCCCAGACGGCAAAGGGCCAGGTGAGGGGAATGGTCTTGAGTGCAGAAGCCGGTAGGTGTTGCTTGGAACCGAAGACTTGGCATCCTCTGCAGCTCTTGACTATCTCTTTGGCATCTTCCAAAGCAGTCGGCCAAAAAAACCGTGGCGGAAAGCTTTGGCCACAAGTGATCTTGAGGCTGCGTGGTGGCCGCATTCGCCTTGATGGATATCCTTGAGGATTGCCACTCCTTTCTCTGGCTCGACGCAGCGCTGGAAGACTCCAGTGACACTGCGCTTGACAAGCTCTCTGTTTATTATTGCATATGCTCCGGCTCGTCGTTGCACTAGTCTTGCTGAGATCTCATCAGCCGGCAGCTCTCTGTTGACTAGGAATTTGAGGATGGGCTGGGCCCATGATGGAGCTGTGACTTCTTCTACTGTTAGTACGGCCACCATGACTCGGGTGGGTGGGTCGGGTGGCGTGGAATTGGAGTCGGCCACTGCTTCTTGTGTTGTTGCAGTCCCCGGGCCGACTGCTGCAGTCCCCGGGCCGGGTTCAGAAGTCCCTGAGCCGGGTGCGACTACGGCAGTCCCCGGGCCGGTTGTCGAAGTCCCCGTGCCGCCTGCGGAGTTCCTCCAGTCGGATCCGACTGCATCGGGGACAGGCGGTACGAAGATAGAGTCCGACTCTGGAGACGGCTTGATGGACGGCTTGAGGAGGCGCTGGAGGGAGACACCGGTTGGTATAGCCTGTCGGGTGGAGCCGATCCGTGCCAGGGCATCTGCTTGGTCGTTGTCGGCCCTTGGTACGTGAAGGAACTCGCACCCTTCGAAGTACCCACTGATCTGCTAGACGAGAAATCGATAGCTCGCCATGTTTGCATCCTTGGCGTCCCAGTCGCCAGATGACTGCTGGACCACCAAGTCTGAGTCACCATAACACAGGATCCGGCGTATGCCGAGTTCTTTGGCTAGCCGGAGCCCATGTATGAGCGCCTCGTACTCGGCCACGTTGTTGGAGGCGGCGAAGTGGATTTGCAGCGTGTATCTGAGTTTGTCGCCTTTGGGAGAGGTGAGGACGATGCCGGCTCCCAAGCCGGTGCGCATCATGGACCCGTCGAAGTGCATCCGCCAATAGGTAGAGTCGGGAGCCGGCGGTAGGTACTGGGTCTCGGCCCAGTCGACGAGGAAGTCGGCCAATGCTTGGGACTTGATGGCGGTGCGGGGTTGGTAGAAGATTGTGTACCGTGCCAATGCAATGGCCCATTTAGCCACCCGGCCGGATGCATCCCGGCTGCCTATGATCTCGGCAAGCGGGGCGGTGCACACGACCGTGATGGGATGCTCTTGGAAGTAGGGCTTCAGCTTCTTGGCAGCGAAGTACACCCCATAGCACATCTTCTGGTAGTGCGGGTAGTTTTGCTTTGAGCTGGATAGTACTTCGCTTAGATAATATACCGGCCTCTGGACTAGCTGGGCTCGGCCTTCTTCCGGGCGCTGGACCACGACAACTGTACTGACCACTCGGCTAATCGCGGCAATGTAGAGGAGCATGGGCTCCTTCTCAGTCGGTGCCGCCAGGACAGGTGGAGTGGTCAGCATCTTCTTCAACTCATGGAAGGCTTGGTCGGCTTGGTCATTCCACTCGAAATGAGTGGACTTCTTCATGAGTCGGTACAGGGGGAGAGCCTTCTCTCCTAGTCGGCCGATAAAGCGGTTTAAGGAGGCCAGGCACCCAGTGAACTTCTGCACATCTCGCAATTTGGTGGGAATCTCCATCCTCTCGATGGCCTTAATCTTCACAGGGTTGCACTCGATGCCGCGTTCGGAGACCAGAAAGCCTAGCAGCTGGCCGGCTGGTACTCCGAACACGCATTTCTCGGGGTTGAGCTTGATCTGGAATAGGCGCAAGTTGGCAAATGTTTCTTTGAGGTCCTCCAGCAGGGTGCCGCGCTTCTCTGTCTTCACCACAATGTCGTCTACATAGACGTGGGCATTTCTGCCGAGTTGCTTGAGGAGGCATTTCTGCATGCAACGCTGAAAAGTGGCACCGGCATTCTTTAAGCCGAATGTCATAGTCAGGTAACAGAAAGCTCCGAATGGTGTGATGAAGGCGGTCTTCAGGCGGTCTGCTGGGTCCAACTTGATTTGATGGTACCCTGAGTAGACATCCAAAAAACTCAACAGCTCGCATCCGGCCGTGGAGTCTATCACTTGGTCGATCCGTGGCAAAGCAAACGGATCTTTGGGGCAGGCCTTGTTGAGGCTGGTGTAGTCTATACACATGCGCCACTTGTTGTTCTTCTTCAATACCAAGACTGGGTTGGCAAGCCACTCTGGAAAAAATACTTCCATAATAAAGCCAGCAGCGAGGAGCCGGGCTATCTCTTCTCCTACGATTCTTCGCTTCCCTTCTGACAGTCGGCGGAGGGGCTGCTTGACCGGCTTCGCGTCGGCTCGGACGTGTAATTTGTGCTCGGCGAAATCCTTTGGGACACCCGGCATGTCCTTTGGGGACCATGCAAAGACGTCTCGATTCTCACGGAGGAAGTCAACGAGCTCGCCTTCCTATTTACTGTCCAGGTTTGCCCCAATGACAGCAAACCTTTCCGGATTCTCCGGGTCCAGAGGTATCTTCTTCGTCTCCTTGGCCGGCTGGAAGGAGCCCTGCGCATCATAATCTTTGGGGTTGGGGGACAAGGCCGGCTGCTTGCCGGTCATGGCCACAACCCGTTCCAGCATCTTCTTCTCTTCTGCCACTACGAGGGACTCGGCCAGCCGACTGCTGGCCATAGCGCACTCGATGGACTTCTTGTAGTCGCCGGCTACAGTGATGATCCCCTTCGAGCTCGGCATCTTCATCTTTAGGTAGGCGTAGTGGGGCACAGCCATGAACTTGGCCAGAGCAGGTCGGCCAAGCAAAGCATGGTAGGGGCTCTCCAGATCCACTACCTCAAACCAGATCGCTTCTCGGCGAAAATGATCCTTGTCTCCGAAGAGAACATCCATCTTGATCTTGCCGATCGGGGAACAAGACAAGCCGGGCACGATGCCATGGAACACGGTCCGGCTTGGCATGAGCTGCTTCGCCTTGATGTTCAGCTTCTCCATGGTATCGCGGTACAGTATATTGATATTGCTTCCGCCATCAATCAGGACGCGGGAGAATCGGGCAGCTCGCCTCTCCGTCGCGAGGGTGACATCCAAGACTAGTGCGTAGGAGCCAGGGGATGGCATCATCTCTGGGTGGTCGGCCTGGCTCCAGTTGATGGGCTTCTCGGACCAGTGCATGAACTCGGGGGTGCTAGAGGCGACTGCGTTGACCTCTTGGTGCTGACGGCGCCGACTACGCTTGTCTTCAACTTGGCTTGTGAAGACGATGTAGGCGGCGTGCTCTTCAGGGAACTCATCTTGAATGGCTCCGACTGCTGGTCGAGCCGCCGGCTGCTGGGGGGCTGGAGGCGGCGGGCCGGGAGGCGGAGGCGGCACCAGCCCCTTGCCCTTGGAGATTCGCGTGAGCCAGTGGCACTTTCGGGTCGTGTGGTTGGACGGCTTCGCGCCGCTGTGGAACTTGCAGGGGGCATCGAGAGTCTGCTCGTAGGAGAAAGCCGGCTGCCAAGCCGGCCTGCCACCCTTCTTCTTGGGAGCGGGCCACTCTTCGGGCTGCTCATCTTCAACTGTGCCCACTTGCCGGCTGGTGGAGGGCGGCATAGGGGCCTTGCGCTTGTGATCGTTCTGGTAGGGGCGCCGATTGGAGTCGCCAGCCGGCGTCTTGGGAGCCGGAGCGATCACCTTCCCAGAGGCGTCCACTCGAAGCTCGGTCTTCATCGAGGAGTCGGCCGTGGCATACTTGTCCGCGATGATCAGCAGTTCGTCGAGGGTAGCCGGCTTGTCGCAGAGGAGTCGGTGCTTGAGGAGGGTGCCCTCTCGGCACCCGGCGGTGAAGTACTCGATGGCCTGGACCTCGTGCACCCCCTCGCAGGAGTTGCGGAGCTCGGCCCACCGCGTGAGGTAGTCGCGGGTCGACTCGTTTGGCCCTTGGACGCATAGGGAGAGTTGGCGAGGCTTGGGAGGCCGCTTGTACGTGCTGGTGAAGTTACGGACAAAGACTTCCGTGAAGTCCAGCCAGCTGTTAATGCTGTAGGGCTTGAGGCTGTTGAGCCAGGTGCGCGCCGTGCCCTGTAGCATGAGGGGGACGTACTTCACGGCTACGCGCCGATTGCCGTTGGCTATGCTGACAGCAGTAGAGTAGTCGATGAGCCAATCTTCCGGCTTCACAGAGCCGTTGTACTTAGGCGTGTCTCTACGGAGCAAGAACCCTTTGGGGAAGGGCTCGTCGCGGATGCGGGGGCCAAAGCATGGCGACCAACATCATCTTCTTCTTCTAGCACCAGGGACCGAGCCAGGCGGTCGATCCGGTGGCGGGCGTCGTTCTCGCCGACTCCTTCGCGGTGGCCTAGTCGGCCACCAAGAGTCGGATGCGTGACAGGCGGCGGGGTGGGGTATCTCTCCCCTCGAGGCGGGGGAGGAGGTGGATTTCCTTGGCGCTCCATCGCTCGAGGGCGGCCTTCCGCGTCGCGCTCGATGGTGATACGAGTCCGGCTGCGGCTAGCAGCCGACTCCTTGTCTTTCCTCACGCGGGCGCCGCTCGTAGTCGGCGACCAGGATGTCGCGGCGTGCTCCCCGCGCGGGGGAGGACTCTCAGCGCGGGCGCCAGCTTCGTGCCGTTCTGCGGCCGCGTCGATCAGCTGCTGGATCCGCCTTGTCATGTAGGGGAGCTCATCGGCTCCCAGCCCATTTAGCTCTTCAGCGGCCGCCTGAGCGGCTCGCAGATTCTCGAGCGGGGTGGCGTAGACGGGGCGGTCTGCCCCCGGCATGCTGGCGATAGCCGCGCCGCGCTTCTGGACGAAGCCGGCTCGGCTCGGCCCGCCACGAGGCGGCGTGCCAAAGGCGGCGCGGTCGACTTCGCGCTGGTGAGCCTCAGTGAGGCGTCTCATGGAGGCTATCTTCTGGCCCTGCGCGATGAGGGCGAGGCGGCGTGCCTCCAAGGTCTCGGCGTCGGCATCGGCCGGGATGGGGACGGATAAGTCGTGCATCGCCGCTTGCAGGGCGTCGTGGGCGTTCTCGCCCGAGTTGGCGACGTGGCTGATGACCAACACTTCGGTGACAGCGCTGCTGCCGCTGTCAGCTCGAGGGGAGGGTCGTCGAAGACCACCACGTCGGAGGGGTAGGCGTCGAGCGATGCCGTGTCGGAATCGACAAGCATCGGGTCGGTGGAGCCGACCGACTCCAAGTCTACAGCAGGCTCACTGGAGACGTGAAGTTGGTCGAGGAGGCTGACGAGGCGGCTCTCGGGGTAGTCCGTGCCCGCGTCGGACGCGTGCTCGTCGGAGATGCTCGGCGAGGCAGCTCGCTGCGCAGGCGTCGTCGACGCCTTGCAGCGCGTCGGGGCAAACGCCATCGGGCGCAGCAGGCTGGCTGCGCTCGTGGGGGAGAAAAAGGGTTCCCGTCCAGAACAGGTCTCCGGACGACGGTGCACCTGGCCCCACGGTGGGCGCCAAATATCGGGTGGTAGGTGCGACATATGCCAACGGATGGCTTATCATTGTGGGAGCCAGTAAGACGTCGCCGGTGCCTGGAAACGGGATGAGGCGAAGACATGCACGCCGGCGAATCTTACCCAGGTTCGGGGCTCTCCGTGGAGATAACACCCCTAGTCCTGCTCTGCGGGGTCTCCGCATGATCACTAGATCAAAACGAGTAGCTACAAGTGCTCCTTGAGCTGTCGGATTCGAGGGAGAAGAAGAGCAAGGCTAGCTCTCCCTTTCCTCTCTATATGATGTGTGTGTAATTCTATGAGACCAACCCTTTGCATGGGTGCCCCGGGGGGTTTATATAGGCCTATCCCCGGGGGTACAATTGTAATCCGACTGGGTGCGGGTCCCAGCCGTCAGTGTCTGTGTTCGCCGGCTTCTCCGCCGGCCATTGGGGCCCGCCAACTGGTGGGTCCCGCCGGCTGACGGCCTCTTGGTCGACAGGCCGGCCCCACCGCTTGGGGGTCTTGTCGGCGGCTGGTTACTGTTGCCTTGCCCCTGATGACGAGGGCTAGGTCGAGGCAAGCGTGGCTACAGTGTCTCACTGTAGCCTTACCTCGTCTTGTCTCCTTAATGGGGCACATGTTTCGAGGGAGGGGGTAGCCGGCTCCCGGGGGCCAGCTACGCCCCTAGCCGTCTGGGGGAGGCCGGGCCGCCTTCGTGCATCTCTCTGGCTTAAGGGGCCCGCCGCCCGCGGGCCGTACTGGCGTCTGTCGTGGATGACGTTGAGGCCAACATGGCTACGGTGCCGAGCCGGACGGGAGATGGCTGACCCGTACGGCGTCCTGTGGCCATGCCTGCTTCGGGATTCGGGGGTAGTGGGTCGTACTGCGACCACGCCCCGTCTTGTCACCGTTATGTGGACACAGTCTTGGTGGGTGCGATCTTGGCGGCTTCTTGGAGTCGGCGTTCTTCATGGCCGGCTTTTGGGAGTCGGTGTTCTTCATGGCCGGCTTTTGGGAGTCGGTCCTTTTGGAGCCGGCTTCCTGGAGTCGGCCATTTCATAGCTTTCTTGGGGAAGGTTTCTGAGACTGGGTCGCCTTCTGAGAGTCGGCCCCTGGGATAGCCGGCCGGGGGAAGGCGGCCCAGTGCTTCGAATGCTTGAAGGCTCAAGTGGCCTGATAATTTTTAAAGGAGCCAGGGGGAGTCGGTTAGGCTACCCGTGGCCATTTACTCCGACATATGCGCAATGACCCCCTCCCCCATCCCACGCAGGCCGTAGTGGTGACAACATGCACAAACACGGTGTATGAAGAACATCACCACGGACTGCAATATAGCCGGAGATAGCCCTGCCCAGACCCGTTGGCCAAGGGGATGACATGTCCTCGGATCTAGAGCAAGGCAGACCAATCTGTGTCGCGCAACACCCACGCCTGATCCATCTGGGGCGGCAAGAAGGCAGAGATCTAGCAGAGTGCCAAGGCAATCCACATTGACTACACAACAGGCGCACGCATCCTCTCGGACAACCGCAGATGGAGCCCAAGTCATTGGAAACCCATTGGATCTAGGACTTGAGGCCACCAGCCATGGTGGCTTCGGGACCTTGGGTCTGAGGGATGGGTTGGAGGCGCAAGGTAAGGCGGCGCACGTCCTCGCCGCTGCCATTCGTTGCGGGACATTGCGAGATAGCTGCGGCCTAAGAGCATCTGCAACAAGGATCATCTAATTTGGAACCCCAAACGCTCGCGGACGCACCCGGTCATCGTCCGGGCGCGTCCACGCAATCCTTTAATTTTGCTGCAAAATAATCACGACCCCTATTTTCAACCTCTCATATTTGTAGACATTTTATCAAACACATGGGATGCGTCGTCGCCAGCCGGCTGAAGCACGCTTGCATGAACACGCGCTGCACGCACACGGCTGCCTGGCCAAACATGCTGCCCGGACGGAGCACGCATGCAGCGGCAGCACCCGCTCCCTGGCCAGAGCAAGCACGCATGCATAGCAGCGGCACCGGCGGCTAGCTACCACGCCACGGCAAGCACGTCAGCAAGTGTTCGGCTGCGGCTAGCACACAAGCTAGCGGCCCGTCAGCACGCCCGCACGCGGCTATGGCGGCACATGCACGGCTGCGTGAACACGCGAGCGCGGCGGCCAGTGCGAGCATGACAGCCAGAGCGCGGCAGCCACGACGCAGTGCGAGCATCCTCAGCCAGCTCGTGGTCAGCCCGTGCAGGCAGTGTCGTGGGCGCGCGAGTTTCGGCTAGGAGCGGTCGTGGGCGGACGGGCGCACGAGCTCCTGCCGGAGTGGCCGTGGGCGGACGCACGAGCTCCTGCTAGGAGCGGTCGTAGGCGTGCGGGCGCGGCAGCATGCATAGATGCCACGGGCCCGAGCGGCCACGGCCAGCTCGTGCAGGCAACGTCGCCGGCGCGCGAGCTCCCACCTGGGAGCAGCCTTGGACCGTTGGGCGTGAGTTCGGGCGTGCGGGCACGCGGATGCACACACGGATTCCACGGGCGCGAGCAGCCTCGGCCAGCTCGTGCAAACGGCGCAAGAGGTCTGGCTTGGGAGCGGCCGTTGGCGCGAGGTCGGGCCGTGGGTGCTTGATCTCGGCGACGGGGGTGACGGCCAGGGGGCTGGCGTGGATGCTCGGCAGGGTGTGCTTCGGCCATCGCAAAGTGTTTTTTACCGGTGGTGGGAGCTACCGGTGTGTTAGGCAATGGATCTCTGATCTGGTACTTAGCACTCACAAGTAGCTTACAGGAATACACTTTGTCATTGGGAGGAAGAAACAAAGCAAGAAAATACAGGAGCCGTGCCGTGCCTTGCCGATTGCCTGATCCTACCGGATGACGATTCCCACGCGACTGGTCCATTATGTAGAGCTCACCCACTCTGGCCCCACGTACCTGCGGTTAGGCTGTTTAATCCGAGGTGGCTTGGAGGTGACGCGCCCTTATCATTGATGGTATGTTGCCTTTCCTCGGCCACACTATTTCCCCTTGCTGATTTGGCAGCAAGCCTGTCACCTGAGACTGTAACTGTATTTGGGTCGTTGACATCCCCTACTCCTTGAGAGCATGCTTGTCCCCAAGCTGCCACAGCCGGATAGCGAGCCTTGAGAGCGAGAGCATCTTCCCACGAAGCGTCCAAAACTTCCGAATCCAACCAGCGCACCAAATACTGCTCTCAGCGGCCAGCAGGTGTTTGCCGCCAGCGTTTGTCCAAAAGTTCAACCGGAGATAGTTCAGAGGAGCGAGGAACCGGCAGGGAAGCAGATGCAAAGGTACCTGGTGAGAGTGCTTGCCTTAATTGAGAGACATGGAAAACCGGGTGTACGCGTGACTCTGGTGGCAGCTCCGGTTCGTACGCCACCGGGTTGATTTTGTGGGTCACCATGAACGGCCCAAAGTACCTGAAAGCGAGTTTGTGGTTTGCCCGGCGATGGAATGAAGATTGGACATATGGTTGCAGCTTGACGAAAACGGTGTCACCCACTTTGAACTCCCTGTCAGATCTTTTATTGTCAGCTTGGACTTTCATAATGTGGCGTGCTCGGTGCAGATGCTGCCGCAGAACATGTTGCATCGTCTTTCGTTCTTCAAGCCAGTCCTTCTGAGCTGGTATTTTGCAAACAGACGCTGCTTCGATCCCCCAATGCCTTGGCTCATGTCCATACAGAGCTTGAAACGGTGACATATCCAATGCAGAGTGGTAGCTAGAATTGTACCAGAACTCGGCTAATGAAAGGAAGTGGCTCCAGTGATTGGGACACACATGGATGAAGCAATGCAAATATATTTCCAGACATTGATTAACTCTTTCTGATTGCCCATCTGTTTGCGGGTGGTAAGGTGTGCTCATCTTAAGTTCAGAACCAATGCAGTCAAACAGTTCGCGCCAAAACTTACTTGTGAACACCGGGTCTCTATCCGAGATGATGGCCTTGGGCAGGTCATGAAGTTTGTAAACGTTGTCCAGATATGCCCGTGCGACTCTGGCTGCAGTGAATGGGTGTTGAAGGGGCAGAAAATGGGCGTAGCGTGTGAACTTGTCCACCACCACCAGAATGCAATTAGACTTGCCGGATTGAGGGAGACCATCAATGAAATCCATTGTCACCACTTGCCAGGCCCCCTTGGGAAGTGGAATTGGTTCGAGCAAACCCGGGTACTTAATCCTTTCGGGCTTGGCTTGTTGACAAGTCGCACACCCCTGCACATACAGATGGCTTACTTCATTTGGGCCAAGCGAATAGCCTGCGAAGACGTCGATATGTAACTGGGAAGCCCGAATGACCACCCACAGTGCTATCGTGGAAAGCACGCAGCATAGTTTGCTGAAGCGAGGGCGAGCCCCCCAGCCATAGCCGTTGTCGGAAATACAACAGTCCGTCAGAAACAGAGAAACGCCCCTTCGGGTCTGCCTGTTGAGAGAATTGCTCGAGCAGTCTCTTGGCTTGCGGGTTATCTGAATAGCTAGCCCGGATATCATCGATCCAAGTAGGGTGGCAGACCGAGATCGCCAAGGATTGGTCGTGCTCGTGATGCCGACGTGACAAGGCATCTGCTGCGCCGTTGGTGGTCCCTTGTTGGTAGCAGATTTTGTAGCGCAGGCCCAAGAGTTTGGTAAATGCTTTCTGCTGCCACACTGTTGATAGTCGTTGATCAACCAAGTGCACTAAACTGCGCTGATTCGTTCTTATCAGAAACTCATCATGGTGTAGGTAAGGTCGCCATTGCTCCACTGCCATAAGGATAGCCAAACACTCCTTCTCGTAGGTGGACAAACCCCTATGTTTGGGAGCCAGCGGTTTGCTCATATAAGCTATTGGATGACCTGCTTGCTGAAGTACTGCTCCCACTCCATAATCACATGCATCAGTGTCAATAACAAACTGCTTGGAGAAGTCCGACAGGTGCAAAACAGGTGCAGAGATCAGACTTTCCTGCAGTAACTCAAATGCCTTAGTGGTTTCAGTTGTCCACACAAAAGGATGGTTCTTCTTCAAGACATTGAATAGAGGCCTTGCAATAATGCCAAAGTGCTTGACAAGCTTCCGGTAATAGCTAGCCAAGCCGAGGAAACTGCGCACTTCTTTACTGTTGCGTGGAACAGGCCACTTTTTGATGGTTTCGATCTTTTGTGGATCTGTTGAGACACCATGTTCAGTGATAACATGCCCTAGGTAAGCAATTTGCTTTTGCCCGAAAGCACACTTGGACTGTTTGACCTGCCAATGATCCCTCCTGAGTAGTTGCAGAACCTGACGGAGATGATCTACGTGCTCTGCCAATGTTTTACTAAAAACCAGTATGTCATCGAAGAAGAGGATGACGCACTCTCGCAGCAAGGGGCGTAGAGTACAAGTAATGGTGCCGATGAATGTTGGAGGGCCTGCAGCTAGGCCAAATGACATGACTAGGTACTCCTAGTGGCCTGAATGAGTTGTGAATGTTGTTTTATACTCCTCCCCTTCTGCCAATCTTATCTGGTGATACCCAGCACGCAAGTCTAGCTTAGAGAACCATTTCGCTCCAACCAACTCATCGAGCAGCTCATCTATAATCGGAACAGAATACTTGCTGACAATTGTTATGGCATTCAAGCATCTGTAATCCACGTACAACCTCCATGTGCCATCTTTCTTCTTCACAAGCAATGCGGGCGAGGAAAATGGACTCGAGCTTTCTCTAATGATGCCAGCATCGAGCAGTTCCTTAACCTGACGCTCAATTTCATTCTTTAGCTCTGGTTTGTGCCTATAAGGGCGCTGATTGACAGGTTGTGCTCCCTCCGTGAGCGGAACCCTGTGATCACATGCACATCTGGGTGGAAGACCTTTTGGCTCTTCGAAGACATCTGTGTACTACTCCAAAACTCGGAGAATTTATACTGGAATGGCTTCCTCTTGTAAGCCTGTCTCATTCACAGCATTCAGGTGAACCACATATGCCACTGAACCTTGCTTGCATGCGGCCAAGAGTTCCTGGGAGGAGATAGCAGAACACTGATGCTGACTGTTGGCGATCTTGCAAGTTGACAGAACCTTTTTCAGTGGTAACCTTCATATATTGCGCCTCCCAATCGATATGCATAGGGTTGTGCTTCTTGAGCCAATCCATCCCCAAGATAGCATCATAGGCCCCGAGTGATAGTATCATGAAATCTGTGACGAATTCATGGCCCTGGGATGTCCAT
This sequence comes from Aegilops tauschii subsp. strangulata, assembly GCF_002575655.3. Lineage (NCBI taxonomy): Eukaryota > Viridiplantae > Streptophyta > Magnoliopsida > Poales > Poaceae > Aegilops > Aegilops tauschii. Next base: position 261,626,673 of record NC_053041.3, on the reverse strand, counting down.
TGACACTGTGGTATAACACTGTCATAGCTTAGCATAGCTCCATCTGCAACCTTAACGTGGCAGGTCTTAGGTAGTTTACACATTCCAGATAGTTTGGCAGCCAACTGCTGGTCCACAAATGATGATGAGCTACCCGAATCAACCAGCAACGACACTTCCTTACCCTGAACCCATGCGTGCAATTGCATCACGCCCGGCCCAGCAGACCCATCGATAGCTTGCTTGGAGATAGTACAAAGATCATCTTCGTCAATCTCTGTTGGACCGTGGCGATCTTCAACCAACACCTCCTCTGTTGCGAACAGTGCCAAAAGCTCTTCGACGGCATGCATCTGTACTGTAGGTGGACATGTATGATCCTTCACGTACCTTTTGCCACACTTAAAATAGAGACCACGAGCTCGTCTGAAGGAACGCAGCGCTGCTATCTTGCTGCTCTCTGCTCCCGCCCTCGCTGCTTCTATACCTCGGTGATCTTCTGCTTTGGATGTTGGTGTGGACAGTTTTGCAGAACTCGCAGGCAGACTCGGTGTATTGGTTACCATGAAACGTGGCACCGGCGAGCGGCTGTACCCGGTGCGCAAGGTGTTCTCCCCATCAGCACTTCCTCTTAGAGCAAGGCAAGAGAACACGCCGTATCGAGATCGGGAGGTCGCTGAATGAGCACCACTGCACGAATATCTGTCTGCAGTCCCTCGATTAATCGTGTAAGAAAGAAATAAGGATGTGTCAATTCAGATTAAGAGATCATATGATTCATCAGAGTCTCAAAACGTTTAATGAAATATGCAACTGAATCTGTCTGACGGATAGTGTAAAACTGACGGATGAGGACTTGGTGCTTATCACGCTCGAATCGAGTACACAACAGAGCTGTGAACGATTCCCACGCAAGACCGGCGATCTTGCGTTGCAACGACTGCAGCCAGATGGCAGCGGGCCCGAGAAATTAAGACTTGCCATCGGCACCCAATACGATTCCTGAACCGCAAACATCTGGAAATATTGCTCAGCGAGAGTTTTCCAGAGCTGCGGGTTCTCGCCTGCGAAATTGGGAAATGCGATTTGCGCGGCGCTTGACCCATAGCCGCAAGCACTTGCGAAGACAGAGGAGATGAGATCTAAGACGGGATCATGGTCATACCCATGACCAGGCGCGTCGCCGGTGACTCGGGGGTCACCGGCGAGGGATCCCCGGTGTGCAGAGACGCGCCGCGGCCTAGTTGCCCTTGGATCTCATGCGCGAATAGAGGAGAGGTCGCCGGCGGTGGTGATCCGTTGGATGGCGACACTGATGGCGACGCCGCTTGCAGAGCCGCGACCGAGAGCTCCAATTGCGCGAAGCGCGCTTCCAGTTCCAGCTTCCAGGTGACGAGGGAGTCGATCCGCGCTATTTGCGTCGCCAAGGCCTGGAGTATCGCGGTGTTGTTGTTGTCTTGTTTGATGGCGCGGGCGGCGGCCTCTTCGTGCATCTTGTTGGCGCGGGCTGCGGCTTCATCGCTCATCTTGTCGAGGTAGGCCTTCAGGGCGGGGTCCATGGTGGCAATGAGGCGATCGCGAGCTTGCTTCTGGCCGTGAGTTTCCAGGGCGGCGGCAGCGGCGGCGAGGGTGGTAGGTGGCGGCGGCGGTGGATAAGGGTGGTAGGTGGTTGTCTGATACCACGATGTTAGGCAATGGATCTCTGATCTGGTACTTAGCACTCACAAGTAGCTTATAGGAATATACTTTGTCTTTGGGAGGAAGAAAGAAAGAAAATACAGGAGTCGTGCCGTGCCTTGCCGATTGCCTGATCCTACCGGATGACGATTACCTCACGACTGGTCCATTATGTAGAGCTCACCCACTTTGGCCCCACGTACCTGCGGTTAGGTTGTTTGATCCGAGGTGGCCTGGAGGTGACGCGCCCTTGTCCCTGATTGGTGGTATGTTGCCTTTCCTCGGCCACGCGGTTTCCCCTTGCTGATTTGGCGGCAAGCCTGTCACCTGAGACTGTAACTGTATTTGGGTCGCTAACACGGTGATTCTCTCACCAATGCCTTGCTGCCATGTGTAAAGGTGTGGGACCACATGCATGTGTATATCAAAGTATTGATGTAAATAATTTTTTGTATTTCTGCTTTAAGTCAAATCAATATCAGATTGATGGGACCCATGCTAGGTGAGAGAGAGAGTCTATCCTGACGTTGCATGTGGTGCCGTGGTACAAATCCTTTCCTTTTATTTTCTCTTTAGGATTTTCAATCATTTCTATCTTTTAAAATATACTGTTATTTTTGAAATATTTTATATATTTGAATTCCTAAAGCCAAGAGCTTTAGAATAAGACCAAATTTGGATGCATTTCAAACATGTTTTATTTGAACATTTCAAATGACTGAAATCAGGTTTCTGAAACAAACGAAATATGTTTTTTGAAATAATTGAAATTAGTTTTTCATTGAGTGAAATCAATTTGGAAATATGTTTTCTCTACTGAGTGAAGTATGTTTTCTCAACCGTGTGAAATTATTTTCTTTAGATGAGTAGGGATTGCCATGCAACGGATGCATTAGAGTTATAAATATATGAAAGCTCAACAAAAGAAACTAAGTGGGTGTGCATCTAACTTGCTTTCTCACGAAGACCTAGGGCATTTTGAGGAAGCCCATAATTGGAATATACAAGCCAAGTTCTATAATGAAAAATTCCCACTAGTATATGAAATTGACAACATAGGAGACTCTCTATCATGAAGATCACGGTGCTACTTTGAAGCACAAGTGTGGAAAAAGGATAGTAACATTGGCCCTTCTCTCTTTTTCTCTCTTTTTTTTCTTTTTTTTCTTTTGGGCCTTCTTTCTTTTTTTCTTTGGCCTTTTTTTTATCGAGTCCGGAATCTCATCCCGACTTGTGGGGGAATCATAGTCTCCATCATCCTTTCCTCACATGGGATAATGCTCTAATAATGATGATCATCACACTTTTATTATTTACAACTCAACAATTACAACTCAATACTTAGAACAAAATATGACTCTATGTGAATGCCTCCGGCAGTGTACCGGGATATGCGTTGAATCAAGAGTGACATGTATGAAAAAATTATGAATGGTGGCTCTGCCACTAAATACGATGTCAACTACATGATCATGCAAAGCAATATGACAATGATGAAGCGTGTCATAATAAACGGAACGGTGGAAAGTTGCATGGCAATATATCTTGGAATGACTATGGAAATGCCATGATAGGTAGGTATGGTGGCTGTTTTGAGGAAGATATAAGGAGGCTTATGTGTGATAGAGCGTATCATATCACGGGGTTTGGATGCACCAGCGAAGTTTGCACCAATTCTCAAGGTGAGAAAGGGCAATGCGCGGTACCGTAGAGGCTAGAAAATTGTGGAAGGTTGAGAGTGCGTATAATCCATGGACTCACATTAGTCATAAAGAACTCATATACTTATTGCAACAATTTATTAGCCCTCAAAGCAAAGTACTACTACGCACGCCCCTAGAGGGATAGATTGGTAGGAAAAGACCATCGATCGTCCCCGACCGCCACTCATAAAGAAAGCAATAAAAGAACACCTATGTGTCAAAATTGTCACACAACTTTTACCATACGTGCATGCTATGGGACTTGCCAACTTTAACACAAGTATTTTTCAATTTCACAATTACTCAACTAGCACACTCTAATATTACCACCTTTATATCTCAAAACACTTATCAAGTATCTAACTTCTCATAATATTCAATGAACTCAATATGGAAGATTAATTTCACAATTAAAGTAAATTACCATGCTATGTATTCTAACTGATATCATGTGGTGAATTTCGTGAGCTCCGTGATCTCGTGAGTATCTAACTTCTCATAATTTTTATTCACCAAAATCTCGTGAGCTCCGTTAGCGAAAGAACAAAACACCACTTCAAGGTATTGTATTGAAATCATTATTTATTTATATTGGTGTTAAACCTACTGTATTCTAACTTCTCTATGGTTTGTAAACTATTTTACTAGCCATAGATTCATCAAAATAAGCAAACAACACACGAAAAACAGAATCTGTCAAAAACAGAACAGTCTGTAGTAATCTGTAACTAACGCAAACTTATGGACTCAGAAAAATCTACCAAAATAGTACGACCTAGAAAATTTGTTTATTGATCTTATGCAATTGGAATCAGTATTTTATCACGTTCTGGTGATTTTATACAATTGTTTTCGTGAACAGAAAGTTTCTGGAATTTTCAGCAAGATCAAATAACTATCATCTGAGAAGATCCTATAGGTTTAACTTGGCACAAACACTAATTAAAACACGAAAACAAATCTAACCAGAGGCTAGATCAAAGATTTATTCCTAAACAGAATCAACAAGCAAAAAAACTAAAAATAAAATTGGGTTGCCTCCCAACAAGCGCTATCGTTTAACGCCCCTAGCTAGGCATAAAAACAATGATAGATCTAGGTATTGCCATTTTTGGTATTGGGAAAGAAAAGAGAAAAATTATTGTCTATAGCATTTATCTTTCTATTTTGATAAAGCACGTGGCCATTAATGGTGGAAGCAAGATTAAGCGCACTACGGAAATTTAGATCTAAGCTAGTTTTCATCTCTTTGATAATTTCGTTTTGGTAAAAGCACAAAAGAGAGGTGGATTCAACTTTCTCACTCATAGGGTGCCCAAATATAGTTTTCATCTTTTCATAGGTATCTATGGGATCGCCTTCAAGAAAACCCTCTTCAAAAATAGAATCTAAAACTTGCTTGAATGTAGCGGGCAACCCAACGTAAAAGCTTTTTAGATATACCTCAATTTGATATTGGGGCACATAGCTAGCTCGGATCCTTAAAAGCCTATCCCACGCATCTTTCAAAGACTCATCAAGTAAATAATGGAAAATTCCGGGATCATCTTCATCGAAATTATGCAAACCCTCATTGACAACCCCGGTAGGTCTTTCCATAGCATCATTTTTTATGAGCTTAGAGAGGACAGAGGGACTACCAAAGTAAAACCATGGAGAGAGCCCTTGGCCCTTTTTGATTCGGCCATAGCACAAGAAAACAGAGGGAATGAGGCAAACGGAAAGAGAGGGCGAATAAAACGGCAAGGGTGAAGTGGGGGAGAGGAAAACGAGAGGCAAATGGCAAATAATGTAGTGCGAGGGATAAGAGTTTGTGATGGGTACTTGGTATGTCTTGACTTGTGTAGACTCGGCAACGGTGCCAAAAATGGCTTTGTTGGGAGTCAAATCTTGACTTGACTTGGCGCACACCTCCCCGGCAACGGCGCCAGAAATCCTTCTTGCTACCTCTTGAGCACTGCGTTGGTTTTCCCTTGAAGAGGAAAGGGTGATGCAGTAAAGTAGCGTAAGTATTTCCCTCAGTTTTTGAGAACCAAGATATCAATCCACTAGGAGGTCACGCTCAAGTCCCTTGCACCTACACAAACAAATAAGAACCTCGCAACCAACGCGATAAAGGGGTTGTCAATCCCTTCACGGTCACTTACGAGAGTGAGATCTGATAGAGATGATAAGATAATATTTTTGGTATTTTTATGATAAAGAGCAAAAGTAAAGAAAGCAAGTAAACAGTAATGGAAATAACGGGAGATTAATATGATGGAAAATAGACCCGGGGGCCATAGGTTTCACTAGTGGCTTCTCTCAAGATAGCATAAGTATTACGATGGGTGAACAAATTACTGTCGAGCAATTGATAGAATTGAGCATAGTTATGAGAATATCCAGGTATGATCATGTATATAGGCATCACGTCCGTGACAAGTAGACCGACTCCTGCCTGCATCTACTACTATTACTCCACACATCGACCGCTATCCAGCATGCATCTAGAGTATTAAGTTCATAAGAACGGAGTAACGCTTTAAGCAAGATGACATGATGTAGAGGGATAAAATCATGCAATATGATATAAACTCCATCTTTTTATCCTCGATGGCAACAATACAATACGTGCCTTGCTGCCCCTGCTGTCACTAGGAAAGGACACCGCAAGATTGAACCCAAAGCTAAGCACTTCTCCCATTGCAAGAAAGATCAATCTAGTAGGCCAAACCAAACTGATAATTCGAAGAAACTTTCAAAGATAACCAATCATACATAAAAGAATTCAGAGAAGATTCAAATATTGTTCATAGAAAATCTTGATCATAAACCCACAATTCATCGGATCTCGACAAACACACTGTAAAAGAAGATTACATCAAATAGATCTCCAAGAGAATTGAGGAGAACTTTGTATTGAGATCCAAAGAGAGAGAAGAAGCCATCTAGCTAATAACTATGGACCCGAAGGTCTGAGGTAAACTACTCACACATCATCGGAGAGGCTATGGTGTTGATGTAGAAGCCCTCCGTGATCAATGCCCCCTCCAGCAGGACGCCGGAAAAGGCCCCAAGATGGGATCTCATGGGTACAGAAGGTTGCGGCGGTGGAATTAGGTTTTCGTGGTCGCTTCTGGTGGTTTGGGGGTACATAGGTATATATAGGAGGAAGAAGTAGGTCGGTGGAGCCACGAGGGTGGAGGGCGCGCCTGGGGGGGGGCGCCCCCTGCCTCGTGGCCGCCTCGTTGGTTGCTTGACGTCCACTCCAAGTCCTCTGGATCATGTTTGTTCCAAAAATCACGCTCCCGAAGGTTTCATTCCGTTTGGACTCCGTTTGATATCCTTTTTCTGCGAAACACTGAAATAGGCAAAAAACAGCAATTTGGGCCTCCGGTTAATAGGTTAGTCCCAAAAATAATATAAAAGTGTATAAATAAGCCCATTAAACATCCAAAACAGAATATATAATAGCATGGAACAATAAAAAATTATAGATACGTTGGAGATGTATCAAGCATCCCCAAGCTTAATTCCTGCTCGTCCTCGAGTAGGTAAATGATAAAAACAAATTTTTTGATGTGGAATGCTTCTTAGCATAATTCTCAATGTAAATCTTTTTATTGTGGCATGAATATTTAGATCCGAAAGATTCAAGATAAAAGTTTAATGTTGACATAAAAACAATAATACTTCAAACATGCTAACCAAGCAATTATGTCTTATCAAAATAACATAGCCAAAGAAAGCTTATCCCTACAAAATCATATAGTTAGGCTATGTTTCAATATTATCACACAAACGTTCTCATCATGCATAACCCCGATGACAAGCCGAGCAATTGGTTCATACCTTTTAACACGCTTCAGCCTTTTCAACTCTTACGCAATACATGAGCGCAAGCCATGCATATAGCACTATGGATGGAGTAAAGTATAATGATAGGGGTTATGAGAGAAGACAAAAAAGGTAGAAAGTCTCACATTGACGCGGCTAATCAATAGGCTATGGAGATGCCCATCAATTGATGTCAATGAGAGGAGTAGGGTTTGCCATGCAACGGATGCACTAGAGCTATAAATATATGAAAGCTCAACAAAAGAAACTAAGTGGGTGTGCATCCAACTTGCTTGCTCACGAAGACCTGGAGCATTTTGAGGAAGCCCATCATTGGAATATACAAGCCAAGTTCTATAATGAAAAATTCCCACTAGTATATGAAAGTGACAACATAGGAGACTCTCTATCATGAAGATCACGGTGCTACTTTGAAGCATAAGTGTGGAAAAAGGACAGTAACATTGTCCCTTCTCTCATTTTTTTTTCATTTTTTCATTTTTTTCTTTTGGGCCTTCTTTTTTCTTTCTTTGGCCTTTTTTTTATTTAGTCCGGAATCTTATCCCGACTTGTGGGGGAATCATAGTCTCCATCATCCTTTCCTCACATGGGACAATGCTCTAATAATGATGATCATCACACTTTTATTATTTACAACTCAACAATTACAACTCAATACTTAGAACAAAATATAACTCTATGTGAATGCCTCCGGCAGTGTACCGGGATATGCGTTGAATCAAGAGTGACATGTATGAAAAAATTATGAATGGTGGCTTTGCCACTAAATACGATGTCAACTACATGATCATGCAAAGAAATATGACAATGATGAAGCGTGTCATAATAAACGGAATGGTGGAAAGTTGCATGGCAATATATCTTGGAATGACTATGGAAATGCCATGATAGGTAGGTATGGTGGCTGTTTTGAGGAAGATATAAGGAGGCTTATGTGTGATAGAGCGTATCATTCCGTTTGGACTCCGTTTGATATCCTTTTTTTCTGCGAAACACTGAAATAGACAAAAAACAACAATTTGGGCTGGGCCTTCGGTTAATAGGTTAGTCCCAAAAATAATATAAAAGTGTATAAATAAGCATATTAAACATCCAAAACAGAATATATAATAGCATGGAACAATAAAAAATTATAGATACGTTGAAGACGTATCAGGTCCTGAAATTAAAACCCAACTCTTTATGTGTGAGAGAGAATATTACATGCATGCGGTCATCCAGCCTCACACTCTTTTTCCTCTGAAAAGATGTCAGGTGTGTCAGCCCGTATTGCTCAGTATAGTGGTCTCACGGATCTAGATGAAATTGATGGACGATCGATTACTAACCGGTACCTCCCAGAACCCGGTAAATTTATTTTTTTGCTTCGGCCATGGGCCTGAGGAGAGAGATGAAAGGAAAAGTGTGGATGACTTGTGGGTCCGTGTGCTAGCTAGCTGAGGTGGCAGGAGTGTCTGGGCGTACCCAGACAACTTCATATTGCCCTCAGATTTAAGGCGTGTTTGAGATACACCGGTTAGTCTAGACGTTTAGGAATAAAATGGAAGTCCGATTGGATCACCTTTTTAGACAGGTATGAGATACACTGATTAGTCTACACGTTTAGGGATCTCTACTTTTAATGGAGCAGTTACTCCGTCGGTCAATTTTCGTCCCATCTATCATGGTTTTTTTCGTCCCACCTTCGCTGGTTTTTTTCGTAGATTTTTTCGTCCCCTTCCCTACTTCATCGGTTTATATCAGGCAATAATTCTTGCGCTTTTTTTGGTAGGTGCTCATTTAATTCTTGGGTAATTAAGGATTCAAAAATCACATCATGATTTGCTTACCTTCTTAGACTAGCCACAATGGGTAGTAACATAGTGTAGTAACATGCCCATGTTACTACTCTATGTTACTACCTCTACAGTGGGAGTAACATATGTGTGGTAACATACAACACTTCATTTATTAGGCTATAGACTTATCTTGTCTTGATATGTGTGATGTTACTCACATTAGTAGTAACCACATGCCTCTCTTTCTCCATTTATTGCTTGCCACATCATCTATATTATCTAGATATGTGTGATGTTACTCACATTAGTAGTAACCACATGCCTCTCTTTCTCCATTTATTGCTTGCCACATCATCTATATTATCTAGATATGTGTGATGTTACTACTTAGACTAGCCACAATGGGTAGTAACATAGCGTAGTAACATACCCATGTTACTAGTCTATGTTACTACCTCCATAGTGGGGAGTAACATATGTGTGGTAACATGCAACACTTCATTTATTAGACTATAGACACATCTTGTCTTGATATGTGTGATGTTACTTATACTACTAGTAACTAGCTATGTTACTACCTTCCCCCTTTCTTCATTTATTACTTGTCACGTCATCTACTTTATCTAGATATGTGTGATGTTACTACCTATGTTACTCTCACTGTGGGTAGTCTTATGTTACTCCCATCGTGAGTAGTCTTACATGAGATCACCTTCACATCATGATTTTACCAGACGCTCGTACGAGCGATTCCTCCTGCCCCCGCCGCTCGCACGAACCAGGAGCGAGGCCCGCTCGCACAAAAAAGCCCGGCTAGGGTTCCACCCACCGCCGCCTCCCTGCCACAGGCGCTCCCTCTCTTCGCCGATCCACCTACGACACGCTCCTCTTCTTTGATGCGGCCTAACCGCGTCCCGTTCGCCCGCCCGGCCACCTGTCCGTGAGGGTTTCCGCGGCACCGCCGCCGCCGGCTGCCATTCACGCCCACGCCGACGGAAAGGCCGTAGTCAAGCCGTGGGGCGGGGGCATCGGCGACGGGGCTGATGCGACGGACCTCCATGCGCCCTCCAAACCGAATGCCCTCTTGTCCACGTCTACATCTGTCCGTTTATCTCCTCTGAGTCAGAGTGCCCTCCGTCAGAACTCTTTGTCAGCGTGGCGGCCGGTGGCAGCGGCCATCTACGATCTGTTCATGCGTTGCCCTGATGGAGGCGGCCGTGCTCCATAGCAAGGTCAGGATTGGATCAGTTCGTTTGAGTTCCTCTTGTTCTCTTCTCTAAAGGCAATCCACTTATTCATAGTTTATATACTCCCTCCGTAAAGAAATATAAGAGCGTCTAGATCACTAAATTAGTGATGTAAACGCTCTTATATTTGTTTACAGAGGGAGTACTTTATACTTTGATCAGTCCAGAATTGGATAAGCATGTTCATGTACATGCATTAGAAAAAGGTTTCTGCTCAGAGCTACTACAATGTGCCATCAAAGAAAAAGATTTGTATTTCATCCCAAAGAACAAGAGAATAACAGATTAGATAAGCATGTTCAGTACGTGCATTACAGTGATTCTATTGATAATTTCTTTTGTTGCAGGCGGAAAGGGAAACCAACTTCAACTTTGCGAGGGTAATCTTCTAGAATCCTTGTCTTAGTCTAATCAATTTTTTTACTCAGATTTGTGCAGGCTGGGATGTTTTAACTTTAGATTTGTGCTCCAAAGTCACACGGATTTTTTTTCAAGAAATTGGAATTATTATGCCGGAATGTGATCTCACAAACATACATCCATCCTCCCAAAAACACACATGACGTACCCACTTCCTTTTGGATTTACCAGTATCACTATTTTTACATCTGGAGTACAAAACTTCAAATAATTCTTTTTTTGGTCAGACTATGAGCAGAGAGCAAATCATTTATAAAGAAACAAAAAAATTGGTCTGCTATCAGATGGTACATTTATTTCAACACAAAATGCAAGAAAGCTTCACGGTCTCATGAAGAGGGCATGCTTTTGAATTAATTCTGACTGATCTGAAATTCACTTAAATTTTGTTGTTGATGATCTGCAGTTATTTTTTATTTGTAGAGAAGTTCCGCATTTGAGAAGCCGGAGAAGAGTATCTCACTAAGTACAGATTCGAGGTAGGGATATCATTTTCTCTCCAATCCATTTATCATGGGATCATTTCCCAGAAAAAGACAAACATGAAGGTAGCTGTGGACAGACTATATTTGTTTACTTCTTCTACCCACAAGTTTCATGTACTGGACAACTATATTACACATATCTTGTGTTATGAAAGATAATAGTTGGTGATTGATATGGCAAGTGTCTACGAGCTGCCTAATATAGCATGCATTTAACAGTTCTTTCGCATTCATATCTCTGCCTTCTCATAATTCCATGGATTTTTACTATATTGCGTATCCCAGTGACTTTGCCAACTTGCTGACATGGGGTCCTGTTCAGAGCACAAGCTTCACCTGAATAACCTTCTTTCAGTTAGTAAAACACTCAGCAAAGGTAATTGGGCCTCCCTTAATTTATCTACCATCTTGCTTGGTTTGCACTGCTTTCTGTGTCTTAGATTCAACCTCTCCAAAAATGGGTGAAGTGTCAACCGTATTCTGTTGATAATTTTATGAGAACACGTTTGTCTAAAATGATTTTTATTCCCCATAAGAACGCACGGGCAGCTCTTAAAGCTGAAAAACTACAGCTTTCATGTAGCATCTTATGTGTCGCACTTCTCTCGAATATGCTGAATAGGTTGGTGCATCTCACCACCCACAAGCACACACAAAGGACGCATCTGCACTGAAGTGAATAAAGAATATCAACTTATTTCATTGCTTTTGTCCACAAGAAATGCTATTTATTCTACTACTAATATACATGTGGTCTTCTAGATGTGTTTGCTTTCTACAATTGTGTGCAGGGTTTGTAATTATTAAATTCAAGATTTCTTCTTTTCAAAGTGATAGAGCATATCCCTTTTTCAACCGGGCGAGAGGGAGCGAGAGAGAGATCGTCACGTACATATTGTGTCCCACTCCGATTTTGCTCACCAATGTGTTCCTCCACGCTGCAGCAGCCGACTCCGTCGATGTCGTGCTCGTTTACCAGCCATGCATTCCAGACAAGTTGAATGCCGGTGGCAACAGACATTCAACGGCACCCTCGTCGGCGCTCTCCTCGCAGGACCCCGCCTCCCACGCTGGACCTCCTTGCTGCCCGCACAACGCTATTACTCCACGCACGCATGGCCAAACTTCCTCATAGGGGTGCGTAGGTGTGTCGTTCCTGCAGACCTATTTTTTGGTGCTGCGTCGACATGCTAGGCCACGCTTCATCTTCGACTGGCTCAACCTCCACGGCACGGCGCAGCCGCGCAGGCTACAGTCCGCCCAAGCGCCGGGATGTGCAAGGCGTTCTGGGGCGTGTGTACGCCGACTAATGTGACTTTCTGCTTTACTCAGCGAGCAATCCTAGGGATTTCTTTTTTTTTTGGAATTCATTATACATTTCTGTTTTTGATTTAATTTTAGGGCCTCATGTGCATATATCTGTTGCAGATTGGTGAAGATAAAGTTGCCGATGTGGTGCTCCTGCTCACCTCAGATGCAATTCAAAATTATGTTGATTTATGTTCCTCTGTGTTACAGTTTATTCTGGTTTTTAGAAATACTATTTTTTTTTAGTAAGGACAGTGACTATTCTTATTTTGACAAAGAGTGTGGTAGATGAACATGTCTTCATTTTCTGGACCGCTCAATATTATGTGATATTGTACTGGCAAGTAACGAGGAGATTGTTGATGTGCGATTCTAGATTCTTGAGAGAAATACTAATTTTTTTTAGTAAGGACAGTGACTATTCTTATTTTGACAAAGAGTGTGGTAGATGAACATGTCTTCGTTTTCTGGACCGCTCAATATTATGTGATATTGTACTGGCAAGTAACGAGGAGATTGTTGATGTGCGATTCTAGATTCTTGAGTGAATACTACCATGTTATTTTAAGGCCAGTTGTCACTTATAATAGAAGCTCAATAATGCACTTACTCTACCACCAAATTCAAATTATTGAAAGATCAATCCAACATTAATTTGCCTCAAATACAGTCTGATGCATTTTCCTTAACATGACACTCTTTTTAGAGTGATAACCTTCATTTCAGGTTGCCGGCATTCCAAAGAAACTTCAAGATTGCAAGACAATGAAAGCGTAATTATATATTTTTTGCAGTGGCAAGGTGAAATTGTATAAAAGAGACAAAGAAGAGTTGCTTCATGTCCTTAATCATCGGTGTGCACCAACGCAGAAAAAGTGGTGATAACTTTCTCATGAATTTTTAATTTTCCCCTCCACTCACAAATTGATGGCTTTATCTAATTGTAAGACAGGCACATTGCAAGGTGTATTTAGACATCATTAGTAATGAGCCATTAATATATATATATATATATAGGTAAAATGGATAAACGTAAAAAATATTTATCCCTTGTATTCGTGTTCTGAGCACGATCCTTCCAAGTACATGTTTTATGTTTTTATTTGTAGCACTGTCATATGTTAGACCTAATGCCTTGCTAAATGTCCTGTGCAGGCCATAAAAGAGAGGGGGGAGAGGAGGGAGGGAGAGAGAGGGAGGGAGAGAGGGAGAGAGAGAGGGAGAGAGAGGGAGGGAGAGAGAGAGGGAGAGAGAGGGAGAGAGAGAGAGGGAGGGAGGGAGGGAGCTGAAATGCCGGTTGATTTACCTATATATATATAGGTAAAATGGATAAATGTAAAAAATATTTATCCCTTGTATTCGTGTTCTGAGCACGATCCTTCCAAGTACATGTTTTATGTTTTTATTTGTAGCACTGTCATATGTTAGACCTAATGCCTTGCTAAATGTCCTGTGCAGGCCATAAAAGAGAGGGGGGAGAGGAGGGAGGGAGAGAGAGGGAGGGAGAGATAGAGAGAGAGAGGGAGAGAGGAGGGAGGGAGAGAGAGGGAGGGAGAGAGAGAGGGAGAGAGAGAGAGGGAGAGGGAGGGAGGGAGGGAGCTGAAATGCCGGTTGATTTAACAGTAATAATCGCCAAGAATACCAGTTGATTTGCATGGAAACTGTGAAGGTTTATTTAGACATGATTAGTGGCGAGCCATTAGAATACATTAGGGAGCGAGGGAGGTAGAAACCCACCTATGCATACAGCCTCGCGTGAAGATGCTAATGGTTCTAATTAACAAGGCAGTTTTCAGATGTTTTTTCTTCAGGAACTTGAAAAGAATAGGTCTAAATCCATGCCAAAAAAAGAGAATAGGTCTAAATGATTAAGCATCACTTCTGCCATTAGTTGCAAAACTTGTTTTGTGGGTCAATGGGTAGGAAAGAAAGATTCGACAGTTGCTTAAGAGTAAATATGTCAAATGCCAACATAAGTAACGATTTTATTTCTGAGTTAGGTACAAAAGAATGTGATAGAGAAAAGGAGTTTGCTTTATCTAAAGAATGTGATAGATAAAAAGGAGTTTGCTTTATCTCTTATCCCGCCTATCACACGAATATGTTTAGCTCATATGTGTATGTGATTAACTGATTAGAAGTTTAGCACAAGACCATTTTTTTGCTTCTTTGGTTGAGCTCTCTTTAAATTTTTTTATTGATGCACCAAACAGCAATTTGTGGTTTGTTACTCTAGAGGTTAAGAAAATATACTTCGGGCTTGGGGATTTTTGTTGAGTAAAAACTAATCATGGTTAATGTTTCAGATGTAAGATGTTGTCTGCACCCCGTGTAATTTTCGTCAGTTTCTTTTCTCAGTGTGGAGACTATGCCAGTGGAGAGACCAACGACGATTACCTTGAGATAGTGGGATGTGCATGGAAGGAGCGACTAACAATGTAGAGGAAAGCTGCGCTCGCCGGCACCGGTCAGGTATGTTGCTTTCCTGTGCTCGTTTCACCGCCATGCTATGCTTCTTTACCTTCCTGGCTATTGCGGTGCAAATCTTTGGAAGTTTCCCCAAATTATCACATTTTGGAGTTGTTGTTCTATTGAAATTGAACAAACGCAATCATAGATGGTTAGCAGGGCTTTGGTCCTTATTTTCTTATTTTCTTACATACCATTTGTCTAGGCCAAAGGTGTGATTCTTCAGGGTTAATACTTCTACATATTGTTAGCTCTTGATTCTGTTTTTCTGGGACATTTATAACAATTTAGCCTCAAATATACTTGTATTTTTTCTGGGGCATTTTTAAGTGCGTGCGCAAGCTTCAAGTATGTACAGTGCACACACTTTTGTTTGACAAATTATAACCCCAATCAAGGTCCAAATCGAAGCATATATGACATCACAAATGGATCTAAACAAATGACGTCACAAATGTCCTCCAAGGAATGGTCATATAGAAAAGAAACTTAAAACAGAATTCGTTGGAAGTATGTTGTTTTCCTTTCTTGAACTTGTATTCCATCATTTATTAATATTTATTTACCATGTCCATTAACGTACTATGAGCTAATTTTACATAACATTACAGGGTCCTAAATGATTGAGGAGTAAAATTAGATCATGGCCTTTCATGTTTGAAGGTATTGTTCATGTAAATTTGTTATTCCTACTGAAATTGACATACTAATCCTACACGCACCTGAATATTCTTGCAGGGATATAGTATTATGATAACTCTCAAAAATCAATATTGTATAATGACAGAAGTTAATAATCTAAATCAGCAGGAGCAAGCTTTGGATGAGTGTATATACTAGGTTGGTAGCTGTTGCAAACAATAATCTTCAAATTCTTGAATGCTCTACAAAACATACAATCTGCTTTATTGCTGAACCAAATAAAAGCATGATATAACTTGGAATCTTGTTTTTCTCGCAGCGACATGTGCGGAAAGCTAAGCGGGTTAATGGAAGATGAGAATGGTCGAAGGTAATCAGAATTCTCCGGTTAGTTATAAGATGCTCTTTGGGTGTCTTTCATATAAATAAAAAAGTTTGAAGATTATTGAACAACTAAAAGTCATTTTGTCCTTTTCAAAAAAAGTCATTTTGTCTATTTGATGGTTATATCTCTGACAGGAGACCCCATCTTGTCCTTAGTACCCAATTTGTCAATATGTGTGCTTTATGATAATTTTGTTTGTTTGTTAGTATTAGAAAGAGTGTCACATAGCTAGGATACTTGTGGAGCCATTGGTTGGTACATACGATTTGAGGATTACCAGATAACAGTCTTACTTGTCAAAAAGTTTTTACATTAACATTTAATGTTCTTGATGTATTATCAGAAATGAGCAATGTCTAATCATTGGGTGACAACTAATGCACTAGCTTTGTTTTAGTTTTGTGTAACAATGGTCTCAGCTTAGGGAGTCAGATATTAACATATAAAGCATAACATGATCACATCGCAATTTGCAAAATATTCACTCTGTACGGAGGTGAAATACCTTCTCATTATATGTGATGTTCTCCAGTCCTAAGTATGTGCTTTGTCTGAGCTGAAGTTTATTTCTTTACACTCAATTGCCCTTATTTATTGGTTATTATTTTCTCGATTCACCAACGGTGACAGCAGAGTTGCGGTGACGGTGTCAACCATGATGTTATAGGGAGATGCACTATTGGATGCCATTCTATTTGCTCCATGTGCAATTTGGTAAAATTGATTCATGTTTTAAATTCAAAAGTTATGTTCTTTCATGTTGTAAACTGCATCCTATAGTTATTCATGCATTTTTGTCTACGCGATGACACGTATAAAATGCATTGTCAATGTTTAGACGATGGTGGTATAAGAAGAAAATAAACTGCTGTTTTTTATCCTCGACAAGATATTTTGGGTCCTCTTTCTGTGCTAGCATCTTTTCTTTTGGAATGGGATAGTTAATGGTGCTCTTATAAAAAATTTGTTGTCTCCCTTCATTCCGAAATATAAGCCCTTTTAGAGATTTCAATAAGGACTACATACGGATGTATAAGCTTCGTATGTAGTCCATATTGGAATCTCTAGAAAGGCTTATATTTAGGAACGGAGGGAGTACAAGAAAAACAACTGCAGCCACCTTTTTTTAGTTACTCTATTCCAAGGTTGGTACTAGAAGATTTCAGAAGGAAAATGAATGCAAAACAAACTATGGAGAAAGTAATATGTGCAATATACCAAACTGGAGGAAGAAGTACAAATCAAGATAAGAACATTACATCAGTGGTGGTTTGAAAGTGGCAAAAGCGGGGAGGAAGGTAAAATAAGAAATGTAGAAGAGCTCTCTTATATTGCCTACAAGCAAGTTGATTAGTGCTCTTGTATTTTCAAGAAGGAGAAGAGAATTACTGGAAAAAAACAAAATGGAAATGACCTGAAGGAGGAACTTTGAAGGTAAACTGTGATGGGCTTTCTTTTCTGGAAATAGTAATGGTGGCTAGGGATCTATCATTAGAGACGATGAAAGAGATGATATCGCATGTACGATGGGTAAAACTCTGAATATACTACGTCACTTGCATGTTGAGATTGTGTCGGCTCACAAATGAGCACAATTAGTTGTGACTGCTAAGTAAAGTTGAGGTATAAGCAATATTAGTTTTGAGACTGGCGGGTGTGGAACATGAAGGGAAAGATCTCTCTTGAGGTCTGCATTTCTATGCTGGATGTGAAGGAGTTTCTCTACTAAAACTTACAGTTTTAAAACTTGTGTACTCCAGTAGAGATTGTAATAAAGTAGCACATTCCCTAACCGCCCTGGGTTGTAGTTTAAATATAGAAGCAAGCGTTGTAATGGACCATGATGTATCTGTTGTAACTGAACAAGTGTCGTGCCACTTAGTTGTGACGTACTCCCTCCGTACCTAAATATTTGTCTTTCTAGAGATTGCAACAAGTGACTACATATGGAGCAAAATGAGTGAATCTATATTCTAAAATATGTCTACCTACATCCGTATGTTTAGTCCATTTGAAATGCCTAGAAAGACAAATATTAAGGAACGGAGGGAGTATATGTAATGCAACTGTCTGCAATTTTTTTACTTGTGTTTAACTTGTACGCCGACGTCCAGTTTAGAGTTTATGAGGTATTGCACATGGATTCCCAGTATTGTGTGCTGAATAAATGTGCATGACATACAATCTAAGAACAGAGGAAAAGGAACAGAATAAATGTTAGCACTAACACTGCGCCTATTCGAGGAGACGGAAAGCATCACAAGGTTAGAGAGAGAGAGCATCACAAGGTGATAGAGAGAGAGAACATCACAAGGTGACAGAGAGAGCCCCTCTCTAATCATACTTCTGTTGCTTCCTGGTGAATATGAATTACATTGTGTTTTCATGGAAGCCTTTTCTTTCCCCTCTCTAATCATACTACCGCTCTTATCTTTACCTCTCTCTATATGAAGCTAGAAATATTATGGCAACGCACGGGCATTCAGCTTCTGCCTATAGCAACGCACGGGCATTCTACTAGTAAAATGTAGATGCTCTGAGGGCGGCTGACTTTGTCCACGTTCGTTGTTCGCGGACTGGAACTTTTTTTTTTGAATGGATTGCTTACCTAGCTCGCCACACTCGAATTTTTGGAGAGCAAGATCTGCAACGGTTACTTTCATAAGCAACCAACGCCAAAACGTGAACACAAGCATAGCCCGAACGCTGACGAAGTAGTACGCCATATCCTCCATTACACGATCACGGCACAGGTACTGTTGTAGATTTTGTAATATAATAATCTCAAAGACTCGCAGAAACAACTCGTCGGGAAGAATCTTTAATGAGAAGACTACCACAGTGACTCACCAGGAAGGTACTCATGTACAGCACGAATATACGACAGATAATACGGTACGACGACGACCATGCTCCACGCTGACCACCTTAAACAAAAGAACTCGGGCAGCATCCGTTGCCCAACCACTGCTATCAATCCTACAACCTGTCTGATATAATCAAAAGATATTATTTTCTCTCCGCTCGCACATACGATCACCATCCTTCAACTCATCATGCTTGTCTAGATTCGCGTTTCTCCTCTGCTACAGAGATCCAGGTTCTTTGTAACTTGGTCTATGCTGATTGCTGCGACTGCTGTTGCTGCTGCTGCTGCTGCTGCTGCTGCTGTTGCTGAGCCTGCTGCGTCTGTGATGACTGCTGCTGTTGCTGCTGCTGTATTTGCAGCTGCTGCATTTGAATCAGCTGGGAGTTCATCTGCTGCTGTAGACCCGCCTTCGACATACGAGCATCCGTAATCTCACCGGTTGCAAGTTTCAGCCGCTGGACCTCACCCGTCAGTGCTTCATTCAGAGCTGGATACACATGAATCCCATAGAGAAACATAAATCAATGGACAGAACATTGCAAAACAACTAATTAAATTACATGACAGCCTTCATTCAATCAATGCAATAGGTGGCAAAAAAGAATACAATGTGCATCAACAAGGA
Organism: Aegilops tauschii subsp. strangulata; assembly: GCF_002575655.3. NCBI lineage: Eukaryota > Viridiplantae > Streptophyta > Magnoliopsida > Poales > Poaceae > Aegilops > Aegilops tauschii. Next base: position 261,607,246 of record NC_053041.3, on the reverse strand, counting down.
AATAAAATCTTATATTATCTGAAAAGAAAAAAATGGCACATGCACAGTTGATTTCCAGAGTTAAGCAATGAAAGTCACAAAGCAAGACGAGCATATATATAACCCTGTCACCCAAATAAACACAATGACACATGACTGGTTTAATAGACACTGCAAACAACAACCTGAACAACTAAACATGGATTATATAACACAATACATAACTAATACTGTGATAACAAGCATGAAGATAATGAAAATAAGCCACACCCATATGTCAGGCAGACAGCCCAGACACTGTACGGACACAAATAAGCCACCCAAACGGACCCCCCAAACCCAGCCCATATGTTCGGCTGTCCGGCACCCCTCAAACACAGCTCATATGTGGGACGGATTTGGGACCACCCAGATGCGTCCACCACGTCGGATCCAGCAAGCCGAACCCACCCCAAATCCCTCCAAATTGACCACTCTCTCTATTGTGTTTGTCTTCCCTTTCCCGCGTCCGAGGCGTTGCCCTCTTCCGCATCTGCGCCGCCCACCTCCTCCTTCGTCCTAGCCGTCCTAGCCCACTCCGCCGTCCGCCCGCACCATGGAGGATGGCTCAGCGGAGTCCATGGGGGTCCCTACCGTTGGGAGCAAAGCGGAGACCATCATCTGCAAGGAGCAGTACGTCCGCGAGAAGGCAAGAAGGACATCGTTGACATGGAGCTCACCACATCCGCGCCCTCGGCCACACCCTACGCCGTTCCAGCTTCGCAATGGTCCGGCATCTCGGATGGCTTCGTGCAGGAAGCGGACGCCTCTTGGACACATCGTACAAGTCACCACAACTCCAACAGTCATGGACAACGTTGGGGATCCTCGGCGTCGGACATGCCTAGCAACTGTTTGAAGATATTCCTCAACAAAATGCTCAGGTCTTTTTTGCCCCGTGTGCATTTACCGGATCAATTATAGGATGGTGGTTTCATTCTGATGCATCTTTAGGACTCGTTCATGATGGATATGATAGATGACGGTGAAGCTCCTCCAAACTATGAAATGGGTAATCAAAATCCGCCTTTGTTTGAACAAGTTTTGCAGTTCCTATGCACAAGTGGCAAATAGCACCAAAGTGGTATTGGAGTCGATGGCCATGTAAGTTTTGTTTGCTTCACATTGTTCATCATCTTCCTTGTCTTGCTTCGTTTCTTGGATTATTTTGGATTGTTGGGTGCAATTGAATGGGAAACCAAGGTGGTCAAGCCTCTTGAAGATATCAAAAACCCCGTCAATTGACCAATCTATTGGAGTGGATGACGACGATGAGCCAAATGGAGGGGCGGACTGACATGGGACCGACCCAAAGAGGAATAGACACTTGAGGGGGAGGAAGTGGGAGAAGGATGGGGATGCGCGTGACAACGCGGCAAGCAAGATGTCTGCCACATGGACGTGACCCAAAAAGAAGCAAGAGAAATGGCAAAAAAAATGGAGCTTGAGAAGGCGAAGGCATATGAGACAATTGAGCTTGAGAAAGAGAGGGTGAGACTCAAGAGGACCATTGAGTCAAGGATCATGTCGGCCGACACTATCCTCATGTATGACAATTGCAAGAAGTGGATCATCAACAAAAAGGAGATCCATGAGCGCAACAATGGGGGCGATTGATTCATTCGTGTATGCCTATGCATGAATTGTTGAATTTGATTTGTTGTGAATTATTTTGGCTTGTGTTGAATTGGTTGTGTGCTATATGATCTATATGCATGGCTTTGTATGGAGTTGAGGTTTTGTGTATAAGGGGTGTGGTTGCCCGGGCGGACAAATATGGGGCGGTCGGCGAACATACATTTTGGCTTGTATATTAGCTACATATGGACTATATATCAATCCACAGCGAGGACCATGGCAACAAAATCACTAGCGTAAATTGCTGACCGCTAGCTAAGTAGCTACAACATTTACTGAAAGCCTGAAACCAACTGTGGACCCGTAAATAACCGAAAACACACAGAAGACAATGGAGAAAATGCTATGATAGACCTTCAACCTTACAACACACTAAAAATGGTCAAAACAAGTATACATCACCAGCGTGAACTTTCATAAACGAATTTTGTACTAATTGAAATAGCAATCTGACATTTAGATCTGAATAGGCTATTAAACACAATTCAAAACTAGATATATCGAATATTTGGATCTTTTCAAATGTCATTAAGGAAAAATATACAAGCCTTTTCGACAAAAGCGAGCAAGAAGACAGTTTCTACAGTATACGCCTATAGTACTTATCAACCATAAAATGTGCCCAAAGGAACCAAAACGAACAGAAGGTCACATTAGCATCTAAAGGAACTGGACACTAGTTGATATATCCTCATGTAAGCAAGAGTAACAAACCTAGTCAAACTAGACGCACATGAGGAAATCAAGAGAAAATAGTGTTGAGGTATTCAAGGTTCTCAAAATATTTTAAAACATACATTGATTAATGATAAAACAGTGTTACGATATGCAAGATTTTCCAAATACATATTGTTCAAAAAATATCCCAGTAAAAGTATGTACCATAATGGTACAACCCAGCCACCTGGTGACCGAACCCCTCGCAACTAATAAAGTAATAATATAAAATGAATATACTGCGCCATCAATTTTCAACTCAACCAATTTGCAAACCACATGGTCTTTCCTGAGACAAAAGGACTTTAATCTACTCGGCAAGTAATCAACGCCTGGAAAATATGCACACCAGCACAAAAAGAATCAGTAATATTTATAATGATAGCTTAATATAACTGACTAACACAGAGAACAAGCACATTATCTTTTGTATAATAATCACGAAACAAGGTAATAGAGTGTGCTTTGGTTGGTAGCCAAAAATTGCTAGCCAATATTTTAGCATGCTTACATTTGGCGACTTAATATAACTGACTATCATAGAGAACAAGCACACGATCTTCTGTAAATCACGAAACAAAGGTAATAGTCCATGCTTTTGTTGGGAGCCAAAAATTGCTAGCCAACATTTTGGCATGCCTATTGTGCAACTCCAAAACTTGCCAAATGTAGGCAAGTTTTCAGAGAAGTTGGCACCCAACCAATTGGTTTAGCTTTGGCTTGCATAAATATTGGTAAGTCATCTTTCAGCATCAAACCATGAATTTTTTTTATTACAAACACAGCCAAGATGCATGGTAAATTAAGAACCAATATATCTATAATGAGACACATGAAGCATGCAATAACATCCAAGAACCACTCGACTATTGCATTTTAATGTAAACTGTTTGCTTGGCCTTGATAAACCCTACAGTGTGAGTGCACATAAACAGAAACTATCCCGACCCAACAATAAAAACACTGATCTGCATTGGTGATACTACATGCCTACCAAACCAGCCCAGACAGTCGAAAGTCGGCACAAACACATGCTGGCATAATACTTGAAGAGCGCTATTTTTATATTGCCGTTTGCTAGTTTCCCGAGAAGACATAACCCAGTTTAATTTTCACCAAAAGAAATGAAGAACAATGCTGCAAGGGACGATAAGAAGCATACCATCTCTCAGCTGTGCCTGTTGCTCCATTGCTTGCAGCCTTATTTTCAACTCATTGTTCTGAGTCGCAAGTCCTCCAGAGTCCCTCTGCAAACAAGTGCGTCAAGAATTAGTTCAGTCCTAACATAAACAAAATCAAAATACAGAGCAACTCCATGAGACAAACCTGCATCATTGTCAACTGTGCTGAAAGCGTAGTCGCCTCTGTCTGCAAGACCTGTACCTTATGCTCGAGTTCTTGAATGTACCTCATCTTGCGCTCCTTTGACCTTGCCGCAGACTGGCGATTTGCCAAAATCCTGTCAATTTTAAAAAGTCAGGATGCTTAAATTGAGGGGGAAATATTTTTTCACTCTATTATGAAATGCATACCTCTTGACCCTCTTAGGATCTGTCAAAGCTATCTCTGCGAGGCGTTCATTTGCCATGATCTTCTTCTTCTCAGCCTCAGTGAACTCCCCGTTGGCGAACTCGGTACCAAACAGTGACGCAGCACCACCACCATCCAAGGACCCACTCCCGCTCCTGGAAAGGCCACCGCTGGGGGACGGCAGGGGTAGCTTTGGTGAATCGTCACCTGTGGCATAGTTGAGCTTCCCCATGAAGCTGTCCATGGACAAGCTGCGACAATGCCGAGACTTGGCTCCGTCCTTCCTCTCCGCTGAGGTGGACTGGCTCTCGGCTTCGTTCTCGCTGCTCTCGGCCGCGCTGGCAGCGCGGGTGCCGCTGGCACGGCTGTGACTGTCACGGTCGTCGTGGCGGTCCTCGGAGGAGTTGAGCGCGTCCATCCCGTCCAGGTCCATGTAGGCGTTGACAAGGTCGTACAACGCAGCGTCCTCACCCTCCAATCTGCCGCCATCCTGTCCCGTGGCCGCTTCGCGCTTCACCGGCGCCGGGGGCGGCAGTGGCGGGCTGAGCTGCGAGAACCCGAAGGGGATGTCGCTCTGAGAGCGGCGGTGGCCAGCCCTCCGCGGCGGCAGGCCGAAGGGCGGCGGGTCGGAGCTTGAAGACGGCGGGGAGGGCGGGATGGCGGGGGGGCCGGCCAGATCGGCGTACGGCGGCGGCGGGAGCGAGTCGAGAGAGAAGAAGAGGGGCTGCGACAGCGAGCGCGCGTGGTGGGCCGCGGCGCCGGAGGGGATCTGGCCGTAGGGCGACGGGAGACGCACCTGCGGGTGAGCCGGGGGCCGGGGCGACGGGGAGAGGCGCCTGTGGTGGTAGGCGGAGGCGGCGGCGAGGTCGAGCGGGGTCGGGGAGCGCGGCACTGGCGGCTGCCCGCCCCCGCCGCCCTGCGGGGACAGATGCTGGCGCGCCGGATCAGCGCCACCGGAGTCGTCCATGGAGAAGCTTATAGAAGGTGGCTCCGGTAGGGGGAGGCGGCGGAATGCCGACGGCGAGGAGAGGTGAGGCCCAAGCGCCGACCTCGAACTGAAGATGTGGGGGAAGAGAGAGAGAGAGAGAGAGAGAGAGAGAGAGGGGCAGCCTCGCGAGGAGCTCGCTCGCTTGCTCGGACAAAAACAAAAATAAAAGCTGATTTTCTCGTGGCGAGTAATAATAATTTTTAATTGGGGTTTGCGTGTGCATGTGGTCCGAGGCGGAGCTACGTGCCGCGTGACTCCATTGGACAGAGGGACCTGAAAAATCCCTCCCTCTTTTTCTTTTCTTTTGTTTATTTATCTATCTATGCACCGTGCTTGGCAAATGAAGGCCGGTTTGACCGGACGCTCTGCTATATTCGGGGGATTTGTATACTAGCGTGGTTTTGCTTGTGTGCTTGGTCTTGTCGCCGTTAATGATTGATAGCGGCAGCTTGATTGATGCGCCGTGATTAGTGGGTGCGACTGCGACTGCGAGAGCGTGGGATTAGGGTCCTGTTTCAGACTCCGCGCGGAGACTGGACGACTCACTTTCTTTATCTCCTCTGCCACATTCTTTTTTATTCTGGCCTCACATGGTTTCTCTTCCAAGATACGGAACATCATCCTCGATTACACGTATAGCTGTCCAAACGAGCCGTGCTAACTGGGTCGGTCCGGTAGCACGCGGAAATGGCACGGCCCGGGCTAAACGGGCCTGGCCCGGCACACGGCACGCCACGGGCCATGCCTGGGCACGCGGGCTGGCACGACACAGTCCATTTATTTATTTATTTATTCCAGATTTATATATATATATATATGATCTAAATTACAGCTCAACAGACTAAAAAACAGGTGGCCCAGCGTGCTAACCGGCCCGTTTAATAATCAGGTCGTGCCTGGGCCAAGAAGCACTCAACAAACATGCCATGGCGGGCCATGCCGGGCCAGGCATGATTAGCACGGGCCGGGCCGGGCCGGGCCGGCCTGTTTGGCCAGGCCAGTACACGTCATGGCTTTTGGATCGACAACGAGGAAATAGTACAAGTTAAATTCATAGGACCATCACAATTGTAATGTTATTAGCAAAAAAAAGTATCATTTTTGTGCAGGGCGCAAAAAACACCGAACACAATTGTGTAGAGAGAGGATAGGATACAACACACATGTTTCACGGGCATCCAGTGCCAATATATAGATATGCTCAACCAAACGGGCCGGTAGCTGGCCAAACGAGCCGTGCTAACTGGGTCGGCCCGGTAGCACGCGGGAATGGCACGACCCGGGCTAAACGGGCCAGGCCCGGCACACGGCACGCCACGGGCCATGCCTGGGCACGCGCGTTGGCACGTCACAGTCCATTTATTTATTCCATATATATATATATATATATATATATATATATATATATATATATACTACAGCTCAACCGACTAAAAAACAGGTGGCCCGGCGTGCTAAACGTACCACGGGCTGGCCCGTTTAATAATCAGGTCGTGCCTGGGCCAAGGAGCACTCAGCAAACGTGCCATGGCTGGCCAGGCCAGGCATGATTAGCACGGGCCGGGCCGGGCCGGCCTGTTTGGCCAGGCCAGTACACGTCATGGCTTTTGGATCGACAACGAGGAAATAGTACAAGTTAAATTCATAGGACCATCACAATTGTAATGTTATTAGCAAAAAAAAAGTATCATTTTTGTGCAGGGCGCAAAAAACACCGAACACAATTGTGTAGAGAGAGGATAGGATACAACACACATGTTTCACGGGCATCCAGTGCCAATATATAGATATGCTCAACCAAACGGGCCGGTAGCTGGCCAAACGAGCCGTGCTAACTGGGTCGGCCCGGTAGCACGCGGGAATGGCACGACCCGGGCTAAACGGGCCAGGCCCGGCACACGGCACGCCACGGGCCATGCCTGGGCACGCGCGTTGGCACGTCACAGTCCATTTATTTATTCCATATATATATATATATATATATATATATATATATATATATATATATACTACAGCTCAACCGACTAAAAAACAGGTGGCCCGGCGTGCTAAACGTACCACGGGCTGGCCCGTTTAATAATCAGGTCGTGCCTGGGCCAAGGAGCACTCAGCAAACGTGCCATGGCTGGCCAGGCCAGGCATGATTAGCACGGGCCGGGCCGGGCCGGCCTGTTTGGCCAGGCCAGTACACGTCATGGCTTTTGGATCGACAACGAGGAAATAGTACAAGTTAAATTCATAGGACCATCACAATTGTAATGTTATTAGCAAAAAAAGTATTATTTTTGTGCAGGGCGCAAAAAACACCGAACACAATTGTGTAGAGAGAGGATAGGATACAACACACATGTTTCAGCTAATTTTTTTTAAATAATACATTTTTTTAAATTACAGAAATAATACGCAAAAAAAAGATTTTTCAAAAATAATACACCATCGGCCTACTGCAGGCCGACTGAGCCCAGTCGGCCCACAGCAGGCCGACTGGTGGCCCATCAGTTTGCTGCTGGCCGATTGGGCTGTCGGCCACCAGATTCAAGCCCAGTCGGCCTGCAGTTGGCCGACAGGGTCCAGTCGGCCTGCAGTACACCGATAGGCCTGCAGTGGGCCGACTATGCTCAGTTGGCCTGCTGTGGGCCGACTGGTGCATGCCTATTTCTAATAATACATGATGATATTTTTTTAAAGTATATATTTTAACACGTTATGAATACATGGTAACATTTTTTCAAATACATTTTTAATGGAAATACCATTTTTTTAAACCACACAACATTTTTTTAAATGCTTTTCTGAAATTTTCACAAACTTTTTTTAGAAACACGCGAATATTTTCTTAAAATGTCATGATCCATCTAAACATTTGTTAACCCACGTGATATGTGAGTATATTGATTGTGATATCATCTTATATTATGGGATGAAGGGAGTACCATTTTTTACAATGTCATGGATATTTTTTGGAAACACGAGAATATTTCCAGCAAAGGTGACGTACATTCATTTAGTGGCACGAACCATTTCTTTTAATATTTTCCAAAAAATTGCATGCATTTTTTGAAAGGCGGGAACCTTTTTCCATTGTGATGAACATTTGTTTTGAAAGTTATCGACATTTCCAAACTGCGCTTTTCCCGCCATCCATTTCCCGCCACCCATTTTCCGCCACCCATTTCCCGCCAACCCTTTCCCGCCACCCATTTTCCGCCACCCATTTCCCGCCAACCAATTTCCCGCCACCCGTTTCCCGCCACCCGTTTCCCGCCACCCGTTTCCCGCCAACCAATTTCCCGCCACCCGTTTCCCGCCACCCGTTTCCCTCCTCCCATTTCCCGCCAACCTTTCCCGCCATACCGCAGTCGTTCTTTCCCGCCATTTTCTCGTCTCTATCTATAAAACCCCCTTCAGACGGAGCTGGATAAGCATTGCAGTGTAGTGTAGTTGAGATGTCCCATTATCCTTTCGATCGTAGTTTTCACCCTGGGATAAGCAGGACTCTTCTGAGGCTAGCTACCGATTTCAGGATGGATAATAGGATAGTTCCATGGGACGAACTCACCGGTAGTGACACCATAATGAATGAGTTGGCTCACCAATTACGTAGTTCTGGGTGGCCTGAAAGGACCTATGAGGAGGTACGTAAAGAACTTCTTAGGTTGCATGACAGGTGGAAGAAGGTAGTGGTGCCGAAGAGTGAAACTTTCAGAAGGATTGCAGCAAATAATCCATGTTTATGGATTGAGGAGAGCGAGGACGAAGATGATATCTTCATGCCGCCGCTTCCGGGTTCTGCATCGTCGAGGGCAAGAGTTCTTCATCATCGAAGGGCAAGGTTTCTGCATCGTCGAAGGGCAAGAGTTCTTCATCATCGAAGGGCAAGGTTTCTGCATCGTCGAAGGGCAAGAGTTCTTCATCGTCGAAGGGCAAGAGTTCTGCATCGATCGAGGATGACGATGATGACTTCATGTAGTTTTTATGCTGTATGTTGTGAGTTCAGTTACGTGCCATTTAATTTAGATGTAGTTCTATCTAGTTGTTTGTAATGTCTCGTTGTATGAATATTATGTTCTATGTAAATATGATCTTGTAGAGTAGGCATATGTCTCGTACATAAGTACATAGTCATTTGTCTCATACATAGAATAGACATAAGTCTCACACAGAAATAGATGGTAATGTCTCTACTGATACATAGGAGCGGCAATGACGATGTCTGGCCTGCCGAGGAGGCGGATCTCGAATGACAAATGCATCACATATAACTCGGTTTCCTGTAGCAATGCAACTGAACAACCCTTTTCCATTCCCATTCGCTCAGCATTTCTTGAATCTTGCCATCATCAGTTATGTCAATCAATTTTCTTTCCCCAGGGCCATCTGAATGCTTCCTGCTGACGTAGTACACAAAATCGTCTTCCTTCAACCCTTGCTTCAACATGAATTTAGTCTTCAACCAATCAAAAGTGAGGTCCACTTCACTAACTTGCACAACACTTGGAGACAAGCCTTGGACATGAACAATAGGGCTAAGCACCCACTGAGTACCCTCAGCCATCTGCAACACACAAATCGCATTGAGTACCTACCCTACCCCTTAATATCCCCACTAACAAATATTAGACATGTCTATATATTACGAAGCTATATATTACAGAATATTAACGGAGCAACTAATACAATTCACCCACCTACAATTATATTACGAATATTTGCCGTAGCAACTACAAATATTGATAGATTAATATATTTGACTGGACTGCCTATATTACGGACCTTTTTTCTGGACTCCTACATATACTGACACTCCTAAATACTTGACATCCACATATAGGACGGATTATTACCGGAGCAACTACACATTTGTACACAACTAATTAGTTGACATCTAAATATATTAACAAATACTACCGGAGCACCTATGAAAAATAAAATGTGGGCTTAAATATACCCTTGAAGCATGCGTGCGAAGGATGAACGACGAACGGCAGCCACCAAACTGCCGGTGCTCCGGCTCCAACGAAGAACGACGAACAACAGCTTCACCTCCACCACAGTGCTCCAATTTCACCACCAGCACACTGCAATGCTTATGCAGCTCCGTCTGAAGGGGGTTTTATAGGTAGAGAGGAGAAAATGGCGGGAAAGAACGACTGCGGTATGGCGGGAAAGGGTTGGCGGGAAACGGGTGGCGGGAAACGGGTGGCGGGAAATGGGTGGCGGGAAAAAGTTGGCGGGAACATATGGCGGGAAAAAGTTGGCGGGAACATATGACCATGATGACTTCATGTAGTTTTTATGCTGTATGTTGCGAGTTCAGTTACGTACCATTTAATTTAGATGTAGTTCTATCTAATTGTTTGCAATGTCTCGTTGTATGAATATTATGTTCTATCTACATATGATCTTGTAGTTCCGATAACAGAGTACTAAAATAGAGTAGGCATATGTCTCGTACATAAGTACATAGTCATTTGTCTGATACATAGAATAGACATAAGTCTTACACAGAAATAGATGGTAATGTCTCTACTGATACAGATACATAGAAGCGTCAGTGACGACGTCTGGCCTGGCGGGGAGGCGGATCTGGAATCAGGGACCATCCCAACCTGTCGGGTGCCCTAATGTGACGAGGAGGAATCTCAGACTCTCCCTGGTCATGCTGTGTATCCTGTGTGGGGCCTGGTGGAGGAGTCGAAAACATGTTCATCCACTGGGTGTGCTGCGACATCTGAGCCTGTATGTTGTCCTCGGGATGTTGATCACTCCCCCACGTATCATGTGATGCCGACATAGACGCCTGATATCCATAGGCCCCTACGCGATGGAACGTTTCATCATGAAGAATGAGGTCGCGTCAATTAATATTGAAAACAATAAATATGAAGACACATACCTGCTGGGTGTGACGTCTGCTCTGGCTGAAACACGAAACTGGACGAGGGACCGTGCTGCTGTGGCTGTGGAGAAAACACGAAGCTCGACGAGGGACCGTGTTGCTGTGGCTGTGGAGAAAACACGAAGCTCGACGTGGGACCATAGTGCTGCGGGTGCCACGTAGAACTGCCAGGTTGGTCAGGACGGGGTGGCCTGGTTGCCGGCTGCTGTGCTAGGCGTGGACGTGGTTGATGTCGTTGCATGGAGTGACGCGGCTGCTCCTGCTCGTGCTGAACAACATCGGTTCTCCGGGTGCACGTGATAGCCTCGTACACAGTCCGTATCTTATTCTGCATTCTTTCCAAGAAGGGCTGTACCACTGGACGATGATGAAGAAGAGGTCCAGACGATAGTGATCGTCCAAAGGTGGTCACGTCGTCGTACAGTTCGCGTGTCAAGGTAGCCTGCAAATTTCCATGACGATTAATAATGTCTGTCTCTTGCACGTCAAAGTACGTGACAACATTACGTAAAGAAAAAATATCTTACCGCGTACTGCCTAGAGCCCGAAGTATCATAGCTCGGGTACATATCCGACGGAGTAGGATCCGGTAACTCCTCTGGGTGGGAGTACTCAACAATGCGTAACCGTGTTCCGGTCATGTAGCGCCGCAAATAGAGATTGAATTCATCGAGATTGAAATTGTGATTCTCGTGCCATAGATTTGTGTTTGCTGTCTCCCATTCTATAACATACGGCTCTAGTCTAACTAGCCAGTCAGCAGTTGTCCTGTTCATGCCCTTCCTTGTCGTCCTAAAATTGTGGTGTGTGTTCAACAATTACCTAAAGCTTCGAATGGAGTACTATGAAAGAAAATGCAACATTGAAAAACTGGTTAATACCTGTGGATGTGTGCTGGCACCGGGTTCTCTATAGGGGGAGGTAGCTCCAACTGCAGAAGACCAAATTGCCTCATAACCCTCTGTTGTGCCATCTCCTCGACGAAGACATCGAAGATGATCTTCGATTTTGCCATCCAGTAATCTCGGTCCCTTGTGCATAGCACAGACATACCAGCAGGGTATCTCGCTTGTATGGCTGCTTCCGTGTAGGGCTGCCAGATGACCCCGGTGTACGCATCGAACTGCTCGTTCAATGCTGTGTACGCCTTCCTGGTCTGATCACTAGCAAAGCGTCTCTGCAGAGAATAAAAGTTAGTAGCTGCTAGCATCGATCGATCTCTTGTGCAGAAAAAGTTGCATTAAACTACAACACGGTGCATACCTTGCGACGAGTCCAACACAGACCGAAAGTAGGCATGTCGATGCCGTCAACATCAAACATGGCGTCTATAGGCTCATGAACACGTACATCTGGTCGCCCTATAGAGAACCTCTCCCACGACCACAGCTGTAGGAATAGAGGGCATCCAAGAAGGGCTGGCTTTCTCGATGTAAGCTGGCAACCGTTGCACATACCTCGGTATGTAGCCGCTAACACCGCCGAACCCCAACTCCTCTGTCTGATCTGATCTGCCGTCTGAGCGCTCGCTATCTCGAGTGCCATAGGGATGTAGAAGGCGCTAATAGTGGTGACATGGTTCTCCGTGAACATCACCTTGCCGAAAAGCCACAGTAAGTAGGCCTCGAGGCTCCGAGTGATCTGTTCCGCAGTCAACGGCACCCGGAAGTTCTGGATCTGCATTAAGCGAAGAGAAAGTTTTAGTTAGCCGCAATTATTTTCTGTAAAACTTTATGCGCGATAACTTGAAGAGAATAGGTAGGGGAAATTACCCGAAAATTTAGCAACCACTCATACTTAGGTCCGTGATGCTCCCATACCGGATCGGGAGCATCCGGAAAAACACCGTGAAAACGTTCTGTAAGAGCTCGCTCCCAACCAGCCGGTGCGTCCAACGGTCCTACGGCATGACCTGCCAACGGTAGTCCGAGCAAAAGTGACACATCCTCCAGAGTAGGAGCCATCTCTCCCCATCTGAAGTGAAACGTGTGGGTCTCCGGCCTCCAACGGTCCACTAAGCAGCTCAGCAAAGACCCATCGATGGCGACGCGTTTCTCACCCGGGATAGACTCAACCAGACGCGCGAAAGGTAAAAGGCCGACCCATTTCAACCTTCATCAGAGAACTTTTCAGTTAGTGTCTCCCATTTCAACCATTAATATGCATGCCAGTGTGCAAATTAATAAAGCACGTACCGCTGAAGCCATCCTGAGTGTATCTTCCAGTTTTCCTTAGGAGTGCGAGTGACGAGAGGCTCAAGCATGCGCTCATACCATATCGCACCACGATGACCCTTATCAATGTCCCCATTCAGCAACCACAATCCCGACATTCCTGCACATACAAAATTCAAAACATAGTGTCACACTTAATAAAAATTCATAACAAAGTGCCACACTTAATAAAAATTCATAACATAGTGTCACACTTAATAAAAATTCAGAACAAAGTGCCACACTTAATAAAAATTCAGAACAAAGTGCCACACTTAATAAAAATTCAGAACAAAGTGCCACACTTAATAAAAATTCAGAACATAGTGCCACACTTAATACAAATTCAGAACATAGTGCCACACTTAATAAAAATTCATAACATAGTGCCACACTTAATACAAATTTCAGAACATAGTGCCACACTTAATAAAAATTCAGAACATAGTGCCACACTTAATACAAATTTCAGAACATAGTGCCACAACACACTTAATATAAATTCAGAACAAACTAGTGCTAGCTTAGCTTCTTCCTCTCGCCCTTACTCCTCTACTACCTCTACCTCCTCTTCTTCCCCGGTTGCCTCGTCCACGCCTAGTGACGAATGTGGGACAATTAGTGTCCCTATGGCCAAATTCATTGCATAGAATGCATTGCCTAGTCGGACCTCCTGCTTCAGATTCATCCATATCATTTCGGATGCGCTGACACTGCCGCCTGCCTCTATTTGTACGCATATGCTCTGGGTTTGGAATGTAACGCCTATCGGCGGGGTTGACGCTGTTGAAATTACCCATTGTTCGAAAACCCATCAGCTCACCTGTCCAGGTATTGAGGACAACCTCTTTCAAAAAATATGGAGACACAAACGATATTGCGTCCATTCCAAGCTGCCCGCAAGCAGCAAGTACATGTGAGCAAGGTAGGTGAAGCAATTTCGGTTTATTGCATGTGCACTCACACGTTGGCCAGGCTTCATTGCCAATTTTCACCTCATGCGTCCTCAACTCATTTGCACATCCGAATTTGTTGTTGGCTAAGCGGACCTCAAACCTTCTTTCTTGATTACCGATGGCGACTACAGTGTGTGACCTAGCTTTTTGCATCTTGTTGTCCATGTACTTCATGACTCTTTCACAGTACCGTGTATTTGGGTTGTTCAAGATATGCTGCTCTGCTATTTGACGTCTGTCTCTGAAATACTTGACGGTGCCATAGAAAATACCCTCAACGATGGCTGTAAGTGGCAATGCCCGGTTTCCTCTGAGGACAAAGTTGTATGTTTCCGCGAGGTTCGTTGTCATGACACCGTACCTTGCTCCATGTGTGTCATGTAGCAAAGACCACCTCTCCAGAGGCTCATGCTCTATCCACTGCTTGAAGGTTTTAATTGACCTCCCGAGCCTTCTCCTAGTACCAGGTGGGTCAAAGCTTGGCAGGTCACATAGCCCAACAGCCTCCTCCTCCACGGCCGCTGTTCCTGTTGCCAACTGTGCAGATACTGCTTCAACATGTGCCCTCACCGCTGCATCTCTTGCAGCTTTCCTGTCCCTCACGTGTCTCTGCGTGCACACATTAAGTCTGTCGTGTATCAAATTGTACTTCCATAACTGGTTCTGCTTGCAGAGTTTTTTGAACAGATTCATCAGGTTCTTATTTCTAAACTGCGAGAAGAAATTAGCCCCGAGATGGCGCATGCACCAACGGCTCTGCAAGTCCTGCCATGGAACTTGTTCCTCAGGGCCTGGGTTTGTCAGTGTCCTTATCGCACTGAGTATACCTGCATGCCTGTCATGAAGGATGCACACATTGGGCTTCTCCTTCACAACTGATATTTTCAACTGCCTGAAGAACCATGTCCAACTTTCAATGTTCTCACTCTCCACAAAAGCAAATGCCAGTGGGACGACTTGATTTTGGCCGTCTTGACCTATGGCTGTCAGGATCTGACCCTTGTACTTGCCTGTGAGAAAAGTACCGTCAACACATATCACCGGTCGGCAATGCCTGAAAGCTTCGATGCATACACCGAAAGAGAAGAAGAGACGATGCAAAACCCTCACAGTTGGGAACTCTGGCATGAACATGTCTTGGATATCGATATAGGTGCCTGGATCCCGCTGCTGCAGGGTGTGGAGGAGGTGGACAACAGAGTCATATGCATCAAAATAAGAACCAAATCTCCTCTCAAGCGCTGCATGCTTAGCCCTCCAAGCCTTGCCATAAGAAATTCTGTACTTCAACCTGGCGAACACTTTTGTCTGCACTGCCTTCACTTCCATAGCTTTGCCTTGCACTATCTCATCGTAAAACAGTCGAGCAATAAGCGTGGATGAAAGGTTGGCATGATCTTGAGGGATGCAGGGAATAAGACAAGTGTGATTAACTAAGTCACTTATCACCCAACTTGTGCCATACTTAGGGAGAAAGCCGTGCACCCTTGCGGGACAATCTGCATTCTTGCATACCATTGTGAGGAATTTCTGACTGGACACCTCAGCTTTGAAAACCCTTTGCGTGGACATTGCCCAATTAATTATTGCATCCTTCAGGGCTTGCTTGTTCGGATACATAGCACCCGTCGCAATATTGTTCTGGTGATATTGCCAGGCTGAATCATGTCCATCATTCACGGTCATTGCAGATGATAAGTCATGATTCCACCATGCAGGATTCGGGACCTCCTCTGCATTTTCTTCTTCATCTGACTCGTCAGAATCATTGGCATGACCCCTTTCAACATCGGTGTCTTCTTCTTCCATCTGGTTCTGCATGTGCCCATCTACCTCGTCAGCGTCCACCTCGCCATTGTAATCACCATCGGCATTTCCTCCTTCTACCTGACTACTCTGCCCTGGTTCATAACCATAAGCATTTCCTCCTTCTACCTGACTGCTCTGTCCTTGTTCGTAACCATAAGCATTTCCTCCTTCTACATGACTGCTCTGTCCTTCGTAGCCATCCTCCCCTTCATGTGCAGTGACCTCCTTCACGACGGGAAGCACTAAAGCAACAGGATTGCATCCCCTTCGTTCACAACCTTGTAACCACCGCACCCAATCGGAGTCTCCCTCTATTGGCCTCAAATAAAAGTAAATTTTTGAACTTGACCGTGTCCACAATGCATGAACACCGACGATGTGTGTTTCAGTATCAAGACCTAAACTTGCCGCAATCCATTCTTTCAACTGACTAACAGACCATGTTTGTGGTGCGCTGATTGCAACCTCTATGTGAGTAAATTCACTAAGATCTGCTCCCAACTCATTTGTTTGGACAGTACCAGGACCATAGTAAAATCTCAACTTCACTACATCGGACATCTCGACTCACCTATTTTTTTTCTACATACAAATACAAGTATTAGACATGTCTATATATATATTACCAGGACCATAGTAAATAATATAATAAATAGGCCCATGTTTACTAATAATAAATAGGCCTCAAATAATAATAATAATATAACCGACAAATATGATAATTCAGTTTATTTGAATTATATGGCCATGTTGATGTATTTTTTATTTTAATCTATGTTAAAATAATTTAGAAAAAGGCATGCGTCTTATTTCTACGATCATGTAAAATTCTTCCTTGCAAAGAAGTTTTTTTGTTAAACTACAGCGTGGCCGTTAAAAAAAAACAGTGTGGCATTGCTTGTTATGGGTTAAACTTTAGAAAATACGCATAATAAAGGTTAGCGGGTAATCCGCTTCATATTGGCATCGGGTACGGACTGAAACGTTTTTTTACATGTAGTTCTACTTTTCCTATTTTTTGTTTGCTTGTTAAATTTTCATCACACTGACATGCTATGCACATGCCGACCCCAACTCTTCAAAAAAAAACTTGTCTCTTCTTTCCAACTTTTTATTCATGTTTCCAACTTCTTATCCCGCACTTGTGTACGTGTCAAGTATTAAGCAACAACTTATTATCCCACTAACAACTAATACAATTCACACACCTACAACTATATTACGAATATTTGCCGTAGCAACTACAAATATTTACGTATACTACCGGGGCAAATAACAATAATCGCACACAAATTTATTTTCACATCGAACGTAGCGTGCGTGCGAACGAATAATATTTACGTATACTACCGGGCCAAATAACAATAATCGCACACAAATATTTACGTATACTACCGCGGCAAATAACAATATTTACGTATACTCCCGGAGCACCTACGAAAAATAAAATGTGGGCTGAAATATACCCTTGAAGCGTGCGTGCGAACGAAGAACGAAGAACCACGAACGAAGAACGACGAACGACGAACGAAGAACGACGAACGACGAACGACGAACGACCTCCACCACCACCACCTCCACCACCTCCACCACCACCACCTCACCACCCCAACTGCCCCAACGACGAACACTGCCCCAACTTCATCACCACAACCTCCACCAAAATGCTCACCACGACCACCACGAGCTACCCCGTCAGTAGATCGACACCTCTTTTGGCTGCCCTAAATGAGTTGAACCCATTCACGGTGCCAAAATCGCGAAAATGTTGCTCATTTAGGTGTACAAATGTGTGCCATTTTTCTGTAGAGAGAGGAGGAGGAAGAACACAGCAGAAATGAGCCACGGGAGAAGAATAATGGAGGAAGGAGAGGATAAGGGCGGGCACGGGAGAAGAAATAATGCAGGAGGAGAGGAAGGAGAGGATAAGGGCGGGCTGTCCAGCGCGCGTCAGGTCGGCAGCACCCTGTCGGCCACCAGGTGGCCGATCGGCGGGCGGCAGGCCGACAGGGGCGCACCACGCCGACAGGCCGCTGCCTCCCCCCTCGCGACGTGGCCCGACCAACCACAGGCGGCCGCGTGCCAGCCCGGCCTGCAGTCGGCCTCCTGATAGCCGATCGGCCTGCTGTGGGCCGACTGGGCTCAGTCGGCCTGCAGTGGGCCGACGGTGTATTATTCTTGTAAATTCTTTTTTCTGCGTATTATTTCTGTAATTTTAAAAAATGTATTATTTAAAAAAATTTAGCCATGTTTCACGGGCATCCAATGCCAATATATAGATGTGCTCAACCAAACGGGCCGGTAGCTGGCCAAACGAGCCGTGCTAACTGGGTCGGCCCGGTAGCACGCGGGAATGGCACGACCCGGGCTAAACGGGCCAGGCCCGGCACACGGCACGCCACGGGCCATGCCTGGGCACGCGGGCTGGCACGGCACAATCCATTTATTTATTCCATATATATATATATATATATATATATATATATATATATATATATATATATATATATGATCTAAACTACAACTCAACAGACTAAAAAACAGGTGGCCCAGCGTGCTAAACGTACCACGGGCCGGCCCGTTTAATAATCAGGTCGTGCCTGGGCCAAGGAGCACTCAGCAAACGTGCCATGGCGGGCCATGCTGGGCCAGGCATGATTAGCACGGGCCGGGCCAGGCTGGGCCGGGTCGGGCCGGCCTGTTTGGCCAGGCCAGTACACGTCATGGCTTTTGGATCGACAACGAGGAAATAGTACAAGTTAAATTCATAGGACCATCACAATTGTAATGTTATTAGCAAAAAAAAGTATCATTTTTGTGCAGGGCGCAAAAAACACCGAACACAATTGTGTAGAGAGAGGATAGGATACAACGCACATGTTTCACGGGCATCCAGTGCCAATATATAGATGTCCTCAACCAAACGGGCCGGTAGCTGGCCAAACGAGCCGTGCTAACTGGGTCGGCCTGGTAGCACGCGGGAATCGCACGACCCGGGCTAAACGGGCCAGGCCCGGCACACGGCACGCCACGGGCCATGCCTGGGCACGCGGGCTGGCACGACACAGTCCATTTATTTATTCCATATATGATCTAAACTACAGCTCAACAGACTAAAAAACAGGTGGCCCAGCGTGCTAAACGTACCACGGGCTGGCCCGTTTAATAATCAGGTCGTGCCTGGGCCAAGGAGCACTCAGCAAACGTGCCATGGCGGGCCATGCCGGGCCAGGCATGATTAGCACGGGCCGGGCCGGGTCGGGCCGGCCTGTTTGGCCAGGCCAGTACACGTCATGGCTTTTGGATCGACAACGAGGAAATAGTACAAGTTAAATTCATAGGACCATCACAATTGTAATGTTATTAGCAAATAAAAGTATCATTTTGTGCAGGGCGCAAAAAACACCGAACACAATTGTGTAGAGAGAGGATAGGATACAACACACATGTTTCACGGGCATCCAGTGCCAATATATAGATGTGCTCAACCCTCCCCTCCCCCCCCCGCAGTTGAAGCATCAGCACTGACGCACAAACTGGACCGAAACTCCTCGAAAACCGATGTCGACAACCCCTTCATCATGATATCCGCAAACTGCTAAGAGGTAGGCCGTAGGCATGTGAAGAACTCGAACGTGACCAAGAGCCACCTGCTCGCGAACAAAGTGGATATCCAGCTCAATATGTTTGGTGCGGCGATGATGAACGGGGTTATCAGAGAGGTAGACGGCACAAACGTTGTCGCAATACACAATGGTGGCCTTATCGACGGGACAAGAGAGCTCTTAGAGAAGTTATAGAAGCCATGAGCACTCAACAATAACGTTTGCCACGGCACGATACTCAACCTCAACACTGGGTCGAGAGACTGTGGGTTGTCACTTGGACGACCAGCAGATAAGTGATGGTCCAAGGTAGACACAATATCCGGAGGTGGAACGCCGTGTGTCGGGGCAGCCAACCTAGTCTGGATCAGAGTATGCTACGATGTCCATAGCTGTCGAAGCGTGGAGCGAGAGGCAAAGATCCATAGTACCGCGAATGTAACGGAGAATCCGTTTCACCGCGGTCCAATGAACATCACGAGGCGAATGCATATGAAGGCACACCTGTTGTACCGCGTACTTCAACTCTAGGAGAGTGAGCGTCGGGTACTAGAGAGCACCCACAATCGAGCGGTAGAAGGGGGCATCTGGCGTCAGCAAACCAACGGTGGAGGAGGGCTTGGCCTTCATGTTGACAGGGGTGGTCGCGGGTTTGCAGTTGAGCATCCCTGCGCAGTCAAGCAACTCATGAGCGTACTTCCACTGGTGAAGAAAGAACTCGTCCACGCGTTGTACCACCTCGATGTCGCGGAAGTAGTCTAGCGGCCCTAAGTCCTTGATGGTGAACTCAACATGAAGTCGATTAGTAAGCCGAAGAAGAAGATCAACGGCGCATGCCATCAAAATGATGTCGTCGATGTAGAGGAGCAGGTATGCAATCTCATGGCCCTGTCGATAGACAAATAGCGAGGCGTCGGAGCGAGTGGAGCAGAAGCCGAGCCGGTGAAGAAACATCATGATGCGCTAGTACCAGGCACGTGGTGCCTGCTTGAGCCCGTATAACGAGCGAGAAAGCAGGCACACATGATCTGGGGATGCGTTGTCGACAAAACCAGCAGGCCGCTAGCAATACACTAGCTCGTCAAGATGGCCATGGAGGAAGGCGTTGGAGACATCCATCTGGTATACTGGCCATGCCCGAGACACCGCGAGGTGCATGATGGTACGGATCATGCTGGGTTTGACAACCAGGGCAAAGGTATTGATGAAGTCGACACCGACTCGCTGACAAAAGCCTCGAACCACCCAATGCGCTTTCTAGCGCTCCTGTATACCGTCGGGGCAAAGTTTGTTCTTGAACACCCACTTGCCGAAGATGACATTGGCGCCGCGCGGACGGGGAACAAGCTGCCACGTCCAGTTGCGCTGCAGGGCATCAAACTCCTACTTCATAGCCGCATGCCACTGCGGATCCAGGAGAGTCGTCCGAGCGGAGGTGGGCAACAGCGAGGGTGCAGAGGTAGAGGCTGCACACACATACTCATCGATGGGGTAGCGGGAGCTCGACTGGAACACGCCCGCACGAGCGCAAGTAATGTGACCCACGGGTGGCGGAGGCGGCCCGTCGGCAGCCGTGGTAGCTAAGCTGGAGGCGGCCGAGGAAGCCAGTGAGGCAGCCGCGACGGCCGAGGAGGCCGTCGTCAAGGCGACCGGTGAACCAGCTAGCGAGGCCGACATGGAGGCAGTCGGAGAAGCAGCCAGCGTCGAGGCGGCCAATGTAGCCAACGGTGAGGTGGTCGGAGAAGCAGTCGGCATCGAGGTGGCCGAAGAACGAGCCGGCATGGACGACGTTGAGGCGGCCGGTGTGACCGGCGTTGAGGTGGCCGAAGAAGCAACCGACGTCAAGGCGATTGACGAATCGGCTAGAGTAGCCGGTGAAGCAGCCACGACGCATGAGCCATGATAGCATGGGGCGTCGAGACCGGCCTCGGAACGGCCAGTTGCGGGGCGAGGTTCCACCAAAGATGACGGCGGCACCGAGGTGCTCCTGTTAAGGTGCCAAAAAAGGAAAATTCATCTCGTCAAAATAAACATGTCGTGACGTGATAACCCGGTGAGATGCCAGATCATAGCAGCGATAGCCCTTCGTGTTTGATGGCTAGCCGAGAAAAATGCAGGGCAAGGACCGTGGGTGAGCTTATGTAGAGTGGTGGTGGCGATGCTAGGGTAGCACAAACAACCAAAGATCCGGAGATCATCATAAGATAGTGGCGAGCCGAAGAGAAACTAATGTGGTGTATAGTTCCTTCAAACATGGCAAGGTCGAATATTAATGAGAAGGGTTGTTTTGTCGAGTGCAACGGGCCAAAAGCAAGGTGGGGCATGAGCATGAAACAGGAGAGTGCAGACACAGTCATTGAGCAGACCATACATTCGACACGACCATTTTGTGCCGAGGTGTAAGGACACGTGAGCCGGAAGGTGGTGCCATGGGATGCAAGAAGAGTGCGGATCGTAAGGTTGTCGGACTCCTTTCCATTGTCAGTTTGCAAAGGATGAACGGATGTCCCTCCTGAATTGTGCAGACACATAAGAAAAAACATGGTGAGTGTAGATGGAACATCAGATTTTCGGCGGAAAGGAAAGGTCCACACAAAATGGGAATAATCATCCAAGATCATAAGATAATAAAGATAAATGGAATTACTTGGAATAGGTGAGGTCCATACATCACTACGAATTAACTGGAACAGAAAAGACGCAACTGTGGAAGACGAACTAAATGGAAGATGAATGTTCTTGCCGGCACAGCTTGCATGACAAGTGTGGCTATCTGTTTTATCACAAGAGAAAGAAAATCCTTTCATGATTGTACGAAGTGCAGAGGAGCCCGGATGTCCAAGGCATACATGCCAAAGGTCAACCCCAGCGGAGAGGGCGACCGGTCCAACAATGGAAGATGATGATGGCTGGACAGGGTAGAGATCGCCCGGACTGTCACATCGGTGCAAAGTTATTCGAGTGCACTCATCCTTAATAGAGAAACCGACTTTGTTAAACTCCAAAGTGACAGGATTGTGACGAGTAAAGGAATGGACAAAGACTAGATTGTTTATAAGGTCAGGTGAAACGACAATGTTATGTAGAGATAAGGGCATGGAGTTAGAAGGAAATGGAATGGAGCTGACATGTGTAATAGGGAGAGAGGAACCATCACCCACGATGATTTGTGAAGTGGTGGAAGTGGGCTAAGAATATGAAAAGTGACCGGGGTGGGACGCAATGTGAGCGGTCGCGCCATTGTCCATGAATCAGTCGCCATTGACACCAGACAAGCTCGATGGGGGCGGTTTGGAGTGCCATCAGTAGCGTGGGATTCCACAGAGATGACATTGGGTGACCCGGAGAGATGGAGGTGTAGCCGGCAGGTCCTGGTGGTGGTGCCGTGAAGAAAGTCGGGTAGCCCACCGGATGGGAGCCATGGAAGATGGGACCCAAGGGCCAATGCATGCAGTGCCCCACTCCACAACAGGGTGGGTTGCTGCCACGGCACCGAAGGCGCCGATGAGGAAGGAGCTCCGGGGGAAAACCCGGTGGCAAGGGAGGCGACTGAAGGAGGAGGATAGGGAATATGAAGGTCATGGTGGTGAGAGGGTTGCAACGGCAGTGGTGGTGTGACGAGAGAGGCGGCGCGGCTCGGGGAACAAGCGGCAGTGGTGTGAGCGGGGCAAGCAACAGCGATCATCGGCAGCAGTAGCTGGAGATCGTGGTTAGCGCGGCAGTAGTAGCGATCAACGATAACAGTTAGAGCTGGCGATTGGGTGGTGATCTGTGGTAACAACAACAATCAGAGGTAGCAGCAGTAACAACGATCAGAGGTAGCAGCGAAGTAGCGACGATCGGGCGGAGCTAGCTAGCTAGCGATCGAGTGGAGTAGCAGGCTAACCAGTAGCAAAGCAGCAGCGATCGGGCGGAGCTAGCTAGCTAGCGATCACAGGCTGTTACTACTTGTGAGTTGCATTAGGATTTTCCTCGAAGAGGAGGGGAGATGCAATACAATAGAATAAGTATTTCCCTCAATGAGAACCAAGGTTTATCGAACCAATAGAAGAATCACGCAAAGCCTCGTGAGTAGCACCTACGCACATAAAAGCAAATACTTGCACCCAACGCGGGAAAGAGGGTTGTCAATCCCCTTGAACTCATTACTTGGAAGGATCAAATCTTCTATAGGTAGATGGATAAACTGAAAACAAAATAAAAGACAAAAAACCGCAGCAAAGGAATTTAGGTCTTTGTAATATGATAAAGGTAGACCCGGGGGCCATAGTTTTCACTAGAGGCTTCTCTCTTGAACACATAGCATATGGTGGGTGAACAGATTACTGTTGGGTAATTGATAGAAAAACGCATAGTTATGACGATATCCAAGGCAATGATCATGTATATAGGCATCACGTCCGAGACAAGTAGGCTGATTCATGCCTGCATCTATCCAGCATGCACCTATGGTATTAAGTATAAAAACAGAGTAATGCCTTAAGCAAGATGACATGATGTAGACAAAGTAAACCCAATCAATATGAATAAACCCCATCATTTTATCCTTAACGGAAACAATACAAATACGTGTCTTGTCCCTTTCTGTCACTAGGATATAGAGCACCACAAGATTGAACCCGACATAAAGCACCTCTCCCACTGAAGATACATCAATCTAGTTGGCCAAACCAAACAGATAGATCAGAGAGAAATACAAAGCTATAACAATCATGCATAATAAAGTTTAGAAAAGACTCAATTACTTCTCATGAATATTCAGATCATAAACCCACAATTCATCGGATCCCAACAAAAAGACTGCAAAAGAAGATTACATTGAATAGATCTCCAAGAACATTGAGGAGAACATTGAGGAGAACATTGTATTGAAGATCAAAGAGAGAGAAGAAGTCATCTAGCTACTAGCTATGGACCCGTAGGTCTATGGTAAACTACTCACACATCATCGGAAGGGCAGCAAGGTTGATGTAGAAGCCCTCCGTGATCGATTCCCCCTCCGGCAGAGTGCCAAAAAGGCCTCTAGATGGGATCGCAGAGGAACACAAACTTGTGGCGGCGAAAAAAGTATTTTTGGCTGGCTCTCTGTTGGTTTACCAATTTTAGAGAATTTATAGAGGTGGAATTAGGTCATACGGAGCCACGAGGGGCCCACAAGGCATCAGGGTACGCCATGTTGCCTTCTCGTCTCCTCAATTGCCGTCTGGTCTCCTCCCAAAGCTACTAGTGTCTCTCTTGTCCAAAAAAAATCATCAAAAAGTTTCGTAGTGTTTGGACTCCATTTGGTACTGATTTTCTGGAAAACCAAAAAACAAGCAAAAATTAACAACTGGCACTAGGCACTGGGTTAATACGTTAGTCCCAAAAAATGATATAAAATAGCATATAAATGCACATAAAACATCCAAGATCGATACTATAATAGCATGGAACAATCAAAAATTATAAATACGTTGGAGACGTATCAAGCATCCCCAAGCTTAATTCCTACTCGTCCTCGAGTAGGTAAATGATAAAAACCAAATTTTTGATGTGGAATGCTACCTAACATGTTTATCATGTAATCTTTCTTTTAGGGTATGAATATTAAGATCCGAATAGTTCAAAGTAATAGTCTATAAT
Organism: Aegilops tauschii subsp. strangulata; assembly: GCF_002575655.3. Classification (NCBI taxonomy): domain Eukaryota; kingdom Viridiplantae; phylum Streptophyta; class Magnoliopsida; order Poales; family Poaceae; genus Aegilops; species Aegilops tauschii. The sequence goes on along the minus strand of NC_053041.3, from coordinate 261,582,251 downwards.
TTGATATAAAGACATCAATACTCAGGCATACCAACAAACAATCATGCCTTTCAAAATAAAAATGCTAAAGAACACTATCCCTACAAAATCATATAATCTTGTCATGCTTCGTCTTTGTAACACAAAGAATTAATCATGAACTACCCCGATGACAAGCCGAGCAATTGGTTCATACTTTTTAACGCGCCCACGCAATACATGAGCGTGAGCCATGGACATAGCACTATGGGTGGAATATAATGTGGTGATAGAGATTAATAAGGGGAAGTCAAAAAGGACGATAGTCTCACATCGACGCGGCTAATCAACAGGCTATGGAGATGCCCATCAATTGATGTCAATGCAAGGAGTACAGATTGCCATGCAACGGATGCACTAAGAGCTATAAGTGTATGAAAGCTCAAACTAAAAACTAAGTGGGTGTGCATCCAACTTGCTTGCTCATGAAGACCTCGGGCATTTGTGGAAGCCCATCATCGGAATATAGAAGCCAAGTTCTATAATGAAAATTTCCCACTAGTATATGAAAGGGACAACATAGGAGACTCTCTATATGAAAAACACGGTGCTACTCTGAAGCACAAGTGTGGAAAAGGATAGTAACATTGCCCCTTCTCTCCTTTTCTCATTTTTTGGGCTCTTTTTTTCCTTTTTTATATTTTTCGTCCGGTTTCTCATCCCGTCTTGTGGGGGAATCATAGTCTCCATCATCCTTTCCTCACTGGGACATTGCTCTAATAATGATGATCATCACACTTTTATTTACTTACAACTCAATATTACAACTCGATACTAGAACAATATGACTCTATATGTATGACTCTGGCAGTGTACCAGGATGTGCAATGATGCTAGCATAACATGTAGATAATGACGAATGGTGGCTGAGCCACAAATACTATGTCAGCTATATGATCATGCAAAGCCATATGACAATGAAGGTGTAAGTCATAACAACGGAACGCTGGAAGTTGCATGGCAATATATCTCAGAGTGGGTATGGAAATTCCATGATAGGTAGGTATGGTGGCTGTTTTGAGGAAGATATACGAAGGCTTATGTGTGATAGAGCGTATCATATCATGAGGTTTGGATGCACCGACAAAGTTTGCACCAACTCTCGAGGTGAGAAAGGGCAATGCATGGTACCGAAGAGGCTAGCAAATGGCGGAAAGGTGAGAGTGCGTATAATCCATGGACTCACATTAGTCATAAAGAACTCACATACTTACTGTGAAACTTTATTAGCCCTCAAAGCAAAGTACTACTATGCATGCCCCTGGGGGATAGATTGGTAGGAAAAGACCATCGCTCGTCCCGACCGCCACTCATAAGGTAGACACTCAATAATAAATCATGCTCCAACTTCATCGCATAACGGGAGACTATACGTGCGTGCTTCAGGAATCACAAACCTTAACACCAATATTCTTACTAAACCACAATCATTGACTAGTACCCCCTGTCGGTTCTATATCCGGTGTATCTCGTAGTAGGGGTCCTAAGCTAGGCGTCTTGGAGCGATGGTAACATGGACACAGGGTTTTACCCAGCTTCGGGCTCTCTCAAAGAGATAATATCCTACATGCTGCTTTTGATTGTGTTTGTATGGGGTGTTGTACAGAGTACATGTATCTACCACGAGATTGCAGTAATGAATATGAGATGCCTATTGATTAGCCTGGCCTCGGTTTATATAAGACACTGGAGGCCTAGGGTTTTAGGAGAGTCCTTATCTTGGGCGCCAAGTCTTGTGGAGTCTTCCTTGTATGCGGCATGGGCTGTCCGAATTGGTCCATGAATGAGCCGCCATGGGGGTCCTCGGCCCGATCCAGCTGGTCGGGAGACGACGTGATGAGGACATGACTACCTTGGATACGACCAAAAATATTGCATACATGCATATTTGTCAGGTGATTTCTAGTGCTAACTATTCAATAATTTATTTATGTTATCCAGAACAAAAATACTTCACACATTTTTGTGTTTTGTCTAATTGCAGGTGTATGGGACATTTGTACAATCCACATATGAAGATAAGGGAAAAGGAGAAGTTTAAGTTATGTTCAAAAAGTCCTCTCATGTCACTTTTGGGCCAAGAGAAGATAGAGTCCAAGTCTCTCACGTTCTGGATTCAAATTCGGACTGCACAGACATACCTGACTCAAAACGCCAACAACTTTTTCATACGGACTCTAAATTGGGTGATTCTTTTCTTGTTGGAAAGTAGATTTCATGCTCTTTCCAACCCAATTGGATTCACTTTAAAATTCATCCGGAGCGTTGAGATATCGACGAAACAATCTGACGTTGCAGCAGAATCCGAGTCAAACAACAAGCCCAAAGGTGTTGCATCACCTCCACTTGGGCCCATGAGCCTTGTACGACCTAGGGTTAGTTTTAGGCTGCCTTGGGACATCCTCCCACCTCCTTGGCCACCACCTCTTGTTCCTATATAAGTAGATCCATCTAGTAACTTTTTCCTTGGGTTTTGTTTAGATTAAAAGTTCGCCATAGCTGCAACTTCGTGTACTTCGTGTGTGTTCAACGACCAGACAAAGGCGTCACAGAACCCCACCTTGATCAATAAAGATTTCCTCTTATATTCGCAATATCCAGATTGCAATCTTAGTTTCTTGCTTGTTCTTCGTTTGCCTGCAGGAAACAAACCTTCGTGGTCAGGTTGATCGTGCTCCGGCGTGGTCAATAACCTCTCGGAGTTGGTTTAGCGATTGCTAAGGCGTGATGTCTTCGCACGTTTGTAGTCGGATCGTCAAAGTCGACTTCTTCCAAAACGATAGCCACCATCTCATCGAAAGACGGGACACCTTGCCTCTATCAAGTGGTATCGGTTTTCAGGTTGCTCCGTGAGAATTTCCAGTTATCCCTAGATTAGATTTATTTTCTTACCTATTGTCCAAGAAAAAGCCACAAAAAAAGTTAGATCTATTGATCCTGTGTCCTAGCTAGTCTGAGCCTTTGCAATTTCCTTTTCATTGTTTGCATTATTGAATTATTGGTTGCATCATCGTATCGAGTTGCTGGTCTTAGTGTCTAGTTCGTTTAGAGTTTTGAGTTATGTTCACATTAGTCACGTCGCCGCTGCATCGTTATCCCTTCCGCTGTCCACCACACCATCCATCAATTTCCACCACCTGCTACCCATAGTTCATTGTCACAATCATAATTGAGGTTGTTCACATCTTCGCTTGATCCAATCTGCATCTTATCTAGTTTGTCTTGGAAACAGGGAGAGAAAAAAAGGCAGAGAGAAAAAAAAGAGAGAGAAAAATAATTATAAAAAAGTCAGAGAAAAAAAGGAGAGAAAGAAAAAGAAAAAAAAGTGTGAGGAAAAAAAGAGAGAAGAAAAAAAAACAAAATTCGGATCTATCTAGACTCAAATTAAAGCAGGATTTGAATTTGGATTGGCATCTGTTTTGTGCACTGTTTAGTAAAACAGGCATAACTTCCTCATACGAAGTACGTTTTGTCTCCGTGAGTACTCAAATTAAAGCTAGCGACGAGCCACATCTAAATAGTTTTAGAAGCTTGTTTAATATTTTGCACCTCAAAATCAGCTTCTAAATAGGTCTTTTTGCCCTCCGAAGTTGGCGAACACAACTTATTCCGGTTTTTCAGGCCAGTTTTAGATTTCTTTGACTCCTCATATCAATTCGGAATTGAGTGATTCCTTTTGCATTGGAAAGCTTGAGTTAGTAGCATTCTTTGAAAAAAGTTATCAGAAGATTGGCTCAAACTTTTCAAGAGAAAAGTTGGAGAGAGAGTTGTTGTATATCCTGCTTGGCAATTGTTTTTCATCATTATCTTTACTGCCGTTGTGATCTTCACTGATATCTTGCTGTCCAGAGCTACTTAGTATCCTTCATTGATGCTAGTTGTGCTACGCCGTGACCTTATTAGTGTTCTAGGCTCGCGTCTCTAGTCCGGTCTAGCCTAGGACCAGCACAGTACCGTCGTTGAGCGTTTATTCAACATTGCATCTTTGAATTGATTATTGCCAATCTTTTGCTACCATATATAGCCAACCCAGCTCCACATATTTCTACACCGTGTATACGTAGGTTACCCTGGCAATCACTTTACACAATCTTCGGAGTTATTTTACACCGCTGGTTGCCTGTCACCACCTGCCGCATGGTAAGAACTTGTAAGATATTGATATTTGCTTTACTGTGAGCACTTTACAATCACATCCTAGTAGGTCATAGGAACATTATTCTCGAATTTTGTTTCTTGTTTCTACTAATCATGACAGGTTCCGGAGATAGAAGTTCTTGGACGACCGATACATCTTCACCATCACGAGAGTTGGGACAACACACACAAGCACATGGTCAGGTTATCTCTTTACCGTCATTTGAGGGTAGATTTAATCCTCCTATTTATCTAGCTTGGGAGCTCGAAGTAGAACAAGTTTTTAGTCACCATGATTTTTCTGAACTTGAGAGAGTACAAGCTACCACTAGAACATTTACTAGTTTTTCTTCTGTTTGGTGGAGTGTACATTGTAAGAAAAACATTGGTAACCAACCCACAACTTGGAAAGATTTGAAAGCTGTAATGAGACAACAATTTTTTCCTCCTTACTATCATTGTGAATTACTTCACAAATTTAAACAATTTAAACAAGGCAACAACACTGTTCATGCTTACTACCAAGAGTTCAAATCTTATATGCATCATTGTGACATAAAAGAATCTGAGGATGATACAATGAATAGATTTTTTGGTGGTTTGAACCATGATATTCAGGCAAGATTTCGGTATATTCCTTGTTGCATTACTGGTATGTATGTTCGTGCTTGTACCTTTGAGAGACAGTTACAGGAGGATGCATTGGGTGACTACAACAACTACTATTCCAATTCATGCTCACTACCATCGGTTGATTGCTCCACCGTTGCACCTACTAGAGCAGCCACACCTCAGATTGTGAGCGCAACATCATCTCAAGAGTATGGTACATTGCCATCATCCGTATCTACATCAGCTACATCTTTGCGACAAGGTAACTGTAAAGGTATTGATGATATAACTTCACATGAGAATGATGCATGCCTAGTTAACTTGAATACATCATGTGTTGAGTTACCTGTTGATTTGAGCGCATCACCTATTTTAGAGAATCATGTTACTGTCATGAATGCATCATGTGATCAAATAACTGAAATACCAACAATTTTGAGTGCACCCAATGAATTAACTGTTGATGCAAAAGAACCAATGTTTAATCATTTTGATATGACCTCTAATCTTGGTGATGATTTTGTGTCAAATGACTTATTGCATGTTTGCTTATTCAAGCATGTTGTAGCATGTAAATTTGATGCAAGTAAGGTTTATTCACCAATGTTGGGATGGTTTAATGATGAACATTGTCAATCTTGTCTTATGAATAAGAGCTTCACTTATATGTGCAAACCGACTTGCAATACTTTCATGCCTTCTACTTCTTGTGATAATATTTTGGCTTTATATTTTATTAACTATGAAAGTTACTCATGTATACACACTACAAAAAAAATACACTTCCGTGATGATACGTGTTTTTCACAGTAGGTCGCGTTTTTTGTCATGCATGTACATCCATGACAAATTTATGACAGAATCAAGATAGTCATACCTGTGCTGTCGTAGAAGTGTTCCATGACATTACCAAAATTATCATCACGGAAGTGTCCACTTCCATGACGATAAATCGCGCGTCACAGAAGTGCTTTCGTCAAGGGTGACCGACACGTGGCATCCACCGTAACGGAACGCCATTAAGCTATCGGGTCGGGTTTTGGATCCGATAACCCGTTAACAGCACCGACCAATGGGGATTTTCCACGTGTAAAATCATCATTGGCTGGAGGAAACACGTGTCGGCTCACCGTTGGGACAGATGTCATCCGCTCATTGGACCGAAGGCGCCTATGATACGGCGACACGTGGCACGACCCAACAGAGGCCCATTCCTGTGAAAAGGCCGGCCCGTTTGACTTGGTTAAAAGGTGGCGGGCCGGCCCACGGAAAGCCTGTTAACGGCCTGTTCGCATATAGCCCATTTACAGCTCGCTAACCCAGGGCCCGTTACGCCCTATCCGAATTAGGCCCAGGAGCGTCATCTGGGCCGTCCAATATGATTCAACCCGTTTTAACTTCCGGCCCATGTGTGGCCCATGACTTCTTTCAGCCCATATGAGGACCTTTGTAACTCTTGGCCCATTAACGGCCCGTGGTGAAACTGGCCCGTAATGAACAGTGTATCACTTTATACCCATTAACGGCCCGTTATTCCATTGGGCCGTTTCCAGCCCAAGTTATCTTTCGGCCTTCTCAGGGCCCATTGATTCTTGGGCTCATTTGCAGCATTCGGTTACATACGGCCCGTTACTGTCATTTTCTGCTTGTGGGCCAAATTCAGCCCATCGTTACAGTCGGCCCGTTTGCGGACCGTTAATACGTTGGGCCGTTTTCATGTCAAAAAAACCCGTTGGGCTATTTTCATAGAGTTATCAAATACGGCCTATTAACGGTCTGTTATGGTCCACGAATAGTACGGCCCATGATTGGCAAAATGATGATACGCCCCGTAGAAGGCCCATGGATCCTACGGCCCATATAAGGCCCATGGATAGTACGGCCCGTAGAAGGCCCATGGATCGTACGGCCCGTAGAAGGCCCATGGACCCTACGGCTCGTAGAAGGCCCATGGACCCTAAGGCCCGTATAGAAGGCCGATGGATCCTACGGCCGGACGAAGGCCCATGGATCATACGGCCTGCAGGAGGCCCATGGTTACAACAGTCCGTGTGTTGCCACGATTATTTTGGCCTAGTTACCAAAAATAGGCTATTGTGGCCACTAGAAAAAAACAGAAAAAGAACTGCAGTGACTACAAGCAAACAACTAAACAAGACAATAAGGAAATAAATAAGCAAGCAATTAACACTAGCCTATTACCGCTATTACACATATTACATCCACTGGGCATCAAAGTTCGCCACCAGTGCAAATATAGGGAACAAAGCAGCACATTACATACACTGGCCGTCAAAATTGGCCACCAGTGCAAATAAACGCGACAGCAAAACAAGAGCATAACTGAAACAACTTCAGAAGAGCTCAAGAAACGTTATCCTGGGTATCCACCATGCTGGCAATAAGCTTAGCAAGCTGATTAGCTTTGACCTATTTGGCGCTAAATCCTCCAACGCTTGCTGTTGCACCAGAAAGTATGCTCTGAATGCTCGAGGGACTTCCGCAGTCCTTCCGCTTCTTGTCGCAGCACAGCTGATCGATGTCTTTCAGCTTGTAGTTGAGACTCAAGAAACCGAACTGATTCAGACAGTGAGTTTGAATAGCTTGTGCAAGCGGTAGTGGCCAGTAACTCGAACACTAAACCAAGACAGGACTTTGGGGTTGTCTCGCTGTCTTCAAGATAGTCTTCCTTAGCTGTTTTATCAGCTTTGTTGGAGACCAACAAGGATGTGTCACTATCCTGAACCTTATCTGCATTACTTCCTTTACCATTGCTTAATAAGTCACTCTTCCCCAATATTCTGTCAGCATTCTAAAAGAAGAAACAAGCAGACACATAACAAGTTTAGCATGTACTAGTATATGAAACTCATTTCGGTGAACTAGTTCATTAGTAAGGTGGACAGGATTAAACTACCAAGTCTTCTATTGCCAAGTACTAGTACATAATAAAAGCATCAAACAAACATATATCTATGTCCTATGGTCACTGCATTGTCTTGCCAAATCAAAATAAAGACACGGTTTAAATCATATCAGTTCAAGACAAAGCAGCAGTGAAAGAATACAAAGCGTGGGAAACTACATGACACAACAAGATTTCAGATGGGTACCACGGGTCTATATGTACAACAACACTATTGGCTCTGTTGTGATGCTAGTAATGTGCATGATATGAAAGTCAACTGTATACACAATTGAAATTGAAATCAACAGAGCTATTGATAAGAGCAAACCTGTTAAAGAAACATGCGTGAACATACCTGCTGTGCCATTGGAGTTTCGATTGGATACTTCAATTTAAAAATAAGTTTGTATGAGTAAATACAGTGATACAAGAGCAAAGCAATCATAGTTAAAAATGGCGCACCTAAGCGAGCGCTTAAGCGCGCCTAGGCTCTAGGCGTTGGCAAAACACATTGCGCATAACTACGCATAACCTGTGCATAACTGCGCATAAGCATGCGCTTTGGTCAGTAAAGCACAAGGCGGTGGCAAAACGCACAATTAACGCCTAGCGCTTTTTTGAACTATGATAGCAATGGAATCTTAAATTAGAACAGTTGTTCTTCAGGTTTAGGCACTTGTTCTACATGAACAGAGTACAGTAAGACGCAAGAATATAATACTAAAAAAAATAGAAAATGAGCTCATAGACCTTACCACATTCTTGGTTCGGGACCAGTATAGAACAAGGCGTTCCCAGTCATCGTCCAGTAAATGTGTCTCAGGAGAACGTAAGGGAATTTGATGAGTTTCTTTGCCGGTGAAGTACGTTTTCTTCAGGTAATTCCGATACTGCCACCAAGCATTCTTGAAGATAGCAGAGGTATTAGCACAGGTTACCTCATCCCGAGTTTCCAAATCGGTCCTTCTCTATAGAGAAAAATGGGAAAATTTGCTGTATTATAACCATCATGGAGGTAGGATGTATGGGACGAAGCAAAGTAATTGCCATGAATAACATTACTTACACATAACTCCTGGACAAACACCTGCAACTGGCATTTTCCTTCATCTTCAGTATAATATTTCCAAGATGGGAAGATATGCACATACAATTTAACAACATCAAATGCGATAGATGCTAAACTACGACTAGCTAGTTGTGCTTCCTCCACAGGAATAGGTGTACTACCTGGTGGAGTTGGGGTTCGCCGTGATAGTACTGGCCCTTTGGGCACTGGAGCTGCCTTACTAACTGCTCTTGTTTGGGAGCTCTGTGGTGGAGATGGTGCTGTGTCAACAGGAACTGGGTTACTATCGGCTGGGGTTGGGGTTAGATTGGGTGAAGCTGGTTCTCTGTCCATCGCAGTAGGGGTACAATCTGCGAGAGTTTGGGTTATGTGTGGTAGGGCTGGTTCTTGTGCATGTACAACCGGGGTGCTATCTCCACCAAGAGGTAGCACTGTTTTATTGGAAGACCGTGTTTTTAGTCCGCTAGATACTGGCATCACCCGCTCCAATTGAAATGGCTGATAAACAGGAAACATAGTTGAATGTACAGACATTGTATGAGAGACAGATGCAATAGATAGTATGGAAAAAAGAGGGCATGAAATAGTTGACATGTATATTGTTTAACTAAAATGGATAGCATGACATAATTTCACATATATGATGTCTATCTAAACTGGATAGCATAGCATAACATAATTCAAAGATATGATGAATAACTAAACAGGATCGCATGACATAATTCACCTACATGTTATCTAAGTAATCAGGATCGCATCATTTAATTCACATACGTGATTTATATGCTAAACAGAGGGCATTCGATATGATGTCTGAACTAAGAACATGGTGTTGAATATTGTGTATATGATGTCTAAACTATGCAACGCAAGACACCGTATGCATGATATGAGCAGTATAACCGTGCCAAGTTAGAGCATACACCTCAGTGGGGGAATATGACTGGTCATCTGTCTCTGAATCCATCTCTGAGGAGCTATCGGGACCCAACAAGAGATCTGCTTCGACAGGTAGCACTGTCTGCTCTGAAGGCCTTGTTTTCACTCCAGATTTTTCCATCTCCCACCCAAATGGCTGATTCACAGGAAGAGTAGTTTAATGTACAAACATTGTCGACAAATGGAAATGTAATGAAGAAAAGGATGGGCAAGATATCATTCAAATATATGATGCCTGGTTAAACAGGATGGCATTGCACATTTCACATATATTATGGCTGGCTAAAAGACATGAGACTGCATAATTCCCATATATGATATAGAAACTAAACAGGTGGCATTACAGAACATGTCTAAACTAAGCAGATGACATATATGATGTCAAAAGTAGGCATTGCAAGGCAACATATGCATGATATGACTAACATCATCATGCCAAGGTAGAGCAAACACCTTGGGGGGTAAATAGGAGTGGTCAGCGGCGTCTGAATCCGCCTCAGAACAGATATCTTCCTCTGGATTACAATCTGGAGAGGGGTGGGGAGGGTTTGCCATTGAACCCACCATGGAGCGATGTCTGCATGACATTGTATTGCCGCGCAAAACTCTTCTCTGTTTCTCTACATGTTTAGCATGACTGTGTACAATATCTGACATGCATACGAAAAATATATGGTGAGATTATGTAAGGAGAGCATGCAGAAATTTAGAGTGATGGTAACAACCAGTGGATCGACGTTTTTCCGTTGAACCAAAATAGCCCTAATGGATCGACGTGAATGTATAGTAATAAGTGATGCAACAAGTGTACAACCTCTTTGCCGTAGCCGTGTCGACCTCAACATCATTGGGTTGGTCGCTGAAGCAGTTGAGGCAGAGGTGGCTGTCGGAGGTGTGGAGGGAGATCTGAGGAATCTATAGACGGCGTCCAGGGCACTGCTCTTTTGTGATGGATCGTTCTGTCGTTGGAGCAGCTCCGGTGAGCCGTAAGACGTCAAGGCTGAAGCAACACAAGACAGACATCATCAATCTCAAGTGGAATTATAATAGCATCTCCAATAGATGATGTAAAATGGATGTAAAATTAACATCACCAAAAACCACTTGACTACAACACATGAGGTAAAAACTGTTGACTCTGAACTTAACTGTCGAAACTGAAATTTACTGTGGAATCTGAATGCTACTGTTGAAACTGAACGCAATGGTAGCAGAGAGGCACTTGACATGTAGTTTAGGGAGGGCCTGCAGTTCATCTTCAACCTGCACCCCCTGAGCCGCCAGCCACCACCAGCCGAACCGCCGGCCCCAGCGCCGCCTCGCCGCCCCAAAACAACTCGCCACCGCCGCCCCGGCCAGCCCTCTAGGCCCCCCGCCCCCACCCTGAACCCTAAGATAGATAGTGGGGTACCTCTCCGGCGAGCCCCCGTCCCCGCTGCGGGTGGTTCTTCCTTAACTCCGGCGAGCCCCCCCCCCCAACCCCTGAAAATCGACTGACCCAAAAGTCGATTCAGTCGTCTGAAGGGTGGCTTAATCGGAGCAGAGCAGCAGCACGAGCGAGGGGGAGAGCAGCAGCAGCAGCTGGGCGAGCGAGCGATCGAGCGAGAGCTGGAGCAGCAGCAGCAGCGCGAGCGAGCGAGCGAGAGCCGGAGCAGCAGCAGCAGATCCGGCTGGTATGGACGCTGCCGAAGGGGCCTCGCATTGGGGGAGAGCCGCCGTGGAGATGTCGCCCGCGGCGCCGACTTCAAGGTAGCCGCTCCATGGGGGTGCGGGATGGAGCACCGTCGGCGCTGGGAGGTCGAGTTAAGGAGAAGGTGCGATGCGATGAGTGTACAACCTCTTTGGTGGCGCCGAGTAGGCCTCGGCTTCGTCCGAGGAGTCGGTGAGGATGCTGCGGTTCCGGTGGAGCAGGTTAAGGCGGCGCTGTGGGGATGGAGCAGCCGCGATAGACGAGGCGATCATCGGAGCAGCTCGTTGGAGGTGGAGGACGGGGCGGCTGAACCGGCGAGACGGCGAGATGGACGATGGATCCTCATCCAGGGAGGTGGACGAGGGACGTCGAGCTATTGCGGTGGACGACGTCGTCGGGGAAGAGGCTCCAGCTGGGCAGCGGTGACGTGGCGGGCGGAGGAGGGTGGGGTTTCGTTGCTGGAGCTGAGAGGTTATGGCAGCCTGGGATTTTGAATGGCGAAAAGGGGGCGATGGGAGGGGGTGAAGCATGACTTAGAACGCGCTTGTCCAAAATGTACGGTGTGTTACAAAAGTACCCCCCACAGATTTGAACTAGCGGCCCTTTTGGCTCAGGGTTAGAAGGGGGATTTCGCGTGTCGGGATTTGGCAGCTGGAGGGAGTTTTCGCGCGCGTTGTAATTTCGGGATAGCAAGGCGCTGGTTGTGAAGGCGCCAGTTTTGGGAGCACGATATCTGAATTTTCGGGATATAACAAGATGCGGGTTGAATTTTAGGGACAAGCCTAACGTGTAGTAATATTGTACTTGTACGTACCAAATCAATTCGCACTTCCCTCAACCAAAAAGAAAACAAAAAAATTAAAACTATTCACACCACACAAAGAGAGAGTCTTGCCCCGTTTTACTATACAAATGCTATTCAAAGCTACTCCCTCCTTCCATCTATATAGGGCCTAATGCGTTTTTCGATGCTAACTTTGACCAAATATTAGAGCAATGATATATGACATGGACTTACACAAAGCACACCGTTAAATTCGTCTGTGAAAGGTTCTTTCAATGGTATAATTTTCACATTGTGCATGTCATGTACTATTAATCTTGTCAATAGTCAAAGGCGGTCTTAAAAATCTCATTACGCCCTATATAGATGGAAGGAGGGAGTATGAATCCATGTTATGTCCGATTATTTTTTTTCGCTTGATGTATAATGCATGTAACCTACTCATACCAACATTTTAGTACATTCCAAATGTCTATACTACCGCTGCAATTCGAACTAAATTTGAATTCATTTCTCTATTTCAATAAGAATCTACAATCATGATTGTTTCCAACTTCAACCATCATAGTTTCCTTGCTATCCGCCAGATAGAAATCAGACGGCCTATAATGCAGGATGGCAGGCACACCATCATCAACAACTCCGTTTTTTATAAGAGTAGAGATAAAATATATTAAATGTAGTATAACATGTTCATAACCACACCATGTGTATCACCATTATATATATTCACACATGCGTCGGTTTGAAACACTATGATAAATTCTTCAAATATCCGAATTCACTTTTTATAATGAAGTATATATGATCTCTATTCGTCTTTTACACCCACACAACCCTCTTATCTTTGTAGCTAGCGCTAACTTTCTCTTGTGCATGCACACGCCCGCATCCCTCTCACCCTCCCTCGGCAGTCTCTAGCTCCATCGCGCAAATTCGTCTTTTCACTTTAGGTCGTTCACCCACGGTGTGTGTAGGCCCCCCAGCTCCTTCTTTACGGCACACATCGATCGATATGCCTCTCTGGCCAGGTGTGCCTAGCACAAACACAAGCTTCCCCTCTTCTCGTGTCACCGTCCATGCCTCACTCCCACCACTCTTTTCATCGTTCTCGTACTCGCACACTCCTCCCCCCTCGATATAGTATGCCTCTCGTACCACCTCCTACATGCATCCCTCTCTCTCTATCTTTCTCCTCGTGCCTCATTTGCTTCTAACACACACATGCATGTATACCGATTGATCTCCCAACATATACCTAGATCGACTTTAACTACCCCCCCATCGATCGACGTACCTCACAAGTTATGTCTCTCCTTTCTCTAACAAAGGGCGATTGATCTTCCTATGTAGTTACGTCTGCTTACCACAGCCACATCGTCCCCCCTCATCATTCGTGCATGCCTCCTGACCCGTCTCTCACACGCACGTGCACAGACAACAAGGAGCCATCTCCTCTCTTATTGATATTGCGGGCGTGCCCTCCGTTTGTCTAGCAAGCCTATCCCACCATTTGTTAGAAGCAACTCCACTACCACCCCCTCCAACACTCTAGCTCTGTCTCTCTCCCAACCTTATTCCTCTCCTGCACATATGCATGGATGCCGGTCGATCTCCCTTAATACATGAGGCAGATCGATCTCCTTAATACATGAGGTAGGCCTCTCTCCTCCTCCACACATATACCAGCCATTGTACCTCTATAGTTAATTGGGCCTCCCTCTTCCCCCACCACACACCGATAGTCGAGCGCTGCAGGTAGGTATCCATGCCACAAAGACAAACTGCACATGTCCCATCTCACGTTCCAGTAGGCCAGCCACTCTATATCTTTGACGTGGGCACACACAAATTCGATGGCACTCTTTATCGATCGCGCGCGCGCACACACACACATCATCCCTCTTTTCGATTCTATGGACACCTCAAGCCGATGATACCTCCACTCTCTTCTCGTGGATCGCCCCCTCTATATATATGTTATATCCAGGACTCTATTTCACACACATTGCATATGTTACATTTTTTGATTGACCCCCCCCCCCCAAAAACTCTCAAGAACTCACACACTATCTCTCTCTAGGTTGTATCTCTCTCACACAACCCCACGTAGGTTGTGTACGTATACAAGAAGAGAATAGGTGCACCGTGCACGTACTCACGGTTCGTGCCCAGCCACACTCGCGCGGGTACACGGTGGAGCTCATTTCTTTAAGAAATGGCAGCCCACATGCTAATTTGAACGCCTGTAGCGGTTGTTTACCTAGGGAGGTCGTGTCCACGCGTGCACGAAACAAAGTTCGACTTGACGCGTTGCCACGTTATTTTTAAATAAAGTTATAGCGCTCAATGGCACGTACACAGAATATAAAACGATTTTTATGGAGAAAAATGTAGTCCGCTCACTATATACAATGGAGCCTGCCTGCCTGGTTTGTCGCTCTTCAGAGTATCTCACACAAGGCTGCGGTGGCCTCTCTCTCTCTCACCGTTGGTCACTGATCCGGCCGCATCCCGCCGCCGGGGGAAAGGGAGCGCGGTGGCCGCTCTCTCTCTCACCGTTGGTCACTGATCCGGCCGCATCCCGTCCGCCGGGGGAAAGGGAGTGCGGTGGCCTCTCTCTCTCTCACCGTTGGTCACTGATCCGGCCGCATCCCGTCCGCCGGGGGAAAGGGAGGAAGTGCATCATTTCTCCGTTTGACGGCGCCGAGGCAGCACGTCCCGATCTGCGGTACACGCCGTTCTCTCTGACCAAGCTCCGGCGCGGCAGGGCCTACGCCACCTGCTCGCAGATTCCGCCCGCCGCTGCTCACCTAGTTACATCCCGATGACCTCCAGGTATCCCCTCCGGCCTTGCTCCACTGCCCGTCTTCCCACGTCGCTGCATGTGGATCTTCCATAGTTCTTTTCCCAAAACGTAGCTCGTCCGGCGTACTTTCCATATTGCATTCTCGTCCTCACACCGTTTTAGACAAACACAACCGTGTTGTTATCTTCCCTTAGGACAAGGAATATGCTTCTTTTTTGCCGTCGCATGTGTCATCAACTGTTATTGGCCAGTAATTGTTTCCTTTCTACTCGTTGCTATTGCGACCTTTTGGTGAACTGCACAAATCACTTTTTTCTTAAGAGTGTTTTGTGCAGTTGTACTAAAATGTCACACGGGCAACGTCTCTACATTTCAGTGCGACTGCACAAAGGGAGATTGGTTTTGCTCTATCCTCCTCATCCAACTCCGAGCCTAATCTTCTCCAACTAGTTAGTCTTAAGAGAGACTGCAAAGGTGACCGGCTTCTATTTGTGTGTTTATTGTTTCATCAGCAGTCCTCTATTATCGTAATCACACTTAATATCTTTGGAACAGGGACGCTCAGCTCTATTTTAGTGGAACTGCACAAAATGATCGGAATGTTGCATGCTCCAGACAGCTACTTTTTTCCCCAACATGCCTTGTTGATTTAGACAGAGCCGGGGGGACGTTGCTGCCAATGAAAGCATGGATCAATTTTAATTTAACACCTTCTCACAACTCTGTCTTCAGTTGTGATGTAGTTATCAGCTCTGATCTGCTAATAATTGACATGCATTAGCAAGGAAGTTAGTTTTTTATTGTTTCTGAAAGAGCATCGATGGCAAGACACGCAAAACAAAAGCTGAAAGCTCACACCATTGTACAATTTCATGTCGCTGGAAAATTATTTGTATAGTACGTCAATTATGTAAACAAATGATGGAAGCTTGATAGCATTGCCAGAAGCCTCTTCATCATCCGGGTCCATGTGCCATGCACAAAATTATACTCCTTCGTTCCTAAATATTTGTCTTTTTACAAATTTCAAACGGGCATATTTTAGAGTGTAGATTCACTCATTTTGCTTCGTATGTGTACTCCCTCCGTTCCTAAATATTCTATTCGTCTTTCTAGAGATTTCAACAAGTGACTACATACGGAGCAAAATGAGTGAATCTACACTCTAAAATATGTCTATATACATCCGTATGTGCCAGTCCATTTCAAATCTCTAAAAAGACAAATATTTGAGTAGTCACTCGTTGAAATCTCTAGAAAGACAAATACTCCGCAGTATATTTAAGAACCGAGGGGGTAGTGCACAACCGCATGGGAGACTCAGCCCGGTCATTGCGCCGCATTAATAGTGAGTAATGAGCAGTCAAATCATAAGCCCCACCTTTCCCACTGTAAGTTGCTCTGAAGAAGCAACCATCAATACACTCTTCTTTGAATCAGCTCATACTACTCCATCCGTCACTGTTTATACAGCGCGCTTCAGAAAAAAGAAAAAAATCTGTGGGACCAAGGCGACTAGCAATCGGCCTGAAAAATAGCATTGGTAGTTATAGCACGGCGTCTATTACTAGAGGGAATAATGCGTACACACAGGCATGTAGTGCTTACACCCCGGGTACACACATGCATGCACTTACTCCACTCCGTAGTAGTACAGTACATGGAGAGAAAATTGTGGACTTGATTGCGGTTACCACGCCCTAATTAATTGAGCATTAAACCAAACGCGTCTAAAGTCTCTCTGGTGGTGGAAATGCATTGAGAGAAATGCATCATAATGAAGCGCGCCCTGTAAACTGTGACGGAGGGAGGAGTAGTATGAAGGTGCAAAACCAAGTACGCGTATGGCCAGTCGGTCAACGCACCTCCTCTTGGCATATCACTGACATGTGGGACAGGAGTGTGAGCAAACCGATCTCAATTGACGGCAAAGAGCCAACCCGCTGTTCCTTGAGAGAGACGAGGAGCGAGAACACACAGACGGGCTCGCGCGGAGGCCAAGATATATTCGAGCATGGTTGGTTGATCGATATCATTCATTACATGTTGGGCTGCCGTTTTCCGCCCTTCTTCGGAATAAACGTGTACTTTATCAGAGATAAAAAAATAAGAGTACAGACGCTCCACCATGCGGTTCTAGTAGTAGTACTACTCGTACTACTGCGCTTGGCTCTTCGCCTCTTCGTGAAGTCAAACAATGATGGTACTCCGCATGTTGGGTACTACAGTGTATGCCTCTGACAATCTGACACCGAATGGACTGATGCATGTCCACCGAGGGTAGGTTGCATTAGTCACCTTGTCCTGCAAGCTTCTCCTCGTTCTGCGAGTTGACGGGACACACCAAAAAGTAGTGCTAGTCCATACTCCCTCCTTTCCGGTTAATATGGATTAATCTTTTTTGCGGGTAAATGAGAGAGCTTTATTCATATATAAGCATTCTTAGGACGATCAGCCAAGACACTGGTCACTAGGAAGCGAGGTACCCTGCAAAAAAGAAGTAGGAAGCGAGGTGTTTCATCAAGCCAGCTCTCGGCCACATTCAAAGTGCAGCAAGCACGGTTCGCACGAAGATGCGCCGCACAGTTTGCACAAAGATGCGCCGCAAGGTTTGCTGACCTGTTTACTTTGCGCTTGGCTGTTCGCATATTCGGGAAGTCGAACAATAATAGCACTAGTAGTATAGTGTATGCTTCTGGCAATCTGGCATCGAATTAATTGTTGCACGTCCACCGCCTGAGCGAGGGAGAGCTTGCATTAGTCAAAAGTTTCTCCTTGTCCTACGAGCCACCGCGCGCAAGCTTCTCCCGTCCTGCAACCTTCTCCTCGTTCGGCAAGTTGAAGGGACACAACAAAGTAATGCTAGTCCATACTGCCTCCTCTCCGGTTAATATTGTCTTAATTTCAAACGAGATAAATACACTGTCTGTCACTGTATATTTGTAAAAATATGGTCAGTGGACTTCATAATACGCTCATTGCGCTCAATATATATATTTTCCGGTGTTTATACGGTCACTAGCTCACCCTGACTGAGTATGTGTGTGCATGCACGTGTAGGTTGAGCACTTGAGCGTGAACGTGTGTGTTCCGTCGTGTGCTCGGACATGCATGCATTAGGGCGTCGCGCGCGTTTTTGCGTCCATGTGTACGTGTGACTGTTGCATACACGTAGGGGGAGTACGTGTAGGGGCCACTAAGGAGCAGTCAAATCACACAGTAAGTTAGTCGGAAGAAGCAACCATCATTTCACTCTTGAATGACACGTACGCAATATAAAATGGTTGATATGGAGAGAAAAAGAAAACCACTATATATACACTAGCAGGAGCCTAAGCTACAAGCTTGCTTGCTTAGGTTGCTCTCTTCACAAGCATAGAACGACGGGCCTGATCCCGCAGCTGGGGGAAGGGAACAATGTTCTGCGTAGACGCGGTCGACATCGGCGAGGGA
Organism: Aegilops tauschii subsp. strangulata; assembly: GCF_002575655.3. Lineage (NCBI taxonomy): Eukaryota > Viridiplantae > Streptophyta > Magnoliopsida > Poales > Poaceae > Aegilops > Aegilops tauschii. The sequence continues at coordinate 261,563,832 of NC_053041.3, read as the reverse complement.
GAAAACCCACAGTCGGTGCGTCCCAATCGGGGTCACCGCGGTATGGGCTGATGCCGCGTCCCGACCGCCCTTCTAGCTACAGCCTGACGTCCTAGGTAGTCCATCTTCCTTTTGGAGCCGGCTTGCTCCACTGCCGTAGCTCCATCTCCATGTCGATCTTTCTCTACTTCTACCGGCTTCTACTTGTGATGAGTTTATGTCTCATGAACTAGTGCCAGTACTATTATTCTAATCACACTTCTTGAATATCTTTGCCATCAGGATGCTCAGGTCGATTTTAGTGGAACTGCACAAAAGCATCGTATGATCCGAGGGTGCCAGCCGTCTTTCCTTCGACAAGTTCTACCTGGCCAAGAAATGAAATCATGTTTAGGGTTTAGGGTTTAAGTCGTAGTGACCCCATCAGTAGTTTTTCTTTCATACACGCTCTCACAACTTTTTCCTTTAGTTGTGAAGTAAATATTGGCTATGATCTGTGAATCATTGAGATGCATCAGCATGCGTGTTAGTTTTCCTTTGTATTTGATGGAATGTTGTAATGGGGCAACCTTGCAATAGGAATGAAAATGGAGTGGAAAGTTTCCGTTTTTCCGGAGAAAAAATGGAAACGGAGAGAAACCAACGTTTCGTTTCGTTGGATCGCGCCATCGAGCAAAACCAATGTTTAAATCACGTCTGTCGTGTTCGTGTCTCACCCTCCTCCATGGCTCGACCCCACACGGTCGCTCGGCATGCCACTCACCGCAAACCGAGTATACGATAACTTTCCCGCCTGCTTGTCGATGGATCGCGCCATGGAGTACTAGCACTACTGGAAGAGATTGACGAGTTGGGGGAGGACAGCTAGCTGTAGCACGGACTCCCAAGAACTTTTTACATGCATGTTGTAGCCGGCTATTGCGACCTTTGAACGCGGAGCAGCCGCATGCACCTAGAAGCGGCGCGGGCGACGCTCTCTCGGCCAGCGCGCCGCTTCAATGCCGGCGCCAGTGAGAGGTCGCGTCCGCTCTGGCCGGGCATGAATGCGGCACTGACCGTTTCGGGCGGGAAGCACGCGCGGGTGATGAAGAGGGTTCGGGTTGGTCAGGACCGGCCGTGGCAGCGGTCCGGACGCGCGCAAACAAGAGATGATGTACGTTAATATTGCTGCGTATATAATTAACAACGTAAATAATGTGCCAGTTGGACAAATATGATTGGAGACGGAAATGGAATTTTACGTAAACACGGATATGCATGTCTATGTCTATGTGTGTGTGCGCGACGACTCTCGCAACCTGGAAGCGGGGGCGTGTTTTTGATCGAGTTTTCTTTCTTGGTACGTTAGAAAAATTGTCCGCCAGTTTTCGTTTCTTTTTTCCGGGAACGCACGTATTCTATTTAAAACCACTGCCATGGAGAGATTTTTTTACTCCATTATAGCCTCTTGTTTGATAGAGTTTCTCACGTCTCGCTCTCTCACCCTCTCCATATCAAAACAAGATGATAGTGTCCACTCTATCTCTCTCCTCACCGGTGGTCACAGATCCGGCCGAATCCCGTCCGATGCGGGAGGTGAGGAGGTGCAGCGTTGACGTTGTCGCCGTCGGCGACGGAGGAAGCCGATGCGCACCGTCCTCTCGGAGCCGGCGTTGGCGCGGGCGAAGATCCTCCGCGCCCTTGTTCGCTGCCGTCGTGTGGGCAGATCCCGCCCGCCCGCCTAAACGACATCTCGCCCACTTGAGGTATAACTTCTTGTACTGGTCCAGCTCCCCAGGTCACTGCGTGCGGGTTTTCTTCTATGCGACTACTCCCCAGCTCCCCATGCATAATAGCTAGGGTTCGTCGGCTGGTCCAACATCACCTACTAGTACTATTATAGAGGAAATGCCACTTGAAAAGTTGTCCTGCCTCGGTGGAGGTATACATGTTGTTTCGACAAAAAGTACATGGTGGTTGTGCGGTCATTGTCCATATGGTGGTAGTACTATCACTGGTTAAATGAAGAAATGCTTTTTTTCTCGGGTATCCTGGTTTAGTTCCCATCAAGATAATTATGATGCTTCTGTTTGTTGGTGTACTTTTCATTAATTCTTATTGACAATTGAGATGTCGTTGCTAACCCTTTTTTATATTTTTGGAAACAGCGATGCGTGTCTCCATACCCGGGCATGTCTTCCTCAATTTTAGTGGAACTGCACAAAATTGGATGGCCATTGTTGTTCCGCCTCACTGTCCTCTGCCACGTGGTTCTTCCTTCCTCGAGCTTGATTACTGAGAAGAAACAGACCACAGTGAGGATTTGTCGAACTTCATAGGTGCCTCACCCAAACTTGATGCCAAATGGATGATGCATCACCACGATGACCTATCGATGCTCATGGTTGCGCCTCATGGTTGCGTCGGCTGGTGAAGCTGATCGATTTTCAATGAAAAACAACCTGTCTTCCATCAGTGCTCTTTGCTTGTTACACACAAAGATGATATCCTTCGTCAATTCACCTTGGTTGCGTTGGAGACGCAGTCGTCTTTCACGTTGGTGCAATTTTATCACACAATTGGCTATGAACCAAATGTTTCCTCGAAGAAGGATCGACGTTGGTACTAAGAGTATAAGTTTTGTATTGATTTCTAAGCCTTCTCACAACTTTGTCTCCAGCTCCCCTGTAATTTTATTTGTCCAGCTATTAACTTTGATTTAAAAAATGGTGTGGACTAAAAACCCGGATGGACGTAGTAGCCCTCCATTTTTATTTACTCCGCATATTAGATTTGACTGAAGTCAAACTTTGTAATACTCTCAAACCTTTCTGATAATTGAAATTAAAATTCTTTATTTGTACACACTCTCACACGTTTCCGATAATTTGGCGCATGTGTGGTTGTTCACTTAAGGGAGGGTAGTGTACCACACGTGAAGGACAGGAAGTGCGACCAGGACGCGTGGGCGTGGATCGTTAGTTCATCGGAAGTAGTACTAGTTTTCTTCACTGTACATTAAATAAAGAGTTTTGTTTCGTACTTACACAATTTAAAACGATTGTTATGGAGAGAATAAGAAAACCACTCCACTATATATTAGTCGTATACACGAGAGTACTATACGGACGCAGCTTCATTGACTTAGTGCACCTGCCTTTGGATTTATGACAGGTGGGCCCAAAATGTGGCTGGCTCACCTGTCATACAACCAAAAGCAGGTGCAGTGAAGGCACCGGAGCTCAGTCCGTACTACAGTAGTATATATATAAATGGGAGCCTCAGCGCTTGTTCGCTAGGGTTTGCACTCTCCACACGCTCGCCGCACTACATATATGTTACACGCTGGAGGCTCAGCGTTCATTTGCTAGGGTTTGCTATATTCACAGTCTCTCACCCTCTCTTCACCAGATCTAAACAAGACTGCGTTGGCCTCTTGTCTCTCTCTGCCCCCTCACAGCTGGTGAAGGAGGCGTCCGTATCCCGTCGCACCGGGAAGGGGAGGAGGTGCAACATTCACTCTATCGCCTTCGGCGAGGGAGGCAATCCACTGCCGGCTGCGCTGTTCTCTTTCACCCAGCGCCTGTGCGGGAGGGACACCGACCCCTTCTTCCTCGCTGCCGTACGTAGTGTGGGCAGATCCGGCCTCCCACCGCACGCCTTGCCACATCCCGACGACCCTAAGGTATAAGTTTCTTTGAAACCGTCGTTGCTCTAGCTGCATGTAGATCTTTTTCGATCTGTAGTCGAATCTAGGTCTTGGTTCAAAGAGGAAAGAAGGGTGCGGTGGGCTGGAGCAAGAATCTAGGACGTGGTTCAATGAGGAAAGGAGGGGCGGAAAGTAGTATAGACTGGCTATCCAGCCGCTTTGTAGGTCGAAAAGGGAAAAAGGGGGTAACCCAGTACACACATCTGTAAGGAACCGATCTCTTTGTTGAAAAGAGAAAGAAACTGGGGGGTCGGGTAGTTTGTGCAGGACTAGATTTGCTGCCCTCACATAGGAAGAAGGTTCAAAGAGAACAAATATGGGACCAACGCATATATGCTGCTTGGCTACATACTCTGCATCACCCATTTATACGTGTGGACGCACATGGTGCTGGCATGTCCCATACAGCTATTTTGCTGTTGTTAATCTAAGAATGCCGCCGGAGAATTGAAGCAATGCCACTGTTAAAAGTAAATTACATTTTTTAACGAATGTTGTTTCAAGAGAATGTCTCTGTTAATATGAATCAATGCAACCATTTTAGAAATGCTACTGTCCTACTTTGTTTTCCATCCAAGATAAGTTAGATGCTTCTTTCTATCACCGTTTGTTTCATCCTCCTTTATCGGCAAGTAATTGTTTCCTTTTTTGCCTCTGTTAAAATAGGGCTATCGATTCAACTTGTTGCTATTGCGACATTTTGCTTCGCTACTCGAAACACTTATGTTTTAAGAGTGTTTTGTGCAGTTCAACTTGAATGTCACACCAGTGACTTTGCTTAATTTTGGTGGAACTGCACAAAAGGAGATCGAGATTCGTATTTTACCTTTGTCGGTCTCATGAAAGGTCAGTACAGGCCTTCATCCACATGATTGTGCAGTGTGCTTTGAGATGTTGTGCTACTTGTATTGGTACTGTTTTAAATAAATGTTGAATTGAAGCTATTGTATTGCTGTCTTTTCCCATTAAGTAGTGAACAAAAATGGGACCAATCCAGACATGATGCTTGTTGCTTTGTTACAACAAACTCTGCATCACCCCGTTTATAAATAGATGGAAGCACATACTGTTGTTGCGCCCACTCTCCCCTAGAACTGTTTATGCTTTTCGTTAATCTAATGCCGCTGGTAAAATTAAGCAATGCCACTCTCAGAATTAATTAACTAATGAATCTTAGTTCAAAACTGCAACACTTGTTAGGAATGGTACTATCCTGCTTTGTAGTTCTTTCTACATGTTTAACCAAGGTATTGTTAAGATAATGTCTCTGTTAAAATGAATCAGTTGCATTGTTTTAGGAATGGTACTTTTCTGCTTTGTCGTTCTTTATACATGTTGAAACAAGGCATTGTGAAGATAATGTCTCAGTCAATATGAATGAATCACACTGATGGAGAATTGCTACTCTCCTGCTTTGTTTCCCATTAAGATAAAGTAGATCAGTAGATGCTTTTCTTCTGGGAGTACAAGTCATCAACCGTTATTTCTCAGTAATTGTTTCCCTTATACCTATTTTTGCTTACATGTATATCAAAATTAAAGCTCGGTTTTATTCCGACTTCGATTTTAGTTGAACTGCACAAAAGGAGCCAATGTGTCCAAGGCAAACTGCTGCATTACTGGGTCCAGTTGGTCGTTCCACTTTGCAGAAAGAAGCAGTCACTGTTTGCGCTACATTATAGAAGGAATGACCGAGAAGCTTTACAGAGTATTATTAGACACCGGTGACATGACTAGTCTGCAGAGACCATTGGCAATTTAACAACACGTGGAGTGCCCTAGGCAAGAAGTGCCCAAACAAGTACAAGAAGCTACGACAGGACTCCACGATCATAGGCATTACATTTTTTGAATGGGAAAAGCTTGTCAAAGTTTAATCATTGATGTTAGCAAGAAGACGTTAGTTTAATATATTGGAATTGGAAAACCTTGTCAAAATTTGCTCATTGATGTTAGCTAGAAGACATGCATTTGATATTTTTTGAGTGGGACGCCCTTGCTGTGAGCAGCGTCGAGTGTTTTTTCCTATTCCCGTGTTCAGTTTAAAAGTAAATAGTTACTCTACTGAGATATTCTTGTGTTAAGAGTTTGTGCTGAATATTGTCTATGTAATGCCAGGCCTTGTGTTTGATTGCAAAATTGAGCTTGGAATGTTGTGGCATGCGGCATCACGAGCTGTTCACCGTGCCTCCTGAGAATAATGCTTCGTATTGTTTTGCATGTCGATCTAATGCAAGTGATTTGCTTGTTAAGAAGATCATCCTCTTCTGTTGTTTCCGTGCTTAAGAAGTTCATCGTCTGATGTTTCATTCATAGCCTATACGACAAGTCGGGTAGGTTAGACGTGAAACCATATGATCTTCCGACCAACTCGTGATATTAGGCCGTGATTGGATCGTCGTTTTCCAACCAAAACCGCTTGTAAAACTGACGCTTGTAAATTAAAGCAGATGGTCTCGGGCGAAGGCGCTTGGTTGGTCGATTTCGACTAGTAAAATATCAAAAGTACCTCACACACGATAAAAACACTGAACGACACTCAGACGATTGCTAATCCAGCTGTTAGCTGCTGTTTCAGCCTTGCCCATGGATGGCATGATACGCACGTCGTGCATGTATCGTCTGGTAATGTCGTCCATATAGCAGTGCTCGTAAAATATACACTGGTCTCTCAAATTACACGCGTAACCCGCCGGTTTTACTTACAGACCTCGGGCCCTCAGTTTCATTACGCGTGTATTTTACGCGTTGTTTCCGATGACGAGTAAATTACACTTGTATGTTAATACAGGTTTGAAATAAACCAGAGCTCCCAAGCGCGGCCTTACCGTTTCATGCCGTCTCAGTTTCTCGAAGGTGCTCATAGGTGTCCGATGATCCTGGCTTCCTGAATGAGCAGCGGGCGCTGTATCAGACCATCCGTAGGGCCCGCAAGGCCCTCTCCGTTGTCCTTCGAGTTGTTGCGCTCGCCGTGGCGCCGAGCATTGTTAACATCGTCAACGAACATGAGGATTCAGGAGATGACTTTATTTTGACTGGATGACACTAGGGACCCACTAGGGCCATAGCCGTACGTACGCAAGTGCCTCCTTATTATGTACAACTATATTTTTTTTGCTTTCTCCTGGTTTCCTGACATCACGGCCCCACACCATTGTCAACCTATGTAGTCAATATAAACGAGAGAATTGCACAAGGTGCGGCCGACAGCTGGGAACAAGCAGCTCGAGCAGTATTTGTGTTTTTGAGGCGTGAACACTGCAGAGTTTTTCTTGGCGATGATTTCGTTGTTGTTCAGAGGAGAGCAGGATATTAACTGGGCGGGCTGTGGCCCGTCTAGCCCAGGCCAGATATCCAGCCCAGATACTAATTTTTTCAAGATGAAAATGGCTAGCCCAGCTATACGTCTTTTTGAGGAATACCCAGGCAAGGAAAACTTGTTATTCTCCGCCCCGCTGGGCTGCAAATCTTTCCTAGGAGGGATGCATTAGGCTTAACAGGAAAATTGGCTTTAAAAAATAATAAATGGGATGTAATTATAAAAACTGGGCAGTAAATATAAGAAAATGCACCAAATACGAAATTAGTTTATAAAATATGATTTATGGATTTTGAAAATCTTAAATTTTCATTGTTGCGCGCGCAATGTTTCGTTGGATTTTTACGTAATACAAATTTATATTTAATCTGACTAGAAATTTCGGGATAAAAATATTTCGGATCCCATCAAAATGTGGGAAATTTTATTGAATTCTGTCTGCAACGGTTGGTTGAAATTATTAATCGTTGTCCTAGCTAGAAAATGGGCTGTACTTTTAACAAACTGTAAATGGGCTGTTATAAATTCCATTAGAATTCAAAAATGGGCTGTACATTCTTACAAAACGCAAATGGGCTATAAGTTCTCTGCCACACACTTGTGGGCCTACTAAGTGACGCGTCCCCTAAAAAAATAAGTTGACGCGTATGCAAGGCTTTGTCAACTTATTATAGTCAACACACGGTTCTAGCAGCAGTGGCCGTTGGATGTCTATCCAACGGATGTCGTGCTTCTTCTTCAATCTCGGATATTCTTAGCTTGGCCGCCCAAAAAATGATTCCTCCCCCTGACATCTAGGGCGCACCGTTTTCGGAGGCTGACCTGTAGGCCTACTAAGTTGGAGCGTACCAAGGGCTTTGTCAACTTAGTCAATATAAACGATTCTAGCTTCAGTGACCGTACGATGTCCATCCAACGGCCGTAGTGCTTCTTCAACCTCTGGTCTTCTTGGTCCAGCCGCCCAAAGCAGCGCCGGTCGTGCCGCCTGCTCCCGCCTCCCGTGGCCGGCTGTGCTGCCACGGAGGCCTCACCGCCCCCATACTACTCCCAGCGCTGGCCAGGCCATCCCTCCACTCACCCACACCCCCTGTTATTCTGCGGCGACGACAGCCTCACACCGCAGCCGAACCAGTGAACCCTCGTACTCCTCTCCGCGCGGGCTTCCACTGCTGCGTCTTCCCCGGCTCTGCGTCGTCCCCTTCCTAGGCCTCGCCGTCGTCCACCGCCCTGGTGCTCTCGGCGCGGCGTGGTCAATGTGGTCAACGACCGACTTCCATCGGAAGAGTACTGTACGTGGAGAGGCTGACAGCTGGGTCCACGACGGCCGCAAGGAAGTGCCTCCTTATTACGCGCAAAATAATTATTCCTCCACCTGACAGCGGGGACCCACCGGACGGGCCACCAGTATTTTGCGAAAAAATCATTTCTCCCTGACTGCTGGGACCCACCGGACGGGCCACCGTATTTCGCGAAAAAACGTCCCCCCCGCTGTCAGCTCGGACCCACCGGAAGTGCCTCCTTATTACGCAAAAAAAAATGAATACTCCCCCGGCTAGCTGGGACCCACCTTGGTGGGAGGCTGACTTGTGGGCCTACTAAGTTGACGGGGATGAAGGGCTTTGTCAACTTAGTCAATATGAACGATTCTAGCTCCTGTGACCGTACGATGTCCATCCAACGGCCATAGTGCTTCTTCAACCTCTGGTCTTCTTGCTCCAGCCGCCCAAAGCAGCGCCGATCGTGCCGCATCCTCCTGCCTCCCGTGGCCGGCTGTGCTGCCGCAGAGGCCTCACCGCCCCCTACTATTCCCACCGCTGGCCAGGCCCTGCGGCGACGGCAGCCTCACACCGCAGTCGAACCAGTGAACCCTCGTACTCCTCTCCGCGCGGGCTTCCACTGCCGCATCTTCCCCGTCTCCGCGTCGTCCCCTTCCTAGGCCTCGCTGTTGTCCACCGCCTGGTGCTCTCCGCGCGGCGTGGTCAAGGAACGACTTCCATCGGAAGAGTACTGTACGTGGAGAGGCTGACAGCTGGGTCCACGGCCACAGCCCAGTTTTTTTGTGATTTGCCAAGTAAGTCACTTTGTCAGGCCTGTTGGGCTGCAAATCTTTCAAGACGAGGAGAGCTTTCATTCGGCTGGCCGAGAAAATGGCCCATCAGTAATGAGAAATGGGCTATACATTTTTAAAACACATCAAACCGGCAATTAGTTTCAAATATCTTTTTTTTCATTTCAAGATTTTAAATTACATTAATTTTTATGCGTGGAGAATTTGTTGGATTTTATATTGATATACATTTATTTTTAAAATCAGTTTGAATGTGAGTCGAAATTTCAGGATTAAAAACAGTTCAGACCGCACCGAAATATGCAAAATTTCGTATACTTTTTTACCGTGGCCACAATATGGGCTGTAATGCTAACAAAAAGAATATGGGCTCCAAAAAACACCTTAAGAATTAGCAAATGGGCTGTAAATTATTAGAAATAATGGCAGATGGGCTGTATGCTGTTTTCCACAGATTTGAGGCTTTCCTAAAAAAAAAGTTGACGCACAAGCACTGACTGTTGGATGTCCATCCAACGGCCGTCGTGCTTCTTCAATCTCTGCTCTTCCTGCTCCAGCCGCTCAAACAAGCGCTGGCGGGACTGCCTGCTCCCTCCTCCCCGCGGCCGGCTGTGCTGCCGCGCAGGCCTCACCGCCCCACCGTACTCCCATCGCTGGCCTAGCCATCCCTCTACTCACCCACACCTGCTATTATTCTCCGGCGACGGCAGACGAACCAGTAAACCCTCGTACAGTCGTACTCCCCTCCGCGTGGGAAACAACTGCCGAGTCTTCCCTGCCTCCGTGCCGTCCTCTTCCTAGGCCTCGTCGTCGTCCACCGCCGTGGTGCTCTCGGCGCGGCGTGGTCTATGTGGTCAACGACCGACTTCCATCGGAAGAGTACTGTGCGTGGAGACGCTGACAGCTAGGTCCACGGCCGCAACAAGGAAGTGCCTCCTTATTACGCGCAAAATAATTATTCCTCCACCTGACAGCGGGGACCCACTGGACAGGCCACCATATTTCGTGAAAAAAATGTTTTCCCCCTGACTGCTGGGACCCACCAGCTACACCTTCCCACGCAAGGAAGTGCCTCCTTATTACGCACAAAAAAAATGAATACTCCCCCTGTTAGCTGGGACCCAGTATGGTGGCAGGCTGACTTGTGGGCCTACTAAGTTGACGGGGACGGAGGGCTTTGTCAACTTAGTCAATATGCACGATTCTAGCTCCAGTGACCGTACGATGTCCATCCAACGGCCGTAGTGCTTCTTCAACCTCTGGTCTTCTTGCTCCAGCCGCCCAAAGCAGCGCCGGTCGTGTCGCATGCTCCTGCCTCTCGTGGCCGGCTGTGCTGCCGCGGAGGCCTCACCGCCCCTACTATTCCCACCGCTGGCCAGGCCCTGCGGCGACGGTAGCCTCACACCGCAGCCGAACCAGTGAACCCTCGTACTCCTCTCCGCGCGGGCTTCCACTGCCGCGTCTTCCTCGGCTCCCCGTCGTCCACCGCCCTGGTGCTCTCGGCGCAGCGTGGTCAACGTGGTCAAGGAATGACTTCCATCGGACGTGGACTGTACGTGGAGAGGCTGACAGCTGGGTCCACGGCCGCAGCAAGGAAGTGCCTCCTTATTACGCGGAAAATAATTATTCCTCCACCTGACAGCTGGGACCCACCGGACGGGCCACTGTATTTCATGAAAAAACGTTCCCCCTGACTGCTGGGACCCACCAGCTACATCTTTGCACGCAAGGAAGTGCGCCCGGGCAAAAAAACAATTCGCCCCCTGACTGCTGGGACCCACCAGCTACATCTTCGCAGACAAGGAAGTGCCTGACAGTCGGGACCCACCTGGTCGAAGCGTACGTAGCGTTGTCATTCTGGTCGCGAACGTGTACATACATATATACTGGTGGATGTAGAGGCGCGTACGTGTCGTAGTAGAGGCGCTCACGTAGCATGTACACGTACGTACAGCGGCCAGGGTGCAAGAAAGAAAATACGGCCACGTATGTGTACATATGGGCGGGGTCTCGAACGCCTACTCGCACATACGTACGGCCAGGGCTCGTGTACATGGCTGGGTTAGAACGGAGAAACAACGTCGTCGTCGTGTTCATGGGGAGCCAACCGGCTGGGTCGGAACGGAATACGCCGCTGTGTTCATCGGGAGGGCTTGGACGGACAATCGATGGAAACGAGGCCTGGCGTACCGCAGAACGGAGGAAACGGCCTTGTGTTCAACAGACCACGTTTGAAACGGGATCCTGTTCATCGGGAGGGGTCTGGCGTACCGCAAAACGGAGGAAACGGATCTCCTACGGTCGAAACGGGGGTCCTGTTGATCGGGAGGGGTGTGGCGTACCGCAAAACGGAGGAAACAAACTTGTGTTGGAGCGCTACGGTCGAAACAGGGGTCCTGTTCGTCAGGAGGGGTGTGGCGTACCGCAAAACGGGACTCCACGGGATACTGTTCATCTCCACCGTCGACCCCCTCCAGCCTCCATGGGCTACTGTTCATCCACCGTCGACCTCCTCCAGCCTCCACCTGCGACTGTTCATCCACGGGCTCCTGTTCATCCAGCCTCCACCACGCACTACTCCACCGGCTACTGTTCAACCAGCCCTCTCCACGGGCTCTTATTCAACCACCCCTCCACGGGCTACTGTTCATCCAGCCCTCCACCGTCTACTATTCATTCTGCCCTCCATGGGGTGGTCCTGTTCATCCTGCCCTCCACGGGGTACTGTTCATCCAGCCCCAACCGGCTCGATCGATCGGGGTCCTGTTCATCCAGAGGCAACACCACGGGGTCCTGTTCATCCACCCCCACCGGGAACTGTTCATCCAAACCCCCCCAGCAACGCTCACTGTTCATCTAGAGGCAGCATCGATCGGCTTCAGTTAGCAGCAGTAGCAAAGGAATCGCTCGATCGGGTTCAGTTAACTGCCATCGATCGATCGCTCGGGTTCAGTAATGCGTAGCCTGTAGTGCAATCGCTCGGGTTCAGTTAGAGCCCAACGCCTTGCTCGGGTTCAGTTAGAGCCAACGCCTCGCACACACGCACGTACGTGTACGAGAGAAACGCGCATCGCTCGGCCCCCGACCTCCCACCGTAACCGGGAACTCCCCGAAATTTTCCTCGCCCTCGCTTCTACCATGGTTTTTTTCGTCATGGACGGCCCAAAGAATGTCATGCAGCTGCGTCTCCGGCCCGCCCAGGACGAAAAGCCCATTTTCTGTCATGATTTTTTGTCATAGAAGTAGGAGCCCACCACATCTATGATGATACCGGGTTTTGTCACAATTATCGTCATAGAAGTGTCATATGTATGACAGAAAAAAATTTCGTTCGGCGCAAAATGTCACGGATGTGTCTTTTTTTTGTAGTGACATGTGTCATATGTGCAAAATCCAAGGGAAGTAAAAATGGATGACATATACATATACAACATGTACACCTTGTATCTTTTGTTAGCCACATTTCAGATTAAGAAACGCCGAGGATGGCTTTGTTTTCAAGAAGGGGAGGATGATGAGGACATGACTACCTTGGATACGACCAAAATTATTGCATACATGCATATTTGTCAGGTGATTTCTAGTGCTAACTATTCAATAATTTATTTATGTTATCCAGAACAAAAATACTTCACACACTTTTGTGTTTTGTCTAATTGTAGGTGTATGGGACATTTGTACAATCCACATATGAAGATAAAGGAAAAGGAGAAGTTTAGGTTATGTTCAAAAAGTCCTCTCACGTCACTTTTGGGCCAAGAGAAGATAGAGTCCAAGTCTCTCACGTTCTGGATTCAGATTCGGACTGCACAGACATACCTGACTCAAAACGCCAAGAACTTCTTCATACGGACTCCGAATTGGGTGATTCTTTTTTTGGAAAGTAGATTCCATGCTCTTTCCAACCCAATTGGATTCACTTTAAAATTCATCCGGAGCGTTGAGATATCGACGAAACAATCTGACGCTGCAGCAGAATCCGAGTCAAACAACAAGTCCAAAGGTGTTGCATCACCTCCACTTGGGCCCATGAGCCTTGTACGACCTAGGGTTAGTTTTAGGCTGCCTTGGGACATCCTCCCACCTCCTTGGCCGCCACCCCTTGTTCCTATATAAGTAGATCCATCTAGTAGCTTTTTCCTTGGGATTTGTTTAGTTAAAAGTTAGCCATTGCAACTTCGTGTACTTCATTTGTGTCCAACGGCTAGACTAAGACCGCTTCCGGATCCCCACCTTTATCAATACTTCATATATGTTCGCAATATTCAGATTGCTTTATCATATTCTTGCTTGTTCTTTGATTGCTTGCAGGAAATAGACCTTCGTGGTCAGGTTGATCGTGCTCCGGCGTGGTCAATAACCTCTCAGAGTTGGTTTAGTGATTGCTAAGGCGCAACATCGTGCACGTTTGTAGTCGGATCGTCAAAGTCATCTCCACCAAATTGATAGTTATCATCTCATCGAAAGATCAGGACACCCCCGCCTCTATCACGACGTGGTGAGTACCCCCATGGCGGCTCATTCATGGACCAGTTCGGACAGCCCATGCCGCATACAAGGAAGACTCCACAAGACTTGGCGCCCAAGACAAGGACTCTCCTAAAACCCTAGGCCTCCGGTGTCTTATATAAACTGAGGCCAGGCTAGTCAATAGACATCTCATATTCATTACTGCAATCTCGTGGTAGATACATGTACTCTGTACAACACCCCATACAAATACAATGAAAAGCAGCATGTAGGGTATTATCTCTTCGAGAGAGCCCGAAGCTGGGTAAAACCATGTGTCCATATTACCATCGCTCCAAGACGCCTAGCTTAGGACCCCTACTACGAGATACGCCGGACATAGAACCGACATTGGTGCTTTCATTGAGAGTTCCACTGTGCCGCCCCCAAAAAGTTCGATGGCTCCTTCAATCGTCAACAACGATGCTGTCCAAGGGGAAACCTTCCTCCCCGGATAGATCTTCGTGTTCGGCGGCTTCGCACTGCGGGCCAATTCGCTTGGCCATCTGGAGTAGATCGACAGCTACGCCCCTGGCCATCATGTCAGATTTGGGAGCTTTAACTATGTCGCGGACATCCGCGGAGACTTGGTCTTCGACGGATTCGATACCACAGCAGCCGCTCCCCATCCCTACGATGAACATGACTTAAATCTGTCATCGGACCATACTCAGGAAATTGCACCTGTAACCGCTCCAGCCATAGATCCGGAGCAGATTGCGCCATTCGAGGACGGGAAGCTCAACCCCGCTACGGGAGCCACTAACTCCGTGGCGTTGGAGCCGCACGTAGACCCGACCTCGGGTGATATCTGTGTCTCCGGAACCTCGGACTCGTTTCCGGTGATAAGTTCCGAACCATGTGCGTCTGCTTATGCCAAGCCGGATCGGTCATCGATTACCGAGTTGAGCGCAGCGGACATCTTCCGGCACTCGCCTTTAGGCGACGTGCTTAACTCATTAAAAAACCTGTCCTTAGCGGGGGACTCACAGCCGAACTATATCCGGTTCAAACTGGAGGCTGGCGATGGGGAATTTCGCTTCCCACCCGCCACCCACTACATAAGCACTGTCGAGGATTTAAACGACATGCTCGATTACGGCTCCGAGGACATCGACGGTATGGACGACGATGTAGATGAGGAGCATGGCCAAAACCCGCGGTTTACCGGACGCTGGACGACCACTTCTTCGTACGACGTATACACGGTGGATACACCCAAAGAGAATAACGACGAGGACAAGGAAAAGCCAGTCGAGGATGAGCCTCCCAAGACACAACCAAAGCGCCGGTGTCAGCGGCGCCGCTCTAAATCCCGCCGCAGCAAGGACAGCAACACTGGCACAGGAGACGATCGCACTCCGTACGGTGCCGAAGACAGAGAAGATCCCGACGAGCAAACAACCGAACAGGATGAACGGGAAGACGGGCACGTTAGCCCTGACAAACAGGCCATACACGAAGACTCAGAGGATAGTAACTATCTTCCGCTCTCCGAGGATGGGGAGAGCCTCGGCTATGAGGATTTCATCGTGCCTGAGGAACCCCTCGAACAGGAGCGCTTTAAACGCCGACTAATAGCCAATGCAAGGAGCCTGAAAAAGAAGCAGCAGCAGCTTCAAGCTGACCAAGATCTGCTCACTGATAGATGGACCGAAGTCCTAGCCGCCGAGGAATATGGCCTTAGTGGCCCAGTTAATAATTATCCGAAACGCAAATTGCTACCTCAGTTCGGTGATGAGGTGCCGGTGCCCATACCATCATCACACAATGCGGCTAATCGACCACAACGCGGTCACGACAGAGTGGCAACTCGAGCCGAACACTAGCCTGCCCCACCTCATTGTAAAGGCAGAGATAAAACAGCTCAGGGTTATACATATGACCTCCGGCAAGGCCTGGACAACAGAGAAAAACATACTAGATCGATCTATGGATCACGAGGACGTGCCCCGACGTGCGGCGATGACTATCTACTCGGACGCGACAAGCCTAGTCACGCCCGGGCCGAAAACCGCAGACGGACTCTATCGGAGCTACGTCGCAGTGTGGCCCAATATAGAGGCGCCGCACATCCTCTTTGCTTCACAGACGAAGTAATGGAGCATGAATTCCTAGATGGGTTTAAACCCATGAATATTGAATCATACGACGAAACAACTGATCCCGCGGTATGGACTGAGGATTTCCTCCTCCATATCCACATGGCCCACGGAGATGACCTTCATGCCATCAAATACCTGCCATTAAAACTCAAAGGACCAGCTCGGTACTGGTTAAACAGTCTGCCGGGAAACTCTATTGGCAGCTGGGAGGACTTGGAAGACGCCTTCCGCGATAACTTCCAAGGTACGTATGTTCGGCCACCAGATGCCGATGACTTAAGTCACATTGTCCAGCAGCCCGGAGAGTCAGCCAAGAAGCTCTGGACTAGGTTCTTAGTTAAAAAGAACCAGATCATCGACTGTCCGGAAGCGGAAGCCCGAGCGGCCATCAAACACAGCGTCCGGGACGAGTGGCTTGCCCGCCACCTCGGTCAAGAAAAAACAAAATCCATGTCAGCCATTACCGCTCTGATGACCCGCTTTTGCGCGGGAGAAGACAGCTGGCTCGCTCATAGAAGCAACAGCGCCAGTGATTCGGGGACCTCCGAAGTCCGAGACGGCAACTGCAAGCCACGACGCAGCAAGCACGAACGTCCCAATGATAACGACAGCACGCGCGACACATCGGTCAACGCCGGATTCAGCGGTCCCAAACCCGGTCAACGGAAAAAGCCATCCAAGGCAAACAGAGACGGACCATCCAATTTAGACAAGATATTGGACCGGCCCTGCCAGATTCATGGCCACCCCGATAAGCCAGCTAATCATACCAACAGAAGCTGTTGGGTCTTCAAGCAGGCCGGCAAGCTCAACGCCGAACACAAGGGGAGTAGGCCGCCCGGTGATAGCGACGACGAAGAGACTCACCAACCAAATACCGGGAGTCAGAAGCAATTCCCCCCGGAAGTAAAAACAGTGAACATGGTATACGTGACACACAACGCTACAAGGGAGCAGGAGAAGCACTCCCTCCGGACTAAAAATCATACTACGACGACCTCAGCCGAAGTACAAAGCAGTCTTATTAAACCGCATACCTTGTCGGCCCTTAAGCCACCGGTCTCCAGCCAACAGGATCGACCAATTCCGGAGCGGAACTAGCAGTCCGGCTTCCGCCGCCCACCTCTTATACATGCGAAATATGTACCACGCATACATAACTATGCACTTAAAATACCCTGGGCATCGGCGGAAGCACAATACGGATGGGCCTGCAAGCACTCCCATAACCTCTGTTTCTTTTCTAATTACTCTTTCCTTTTCATTATCCTTTACCACAGGTGACGCAAAGGCTAATCATCTTATGGACTCTATCGGAGTTCGGATTCATACACTCACCTAAGGGCTATTTCCGTCAAGGAATCCCCTCACCAAGGACAGGCGGCGCAGACGTGCGACAGGAGGTCCAAAATAACTTTTTGTAGACCGCACTCTTTATTTTGAGCCTCTAATGTGCCTTTTTCCTCCGCCTTCGACCCCGGGCATGTCAAATAGCTGGGGTTGCAGCTTTGTTATCTATAATATAAATATTGGCATATCACTCAGGTCCCAGTAAACATAATCCGCATCCAGCATTCGCTTTTTTCAAAAAACTGAATTCGGCTCCTGTGGTTGTTTCACACATATACCTCGGCATAACTTGCCAGGGGCTCGGTATGGGAACAAATGAGTTGCCGACAAGTCCGAACAGCTTTATAGCGTACTTCGGCGTCGCGAGTTTGGCCTTATATGCATCAGCTCCGAATCATGTCTTGGGTCAATAGTTGGGTTGCTCGGTTCCTGTGCTTGCTACCTTATGTTCCGTTCTATCGGCTAGGGTAGTAAAGGGAGAACTACTGCGATTGTGCTTCCAGTTCATCTAGTCAAGCACCTCAGTAGAGAAAGCCGAAAAGTGACTGTCATGATGCAGCGAGAGCTGGTCAACCACTCGATGACTTATCGGAATCTTTCACGATTCCCTCCGTATAATACGAAGGACCTTTTTTCCAGGTCATATATGTAACACACCATATCGGAATAAGCCGTATACATACCAGGGGCTATATCGTAGTCTCCCCATAAAACTCCTATGGCTAAGTGAAAGTGTTAACGCCCTATAGTCTGATTGCCTAGTTCACCGCATTGACACTCCCTTAATGGACCAAGACGTTGGGTTAAGAGTGATCAAATGCTTTTCCGAACACCCCCGTACTTTATACGAGGGGGCTGAAGCCGACGACTGGAAAACTTTCAGAATAATACAAAAACGGCCGCACAGGAGGAACAAAAGTTTTAGGTGAAACTACAAAAAATAACCTTATTACAAATATTGTCTTTTACATAATTTCCATACATTTCACTCGAATATCATATTTTTCGAGCATTGACCCTCTATCAAGCGGGCACCCTCCAGGACATCCTCGAAATAATGCTCTGGTGCGTGATGGTCCTTGCTCTTGGGTGGACCCTTCTCGGCAACATCTGTGGCTTCATCTTCGCCCAGTATGTCTTGACACGGGCAAAAGCCATCCGTGCACCTTCAATGCACGCCGGCCGCTTAACGACATCGATACGTGGCACCGCATCAGCAAGTCGCCGCACCAAACCAAAATAACTATCCAGAATTGGATCGTTCGGCCACAGCCCGGTAACGACGTCCTTCATGGCAGAACCGGATAGTCTATGGAGCTCGGCCCATTGGGTCATCTGTTCGTTCAACAACAATGGGCGTTTTGATGCACCGAACTACGACCAGAAAAGTTTCTCCATTGCATACCCTTCTTGCGCTTGGTAAAACTGCGCCGCATCGGAAGCACTCTTCGGTAGGTCCAATAACGCGTCTGGAGAACTCCACACCTGATTAAGTGGAGCATAATTCGGATCGCCGAACTTCGTTTGCAATAAAAAGGGATTACCAGCCGCGATCTCCCCAGCTTGTCGGATCTCCTCCCGGGCCGCTCTAGATTCGGACCGCGCCTCTTTCGCCTCTCGTAAAGCCTTATCAAGACCAGCCGTTTTGGCTTTATTATCCTTCTCGAGGATTTCACAGCGGCTAGCGGCGTCCTTTAGCTGACGCGTCATCGTGGATATTCTCTCCTCGCATTGGCGCCGAGCAGCCAGTTCGACCTTCAACTTGACAGATGCCTTCTCGGCAGCCGCATTATTAATCCGGGCCTGCTCTTTGGCACGGGCCAGCTCAGCCCAAAGGATCTCAACCGCCGCGGCACCATCTGCAGTCATGCATATCACAATTCTTACCGTCATGATCAAATACAGGCACATGCATGTAATGACAACCCCTGAGACATACCTTGCACCTCGTCAAGCCGCCTGTTGATAAGCGTAATGTCATCATCCGCTACATCAAGCTTCCGCTGCAGCTCTGCAACCTCTGTAGTCCGGGCAGTCGCGAGGGGGGTAACAACCTATGTTCCAATTAATCATTATTTCTGCGCATATCTTTTTGATCCTCTGATCGCCCCCCTTGGGAAGCCAATCAGAGTCTCAGGGGCTACTGCCTATACATATGCACAGTTCGTCAATAAAACACACTCAAAGATTTTTTTACAAACCTCGAAGCCTCTTAACAGGCTCGTGCAGGCTTCATTCAGTCCGCTTTTCGCGGACAGAACCTTTTTAACCACCATACCCATCAAGGTACGGTGTTCCTCCAAGACGGACGCCTGCCGCAGCATGCTCATTAATATATCCGGCGCTTCTTGACCTCCGGAAGCTGCTGTAGGAGTACGTCCTCCCTTCGAAGGGATCCATGTATCTGTTCCCAGAGTCGTCTCCGGCTGTAAGACGAACAGTCCGGGGCCTTTATTGTTGGCCCCCCGGATCCTGGGCTAGCGAAGTATCACCTTCGGGTAGTGTCTTCATCACCCCTCACAACACTTGATCAGGAGAGACCCTTCGGGATGACACCTCAAAGTCGTCCGCCTTATTGGGCGAGGAGACCGGAGGTGGTGTCTCGCTTTCCATCATCTCCGGAAGAAGATCTCCCGAGGAAGAGGATTGGTGAAGAAGACTATCTGCTGAGCTGCAAAAACATATACTATAGATGTTACTTTGGTAACAGGAAAGGAATGTGATATGTTTAAAAACACCCTCGTTCACTCACGATTCGGCTAGAGGCTTGTCCTCGTCGTGGGATTGTGTGAAGACGCCATCCTTCAAGCCCGAGCCGCCCGACTGGGGCACCTTGCCTTGCTTAGGAGCCTTTCCTTCCCAGTCTTCGGAGGCAGCCCTTTTCTTACCATGGGGGAAGAGACGTTGGCTTCTCCTTCACTTTTGTCTTCGGACGATGGAATTTTGATTCCCCCAGACACAATGTTCGATGTACCTTCGGGATGGAGGCCGCCTCTGGTCCTTCCGCTTTCCACCTTGTCCTCCTCCACAGACGTCCGGTATGGTGCCGAGGCCAGCATCCTTGTTAGTACGGGATCCGCCGAGTCTTCGGGGAGGGGGGCCGAACACCTAATTCGCTCCACTTTCTTTACCCAGCCCTGAAAAAAAATAGTTTGCTCAACAATGTATTACGTCATGCTTAACTACAAAGTGTTCGGGAGTTGAGCGCTTACCGAGGTATCCGGATGGTTGCAGTCGAGGCCGATGTCCTCGATGGTATCCGGTCACTGTTTTCGTTTCCCGAAAAACAACTTCCACATCCCTTTGTGCGTAGTGGCGAAGAAGTGTTGGAGGGTTCGTGGTCCTTCTGGATTGAATTCCCACATGCGAAGAGGCCTACGCTGGCATGGCAGGGCTCGGCGGACTAGCATTACCTGAATCACGTTGACAAGATCGATGTCCCTCTCAAGGAGGGTTCGGATGCGGCTCTGTAGAGTCTGCACTTCATCAACTGATCCCCAATCCAGCCCCTTATTAATCCATGATGCAAGCTGTAATGGAGGGCCCGAACGGAACGCAGGTATAGCTGCCCACTTGGTACCACGGGGTTCTGTGACATAAAACCACTCCCGCTGCCATTGGTTGGAAGTTTCGGTGAAAGAACCTTTTGGCCAAAGAGCATTGGTAAGCTTGCTCACTACAGCGCCGCCGCACTCCGCCTGTTTCCCGTCGACCACCTTCGGCCTTACACTAAAGGTCTTGAGCCATAAGCCGAAGTGTGGGGGAATTCGGAGGAAGGCCTCACACGTGATGATGAATGCCGAGACGTGAAGGAAAGAATCTGGGGCTAGCTCATGAAAATCTAGTCCGTAATAAAACATGAACCCCCAGACGAAGGGGCGAAGAGCGAACCCTAACCCTCGGAGGAAGTGAGAGATGAATACGACCCTCTCGCCGGATCTGGGAGTTGGAATAACCTGTCCTTGAGCAGGAAGCCTGTGGGGGATCTCCGCGGTTAGGTATCTGGCTGCCCGAAGCTTCGCAATGTCCTCCTCTGTAACAGAGGAAGCCACCCATCGGCCCTGCGGGCTGGGTCCGGACATGACTGGGAAGCTTAAAGCAATGGAGTCGAACCTTGGGTTCTAGAACTCGAGGTTGGGGAGGCTGAGGAGAAGTTTGGCGTAAATAAAGACGACCCTTGGCTCCTTTATAAAGGTAACGGGTATCGAGCGCCTCCTCCTAAGCCTGAAAACCTGCCTATTCCTAAGGAATTTTTCCAATGGAATGGTTGGGTTACCCATGCTCATATTAATAAGAATCCCGCAATACGGGGATGCGATCTCTGCTTCGACAAGACGTGCCAATAAAAACCTTGCCTCGAAACATGGAACGGCAGGACAGGAAACGGTTCGAAATAATGACCGGGCAAGCGTGATGTCACGTTACGAAAAGTTGTCTGCAGATTGGACTCGTGAAATATTATATTCTCTACGGTTGTGGTACTTGTGTTGCTGATCCGGACACGTTCGTCCGAAGACTATCTTCGAGTATTCGGAAAGGGGAACCCGCCTTGCAATGTCGAAGACAATCTGCGCGCCGGACACCTCGTCATTGAAGCCTGGTTCAGGGGCTACTGAGGGAGTCCTGGACTAAGGGGTCCTCGGGCGTCCGGCCTATTGGACATGGGCCGAACTAATGGGCTGTGAAGATACAAGACCGAAGACTCTCTCCCGTGTCCGGATAGGACTCTCCTTAGCATGGAAGGCAAGTTGGGCGACCAAATATGAAGATTCCTTTCTCTGTAACCGACTTTGTACAACCCTAGTCCCCTCCGGTGTCTATATAAACCGGAGGGCTTAGTCCGGAAATAGATACAGTCATACAGGCTTGACTTCTAGGGTTTTAGCCATTACGATCTCGTGGTAGATCAACTCTTGTAATACTCATATTCATCAAGATCAATCAAGCATGAAGTAGGGTATTATCTCCGTAGAGA
This sequence comes from Aegilops tauschii subsp. strangulata, assembly GCF_002575655.3. Classification (NCBI taxonomy): domain Eukaryota; kingdom Viridiplantae; phylum Streptophyta; class Magnoliopsida; order Poales; family Poaceae; genus Aegilops; species Aegilops tauschii. The sequence continues at coordinate 261,541,839 of NC_053041.3, read as the reverse complement.
GGGCCCGAACCTGGGTAGACATTGTGTCCCCCGTCTCCTGTTACTATCAACCTTGGACGCACAGTTCGGGACCCCCTACCCGAGACCCGCCGGTTTGGACACCGACACCCCCACGTACTACCATCTCAATATCGCAAAACTATTGCAAGGAATCAAACTTATCATATTTAGTGATTTGCATGAAAGTTTTTATTATATCCCACTTGAATACCTATCAAATCGGGACCAATTTCATAACACATGCATATTGCCACTACTATTTATTAGACTCTCAAAAAGATATAAGTGAAGCATGAGAGTGCAAATATTTCTTTAAATTATAACCACCATCGTGCTCTAAAAAGATATAAGTGAAGCACTAGAGCTACTGCCTAGCTCAAAAGATATAAGTGAAGCACATAGAGTATTATAAAAAATCATGAATAAATGTGTGTCCCTCTCAAAAGGTGTGTGCATCAAACAATGATTGTGACAAACTAAAAAGCAAACAAACCAAAGACTACTATGGCACACAAGGTAGTCAGAGTCGGGATTTGGAGGTGGATCGATTTTCCATAGACAGAATCGAGTCGTGGAATCGAGGATTCTACTAGATTTACTGAAATAAGATATTTTGTATCCACGCCAAAAAATTATATGGGTTCTATGAGTTTTAACACTAAATATAGAGCAAAAAACGTACACATCAATGCTAGTTGTATTCCACTTCTTTTCATGGCTAACCTACTATCTAGCTTGCATGTATGGAACATATATGAGAGGGAAATATACATAACATTTAAATCTTCAACGCACGAAATTTACTTACGAGATTTTACTAGAGTATGTGAATAGCCGATCACTTGTATACACTACTAGGGAAAACCTTATACACGGAGTCTTATCAGTAGCGCAGGTTAAAGAGAGGCGCTACTACTACTTATTAGTAGGGCGTGCTAATGTCAAGCGCTACAAGTAGGGGGTAGCAGTAGCACGTTCTGGTGAACCGCGCTGCTGTTATGGCCAGCCCGGGCCCAGGTGCCCATCCCTACTTAGCAGTAGCACTTGTCTTGGACCGGCGCTACAGCTAATGACTTTAGCAGTAGTGTTGGGCCTAGACCTGCACTACTACTAAGCCCATGTTATCATCATCCTCCCCGCTTGACCTCTCAGTCTCCCTCCTCACTCTCCATCTCCACTCTCTCTCCCACCCTCGTCGGTCCGCCCCCGCACTGCTCCGACCGTCCTCCCCCGAGCCCGCCCTCCCCACGTGCGGCTGCCCTCCTCCGCGCTGGCCCTCCCTCGCACTCTGGCTGCACGCCCCAGCGCCGGCCCTCCCCCATGCGTAGCTGCCCTCCTCGTGCCTGCCCTCTCCATCCCCTTCTCGGCCCCAGGCTACCTACCATGAGTACCTCCTTCTCCTGCCAATTCACCCAAAAGCTAGGTATCTTTGAATGTGTTGGATGAATTAGCAAATGCAATATGTTCAGACTTTTTACTAATTTTGTTCATATATATGAACCCTAGGTGTTCATATATATGAGTCCATTTCATCATTCGAGCACTAAATAGGTTTTTTGAGTACAATAGAATGTAGATATATGTAACCCTAGGTGTTCATATATGAACCCACTACTAGTAGAAAGCTTATAGATAAATGGGTGGATGAAATTAGTTTTTTTAATGCTTGGATAGATAGATGGATAGCCAGATGGATTAAACTAGGTTTTTTAGTAAAGCTTTGGATAGATAGATGTATGGATAGTTGTTAGGGTTAGAACTAGGTTATTTTAGATAATACAATTTTTTAGTAAAAAATAGTAATACAATTTTTTAGTAAATGTAGGTCTTTTGAATCAGCATAATTATGTTTAGTTGATAGCTTGTAGGGTTTCACTAATTCCTAAAATTAGGATAATAATGTTTTTGTTTATATTTTTGTTTGCAGAAATAAAGGAGCCCTTGCATCATCTCCGCCATCGTCCCCTTCACCGACCCCCTCCGACCTCGAGGTGAGACCAGCCAAATCCCCATGTTGTTGATGTCGATGATGATGTAGAAGTTTTCATAGATGTAGTAGAGTAGTAGATGGGTAGCTGTGACAATGTGATGAAGCTTTTTTTTGTGAAAGTATCCGTGAGGCTGATACGTCCATTTTGCATCATATATTCTTACTGTTATTTATAATGTTTTTAACCATAATAATGCTTTTTGGAGTAATTCTAATGCATTTTCTCTCATAATTTGCAAGGTACACACCAAGAGGGAGAATTCAGGCAGCTGAAAATCTGGACCTGAAAAATCTACGTCAGGCAACCATTCTGCACAACTCCAAATGAGCTGAAACTTCACGGAGATTTTTATGGATTATTTAAGAAATACTGGAGCCAATAAACACCAGAGAGGGGTCACCAGGTGGGCACAACCCACCTGGGCGTGCCAAGCCCCCCTAGCGTGCCCTGGTGGGTTGTAGCCTCCTCGGCCCACCTCCGGTGCCCATCTTCTGGTATATAAGTCATTTTTACCTAAAAAAACAAGGAGAAGGCTTTCGGGATGGAGCACCGCCATCTCGAGGCGGAACTTGGGCAGGAGCTCTTTTGCCCTCCGGCGGAGCGATTCTGCCGGGGGAACTTCCCTCCCGGAGGGGGAAATCATCGTCATCATCATCACCAACAACTCTCCCATCTTGGGGAGGGAAATCTCCATCAACATCTTCACCAGCACCATCTCATCTCAAATCCTAGTTCATCTCTTGTATTCAATCTTGTTACCGGAACTATAGATTGTTGCTAGGGGGTGACTAGTAGTGTTGATTACATCTTGTAGTTGATTACTATATGGTTTATTTGGTGGAAGATTATATGTTCAGATCCATGATGCTATTTAATACTCCTCTGATCATGAGCATGTTCGTTATTTGTGAGTAGTTACCTTTGTTCTTGAGGTCATGGGATAAATCATGTTGCAAGTAATCATGTGAATTTGATATGTGTTCGATATTTTGATGGTATGTATGTTGTGATTCCCTTAGTGGTGTCATGTGAACGTCGACTACATGACACTCACCATACTTGGGCCTAAGGGAATGCATTGTGGAGTGGTAAATAGATGGTGGGTTGCAAGAGTGACAGAAGCTTAAACCCCAGTTTATGCACTATTCCGTAAGGGACCGATTGGACCCAAAAGTTTAATGCTATGGTTAGAATTTATTCTTAATAATTTTCTCATAGTTGCGGATGCTTGCGGGAGGGTTAATCATAAGTAGGAGGTCTGTTCAAGTAAGAACAGCACCTAAGCACCAGTCCACCCACATATCAAATCATCAAAGTAGCGAACACGAATTAAACCAACATGATGAAAGTGACTAGATGAAATTCCCGTGTACCCTCAAGAAAGCTTTGCTTATCATAAGAGACTGTTTTGGCCCGTTCTTTGCCTCAAAAGGATTGGGATACCTTGCTGCATACTTATTGCTATTATCGTTACTTGCTCGTTACAAATTACCTTGCTATCAAACTACTCGCTACTTATAGTTTCAGCACTTGCAGACATTACCTTACTGGAAACTACTCGATACTCTTACTTATCGAAAAGAGCTACAATTGATCCCCTATACTTGTGGGTCATCAAGGCTATTTTCTGGCGCCGTTGCCGGGGAGTGAAGCGCCTTTGGTAAGTGGAATTTGGTAAGGAAACATTTATATAGTGTGCTGAAATTTATTGTCACTTGTTACTATGGAAAACAATCCTTTGATGGGTTTGTTCGGGGTATCTTCACCTCATCCGGAACCACAATTAGCTACCCCTCAACCTACTGCACCTACTGAAAATATTGAATATGAAATTCCTTCCGGTATGATAGAACAACTGCTAGCTAATCCTTATGCAGGAGATGGAACCGAACATCCTGATATGCACTTGATATATGTGGAACAAATTTGTGGATTATTTAAGCTTGCAGGTTTACCCGGAAATGAGGTGATGAAAAAGGTTTTCCCTTTATCTTTGAAGGGAAAAGCATTGGCATGGTATAGGCTATGCGATGATATTGGATCATGGAATTGGAATCATTTAGAATTGGAGTTCCACCAAAAAATTTATCCTATGCATCTAGTTCATCGTGATCAGAATTATATATATAATTTTTGGCCTCGTGAAGGAGAAAGTATCGCTCTAGCTTGGGGGAGGCTTAAGTCAATGTTATATTCATGCCCCAATCATGAGCTCTCAAGAGAAATTATTATTCAGAACTTTTATGCTCGGCTTTCTCGTAATGATCAAACCATGTTGGATACTTCTTGTGCTGGTTCTTTTATGAAGAAAACTATTGAATTCCGGTGGGATCTTTTGGAAAGAATTAAATGCAACTCTGAAGATTGGGAACTCAACGAAGGTAAAGAGTCAGGTATAAAGCTTAAGTATGATTGTGTTAAATCTTTTATGGATACCGATGCTTTTCAAAAGTTTAGCACTAAACATGGACTTGACTCTGAGATAGTAGCCTCCTTTTGTGAATCATTTGCTACTCATGTTGAACTCCCTAAAGAGAAGTGGTTTAAATATCACCCACCTATTAAAGAAGAAATTAAAGAACTGGTACCAGTTAAAGAAGAAACTATACTCTATAATGTTGATCCAGTTGTTCCTACTGCTTATATTGAGAAACCCCCTTTTCCTGTTAGGATAAAGGAACATGCTAAAGTTTCAACTGTGGTTAACAAAAGCTATGTTAGAACACCTAAACCAGATTAACAAATTAGAGTAGAACCTAATGTTGCTATGGTTAAGGATCCCTTGGAAAAAGCTGCTAGAATTTCTAAGCCCGATAAAAGGGATAAACATAGACCAGTTGTTGGCATGCCTGTCATTTCAGTTAAAATAGGAGATCACTGTTATCATGGTTTATGTGACATGGGTGCTAGTGTGAGTGCTATACCTTACACTTTATATCAAGAAATTATGAAAGACATAGCACCTGCCGAGATAGAAGAAATAGACGTTACTATTAAACTTGCTAATAGAGACACCATATCACCAATTGGGATTGTTAGAGATGTTGAAGTCTTGTGTGGGAAAATAAAATATCCTACTGATTTTGTTATTCTTGGTTCCCCACAAGATGACTTCTGTCCCATTATCTTTGGTAGACCTTTCTTGAACACAGTTAATGCTAAGTTAGATTGTAAGAAACAAACTGTTGGTGTTAGCTTTGGTGATGAGTCTCATGAATTTAATTTTTCCAAGTTTAGTATAAATCTTCACGAAAAAGAATTGCCTAGTAAGGATGAATTAATTGGTCTTGCTTCTATTGATGTGCCACCTACTGATCCTTTAGAACAATATTTGCTAGACCATGAGAATGATTTACATATGCATGAAAGAAATGAAATAGATAAGATTTTCTTTGAACAACGTCCTCTGCTTAAACACAATTTGCCTATTGAAACTCTTGGAGGTTCTCCTCCACCTAAAGGTGATCCTGTGTTTGAATTAAAACAATTGCCAGACACTTTGAAATATGCTTATCTCAATGAAAACAAGATATATCCTGTTATTATTAGTGCTAACCTTTCAGAACATGAAGAAGAAAGATTATTGAAAGTTCTAAGGAAGCACCGAGCTGCTATTCGATATACTCTTAATGATTTAAATGGCATTAGTCCCACTCTATGTCAGCACAAAATTAATATGGAACCTGATGCTAAGCCAGTTGTTGATCACCAACGTTGGTTAAATCCGAAGATGAAAGAGGTGGTAAGAACGGAAATATTAAAACTTCTGGAAGCAGGTATAATCTATCCTATAGCTGATAGTAGATGGGTAAGTCTTGTTCATTGTGTCCCTAAGAAAGGAGGTATTACTGTTGTTCCTAATGATAAGAATGAACTTATTCCACAAAGAATTGTTATAGGCTATAGAATGGTAATTCATTTTAGAAAATTAAATAAAGCTACTAGAAAAGATCATTACCCTTTGCCTTTTATTGATCAAATGCTTGAAAGATTATCTATGCACACACACTTTTGCTTCCTTGATGGATATTCAGGCTTTCCACAAATACCTGTATCTCAACCTGATCAAGAAAAGACCACTTTTACTTGTCCTTTTGGAACCTATGCTTATAGACGTATGCCTTTTGGTTTATGTAATGCACGTGCTACCTTTCAAAGATGTACGATGGCTATATTCACTGACTTTTGTGAAAAGATTGTTGAGGTATTCATGGATGACTTTTCTGTTTATGGGAAGTCTTTTGATGATTGTTTAAGCAATCTTGATTGAGTCTTGCAGAGATGTGAACAAACAAATCTTGTCTTGAATTGGGAGAAGTGCCACTTTATGGTTAATGAAGGCATTGTCTTGGGTCATAAAATTTCTGAAAGAGGCATTGAAGTGGACCAAGCTAAGGTTGATGCAATTGAGAAAATGCCATGTCCTAAGGACATCAAAGGTATTCATAGTTTCCTAGGTCATGCTGGTTTCTATAGGAGGTTTATTAAGGACTTTTCTAAAATTTCTAGGCCCCTTACTAATCTTTTGCAAAAGGATATTCCTTTTGTTTTTGATGATGATTGTCTTAAAGCCTTTGATACACTCAAGAAAGCTTTAATCTCTGCACCTATTGTTCAACCACCTGATTGGAACTTGCCTTTTGAAATTAGGTGTGATGCTAGTGATTATGCTGTTGGTGTTTGATACGTCTCCAACGTATCTAATTTTTTATTGCTCCATGCTATATTATCCTCTGTTTTGGACATTATTGGGCTTTATTATTCACTTTTATTATTTTTGGGACTAACCTATTAACCGGAGGCCCAACCCAGAATTGCTGTTTTTTTTGCCTATTTCAGTGTTTCGCAGAAAAAGAATATCAAACGGAGTCCAAACGAAATGAAACCTTCGGGTACGTGATTTTTAGAACGAACATGATCCAGGAGACTTGGACCCTACGCCAAGGAAGCTTCCAGGAAGCCACGAGGTAGGGGGGCGTGCCTACCCCCCAGGCACGCCCTCCACCCTCGTGGGCCCCACGTTGCTCCACCGACGTACTCCTTCCTCCTATATATACCTACGTACCCCCAAACGATCAGATACGAAGCCAAAAACCTAATTCCACCGCCGCAACCTTCTGTACCCACGAGATCCCATCTTGGGGCCTGTTCCGGAGCTCCGCCGGAGGGGGCATCGATCACGGAGGGCTTCTACATCAACACCATAGCCCCTTCGATGAAGTGTGAGTAGTTTACCTCAGACCTTCGGGTCCATAGTTATTAGCTAGATGGCTTCTTCTCTCTTTTTGGATCTCAATACAATGTTCTCCCCCTCTCTTGTGGAGATCTATTCGATGTAATCTTCTTTTGCGGTGTGTTTGTTGAGACCGATGAATTGTGGGTTTATGATCAAGTTTATCTATGAACAATATTTGAATCTTCTGAATTCTTTTATGTATGATTGGTTATCTTTGCAAGTCTCTTCGAATTATCAGTTTGGTTTGGCCTACTAGATTGATATTTCTTGCAATGGGAGAAGTGCTTAGCTTTGGGTTCAATCTTGCGGTGTCCTTTCCCAGTGACAGTAGGGGCAGCAAGGCACGTGTTGTATTGTTGCCATCGAGGATAACAAGATGTTTTTTTTATCATATTGCATGAATTTATCCCTATACATCATGTCATCTTGCTTAAAGCGTTACTCTGTTCTTATGAACTTAATACTCTAGATGCATGCTGGATAGCGGTCGATGTGTGGAGTAATAGTAGTAGATGCAGGCAGGAGTCGGTCTACTTGTCTCGGACGTGATGCCTATATACATGATCATACCTTGATATTCTCATAACTATGCTAAATTCTGTCAATTGCTCAACAGTAATTTGTTGACTCACCGTAAGATACTTATGCTCTTGAGAGAAGCCACTAGTGAAACCTATGGCCCCGGGTCTATTTTCATCATATTAATCTTCCAACACTTAGTTATTTCCATTGCTTTTTTACTTTGCTTTTATTTTACTTTGCATCTTTATCATAAAAATACCAAAAATATTAGCCTATCAGATCTCACTCTCGTAAGTGACCGTGTAGGGATTGACAACCCCTTATCGCGTTGGTTGCGAGGATTTATTTGTTTTGTGTAGGTGCGAGGGACTCGCGCGTAGCCTCGTACTGGATTGATACCTTGGTTCTCAAAAACTGAGGGAAATACTTACGCTACTTTGCTGCATCACCCTTTCCTCTTCAAGGGAAAACCAACGCATTGCTCAAGATGTAGCAAGAAGGATTTCTGGCGCCGTTGCCGGGGAGGTCTACGCAAAAGTCAACATACCAAGTACCCATCACAAACCCTTATCTCCCACATTACATTATTTGCCATTTGCCTCTCGTTTTCCTCTCCCCCACTTCACCCTTGCCATTTTATTCGCCCTCTCTTTTTCGTTCACCTCTTTTTCGCTTGCCTTCTGTTCGCTCGTGTGTTGGATTGCTTGTTTGTCACGATGGCTCAAGATAATACCAAATTGTGTGACTTTACCAATACCAACAATAATGATTTCCTTAGCACTCCGATTGCTCCTCTTACCGATACTGAATCTTGTGAAATCAATGCTGCTTTGTTGAATCTTGTCATGAAAGATCAATTCGCCGGCCTTCCTAGCGAAGATGCCGCTACTCATCTAAATAGCTTCGTTGATTTGTGTGATATGCAAAAGAAGAAAGATGTTGATAAGGATATTGTTAAATTGAAGCTATTTCCTTTTTCGCTTAGAGATCGTGCTAAAGCTTGGTTTTCGTCTTTGCCTGAAAATAGTATTGATTCTTGGAATAAGTGCAAAGATGCTTTTATCTCTAAGTATTTTCCTCCCGCTAAGATCATCTCTCTTAGAAACGATATTACGAATTTTAAGCAACTTGATCATGAACATGTTGCACAAGCTTGGGAGAGGATGAAATAAATGATACTTAATTGCCCTACTCATGGTTTGAATTTGTGGATGATTATACAAAAATTTTATGCCGGATTGAATTTTGCTTCTAGAAATCTTTTAGATTCGGCCGCGGGAGGCACATTTATGGAAATCACTTTAGGAGAAGCTACTAAACTCCTAGATAATACTCAATGGCATACTGAAAGATCTACTAATAAAAAAGTGCATGCGATAGAAGAAATTAATGTTTTGAGTGGAAAGATGGATGAACTTATGAAATTATTTGCTACTAAGAGTCTTTCTTCTGATCCAAATGATATGCCTTTGTCTACTTTGATTGAGAATAATAATGAATCTATGGATGTGAATTTTGTTGGTAGGAATAATTTTGGTAACAACGCGTATAGAGGAAACTTTAATCCTAGGCCTTATCCTAGTAATTCCTCTAATAATTATGGTAATTCCTACAACAACTCTTATGGAAATTTTAGTAAGATGCCCTCTGAATTTGAGACTAGTGTTAAAGAATTTATGAATTTGCAAAAGAATTTCAATGCTTTGCTTGAAGAGAAATTGCTTAAAGTTGATGAATTGGCTAGGAACGTTGATAGAATTTCTCTTGATGTTGATTCTTTGAAACTGAGATCTATTCCTCCTAAGCATGATATCAATGAGTCTCTCAAAGCCATGAGAATTTCCATTGATGAGTGCAAAGAAAGAACCGCTAGGATGCGTGCTAAGAAAGATTGCTTTATGAAAGCGTGTTCTTCAAATTTCTATGAAAATAAAGATGAAGATATAAAAGTTATTGATGTGTCCCCTATTAAATCTTTGTTTTGCAATATGAATCTTGATAATGATGGGACTGAATATGATCCACCTTTACCTAGAAGACGTTCCAAAAATTCGGAGTTTTTAGATCTTGATGCTAAAATTGATAAAAGTGGGATTGAAGAGAACAAAACCTTAGATATTAATAAACCCACTATTTTGGATTTCAAGGAATTTAATTATGATAATTCCTCTTTGATAGATTGTATTTCCTTGTTGCAATCCGTGCTAAATTCTCCTCATGCTTATAGTCAAAATAAAGCTTTTACCAAACATATCGTTGATGCCTTGATGCAATCTTATGAAGAAAAGCTTGAGTTGGAAGTTTCTATACCTAGAAAACTTTATGATGAGTGGGAATATACTATTAAAATTAAGATTAAAGATCATGAATGCTCTGCTTTGTGTGATTTGGGTGCTAGTGTTTCCACGATTCCAAAAACTTTGTGTGATTTGCTAGGTTTTCGTGATTTTGATGATTGCTCTTTAAACTTGCACCTTGCGGATTCCACTATTAAGAAACCTATGGGAAGGATTAATGATGTTCTTATTGTTGCAAATAGGAACTATGTGCCCGTAGATTTTATTGTTCTTGATATAGATTGCAATCCTTCATGTCCTATTATTCTTGGTAGACCTTTCCTTAGAACGATTGGTGCAATTATTGATATGAAGGAAGGGAACATTAGATTCCAATTTCCATTAAAGAAAGGCATGGAACAATTCCCTAGGAAGAAAATAAAATTACCATATGAATCTATCATGCGAGCCACTTATGGATTGCCTACCAAAGATGGCAATACCTAGATCTAACCTTGCTTTTATGCCTAGCTAGGGGCGTTAAACGATAGCGCTTGTTGGGAGGCAACCCAATTTTATTTTTAGTTTTTTGATTTTTGCTTCTGTTTAGGAATAAATATTTGATCTAGCCTCTGGTTAGATGTGTTTTTATGTTTTAATTAGTGTTTGTGCCAAGTTAAACCTATAGGATCTTCTTGGATGATAGCTATTTGATCTTGCAGAAATTTCCAGAAACTTTCTGTTCACGAAAATAATTGTTAAAAATCACCAGAACGTGATAAAATATTGATTCCAATTGCTGATGATCAATAAACAAATTTTCTAGGTCGTCCTATTTTGGCTGAGTTTTTGGAGTTCCAGAAGTTTGCGTTAGTTACAGATTACTACAGACTGTTCTGTTATTGACAGATTCTGTTTTTCGTGTGTTGTTTGCTTATTTTGATGAATCTATGGCTAGTAAAATAGTTTACAAACCATAGAGAAGTTGGAATACAGTAGGTTTAACACCAATATAAATAAAGAATGAGTTCATTACAGTACCTTGAAGTGGTATTTTGTTTTCTTTCGCTAACGGAGCTCACGAGATTTTCTGCTGAGTTTTGTGTTGTGAAGTTTTCAAGTTTTGGGTGAAAGATTTGATGGATTATGGAACAAGGAGTGGAAAGAGCCTAAGCTTGGGGATGCCCATGCCACCCCCAAGATAATCTAAGGACACCAAAAAGCCAAAGCTTGGGGATGCCCCGGAAGGCATCCCCTGTTTCGTCTACTTCCATCGGTAACTTTACTTGGAGCTATATTTTTATTCACCACATGATATGTGTTTTGCTTGGAGCGTCTTGTATGATTTGAGTCTTTGCTTTTTAGTTTACCACAATCATCTTTGCTGTACACACCTTTTGAGAGAGACACACATGATTCGGAAATTATTAGAATACTCTATGTGCTTCACTTATATCTTTTGAGTTATATAGTTTTGCTCTAGTACTTCACTTATATCTTTTAGAGCACGGTGGTGGATTTGTTTTATAGAAACTATTGATCTCTCATGCTTCACTTAGATTATTTTGAGAGTCTTAAATAGCATGGTAATTTGCTTAAATAACCCTAATATGCTAGGTATTCAAAATTAGTAAAAACTTTCTTATGAGTGTGTTGAATACTAAGAGAAGTTTGATGCTTGATGATTGTTTTGAGACATGGAGGTAGTGATATCAAAGTCGTGCTAGTTGAGTAGTTGTGAATTTGAGAAATACTTGTGTTGAAGTTTGCAAGTCCCATAGCATGCACGTATGGTAAACGTTATGTAACAAATTTGAAACATGAGGTGTTCTTTGATTGTCCTCCTTATGAGTGGCGGTCGGGGACGAGCGATGGTCTTTTCCTACCAATCTATCCCCCTAGGAGCATGCGCGTAGTGCTTGGTTTTTGATGACTTGTAGATTTTTGTAATAAGTATGTGAGTTCTTTATGACTAATGTTGAGTCCATGGATTATACACAGTCTCACCTTTCCATCATTACTAGCCTCTTCGGTACTGTGCATTGCCCTTTCGCACATTGAGAGTTGGTGCAAACTTCGCCGGTGCATCCAAACCCCGTGATATGATACGCTCTTTCACACATAAACCTCCTTATATCTTCCTCAAAACAGCCACCATACCTACCTATTATGGCATTTCCATAGCCATTCCGAGATATATTGCCATGCAACTTTCCACCGTTCCATTTATCATGACACGTTCATCATTATCATATTGCTTATCATGATCATGTAGTTGACATAGTATTTGTTGCGAAGCCACCGTTCATAATTCTTTCATACATGTCACTCTTGGTTCATTGCATATCCCGGTACACCGCCGGAGGCATTCATATAGAGTCATACCTTGTTCTAGTATCGAGTTGTAATCATTGAGTTGTAAATAAATAGAAGTGTGATGATCATCATTTAATAGAGCATTGTCCCAAAAAAAAGAGAAAGTCCAAAAAAAAGAAGGCCAAAAAAAGAGAAATAAAAAGGGACAATGCTACTATCCTTTTACCACACTTGTGCTTCAAAGTAGAGAGTCTCTCGTTTTGTCACTTTCATATACTAGTGGGAATTTTTCATTATAGAACTTGGATTGTATATTCCAACAATGGGCCTCCTCAAGTGCCCTAGGTCTTCTTGAGCAAGCAAGTTGGATGCACACCCACTTAGTTTCTTTTGTTGAGCTTTCATATATTTATAGCTCTAGTGCATCCGTTGCATGGCAATCCCTACTCCTTGCATTAACGTCAATTGATGGGCATCTCCATAGCTCATTGATTAGCCTCGTTGATGTGAGACTTTCTCCTTTTTTGTCTTCTCCACATAACCCCCATCATTATACTCTATTCCACCCATAGTGCTATATCCATGGCTCACGCTCATGTATTGCGTGAAGGTTTATAAAGTTTGAGATTACTAAAGTATGAAACAATTGCTTGGCTTGTCATTGGGGTTGTGCATGATGAGAGCATTATTGTGTGACGAAGATGGAGCATGACTAAACTATATGATTTTGTAGGGATGAACTTTCTTTGGCCATGTTATTTTGAGAGGACATAAGTGCTTAGTTAGTATGCTTGAAGTATTATTATTTTTATGTCAATATTGAACTTTTATCTTGAATCTTTCGGATCTGAATATTCATACCACAATTAAGAAGAGTTACATTGAAATTATGCCAAGTAGCATTCCACATCAAAAATTCTGTTTTTTATCATTTACCTACTCGAGGACGAGCAGGAATTAAGCTTGGGGATGCGTGATACGTCTCCAACGTATCTATAATTTTTGATTGCTCCATGCTATATTATCCTCTGTTTTGGACATTATTGGGCTTTATTATTCACTTTTATATTATTTTTGGGACTAACATATTAACCGGAGGCCCAGCCCAGAATTGCTGTTTTTTGCCTATTTCAGAGTTCCGCAGAAAAAGAATATCAAACGGAGTCCAAACGGAATGAAACCTTCGGGAACGTGATTTTTGGAACGAACATGATCCAGGAGACTTGGACCCTACGTCAAGGAAGCTTCCAGGAAGCCACGAGGTAGGAGGGCGCGCCTACCCCCCCAGGCGTGCCCTCCACCCTCATGGGCCCCACGTTGCTCGACCGACGTACTCCTTCCTCCTATATATACCTATGTACCCCCAAACGATCAGATACGGAGCCAAAAACCTAATTCCACCGCCGCAACCTTCTGTACCCACGAGATCCCATCTTGAGGCCTGTTCCGGAGCTTCGCCGGAGGGGGCATCGATCACGGAGGGCTTGTACATCAACACCATAGCCCCTCCGATGAAATGTGAGTAGTTTACCTCAGACCTTCGGGTCCATAGTTATTAGCTAGATGGTTTCTTCTCTCTTTTTGGATCTCAATACAATGTTCTCCCCCTCTCTTGTGAAGATCTATTCGATGTAATCTTCTTTTGCGGTGTGTTTATTGAGACCGATGAATTGTGGGTTTATGATCAAGTTTATCTATGAACAATATTTGAATCTTCTGAATTCTTTTATGTATGATTGGTTATCTTTGCAAGTCTCTTTGAATTATCAGTTTGGTTTGGCCTACTAGATTGATATTTCTTGCAATGGGAGAAGTGCTTAGCTTTGGGTTCAATCTTGCGGTGTCCTTTCCCAGTGACAGTAGGGGCAGCAAGGCACGTGTTGTATTGTTGCCATCGAGGATAACAAGATGTTTTTTTATCATATTGCATGAATTTATCCCTCTACATCATGTCATCTTGCTTAAAGCGTTACTCTGTTCTTATGAACTTAATACTCTAGATGCATGCTGGATAGCGGTCGATGTGTGGAGTAATAGTAGTAGATGCAGGCAGGAGTCGGTCTACTTGTCTCGGACGTGATGCCTATATACATGATCATACCTTGATATTCTCATAACTATGCTAAATTCTGTCAATTGCTCAACAGTAATTTGTTAACTCACCGTAAGATACTTATGCTCTTGAGAGAAGCCACTAGTGAAACCTATGGCCCCGGGTCTATTTTCATCATATTAATCTTCCAACACTTAGTTATTTCCATTGCTTTTTTACTTTGCTTTTATTTTACTTTGCATCTTTATCATAAAAATACCAAAAATATTATCCTATCAGATCTCACTCTCGTAAGTGACCGTGTAGGGATTGACAACCCCTTATCGCGTTGGTTGCGAGGATTTATTTGTTTTGTGTAGGTGCGAGGGACTCGCGCGTAGCCTCCTACTGGATTGATACCTTGGTTCTCAAAAACCGAGGGAAATACTTACGCTACTTTGCTGCATCACCCTTTCCTCTTCAAGGGAAAACCAATGCAGTGCTCAAGAGGTAGCAGTGTTGTTCTAGTACAAAGAGTTGAGAAGAAATTGAATGTTATTCATTATGCTAGTAAAACTCTAGACAGTGCTCAAAGAAATTATGCTAGAACTGAAAAAGAATTCTTAGAGTGGTCACTACAAAAAAAGACACATCCGTGACATTTTGGGCCGAACGAAAAAAATTTCTGTCATACTTATGACACTTCTATGATGATAATTGTGACAAAACCCAGTATCATCATAGATGTGGTGGGGTCCTACTTCTATGACAAAAAATCATGACAGAAAATGGGCTTTTTGTCCTGGGCGGGCGGGAGACGCAGCTGCATGACATTCTTTGGGCCGTCCATGACGGAAAAAACCATGGTAGATGCGGGAGCGAGGAAAATATCGGGGAGTTCCCAGTTACGGTGGGTGGTCGGGGGCCGAGCGATGCACGTTTCTCTCGTACGTACACGCGTGTGTGCGAGGCGTTGCGCTCTAACTGAACCCGAGCGAGGCGTTGGGCTCTAACTGAACCCGAGCGATTGCGCTGCAGGCTACGCGTCACTGAACCAGAGCGATCGATCGATCCCTTGCTGTTAACTGAAGCCGAGTGATTCCTTCGTTACTGCTGCTAACTGAAGCCGATCGATGCTGCCTCTGGTTGAACAGTGAGCGTTGTTGGGGGGGTTTGGATGAACAGTTCCCGGTGTGGGGTTGGATGAACAGGACCCCGTGGTAGTAGAGGCCGTTGCCGCTGGATGAACAGTACCCCCGATCGATTGAGCCGGTGGATGAACAGGACCCCGTGGAGGGCTGGATGAACAGGACCTCGTGGAGGGCTGGATGAACAGGACCCCGTGGAGGGCTGGTTGAACAGTAGCCGGTGGAGGGCTGGATGAACAGTAGCCCGTGGAGGGGTGGTTGAATAGGACCTCGTGGAGAGGGCTGGTTGAACAGTAGCTGGTGGAGGAGCGCACGGTGGAGGCTGGATGGATAGGAGCCCGTGGATGAACAATCGTAGGTGGAGGCTGGAGGAGGTCGATGGTGGATGAACAGTAGCCCGTGGAGGCTGGGGGAGGTCGATGGTGGAGATGAACAGTATCCCGTGGAGTCCCATTTTGCGGTACGCCACACCCCTCCCGATGAACAGGACCCCCGTTTCGACCGTAGCGCTCCAACACAAGTCCGTTTCCTCTGTTTTGCGGTACGCCACACCCCTCCCGATCAACAGGACCCCGTTTCCACCGTAGGAGGTTCGTTTCCTCCGTTTTGCGGTACGCCAGACCCCTCCCGATGAACAGGATCCCGTTTCGACCGTGGCCGGTCGAACACAAGGCTGTTTCCTCCGTTCTGCGGTACGCCAGGCCTCGTTTCCATCGGTTGTTCCTTCCAAGCCGGTTGGCTCCCGATGAATAGCACGCGTTCCGTTGCCTCCCGATGAACACGACGCATTCTGTTGCCTCCCCATGAACACGACGACTGCGCAGCTTCTCCGTTCCAACCCAGCCATGTACACGAGCCCTGGCCGTACGTATGCGCGAGTAGGCATTCGAGACCCCGCCCGTATGTACGTACGTGGCCGTATTTTCTTTCTTGCACCCTGGCCGATGTACGTACCTCTACATGCTACGTGCGCGCCTCTACTACGACATATGCGCTCCTCTACATCGACCAGTATATACGTACACGTTCACGACCAGAATGACAATGCTACGTACGCTTCAACCATGTGGGTCCCGCCTGTCAGGCACTTCCTTGCGTGCGAAGATGTAGCTGGTGGGTCCCAGCAGTTAGGGGGCGAATCATCTTTTTTTCCCGTAATGTGGACGCACTTCCTTGCGTGTGAAGATGTAGCTGGTGGGTCCTAGTAGTTAGGGGGAAACGTTTTTTTGCGAAATACGATGGCCCGTCCGGTGGGTCCCTGCTGTCAGGTGGAGGAATCATTATTTTCCGTGTAATAAGGAGGCACTTCCTTGCTGCGACCGTGGACCCAGCTGTCAGCCTCTCCACGTATAGTACTCTTCCGATGGAAGTTGGTCGTTGACCACATTGACCACGCCGCGCCGAGAGCACCAAGGTTGTGGACAACAACGAGGCCTAGGAAGGGGACGACGCAGAGCCGGGGAAGAAACAGCAGTGGATTCCCATGCGGAGAGGAGTACGAGGGTTCACTAGTTCGGCTGCGGTGTGAGGATGCCGTTGCCGCAGGGCCTGGCCAGCGGTGGGAGTGGTAGGGGGCGGTGAGGCCTCCGCGGCAGCATAGCAGGCCACGGGAGATAGGAGCAGGCGACACGACCGGCGCTGCTTTGGGCGGCTGGAGCAAGAAGACCAGAGGTTGAAGAATCACGACGGCCGTTGGATGGACATCGTACGGTCACTACAACTAGAATCATTTATATTGACTAAGTTGACAAAGCCCTTGGTACGCGTCAACTTAGTAGGCCCACAGGTCAGCCTCCGAAACGGTGCGCCCCAGATGTCAGGGGGAGGAATCATTTTTTGGGCAGCCCAGCGGGGCGGAGAATAACAAGTTCACCCGGATTGTGTACAACTGTCGGCCCAGTTGCATTGCTGATGTTAAAAAAAAGGGCTGTGTAGTACAATACAACGTTATATGGCTACTCAGCCCACATTCAGCGACGCCGGAAAGGCCCAAACAAGGCTTCTGTACAACTTTTTGAAGTCACTGAGCTCAATTAATAACTTAAGAAAAAAGTTAGAGTACAGTGGAACCTAATTAAAAGCTGTCACGAGCGAAGAAATAATTCAACGGGTCCCACTTGTGCGTGCGTGTGTGCGTGTGTGTTTGTGTGTGTGTGTGCGTGAGAGAGAGAGAGACCCATCGGTCGATGCTCGTAAATACATCTTTCAGCCATATGCATTGATGATGCTCAGTAAAAACTTATATAGTTGACACAATCATATAGAACATCATAGCACACTGAACTTGCATACAAAAATTTCACACAAGCGGCACAATCAGGGTGGAAGCAGTGGATCGCTATGAGTAGGGCTATGTTGAAACCAATGAACTTGTACATAACGGTTCATCGTCTTTATCAATGACGGGGAAATATCTTGAATGTTGTGCAAAGAAAACAGACAGACAACACAATATATAAGTTCTGCTAGAACATTAAGTTGACGTATAGCCCTTTCTAAAAAAAGTTCAGGTAAGAAATAGAACAGGTCACAATGAAATGTACTGGCACATGAGTGCTTCACACCCATAGCTCGGATTTAACTAGTACAGTATCTGACAATATTCAGTTGTTACCTCAAATTAGAGCACATCCAGGCAGCCAGCCCTGCCTCTTCTCCCAAAGAAGCAGTGGCCTCCGCCGCGCGATGGAGTAGGCCTTGTGCCATCCATCGTTCCGAGCAACACGGGGAAAGTCTGACGTTGACTCCTGTAATGGACGTCGTCGACGGACCCGGGCACCAGCGGCGGCGGCAGGACTTCGATTGATGGATTGACCACTTCTTCGACATGCACGAACACTCGATACAGGTACATCCCTAACATGGTCCGCGGCGGCCTTGGTGGTGACGAATAGTACAACCCTGGTTCCTGCACCGGTATCTCAACACCAATCACCTTCGGTATGGTGGACGACTTCTTCATCCATGCCATAACCGTCAGAGCCCAACTGTCTGGAGGAACAAACATACTTACGAGCTAACCTCCAAGGTTGTTGATAATCTCATTCATGGACTCGATGTTCCAAGCACGTCGAGGCATGCCATGGAAGGTAAGCTTTGTTAAAAACTCAAGCTCAGTGGGCACCGAGCCCCATCCTGGGTGCCACTGATCAAAGCTCACCAGCGCGCCATCGCAGAACAAACGCCGGGAAGATTAGAACACACGACTGCAATCGAAAGTTGTCCAGAACCTGACGAAGAAATCAGCCGGTGGCGGATAGACTCGACGAGCAAGTCACTTATTGGATGCCGTGCGCAATGCCAAGAGCTTTGACAAGGTCGTCCGGCGAGACGGGAGGCCGGTCGCCGTTGATGGTTACCATCAGCACTTTGCCGGCAAACTGGTCGTCAAGCGTCGCCATGCCACTGTTGAGCGACAGCACGCAACACCCAAAGGCAGGACGGACCTCAGCTGGAGATCCGCGTTGACCGGCGACATGATAGTGCGCTTGAGTACAGGGAGTACAGGAGGGGGATTTGGGGGAACTGGAGTAGGATCGAGATTCCAGACGTGGGCGAGGGGCGGGTGATTGGGGATGAAAAGGTAGCATGAATTTCGAATACGCGCAAGTATGCTCTCGGTGCGCAAGCTCATGAAAACACCGGTGGTGCCCACATGTCGGCCTAAGAGTCCCTATTCTTTCTTTTTTTGAGAGCCCGGCCTTTTTTTTGAGGATCTTTTGAGAGCCCGGCCTGAGAGTCATAATTGACCTATTTGGCATTGTGTTACTACTCGGCCCATATTCAACAACACCTCACTGGCCCAAACAAGTGTACATCATCGAAAAGACACCGAGCTCAAATTACAACTTGAAAAAAATGAGATATACTCTAAACACTGGAGAATGGTGATGCCCTCATTTAGCCCACCAACAGTTCGAGACAATAAACAGTTCGAACAACGATATATACAACATTCAAACACTGACTAGTGACTACTACTGACATAAACAGCAAGACATGATAGTTCATAAGAAGTCTTGCTACACCACCAAAATGCACCCATCTGCAGCGCTCAGACTCTCGTGATCCAGACAAGAATGACATTCTAAATAGAGGCAACTATTACATAGTAAGAGTGACATAGACGAGGATGACCAAATGACAAGGAATATGCATAACAAAAGAGAGAACTACCCATCCAGAACAAGCAGCAAAGACAACAAGTCATTCGAAGAGGGATGATCCAACACCATCATAATTTGTAGCCCCGGTTCAGCCACCAGTGATCCGGAGACACTAGTACTCCACCCTTTCGACGCAACAACCCAATTACCTATCAACCTGAAGGCTTGAACCACATCACTGCCTGTCGGACTCGACACATCCAAGGATCAAAGTTAATCCAGATGCCTTTGTCATTCTCACCTTCTTTTGGCTGCAGGCTGTATCGTTGACAATCAGGGGAGTTTGCTCCCGAACTCCTAGGGCTCACCGTGTAGACACAGTTTTCCATAGCAAACAGAGCCTCTCTGCCATCAAGGTCCTTGCCAACAGTGATCTCCTGGTTAATCGGGTAATTGAGTCCGAGAAACAGAGAGTGTGAACCAAGGCTGTTTACCCGCCTCCAACTCAAAAATCCTGAAGGCCCCAACAAGCTGGTATCCTGCTCATAGATGTAACAACCACTGTCCAGATACTCATGTATTTCACGATGCTTGCATACAGTGGGGTTTTTGCAATATAACTTTTCCAGCTCATGTGTCCGAATGATCATCAGTCTTTTGTCGTCGTCCGATTGAGCGAGGAACCAGTTGTGCATCCCTGTTTTTGGATAAGGTGGCGTGATTACAAAGGGCAGTAACTGTAGGGACACCGCATCATATCAAAAAGGACAGGCATTGTTAACGTAAGATCAGCATTGTTCAGAGTATGAGTAGGATAATGCAAGGAACAACATTGATATGTCCTTGTTGGAACTGGGAGGAAAATATAGGGAAATGTACACTGGGTTCGAAAATATAGAAGTGCCATGCATGGTTATACTCATGTTATCTCACAATCGATTCTTCACAGGAAACTACCATGTCATGCATGTTATGTAATCATGCTCTCTCCTAAAAAACAAATTCTTCAACAAAACTAACAAACCATGCATTGTTATATACTCATGTTCTGTGGGCAAAATTTTTGTGAGCATATTATTCTAGCCATTGATTGCTGAAGGGCGAACATAGGTATGTACACATGGTAAGCATTACAGGATTTCACTACTTCCAAATATAGAGTTCTCCATATGCACATTTACTTCCCTAATGTATGGTTAGATGAAACCAACAGTGTGATGCATGTTTCTACATCATGAAAATGAGGAAACTAACATGGCCATTGATACACACTCATATTTAGTAGTATATAGATTACTATAAAATAAGGAGAATATCAAAATCTTCCTAACCGTTTGATTATTCAGGGGTACAAATTGGCTGTAATGACATGGTCACAATCGCATGAATTACCTCATTCCAAATATAGCTGATTTACGGTGTCTCTAATACATTGCCATAGTTCTACTCAAATTCTGCTCAAACAGGGATATGTCAATCATCACAAAAAGTTCAAACAGTGTCATGGCGTCATCATTAACATCAGACGGAAACAACTTACATGCGCCATCCCAGCAATACGTGGTGCCATCTGGTTTGTCGATCGCGTAGATGATGCCATTGTGTTCAATAGCATCACAGAAGTGTGTATCAGCTTTGATGACGATCCACTGCGAGCTGAGCTGTCTCCAGCTAAAGAAGGCACTGGCGGAAAAGATGGGCGAGTCCCTTGTCGAACAAGGCAATTAGCTTGAAGTCTGCATAATCTGCATGTCGTGTGGGCACTTGGCAGATGACAATTTTCTGTAAAACAAGGTGCGTCCAACTGACGACGTAATCTAGATGACTTGGATCGCGACGGTAAAACTCTATATCATCCAACGGAGGAAGGATAATCTCATGGGAGGTCTGGAAGTTCACGAGCACCAACTTTTCCCGTCTTCTCTGACGGCAGCCATCCAGTGGGAGTTCATGCCGACCCAGTACATACCTGCAAGAAGTTTCGGGCGATGGTGATCAGATCGAAGTCGAGGGAAATGATGTACGGCGACCCACTACATACCCGCAAAGAAGTTTCAGCTAATGGAGGTCGGATTGAAGTCGAGGGGCATCATGTACGCCTCCGTATCATGGTGAGCAAATCTCGCAAGACCAGATAGCAGCAAGCAGGGTGTCTTGAAAAGCTTAGGCCTCACTTCGACGATGGCCGTGTGCATCCCCCTCGAGCATGCAGCCAGTCGCAGGGTGCTCAACATATCCATACACGAATAACAGAGGTCGAGGACGTCACTGGGGAGATTGCTCCAATCGCGGCTCATATGGATGCTGCGCGGTTCGCGTTCGGCCATGGTGGAGTTTGGAAGGTAGGGTTTTGGGGGCCTTGATTTAAGGGGGAGAAGGCTCTTGGTGCTGGAGCGGCTAGCGAGGGAATAGTGGTGCTGGGGGAGGTGAGTGAGGCGAGGATACGTGGGGGCACAGTGAGATGATGAAGAGTGACCTTAGGATCTCCGGC
Organism: Aegilops tauschii subsp. strangulata; assembly: GCF_002575655.3. Classification (NCBI taxonomy): domain Eukaryota; kingdom Viridiplantae; phylum Streptophyta; class Magnoliopsida; order Poales; family Poaceae; genus Aegilops; species Aegilops tauschii. The sequence continues at coordinate 261,519,721 of NC_053041.3, read as the reverse complement.
GAGACAGAGATGGAGATGGAGTGGTGCTAGGGGAGAGGGAGACGAGGCGAGGCATGCTATACAGCGGCGGTGACAGTGACTGCACAGTGCACAAGGTGACGCTGACTTTGGTAACCCGGACATGCCGCCTGGATTGGTGTCACCTCGGGCGCAGGGTCTTGTCACTTCACTGTGAGGACCGAATGAATAATAGTATTTTGACCATCAAGTGTACCACAGTTGTACTACTCCCTCCGATTCTTTTTTCTCTGCGTATAAGGTTAGACCCGCATACCAAGGAGAGCCCCGCAGGATTTTTTCTTGACTAATTTTCCCATGTGCTCGCACGGATCGGAAGGTGTCCGTTATTAATGTGCATGCAGCCCATTAGCGCTCCTCGTCTGTCTCCGTATTTTACTCCCCACTCAGCGCACTTTCCTAGTATCTCTGCATGCAAATCATCATGAGCTGTTGCATGCAAAGCGAAAAGGTGGGGACATAATCGGAAACCACCGCAGAATTGCTCCATCGCGCAGAGTATTGAGGGAAAAAACGAAAAAGTTATGCGCAGAGAAAAATGGATCGGGGGGAGTACTACTACTAGTAGGAGTAGTAGGAACATGAGCAGTACTCCTGTACAGGGACACATGTAGCGCTGGAAGGATGGGAAGGTACAGGGACAGGCCCCACTCCTCAGTCTACCCATGTAGCCTTTTCGTTTAGTCTACCTAGCCGTCTAATCAACTGCCTGCAGGCCACTTCTCCCATTTTCTCCATCGGGAACCGATTTTCCTCGGCTTCTTCACTACTCCTTCACCTTCATTTGCATCCAAACCACACTGCATTCACATTGTTTTAACCTCTTCACATCCTCCTGGAGTAATTTTGAAGCCCCTATAAATAATCATCTTCTTTAGTTGGACTAGCCATCTAATCCTAATTCTCCAAACCATAGCCCTCCGGTCCAGCGGTTCCAAATGGCGAAAGAGATCGAGATGCAGGTTTTTAGTGTCCAACATGTCCTCGTCGAAGGCTCGTTGAGCATAGTTGCCACAGTCACCGACCACCCAAGGGTTGTTCGAAAGTGGCTCAACAATGTATCCAACTCCCTCCAAAAGGTGGAGATGAAAGTCATCGGTCTCGACGCAGAGTACACGGAACGTGCCACTGGGAAGATCCAACGCGCCGCCGTCCTTCAGCTGTGCCTCGAAGATGATGTTTTGGTGTACCACATCATACATGCACCCTCCATACCAGGTGAGCTTCATGATTTCTTGTCTCGGGAGGACATATACTTCTGTGGGGCAGCCGTCGCAGGGGACAAACAGAAGTTGGAGCCGTACAACCTTGATTCGAAAAGCATCACTGGCGTACAAACCAAAATAAAAATTCCTGTAGAAGATTGTGATAAACCGACACCATCCCTATTCGACGTAGCAAATTTTGTGTTCGGAACAAATCTTCAGAAGGGTGACGAGATGCTGGCATTAAGGTCGTTTGGATGGGAGAATTATCCCTTGACGTACGAGCGGATAAAATATGCTGCCCTCGATGCCCTGTGTGTTTCGAGATAGTTGTAAGGTCCAGAGAGCTTGTTGCGAAGCTGTCTCCCACAGAAAATGAGAACAAGAAGAAGAAGAAGATGCTGCACCAGCAGCAGGGCATCCTGGATGGATGAACTATTTCCTCTGTTGTAAAAAAATATAGATGGACTATTTCGATGGTGTGCATGTCTTTGGAACAAGTAGTAGTGTGGGTCCACTTGACTATAAGGAACTATTTATCCACCTAGCTTTCTCTACTACTCCTTCCAGTGATCGGTATGCAATGCATGTGTCCGTGGACATGACAGCTTGTCCATGGAAGTTCAACTACGACGACCATCACGTTTCATCCACTGCCACTCGCGATTCCCACGATGCCGCTCCAACCCACGGCACCACGTCCCCCGACGTGCGCCTCACCCCTCTCGGCCGCACCGCCCCTCTGCCTTTGTGTGCATGACATGTGGGCCAACTGAAATGCGCCGAGCATCAAGTTTCTACCACAACCATACTCTCGGAAAAAAAGTTTCTACCATAGCCACACGCGATTCCCACGACGCCGCTCGAACCCATGGCACCACATGTCCCCCGACCTGCGGCTCACCCCTCTCGGCCCCACTGCCCCTCTGCCTTCGGGAGCATTACATGTGGACCAGCCACCTATCGGGTCCACTTGTTATTGACTCAAAGGCAGGTGTCGTAAGGCGCTGAAGCTTAGACCCGAGGGCCCCGAAAGGTGTATGTAACTCCTGCGCCAGGCCTTGTGGTGCTACCGCTGCACGAACTCGTGCAAACTCGAGATTTGTTTCTTTACTATACATGCACGCAACGATTTAATGGACATTGTAATCTCAACATGTGATGGGGAGCTCTAAATTTGAATTTGAAACTTATAAAACGAAAAAAATTCAAAACAAATAAACTGGGAGAGAGGGAGTATACTGTAGGATGTGTCCCATATGAAACAAGCCCCCTGGTTTGTCACCGCGAAGATGCGGTTAGAAAGGAGCACAGCGTCTTCGTACTTGTACGGCAACAAATCGGCCGCAGACAACATCGTCCACCTTTGACCGCCATGTGCAAGTTCGTGCTATCTTCTTCAATGTCACCGTGGTTCCATCGTACCAATTCAGGCGGTGGCGGGTTGCATGGCTGATCCCAATGTTGGACAAAGGTTCTACGGGAACGGTTTCACCGTTGTAAATGTTGTGCAAATTGATGTTGGTACCCTCCCGTACATATGCAAGCCAATCTCCACTCGCACCGAGCCTAACCTGTGAAACAGTGGGTAGGGGGAGAATTAGGAAATGGACACGGAAGTAGTCCTTAGAATGCATTTACTACCTGATCAAACTCATCTTACCTGCTCATCGGACAAAATCCGAGTGCCCCTCAACGTCGGCATCTCAAGGGGCGTCAACTTGCAACTACGGCCACGCCGCACTGGAGAGACCCCCAAGGAAACATCCTCGTGCGTTGCACTGAACATCAAGATGCATTTGTATGAGTACTTTATCTTGTGAGAGAAAAGGATGAACGAGGGAAGGCCTTATTTGCAAATGTGGAGAGGGGTGTAGGTTTCTTTTGGCAAAATTGCCACAATTTTCTTCCTATCCATCAGATATAAATCGGATGGCCTATATTGTAGGGTGGCAGGCACACCATCATCACCAACTCTGTTTTTTATAAGAGTAGAGACTAGCAAGATGCCCGTGCGTTGCACGGAACATCAAGATCATGTGGGAGAAAAGGACGAATGAGGGAAGGCCTTATCTGCAAATATGGAGAGGAGTGCGGGTAAATTGTCATAGTTTCCTTCCTATCCGTTAGATATAGATCGGATGGCCTATATTGCAGGATGGCAGGCACACCATCATCACCAACTCTGCTTTTTATAAGAAGCAGAGTTGGTGATGATGGTGTGCCTGCCATCCTACAATATAGGCCATCCGATTTATATCCGACAGATATGAAGGAAACTATGGCAATTTTGCAAAAAGATACCCACACCCCTATCCACATTTGCAAATAAGGCCTTCCCTCATTCATCCTTTTCTCCCACAAGATAAACTACTCATACAAATGCATCTTGATGTTCTGTGCAACGCACGGTCATCTTGCTAGTATAAGAGGGGTGTGGGTATTTTTTGCAAAATTGCGATAGTTTCCTTCCTATCCATCAGATATAAATCGGACGGCCTATACTGCAGGATGGCAGGCACACCATCATCAACAACTCTGTTTTCTTTATAAGAGTAAAGTTGAGATAGAGATAGAGACTACTACTACCAATGTGCTGGCCCGTGCGTTGCAATGGATCCAAGGTAGTATAATAATACTTGTTCACGGGCTTGAAATATAAACACTCTAGTTATGATATACATATATCAGTAAAAGCAAATCATGCTTCACTCAAAATATATTCCTCGGGCTGTTTTGATGGTTTGAAGATAACAGGTTTAAAAAAAATTGGAGCTGTATTTTTTTACACCTTGTAGCGTGGCACGGCATCCGGTGCACCTAAGCGTCTGAAAAAATTTGAGTTTGGGTCGGTGGCACACCCTGCGGCAAGATGCCCGTGTGGGCTTCTTTTATAACTAGCAAGATGCCCGTGCATTGCAGGGAACATCAAGATGCATTCTTTTACAAAACACCTGTTGTGATTGACCCTTGCACGAGTAATCCCATGTGTAAAAACTAATGACATCTCGAGAATTTTATCGGAAAAATGGTATCTTTGGAACAAGTTTTCTCTACTACTGCTCCTTGCAGTGAGCGGTATGCAATGCATGTGTCAGCAGACATGACAGCTTGTCCATGGAAGTTGAACCACGGGGACCATCATGTTTCTTGTTTCTACCACTGCCACACCCACACGCGATTCCCATGACACCGCTCCAACCCACGGCACGACGTCCCCCGACGTGCGCCTCATCCCTCTCGGCCCCACCGCTCCTCTGCCTTTGTGTGCATGACATGCGGGCCAGCTGAACTGCGGCGACCATCAACTTTCTACTACAACCACACCCGATTGGACGCGGTTTGCCTGCTCCGTTCCTGTGCTCCGATCCGTACTCCCGCACCATCGAATTTTCATCTAGCGGCTGTGACACATTTCGTCTCGGGCATCAATACTCCGCTAGAGTACTTCTGTACTACAGGTAGTACCCGCTGGTGTGGCCATCTACGCCTCGTAACGCCTCGACGCCCAGCTGTGGCACCCTCGCCACGGCCACGCCACCACCGGCCGGTTCATCTCAAACGAGTGAGTCACGAACCACGCCACCACCATGAGAATGACATGTGGGCCAGCCACATTTAAGGTCCGCATGTCATTGACTCATAGGCCGGTGCACTAAGCCACTGAAGCTTGGTCCCATGGGCCCCGAGAGGGAAATGTAACTCCTGCAGCATGCCTTGTGGTGCTCCCGCAGTACGAGCTCGTGCCAAACCCAAATCTCTACTCTCTATATCTATATCTATATATATATATATATATCTATATACTTATACTTACTCTTATAAAAAACAGAGTTGGTGATGATGGTGTGCCGGCCATCCTGCAATATAGGCCGTTCCATTTATATCTGACGGATAGGAAGGAAACTATGGCAATTTTGCAAAAAGATACCCACACCCCTCTCCACATTTGCAAATAAGGCCTTCTCTTGTTCATCCTTTTCTCCCACAACATAAACTACTCATACAAATGCATCTTGATTTTCCGTGCAACACATGGGCATCTTGCTAGTTATGAATAAATAACACTATCAACGAGCCCCATCAGACACCAAATTTCTTGGCTTCCGTGCTACAGCTAGATCTTCCCCTCTTTTCTGTTTTCCAACCCGGCGGCGGGCGGGGTGCGGTTTGCCAATAGTCGGTTTGCTCAATGGGCGGTCCCACATGAAAGTGAAAATGCTAGGCAACACGCCTTACCTAGCTATGTGGCGTGCCAGACGGGCCGTGGAGTTCTCCCGATTCTGGGGCGTGTGGGGGTGCGACGCGAATGCGGCAGGCCTTCTCCTTTTACTGGCAATGTGCCCATGCGTTGCGAGGGATCCAAAGTAGTAGAACAGTAGTACTTGTTCAGAAACTTGAAATAAATCACTCTTGTTTTGATATACTCCTAATATATTACTTTTCACTCAAAATATATTTCTCAGGCTGTTTTGATGAGGTGAGGGAGGGATGTGGTTGCTTTCAAGATAATAAGGGGTTTTCTGCAAATTGGAGCAGAGAAGTGGGCTATTGTTGCAAAAATGCCCCAACTTACCTCACAGCCGTTAGATGCAGATCTAATGGTCAGAAACGACGGATGGCAGACACACCACTATCACCAACTGAGTCTTTTATAGGAGTAGGAGTAGAGAAAAATGTATAAATTGTAACATTTGGTTCTGCTCCTTGGCACGATCGATAGATAGAAATAACGATTGGAAATGCTAGGGCGGGGCTATTTTCGCCAGATAAGCAGGGTACGTAGTAGCTAGGTTGGCGCATCGTCGGTTTGGTCACATGCGGTCCGACATGTTCTAGTGTTTCGAGCAAGATGCCCGTGCGTTGCACGAAGTTGATGGAAAAGGTAAGCACAACTTATAAATTGACGGATGGAGTACTAGTTACAGTGATGCATAAAATTAAGCAAAGGGATCGCACATGTCGGTATTGACTGGAACGAGAATGCAATAGAACAATAAGAATTAAGGCCACGACGATGCGATCGCAGTGGTGGTTATAGGAGGCAAGAAGAAAGATGCATCCATCAACGTATGAGCTCCTCCTCCTCAACTTAGTGCGCCGGGCCACCGACCGGCGGCTAAGGAGCGGCGACTTTTGTGGCGAGGTCAAGGTGCTCCTCAGCAAAGGCATCCAAGGCTTCCAGCCGGTTGAGGAAGGCCAATGTCGTAGCGTCCTCAATGGCCTTGTAGATACCTATGTACACGATTTGCTCATACATGTGGATGTGTAGGTCGACGAATTCTTGCAGGGCGAGGTGCCTTGCGGCGAGCGCGACCTCCAAATGGACATTCTTTGTGGCGTCGGCGGGCAGTCGCAGGGCCACCAATGCTTGAAAGAGGTTCCGGCCATGGAGGCCAATTAGGGTGGCAGGCAATGAGGAGCCCGAGCGCGCGGGCTGGAGGAGTATGGCGATGTCGTCCCCGAGCTTCTTGAGGACGGTGAACTTGTTGGTGGTGGCAACGATCATCTGGTCCAACTGAGAGTCGTAGTTGGCATCGACGAAGGCCATCCACCAGTCGGTCGCGAACACCGTCTGGAGACGATCCTCGGCGCCATGCCGCAGGCCGGCGTCGTGGACCATCTGGCACAACCGCTTGCCGCTCGCGCGCATCGCTGCCATGGGTCTGGAGTGAGCACTTTTGCGCTTAGTGTAGGTGCTTAGGCAAATGCTTAGGTGCGTACGATGTGGTAGATGCATTGGAATGGAGGGGCGCCTTTATATGAGTGCAAATAGCGTTGCATTCACATCGTGCAGCCTCTTTTCCTAGTGAGGGAGTCCTGGACTAAGGGGTCTTCGGACGTCCGGCCTGTTGGGCATGGGCCGGACTAGTGGGCTGTGAAGATACAAGACCGAAGACTCTCTCCCGTGTCCGGATGGGACTCTCCTTGGCGTGGAAGGCAAGCTTGGCGTCCAAATATGAAGATTCCTTTCTCTGTAACTGACTTTGTACAACCCTAGTCCCCTCCGGTGTCTATATAAACCGGAGGGCTTAGTCCGAAGAATAATCATAGTCATACAGGCTAGACTTCTAGGGTTTTAGCCATTACGATCTCGTGGTAGATCAACTCTTGTAATACTCATATTCATCAAGATCAAACAAGCAGGAAGTAGGGTATTACCTCCATAGAGAGGGCCCGAACCTGGGTAAACATTGTGTCCCATGTCTCCTGTTACCATCGACCTTAGACGCATAGTTTGGGACCCCCTACCCGAGATCCGCCGGTTTTGACACCGACATTGGTGCTTTCATTGAGACTTCCACTGTGCCATCCTAAAAAGGTTTGATGGCCCCTTCAATCATGTACATCAATGCTGTCCAAGAAGAAGTCTTCCTCCCCGGACAGATCTTTGTGTTCGGCGGCTTCGCACTGCGGGCCAACTCGCTTGGCCATCTGGAGCAGATCAATAGCTACGCCCTGGCCGTCAGGTCAGATTCGGGGGCTTGAACTACATCGCAGATATCCGCGGAGACTTGATCTTCGACGGATTCGAGACCACGGCAGCCGCTCCCCGTCACCATGATGAACATGACTTAAATCCGTCATCGGACCATACCCAAGAGATAGCACCTGTAACTGCTCTGGCCTTAGATCCGGAGCTGATCGCGCCATCCGAAGACGGGAAGCTCAACCCCGCCACGGATGCCGCAGTCTCAGCGGCGTCAGAGCCGCACACAAACCCAACCTCGAGTGGAATCCGTGTCACTGGAGCCTCGGACTCGTTTCCGGCTACAGGTTCCGAACCATGTGCGTCCACGTGCGTCCAGCTCGAGCAGTCTTCGATCGTCGAATTCAGCTTCGCGGGCATTTTTCGGCACTCGCCTTTGGGCGATGTGTTAAACTCGTTAAAATCACTATCCTTACCGGGAGGCTCGCAGCCGAATTATATCCGGTTTGAACTGGAGGCTGACGACGGAGAACTTCGCTTCCCACCCACCGCCCACTTCATAGCCACTGTCGAAGATTTAACCGACATGCTCGATTACGGCTCCGAAGACGTCGACGGTATGGACGACGATGCCGATGAGGAGCAGGGCTAAAACCCGCCGTTTACCGGAAGCTGGACGACCACCTCTTCTTATGACGTGTACATGGTGGATACACCTAAAAGAACTAACGACGATGACAAAGAAGATCCAGTTGAGGATGAACCTCTTGTAGTACAGCCAAAACGCCGGCATCAGCGGCGCCGCTCTAAGTCACGTCGAGGAAAAGACAACAATACTGGCACGGGAGAAAACAATACTCCGAACGATGCCGAAGATAATGAAGACCCCGTGGAGATAGCTTCCGAACAGGAGGAACGGGAAAACGGGCAAGTTAGCCCTGATGAACAGGCCATACACGACGGCTCGGAGGACAGTAATTATCTTCCACTCTCCGAGGATGAGGTGAGCCTCGGCAACGAGGATTTTATCATGCCTGAGTAACCTCTCGAGCAGGAGCGCTTTAAGCGCCAGCTAATAGCCACTTCAGGGAGCCTAAAAAAGAAGCAGCAACAGCTTCAAGCTGACCAAGATCTATGCAACGATAGATGGACTGATGTCCTAGCAGCCGAAGAATACAGCCTCAAGGGTCCAGCCAAAAGTTACCCAAAGCGCAAATTGCTACCTCAGTTCGATGATGAGGCGCCGGAGCCCGTACCATCATCGTGCAATGCGGCTGACCGACCACCACGCGGTCGGGATAAAGTGGCAACTCAAGCCGAACACCAGCCCGCCCCGCTTCATCGTAAAGGCAGAGATAAAACAACTCGTGGTTATACATATGACCTTCGGCAGGAACTGGACAATAGAGCATGACATACCAGATCGATCTATGGATTGGGAGGACGTGCCTGCTACCTCTTGAGCGCTGCGTTGGTTTTCCCTTGAAGAGGAAAGGGTGATGCAGCAAAGTAGCGTATGTATTTCCCTCATTTTTTGAGAACCAAGGTATCAATCCAGTAGGAGGCTACGCGCGAGTCCCTCGCACCTACACGAAACAAATAAATCCTCGTAACCAACACGATAAGGGGTTTCAATCCCTACACGGTCACTTACGAGAGTGAGATATGATAGATATGACAAGATAATATTTTTGGCATTTTTATGATAAAGATGCAAAGTAAAATAAAAGCAGAGTAAAAAGCAACGGAAACAACTAAGTGTTGGAAGATTAATATGATGAAGATAGACCCGGCAGCCATAGGTTTCACTAGTGGCTTCTCTCGAGAGCATAAGTATTTTACGGTGGGTGAACAAATTACTGTTGAGCAATTGACAGAATTGAGCATAGTTATGAGAATATCTAGGTATGATCATGTATATAGGCATCACGTCCGAGACAAGTAGACCGACTCCTGGCCGCATCTACTACTATTACTCCACACATCGACCGCTATCCAGCATGCATCTAGAGTATTAAGTTCATAAGAACAGAGTAACGCCTTAAGAAAGATGACATGATGTAGAGGGATAAATTCATGCAATATGATAAAAACCCCATCTTGTTATCCTCGATGGAAACAATACAATACGTGCCTTGCTGCCCCTACTGTCACTGGGAAAGGACACCGCAAGATTGAACCCAAAGCTAAGCACTTCTCCCATTGCAAGAAAGGTCAATCTAGTCGGCCAAACCAAACTGATAATTCGAAGAGACTTGCAAAGATAACCAATCATACATAAAAGAATTCAGAAGATTCATATATTGTTCATAGATAAACTTGATCATAAACCCACAATTCATCGGTCTCAACAAACACACCGCAAAAGAAGATTACATCGAATAGATCTCCACGAGAGAGGGGGAGAACATTGTATTGAGATCCAAAAAGAGAGAAGAAGCCATCTAGCTACTAACTATGGACCCGAAGGTCTGAGGTAAACTACTCACACTTCATCGGAGGGGCTATGGTGTTGATGTAGAAGCCCTCCGTGATCGATGCCCCCTCCGGCGGAGCTCCGGAACAGGCCCCAAGATGGGATCTCGTAGGTACAGAAAGTTGCGGCGGTGGAATTAGGTTTTTGGCTCCGTATCTGGTCGTTTGGGGGTACGTAGGTATATATAGGAGGAAGAAGTACATCGGTGGAGCAACAGGGGGCCCACGAGGGTGGAGGGCACGCCCGGGGGGGGGGGGGGCGGGGGGGGGGGGGGGGGGGGTAGGCGCGCCCCCCTACCTTGTGGCTTCCCTGTTGGTTGCTTGACGTAGGGTCCAACTCTGAAATAGGCAAAAACAGCAATTCTGGGCTGGGCCTCCGGTTAATAGGTTAGTCCCAAAAATAATATGAAAGTGAATAATAAAGCCCAATAATGTCCAAAACAGAAGATAATATAGCATGGAGCAATCAAAAATTATAGATACGTTGGAGACGTATCAAGCATCTCCAAGCTTAATTCCTGCTCGTCTTCGAGTAGGTAAATGATAAAAATAGAATTTTTGATGCGGAGTGCTACTTGGCATAATTTCAATGTAATTCTTCTTAATTGTGGTATGAGTATTTAGATCCGAAAGATTCAAGACAAAAGTTCAATATTGACATAAAAATAATAATACTTCAAGCATACTAACTAAGCAATTATGTCTTCTCAAAATAACATGGCCAAAGAAAGTTATCCCTACAAAATCATATAGTCTGGCTATGCTCTATCTTCACCACACAAAGTATTTAAATCATGCACAACCCCGATGACAAGCCAAGCAATTGTTTCATACTTTTGACGTTCTCAAACTTTTTCAATCTTCACGCAATACATGAGCGTGAGCCATGGACATAGCACTATATGTGGAATAAAATGGTGGTTGTGGAGAAGACAAAAAAAGGAGAAGATAGTCTCACATCAACTAGGCTTATCAACGGGCTATGGAGATGCCCATCAATAGATATCAATGTGAGTGAGTAGGGATTGCCATGCAACGGATGCACTAGAGCTATAAGTATATGAAAGCTCAACAAAATAAACTAAGTGGGTGTGCATCCAACTCGCTTGCTCACGAAGACCTAGGGCATTTTGAGGAAGCCCATCATTGGAATATACAAGCCAAGTTCTATAATGAAAAATTCCCACTAGTATATGAAAGTGGTAAAAGGATAGTAACATTGTCCCTTCTCTCTTTTTTCTCTCATGTTTTTTTTATTTGGGCCTTTTTTTTCTTTTTTTATGGCCTATTTTTTTTCGTCCGGAGTCTCATCCTGACTTGTGGGGGAATCATAGTCTCTGTCATCCTTTCCTCACTTGGGACAATGCTCTAAAAATGATGATCATCACACTTTTATTTACTTACAACTCAAAAATTACAACTCAATACTTAGAACAAAATATGACTCTATATGAATGCCTCCGGCGGTGTACCGGGATATGCAATGAATCAAGAGTGACATGTATGAAAGAATTATGAATGGTGGCTTTGCCACAAATACAATGTCAACTACATGATCATGCGAAGCAATATGACAATGATGGAGTGTGTCATAATAATCGGAACGGTGGTAAGTTGCATGGCAATATATCTCGGAATGGCTATGGAAATGCCATGATAGGTAGGTATGGTGGCTGTTTTGAGGAAGGTTTATGGTGGGTGTATGATACCGGCGAAAAAGTACGCGGTATTAGAGAGGCTAGCAATGGTGGAAGGAAGAAAAACGCGTATAATCCATGGACTCAACATTAGTCATAAAGAACTCATATACTTATTACAAAAATCTACAAGTTATCAAAGCAAAGTATTACGTGCATGCTCCTAGGGGGATAGATTGGTAGGAAAAGACTATCGCTCGTCCCCGACCGCCACTCATAAGGAAGACAATCAATAAATAAATTATGCTCTGGCTTCATCGCATAACGGTTCACCATACGTGCATGCTACGGGAATCACAAACTTTAACACAAGTATTTCTCAAATTCACAACTACTCAACTGGCATGACTCTAATATTACCATCTTTATATCTCAAAACAATTATCAAGCATCAAACTTCTCATAGTATTCAACACACTCATAAGAAAGTTTTTACAAATCTTGAATACCTAGCATATTAGGATTATTTAAGAAAATTACCATGCTATTTAAGACTCTCAAAATAATATAAGTGAAGCATGAGAGATCAATAGTTTCTATAAAACAAATCCACCACCGTGATCTAAAAGATATAAGTGAAGTACTAGAGCAAAACTATATAACTCAAAAGATATAAGTGAAGCACATAGAGTATTCTAATAATTTCCGAATCATGTGTGTCTCTCTCAAAAGGTGTGTACAGCAAAGATGATTGTGGTAAACTAAAAAGCAAAGACTCAATTCATACAAGACGCTCCAAGCAAAACACATATCATGTGGTGAATAAAAATATAGCTCCAAGTAAAGTTACTGATGGAAGTAGACGAAAGAGGGGATGCCTTCCGGGGCATCCCCAAGCTTTGGCTTTTTGGTGTCCTTAGATTATTTTGGGGGTGCCATGGGCATCCCCAAGCTTAGGCTCTTGCCACTCCTTGTTCCATAATCCATCAAATCTTTCACCCAAAACTTGAAAACTTCACAACACAAAACTCAGCAGAAAATCTCGCGAGCTCCGTTAGCGAAAGAAAACAAAAGACCACCTCAAGTTACTGTAATGAACTCATTGTTTATTTATATTGGTGTTAAGCCTACTGTATTCCATTTCCATATGGTTTATAAACTATTTTACTAGCCATAGATTCATCAAAATAAGCAAACAACACACGAAAAACAGAATCTGTCAAAAACAGAACAGTCTGTAGTAATCTGTAACTAACGCAAACTTCTGGAACTCCAAAAAATCAGCCAAAATAGGACGACCTAGACAATTTGTTTATTGATCAGCAGCAATTGAATCAATATTTTATCACATTCTGGTGATTTTTAACAATTATTTTCGTGAACAGAAAGTTTCTGGAAATTTCTGCAAGATCAAATAACTATCATCCAAGAAGATCCTATAGGTTTAACTTGGCACAAACACTAATTAAAACATAAAAACACATCTAACCAGAGGCTAGATCAAATATTTATTGGATAACAGCAAGTAAAAATATTGGGTTGTCTCCCAACAAGCGCTTTTCTTTAAAGCCTTTTGGCTAGGCATTGATAATTTTAATGATGCTCACATGAAAGACAAGAATTGAAGCGCAAAAAGAGCATCATAAAACACATGACAAACACATATAAGTCTAACATACTTCCTATGCATAGGCATTTTATAAGCAAACAAATTATCATAGCAAGCAAAAATTGGCATATGCAAGGAAGAAGAAAGAGATGATAGCAATCTCAACATGACGAGAGGTAATTTAGTAACATGAAAATTCCTACAACCATATTTTCCTCTCTCATAATAATTACATGTAGTATCAAAAGAAAATTCAACAATATAGCTATCACATAAAATTTTCTCTACATGATCCATATGCATGCAAAGTTGACATTCTTCCGAAATAGTGGGATTAACATTAACTGAAGTCAAGACCTCTCCAAACCCACTTTTATCAAAAAATTCATAAGATTGAACATTATCCAAATATGTGGGATCTAAAGTTGACACTGTTCCAAACCCACTTTCAATATTATTGCAAACATTATTATCAATCTCATGTTCATCATGGGGCTTAAATAAATTTTCAAGATCATAAGAAGAATCACCCCAATCATGATCATTGCAACAAATAGTAGACGTAGCAAAACTAGCATCCCCAAGCTTAGGGTTTTGCATATTATTAGCACAATTGACATCAAGAGAATTTATAGTAACATCATTGCAGTCATGCTTTTTATTCAAAGATCTATCCCGAATCACTTCATAAAGCACTTCATCACAATTTTCAGATTCACGGATTTCAAGCAAGACCTTACAAAGATAACCTAGTGCATCCAAATCACTAGGAATTGGTTCATCATAATTGGATCTCTTAAAAAGATTGGCAAGCGGATGAGGATCCATAGATATTAGCTTCTCTGTTTAGGAATAAATACTCAACTATTTCAACCAAACGAACAAACGAGCCAAGTAAGACATCAAGGCAAAAAAAAAGACGAACGAAAAAAGGGCGAATAAAATGGCAAGGGTGAAGTGGGGGAGAGGAAAACGAGAGGCAAATGGCAAATAATGTAATGCGGGAGATAAGTGTTTGTGATGGGTACTTGGTATGTTGACTTTTGCGTAGACCACCCCGGCAACGGCGCCAGAAATCCTTCTTGCTACCTCTTGAGCACTGCGTTGGTTGTCCCTTGAAGAGGAAAGGGTGATGTAGCAAAGTAGCGTAAGTATTTCCCTCAGTTTTTGAGAACCAAGGTATCAATCCAGTACGAGGCTACGTGTGAATCCCTCGCACCTACACAAAACAAATAAATCCTCGCAACCAACGCGATAAGGGGTTGTCAATCCCTACACGGTCACTTACGAGAGTGAGATCTGATAGATATGATAAGATAATATTTTTGGCATTTTTATGATAAAGATGCAAAGTAAGATAAAAGCAACGGAAACAACTAAGTGTTGGAAGATTAATATGATGAAGATAGACCCGGCGGCCATAGGTTTCACTAGTGGCTTCTCTCGAGAGCATAAGTATTTTACGGTGGGTGAACAAATTACTGTTGAGCAATTGACAGAATTGAGCATAGTTATGAGAATATCTAGGTATGATCATGTATATAGGCATCACGTCCGAGACAAGTAGACCGACTCCTGCCTGCATCTACTACTATTACTCCACACATCGACCGCTATCCAGCATGCATCTAGAGTATTAAGTTCATAAGAACAGAGTAACGCCTTAAGAAAGATGACATGATGTAGAGGGATAAATTCATGCAATATGATAAAAACCCCATCTTGTTATCCTTGATGGAAACAATACAATACGTGCCTTGCTGCCCCTACTGTCACTGGGAAAGGACACCGCAAGATTGAACCCAAAGCCAAGCACTTCTCCCATTGCAAGAAAGATCAATCTAGTAGGCCAAACCAAACTGATAATTCGAAGAGACTTGCAAAGATAACCAATCATACATAAAAGAATTCAGAAGATTCAAATATTGTTCATAGATAAACTTGATCATAAACCCACAATTCATCGGTCTCAACAAACACACCACAAAAGAAGATTACATCGAATAGATCTCCACGAGAGAGGGGGAGAACATTGTATTGAGATCCAAAAAGAGAGAAGAAGCCATCTAGCTACTAACTATGGACCCGAAGGTCTGAGGTAAACTACTCACACTTCATCGGAGGGGCTATGGTGTTGATGTAGAAGCCCTCCGTGATCGATGCCCCCTCCGGCGGAGCTCCGGAACAGGCCCCAAGATGGGATCTCGTAGGTACAGAAAGTTGCGGCGGTGGAATTAGGTTTTTGGCTCCGTATCTGGTCATTTGGGGGTACGTAGGTATATATAGGAGGAAGAAGTACGTCGGTGGAGCAACAGGGGCCCCACGAGGGTGGAGGGCGCGCCCGGGGGGGGGGGGGGGTAGGCGCGCCCCCTACCTCGTGGCTTCCCTGTTGGTTGCTTGACGTAGGGTCCAAGTCTCCTGGATCATGTTCGTTTCAAAAATCATGTTCCCGAAGGTTTCATTCCGTTTGGACTCCGTTTGATATTCTTTTTCTACGAAACTCTGAAATAGGCAAAAAACAACAATTCTGGGCTGGGCCTCCGGTTAATAGGTTAGTTCCAAAAATAATATAAAAGTGAATAATAAAGCCTAATAATGTCCAAAACAGAAGATAATATAGCATGGAGCAATCAAAAATTATAGATACGTTGGAGACGTATCAGTGCCCCGACACGTGACGATGGCTATCTTTTCGGACGTGACAAGCCTAGTCACGCCCGGGCAGAAAACCGCAGACGGACTCCATCGGAGCTACGTCGCGATGTGGCCCGATATAGAGGCGCCGCACACCCACTTTTCTTCACTGACGAAGTAATGGAGCATGAATTCCAGAACAGTTTAAACCCGTGAATATTGAATCATACGATGGAACAACTGACCCCGCGGTGTGGATCGAGGATTTTCTTCTCCATATCCATATGGCCTGTGGAGATGACCTCCATGCCATCAAATACCTCCCGTTAAAACTCAAAGGGCCAGCTCGGCGCTGGTTAAACAGTCTGCCTGAAAACTCTATTGGCAGCTGGGAGGATTAGGAAGACTCCTTCCGCGACAACTTCCAAGGTACATATGTCCGGCCACCAGATGCTGATGACTTAAGTCACATAGTTCAACAGCCTAGAGAGTCAGCCAGGAAATTCTGGACTAGGTTCCTAACCAAAAAGAACTAGATCATCGACTGTCCGGATGCCGAAGCCCTAGCGGCCTTTAAACACAGCATCCGCGACGAATGGCTCGCCCGCCACCTCGGCCAAGAAAAGCCGAAGTCCATGGCAGCCCTCACGACACACATGACCCACTTTTGTGCGGGTGAGGATAGTTGGCTGGCCCGTAGCAAAAACACGGCAAGCGAAGCGGGCACCTCCGAGGTCAAAAACAGCAACGGCAAGCTCCGACGCAACAGGCACAAATGTCGAAGCAATAGTGATAACACCGATGACACTACAGTCAACGCCGGATTCAGTGGCTCCAAGTTCGGTCAGCGGAAAAAGCCATGTAAAAGAAACAACTCGGGACCATCCAGTTTGGACCGCATACTCGATCGTCCGTGCCAGATCCATGGCACCCCAGAAAAACCAGCCAACCATACCAACATGGATTGTTGGGTTTTTAAACAAGCCAGCAAGTTAAATGCCGAAAACAAGGAGAAGGGATCGCAAAGCAAGGACGATGACGAGGAGCCCCGGCCACTGAACACAGGGGGACAGAAGAAGTTTCCCCCTCAGGTCAAAACGGTGAACATGATATACACTATCCACATCCCCAAGAGGGAGCACAAGCGCGCGCTCAGGGACGTCTATGCGATAGAGCCAGTCGCCCCAAAATTTAATCCATGGTCGTCGGGATTACCTTCGATCGCCGGGATCATCCGACCAGTATCCTTCACGGCGGTTCGGCTACACTGGTCCTTGACCCAATAATTGATGGATTCCACCTGACGCGAGTCCTAATGGAAGGCGGCAGCAGCCTCAACCTGCTCTATCATGATACAGTGCGGAAAATGGGCATTAATCCATCACGGATCAAGCCCACAAAGACTACCTTTAAAGGAGTCATACCAGGTGTAAGAGGCCCATTGTACGGGCTCAATCACACTAGAGGTTGTCTTCGGATCTCCTTCCGAAGCGAAGAGTTAATCTTTGATATCACCCCCTTTCGCAGTGGCTATCACGCACTGCTTGGACGAACCACATTTGCTCGATTCAATGCGGTGCCACACTATGCTTATATCAAGCTCAAGATTCCCGGACCACGCGGCGTCATAATAGTTAATGGAAACACGGAACGCTCCCTCCACACCGAGGAGCACACCGCTGCCTTAGCAGCAGAAGTACAGAGTGGCCTTTTCAAGCAGAACCTTAATTCGGCGGCCGAGCTCCCGGACACTGTCAAGAGAGTCCAGACTATTCTGCAGCAGGATAGCTCGGCTCGTCAAGGGCTCGACTAGCAATTCGGCCTCCGTCCCAGTCCCGATCAAGTGGCGACATTCGTAGCGCGCGTACATAACTACGCACTCAAAATACCATGGGCATAGACGGAGGCATAACTAGCTTGTGATCCACAATACGGCTCGACCGCCCCCGGACACACACACTTTCACTGTTTCCTTTTTGTCCTTTTTAGGTTTCTTTTCCACAGGCCTTCTGTCGGTGTCAAAACCGGTGGATCTCGGGTAGGGGGTCCCAAACTGTGCGTCTAGGATCGATGGTAACAGGAGACGGGGGACATGATGTTTACCCAGGTTCGGGCCCTCTCTATGGAGGTAATACCCTACTTCCTGCTTGATCGATCTTGATGAATATGAGTGTTACAAGAGTTGACCTACCTCGAGATCATATGTTGTGGTCTAAACCCTAGAGGTATGATGAGTAATGTCATAATCCTCTATCGACTAGCCTGGCCCCGGCTTATATAATGTACCAGAGGCCTAGGATAACAAGAGTCCTAGCCGAATACGTTGGTGGAGAGGAGTCCTTGTCTTGATCACCAAGTCTTGTGGAATCTTCCTCATGCATGTCATCAGCTGTCCGAACTGGCCCATGAGTATACGGCCATGGGGGTCCTTGGTCCAATCTAACTGATCGGGAGACGATGTGGTGAGTACCCCCTAGTCCAGGACACCGTCAGTAGCCCCCTGAACCGGTCTTCAAGTTGGGGATGCTCCTCGATTCTTCCGAACTGTTCTTCATCTTCGGTCGTTGGTCTTGAAAACTGGTTCAACAAATCTTCTTATCTTTGATCTTGAGGATCACCGAAGTAAATCCGAAGGGTTTATATGTTGGGTATCCGAGGAGCCCCTTTAAGTTATCGGCTTTTATCAATGCCTTGTTATTTTTACGCCCACCTCGGGTTCGAAGTTGTCCCCGGGCGGCGGTGTCCTCTTGTATCCGAGCTCCAACGCCGGACTGCATTTCGAGGTATCTTTTGCAGCCGAGCACCAACGCCGGACTGTATCTGAGCTCCAATGCCGGACTGTATACGAGGTGTCATAGATCACCTTGGCTTGAAGAAGTTTAAAGGAAGTTAGCCGAGCTTAATGCCGGAAATGCCCTCTATAGAGCCAGCCACTTGCATCTGAGCTTTATGCCGGACTGCTTCTGAGGTGATGCACCACCTCGGGCTTGGGCTGATTATTTATGGATTTTATTTCCGATGCGTGTAAATTTATTTGCTATCACCATGTATTGCCAGTAGCCCTCAAGGTGTCTGTTGGCCTAAAATCCGAGATGCACCTGAAGGAAAATATGAAACCACTGATCCTAGTAGCTTCTGAGACTCAGGTCGTGAAATCGGCCTGAGGATCAACTCCTAGCTCGGCAGCATACATAGGAATAGAAACACAGTGTAATATATTAGAGGTAATAGTGATCGGCGGACGGGCCCCTGAGAGAGGGTCGTGAGAAGTCGCCGTGATATATCAGCTTGATGCCGGATAATTCCCATATGGTACTTATTGTCGTCCGAAGACGTACTTGTCATAGTTCGGTTATGCCGAACACTGAGCACTTTGAATTTTCTGCATTGAATAGGCAATGCAGTAGCCCCTGAGCCACTGGTCGGGTGGCAACACCAGATCAGGGGATCGATGTGCCCCTTTAATATTTGTAAAGAATGAGCGCAAAGCCCAGTAGCCCCCAAGCCTTAATGTGGGCACGGGTGGCCGAATTAAGGATCGAAGTCCGTTTGACAGAAAATTTTGTTGTGTTTAACACAAACTTCTCGGAAAGAGAATAAAGATCTCTTAAAAGAGCTTAGAGCTGGTCCAAATCCGAGCTTGCCAAGGTAGGCCCCAAGGGGTTTAAAAGATGGAATGTAGTAAATGGATTTTACTCGCAATTTTTATGTGTAATGATTCTATGTATCCAAGTACTTTACATCATTAATGCTCAGATCCGCATTGTACAAAACTTTGTTGACCGACCATCGACTTCAACCTCCTCGGCCAGTAGCTGGGGAGTGTTTGTCCTACTTTATAAAGCCTTTACAAGGGCAAAGTTTTACGACAAACAAGGCAATCCGGTCATACGGTTTTATAAACAAAGGTACACGGAGAGATATGTTATATTACGTTTTAACGTAAGAAACATTTTCCAAAGAAAATAGTCCCGCTATCGGTTCCTTTCTTTGGGTCGTCATGCTTATCAAGATCATGAAAACTCACCTCCGATCAATGTGGGAGGAAAATATTGAGGATTTAGTTCTGCGAAAGTTCCCGAACTCTATGGTATTAATGAACCAAATTTTTTACTTCCGTTGTTGCCGACCAATGTGATCCTTTAAGATTGCTAGCTTTTGGCTCCACCCAGTCTGAGGTACTAACTCGGATGACCCGGTAGTAACGATCACAGAGGTGCTCCCTTTACCACCTAGCCGAACAGTCGGGAACGTAGGGGTAAGCACAGGAGCCAGGTAACCCAGCTTGGCCAAAATCTTAAGTCAAAGTGATGCTTATGTATGGCTTTATAACGATGATTACGGAAGGCAGCAGTTTGTATATTGAATACAAAGGCTTGATGATATATGTTTATTTTGACTCTGTTGCGACCGTTTATCATTTGAAAGTGGCCCATCGTCGGCTTCCACCCCTTTGTAGATGCTACGCAGGGTGTTTCCGCAATAACAAAACAACCCTTAGCCGATGTCTCGGTGCCCGGAGGCGGTTATGTTAGCGGAAACAAGGCAATCAGATATGCGGGCTTTATAACTTTCACTTAGTCATAGGAGCTTTAAACTGGGGAAGCTAGCTACGAGCCCCCGCTTAGTGTTCGGTGACAGCCGAGGTCAAGCCGTGAACACTTCGGCTAATGTTATGAACAACCCGTCATTTAACATAGTCATCGGATTGCTGACCAGTTTACGCTTATTGTGACAGTCAGTTTTCGGCTTTCTCCACTGAGGTGCTTAACCATGTGAGCTGAAAGCACAATCGCAGTGGTTCTCCCTTTGCACACCTAGCCAAACAAAGCGGAACGTAGGAGGCAAGCACAGGAGCCGGCCAACCCAACTATTGACCGAAGACACAATTCGAAACCAATGCATATATAGCAATATCCGAGAATGTTTTTGCCGAATCTCTAAAGGTGTCCGGCGTTGCACTGCGAGACTTATGCTGGAAACACACAAATAGTTTAAAAGTGCCATAGGCTTGGAAAACCAAAAAAACTTCATTAAAAACTTGACGTCCGAACTAGATCAAGTGTTCGGTGCCAATCCGAAAATTGGTCTTAAATTTTTTTGTTTCTGTCATGCATTAATATGACACATCCGATCTCAAGACTTCAAGCGGGTCAGCCAACGGCTTCAACCTCCGTATCCCGAAGGCCGAGTGCTTCTCCGAGGCTAGTTTAGCAAACTAAACTCGAGCGGCTGTAGAGAGAAGCAAGGCTATCCGGCTGTTGACCACACACTTGCGTCGAGAAAGGAGTGATAAAAAAGACTTTGCAACGACTAAGAAGAAAAACAACCCATACAAATTTAAGAGCCCCCAAGTGACTTGGGTAAAAGAATTTTATGTATAATGATTGTATGTACTGAAGTACTTATATCATATCTGTGTTCACCCGAACTTTAAACGCGTCTTAACCGACTGTCGGCTTCTCCCTCTTCGGCCAAGAGCCGAAAAGTGTTATGTACTCCACCTGTCGAGGATATCGACGGTGTTTCCAATAACCAGGCAATCCGGCCATAAGGCTGTAACAGACAAAGCGTGCTCAGGGAACTTATGCTATATTACTGACGAAGTGTAAGAAGCATCTTCGAAGAAAATAGTACCTCCACCGACACCTTTCTTCGGTTGCTCATTGTTACTATGAGACTTGTGCAATATATTTTTTGTACTCATGAGTTCCGTTGTGTGCCGACCATGATTGAAAACAATAAGAGCGCTATCTTTCGGCTTCACCCAGTCTGAGGTACGAGCTCGGATGACCCGATCGTGACAATCGCAGAGGTGCTCCCTTTACTCCCTAGCCGAACAATCGTGAACGTAGGGGTAAACACAGGAGCAAGGCAACCCAGCTTGCGGAACACTTAAGTCAACATGGTGCATATTGTGGCGTAATACACGAACAAGGAATGAAGCCATACAAGTATAATCATATGCAAAAGGAAAAGCTTCATAAAGGAAGCCCCCAAGTAGATGGGGTATTTGAATTTGTGTGTCACAAACAAAGTTTTGACAAGGAAGTTTTTCATAAACAACTTTTTGCCAAAAAAGTATAATGCTTGGTCGAACCGAACAAAATTTAAAACTGAAAGTTTTTGAGCATGAAAGCTACTTAGCTGGTTAATGTGTTCGGCATTGATGACGCGGTCCGAGCTTGATGTGGGACAAGGTTCCATTTCGCAAGCCGGTCCCGAGGTGGCGGAGCGAAGAGCTCGGCACTCCGAAGTGGTGACATAGCATGACCAATGCAGGTCGGCAGAGTGACACCGAAGTCCCTGGCGTGGGTTAATGAAGTGTTGACGAAGCCCCCCGTCCAGCCGAGGTGACAACACTGCCCGACCCGGATCATTTACCTGTGCACAAAAAATAGCGCAAACCGGAGATAATAGTAATAAAATTAAAAAAAAGTTGCATAATTAATAATTTATGCAAAGTGAGTAATAAAAGAAATATGGCCCGTGTGCCGAACACTCGATGAGGTAGAGCTCTCTCAATGATGCCGAAGTCCCCGAGGCAACCGAACACGTCGGTATGGCAACACGACCAACAAGGTGACCACGCGAGCCAATTTACGCCGATTAGGACGACGGCGTCGGCTTGCCGAAGAGACCACGTGACGTAGTCGAAGTCCATTACCTGCACATGTAAAATAGTGCAGGCGAACAACAATAATATAAATATATAAAAATCCTCGCGTAATTAATTTATGCAAGATAATTCATTTAAAGATATGTGGCCTGGCGCCGAAGTCAATGTCGATGCAAGGCGTCAGCGTGATGCGGTAAAGGCGTGGCAAAGCCTAACTTCATAGGTCGGTCCGAGTTCCGGATGTGGCGTTCGCCAGACTATGTATGGAAACTGACCAAACCATCATGCATGTGACCGCCGTTAATGCGGCCACCATTTGATAGACCTGTGTACAAATGATGGAACAAACCAGAGTAATAATTCCTTGGGAAAAATAAACCCAAACAAGCAAAAATTACTAGGATAAATAGCACCTGGTTTATTTGTTGTAGCAATCCGAAGAAAGGTGACTCCCAAAATTGGGACTCGATCCGCACACCCATTGCCCGATGGGCGATAAAGCGACGGCATGGCGATGCTGGCAAAGGTTGGCTTGCCGAGACAAAGCCCTCGGTCCAGCTAACGTGACGAAGCTGGTCGGCTGGTGATGCCGAAGTCACCGGAGTATGTTGATGAAGAAATAGCCAAGTCCCCGGTCCAGCCGAGGTGACGGAGCAGGTCGGTGAGGAGACGTTGCAGCTGCCATGTCAGCCGAGGTGTTGAAGCAGTTCGGCTTGATGGACATCGGCTTGAAGAAGCAATAGTGAGGCCATGCTAACGCAGGTCGTGACTTGTGACGTGGTCAATGCCGGCTTGATGAAGTGACCATGCGGCGATGCCGGTGTGCCCGCTCCGTGTAATCCGTGGGGCAGCGATGTTGGTGCTGATTTATCCTTCGCGATGCCGAACTCTTGTTCGGCTTGCCGAGATGATGATCCGAAGAAGTTGAGCTCGGCTCAACAAAGCGGCGACGTGTCTAGCGTAGGTCGGGAGCCGTGGAGCAATATTGCCGGACTGGTTTGACACCAGCGTGATGGTGAAGATTACCTCGGAGGAGGATTAAAATTTTATAGGTATATGTTTTAAAAACAACGCACAATACCCTAGAAAAAAATTCCTTCAAAAGGGTTGTCCAATATCCCGTTCATGAAGAAACATGAACTCGGGTCGGATTCGTATTCGCGCAGAAAACAAATCTGAAAATTGGTGCACTCATCGGAAGGTTCCCGGAGTTTGAACCATCAGATCGAGCTAAAATTTGGAGGGGTGGTAGATATGGGAATTCCGCAGCAGATGAACGGTTGGATCTTCCAAAGGACCTCCGAGCTGGGCTCTGGAGACCACGCCCTAAACTCGTCTAGATTCCCGTCCAGATTTGATAGGGCTCCGGTATATCGTAGATTGCCAGCGGAACTCGACGAGATTTGGCATGGTTGTTGTAGACTTAATTCCGCACAATTCCACTGAAGGAATTATCAAAGCGATGCTCGAGCAGGTGGTGGCAGAGGACACAAGTTTGCTGTTTGGAAAAAACACCACGGTCGCCCGAGGGCAATGTTGACGTTGAGCCCCCGAGCTCCATGGATGATTCTTCCATGATCATGATAGAGATCGGAGTTGATGTTGATGAAGGCCCTCATCCGAACATGGCAATCGAAGGTAGGGCGCAGTCCTCGGTCAAGCCAAGGTGATCAGTCGAGCCGGGGACGAAGATGCCAACGTCGTAGTTGATCTGCGGTCGAGCCATTGATCCTTTGCCGATCACACAGCGGAACTCTCAATGAAAGCACCATTGTCGGTGTCAAAACCGGCAGATCTCGGGTAGGGGGTCCCGAACTGTGCGTCTAGGATTGATGGTAACAGGAGACGGGGGACACGATGTTTACCCAGGTTCGGGCCCTCTCTATGGAGGTAATACCCTACTTCCTGCTTGATTGATCTTGATGAATATGAGTGTTACAAGAGTTGATCTACCTCGAGATCATATGTTGTGGTCTAAACCCTAGAGGTATGATGAGTAATGTCATAATCCTCTATCGACTAGCCTGGCCCCGGCTTATATAATGTACCAGAGGCCTAGGATAACAAGAGTCCTAGCCGAATACGTTGGTGGAGAGGAGTCCTTGTCTTGACCACCAAGTCTTGTGGAATCTTCCTCATGCATGTCATCGGCTGTCCGAACTGGCCCATGAGTATACGACCATGGGGGTCCTCGGCCCAATCTAACTAATCGGGAGACGACGTGGTGAGTACCCCCTAGTCCAGGACACCGCCACCTTCCTTGATGGCCTGATCACAGGTCCTTTCGAAGGATAAATACACCAAGACAGTAGTAAGCATGGACGTATAGGGGAATTTCCAGGTGGTCTCTTTAAACGACCACTCTACCTATTTTCAGGACCCACACGCAGCTCTCCCTTGGTTGTGGCATATTAAATAGCATGTTGCTTATTGCACTACTTGTATGAATGCGCTTTGACGTATTAACCAAATTATAATGGAAACAGTTTGCTGCTCAAATTCTACGGCTCTAGCTTACTACCCTTTCTTCTTTTCTTCTTTGATAACTTTATCAAATAGCACCCGTACACTTTGGTACGTTTCAATTTGCCAGGGGCTTCATAGCGCCCCGCAATACGGCAACAACGTCCGAACACTTTTTACAGTATAGTTCGGCACCCCGAATTTAGCACTATATGCATTGGCTCCGAATTATGTCTTTGGTCAATAGTTGGGTTGCCCGGCTCCTGTGCTTGCTACCTTACGTTCCGTTATATCGGCTAGGGTAGTGAAGGGAGAACTATTGCGATTGTGCCCTGGTTTACCCGGATGAGCACCTCAGTAGAGAAAACCGAAAACTGACTGTCATGATGCGGCGAGAGCCGGTCAGCTCTTCGGAGGTCTCAAATCTTTTGAGTTTTTTTCGTATTACGTGAGGGATCGGTACTTACCCGATCAGGTGTTTACAGCATCCTAGTTCAGATACTAGGGGCTGCGCCTATATTTTTATTGTCAAACTCCTATGGCTAAGTGAGGGTGCTAAAGCCGCATAGTCCGATTGCCTGGTTCGTTGCGCTAAGCACCTCCTTCAAGGACCAAACAATTGGATCAAGAGTGTTTAGATTACATCCCGAACACCCCCGTACTACCTACGTGGGGGCAGAAGCCGACGACTGGTCAACTCTCAGATTTCACACAACACGGCCCGCACAGGAGGTGAATTTTTTTAAACAAACATTATATTACATAACGACTTTGTTTCATCATACAAGGCAGAGGCAACATGAATGTATTCATTTGAAAATAATGTCTTGCGCACATTGCGTCGCCACAATACGAGACCCCTCCAGGACGTCTTCAAAATACTACTCAGGCGTGCGATGCTCCTTGCCCTCAGGCGGTCCCTCGGTCACAAGCTTGACGGCGTCCATCTTCGCCCACCACACCTTGACGCGGGCGAAGGCCATGCGCGCGCCCTCGATGCAGACCGACCGCTTGACGACGTCCAACCGAGGGCAGGCATTCACCAGCTGCTTCACGAGCCCGAAGTAGCTGCTGGGTATAGCTTCGGCAGGCCACAACCGGATTATTAAATCCTTCATGGCCAGTTCGTTCACCCTATGCAGCTCGACCAGCTGTTTTAGCTGATCGCTAAAGGGCACTGGATGTTCTGGCGCAAGGTATTGCGACCAGAACAGCTTCTCCGTTGATCTCCCTTCTTCGGCTTGGAAGAATTCCGCAGCGTCAGAAACACTGCGCGGCAGATCCGCAAACGCCCCTGGAGAACTCCAAATCCGGGTTAGTAAGAGATACTTCTTCTCCACGTACTTGCTTTGCATACTAAACGCCTTACCCGCCGCGATCTTCTTGGTCTCCTGGATCTCCTGGAGGGCGCCCTGGGCTTCAACCCGGGCCGCTTCCGTGCTTTGGCGAGCCTTGGCGAGTTCGGTCTCTTGAGCCGAAACATCGTGCTCCAAGGTCTCGCATTTCTTCACGGCATCCTGGAGCTCTTGCTGGACCTCATCAAGCCTGGCCTCGTGCTTCTTACGAGCGGCTTGTTCCTTGGCAGCTCTCTCCTCGGCCTCGGCCAGGTCCTTTTTAAGGACCTCGATCTCGGTTGCCGCTCCTACAAATATTATGGCACTACGTTCAATACACATCATTCATTCTTCCTGAATATACAGCAAGTCGCAACATACCTTGCTTGTCCTCCAGTTGCCTTTTTACAAGGCCGAGCTCTTCTTCGGCCCGCTCTAGACTCTGCTTTAGTCCGGAGACCTCCGCAGCATGAGAGGTTGCGGCCAGCAATGACGCTGCTTATTCATATAAGACATCTTTAGTTAGTTTCCTGCAAAAATAAATTGATCCTCTGTCCTGCTTTCCGAACACCGGACAGTGTCTCAGGGGCTACTGTCTATACTAGGACTTTTTCTTTTGCATCACTTACCTCAAAGCCTATCAGTAGGCTGCCGCAGGCTTCGGTCAGTCTGCTCTTGACGGACTGAACCCTCTCAATCACCATACCCATAAGGATACGGTGTTCCTCCACAATGGAAGTGCCTCGTAGCGCTTCCAGTAAATTATCCGGTGCCTCTGGTTGGACAGAGCTCACCGGCGGGATAGGCACACCTCCTTCTCTCGAAGGAGGCTGCTCGCCTGATTCCGGAGCCGTATAGGTCTCCGGAACCGTACTCGGCTGGGGCCGAACTGAACATGGCCCCGATCGCCAGTCTCCACGGGGATCTGCTCCCCCATGTGTCCGGTGGCCGAGGTTTCGCCCTCTGGCACCACCCCGACGGCCTCCTGAACCACTCCCTGGCCCGGGATGGTCCTTTGAGACAACACCTCATTATCGCCCTTGGCCTTGGGAGAGTGAGTGGCCGGCTGTAACTCGCTGGCCATCGCCTTTGAATCCAACGAACCTCCTGATGAGGATCGCAGGGAGCTGTCGTGGGCCGGACTGCAATAGCATAATTAAACATGTTAATACCATGAAGAGGAGAGGCCGGATACATGGACGTATACGGGTTTTTAGTACTTACGATGTGGCCAGGGGCTTGCTTTGGGAGCGTCGCTCTGGGCTGCTGTCGACGTCCCACGTGGAGTTATCCGCGAGGGGGCCCTTCCCCCTCTTGGGCGCCTCCGCCTCCAGATTTGTGGAGGCCACCCTCTTGTTCCTTCCCCCAACAGGGGGAGAGTTGCTTTCTTCCTCCTCCTCGTCGTTGTGTTCGGTGGTAGAGGAGTGAGTCTTGTCTTCGGACGACACGTCCGAAGCTCCTTTGCGGCGAGGTACACTTTTGGCCCCCTTAGTCTTCTTCTTGGCCTTCTTCTCCGACGCCCTGTAGGGCGCTGAAACCAGCATCTTCGCTAGGAGTGGGATAACTGGTTCCTCGGGCAGCGGAGCCGGACACCGAATCCGCTCCGCTTTCTCTGTCCATACCTGAAAAAATAAATAGTGAAGTTTTAGATATCTTCCTTGAACAAGCAAGTAGAGGATGTACCTTGAGACGAGAAAGACTTACCGCACTAGCAGGATAGGCAAGATCGTGCCCGCGGTCTGAGTCTATGTCCGGCGGCGTCTCATTGCCTTTAAAGAGCAACTTCCAGACATCTTCGTGAGTGGTTCCGAAGAGCCTTTCCAAGGTCTGGTGCTTCTCCGGATCAAATTCCCATAAAGGGCATGTTCGGCTCTGGCATGGAAGGATCCGACGAACTAGCATCACCTGGATCACGTTGAAGAGCTTGATGTTTTTATCCACCATGCTTTGGATGCGCATTTGCAGCGCTATTAGTTCGTCTGACGAAGACCAATTTGGGCCCTTCTTTATCCAGGAAGTGAGCCGCATTGGAGCTCCGGATTTGAACTCGGGAGCCGCAGCCCAGGTGGCGTCGCGGGGCTCTGTGATATAGAACCATAGTTTCTGCCACTCTTTGACAGTCTCCACAAAAGTACCCTTGGGCCATGTAACGTTGGGCATCTTGCCCACCATGGCGCCTCCGCACTCTACGTGCTGACCATCCACCACCTTCGGCTTCACGTTGAATATCTTGAGCCACAGTCCAAAGTGGGGAGGAATGCGGAGGAAGGCCTCGCACACGACAATAAATGCCGAGATGTTGAGGAAGGAGTTTGGGGCCAGATCATGGAAATCTAGCCCGTAATAGAACATAACTCCAGAGACGAAAGGGTGGAGAGGAAACCCTAACCCACGGACGAAATGGGGGATGAACACCACCCTCTCATTGGGCTTCGGGGTGGGGACGACTTGCCCCTTGGCCAGAAGCCGGTGGGCGATTTCTTTTGCCAGATACCCGGCCTCCCGAAGCTCGGTGATGTCCTTCTCCTTGACGGAGGAGGCCATCCACTTGCCTTGCGCTCTAGATCCGGACATGGTTGAGTGCTTTCTTAAGGCAGAAAAGATGAGGACTTGGGCGCTGGAGCTCAAGAATGGAAGGGCAGAGAAAGAGAGAAGGCATGGGTGAAGAAAATGGAATCCTTATCTCCTTATAAAGGCAGTGAGTATCAAGTGCCTCCCCACTCGCCTTAAAACTCGCCTGTTCCCAAGGGTTGTGCAAATGGCACGGTTGGATTACCCACGCCCGTATCGATGAGAATCCCGCAATAAGGGGACACGATCTCTGCTTTGACAAGACGTACCAATGAAAACCGCATCTCGAAACATGGAACGGCAGATGAAAACGGTTCGAAATAATGACCGGGCAGACGTGATGTCACCTTACAAAAAGTTGTCAGCGGATTGGACTCGTGAAATATTATACTCTCCGCGGTTGTGTGTAGTACTTGTGTTGCAGATCCGGACACGTTCATTGCGTCCGAAGACTATCTTGGAGTATTCGGAAAGGGGAACCCGCCTTGCAATGCTGAAGACAATCTGCGCGCCGGACACCTCATCATTGAAGCCTGGTTCAGGGGCTACTGAGGGAGTCCTGGACTAAGGGGTCCTCGGACGTCCGGCTTGTTGGGCATGGGCCGGACTCTCCTTGGCGTGGAAGGCAAGCTTGGCGTCCAAATATGAAGATTCCTTTCTCTGTAACCGACTTTGTACAACCCTATTCCCCTCCGGTGTCTATATAAACCGGAGGGCTTAGTCCGAAGAATAATCATAGTCATACATGCTAGACTTCTAGGGTTTTAGCCATTACGATCTCTTGGTAGATCAACTCTTGTAATACTCATATTCATCAAGATCAATCAAGCAGTAAGTAGGGTATTACCTCCATAGAGAGGGCCCGAACCTGGGTAAACATTGTGTCCCCTGTCTCCGGTTACTATCGACCTTAGACGCATAGTTCGGGACCCCCTACCCGAGATTCGCCGGTTTTGACACCAACACCTGGTCCTCCTCCCATTACTTCCCTCATGCATGCACGATGCTAAATGAAGGAGGATGCATCATTGGCCGTTCAACATTTCAGGAACCGCTACCCCTCCCTCATCTGCATTAAAGCTGTATCGGGAAATGCACTGCCCATTGTCAAATCAAATAATACTGCGCCGCCCACTGCACGCCCGGCTGAACACGCCTCCTCGCCTCCATCAAACCCCTCCGGTAAACCCGCATGCAAACCGAGAAACCTACTCCGGCCACACGCCTGTTCATGAGCGGGCCGGAATTAAACGCAACATCGACCGAGCTCCTCCTGTCCGCCCTTAGTTTAAATGAGGCCAGACGCCGGCCAAGCTCCCACCGTCCACCCTCTATTTAAACGAGGCCAGACAGACAGCTGGCAATAATCTCACCCCTCCGCCGCTCCCCCATCTCCTCCTTCACCATTTTCCACTCTTCCGATGGCTTCTGAGGAGCCGTTCTTCGGCATACTACCCGGCTGGGTGGCCCGCCGAGCCCTCCGGATACGGGCGAGGCCGCTCGGTGCTTCATCAACCTCGCTTGGCCCGACGGAGCCAGTTGCCGCCCCAATCTGGCGCGTGGTTCAGCAACTCGCCGCTCCAGTCCAGCTCAATGAGGAGTGGCGAGTTGCTCCACGCCGGTACGGTGGCGAGGACGCCGGTACGAGCGTCGTCGCTACCACGTCGTACCGCGCCACCAGTGTCTGCGGTAGCCACGCCTCTCGTGTCTATGGGCGCGCCTCCTGTGCCTGCGGCCGCGCCTCCCGTGCCTGCGGCAACGCCATGCAGGCAGAGACAGAAGCCGGGTGCATGGAGAGCGACGAGTCGGTGGCCAGCTTCTCCGTGTCCGCCGCCATCATCAAGGAGAAGTAGAACACGGGAGGCCGCCGCCACTTGGGTCCCATGAAGGCCACCGTCGATGCGACGGCTGCGCATTCAAGTGGTTTCTTTGCTGCTTCGTCTCTTCCGAGGACCTTCGTCGACCCCGCAAGTGTTTGCCAGACATGAGGAAGACAAAGGGATCCGCGGGCGGCCATTTTGATTAGGTACTCCCTCTCCAGCTGGCGGGAATATTTGTTCTAAGAATGGATAAATTGGATGCATCTATAACTAAAATAAGTCTAGATACATCCATTTCTAGGACAAGTATTTCCGGACGGAGGGAGTATTACGGATTAGCACCGCTTAGTTCATGTAAATGTAATGAAATCCATCATGTTTATATGAAGATCTGGCTTTTTTTATACGAAATCCTGCATGCTTATATGAAAACAATCCATGTTTGCACGAATTTCATCTGGTTGGTTAGAGTTATGAAAATGTATGCCGCTGGCATTTGATGTCATCCTCCGCGGACGGAAGCAGGAGAAAATTTGCCGGCTGCCGTTGGAGATGTTCTTATGCTGGAAATAATAGAGTCACATCCAATCCATTTGAGTTAATTGCGCGTATGATTCTCCCTCTATAAAAAGTTAAATGCATGTACAGTGTACACGTGACTTGCAGGGTGGCTACAGCTTCGTATAGAAAGTTAAAAAGAAACAAGTCCATCCTTAATCTTGTATTCTAAGTACTCTGTGGGTTCCACTGTCAGTACATTAGAGAAAGAAGTATCTACTAAATAAGTAATATATAATATAAAAATCTAAAGTTAAAGACAAAATTCGAACTCAGGTCATCGCGTTGCGAGCATCCGACGCTAACCAGTCCAACACATTTTTGTTGTAGACCATGCTGGAGATATATCTCCATGTCTACTCTTATACTCCATCCGTTCCTAAATATTTGTCTTTTTCAGATTTCAAATGGACTACCACATACGGATGTGTATGTAGACATATTTTAGAGTGTAGATTCACTCATTTTGCTCTGTATGTAGTCACTTGTTGAAATCTCTAAAAAGACAAATATTTAGGAACGGAGGGAGTAGAAAACAGAGTTGGTGATGATGGTGTGCGTGCCATCCTGCAATATAGGCCGTCAGATTTACATCTAACGGATAGGAAGGAAACTATGGCAATTTTGCAAAAAGATACGCACACGCCTCTCCACGTGTAACATCCCAAATTTTCAATTTGGTAAGTTATACATAGATCATCATTGCATATCATGTTTTATTGCATTTTGACAAATCCTCAATAAATCCTAAGCAACTCAAGGACCCTCGGAGAGAGTTGGGGATTTTCTCGAATTTTCATATTGGATTTTCATCAAATAACAAGACGAGGATTTTTGTTTTTAATCATTTTTCTCTCCGGAAAAATATTTCATTTTAAAAAATAAAAGAGAGGAGAAAATATGACTTCTCCAAAACAAATGAAATACTGGAGGAAAAGTGTTAAAATCATTCATTGGAATTTATTCGGATTTTATTTGCGTTAAAAATATTGCATGTTTTCAAAAAAATTATTTTTGTGTTAAAAAAATGTTCACCCTATTCTAGATTTTCTAACTAGACGGGGAAAATTTGTTTTATCTTTTTTTGGAATTTTATTTATTTTTCTACGAATTATTTTCCGCGGAACGTTTTAAAAAAAATGCACCGCGCCCGACTGGGCCGAGGCCCAGCCGAGCCGCAGGCCGGCCTGCCCGCGTCATCCTCCTCGCGCACGCAGTGCCGCCGCCGCTCGGAGTCCGGCACCCGCACGCCCCCGCCAGCGCCCCCTTCCCCAAGCCACCTCCACCCCCCCATATAAATACCCCCGCACCCCCCCTCTTCCCTCATCCCGCCGCCGCCCGCCTTGCCCCGCACCCGCCGCCGCCGGAGCCGAGCACGGGAGCCGCCGCCGCCGCCGTTTGCCGCCCCCTCGCACCCCCCTCGCACCCCGCACCCCGCGCCCTCGCCGCCCCTCGCCGGAGAAGCCGGAGCCCCGCCGGAGCACGCCCCTGACGAGGTAGCCTCGCCTCGCCTCGTTTGCCGGTTTTTGTTAAAAAAACCGTTCGTTTAAAAAAAAACCTAGATCGGTTTTTTTTCGGATTTGTTTTTTTTGCGAGCGTTCATCGAACCGTTCGTTTTAACGAACGCGTTCGTCGGTTTTTCTCTGTTAACGAACGTCCGTTCTTTAACCGTTCGTCCGTTTTCTTTTTTTTCGACGGATTTTTCTGCGATTATCTCAGATTCGATTTCTGATCGAATCTTCGTTTCTGTTTAACTTCTCGCTCGTTTATCGGAATCAGGCGATTCAAGCGCCTAGAGTTTCGTCTCGAAATTCTCTTTCCGTTTAACCTACTCAAACAAGTTTTTGCTACTGTAAAATTTGACCTAGATCCAAATTAGTAAATGAAGCTTCTTTCTTTCGCAGTTTGACTTTTGTTGCTTCTTTCGAGTTGATTCTTTTTGCAAACCGGAGTTCTTAAGATGAACTTTCTGGTTGGATCTTTCAATCGAGTTTTACCTGTGCATTAGATGAGTACTTATTGTTTGCTTGTTTGTTTGCGATAGAGTACCCGAAGTGTGCCGCTTGTTACTTCGAATCGCTAGGTTTTGCGGATCATGAGCAAGGCAAGTAACACTTTGTTCATACTTTCCATACCCAGTTTTATTGCATTAGTTCTATTCCTCAAACATTGCATGGTTAGGACCTAATTAAATTGTGGGTATTGGGAAGTAGTTGAGGTAGTACCTATTACCTGTTTTATTTATCAAACCCTTGGGAGTTACTTCTACGTTGCTATTCTATTGCCATGCTATGCTCGTAGACGTGGATTGGGTTTGAGTGATATTCATGACAGATGTGAGATTGTTAATAATGGTTTACCTAAGGTGGCAACTAAAACTCACATCTGGGTGGATTGAGGCACCTGGAGAATCCAGTGTTGTCTGTTTGTATAAGGACCGCCACCCAGGCTCAAAGGGATCATAAGATTATTCATGCTAGAAACTTCCGTGTGCAGCCACAAGCTATTATGGGCTCTAGCATAGTTGAGTAGGTTACATGATCTCTTGAAGAGGTGGGCTAGCAGATGTAGGGGAAAGTAGGTGTACCGGTCCACCCAGAGTAAAGAGTGATTGTTTCGGAAAGACTGTGTCTCGGTCATCCGTTTCTCAAACATCAGGCAGTGCGAGAATCAAGCGGAGGCGATCGAGTCTTGTGGGGAAAAGTGCGCAAACCTCTGCAGAGTGTACAAACTAATCATGGTTAGCCGTGTTCCCGGTTATGGACAACTTGAGTATCTAGTACCTGGATTATCATTTGAATCTCATCACCATGTTACTTTTAATTAATTTTGTTGGGTTAATGATGACACTTAATTGGGATTGAGTTGGTGGTACCTTCTCAATGTTTCACAACCACCATGATAGTTAAATAAAATTTATTCCTTTGAAGTAGGGAAAAATTGGCTTTTCGCATAAAACTTAACCATAGAGCTTTCCACCAGCCATATATGCATGTAGTATAGCATTATTATTGTTCATTATTCTCTATGTGCTACTTTGCCAGCATATTCTATGTGCTGACCCGTTTTCGGGCTGCAACGTTTCATGTTGCAGACTTTTCAGACGACGAGTAAGGTGCCTTAGGTCGTGGTCTTATACTCAGTGATGCCGCTGGAGTTGATGGACTCACTTATCTTCCAAGTCTTCCGCTGTTATCGTTTTTAGATGGCCTTAAGCCATGTTTATCATACTTAGCTCTTTGGAGATATTCGATGTAATAAGTGTGTGATTGCTACTCTGTTATAAATCCTCCATTTGTACTGTGCGTGTCAGCATTACTGATCCAGGGATGACACTGGTGCACAGCAGCACAGACCATTTGAGGTCTGGTCGCTACAAAGTTGGTATCAGAGCACACGCTGACTGTAGGACACGACCACTAAGCTTAAGCCCTAGAAAGCTTCTCTCTTCTCATTTCTGACCCCTCTCCTTCTTTCTACTCTTTTAGGAATGGCGGATGCAAGGAGCAAGTTCATGCAACCAGATGAAGACACGCCTTTTGGTCGACACTTGAAGGAAGTCACTAAGTATTTGAACATAGGAATACCAAGCATCACCGGAACCTACAACGCCACATTACCCGAAGAGGAGAGCTGGAAGATTCAAGTCCACATCCCAGGAAGGACGTTTGTGCCAGTTACTGAACCCATAAGATTGGTTTTTGAAGCACCTGGAGTTTAGAGAAGAGCATGGCCGCACACATCGCCATGGGACGCATTGGAGAAGTCTACCACCAGGAGCTTAAGGATACTATTTATCAAATTTGTGGACGCCGAGACGCGCAATGGGAGATGATCAGAACCAAGAAGGATGGATCAATCGCAGCTTTCATCCAGGAGCAGAACCAACATATTCGTCGCCAGGAGAACCAGATGTGCACAGACAAGGAAGAACTGAAGAAGGCATTGACGAAGATCAAGGAGCTGGAGGAAGAACTCAAGGCTACACGCGAGGATTATATGGAGGAAATCATCGCACTAGTAGGGAAGAATGACGACCTGGAGAAGAAGATTGGAGTATTCATGGGAAATCCAGTGCCAAAAGCAGAAGTTGACGAATGCACTTGTCCGGATAACTACATCATCATCGACGACACCGACTCGGAACCAAGTGAAGATGACTTTGTTGATGAAGCTGGAGCAGACATCATGGAGTCTTCAACGGATCAAAATTTTTAGTAGACCACCATATCAGTAGTAGTTTTCCCCCATTTAATAGTATAGTTCAAGCACTTTGTAACGCTAGTTAGATCGCTTGTTTTGCCTTGTTTGAATTGATTGAGTGATATTGATTGTATTTGTCTCATGAGCATATGGGTAGTGTTTTCCCTCTAGACCTCATTCTATTCTTAACTCTCATCTTTTCTAACCTATCAGATGCCTCCGAGACGCGACACCGGATTTGTTTTCCCACCGGAGATCACTCAGCTGATTCAGCAACAGAATGCCCTGATGCAAGTGTTAGTGCAGAACCAAGGCAAAAACAACAACAACAACCCACCGCCACCACCACCTGTTGATCACTTAGCCCGTTTCTTAAGGCTAAACCCGCCGGTGTTTTCCAGTAGCACCGAGCCGATTGTTGCGGATGATTGGCTCCGCAAAGTTGGAAGGGAGTTGACCACTGCAGGATGCACAGATGCGGAAAGAGTGCGTTTTGCTGCACATCAGCTGATGGACCCGCAGCATCATGGTGGGAGAATTATACAACCACGCACCCCATTGACACTGTCACATGGGACCAGTTTCAGCAAGCTTTCCGTACAGCTCATGTTTCAGCAGGAGCTATGGCTATGAAGAAGCGCGAGTTTCGCAACCTACGCCAAGGAGGACGCACCGTAGGCCAGTATGTGGAGGATTTCAGTAAGTTAGCACGTTATGCCCCAGATGACGTTGCTACAGATGCTGCTAAGCAGGAATTTTTTTTGGAAGGGCTGAATGATGAGCTGAGTATGCAGTTGATGGTAGCAACCTTCAACAACTACCAGGAGCTGGTAGACAGAGCTCTCATGATTGAAGGGAAGCAACAGCAGATTGAAAACCGTAAGAGGAAGTATGGACAAGGGAAGTACAATACTGGAGCTCAGCAGAAGCCACGATTTACCCCGAAGCCGGGAGGACAGTTTCAGCATACCCATGGAGGAGGTAGTTCGCACAACCATAGCGGCTCCAAGAATGGTAATGGGAATGGAGGAACCAACGGACAGAACCGCCCCAACCCATCCACCCCAACCAAGAGGGATCTAAGTCACATTACTTGTTCCAAGTGCCAGAAGACTGGACACTATGCAACTGATTGTCCTGAAGCCCAAAATGGAAATGGCAATGGAAGCTCTGGGAAGAAGCCGAACCCGTTCAACAAAGGACATGTGAACCACGTGAGCGTGGAGGAGGTTGAAGCTCAGCCTGATGCAGTAATAGGTAAGTTTTTGGTTAAGTCATTTACTGCAACCGTTCTTTTCGATACTGGTGCATCGCATTCATACATATCAAGGGGATTTGTGAATAAGTTTAAGATGTCCACCCAAGTTCTCAAAACCCCTATGTTAGTAACCTCGCCAGGAGCAGAGTATATGGCCAGCCAAGGATGTTTTCAGATACCATTGGCCATTGGTAGGCATGTTTTCCCCTCAGACCTCATAGTTTTGGAGTCGCAAGGTTTGGATGTGATTTTGGGAATGGACTGGCTATCGTTGTATGGAGGAAACATCGATTGTGCCAGCAAGACGATTTTGCTTACCACCCCGGAAGGAAAAAGGATCAAGTATGTATCCCGGCATATGCCGAAAAGGACTCAAGTGAATTCCTTATCAGGAGTTGTACAGGAGGAAGTACCAGTGGTGAAGGACTATCCGGATGTATTTCCAGAAGAGTTGCCAGGCATGCCACCGGATAGAGACATTGAGTTCTTGATTGAACTTTTGCCAGGCACGGGGCCAATATCTAAGAGACCGTACAGGATGCCCGCAAAAGATTTGGAGGAAATTAAGAAGCAGATCAAGGAGTTACTGGATAAAGGCTATATTCGCCCAAGTTCGTCACCTTGGGGATCACCAGTACTTCTAGTGGAGAAGAAAGATGGATCGCTGAGGATGGTTGTTGATTACCGTGGATTGAATGAAGTGACCATCAAAAACAAGTACCCGCTGCCGATGATCAATGATTTGTTTGATCGCCTACAAGGAGCTAAAGTATTTTCCAAGATCGATCTACAATCAAGATACCATCAGTTAAAGATTCGAGAGCAGGATATACCTAAGACGGCTTTTACCACCAGATATGGATTGTATGAGTATACCGTTATGTCATTTGGTCTGACTAACGCACCTGCCTATTTCATGAACCTGATGAACAAAGTGTTTATGGAGTTTTTGGATAAGTTCGTCGTGGTGTTCATTGACGATATTTTAGTCTTTTCCAAGAATGAGGAAGAGCATGAGGAGCATTTACGATTGGTACTTGAGAAGCTTAGAGAACATCAGTTATATGCCAAGTTCAGCAAATGTGAATTTTGGCTGAAAGAAGTTGGATTCCTCGGACATGTTATTTCTGGAGAAGGAATAGCAGTGGACCCTGCCAAGGTTGACACAGTGACAAGTTGGGAATCACCCACGACAGTTGGAGAAATCCGGAGTTTTCTTGGACTTGCAGGATACTACCGGAGATTCATCGAGAATTTCTCGAAGATTGCTAAGCCCATGACTGAGCTATTGAAGAAGGACACCAAATTCAATTGGACTGGGGAATGTGAAGCTAGTTTCCAAGAGCATCACCAGTGTTGATTCTGCCAGATCAACGCAAGGATTATGAAGTTTATTGTGATGCTTCTCGTCGAGGACTTGGAGCAGTGCTTATGCAGGAAGGAAGAGTTGTGTCATATGCTTCACGACAACTTAAACCCCATGAGAAGAATTATGCTACGCATGATTTGGAATTAGCAGCCGTGGTGCATGCATTGAAGACATGGAGACATTTTCTCATCGGAAACCATTGTGAGGTGTACACGGATCACAAGAGTTTGAAGTATATTTTCACGCAGAAGGAGTTAAATCTCAGACAGAGGAGATGGTTGGAGCTCATTAAAGATTATGATATGAGATTGCATTATCACCCTGGAAAGGCTAACGTAGTAGCAGACGCGTTGAGCCGCAAGAGTCATGTCAACACCCTCATGACAGGAGAGCTACCTCAAGAGTTAGCCGAGGACCTTCGCGAGCTATGTTTGGAGATAGTCCCAAGAGGCTATTTAGCGACATTGGAGATTCAGTCTACCTTGATGGAAAGGATCAGAGAAGCTCAGAAAACAGACAAGGAGATTGAAGAGATAAAGGAGAAGATGAGCAAAGGAAAAGCCAAGGGATTTCGTGAGGACGAGCACGATACCTTATGGTTTGAGGACCGCGTATATGTGCCAAATAATCCGGAGATCAGGAAGTTGATTTTCCAAGAAGCCCATGATTCACCGTACTCGATTCACCCAGGGAATACCAAGATGTATTTGGATCTGAAGAATACTTTCTGGTGGACCGGAATGAAGAAGGATATTGCTGAGTTTGTAGCAGTTTGTGATGTATGTCAGAGAGTGAAGGCAGAGCATCAAAAGCCAGCAGGATTGCTACAACCATTGCCGATACCCGAATGGAAGTGGGATAAAATAGGCATGGATTTTATCACAGGATTACCCAGGACTCGTGCAGGCTATGACTCAATATGGGTTGTAGTCGACCGTTTGACGAAAGTGGCTCATTTCATTCCAGTGAAGACCACTTACACCAGTGCTAAGCTGGCAAAGATACATGACCAGGATCGTATGTTTGCA
This sequence comes from Aegilops tauschii subsp. strangulata, assembly GCF_002575655.3. Taxonomy (NCBI): domain Eukaryota; kingdom Viridiplantae; phylum Streptophyta; class Magnoliopsida; order Poales; family Poaceae; genus Aegilops; species Aegilops tauschii. The sequence goes on along the minus strand of NC_053041.3, from coordinate 261,480,490 downwards.
TGGAGTTCCGAGGACCATTGTATTAGACAGAGGAACCCAATTTACCTCGAAGTTTTGGAAGCAGTTACATGAAACATTGGGAACCAGGCTGGAATTTAGTACAGCTTTTCACCCACAGACTGATGGACAGACCGAGAGAGTCAACCAGATTTTGGAGGACATGTTGAGAGCTTGTGCACTAGATTATGGATCTAGTTGGGACGACAACCTGCCATATGCGGAGTTTTCTTATAACAACAGTTATCAAACCAGTTTGAAGATGGCCCCTTTCGAAGCTTTGTATGGAAGGAGGTGTAGAACACCGTTGTTATGGGACGAAGTTGGAGACCGTCAGTTGTTTGGACCAGATTTGATTAAGGAGTCTGAACAGAAAGTGAGGTTGATTCGCGATAGGCTCAAGGTAGCCCAGTCCAGGCAGAAGAGTTATGCTGATTCTAAACGAAAGGAGACAGTTCACGAAGTCGGAGACAGAGTGTATCTTCGAGTATCACCAGTTCGAGGAGTGAAGCGTTTTGGAGTTAAGGGAAAGTTAGCGCCCCGTTTTACCGGACCATACAGAGTTGTGGAACGTATGGGAGAGGTTGCCTACAAGCTGGAATTGCCCGAATGATTGTCTGGAGTTCATGATGTATTTCACGTCTCCCAGTTGAAGAAGTGCCACGCAGAGATGGCTGAGATACCACTGAGAGATATTGTGCCACTGGAAGCAATTCAGTTGGAAAGTGATTTGACCTATGAGGAGAAGCCAGTTAAGATTCTTGAGTATGCCAGCGGAGTTACCCGCAGCAAGGTTATCAAGTTTTGCAAAGTCTAGTGGAGTCACCACACGGAAGATGAAGCCACCTGGGAGCGAGAGGAAGATCTACGGAAGGACCACTCCCACCTGTTTTCTAGCCAACCCGAATCTCGAGGGCGAGATTCATCTTAAGGGGGGTAGGTTTGTAACATCCCAAATTTTCAATTTGGTATGTTATACATAGATCATCATTGCATATCATGTTTTATTGCATTTTGATAAATCCTCGATAAATCCTAAGCAACTCAAGGACCCTCGGAGAGAGTTGGGGATTTTCTCGAATTTTCATATTGGATTTTCATCAAATAACAAGACGAGGATTTTTGTTTTTAATCATTTTTCTCTCCGGAAAAATATTTCATTTTAAAAAATAAAAGAGAGGAGAAAATATGACTTCTCCAAAACAAATGAAATACTGGAGGAAAAGTGTTAAAATCATTCATTGGAATTTATTCGGATTTTATTTGCAATTTTAATTGCATTAAAAATATTGCATGTTTTCAAAAATTTATTTTTGTGTTAAAAAAATGTTCACCCTATTCTAGATTTTCTAACTAGACGGGGAAAATTTGTTTTATCTTTTTTTGGACTTTTACTTATTTTTCTACGAATTATTTTCCGCAGAACGTTTAAAAAAAATGCACAGCACCCGACTGGGCCGAGGCCCAGCCGAGCCGCAGGCCGGCCCGCCCGCGTCATCCTCCTCGCGCACGCAGCGCCGCCGCCGCTCGGAGTCCGGCACCCGCACGCCCCCGCCGGCGCCCCCTTCCCCAAGCCACCTCCACCCCCCCATATAAATACCCCCGCACCCCCCTCTTCCCTCATCCCGCCGCCGCCCGCCTTGCCCCGCACCCGCCGCCGCCGGAGCCGAGCACGGGAGCCGCCGCCGCCGCCGTTTGCCGCCCCCTCGCCGCCCCCTCGCACCCCCCCGAGCACCCCGCACCCCGCGCCCTCGCCGCCCCTCGCCGGAGAAGCCGGAGCCCCGCCGGAGCACGCCCCCGACGAGGTAGCCGCACCTCGCCTCGTTTGTCGGTTTTTATTAAAAAATCGTTCGTTTAAAAAAAACGCTAGATCGGTTTTTTTTCGGTTTTGTTTTTTTTGCGAGCGTTCATCGAACCGTTCGTTTTAACGAATGCGTCCGTCGGTTTTTCTCTGTTAACGAACGTCCGTTCTTTAACCGTTCGTCTGTTTTCTTTTTTTTTCGACGGATTTTTCTGCGATTATCTCAGATTCGATTTCTGATCGAATCTTCGTTTCTGTTTAACTTCTCGCTCGTTTATCGGAATCAGGCGATTCAAGCGCCTAGAGTTTCGTCTCGAAATTCTCTTTTCGTTTAACCTACTCAAACAAGTTTTTTCTACTGTAAAATTTGACCTAGATCCAGATTAGTAAACGAAGCTTCTTTCTTTCGCAGTTTGACTTTCGTTGCTTCTTTCGAGTTGATTCTTTTTGCAAACCGGAGTTCTTAAGATGAACTTTCTGGTTGGATCTTTCAATCGAGTTTTACCTGTGCATTAGATGAGTACTTATTGTTTGCTTGTTTGTCTGCGATAGAGTACCCGGAGTGTGCCGCTTGTTACTTCGAATCGCTAGGTTTTGCGGATCATCAGCAAGGCAAGTAACACTTTGATCATACTTTCCATACCCAGTTTTATTGCATTAGTTCTATTCCTCAAACATTGCATGGTTAGGACCTAAATAAATTGTGGGTATTGGGAAGTAGTTGAGGTAGTACCTATTACCTGTTTTATTTATCAAACCCTTGGGAGTTACTTCTACGTTGCTATTATATTGCCATGCTATGCTCGTAGACGTGGATTGGGTTTGAGTGATATTCATGACAGATGTGAGATTGTTAATAATGGTTTACCTAAGGTGGCAACTAAAACTCACATCTGGGTGGATTGAGGCACCTGGAGAATCCAGTGTTGTCTGTTTGTATAAGGACCGCCACCCAGGCTCAAAGGGATCATAAGATTATTCATGCTAGAAATTTCCGTGTGCAGCCACAAGCTATTATGGGCTCTAGCATAGTTGAGTAGGTTACATGATCTCTTGAAGAGGTGGGCTAGCAGATGTAGGGGAAAGTAGGTGTACCGGTCCACCCAGAGTAAAGAGTGATTGTTTCGGAAAGACTGTGTCTCGGTCATCCGTTTCTCAAACATCAGGCAGTGCAAGAATCAAGCGGAGGCGATCGAGTCTTGTGGGGAAAAGTGCGCAAACCTCTGCAGAGTGTACAAACTAATCATGGTTAGCCGTGTCCCCGGTTATGGACAACTTGAGTATCTAGTACCTGGATTATCATTTGAATCTCATCACCATGTTACTTTTAATTAATTTTGTTGGGTTAATGATGACACTTAATTGGGATTGAGTTGGAGGTACCTTCTCAATGTTTCACAACCACCATGATAGTTAAATAAAATTTATTCCTTTGAAGTAGGGAAAAATTGGCTTTTCGCATAAAACTTAACCATAGAGCTTTCCACCAGCCATATATGCATGTAGTATAGCATTATTATTGTTCATTATTCTCTATGTGCTACTTTACCAGCATATTCTATGTGCTGACCCGTTTTCGGGCTGCAACGTTTCATGTTGCAGACTTTTCAGACGACGAGTAAGGTGCCTTAGGTCGTGGTCTTATACTCAGTGATGCCGCTGGAGTTGATGGACTCACTTATCTTCCAAGTCTTCTGCTGTTATCGTTTTTAGATGGCCTTAAGCCATGTTTATCATACTTAGTCTCTTTGGAGATATTCGATGTAATAAGTGTGTGATTGCTACTCTGTTATAAATCCTCCATTTGTACTGTGCGTGTCAGCATTACTGATCCAGGGATGACACTGGTGCACAGCAGCACAGACCATTTGAGGTCTGGTCGCTACACCACGTTTGCAAATAAGGCCTTCTCTCGTTCATCCTTTTCTCTACTCTTACTAGCAATATGCCCGTGCGTTGCAATGGATCCAAAATATAATAATACATGCTCACAAACTTGAAAGAAGAACATTCTAGTTTAGTGTATATATCACTAAAAATATACTCGTATTAGGTTTCAATCAAAATATATTCCTTGTGGCTATTTTGATGAGGTGGGGGAGGGATGTGGTTGGTTTCAATATACTAAGGGGTTTCTGCAAATTGGAGTAGAGAAGTGGGGTCTTATTGCAAAAAGCCACGACTTACATCATAGTCGTTAGATGCAGATCTGATGGTCAGAAATGACGGATGGCAGACACACCGTCATCCCCAACCGAGTCTTTTATAGGAGTAGAGATAAAAAAACAGAGTTGGTGATGATGGTGTGCCTGCCATCCTGCAATATAGGTCGTCCAATTTATATCTGCCCGATAGGAAGGAAACTATGGCAATTTTGCAAAAAGATACCCACACCCCTCTCCACATTTGCAAATAAGGCCTTCCCTCGTTCATCCTTTTCTCTCACAAGATAAACTACTCATATAATGCATCTTGATGTTCTGTGCAATGCATGGGCATCTTGCTAGTCTCTCACAAGATAAACTACTCACACAAATGCATCTTGATGTTCCGTGCAACGCACGGGCATCTAGCTAGTTTCTTTTAAAATAGTTACTGCGATAATTGGGTTGAAGTGACATAGAAAAGGTTGTCTTGTTAATTAATAGAAAACAGGGTGAAAACTATCACATGAGGCCGGTAAAAACAAAGCACATTGGGCTCAGCGTCATCGTCACTACAACTGTGCGCGCGCAAGAAGTCTACATATTGAGGGGGCTACGGAGAAAAAGACGTATCGAGTGTGTCTGAGCGAGGCACAGAGACACAATGTTTGAGAGATAAACCAATTGACAGATTAAGATCAGATCGAGGTGTCATCCTTCTGCTGTCATTGTTGGGGTTGGGGTGGGGGTGGGGAGGGGGAGGGAGAGAAAGACGTATCAAGAGTGTGTGCGGTATGCACAGAGGCACAACTAGCGAGTGTGTGTGTATCTGTGTGTGTTTGAAAGAGGAGTAGATAGATTACTATCAAGATCGAGGTGCCACCCTACTCCTTCGGTGTCGGGTAGTGTGTGTGTGTGTTTGAGAGAGAAGCCAGTCGATAGATTATTATCAAGATCGAGGTGTCACCCTACTCCTTCGATGTCGGGAAGTGTGTGTGTGTGGGTGGTGGGGTGGGGGCAGTGACACTTACATATCTCTACTGTTATAAAAACAGAGTTGGTGATGATGGTGTTCCTGCCATCCTGCAATATAGGCCATCCAATTTATATTTGATGGATAGGAAGGAAACTATGGCAATTTTGCAAAAAGATACCCACACCCCTCTCCACATTTGCAAATAAGGCATTCCCTCGTTCATCCTTTTCTCCCACAAGATAAACTACTCATACAAATGCATCTTGATGTTCCGTGCAATGGATGGGCATCTTTCTAGTAGGGAGAAGGAGTTTGTGTGACACATATGTATATTAAGGGATAGGTAGATAGGATGTCTGCGAGGCATACTTAAAGCATCACGGAGATAAACAAACGGTGTGCATGCAAGCGCCGAAAAAATGAAGCGATAAACAATGTCTACGCGCGCGCACGTGTGTGTGTGTGTGAGAGAGAGAGAGAGCGAAATCTCAAAACAAAAGGTGCTCTGCTGGAAATTGTATGTATTCATATGGTTCCGGAACTCGAGTTAACCTTAGGCATATGTGTGAGAGACGTAATTATCCTTTGAGACATTAATGGCTGTGGGTGGGTGGAATTAAAGGGATGGGCATGTTCGACAGAGAGAGCGTGTGTGTTTCTGTGTGAGAGACTTGTAGGAGGGGTTAGAAAGACGAATTCTAACCTTGACGGAGGGAGAGAAATACACGAAGTGTGCGTGTGTGATTTTGATGCCCATGAGGAAATGAGATATGTATGCGTGTGAGAGAGATTGCACAATTCATTCATGTATCACTATCTAGCGATCGTGGACGTGCATCGCTTGAACATAAATCAATATCTACTTCGTATCGTGGCCAAAGGTACAATATCAATTCAACGCTATAAAGATTGGACACTCACATATCACATTTTTTTATCTAAATAAACCTTTTCAATTGTGCATGCCAAAGTTACAGTGATGTTTCTTCAAACAACCAATGTAGCTATCATGTACATGCACCATTGTTACTCTTGCATTCAAATTCATTAGTCTGGGATGATTTAAGGTTCTATTATGAAGTAATATATGTAATATTCATATATGAATTCAACGGGTACGCAATTTATGAAATGGAGGCTATGTAATCATATGAGATAACACTTTTAAGTAGCGGACTACAATATCCATTTCTTTTGTGGGACTACAATATCCATTTCTTTTTGTGCGCCTCTACACTAACACGTCAATGCATTATGTTTAAAGTAAATAACCAATGGCACTAAATTATCTATTTACACGAGAAATACATAGGCTGAGCGTTTGATCCCTTTTTTTGTGAACGCACCTCTACACCCGTACGATTGGCCGCGCCCGTGTGAACGTCCAAGTTATCGGCGCATCATCCCGAGTTATTGTCATTTTTTCTGGGGTGGAGTTCACACTAGTTATTAATTGCTGACGCGTGCCCCGTGTACACAGTCTCGCATGACCTTCCCGCTAGCACGGTCCAAAATTAGTTGGAACTGGATACGAACGATCCCGCGGGCGGCAAAATCTCCCGCCTCCTTCTAAAATTTCCGCCACCTAGTCTTTAGCATGCACAATTCCCCTTTTGTCCTTGGTGCACGGAGAACAACAATAACAATACCGCCCTCATCTACATAATAGGTCAGGGCTGCTTTGGTAACTTCCGGTTCCCCCCACCACATGGCACCCACATTTCCTCTCCCCCTCCCGCAAAAACGACTAACTCTACAACACCAGAGCATCTTACATCACGCCGTTCGTACTTCATCGGCCTTTCTTCCCCTCCCCTCTCGAAACCCTAGACTGCTCATCCACCGGCGTACCAGAGCCCATTCACTGCCAGCGGCGTCCACCTCGCCGGATCTGCTTCTGCGGCCGCATCTACCCCTCCCGCCTCCACTAGAAACAAGTAGACTGCTCATCCACCACTGTACCACAGCCCATTCAATGCCGGCCTTGTCCACGACGCCGGATCTGCTTCGTCGGTACTCTCGTCAACCGCAGCGCATCTGCAGCGGCTCATTCATACTCCCCACCGGAGACTCTTCGTCCACACCCCCAGAGCCGCCCCACCGACGCCCCCGTCGACGGCCTTTGATCCTCTTCGCCCACACCTTCCTCAACTCTACCGGAGCCACTTCGCCGACACCAACGTCATCCCTACCGGAGTAGCTTCGCCTATACCATTCTCAACCCTACCGAGGTCGCTTTGCCAACTCACAAGTCCACGGCCACATATCCGCTTCGTCGCACCCTCATCCAACCTACCGGAGCAGCTTCTGACGCCCCGCCCACAGCCGCAGATCCGCATCGTCGACACCATCCTTAACCCAACCACCGGAGCAGCTTCACCGACGCCCTCGTCCACGGCCACAGATTCGCTTCGCCCACACCGTAGTCCACCCTACCGGAGCCGCTCCACAAACACCCTACTCGACGGTTCTAGATCTCCTTATCGGACCCCGACAGCTAGTGCAGCATCATCACCCTTGACGTTTCTAATCTGATTCCCACCGTCTGGCAAGATGCCAAGCACCCGCCATGGCCTAGGTACTTCACCTTTAAACCCGTCCAGCATCACCTGCCCGATGTACTTCAAATATACTAACATGTCGCTGTTACCTGTTATGCAGCTGGCAAAAACTACAAGGACGATGTTTCTTTTGGATCTAACAGCTTGGCCAACCAAGATCCTGGACTGAGGCATTGCTATGATCTTGTAAGTGCGTCTCTCTCTCTTGTATTGTTGTGTGCCTGCCAGCATGCTTTGCTAGGATTTTCGACCAGTAATCCCTTTGTGCAGACAATGATTTCTACTACTGGCTGCTAAATTAGATATGTAGAGGTCATTCATGATACTACCTCGTACCTCTGTTCCTAAATATAAGTCTTTCGAGAGATTCCACTATAGGCTACATACAGAGCAAAATGAGTGAATCTACACTCGAAAATGCATCTATATACATCTGTATGTGGTTCATACTGGAATCTCTACAAAGACATATATTTAGGAACGAAGGTAGTACATTACACAAAATCATAGGTGGCATGTAGGAATTCTAGTGCACTGCATTAGGCTCCCTTAGAGTGCCTGCTATCCCAGCACACAGAGTCATGGCTAGTTTATGCTACGCACACAATCGTTAATTGGTGGTTTAAATATGCGCAAGGGACATGCAATGTATTATCATGTAGAGATGTCTGAAATTAGCCATGTCAACTTGCAGATAGGGTTACACAATGAAAAAGTACAAGATGTATGTGGCAATTTCATGGAACATCGCAAAAAAAAGGAGAGGCAGCGGTAAGCCTATACAGTGTGCTATGGTAGGTCACTCCTCCATTGCAATCATCGTGACATGTTATTTGTATGTCAGTTCTATTGGCCAAGTTTCTTAGGGACAGTTATTATGAGTTATCCTAAGAAAATAAGCACATGTGAATATAAGCTCCAGGTAATAAGCCAACCAGTTCTTTTCATTGCCTTCCTTTTCAGCTTATCTTTGGTATGATCAATGAAAAGTCTAGATTGTATTATATTTTGTCATTTTTCTGCCCATATGAAAATTAATTTTACTTGCAAACATCACAAATTGAACCCACTACAGTAATTAAATGATAGGAAAACAGACCATGACTATTTGTTCAAAATGCAAATACAAAGATACCATCTACTTGGCACAATCTACTTTGGTCAATATCTTCCATAGAGATCCCATTGCCTAATTTAAATGAAGAACGCAAGACCCACATTTAAATGAAGAACAATTATTTATTGAAATTCGATGGTCCAAGTGGCTGGTTATTATCATATAGCAGCACCACCTGAAAGCATCATATAGCAGCAGCAGCAGCTCATAGCAACTCATCATACAACAACAGCAGCAACAATGTGCAATTCATCATATAGCAGTAGTAGGAGCAGTTCATAGCAATTCATCATATAGCAGCAGCAGAAGCAGCTCATAGCAATTCATCATATAGCAGCAGCAGGAGCAGCTTATAGCAACTCATCATATAGTAGCAGCAGATCATCACAATTCATCATATAGCAGCAGTAGCTCATAGCAATTCATCATTTAGCACCAGCAGGAGCAGCTCATAGCAATGCATCATATAACAGCGACAGAAGCAGCTCATAGCAATTCATCGTATAGTGGATCAGAATGAAAATTTGGCAAAAAATCAGAGGAGATCCTCACCTTGTTGGATGAGCTCATCCTTCAATAGCACCTCAAGGCCATGGCATGGGAGGAGGGGAGGGGGATTAAGGTGCCTTCTGCCACAGTGTGGCATCAGCCGTAGTTGTGCGGCGCCCGCTAGAGTAATGCGTTGGACGGACCTTAGTGGAGCAGCTGCTGGAGACCATGAGAATGAGGGGCGGCGCCAGAGGGAGGAGCAGCCGGGGAGATTTGGCCCTACCCGCCGGCCATGTAGCCTAGCTGGACAGAGCATCGTCAAGGACCAGGCCAGATGGGACCAGTGGTGACGGCTCGCTGGAGGAACCCTATCGCTGCAGGCAGGGGATTGAGGTAGAGGGAAAGGGGATATGAGATGCAAATGGGCAGGGCAATTGCATTTTGAGTGTAATATAGGCAGACAACATAGTCATTTCACTATTCCCCTTCCCTTCTATTTTTAGTGAGCTTCTACCCGAAACACCCCCCTCCAAAGCGAAATAAGTTAAGCCCAAGCCCATAACTCAAATATGACTTCTTTACATCTTCTATGGCTTATTTTGACAATAAGCTCTGAAAAGGCGGAATAGAACGGGCCCTTAACCTGCAATTAAATTGTGCGTGCAATAATGAATCACTCCTGCCTGCTATAGTGTACATTTAGGCATCATCATACATGGCATAACCTAATACATGTGCATTCCATTGTAGAATCTGGAATATGCAATGTTTATGTTAGTTCATACGTTGCACATGATGTTTAAATGCCCCTTAAATCTGGTCAGTCAAGTGATGGTCTTTAAGCCTCCTTCTTTGCTTCTTTTCTTGATACATCTGTTCAATTGCTTGTTTGCATTAGCCAGCCATACCAGAACTGTTTGCTTTGATTACTTTTTGTTCTTGACCTAAACAGAGCTTGTCAACGATTTAAACACTAAGGGCTGCTGTATTGGGGGCTTGTCTAACTCATAGGTGACATAAAGGTTTGGCTGTACACTAAAGTAGGCTCTCCAAGAGTACCTGGAAATCTAGTTCAAAGGTATGCCTAGTTTTTACATAGTGCACACATAGTAAATGCTCATTTCATTGTGTGCAAGTGCAAGAGATGTGGTGTGTTTCATTATGTGGTGTTGTTTTGTTATAATCTCATCCTTTTGTGTTGTTCACAGACTAGAAAGTATGCATATTTATCTTCCAAGGAGACAAGTAACTAGTTTGTGTCACCTTGCAGAGGGGGTGCAATGAAGATAAGATTGAGGATTTCCAAGTACACGATGTTAGGAAGGAGCCTTGCAAGAGAAGTAGGAGCAGCGTTGAGCCTGTTCAACCAGTTAAGGTAAGTCACTGTATCCAACTGAATAGTTCAATTCCTTGTTTGTTTCATGCATAGTTAATTTTCTCTGTTCAATTGCTTTATTTGTCCTCAGTTAATGAGATGCCCAAACAATGATGCCTGATGTTGGGTAATTGTATAACTATTAGTTGACCTAATTAAAGGCCTTACCATTTAATTACTCTGGCGAAGTGTGCCTGAAGCTTTGAAGTCTATTAACCAACTATTACTGCATGAGGCTCACAATCTAGTTTATACTAGGCTAATGATTGCATAGCTTTGCTTGCTGTAGTAGGTTTTTATGAATCCCTCTACTGTTCATTATGCTCCCTAAGACTTCAATTGAGCTACAGAATGGCCAACTACTTGCTTACTTATACGCAACATGCTGTCTAAATTTGTAACCTGTCTGTGTTTTGGATTTGGCCCCAACATCATGCTCCTCTGGTGAGCTAAGAGAGATTTCTGTATGTAGGCTGCACAGACTACCATTTTTATATTTTTAAAATATCACCTTCTTATGCTTCATGACATGTAACATTATTATTAGTCCTGTTTTGCCATGTACAAAATAGTCTGTCTTGCTCGCTTCACTGCTGTAACTACATTTTTGCCCTAGTCATGTGTACTTACATAAACATTTTAGGATGAAGTGACATCAACACAAAGATCTGTGAGCAGTGTGGCATGGCCGTTACCGAATGATTATGGATTGGAATTGGAATGTGCTGATGTTCTTGAGCATCAACTAGAGGTGGCAAGACAACGTGCACATGATTCTCAACGTACAATCAACAAGTTGAGACTGGACATGGAGGTATTAGATGCAGGAGTCAAAAAAATGAAACAATACACTGAGGTAACCACGAAGGAATTGGAGATTTTGCAGACTGAAATTTGTGCTATCTGAATCCGGCCAATCCTATTTTCTGAAGATATTATAGTTCAAATGGTAAGTTTTGTTGATGCGTGTCCATGATGTATGAGCTTTATTTGTCCAGTGTATGTAATTTGCTATTTGTGTACGCTTTATTATCACTGGTGCCGAACTATAATGCCCAGTGGGTATAATCAGCTGTAATTTCTTTATTGTATAGTGTAGGATTATTGTACGTTTCTATGCCTTAGTCTTTTTATTGTATAGTGTATGTTTTTAGAGGCGATAGTATAGAGTAGGTTAATTCTTCAATATGCTATATCATTGAAATGGGGGCCCACACGCCCAAACATTTCCTAGATGCCATACAAACGAACAAACATGTGTAGTCAAAGCGGGCCTTAATTGGGCTGGTCAAAATAATATTAAGTGCATCCCAAATGATGTGGCCCACCGTAACAACGACTCTTAGTAGGCCATTAACAGGCCAAAAGCTCGATAGGGCCGTATAAATGGAAATGGCCGCGGGCCTCTAGCAGGCCGAAATAGATGTCAATTTTGTCTCGGCCCTTTTACTTTACGGGCCAGTAAGAGGCCGAAACTGTTATGGGGCAAAGGAGACCCAATTTGCAAAGTAGGCTTTTAACACGCCGAAAGTCACGCTGGGCTGGAATGATGCCCTGCAGAACATGGGCCCTAATGGACCTAAAGTCAAAGGCCCAACTGTTGTGCGGGCTGTTAACAAGCTGAGAGACAAAATGGGCTAGGAGTTGGCCCATTTAACGAATGGGCCAATTACAGGCCTAATGTCACGGCGGGCTAGAATCGGCCCAACTGCAGAATGGGTCGAGAAAAGGCCGAAAGACGTCCCGAGCGTTAACGGTCTGGAACTGACGATGGGCCGCTAACAGGCCGAAAAAAGCTTGGGCCGCAGTTGGGCCCAAAGATGTAGCGGGCCGTTAACGGGCTAAGACTGACGATGGGCTGGAAATTCTCAAATGTAGAATGGGCCTTTGATGGGCTGATTCTGTGCAACTTGTATGGGCCGTGCTTGTAAATGGGCCTGACTCAAGTAGGCTGCTAATGGGCCGGCCCGCTTATTTTGCCAGGCCCGACCTTTTCACCGAAATGGGCCTCTGTTGGGCCGTGCCATGTGTCGACGTATCATAGGCGCCTCCTGTCCAATTAATGGATGACATCTGTCCCAACGGTGAGCCAACACGTGTTTCCTTCGACCAATGAGAATTTTACACGTGGAAAATCCTCATTGGTCCAGGCTGTTAGTGGGGTATCGGATCCAAAACCGGACCCGATAGCTTAACGGTGACCCATTGCGGTGGATGCCACGTGTCGGTCACCCTTGACGAAAGCACTTCCATGACGCGTGATTTATTGTCATGGAAATGGACACTTCCATGATGATAATTTTGGTAATGTCATGGAAAACTTCTACGACAGCACATGTATGACTATCTTGATTTTGTCATAAAATTGTCATGGATGTACATGCATGACAGAAAACGTGACCTACTATGACAAACACGTATCATCATGGAAGTCTCTTTTTTTGTAGTGGGTGTTTGCTTGTGATAAGTTTAGAGCTTATATTGTTGATTCCAAAGTAACTGTTGACACAGACCATGCTGCTATTAAATATCTTATGGAAAAGAAAGATGCTAAACCTAGACTTATTCGTTGGGTTCCCTTGTTACAAGAATTTGATTTGCATATTATTGATAGAAAGGGAGCTAAGAACCCCGTAGCTGATAACCTATCTAGGCTTGAAAATGTGCTTGATGACCCACTTCCTATTGATGATAGTTTTCCTGATGAGCAGTTAGCTCCAATAAATGTTGCTAATGGTACTCCTTGGTATGCTGACTATGCTAATTACATTGTTGCTAAATATTTACCACCTAGCTTTACTTACCAACAAAAGAAAAAATTATTATATGATTTAAGACATTACTTTTGGGATGACCCACATATTTATAAAGAAGGAGTAGATGGTATTATTAGACGTTGTGTACCTAAGCATGAACAGGGACAAATCCTACGGAAATGTCACTCCGAAGCTTATGGAGGGCATCATGCCGGAGATAGAACTGCTCACAAGGTATTGCAGTCTGGATTTTATTGGCCTACTCTCTTCAAGGATGCTCGTAAGTATGTCTCATCTTGTGATGAATGCCAAAGAATAGGTAATATCGGGTAAGCGTCAAGAAATGCCTATGAATTATTCACTTGCTGTTGAACCATTTGATGTTTGGGGATTTGATTACATGGGACCTTTTCCTTCCTCTAACGGGTATACACATATTTTGGTTGCTGTTGATTATGTTACTAAATGGGTAGAAGCTATTCCAACTAGTAGTGCTGATCACATCACCTCTATTAAAATGCTTAAGGAATTTATTTTCCAAAGGTTTGGAGTCCCTAGATATTTAATGACTGATGGTGGTTCACACTTTATTCATGGTGCTTTTCGTAAGATGCTTGCTAAGTATGATGTTAACCATAGAATTGCATCACCCTATCATCCTCAGTCTAGTGGTCAAGTTGAACTTAGTAATAGAGAAATAAAATTAATATTGCAAAAGACTGTCAATAGGTCCAAGAAGAATTGGTCTAAGAAATTAGATGATGCACTTTGGGCTTATAGAACAACATATAAAAATCCTATGGGTATGTCTCCTTATAAAATGGTTTATGGAAAAGCTTGTCATTTGCCTCTTGAGTTAGAACATAAAGCATACTGGGCAGTTAAAGAACTCAACTATGATTTCAAACTTGCTGGTGAAAAGAGGTTATTTGATATTAGCTCATTAGATGAATGGAGAACCCAAGCTTATGAAAATGCAAAGTTATTCATAGAAAAATTTAAAAGATGGCATGACAAAAGAATCCAAAAGCGTGAGTTTAAAGTCGGAGAATACGTTCTTTTGTACAACTCTCGTTTTAGATTTTTTGCAGGGAAGCTCCTCTCGAAATGGGAAGGCCCATATGTCATCGAGGAGGTTTACCGGTCTGGAGCCATCAAAATAAATAATTTCAAAGGTACTAATCCAAAGGTTGTCAACGGACAACGAATAAAGCATTATATCTCAGGTACGCCTATTAATGTTGAAAGCATTATTATCCAAACTTTGACACCGGAAGAACACATAAAAGAGTCCTTCCGGAACACTCTAGAATCGTCAAAATAAGGAGGTACATGATACGGTAAGTAAACGGACTCCGAAAAATCCGCAAAAATATTTTTTGTCAGTTTTGGAATATTTTAGAATTTTGGAAATAAAGAAACTTCCAGGAAGCATACCTGGTGGGCACAAGACACCAGGGTGCGCCAGGCATGCCTGGCGCGCCCAGGTGGGTTGTGCCCACCTGGGACACCTTCCGTACTCCATTTTTCTCCCATGTACTTGTCCCCCAAGATAAAAAAATCTATATATACTTACGGAACCTGTTAACCTCCGTATCACGGAGAAAATCCTCTGTTCTCTTTTCTTGCCGTTGTCTGCGCAGATCTGAAAATATGTCCTCCCAAGATTCTGACGGAGAAAGCTATGTCTCACATCTCATTGCTGACCCAAAGACCTATGGGGACCTATCTCCTTGTGGTCGAACTACTGATGACGAGGAGGATGCTCACTTGATGAGGATCGATGATTCAAGCTCGGAGGAGGAGGATGTCCCTCTACCTCAACCAGGGGATATGCACGTGAAATTCAAGAGGTCCAGTCTCCCTAAAAGGGCTAACCGATCTATTCCTCTTCTTTTTAGGCAGAAAAGCAAAGGTGATTTATGTGACAAGATCTTGAAGCTGGAGTTGGAGGTCGATGATTTAAAAGAGGAGATTGCTCTCCTCAACTACAATATAAAAAAGCTGAAGGCACAATTATCACCACCATCATCTTCTTCACCACCAAAGGAGAACTGAGTATCGGGTATGGGCACTCCCCTTGGCTTCCGCCAAGCTTGGGGGAGGTGCCCCGGTATCGTATCACCCCACTATCTTTTGCTTTTACTTATCTTAGTTCGACCTTTTTGCTTTAGATGAAATAAAGTTTAGTTCGATCCTTTTCTTATTTGAGAGTTTGCTTAGTGATATATCATTGTAACCGTGTGCAAGTTATATAATAAAGTTTATTTTGAGTTTTTACTTTCTTTACTTTCATGTTGCAAATAAAGAAAAGAAATAAGAAAGAAAGAAAAAGAGAAAGAAAGCAAATAAAAGAAAGGAAATAAATCAATAAGATCATATACTAATCCTATGGTAGGTGATAGCACCACATAAGAAAAGTATAGGTAAGAAAATTTTATTAGAGATTGGCAAACATAGCATTAGTCAGTGATGCAACTCATGAAAGAATTAATAAGGGAAGGGAAGATTCACATATAAATATACCATCCTAGAAATCTTTTGTGATTGTGAGCCCTCATCAAAATATTATATGCCAAAATTGTTGACGTTGGACAAGGAAGAAAACGTAATGGTTTATGTTTGTTTATATTCACATAGAAGTCATATTGTGATAGATCCTTTAACATGTGGTGCTTGCCCCCTATATTTGCTAGCCGAAAATTCCGCACTAAGTAGAGATACTACTTGTGCATCCAAAAACCCTTAAACCCAAATCTTTTTCAAGTGTCCACCATACCTACCTAGGGATTGAGCAAGATCCCTCAAGTAAGTTGTCATCGGTGCAAAAAGGAAATAAAAATTGCTTCTAAATGTGTGAGATTGTTTAGTGTAAGAGAAAATTGAGCGTTGCACGAACTTGGATGACAAAGGATAAAAGCGATAGGCTGCATAATAAAGGTTGTCATCTTAAGGGGCAATGCAACATGACGTTCTTTTGCACTAAGGGATTGAGCATACAAACAAATAAGCGCATGACAACCTTTACTTCCCTCTGCGAAGGGCCTATCCTTTACTTTTATGCAAAGAGTCAAAGTTTTCCTTCTATTCCTTTTTATTTTTCTCCTTTGGCAAGCATTATGTGGTGAGGAAAGATTAGGCACATATGTCCAGTTGAATATAGATAGCATGAGTTATTATTCTTGACATCACCCTTGAGGTGAGTATGTTGGGAGGCGAAACTATTAGCCCCTATCTTTCTATGTGTCCGGTTGAAACGTTTTGCTCATGTGTACTCGGTGAGTGTTAGCAATCATAGAAGACTATATGATGGTTGAGTATGTGGACTTTCCTAAAGGCTCCGACACGTGACCCTTCCTGAAAAGATGATGAATTGTAGTTGCAAAGTTGACTGAGAACATAGTTTGTTGGTTTCTAATAGAGTTTTTGCTTTATACTTCGATTATGTGATGAGCTGTTACTTCTTCATGGGAAGTGTATGATAAAAGTTCTATGATAAAAGTCCTATGTTTAATTTTGTTTCTATTATAACAATCAACATGATGCTTCTATGTCCGTATTTTGTTTTTATCGACACCTCTCTCTCAAAGCATGTGGACATGTTTTTCGATTTCGGTTTTCGCTTGAGGACAAGCGAAGTCTAAGCTTGGGGGATTTGATACGTCCATTTTGCATCATGTTTTCTTACTGTTATTTATAATGTTTTTATCCATAATAATGCTTTTTGGAGTAATTCTAATGCCTTTTCTCTCATAATTTGCAAGGTACACACCAAGAGGGAGAATGCAGGCAGCTGGAAATCTGGACCTGAAAAAGCTACCTCAGCCCACCTATTCTGCGCAACTCCAAATGAGCTGAAACTTCAGGGAGATTTTTATGGATTATTTAAGAAATACTAGAGCCAATAAACACCAGAGGGGGGTCACCAGGTGGGCACAACCCACCTAGGCGTGCCAGCCCCCCTGGCGCGCCCTGGTGGGTTGTAGCCTCCTCAGCCCACCTCCGGTGCCCATCTTATGGTATATAAGTCATTTTGACCTAGAAAAAACAACGAGAAGGCTTTCGGGACGGAGCGCCGCTGTCTCGAGGCGGAACTTGGGCAGGAGCACTTTTGCCCTCCGGTGGAGCGATTCTGCCGAGGAACTTCCCTCCCGGAGGGGGAAACCATCGTCATCATCATCACCAACAACTCTCCCATCTTGGGGAGGGCAATCTCCATCAACATCTTCACCAGCACCATCTCATCTCAAACCCTAGTTCATCTCTTGTATTCAATCTTGTTACCGGAACTATAGATTTTTGTTAGGGGGTGACTAGTAGTGTTGATTACATCTTGTAGTTGATTACTATATGGTTTATTTGGTGGAAGATTATATGTTCAGATCCATGATGCTATTTAATACTCCTCTTATCATTAGCATGTTCGTTATTTGTGAGTAGTTACCTTTGTTCTTGAGGTCACGGGATAAATTATGTTGCAAGTAATCATGTGAATTTGATATGTGTTCGATATTTTGATGGTATGTATGTTGTGATTCCCTTAGTGGTGTCATGTGAACGCCGAATACATGACACTTCACCATACTTGGGCCTAAGGGAATGCATTGTGGAGTAGTAAATAGATGGTGGGTTGCGAGAGTGACAGAAGCTTAAACCCCAGTTTATGCACTATTCCGTAAGGGACCGATTGGACCCAAAAGTTTAATGCTATAGCTAGAATTTATTCTTAATACTTTTCTCGTAGTTGCGGATGCTTGCGGGAGGGTTAATCATAAGTAGGAGGTTTGTTCAAGTAAGAACAACACCTAAGCACCGGTCGACCCACATATCAAATCATCAAAGTAGCGAACACGAATTAAACCAACATGATGAAAGTGACTAGATGAAATTCCCGTGTACCCTGAAGAACGCTTTGCTTATCATAAGAGACAGTTTTGGCCTGTCCTTTGCCTCAAAAGGATTGGGCTACCTTGCTGCATACTTATTGCTATTATCGTTACTTGCTCGTTACAAATTACCTTGCTATCAAACTACTCGCTACTTACAGTTTCAGCACTTGCAGACATTACCTTACTGGAAACTACTTGTCATTCCCTTCTGCTGCTCGTTGGGTTCGACACGCTTACTTATCGAAAAGAGCTACAATTGATCCCCTATACTTGTGGGTCATCAGAGGCTACCCCCTATTATATGCACTTCTATTTCATTATCAATACAGAGAACACCTCCGAGTGGCCTATGTTTTGCTAGAGTGTTGATCAATTTCCTTCCGGCAAATTCCAGGCGCTCGATATGTCCTTTTTAGCAAAGGTCATGCCGGATTTTTCCGTGAATTTTAGCATGGCTTGTGCTAGAATGTAGGAAATATCGAGTGCCTTGGATTTGCTGGAAAGAGAATTAAATGACATTTTGGGTTGACTTTAAGTCTATCGGGACTCCATACATGAGAGTAAAAAAACAATGAGGGAGAGTGTCCACCATATATGAGAGAAGAAGAATCCGGACTATTGTCGTGAGGGGAGCTTCTTCTTCATTTGATGGTTCTAGACATTTTGGTGTAAATCACTTTCAAATGAAAGTAGGAGCTTCCATCACCGACGGTCGCAAATGTCAGAGAGGTGGAGTTTTCAAGAAAAGACCCGACAGACCGATAGTCAACCCGTGATAAACAACAATGATCTAATTTAGTTTCCGTAGTGCATATATTGAATTTCAGAACTTTAATATTTGAATTACGAACATAGGAAATGTCTGACAACGATGATAGGATCCCTGAGTGCGAGTATTGCAGCGACGACCGGGGTCTGTGCGACAGGCCTCACCTGGAAGGTGGTCGGCGCTTCAGTATTAAGGTCGACGAGACCTTCGATGTTTATACGGTACGCAACGACGACAAGTCTTTTTTCGTAATTGGGCATTACTTTTGTTTCTTCAACATGTAAATTCCGCTTTCTACAATTCGATAAGTGTATCCCCTGCCGTGCAAGACGTTATGTCTTGGAGAAGCTGGATTTTGAAGATCATGAGAATATGTAGATAAAGAGAGTTCACCTCAGGACCCATCATGGTTGTGCTCTTAACGTAAAGCTATACAATGCGGTGACCTACTCCCATTTTGGTTGCTCGAATTGGGCAGCACTATGCAAGGCGTATGGTTTTCAGGAGGGTATGCATGTCATCTTCGATCTTGGCAATCCTGAAGATGACATCGACAAAGATAATATCGACATTTGGGTCGATGTTGATATGCTTCCACTTCTACCTCTATGTGAGTTTCTCAAACATTTTTATTAGGTTATTTATATTGTTTATTTAAAATAGTTGACAGCTTATTTCCATTCTTCAAAAAATGTACGGAAAGTAGTAGACAAAACCTACTATAGTTGTGGGTTTGAGCTAACTTGCGAGGAGATAAATCATTTTGTTTCATGGATTAATGATGTTGAGACATTTAAGACGAGTCATCATATCCCTCCAAGTTATGGTAATATGTGCCACTAGTGCACGTGTTCAACTACGATAACATCCATCGAGATATCATGGTAAGATTTTTCCTATTATGTCACCAATGCATTTTTTGCATATATTCTTCTTAAACTAAACTACATTTTGCTAAGTATGCTATTATGATGTTCTTCAATAGAAACTCCCGGTGGATTGTGTACCTCGTCTTATGGAAATGAAAGGTGACATGAACATTATAAGCTTACAGTCAAGTTGGCCTACGCTTCACCTAAGTGCATACGCAATTCATCGAAGTGATGGCATCCTCACAATCAAAGAATGGAGAAAAGTTTTGCATGATCGCAGAGAACTACTTGGGAGCAACATCAAGCGCAGCCCACAAATGGGAGACATGTTCATCTATATTCTCCATAATGGAGAATCTGGGGTTTACCTGTTTTATGCTATTTTACCTTCGAGAGAGTAGGAGGTCTTGGGTAGTTATGTGCTACATTGTGCTAGAATGATGAGCTAGTTCTTATATGACTATGATGATGAGTTTTTGTCATGATGATGATGATGAGTTATGTGCTACCTTGTGCTAGAATGATGAGCTAGTTCCTATATGACTATGATGACGAGTTGTTATTATAATGATGATGATGTATGAGTTCTTATATGGATATGATGATGAGTTATTATGATCATGTTGAGTTATTATGTCATTGGGTGGAAGAAACACGAATTAGATTCATGTGACCAAAAGTTGGATTAGTCGTCCTACTAATCCAAATTTTGGTCACATGAGTCTAATCCGTGTTTCTTCCACCTAATAATATAATAAGTCAACATGATCATAATGATATAACAATCCCTTAATTGCTACTATATCAAAATTTGTATAAGGATGTATAAATACAAAGGAAAATATGCAGCAGGAAAAAAACAGAAACAAATAACAGTAGCGAGGGGTATGACTTTAGCAGCAGCGAGCTCTTCGCAGTAGCACATTTCTGTAACATACGCTATTGCTAGCCCTATATAGCAGTAGTGTGGGCCAATAAGCGCTACTGCTAAAAGTTAGCTGTAGCGTCATAGCAGTAGAGCGGCCACCCGCGCTACTGCAAGGCATTTGACTCGCGATACTGCTAGGCTTTTCCCTAGTAGTGATAGCTGACGTGCAATGCTGAACCTTGAAGGGTCTTGCTCACCTTCCCTGCTCAATCTTGACGCATGCTATTTGTCACACCGATTCCATTCATCGGACAACCTGATCCTCAATATTGATCTAGGGTTTCTAAGAGCTAGATCAAAGGTGTCGGCGGCTGAGCATTTGGGCTTGGGAGGCGAATAAAGGGCCATGAGGAATGTGAAGAGGGGTTTGGATAATGGCATACTATTCTGCTATAACTAAACAAGTGGCTTACATAAATTAGTAGAATCGAACATAGTCCATAGCATAGTCGGGATTCTACCATTTAGAATAGGATTTTGCGATTTGGGTCGCGACTGAACATGGATTCTACTAGATCGAGATTCATAGTGGGACTTGGATCGACATGCTTCCGTAGGGTCGTGAAGTCGTAGGCTTCTATGAGTCGAGTTGAGATTTTTACTACCTTAATGGAACAAGAAGCTCCAAGCAAAACTCATATCATGTGATGAATAAAAATACAGCTCCAAGTAGTATACCGATGGATTGTAGACGAAAGAGGGGATGCCATCTGGGGCATCCCCAAGATTAGATGCTTGAGTCTCCTTGAATATTACCTTGGGGTTCCTTGGGCATCCCCAAGCTTAGGGTCTTGCTACTCCTTATTCCTTCATCCATCATGATCTCACATAAAATTTGAAAACTTCAGCACACAAAACTCAACAGAGACCTCGTGAGATCCGTTAGTATAATAACCAAATCATAAACTTTAGGTATTGTTATGAACCCATTCGTATTTTATTATTGCATAATACCCACTGTATTCTTACTTCTCCATGACTTATACCCCCCGATATAATCCATAACATCATTAAAACAAGCAAATTATGCAATAGAAAACAGAAACTGTCTAAAACAGAACAGTCTGTAATGATCTGAACAAACACTATACTTCTCTAACTCCAAAAACTCTGAAACATTGGAGCAACATGAGAAATTTGTATATAAATAATGTTTAAAAAATTCAGAATTTTATCTCATTCCAGTGAATCATGAAAATTCCAGTACTGGGCGCAAAAGTTTCTGTTTTTTTCACAGAATCACGTCAACTATCAACCAAATCATCACAGAGGTTTGACTTGGCATAAACACTAACTAAAACATGAAAACACAATCATAACAGTAGCATAATTGTGTCAACACACAAAAACAGAAAGAAGAACAAGAAAATCAAAGATAAATATTGGTTGCCTCCCAACAAGCGCTATTGTTTTATGCCCCTAGCCAGGCGTAAGGCATTGTTTCAAGTGTTGTCATCTTTCGCATTAATTCCATAGGTGGCCCTCATAATATATTCATATGGTGGTTTTATTCTCTTTCTAGGGAAGTGTTCCATCCCTTTCTTTAATGGGAATTGGAATCTTATATTTCCTTCTTTCATATCAATAATAGCACATATGGTTCGTAGGAAATACCTACAAGTATTATAGGACAAGACAGATTACATTCAATATCAATCACAACTAAATCCACGGGCACACAATTTCTATTAGAAAGAATAAGCACATCATTTATTCTACCCAATGGTTTCTTAATAGTTGAATATGCTAGGTGCAAATTAAGGCAACATTCATCCATATCAACAAGGCCTAGCACATCACATAAAGATTTTGGTATAGTAGAAACACTAGCACCTAGATCACATAAAGCATTACATTCATAAACTTTAATTTTTTACTTTAATAGTAGGTTCCCATTCATCATACAACTTTTCTAGGTATTGAAACCTCCAACTCCAGCCTTTCTTCATAAGCTTTCATCATAGGTTCTACAATATCTTTAGTAAAATCTTTATTTTGTTCATAAGCATTGGGTGAATTTATCATGGATTGCAACAAGGAAATACATTCAATTAAAGAACAACTATCATATTTAAAGTCCTTGTAATCCAAATTAGTGGGCACATCACTATTTAAGGTCTTGACCTCTCCAAACCCACTTTTATCATTTTTATCATTAAGATCATCACCCTCCGAATAATTGGGACACCTTCTAGCTAAAGTTGACTCATCTCCAGTCCCTTTTTTTATCAAGTTTTATATTACTAAACAAGGATTCAATATTTGATACACCAATCATTTTAATATCTTCATCATGATTATGGTAAAAATCGGGTGGAATAGCTTTTTCTAAGAATTCTTGCTTAGCTCTCAACCTAGCGGTCCTCTCTTTACTTCTATTAATGGAGACATGAATAGCTTTAATAGACTCATTAATACCATGCTTGGGTGGCAAAATTTTAATTTTGAGAGTATCCACATCATGAGCAATTCTATCCATGTTCCTAGCCATATCATCAACTTTATTCAATTTTCCTTCTACATTGGTATTAAAAATCTTTTGAGAACTAATAAATTCTTTAATGTTGTTCTCAAGATCAGTAGGTAGCCTATTATTATTATAAGAATTACCATAGGAATTACCATAACTATTAAAGGAATTTTTGGGATATGGCATAGGATTAAAATTACGTCTATAAGCATTCTTGTTGAAATTACTTCTAAAGACAAATTCACATCAATAGCATCATTATTTTTCTCAATCAAAGTAGATAATGGCACATCATTGGGATCGACATGAGAATTTTTACTAGCAACCATTTTCATAGGAGCATCCATTTTATCACTCGAAGTAGTAGTTGATGGTGGTGAAGCTCCTATGCCCCGAATTTTTGTGACGCCACATACCCCGATTGTGCGCCGCCACGAGGAGTTCATGCTTGCTGAGGTAATGCCCATTCCACCACCTGATCAGACTGGCGCTACTTGGGAGGAACTGGTTCAATGGCTGCAAGCCCATGGGGTTTTTGTGAGGTCTGCGCAGCCATGGATTCGCGTTGTTGGTCTTTTTGAGCTTAGGGATGCTGCAGTCCGTTACTCACTTCTCCAACTTCCACCACAAGCCCTTGGCAATGATCGTTTCGTCCATTTTATGAAGCATGATGAGGGAGAAAATTCTCATGGGGCTCAGGGTTTTTGTCAAGGTTTGCTTATGTTCTTGGGAATCCCTCTGGATCTTCATGACACTGAGAACATCAGGGCAGCAGTGAACACTTTTGGCAAGTTCCACCATTGGAACAGTGAGGATCCATATCTAGTTAGAACTCTGGTTTTTGCCTCATTTCCAGAAGATATTCTTGTACCATGGGATGTGGTTTTCATGGGTTATGCGGCCTGGGGAGGTGCTAGAGTTTCCTAGACAGTTCCCCTATACATCCTTGGTGCCAACTTTGCGGAGCAAATGCCCAAGGATGAGGATTGGATGCCCATCAATGGCAACCCACACCTTTTCCTGATGTCCCCTTCTCTGAGATGCCTCCTTTTAATTTTCCCCCATATCCTGCATTGGGATGGAATGATGTACCCCCTCCCCCTCCAGAATAGCCAACACCTAATGAGGTGGAAGATGATAATTGCGGTAATTGGAATGAAGCTGATGAACAGCCAGTAGTCCAAGATCAGGAGTCCATGGTTCTGGATTTATCTGATTAGCCTAGTTCTGAGGCTCAACAGCAGGTGCGGTCAGTGCCAGTGATTGTTATTGAAGAGGATTAGCCAGAAGATCATGATGGGCCTATGGTGGATGTTCAGGAAGATGTGGAGGCTAGCAATTGGGCAATTGTGGTCTATCAACCTCCTGTGATTCACCTGCCATCTTTGGAGATTCGGTCACTTGCTGTCCCATTTCGGCCACCTTTGCCTCCAGAGATGATTTGGAGGAGGTCTTTTGAAAATCTATTGGAAACACCCACAGTTTTTGAAGTGCCAAAACCATTGATGTTCCAACATGCACCTCCTGTGATACTATCCAAGAGAAAATGGGATTTTGTATTCAGTCAGGATGGTCTCCCTCTGCTTACCTGGAAGGAGCAGGAACCTACCAGGCCTGTTGCCAGAGCTATTTTTTCTGAGGATGTTGAGAAGAAATCAACCATAGAGGTTGTTCCCTCCACTGCGTTGGGCAAGAAAGGAAGGAGGCCACGCAAAACTTTGGGGCCAACTCCAATTGTGGAAACCTCTGTCAGACGGTGCACCAGGAGTTCTGTTCAGCGTGATGGGTTAAAGCCCACCTTCCAGGAGTTGGCCCTGCAACCCAAACGAAAAGAAGCCCAAGGCCAAGCCCCTTTCTGCTGAAATGCAAGATGACCCTGCACATGCAGATATTCCTCCAGCAACTCCAGTCAGTCGTCTCCAGGCAATTGGGCAGGAACTTGGAATTGATGAAAAGCTCCTAACTGTGGATGCGCTTATGGTCGATCCTTCGAATGCTGGCAACACTACTTCTAATGAATAGTGTGTTTATTTCTTTCTGGGTCTCCTCTTCTTATGGATGTTATTTTGTGGAAAACTTTTATGTAATATTGGTCCCACAGACTTGTCTAGGTATTATGTGCATGTGGCATTGTGTGCCATGTGGTATGTAGACTTTATGCTGATCATTTTAATGAGTGATCCTTGTAGAAACTGGAATCTGTTGGAATGTTAGGGGTTTGAATGCTGAGAATAGGCAAAGGGCAGTCAGGCAAAAAATAGATGAGAGCCAATGTGCTATTGCATGTTTACAGGAAACTAAATGCACCTCTTTTGATTCAAGAACAATTAGAAATTTATGTCCAAAGAGGTTTGATTGCTTTCTTATTCTCCTTCCTTGGGTGCTTCAGGAGAAATCCTTGTGGTCTGGAATTCATCAATTTTTGTTGGGACTTTATTAGAAGTTCAACAGTTTGCTGTGGTGATTGAATTTGTATCCAGGCAAAATAATGAAAGATGGACATTGGTCTCTGTCTACGGTCCTTGCCAAGGTGAAGCCAGAGATAATTTTGTTAGTTGGCTTTATAACTTATAGATTCCCTTGGGAGAGAATTGGCTTCTGTTAGGTGACTTTAATTTTTTGAGGTCCCTTGATAATAGAAATTTGCCTGGGGGTGATTTAAATGATATCTTCATTTCTAATGAGATAATTGGACATTTGGGTCTCTTGGAACTGCCTCTCAAGGGAAGATCTTTTACACGGTCAAACATGCAAGGCACCCCCTTCTAGAACAGCTAGATTGGTTTTTCATTTCTATGGATTAGATATCAAACTATCCTATGACTGAGGTGATTCCTCTAGCTAGAACTGCATTTGATCATGTTCCATGTGTAGTTACCATCAAGACTTCCATTCCAAAATCAAATCTTTTTAGGTTTGAGAATTATTGGTTAGAGTTGGAGGGTTTTATGAATGTGTGGAATTATCTTGGCAAAATCCTTCTTGGAAGGGTCACGTTACTGCTAGGATTGCAGATAAGCTTACGACACTGAGGATGAGTCTCAAGAGGTGGCAAATGAATGTTTCCAAACTCAAAATTTTGCTTACAAAATGCAATCATGTAATCCTACTTTTGGATGAGCAGGAAGAGGTTAGGCCTCTTGTTGCGGCTTGAAGCTACGTCGGTATTTCCCCAAAGAGGAAGGGATGACGCAGCACAACGGCGGTAGGTATTTCCCTCAGTTATGAGACCAAGGTTATCGAACTAGTAGGAGAACCAAGCAACACAACGTAAACAGCCCCTGCACACAAATAACAAATACTCGCAACCCAACGCGTAAAAGGGGTTGTCACCCTTTCGGGTAGCGGCACCTCAAGATAGGCAAACAGACGTGAAATAAATTGTAGTAGATTGATAGATCGAACGCCAAATAAAATAAACAAGAATAAAAAGCAGCAAGGTATTTTTGTATTTTTGGTTTAATAGATCTGAAAATAAATGCAAAGGAAAAGTAGATCGCAAAGGCAAATAATATGAGAAAGAGACCCGGGGGCCGTAGGTTTCAGTAGTGGCTTCTCTCGAGAAAAATTGCAAACAGTGGGTAAACAAATTACTGTTGGGCAATTGATAGAACTTCAAATAATCATGACGATATCCACGTAATGATCATTATATAGGCATCACGTCCAAGATTAGTAGACCGACTCCTGCCTGCATCTACTACTATTACTCCACACATCGACCGCAATCCAGCATGCATCTAGTGTATTAACTTCATGGAGAAACGGAGTAATGCAATAAGAACGATGACATGATGTAGACAAGATCTATCTATGTAGAGATAGACCCCATAATTTTATCCTAAGTAGCAATGATACATACGTGTCGGTTCCCCTTCTGTCACTGGGATCAAGCACTGTAAGATCGAACCCACTACAAAGCACCTCTTCCCATTGCAAGATAAATAGATCAAGTTGGCCAAACAAAACCCAAATATCAGAGAAGAAATACGAGGCTATAAGCAATCATGCATATAAGAGATCAAAGAAACTCAAATAACTTTCATGGATATAAAAAGATAGATCTGATCATAAACTCAAAGTTCATCAGATCCCAACAAACACACCGCAAAAAGAGTTACATCATATGGATCTCCAAGAGACCATTGTATTGAGAATTCAATGAGAGAGAGAGAGCCATCTAGCTACTAACTACGGACCTGAAGGTCTACAAAGAACTACTCACACATCATCAGAGAGGCAACAATGGAGGTGGTTGATACGTCTCCAACGTACCTATAATTTTTGATTGCTCCATGCTATATTATCCTCTGTTTTGGGCATTATTGGGCTTTATTATTCACTTTTATATTATTTTTGGGACTAACCTATTAACCGGAGGCCCAGCCCAGAATTGCTGTTTTTTGCCTATTTCAGAGTTTCGCAGAAAAAGAATATCAAACGGAGTCCAAACGGAATGAAACCTTCGGGAACGTGATTTTTGGAACGAACATGATCCAGGAGACTTGGACCCTACGTCAAGGAAGCTTCCAGGAAGCCACGAGGTAGGGGGCGCGCCAACCCCCCAGGCGCGCCCTCCACCCTGGTGGGCCCCATGTTGCTCCACCGACGTACTCCTTCCTCCTATATATACCTACGTACCCCCAAACGATCAGATACGGAGCCAAAAACCTAATTCCACCGCTGCAACCTTCTGTACCCACGAGATCCCGTCTTGGGGCCTGTTCCGGAGCTCCGCTGGAGGGGGCATCGATCACGGAGGGCTTCTACATCAACACCATAGGCCCTCCGATGAAGTGTGAGTAGTTTACCTCAGACCTTCGGGTCCATAGTTATTAGCTAGATGGCTTCTTCTCTCTTTTTGGATCTCAATACAATGTTCTCCCCCTCTCTCGTGGAGATCTATTCGATGTAATCTTCTTTTGCGGTGTGTTTGTTGAGACCGATGAATTGTGGGTTTATGATCAAGTTTATCTATGAACAATATTTGAATCTTCTGAATTCTTTTATGTATGATTGGTTATCTTTGCAAGTCTCTTTGAATTATCAGTTTGGTTTGGCCTACTAGATTGATCTTTCTTGCAATGGGAGAAGTGCTTAGCTTTGGGTTCAATCTTGCGGTGTCCTTTCCCAGTGACAGTAGGGGCAGCAAGGCACGTATTGTATTGTTGCCATCGAGGATAACAAGATGGGTTTTTTTTATCATATTGCATGAATTTATCCCTCTACATCATGTCATCTTGCTTAAAGCGTTACTCTGTTCTTATGAACTTAATACTCTAGATGCATGCTGGATAGCGGTCGATGTGTGGAGTAATAGTAGTAGATGCAGGCAGGAGTCGGTCTACTTGTCTCGGACGTGATGCCTATATACATGATCATACCTAGATATTCTCATAACTATGCTCAATTCTTTCAATTGCTCAACAGTAATTTGTTCACCCACCCTAAGATACTTATGCTCTTGAGAGAAGCCACTAGTGAAACCTATGGCCCCCGGGTCTATCTTCATCATATTAATCTTTCAACACTTAGTTATTTCTGTTGCTTTTTTACTTTGCTTTTATTTTACTTTGCATCTTTATCATAAAAATACCAAAAATATTATCTTATCATATCTATCAGATCTCACTCTCGTAAGTGACCGTGTAGGGATTGACAACCCCTTATCGCGTTGGTTGCGAGGATTTATTTGTTTTGTGTAGGTGCGAGGGACTCGCGCATAGCCTCCTACTGGATTGATACCTTGGTTCTCAAAAACTGAGGGAAATACTTACGCTACTTTGCTGCATCACCCTTTCCTCTTCAAGGGAAAACCAACGCAGTGCTCAAGAGGTAGCAAGAAGGATTTCTGGCGCCGTTGCCGGGGAGGCCTACGCAAAAGTCAACATACCAAGTACCCATCACAAACCCTTATCTCCCGCATTACATTATTTGCCATTTGCCTCTCATTTTCCTCTCCCCCACTTCACCCTTGCCGTTTTATTCGCCCTCTCTTTTTCGTTCACCTCTTTTTCGCTTGCTTTTTGTTTGCTCGTGTGTTGGATTGCTTGTTTGTCACAATGGCTCACGATAATACCAAATTGTGTGACTTTACCAATACCAACAATAATGATTTAATTAGCACTCTGATTGCTCCTCTTGCCGATACTGAATCCCTTGAAATCAATGCTGCTTTGTTGAATCTTGTCATGAAAGATCAATTCGCCGGCCTTCCTAACGAAGATGCCGCTACTCATCTAAATAGCTTTGTTGATTTGTGTGATATGCAAAAGAAGAAAGATGTTGATAATGATATTGTTAAATTGAAGCTATTTCCTTTTTCGCTTAGAGATCGTGCTAAAGCTTGGTTTTCGTCTTTGCCTAAAAATAGTATTGATTCTTGGAATAAGTGCAAAGATGCTTTTATCTCTAAGTATTTTCCTCCCGCTAAGATCATATCTCTTAGAAACGATATTATGAATTTTAAGCAACTTGATCATGAACATGTTGCACAAGCTTGGGAGAGGATGAAATTAATGATACGTAATTGCCCTACTCATGGTTTGAATTTTTGGATGATTATACAAAATTTTTATGCCGGATTGAATTTTGCTTCTAGAAATCTTTTAGATTCGGCCGCGGGAGGCACTTTTATGGAAATCACTTTAGGAGAAGCTACTAAACTCCTAGATAATATTATGGTTACTTATTCTCAATGGCACACTGCTACCTCTAGAGCACCGCATTGGTTTTCCCTTGAAGAGGAAAGGGTGATGTAGCAAAGTAGCGTAAGTATTTCCCTCAGTTTTTGAGAACCAAGGTATTAATCCAGTAGGAGGCTACGCGCGAGTCCCTTGCACCTACACAAAACAAATAACTCCTCGCAACCAACGCGATAAGGGGTTGTCAATCCCTTCACGGTCACTTACGAGACATCTGATAGATATGATAGGATAATATTTTTGGTATTTTTGTGATAAAGATGCAAAGTAAAATAAAAGCAAATTAAAAAGCAAAGGAAATAACTAAGTGTTGGAAGATTAATATGATGAAGGTAGACTCGGGGGCCATAAGTTTCACTAGTGGCTTCTCTCAAGAGCATATGTATTTTACGGTGGGTGAACGAATTACTGTTGAGCAATTGACAGAATTGAGCATAGTTATGAGAATATCTAGGTATGATCATGTATATAGGCATCACGTCCGAGACAAGTAGACCGACTCCTGCCTGCATCTACTACTATTACTCCACTCATCGACCGCTATCCAGCATGCATCTAGAGTATTAAGTTCATGGCAACAGAGTAACGCCTTAAGCAAGATGACATGATGTAGAGGGATAAATTCATGCAATATGATAAAAAACCCCATCTTGTTATCCTCGATGGTAACAATACAATATGTGCCTTGCTGCCACTACTGTCACTAGGAAAGGACACCGCAAGATTGAACCCAAAGCTAAGCACTTCTCCCATTGCAAGAAAGATCAATCTAGTAGGCCAAGCCAAACTGATAATTCGAAGAGACTTGCAAAGACAACCAATCATACATAAAAGAATTGAGAGAAGATTCAAATATTGTTCATAGATAATCTTGATCATAAACCCACAATTCATCGGTCTCAACAAACACACCGCAAAAAGAAGATTACATCGAATAGATCTCCACGAGAGAGGGGGAGAACATTGTATTGAGATCCAAAAAGAGAGAAGAAGCCATCTAGCTACTAACTATGGACCGGAAGGTCTGAGGTAAACTACTCACACTTCATTGGAGAGGCTATGGTGATGATGTAGAAGCCCTCCGTGATGGATGTCACCTCCGGCGGAGCTCCGGAACAGGCCCCAAGATGGGATCTCGTGGGTACAGAAGGTTGCGGCGGTGGAATTAGGTTTTTGGCTCCGTATCTGATCGTTTGGGGGTACATAGGTATATATAGGAGGAAGGAGTACGTCGGTGGAGCAACAGGGGGCCCACAAGGGTGGAGGGCGCGCCCTGGGGGGTGGGCGCGCCCCCTACCTCGTGGCCTCCTCTTTTGTTTCTTGACGTAGTGTCCAAGTCTCCTGGATCACAATCTTCCTAAAAATCACGTTTCCGAAGGTTTCATTCCATTTGGACTCCATTTGATATTCCTTTTCTGCGAAACTCTGAAATAGGCAAAAAATAGCAATTTTGGGCTGGGCCTCCGGTTAATAGGTTAGTCCCAAAAATAATATAAAAGTGAATAATAAAGCCCAATAATGTCCAAAACAATAGATAATATAGCATAGAGCAATCAAAAATTATAGATACGTTGGAGACGTATCAAGCATCCCCAAGCTTAATTCCTGCTCGTCCTCGAGTAGGTAAATGATAAAAACAGAATTTTTGATGCGGAGTGCTACTTGGCATATTTTCAATGTAGTTCTTCTTAATTGTGGTATGAATATTCAGATCCGAAAGATTCAAGACAAAAGTTTAGTATTGACATAAAAATAATAATACTTCAAGCATACTAACAAAGAAATCATGTCTTCCCAAAATAACATGGCCAAAGAATTTATCCCTACAAAATCATATAGTCTGGCTATGCTCTATCTTCACCACACAAAGTATTCAAATCATGCACAACCCCGATGACAAGACAAGCAATTGTTTCATACTTTTGACATTCTCAAACT
The DNA here is from genome assembly GCF_002575655.3 of Aegilops tauschii subsp. strangulata. NCBI lineage: Eukaryota > Viridiplantae > Streptophyta > Magnoliopsida > Poales > Poaceae > Aegilops > Aegilops tauschii. The sequence continues at coordinate 261,448,704 of NC_053041.3, read as the reverse complement.
TTTTCAACCTTCACGCAATACGTGAGCATGAGCCATGGATATAGCACTATATGTGGAATAGAATGGTGGTTGTGGAGAAGACAAAAAAGGGGGAAGATAGTCTCACATTAACTAGGCGTATCAACGGGCTATGGAGATGCACATCAATAGATATCAATGTGAGTGAGTAGGGATTGCCATGCAACGAATGCACTAGAGCTATAAGTATATGAAAGCTCAACGAAAGAAACTAAGTGGGTGTGCATCCAACTCGCTTGCTCACGAAGACCTAGGGCATTTTGAGGAAGCCCATCATTGGAATATACAAGCTAAGTTCTATAATGAAAATTTCCCACTAGTATATGAAAGTGACAAAATGAGAGACTCTCTATCATGAAGATCATGGTGCTACTTTGAAGCACAAGTGTGGTAAAAGGATAGTAACATTGTCCCTTCTCCCTTTTTCTCTCATTTTTTTGGGCCTTTTCTCTCCCTTTTTTATGGCCTCTTTTTTTCGTCCGGAGTCTCATCCCGACTTGTGGGGGAATCATAGTCTCCATCATCCTTTTCCTCACTTGGGACAATGCTCTAAAAATGAAGATCATCACACTTTTATTTTCTTACAACTCAACAATTACAACTCGATACTTAGAACAAAATATGACTCTATATGAATGCCTCCGGCGGAGTACCGGGATATGCAATGAATCAAGAGTGACATGTATGAAAGAATTATGAATGGTGGCTTTGCCACAAATACGATATCAACTACATGATCATGCTAAGCAATATGACAATGATGGAGCGTGTCATAATAAACTGAACGGTGGAAAGTTGCATGGCAATATATCTCGGAATGGCTATGGAAATGCCATGATAGGTAGGTATGGTGGCTGTTTGGAGGAAGGTTTATGGTGGGTGTATGATACCGGCGAAAAGTGCGCGGTATTAGAGAGGCTAGCAATGGTGGAAGGAAGAAAGGTGCGTATAATCCATGGACTCAACATTAGTCATAAAGAACTCATATACTTATTGCAAAAATCTACAAGTTATCAAAGCAAAGTATTACGTGCATGCTCCTAGGTGAATAGATTGGTAGGAAAAGACCATCGCTCGTCCCCGACCGCCACTCATAAGGAAGACAATCAATAAATAAATCATGCTCCGACTTCATCACATAATGGTTCACCATACGTGCATGCTACGGGAATCACAAACTTTAACACAAGTATTTCTCAAATTCACAACTACTCAACTAGCATGACTCTAATATCACCATCTTTATATCTCAAAACAATTATCAAGCATCAAACTTCTCATAGTATTCAACACACTCATAAGGAAGTTTTTACAAATCTTGAATACCAAGCATATTCGGATTATTTAAGCAAATTACCATGCTATTTAAGACTCTCAAAATAATCTAAGTGAAGCATGAGAGATCAATAGTTTCTATAAAACAAATCCACCACCGTGCTCTAAAAGATATAAGTGAAGTACTAGAGCAAAACTATATAACTCAAAAGATATAAGCGAAGCACATAGAGTATTCTAACAAATTCCAAATCATGTATGGCTCTCTCAAAAGGTGTGTACAGCAAGGATGATTGTGGCAAACTAAAAAGCAAAGACTCAAATCATACAAGACGCTCCAAGCAAAACACATATCATGTGGTGAATAAAAATATAGCTCCAAGTAAAGTTACTGATGGAAGTAGACGAAAGAGGGGATGCCTTCCGGGGCATCCCCAAGCTTTGGATTTTTGGTGTCCTTAGATTATCTTGGGGGTGCCATGGGAATCCCCAAGCTTAGGCTCTTGCCACTCCTTGTTCCATACTCCATCAAAATCTTTCACCCAAAACTTGAAAACTTCACAACACAAAACTCAACAGAAATCTCGTGAGCTCCGGTAGCGAAAGAAAACAAAAGAGCACTTCAAGGTACTGTAATGAACTCATTCTTTATTTAAATTGGTGTTAAACCTACTGTATTCCAACTTCTCTATGGTTTATAAACTATTTTACTAGCCATAGATTCATCAAAATAAGCAAACAACACACGAAAAACAGAATCTGTCAAAAACAGAACAGTCTGTAGTAATCTGTAACTAACGCAAACTTCTGGAACTCCAAAAAATCAGCAGAAATTTGTTTATTGATCAGCAGAAATAGGAATCACTATTTTATCATGTTCTGGTGATTTTTAACAATTATTTTCGTGAACAGAAAGTTTCTGGAAATTACAGCAAGATCAAATAACTATCATCCAAGAAGATCCTATAGTTTTAACTTGGCACAAACACTAATTAAAACATAAAAACACATCTAACCAGAGGCTAGATCAAATATTTATTCCTAAACAGAAGCAAAAGCAAAAAAACTAAAAATAAAATTGGGTTGCCTCCCAACAAGCGCTATCGTTTAACGCCCCTAGCTAGGCATAAAAGCAAGGATAGATCTAGGTATTGCCATCTTTGGTAGGCAATTCTTCAATGAGACATCTACCATCCTTAGCAATTTCTTTCTTTTTAGTAATTATCAAACTTTTAGGCACAAGGTCGAAAAATTCATTTGTAGCAAATGGTTCCTTAATGAAGGCAAAAAGATTGGGATGAATACTTATAGATTTGAGATCCGCAGTTTCCTTACTAGAGGATTCACCCTTATTTTTAGGAACATACATATGCTTGGGAATTTTAGTAGGAGGGTTTGGAGTATTCTTTACGGAAGAAAAAGCAGTTCCCAAGTTGGTAATGATACCCTCAAGTTTATCGATTCTAGTGGAATCTTGATTTATTATCTCATTAACTATGGGTTCCTTCTCCTTAATATTTTTCAAAGTGACTCCTACCTTAGATCCATATTGGGTAATTTGGTTGTGGATCTTTTTATCCAGATTTTTAATTAACTCTACGGTAGCAACTTTATTTTCAATAATTTCAAGTCTTTGCATTACATGCTCCAAAGTTAACATAGTTCCATTAACCAAAAGAGGTGGTGAGCCAAATAAATCTATCATAGCATTATAAGAGTCAAAAGTATGGCTACCCAAAAAATTCCCTCTGGTAATGGTATCAAGAATATATCTGTACCAAGGATTAGCGCCTACATAAAAATTGCGGAGAAGAACGGAAGTAGATTGCTTCCTGGCAGATCTATTTTGAGCATTGCAAATTCTATACCAAGCGTCTTTTAGATTTTCTCCCTCCCTTTGTTTAAAATTTAGAACTTCATTCTCGGGAGACAACGAAGAAGATAGAGGACTAGCCATAACGACAAGCAAGCAAAAATGAGGCAAACGTAAAAGAGAGGGCGAATAAAATGGCAAGGGTGAAGTTGGGGAGAGGAAAACGAAAGGCAAATGGCAAATAATGTAATGCGGGAGATAAGGGATTTGTGATGGGTACTTGGTATGTTGACTTTTGCATAGACCTCCCCGGCAACGGTGCCAGAAATCTTTCTTGCTACCTCTCGAGCACTGCATTGGTTTTCCATTGAAGAGGAAAGGGTGATGCAGCAAAGTAGCGTAAGTATTCCCCTCAGTTTTTGAGAACCAAGGTATCAATCCAGTAGGAGGCTACACGCGAGTCCCTCACACCTACACAAAACAAATAACTCCTCGCAACCAACGCGATAAGGGGTTGTCAATCCCTTCACGGTCACTTACGAGACATCTGATAGATATGATAGGATAATTTTTTTTGTATTTTTGTGATAAAGATGCAAAGTAAAATAAAAGCAAAGTAAAAAGCAAAGGAAATAACTAAGTGTTGGAAGGTTAATATGATGAAGATAGACCCGGGGGCCATAGGTTTCACTAGTGGCTTCTCTCAAGAGCATAAGTATTTTACGGTGGGTGAACGAATTACTGTTGAGCAATTGACATAATTGAGCATAGTTATGAGAATATCTAGGTATGATCATGTATATAGGCATCACGTCCGAGACAAGTAGACCGACTCCTGCCTGCATCGACTACTATTACTCCACTCATCGACCTCTATCCAGCATGCATCTAGAGTATTAAGTTCATGGCAACAGAGTAACGCCTTAGGCAAGATGACATGATGTAGAGGGATAAATTCATGCAATATGATAAAAAACCATCTTGTTATCCTTGATGGCAACAATACAATACTTGCCTTGCTGCCCCTACTGTCACAGGGAAAGGACACCGCAAGATTGAACCCAAAGCTAAGCACTTCTCCCATTGCAAGAAAGATCAATCTAGTAGGCCAAACCAAACTGATAATTCGAAGAGACTTGCAAAGACAACCAATCATACATAAAAGAATTCAGAGAAGATTCAAATATTGTTCATAGATAATCTTGATCATAAACCCACAATTCATCGGTCTCCACAAACACACCGCAAAAACAAGATTACATCGAATAGATCTCCACGAGAGAGGGGGAGAACATTGTATTGAGATCCAAAAAGAGAGAAGAAGCCATCTAGCTACTAACTATGGACTGGAGAGGTAAACTACTCACACTTCATCGGAGAGGCTATGGTGATGATGTAGAAGCCCTCCGTGATTGATGTCCCCTCCGGCGGAGCTCCGGAACAGGCCCCAAGATGGGATCTCGTGGGTACAGAAGGTTGCGGCGGTGGAATTAGGTTTTTGGCTCCGTATCTGATCGTTTGGGGGTACATAGGTATATATAGGAGGAAGGAGTACGTCGATGGAGCAACAGGGGGCCCACGAGGGTGGAGGGCGCGCCCTCGGGGGGGGGGGCGCCCCCCTACCTCGTGGCCTCCTCTTTTGTTTCTTGACGTACGGTCCAAGTCTCCTAGATCATAATCTTCCTAAAAATCACGTTCCCGAAGGTTTCATTCTGTTTGGGCTCCGTTTGATATTCCTTTTCTGCGAAACTCTGAAATAGGCAAAAAACAACAATTCTGGGCTGGGCCTCCGGTTAATAGGTTAGTCCCAAAAATAATATAAAAGTGAATAATAAAGCCCAATAATATCCAAAACAGTAGATAATATAGCATGGAGCAATCAAAAATTATAGATACGTTGGAGACGTATCACACACTGAAAGATCTACTAATAAAAAAGTGCATGCGATAGAAGAAATTAATGTTTTGAGTGGAAAGATGGATGAACTTATGAAATTATTTGCTACTAAGAGTGTTTCTTCTGATACGAATGATATGCCTTTGTCTACTTTGATTGAGAATAATAATGAATCTATGGATGTGAATTTTGTTGGTAGGAATAATTTTGGTAACAACGCTTATAGAGGAAACTTTAATCCTAGGCCTTATCCTAGTAATTGCTCTAATAATTATGGTAATTCCTACAACAACTCTTATGGAAATTTTAATAAGATGCCCTCTGAATTTGAGACTAGTGTTAAAGAATTTATGAATTCGCAAAAGAATTTCAATGCTTTGCTTGAAGAGAAATTGCTTAAAGTTGATGAATTGGCTAGGAACGTTGAGAGAATTTCTCTTGATGTTGATTCTATGAAACTGAGATCTATTCCTCCTAAGCATGATATCAATGAGTCTCTCAAAGCCATGAGAATTTCCATTGATGAGTGCAAAGAAAGAACCGCTAGGATGCATGCTAAGAAAATTGCTTTATGAAAGCGTGTTCTTCAAATTTCTATGAAAATAATGATGAAGATCTAAAAGTTATTGATGTGTCCCCTATTAAATCTTTTTTTGAAATATGAATCTTGATAATGATGGGACTGAATATGATCCACCTTTACCTAGAAGACGTTCCAAAAATTCGGAGTTTTTAGATCTTGATGCTAAAATTGATAAAAGTGGGATTGAAGAGAACAAAACCCTAGATATTAATAAACCCACTATTTTGGATTTCAAGGAATTTAATTATGATAATTTCTCTGTGATAGATTGTATTTCCTTGTTGCAATCCATGCTAAATTCTCCTCATGCTTATAGTCAAAATAAAGCTTTTACCAAACATATCGTTGATGCCTTGATGCAATCTTATGAAGAAAAGCTTGAATTGGAAGTTTCTATCCCTAGAAAACTTTATGATGAGTTGGAACCTACTATTAAAATTATGATTAAAGATTATGAATGCTATGCTTTGTGTGATTTGGGTGCTAGTGTTTCCACGATTCCAAAAACTTTGTGCGATTTGCTAGGTTTCCGTGATTTTGATGATTGCTCTTTAAACTTGCACCTTGTGGATTCCACTATTAAGAAACCTATGGGAAGGATTAATGATGTTCTTATTATTGCAAATAGGAACTATGTGCCCATAGATTTTATTGTTCTTGATATAGATTGCAATCCTTCATGTCCTATTATTCTTGGTAGACCTTTCCTTAGAACGATTGGTGCAATTATTGATATGAAGGAAGGGAATATTAGATTCCGATTTCCATTAAAGAGAGGCATGGAACACTTCCCTAGGAAGAAAATAAAATTACCATATGAATCTATCATGAGAGCCACTTATGAACTGCCTACCAAAGATGGCAATACCTAGATCTATCCTTGCTTTTATGCCTAGCTAGGGGCGTTAAACGATAGCGCTTGTTGGGAGGCAACCCAATTTTATTTTTAGTTTTTTGATTTTTGCTTCTGTTTAGGAATAAATATTTGATCTAGCCTCTGGTTAGATGTGTTTTTTATGTTTTAATTAGTGTTTGTGCCAAGTTAAACCTATAGGATCTTCTTGGATGATAGTTATTTGATCTTGCAGAAATTTCCAGAAACTTTCTGTTCACAAAAATAATTGTTAAAAGTAACCAGAACGTGATAAAATATTGATTCCAATTGATTCTGATCAATAAACAAATTGTCTAGGTCTTCCTATTTTGGATGATTTTTTGGAGTTCCATAAGTTTGCGTTAGTTACAGATTACTACAGACTGTTCTGTTTTTGACAGATTCTGTTTTTCGTGTGTTGTTTGCTTATTTTGATGAATCTATGGCTAGTAAAATAGTTTACAAACCATAGAGAAGTTGTAATACAGTAGGTTTAACACCAATATAAATAAAGAATGAGTTCATTACAGTACCTTGAAGTGGTGTTTTGTTTTCTTTCGCTAACGGAGCTCACGAGATTTTCTGCTGAGTTTTGTGTTGTGAAGTTTTCAAGTTTTGGGTGAAAGATTTGATGGATTATGGAACAAGGAGTGGCAAGAGCCTAAGCTTGGGGATGCCCATGGCACCACCAAGATAATCTAAGGACACCAAAAAGCCAAAGCTTAGGGATGCCCCGGAAGGCATCCCATCTTTCGTCTACTTCCATCGGTAACTTTACTTGGAGCTATATTTTTATTCACCACATGATATGTGTTTTGCTTGGAGCGTCTTGTATGATTTGAGTCTTTGCTTTTTAGTTTACCAAAATCACCTTTGCTGTACACACCTTTTGAGAGAGACACACATGATTCGGAAATTATTAGAATACTCTATGTGCTTCACTTATATCTTTTGAGTTATATAGTTTTGCTCTAGTACTTCACTTATATCTTTTAGAGCAAGGTGGTGGATTTGTTTTATAGAAACTATTGGTCTCTCATGCTTCACTTAGATTATTTTGAGAGTCTTAAATAGCATGGTAATTTGCTTAAATAATCCTAATATGCTAGGTATTCAAGATTAGTAAAAACTTTCTTATGAGTGTGTTGAATACTAAGAGAAGTTTGATGCTTGATGATTGTTATGAGACATGGAGGTAGTGATATCAAAGTCGTGCTAGTTGAGTAGTTGTGAATTTGAGAAATACTTGTGTTGAAGTTTGCATGTCCCGTAGCATGCACGTATGGTAAACGTTATGTAACAAATTTGAAACATGAGGTGTTCTTTGATTGTCCTCCTTATGAGTGGCGGTCGGGGACGAGCGATGGTCTTTTCCTACCAATCTAGCCCCCTAGGAGCATGCGCATAGTGCTTGGTTTTTGCTGACTTGTAGATTTTTGCAATAAGTATGTGAGTTCTTTATGACTAATGTTGAGTCCATGGATTATACGCACTCTCACCTTTCCATCATTGCTAGCCTCTTCGGTACCGTGCATTGCCCTTTCTCACATTGAGAGTTGGTGCAAACTTCGCCGGTGCATCCAAACCCCGTGATATGATACACTCTTACACACATAAACCTCCTTATATCTTCCTCAAAACAGCCACCATACCTACCTATTATGGTATTTCCATAGCCATTCCGAGATATATTGCCATGCAACTTTCCACCATCCCGTTTATCATGACACGTTCGTCATTGTCATATTGCTTATCATGATCATGTAGTTGACATAGTATTTGTTGCAAAGCCACCGTTCATAATTCTTTCATACATGTCACTCTTGGTTCATTGCATATCTCGGTATACCGCCGGAGGCATTCATATAGAGTCATACCTTGTTCTAGTATCGAGTTGTAATCATTTGGTTGTAAATAAATAGAAGTGTGATGATCATCATTTAATAGAGCATTGTCCCAAAAAAAGGAGAAAGACCAAAAAAAAGAAGGCAAAAAAAAGAGAAATAAAAAGGGACAATGCTACTATCCTTTTACCACACTTGTGCTTCAAAGTAGCACCATAATCTTCATGATAGAGAGTCTCTTGTCTTGTCACTTTCATATACTAGTGGGAATTTTTCATTATAGAACTTGGCTTGTATATTCCAACAATGGGCCTCCTCAAGTGCCCTAGGTCTTCGTGAGCAAGCAAGTTGGATGCACACCCACTTAGTTTCTTTTGTTGAGCTTTCATATATTTATAGCTCTAGTGCATCCGTTGCATGGCAATCCCTACTCCTTGCATTAACATCAATTGATGGGCATCTGCATAGCTCATTGATTAGCCTCGTTGATGTGAGACCTTCTCCTTTTTTGTCTTCTCCACATAACCCCCATCATTATACTCTATTCCACCCATAGGGCTATATCCATGGCTCACGCTCCTGTATTGCGTGAAGGTTTATAAAGTTTGAGATTACTAAAGTATGAAACAATTGCTTGGCTTGTCATCGGGGTTGTGCATGATGAGAGCATTCTTGTGTGACGAAAATGGAGCATGACTAAACTATATGATTTTGTAGAGATGAACTTTCTTTGGCCATGTTATTTTGAGAGGACATAATTGCTTAGTTAGTATGCTTGAAGTTTTATTATTTTTATGTCAATATTGAACTTTTATCTTGAATCTTTCGGATCTGAATATTCATACCACAATTAAGAAGAACTACATTGAAATTATGCCAAGTAGCATTCCACATCAAAAATTCTGTTTTTATCATTTACCTACTCGAGCACGAGCAGTAATTAAGCTTGGGGATGCTTGATACGTCTCCAACGTATCTACAATTTTTGATTGCTCCATGCTACATTATCCTCTGTTTTGGACATTATTGGGATTTATTATTCACTTTTATATTATTTTTGGGACTAACCTATTAACCGGAGGCCCAGCCCAGAATTGCTGTTTTTTGCCTATTTCAGAGTTTCGCAGAAAAAGAATATCGAACGGAGTCCAAACGGAATGAAACCTTCGGGAACGTGATTTTTGGAAGGAACATGATCCAGGAGACTTGGACCCTACGTCAAGGAAGCTTCCAGGAAGCCACGAGGTAGGGGGCGCGCCCTCCACCCTCGTGGGCCCCACGTTGCTCCACCGACGTACTCCTTCCTCCTATATATACCTACGTACCCCCAAACGATCAGATACGGAGCCAAAAACCTAATTCCACCACCGCAACCTTCTGTACCCACGAGATCCCATCTTGGGGCCTGTTCCGGAGCTCCGCCGGAGGGGGCATCGATCACGGAGGGCTTCTACATCAACACCATAGGCCCTCCGATGAAGTGTGAGTAGTTTACCTCAGACCTTCAGGTCCATAGTTATTAGCTAGATGGCTTCTTCTCTCTTTTTGGATCTCAATACAATGTTCTCCCCCTCTCTTGCGAAGATCTATTCGATGTAATCTTCTTTTGCGGTGTGTTTGTTGAGATCGATGAATTGTGGGTTTATGATCAAGTTTATCTATGAACAATATTTGAATCTTCTGAATTCTTTTATGTATGATTGGTTATCTTTGCAAGTCTCTTCGAATTATCAGTTTGGTTTGGCCTACTAGATTGATCTTTCTTGCAATGGGATAAGTGCTTAGCTTTGGGTTCAATCTTGGGGTGTCCTTTCCCAGTGACAGTAGGGGCGGCAAGGCACGTATTGTATTGTTGCCATCGAGGATAACAAGATGTTTTTTTATCATATTGCATGAATTTATCCCTCTACATCATGTAATCTTGCTTAAAGCGTTACTCTGTTCTTATGAACTTAATACTCTATATGCATGCTGGATAGCGGTCGATGTGTGGAGTAATAGTAGTAGATGCAGGCAGGAGTCGGTCTACTTGTCTCGGACGTGATGCCTATATACATGACCATACCTAGATATTCTCATAACTATGCTCAATTCTGTCAATTGCTCAACAGTAATTTGTTCACCCACCGTAAGATACTTATGCTCTTGAGAGAAGCCACTAGTGAAACCTATGGCCCCCGGGTCTATCTTCATCATATTAATCTTCCAACACTTAGTTATTTCCGTTGCTTTTTACTTTGCTTTTATTTTACTTTGCATATTTATCATAAAAATACCAAAAATATTATCTTATCCTATCTATCAGATCTGACTCTCGTAAGTGACCGTGTAGGGATTGACAACCCCTTATCGCGTTGGTTGTGAGGATTTATTTGTTTTGTGTAGGTGCGAGGGACTCGCGCGTAGCCTCCTACTGGATTGATACCTTGGTTTTCAAAAACTGAGGGAAATACTTACGCTACTTTGCTGCATCACCCTTTCGTCTTCAAGGGAAAACCAACGCAGTGCTCAAGAGGTAGCAGTGGTGAACCCCTCCGTGATGGTGTCTAGATTGGATCTGGTGGTTCTGGACTCTGCGGCTGCTGGAATTGATTTTCGTCGACTCCCCTAGGGTTTCTGGAATATTGGGGTATTTATAGAGCAAAGAGGCGGTCCGGGGGGCACCCGAGGTGGGCACAACCCACCAGGGCACGCCTAGGCGCAGCCTTGGCCCATTAGGTGTCTTCTGGTCCATAAAAATTCTCCGTGAAGTTTTGTTGCATTTGGACTCCGTTTGGTATTGATTTCCTGCGATGTAAAAAACATACAAAAAACAACAACTGGCACTTGGCACTATGTCAATAGGTTAGTACCAAAAAATGATATAAAATGACTATAAAATGATTATAAAACATCCAAGATTGATAATATAACAGCATGGAACAATAAAAAATTATAGATACGTTGGAGACGTATCAGCATCCCCAAGCTTAACTCCTACTCGTCGTCGAGTAGGTAAGTGATAAAAACAGAATTTTTGATGTGGAATGCTGCCTAACATGTCATATCATATTCTTTTCCTTATAGCATGGACATTGGACTTTTATGTGATTCAAAGCAATAGTCTAGTTTTGACATGACAACTTAAATACTCAAGCATATCAACAAGCAACCATGTCTTTCAAAATATCAACGCTAAAATAAGTTATCCCTAGCTCATCATGCTCAATCATTGATCCATTCATGAAACACACTCGCAGACTAACTACATCCAATACTCAAGTACGATCATATTGCCTCCTAGTTGGTGCTTTTATAAGAGAAGATGGAGAATCAAATTCAAAATAAAAATTGCATAAAGTAAAAAAAGGCCCTTCGCAGAGGGAAGTAGGGATTTGTAGAGGTGCCAGAGCTCAAAGCGAAAAACTTAGACACAAAAACATTTTGGGAGGTGTGTCTTTCCCACCAACAAAAACGGCTTAGAGTTCCCAACACTTCCCATGCTAGATATATCATAGGTGGTTCCCAAACAGAAAATCAAGTTTATTCCTTTTTCAACCATACTTTCACTTTCCATGGCTAGCCGTATCCACCGTTGCCCTCCATGCCAACACTTTCCAAGGAATTTATTATTTGACAACATAAAGTAAATCCATTTTTCATTTCGGAACTGGGCATCCCTAATACTTTTGCCTTAGTCTCGTGCAATGACAAGTGAATAAACACTCATCGTGAGAATAACACATCTAGCATGGAAAATATTAGACACCCCTCACCGCTCCGCGAGCAGTACGAACACACAAAAGAGAAGTTTATTTTGAAAAATAGAGATGGCACATACAAATTTGCTTAGAACGACAAAAGAATACCGCATATAGGTAGATATAGTGGACTCATGTGGCAAAACTGGTTTAAAGGTTTTTGTATGCACAAGTAGAGATCATACTTAGTGCAAAATGAAGGCTCGCAAAAGATTGAGAAGCGACCAACCAAGAAACAAATAATCTCATAAGCGAGCATTAAGCATAATTAACACCGAATAATGCACCACAAGTAGGATATAATTTCATGCATAATTATTGACTTTCGTGCTTGCATAGGGAATCACAAACCTTAACACCAATATTCTAACTAAAGCATATTTACTCATCAAGATGACTCACATATCACATCATCATATCTCAAAACTATTACTAAGAATCAAGTTTATTTTGTCCAATGATCTTCATGAAAGTTTTTATTATATCCTTCTTGGATATCTATCACTTTGGAACTAATTTTCATATGTTGCTTTTGATAAGCTCAAACAAATATAAGTGAAGATCATGAGCATAAAATTTCTTTCTCTCAAATTAATTTAAGTGAAGCAAGAGAGAATTTATTGAAAATTTTACTAACTCTCAAATAAATCTAAGTGAAGCAAGAGAGCATTTTTTTTCAAAAATACTAAAGCACACCGTACTCAAAAAGATATAAGTGAAGCACTAGAGCAAGTCCATAGCTCATAAAAGATTTAAGTGAAGCATAGAGAGCAATTCTAACAAGTCATGACATAATTTTGGCTCTCTCAAATAGGTGTGTCCAACAAGGAATCAAGACTTAAAACACAAAATAAAACAAGCAAAGACTCATATCATACAAGATGCTCCAAGCAAAACACATAGTATGTGACGAATAAAAATATAGCTTCGAGTAAAATACCAATGGTCGTTAGAAGAAAGAGGGGATGCCACTCGGGGCATCCCCAAGCTTAGTTGCTTGCTCACTTTTGGATAATAGCTTGGTATGCTTGGGCATCCCCAAGCTTAGGCTCTTCTTACTCCTTATTCCTTCATCCATCGTAAGATAACCCAAAACTTGAAAACTTCAATCACACAAAACTCAACAAAACCTTTGTGAGATCCGTTAGTATAAGAAAATAAATCACTACTATAAGTACTGTTGCAACCTATTCATATTTTTGTTTTTGCATTATATATAATTTATTCCAACTTTTATATGGCAAAAACTCATCAAAGAAAACCATAGAGCCATCAAAACAAGCACACAACGCAAAGAAGACAGAATCTGTCAAAAACAGAACAATCTGTAGCAATCTGAATCGTTCAAATACTTCTGAAACTCCAAAAATTCTGAAAAATTAGGACGACCTGAGCAATTTTTATATTAATCTTATGCAAAAATAATTTGCATTTTATCACGCTCTGGTAAAAAATGAGAATTGTTTTTGTGAGCACAAAATTTTCTGTTTTCTAGCAAGATCAAACAACTATCACCCAAGAAGATCCTAAAGGCCTTACTTGGCACAAACACTAATTAAAACACAAAAAACACAATCATAGCAGTAGCATAATTTTGCAAACACTCAAGAATAGAAAGCAAAAAGCAAAAATAAATTTTATTCATTGTGTTGCCTCCCAACAAGCGCTATAGTTTTACGCCCTTAGCTAGGCATAAAGCAAGGATCTAAGTTTTGTCATCTTTGTTTCGATATCCATAAGAGGCCCTCATGATTGATTCATAGGGTGGTCTAATGCTTGTTCTAGGGAAGTGTTCCATACCTTTCCTCAAAGGAAATTGGAATTTAATATTGCCTTCTTTCATATCAATCACGGCACCGATAGTGCGTAAAAAGGTCTACCAAGAATAATTGGACAAGACGGATTGCAATCAATATCAAGAACAATAAAATCTATGGGCACATAATTCCTATTTGAAAGAATAAGAACATCATTAATTCTTCCCATAGGATTTTTAATAGTAGAATCTGCCAAGTGCAAATTTAAAGAACATGATTCAATATTGGTAAGACCAAGCACATCACATAAAGATTTCAGAATTGTAGAAACACTAGCACCCAAGTCACACAAAGAAAAACACTCATAATTTTGAATCTTGACTTTGATAGTAGGTTCCCATTCATCATGCAATTTTCTAGGAATTGATACTTCTAATTCCAATTTTTCCTCAAAAGCTTTCATCATAGCATCAACAATATGTTTAGTAAAAGCTTTATTTTGTTCATAAGCATGGGGTGAATTTATCATGCATTGAAAAAAAGAAATACAATCAATCAAAGAGCAACTATCATAATTAAAGCCTTTGTAATCCAAAAGAGTGGGCACATCACTAGTTAAAGTTTTGACCTCTTCAAACCCACTTTTATCAATTTTCTCTACAAGATTTCCACCTCCGAATTATCGGGACGCCTTCTAGCTAAAGTTGACTCTTCTCTGGTCCCATTTTCATCAATCTTAATATTACTAAACAAGGAATCAATAGAAGAAACACCAATTATTTTAAGATCTTCATCACTTTTGCAAAAGTAATCACTAGAAAACGCTTTTTCTAAAAATTCTCTTTTAGCTCTAAGCATAGCGGTTCTTTTCTTACTTTCATCCATAGAAACATAAAGAGCTTTAATTGATTCATCAACCTTAGGCACAAAAATTTTCATCTTGAGATTTTCCACATCATGAGAAATTCTATCAACACTTCTAGACAAATCATCAATCTTATTCAACTTTTCTTCTATGGTAGTATTGAAAACTTTTTGTGTGTTGATAAATTATTTAATATTATTCTCAAGATCAAAGGTGTTCCTATTATTATTATTATAAGATTTATTTCCATAGGAATTACCATAATTATTAGAGGAATTACTAGGAAAAGGCCTAGGATTGAAATTACCTCTATAAGCATTGTTATTGAAATTATTTCGAGAGATAAAATTCACATCTATGGCATCACTATTTTACTCAATCAAAGTAGACAAAGGCATATCATTAAAATCAATAGGAGCACTTTTACTACCAACCAATTTCATAAGAGCATCAACTTTTTCACTCAAAGAAGAAATTTCTTCAACCGAATTAACTTTTTTACTAGTAGGAGCTCTTTCGGTATGCCATTGCGAATAATTTGCCATAATATTATCAAGAAATTTAGTGGCTTCCCCCAAAGTAATTTCCATAAAAGTACCACCCCCGGAGGAATCTAAAAGATTACGAGAAACAAAATTCAATCCTGCGTCAAAAAATTGTATGATCATCCAAAGATTTAACCCATGAGTTGGGAAATTCCTTAGCATCATTTTCATCCTTCCCCAAGATTGTGCAACATTATCATGTTCAAGTTGCTTGAAATTCATGATCTGGGTTCTAAGGGAAATAATTTTTGCGGGCGGAAAATACTTTGTGATAAAAGCATCTTTGCACTTATTCCAAGAATCGATACTATTGCGAGGCAAAGAAGAAAACCATTTTTTTGCAGAATCACGCAAAGAAAACGGAAATAATTTCATCTTCACCACATCATTGTCCACATATTTTTCCTTTTGCATGTTACATAATTCCACGAAGGTATTAAGATGGGACGCGGCATCCTCATTAGGAGTACTGAAAAGTTGATCTTTCATAACAAGATTCAGCAAAGCAGTATTAATATCACAAGACTCCGCACTAGTGGCGGGAGGAGCAATCGGAGTGCCGATAAAATCATTGTTGTTGGTATTTGAGAAACCACACAACTTGGTGTTCTCTTGAGTTATGATGACTACGGAACAAGATTTCACTAAAAAACAGATCCGACAAGAAAACTGCGAACGAAAAAGAGGGCGAATAAAACGGCAAATTTTTGTGAAGTGGGGGTGAGGAAAACGAGAGTCAAATGGCAAATAATGTAAATTGCAAGGAGATGAGATTTGTGATTAGGAACCTGGTATATGTTGAAGATCCTCCCCGGCAATGGCGCCAGAAATTCCTTTTGATGCGGCTTGAAGCTACGTCGGTATTTCCCCAAAGAGGAAGGGATGATGAAACACAGTGGCGGTAGGTATTCCCTCAGTTATGAGATCAAGGTTATCGAACCAGTAGGAGAACCAAGCAACACAACGTAAACAGCCCCTGCACACAAATAACAAATACTCGCAACCCGACGTGTAAAAGGGGTTGTCAATCCCTTTCGGGTAGCGGCGCCTCAAGATAGGGAAATATACGTGAAATAAATTGTAGTAGATTGATAGATCGAACGCCAAATAAAATAAATAAGAATAAAATGCAGCAAGGTATTTTTGTATTTTTGGTTTAATAGATCTGAAAATAAATGCAAAGGAAAGTAGATCGCAAAGGCAAATGATATGAGAAAGAGACCCGGGGGCCGTAGGTTTCACTAGTGGCTTCTCTCGAGAAAAATAGCAAACGGTGGGTAAACAAATTACTATTGGGCAATTGATAGAACTTCAAATAATCATGACAATATCTAGGCAATGATCATTATATAGGCATCACGTCTAAGATTAGTAGACCGACTCCTGCCTGCATCTACTACTATTACTCCACACATCGACCACTATCCAGCATGCATCTAGTGTATTAAGTTCATGGAGAAACGGAGTAATGCAATAAGAATGATGACATAATGTAGACAAGATCTATCTATGTAGAGATAGACCCCATCGTTTTATCCTTAGTAGCAACGATACATACGTGTCGGTTACCCTTCTGTCACTGGGATCAAGCACCGTAAGATCGAACCCACGACAAAGCACCTCTTCCCATTGCAAGATAAATAGATCAAGTTGGCCAAACAAAACCCAAATATCGGAGAAGAAATACGAGGCTATAAGCAATCATGCATATAAGAGATCAAAGAAACTCAAATAACTTTCATGGATATAAAAAGATAGATCTGATCATAAACTCAAAGTTCATCGGATCCCAACAAACACACCGCAAAAAGAGTTACATCATATAGATGTCCAAGAGACCATTGTATGGAGAATTCAGCAAGAAAGAGAGAGAGACATCTAGCTACTAACTACGGACCCGAAGCTCTACAAAGAACTACTCATGCATCATCGAAGAGGCACCAATGGAGGTGCTGAACCCCTCCGTGATGGTGTCTGGATTGGATTTGGTGGTTCTGGACTCTGCAGTGGCTGGAATTGATTTTCGTCGACTCCCCTAGGGTTTCTGGAATATTGGGGTATTTATAGAGCAAAGAGGTGGTCCGGGAGGCACCCGAGGTGGGCACAACCCACCAGGGCGCGCCTGGGCCTCCTGGCGCGCCCTAGTGGGTTGTGCTCCCCTCGGAGCACCCCCAGGCACAGCCTTGGCCCATTAGGTGTCTTCTGGTCCATAAAAATTCTCCGTGAAGTTTCATTGCATTTGGACTCCGTTTGGTATTGATTCCTCGCGATGTAAAAAACATGCAAAAAACTACAACTGGCACTTGGCACTATGTCAATATGTTAGTACCAAAAAATGATATAAAATGACTATAAAATGATTATAAAATATCCAAGATTGATAATATAATAGCATGGGACAATCAAAAGTTATAGATATGTTGGAGACGTATCACCTGTGTTCACACAGGAGTCTAATTTTAGGGACAATTCCATTTATCCCCCTAACTTGAGCCACCACCTGGCATTTGCCCCTAATTTTCAGGTATGCTAAAAAATACCCCTCTTCCGTCAAGTCACCTTACAGAAATGCCCTTCTGTGCCGTTACCGTCCGGTCAAAGGGGTTTGACCGTCTGGTGAATAGTAAATGGTGAACAGTAAATTCGCAAAAAATAGCAAAAAAAATCTAAAATTTTGTGGGATCGAAGATACTCAAGGGAGCAAGGCGCGTGCAAATTTTGGCACCGTTTGGACATTCCAGCAGCTCGTGTCAAACGAAAAACTTTAAAATGTACGCTGTGAGCAGTAAATTCAAAAAACAATAGCAAGAAAATTCAAAAAAATATGAAATTTTTTGGCATCAAAGAGGCTGGGGTGTGCAATTGTTTTTTTGCATTTCGACACTGTAGGAGCTCGAGGAGAAAAAAATTTGGCGCAGAAAAAAACTTTGAAAAAATGCACTATTTTGCTTTTTTTTCTAGAGCACCTCACATGTCATTTGATCACAAAAAATTGCAAGCGCCTTGCGCACCCAAGCCTCTTTGATGCCAAAAAATTCATATTTTAAAAAATTTCTTGCTATTTTTTTGAATTTACTGTTCACAGCGTATAGATTTAAATTTTTTCCTTTCCCACGAGTTCCTAGAATGTCCAAACAACGCAAAAATTCGCACACACCTTGCGCCCTTAAGTATCTTCGATCCCACAAAATTTCAGATTTTTTTGATTTTTTTGATTTTTTGCTATTTTTTCGAATTTACTGTTCCCTATGTTACTATTCACCAGACGGTCAAACCCCTTTGACCGGATGGCAAGGGCATTTCTATAAGGTGAGTTGACAGAAGAGGGGTATTTTTTAGCATACCTGAAAATTAGGGGCAAATGCCAGGTGGTGGCTCAAGTTAGGGGGATAAATGGAATTGTCCCCTAATTTTAGAAGAATTGTTAAAGCACATGTGGAAAAACTCCTTCATATTCAATTCCTTTATTGGAAGAAAAGATGTACTATTAGGTACATTAAAGTGGGGGAGAAAATACAAAGTTCTTCCATGCAATGGCTGTTGACAGACATAGGAGAAATTCAATTGCAAGTCTGAGGCTGTCTGATGGTACAGTGGTCACTGAACATTCCCAAATGGAGGGAGTGATTTAGAATTGTTTTAAGAACAGAATGGGTGTTTCTAGAGGAAATGTGATGGGGTTTGAACTCTCTGCTCTTATCATTCCTATGGAGGGACTTGATCTGCTCACCAAGCCTTTTGAGAAGGAGGAAATGGATAATGTTGTGAAGCACATGCTAGTTGATAAAGCCCCAGGACCAGATGGTTTCAATGGTCTTTTCTTTAAAAAATGTTGGCATATCATTTCCAAGGATTTTTATGAGCTAGCTTGGGCTTTTTATGATGGTACTGCTGCTCTGGAGAACATTAATGGTTCTTACATTACTCTAGTACTTAAAAAGCTTTCACCAGAGGAAGTGGGAGATTTCAGACCTATTTCTTTGACTGGGATGGGCTTGAAGTTTCTTTCAAAAATGGCAGCTAGCAGATTTCAAGATGTGATCATGGAGTGTATTCATAAGAACCAGTAAGGTTTTATCAAAAGCAGAACAATTCAGGACTGCATTGGTTGGACCTTTGAGTATTTGCACCAGTGTCATCACTCTAAGAGGCCCATTGTTATTCTCAAGCTTGATTTTGAGAAGGCTTTTGACTCTCTGGACCTTTGAGTGTGGCTGATGATCAACCAATCGATTCTAGCACCCCTATGCAGTAGATCCCACTGTCTCCACCTCATGAAGATGAAACCATGCATCAGGCTGGCCGTGTGGAAGTTATTATTCCTACTCCTGCAGTGCATGAAGAAGTTATTGATATCTTCCTCGAGAAAGATGCTGAAGGAATGTTGTGCCAGAGTAGCAAGCCATTGATGATGATATTGATGAAGAGATTAAGGCTGAAAAGACAGACCCATCGCCTCCAAAGAAGGTGCAAGTTGAGCCCTCCGAAGTACATAAGGAGGAGAGTTAAAAGATTGAGGGGGAGATCAATGCTTACCGAGAGAAAACTACCCCGGTCACATCGTCTGGTGCCCCTACCCAGATGGATGTTGATCCTGCTCATGTTTCCACTGAATCTCAGTTGGAAAAGGAAGAAAAGATACCTGAAGAGCCCATGGATCATGAAGTGATTGCCCCACAAGTTGTGACTCAAGCGTCCGAGCAAGAAGTTCTTGAGCGCCCCACTAAAGAAAATAAAGATAAAGAAAAGGCCCTAGCGCCCGATAGCCAGAAAGCCGCTGAAGGAGTTCCAGCAAGCAAGAAAGATGGTTAGTGCAGTTCATTAGAGAAATCTGCACATAAGTCAAGGAAGCTTCGTGCCCCACTGAAGCCTATAGAATAAAGTGTACAAGCACATGGTTATATTCGGACTAGGAATGTGAGTGTTGAACACGTGAAGAATCCTATGGGAACATTATATTTCCTCTGTTCCCAGCTGAAGATGGTCCAAATGGTCTCGCATTCAATGTGCAGTTTCACCTATCGAAACTCGCATTCTTTGGGACCAGCCCGTATGAAGGAGAGGGAACTTCCCTGTCGCCTAGGTTCTGGACAAAAGAATAGGCATTATATTATGCTCGAATCCTGTATGGAAAGAATCATGTCTTCAAGCACCAGATTCTGAACTTTGCCAAACTCGAAGATATGCCCTGCTTCCACTATCGAGCACATTGAACATGTGTTCCTGAAAGGTTTCCTGTGCTTCAGTGATGGGTGTAAACGAGAAGTAATTCATCAATTCTATGCCACTCTCTATATCAATGGAGATCTTACAGATAGCAGCACCTGGATCCTCGAATGGATGATAGGAGAGCAAAGGATTAAATGATCGGCAGATCAATTCCTGGCACTATTAAATCTTCCTCGGTGCGAGTTCGATGCCAAACATGAACATAGGCTACACTACTCAGAAGTTTCCGAGGCCCAACTACACATGCTAATGGATCCAGCACTTGTTGGTGATGAATGCATGGAAGTAAATCCAGAGAAGTTGGCCTATGAGAATAAAGTTCTACTCTATATCATGTGCAACTCTCTCACTCCTACTAACAAGCCAGAAACAATCAATGGCATCATGGGAAATGCACTGCTTGCCATTGCTCAGGGTCTTCGCTTTGATGTCCCAGATCTTTTCATTCGAAACTTGGCCTATGTAGCTAATACCCCGCAAGCTCTGAAGCCGTATGCACCATGGATCATGTATGTTGTTGAGCAACTTCTTGAAGAAAAGTTCTTCTGCCCCTATGTCTCGAAAGTTTTCATGCCACCCGTTCGTGAGACTTTGCGAATTATAAAGGACATTGGCAAAGGAAAAATGCCTGTTGATGGTACTGCTATAGCTTCTGCGTCTGCATCTGCTCCGAAGGTGAAGAAAGCCAAGGTTGAAATCCCTCATAATGGAAATCATTCGTTGTACGAGATCTGTCTCCGCACCTAGCAGACACTGGAAAGCCACATCAAGCTTGATCGCAAAGAGAAGATGGAGATGATGATTGAGATCAATAAGCCCCACAATTATGCTCGCCAAGCCCTTCTCTTCGAAAAGGAACAGTAGAAGCGCTCTTGGACTCTGTTGTGCAAGCATTATTCTCGGAAGCAACTATCTGCTACATGCATTGAGAAGGAATATGACCACCTGGAGCTATTTGAAGTGCCTCACATCCGAAGGCAAACACCTGTGCTGCCTCAGGGTTCTGCTTCAACTCGCCCGCTGTTTGTCGAACCTGATGATATTCTTGAGAACACAGCTGGAACACTCATTTTCAAGCCGGATGCAACTCGCTCTACAAATCCCAAAGCCAATCTCGAAGCCTAAGCTGCAACACCAACTCCTGCTTCAGCCTCAACAATTGCTCGTTTTGCTTCGCCGAACAGTTCGAGCTCTGATTCTGAGGGTTCTTCAGATGAGTAGTTCCTCGCATGCTTTCTCTTCTTTTTGACACTTGTCGACAAAAAGGGGGAGAAGAACAACGAGTGATAGGATAGCAGGTTATCTGCAGGGGTGCTTTCATTCGCCTTCTTATTTTTTCCCTCTGAACAATTTGGTTTCATCGAACTCTTTGCTTGTGGAACTTAAAGCACCGCCTGTGGTGTTGATATACTCGATTGTCATGTAACATTAATAACCCCCATGCAATGCTTTTTTGCTTTCAGCTATTTGTCTGCAGGTTCTACTGAAAACTTATCTTCCTTGAAATACTTATCTATTGTGCAGGGAAAATGAAAGCGTCTCAAGGAGGATTGAAAATCCTACATCTCTGGGAGAGATATTTTACTCCTTGAGACTATCTTGCAGGACATTAATTACAATCTTAGAACTGAGCTCTTGTAAAGGTGGGCGTTCCTATGCTCAAAGCCCATATCTCAGATGCATGCCCATTGGAATAGCGCATCACCAGGATGAACCTTTCCTAGAAGGAAGCTCTTTACTGATAGGCTAGCCTAGGCTTTGATTCGTGGTTTACTTCAACACCGATATCTATCCCTGCAGGAGAAGAGAATTGCTTTAGTTTGAAACTCTCGAGTTTCGAAAGCAAACTCTAACTATCTTTGTCTCAAGTCATTTTTTTCCTCGCACATATACTATACTTCATCCTTGTTGCAGGAAAACTTGTCTGAAGCATATCCATTCCGAGCAAATATATCTGTATTTTCTTGCTCTGATTTTCCTCGAGTATCTAACTTGCAGGGAACTTATATGTCGTGTGGATTCAGACAATGCTCTGAGAAAATACTCATGAATTATCATTCATCACAAATCATTTCAAAGTATTCACTTGATCTGACATCCTTTTCAAAGATTGTGTGACAGGAAACACCTCAGACATTGTCGAGTGTATTGAAAGAAACCATAGATGAGATCATACATCAATATCACTCGTGCGAAGACTCAGCTCGCTACATTTAGTTTATCATGAATGCATTCAATGCATATTTTCAGGGGGAGCGTGATTTATTTTCATGATTATCTCTCGTCTTTTATTATCCTTCGCATTTCATTTTCATCTATCTATCCTTCAATGTGTTCTATTTTGTCAATAATCGTCCAAAAAGGGGGAGATTGTTGGTGCATTATTTGCCCTCCTATGTTTTGGAGTTTGTTGACAGAAACATGCATGGACTGATTTGTTTGCTAGTGCACAATAGAGAGAAATAGTCCATGCAGAACCGAAGAGAATGTTGTCTCCGGTATCAAGTTTGATGAACTTCACCGAAGAATATCTGCGATGCAGAGAAAAATGAGCTACAATCTGTTGAAGACATGTAGGCGAGAAGATTGGTAAGAAGGAGTTAACCCCTGTAAGGTTTATTGCTGGCGTGAAGCAATCGGTTCGGAGTTCCGGTTCTATGAAATTGACTACAGCGAATGGAAGTCGAAGACAAAGTGAAGACGTAGTATTCATTTTGTTGTTCTTCTTTCGTTTATTTGAGTCATAGCACCTCCATACTATTAAGAGGGGTATAGGTTCTCGATGCTTAGATCCGCTGTGATGCTTAGTCCAAACCTATGAAAGATGCGGGAGAAATCTCTTCATGCTTCGAATGATTACCTGGCAGCAGTAGACGTTGTTCTTCATGCTGCAGGAGATATCTTTCGTACTGAGGAGTTAGCATTACTTGCTCCGCAAATAATGTTACCATTGTGCTCAAAATCCGACTGTTGGACTCGTGTTATTTGGCCATTGGATGCTCCCGATGTCCAATTTGGTCTTTTCCCTTCAGGGAAGGCTGCGGCTATAAATAGCCACCCCGATCCAACATTGTCCGTTGGCTGCTCCGCTTAAGATTTCTGGGAAGATTGATTGAGCATCCGCTCTCTGAGTGATTTGAGTTTATGATCCACCAAGAGAAAAATCAAGAGCCCAAACTTAGACAATGGTTGAGCACCACAGTAGTTTCGAGTTAGAGTTCTTTTACCTATTACTCTTGAGAGCTACACATTCTCTAGACGGTTAGGTTTCGACTCGAGTGATTGAAGAGTTGTTGTCTTCACCGAGCTAGATCTTCAGCAACCAAGAGTCATTGTGGCTTGCGAAGGTCGTCCGAAGGTTTGGAGATCGCTGATAAGTATCTACCACAAGTGAAATCAACTGGAGTCTGATCAGCTTTGAGTTGAAGGAGAATAGGGCGAAGAGAGTTTATCTTCTGTGTAAAATCACAACCCCTCCAACCAGACGTAGTCCTTTGGCATAAGGGCGAACCGGTCTACCAAATCTCTCTGTCGCCATTGAGCACCACCGGTTCTATCTATTTTACTGCATTATCTTCAGTAGTTCTCATTCGTGCTCTAGGTCGATAGATTACTGTCGTGGGTGTCACGATCACCTATGGGGACATGAGCCCCTTGTGGTTCGGCAAAGGGGGAGATCATGTTGCACAACAAGCAGAAACCATGAGACAACACGACAGTGGTGATGCTGGTGGTTTTTACCCAGGTTCGGGCCGCTGGATAGCATAAAACCCTACTCCTGCTTTGGTGGATCAAGTGGGAGAACACAAACGGGCACGCAACACTAAAGCCCGGCATGGGTGCCTCGGGGATAGCAGCTACGCGCGCACAAGTGTGCGGGGGTTCCAATCCATTTGCTAGGTCGCTTTGGACCTCCTTCTATAGTTCAAGGGGTAACCACAATGGCAAAATAGTCTTTATCTACTGATTATATAGCCAACAGTGCTATAATACCTAACTCTGGCAGTTAGGACAAAGGGAATGAAATGCACTGCTAGGTGTCACGCAGAGGGGGGAGCACGGCAAGCCTGCTGCACCGCTTAATCACCTTTTTCTTATTATCTTGACATGCCTCTGGACAGGTGTCACTTGGAAAAATCTGGTACTCCAACAGGCCGCCACGTGCTTAGCAGAGCTCACTTAATCACTTGGGGGCTTGACACCGCACGGATAAGTGACTTGCGTCGCTGTGCGGTGGAGAGGTGGTGTCTTGGCAAGGAGCCCTGCCCCTGGCGGATCCGGCAAGCTTGTCGGGAGAAATCTTGGACTCGTCCATGGGGCGGCCTCGACCTAGCCAGGCTCTCCTGCCCGACCAGGGAGGCTTTCCCAAGGTGATATTCTTCTGTCTTGGTTATCCTTGGTCTTCTTGATCCGCTTTTTGATCTCACTAAGAGCCGTTTCTCTGGCTTGACCTTGGTTTGGGTGTTGATGCTGAACAAGTGACGCTAGTGCGTCTGTGTGTAAGTTCGGTCAATGATTGTAAATGTTCGTTGCATCGACAGGAGCCCCCGTGCCTGGCCCATACGTGCTGCTGAGCATCATTGGGCTGGGCCCAACAATCACACAGGCAAGCACTCGGGCCACAACATCACGGGTTTTACGTCTCTCCTGACGTTCTCCTTGCTTCTTCATTAACCTGTGATTGAGTCAGTTACTAGTTTTCCCGTGAGTCGTGCGGAACGACGTGGGAGCACCCAAGTAGTAACCCACGCGCTACCCACGTTCATGGGGTGGTAACTGCCATTTTACTCACCCACCACTCCAACCGTTTTCGCCACGTTCGCGGCATGCATTGTGCAGGGTTGGTGGTGGACGCGAAGGGCGCGGGAATGAGTGCCATGGCAGAAATCCAGACGTCGTGGATAGGCGCAGGCGGGCGGTTGTCGATTACGGACGCCGTCAGTAGCGCAGAAAGGCAGGATTGGCGAAGTGGGGCGGCTCCCTCCCAAGAGGTGGGGAGCCAGGCCCCGGCCATGTTTCCCTATAAAAGGGGACACGGGCGAGGGGCTCACCCACACACATCTCCTCCTTTCCTGTCTGTTACCCTTCTTCCACCATGGTGAGACGAAGAGGACGCGGTCGACCTCCAATGGTGGCGACGAGAGTTTCTTCTCGACAACACCTCCCTCCTCTCGCCGGGGACGCAAGAGCAGAGTCCAGTGCGCAAGGTGGCGCTGCTGGACGTGGGCCCGGTCATGGCGGCGCTCGGGCTGGGGAGGACGCGGCGGTGCTTTGCTAGCCCCTCCTCCAGCCTTCGAAGTGGAAGGATGCGCGGTCGCGCCGGACTTCTTCTTGGGCGCCATGCACGAAGGCGATGACGACGATGGAGTTGAACACGCTGCTCACAGTTTCTGGTTCGTGCAAGCAATCACCCCCTACGTGGTGCACCAAAGATGTCGTGGGTGTCATGATCACCTATGTGGCCAGGTTCAGCAAAGGGGGAGATCATGTTGCACAAAGAGCAGAAACCATGACACAACACGACAGTGGTGACGCTAGTGGTTTTTACCCAGGTTCGGGCCACTTGATAGCGTAAAACCCTACTCCTGCTTTGGTGGATTGAGTGGGAGAACACAAACGGGCACGCAACGCTCAAGCCCGGCAAGGGTGCCTCGGGGAGAGCAGCTACGCGCGTACAAGTGTGCGGGTGTTCCAATCCTTTTGCTAGGTCGCCTTGGACCTCCTTTTATAGTTCAAGGGGTAACCACAATGGCAAAACAATCTTTATCTACTGATTAGATAGCCAAGAGTGCTATCATACCTAACTCTGGCAGTTAGGACAAAGGGCATTAAATGCACTACAAGGTGTCATGCAGAGGGGGGAGCCCGGCAAGCCTGCCGCACCGCTTAATCACCTATTCCTTATTATCTTGACACGCCTCTGGGCGGGTGTCACTTGGACAAATCTGGTACTCCAACAGGACGCCACATGCTTAGCAGAGCTCACTTAATCACTTGGGGGCTTGACACCGCACGGATAAGTGACTTGCGTTGCTGTGCGGTGGAGCGGTGGTGTTTTGGCGAGGAGCCCTGCCCCTGGCGGACCCGACAAGCTTGCCGGGAGAAATCTTGGACTCGTCCATGGGGCGGCCTTGACCTAGCCAGGCTCTCCTGCCCGACCAGGGAGGCTTTCCCAAGGTGATATTCTTCTGTCTTGGTTATCCTTGGTCTTTTTGATCCGCTCTTTGATCGCACTAAGAGCTGTTTTTCTGGCTTGACGTTGGTTTGGGTGTTGATGCAGAACAAGTGACGCTAGTGCGTCTGTGTGTAACTCCGGGCAACGATTGCAAACGTTAGTTGCACCGAAAATTACCTGATCAACTATTGTTTGTCGGATATCATTTGCATTCACCGTATTATTGTTTTCCGTCCATTCTGTTCAGTCCTCAACATTATGTTATCTTATTCTTTGTGCTGGTGTCCTAGTTACATATCACTCGTTTCATCTATCATGTGTTTTCTTTCGTAGTGCCTACCCTGTTTTTCCTTCATGTTACTATATCTATTCACATACTGCATCACTATCATTGTTGTCAGACCTGTGATATCCTATGCTCGAACTATCATCACTGCTTTCCTCGATAGATATGTTCCTATCTAGTGTGCACGATTGATAACTTGTCTACCGAACCTTATTTCCGATGCTGTATTTGGGATCAGTTCAAAACATTCGAAAGAATTTTTGAACCTCCCATTCACCCCCACCCCCTCTGGTCGTCTCGGTCCTAACACCCTTCCCCCATTTCTAAATGTTTTCAGAAAAATACAAAAATATTTGCCTTTTTACTTGCCTTCTTTTTGTTTGCCTTTATGTCCTACTTGGTTTGTTTGCTTGGCATAATTGTATGTTTATTCCAAATCAGAAAGCAAAAAGTTTATGAATCCTCATCCACTTGCTAATCTTTTTAAAATATCCAACTATGATGAACCAATTGCTAGTAAGTTGAGTGCACTAGATTATCTTTATGAAGTTTTGCTTGAAATTCATGAATCTAAAAATTGTGATGAAGTGTTAAAAGAAGAAATTTATTAAGTGATTCACGATAGCTCCTTTAATGAAAAGCATGATTGCAATGATGTTATTATAAATTCTATTAACTAGATAATACCCCGCGCGTTGCTGCGGAATATTAGCATGCCAAACTCTACAAATTGATAAGGTGTATTATTATAGGACAACTAAGAGATGAGAAGGAAATCAAATCTAAGACTTTAGTAGGATATTTTTGCGCTAGCTCACAGAAACTACAGCAGCACAATGTATAAGTAACCGTCATGCTTAAATGATAGTCCTATGTTGTTTCAGTTAATCTTGCAAATAGCAGTAAGCTTATCAAACAAATGAAGCAATTGTAGTAATGCATTCATTCTTCAAAGTTTGAAAACAAGATTCCAACAATAATTAGATGTATGGCTTATGGATAATAAATTAACCTTCGTGGACTAGAACTACTTGGCCATGCAAGTACAATTACAACATGACATGCAGACAATCTGGCTAACTTTAACTACATATATAAACAATGAAATCAGATTATGTATACTTGATATATTTTACAAAGATATATATAGACCCAAATGAAAAAAATCTCTTGCAATGATCAGAAGTTGATTGTACAACCAATGGCAAAATTCAAATAAACTGAATGGGATAACAAAATTCTATACTTACAAATCAATTTAATATGCATAATATTTTGCATGGCAGGATTCACTCCAGATCCTTGGCTGTAAGTATATCTACAACATACAACCAGGACAATAGAAAAAAAAAACTACTGTCCGAGCAGACTGTACATACAAAAAAAACACCATGTTTTGCAAGGCTGCATGCACACTTCAATCTTTGTTCAAAACTGACCTATTATGTTAATGTGAAGGAGATACATGGTACATGTATAGGTTATACAAAAGAGAGATGACCTAGTACATGAACGTAAGAAGAAGATAACCGTAGATTAGCTGGAATAAGACTTAAGGAAGATCGCTGGCCTGCCTTGGTTTTCATCAAACAACTTGTTGATAGACAATGGAAAAAAATCTGCACAATCGACATGTAGATCAATAATAGAAGCATAGATAAAAGATTTTCACAACAACATCAAATAATGTATAGATCACTATTGTGGCGGTACTGACTGTTCAGTCTTAATCTCTGATGGACACTGATTCAAAATCAATAGAAATTTCATCAATACTCAAAATGACCTTCTGACTCAGTAATGTAAAAGGAATAGGGGATTAGGGATCTAAGAGAAACATAGCGGCGAAGGAGAGAGGACTGCAGTGCAATGCTATTGTATGCTAGATTTTAAGCAATTATAATGCTAAAGAAAGATTATGAGTAGCAATGGGAGTGGTGGACGCGTGGATTAGGTGAGAGTAATCCTTTTCTTGTATTAGAACGTGGAGTAGAGTGAGTGGTGTAAAACTTTGTTTTACCACATGGTGGATTTGGCGCTAAGCCCCACCCATCTTTCTATATAATATGATACGCACGCTACGTGTATTCAAGAAAAAGAGTAACAATGGGTCATACCTATCAAGATGAGACACCGGATATTATTACTACACTACTAGATAGATAACTTATAGTCCATAAGATAAATATGGATCATACACTTATTGAACTCATTATGTTCCAAATTGCAAATTATGAATTGCTATATGAGCTAACGATTTTTTTTCGAGGGATATGAACTAATGAACTTGTTATCACTCACTGCAGCAAAGGTTCAGAAAACATATTCAGTAAGCAATGGAGCATAAAGATTACCCGGAATTACTTTCAAACTGCAATTAATCTGCTTCCATTTTACTCGGACCTTGCCAACATATATTAAAAAGTCTGCACAAACAAACATCTAATGAACTTGTTAGCATTGACGCAGCAAAGTTTCAAAAAAACATAGTGTAAACAGTGGAGCATAAACATCACCAAGATTTATTTTCAAATTGTATTTTACTTCCATTTCCATCAGACCTTGCCGACATAGATTAAAAACTGTGCATATTCAAACATCAGAAGGAGACGGTATTACCATCCGCGGCAATATGAGTGGTGTGGCAAACACCCACCCATGCTGACGATCGGAGCACAATGAGGCGAGGCTGAGCAGAGACTTTAAAAGATCGTCCAGCAGTTTCTTGTGGAGAACATGGGGGCAGGAAGTGGAACGCCATCGCGAAGATTAGGAGATGAGTGTCAAACGCCAATTATTTGGTACCTGCAGGCTACACCATATGTTTTTTCTTGTTAGGAGAATCAGGTCGTTCGGCGGCTGTAAACGGCAGGAAGATAAACAGTATGGCACGGTTGGAGCAGGTTGCTGCATAAGGGCTGAAGAGGTGTGGTCTTCATATGGTGGAATACTGTGGTATTTCTTTTATAAGAGACTCGCAAAAAAAATACTGAAGAGAATAGAGTACATGACCTTCAAATTGCAGAAGTCATCGATGTAGTCTGAAACTGGATGTCCTTGCCCGCACGCCCATGACTAACAGAATGATGCACTAAATGACCATGACAGCTTACCCTCATTACAAAAGGTCAGCTTGCAGGAAAATGATCATCTCCATAGCAGAAGGTCGCGGTTGGGGCAAGACAAATTCGTCGTTGATCGACCCAGCACTTATCTGAGCAGTGCCTGTGAACGTCCATGCCATGCCATGCCTGAGGCTCTTACTGGCCAGTTCCTTCCAGACCGAAAAGGAAGATAGCCTCCTGGGCGGGAGCTAGCTTCGACCAGGTGACGACAAAAGGAAAATCAACACTACGGGTGAGGCGGAGCAGAAGTCGTACCTCACTGGGAGAGCAGTGGGAGGCGAGGACACCGGCGGTGGTGCCGAAGGAGCCCACCGGCAAGGGGGTCGAAATGGCGAAGAGGAGGAGAGCTGTCAGAGGCGCGTACCCGGATAAGCTGTTGGATCGTTGGTTGTGCTTGATCCGAAGAGCGTCGGAGGTGAGCACACCAGCGGTAGGAGCCGAGGAGCCCCCTGGGGAGATCGCCATCTAGTCGCCACCATCTGGCTGTGGGGAAAAGATTGATTTCAATTCTGTTGATGAGGGGGAGAGGAGTCAATTGGTTTACAGAAAGGTCTCGAGCATTTTCTTTTTTTCAATTTTTTTTCGAGAGAAAGCCATACTACAAACGGAGGCATGACGTGGCTGCATGTGAGTGCATGGCTGGAAACGGATGCACATGTGGATGCATTGCTGAGTTGGAGTAGCTGCATGTTAAGATAAATTGGTTGATGGGGATGAACTTCTTAGGTATATAGGATTCCAATTGTGTTAATGATATGCAAAACCCCATGCTTGGGATGCCAATTTTGCTATGTCCACTACATATTGTAATGATCATGATTGGGGTGATGCATCTTATGATCTTGAATTTTGTTAAAGCCTCATGATGAATATGATATTGATAATAATGTTTGCAATAATATTGAAAGTGGGTTTGAAAGAGTGTCAACTTTAGGTAATAATGATCCCACTAATTTAGAGATTGATCAATCTTATGAATATTTTGATAAAAGTGGGCTTGGAGAAGTCATGCCTTTATTTTTATGATAATCCCACTATTTTGGAAGTGTCAACTTTGTATGCATGTGGAACAATTAGAGAATATGTTATGTGATAGCTATATTGTTGAATCTGAATATGATCCCACATGTAATTATTGTGAGAGAGGGAAATATGGTTGTAAAAAAATTCTTGTTACTAAATTACCTCTCTTCATGTTGAGATTGTCAATGTTTTATTCTTCTTCCTTGCCTATGCTAGTTTTTTCTTGTTTTGATAATTTGTTTGCTTATAAAATGCCTATGCATAGAAAGTATGTTATACTTAAATGTGTTTTTCACATGCTACATGAAGCTCTCTTTCTGTTTCAATTATTATCTTTCTCGTGAGCATCAATAAAATTTCAAGCCTATCTTAATGGCCATAAAGAAAGCGCTTGTTGGGATACAACCCGATATTTTTATTTTCCGTTTATATGTATTTATAACATTATGCTTATGTTATGATTGTGTTTTATTATTTTAATTAGTATTTGTGCCAAGTAAGACCTTTGGGGTGATTTGGAAGATTGTTAATTTGATTCTGTGAAAAAACAGAAACTTTTGCGGCCACTTCTGGAATTTTGTAAATTCGCAAAAACGTGATTTTGCTCTGAATGTTTTACAAAAGATTGATATAAAAATTGCCAACGTTGTCCTAATATTTCAGAATTGTTAGAGTTACAGAAGTATGGTCATTATTTAGATTACTACAAATTGTTCTGTTTTTCACAGATTCTGTTTTCATTGTGTTGTTCACTTATTTTGATGAATCTATAGGTAGTATCGGGGGGGTATGAACCATGGTGAAGTTAGAATACAATATATATAATACAAATATAAAATTTCTATGAGTTTACCTAAAAGTGGTGATTTGCTTTATTATACTAAAAGATCTCAGAAGTTTTCTGTTGAGTTTTGTGTTGTGAAGTTTTCAAGTTTTGAGTGAAGTTTCGATGGGCTAAGGAATAAGGTTTGGCAAGAGCGTAAGCTTGGGGATGCCCATGGCACCCCAAGTTAATATTCAAGGACAACCAAGCGTCCTAAGCTTGGGGATGCCCTGGATGGCATCCCCTCTTTTGTCTACGATCCATCGGTAAATTACTTAAGGCTATATTTTTATTCACTACATGATATGTGTTTTACTTGGAGCGTCGTGTATTATATGAGTCTTTGCTTTATTTGCTTTTTAGTTTGCCACAATCATCCTTGCTGGACACACCTTTTTGAGAGGGACACACATTAATCGTGAATTTATTAGGATACTCTTTGAGCTTCACTTTTTTTTTTGAGCTGGGCAGTTGCTCTAGTGCTTCACTTAGATCTTTTAGAGCACGACGGTGGCTATATTATAAAGAAATTGATGAACTCTCATGTTCACTTATATTATTTGAGAGTCTTATAAATAATATGGCACTTTGCTTGGGTTATGAATTTAGTCCTAATATGATGGGTATTCAAGAGGGATATAATAAAAACTTTCAAGAAGATCATTGAATATATGAGAAGTTTGATTCCTTGTTGTTGTGTTGAGATATAAAGATGGTTATATTAGAGTCATGCTAGTAGTAAATTGTGGATTAGTAATAATATTGGTGTTAAGGTTTGTGATTCCCGAAGCATGCACGTATGGTCTCTCGTTCTGCTATGAAATTGGAGCATGATTTATTATTGATTGTCTTCCTTATGAGTGGCGGTCGGGGACGAGCGATGGTCTTTTGCTACCAATCTATCCCCCTAGGAGCATGCGTAATAGTACTTTTCTTCAAGGGCTAATAAACTTTTGCATTAAGTATGTGAGTTCTTTATGACTAATGTTGAGTCCATTGATTATAAGCACTCTTCCCTTTCCGCATTTTACTAGCCTCTTCGGTGTCATGCATTGCCCCTTCTCACCTCGAGTTGTGGTACAAACTTCGCCGGTTCATCCAAACCCCGTGATATGATACGCTCAATCACACATAATCCTCCTTATATCTTCCTCAAAACAGCCACCATACCTACCTATTATGGCATTTCCATAGCCATTCCAAGATATATTGCCATGCAAATCCACTGTTCCGTTTTATTATGACACATATCATCAATGTCATAGTGCTTTGCATGATCATATAATTGACATAGCATTTGTGGCTTGGCCACCGTTCATATCTTTTATACATGTCACACTAGATCATTGCACATCCCGGTACACCGCCGGAGGCATTAATCTAGAGTCAAATTTTTGTTCTAGTATTGAGTTGTAATTTTTGAGTTGTAAGTAAATAGAAGTGTGATGATCATTATTAATTCTTAGAGCATTTGTCCCATGTGAGGAAAGCATGATGGATACTATGATTCCCCCACAAGTTGGGATGAGACTTCGGACTTAAAAAGAGAGGCCAAAGTGCCCAACAAAAAAAGAGAGAAAAAGAGAGAAGGGACAATGTTACTATCCGTTTCCATAATTGTGCTTCAAAGTGGCACCATGTTCTTCATGATAGGGAGTCTCCTATTTTGTCACTTTCGTATATTACTAGTGGGAATTTTTCATTATAGAACTTGGCTTGTATATTCCAATGATGGGCTTCCTCAAATGCACTAGGTCTTCATGAGGAAGCAAGTTGGATACAACCACTTAGTTTTCTTTTGAGCTTTCATACAGTTATAGCTCTAGTGCATCCGTTGCATGGCAATTCCTAGTCCTCACATTGATATCAATTGATGGGCATCTCCATAGCCCGTTGATTAGCCTTGTCAATGTGAGACTTTTTTTTCTCCACATAACCTCCAACATTATGTTCTATTCCACCCATAGTGCTATATCTGTGGATCACGCTCATGTATTGCGTGAGAGTTGAAAACCCTAAAGCGCGTTAAAAAGTATGAACCAATTGCTTGGATTGTTAGCAGGGTTATGCATGATAAATACTTTGTGTTAAGAAGATGGAGCATGACAAGACTATATGATTTTGTAAGGATAACTTTCTTTAGCCATGATATTTTGAAAAGACATGATTGCTTTCTAGTATGCTTGAAGTATTATTGTTTTTATGTCAATATTAAACTTTTGTTTTGAATCAAATGGATCTAAGCATTCATGCAACATAAAGAAAGATTACATGATAAACATGTTAGGTAGAATTCCACATCAAAAAATATGTTTTTATCATTTACCTACTCGAGGACGAGCAGGAATTAAGCTTGGGGATGATTGATACGTCTCCAACCTATCTATAATTTTTTATTGTTCCATGCTATTATATTATCAATCTTGAATGTTTTATATGCATTATTATGCTATTTTATATCATTTTTTGGGACTAACCTGTTCACCTATTGCCCAGTGCCAGTTGCTATTTTCCCTTTTTTTGTCTTTATAGAAAATCAATACCAAACGGAGTCCAAATGGAACGAAACTTTTTAACAATTTTTCTTGGACCACAAGATACCCTGGAAGCTTCAGGAGGAGGCCAGAAGAGCCACGATATGGCCACAAACTTGGAGGGCGCACCCCCGAAGCTTGTGGGCCCCCTGTGGCACTTCCAACCCTAATATTTCTTCTATAAATACCCAAAGATTCCCCGAAGAACAGAGGGCACACAAAAAATAATTTTTTGCCGCCGCAAGCTTGTATCCTCGTGAGTTCCCATCCTGGGGCCTTTTCTGGTACTCCGCCGGAGGGGGATTCTATCACGGAGGGCTTCTACATCAACCTTGCTGCCCTTCTGATGATGTGTGAGTAGTTTACCACAGACCTATGGGTACATAGCTAGTAGCTAGATGGATTCTTCTCTCTCTTTGATCTTCAATACAATGTTCTCCTCGATGTTCTTGGAGATCTATTCAATGTAATCTCCTTTTGCGGTGCATTTGTTGAGATCCGATGAATTGTGTGTTTATGATCAGATTATCTATGAATATTATTTGTGTCTTCTCTGAACTCTTTTATGCATGATTTCTATAGCTTTGTATTTCTCTCCACTCTATTGATTTGGTTCGTCCAACTAGATTGATTTTTCTTGCAATGGGAGAGGTGCTTTGTAGTGGGTTCAATCTTGCGGTGCTCAATCCCAGTGACAGAGAGGGACATGACACGAATTTTATTGTTGCCATTAAGGATAAAAAGATGGGGTTTGTTCATATTGATTCAAACTATCCCTCTACATCATGTCATCTTGCTTAAGGCGTTACTCCGTTCTTGTTAACTTAATACACTAGATGCATGCTGGATAGCGGTCGATGTATGGAGTATTAGTAGTAGATGCAGGCAGGAGTCGGTCTACTTGTCTCGGACGTGATGCCTATATACATGATCATTGCCGTGGATATCGTCATAACTATGTGCTTTTCTATTAATTTCTCAACAGTAATTTGTTTACCCACCGTATGCTTTCTTTCAAGAGAGAAGCCTCTAGTGAAAACTATGCCCCCCGGGTGTCTATCTTTTATCATATTATATTCAGATCTACAAAACCAAAACCCAAAAATAGTTCGCAGCAATTTATTTACCTTTATATTATTTTGCAGTTTTACTTATCTTTTATATCTATCAATTTCAGATCTCATCCTTGCAAGTAATCGTGAAGGAATTGACAACCCCTTTGTCACGTTGGGTGCAAGTATTTGTTTGTTTGTGTAGGTGCAATTATTGGAGACTTGTGTGTTCCTCCTACTAGATTGATACCTTGGTTTTCAACTGAGGGAAATATTATCTCTACTTTGCTGCATCGCCCTTTCCTCCTCAAGGGAAAAAACAAGGCAAGCTCAAGAAGTAGCAAAGACCTCGAGGCGGCGGGGACCAGGGCCGCGACGCTACGACTCGAAGGGGTTTGTGCAGCTACGGAGCGCGGGTCGGTGCAACCGCGGGGACGACCTCGGGCGGCAGAGACCATGTGCCACGTTTGCTACGGCCCGATGGGGCAATGCAGCAACAGCGCGAGGGTCGGTGCAGCCATGGAGACAACCTGGAACGGACGTCCTCGGGGTCGTGGTAGACCACGGGTTGTGGCACTACAACCCAAAGGGGCGCCGCAGCGGCAGCACGTGGGTCGATGCTTCCGTGGGGAGAACCATGGTGTGACACAGCGGCAACCCGATGCTCGATCGGTGGAGGGGTGCGCTATACTCGGGAAAATCTTCATGAGACCTGCGGAGGCACGCGCAACCAACGGGCCTGATCGGTCGCATGACGCTGGCAGGGCGAATCACGGTGGGGTAAGTGATCACTCCGATTGCGCACGAGATCGTGGATGCCACTCGGTGGAGGCGGGATGGTGGCGGAGTCTGAGTTGAAACTGGTGAGGACATCGGCGTATGATGACGGGCGGACGAGCGCGTCAGTGCCGACGCCTGGGCGGCCAACGCAACGGCGCCCGAGCGGCCAGCCCCGAGCGAAGAATGCAATGCCATGTGGAGGCGGACGTACATATGCGGCAGAGGCAGAGGCGGGATGGTGATCCAGGAATCCTGTTTGGAGTAGGGCGACGACAACTGGCGCACATGAAAACGGGCGCGCAGAGGTGCGAACGACGATCGTGATGGGCCGCCTGTCACGCGACGGCGCCAAGTCAGAGAAGTGTACCGCCGGTCGTGCTGGTGTCGGAGTAGAGGCGCGGGGTCAATGGCGGCGGCGGGCGACGCAAACCGACTGTAGATCGGAAAACCAAAAAGGAAACGCCGATCAAAGCGATCGGCAAGAGAGAAAAACCCGGATGAAGAGATTGCGAAAAAGACTCTCTAGGGAAGTTGGTCAACACGAACGGCGGACGAACCCTAGGTACATGCGGCCCGGCCCCCGGCGGCGGTCATGGAGGCAGATCGCCCCAGGGGCGGCGTGCAGGGCGAAAGCGGCGGGCAGCGGCTAGTGTCTGGATTGGTTAGGCTGATACCATGTTAGTAGGGATTAGAGAGGAATTTTGGAATCGATGTTTATTGCTTGAGCCTCGTGGGCATATATATAGGAGTACATGATCATCTTGGAGTACAAGGCAAGGTGGAATAAATCCTAAGCTATCCTATGTTTCCTAAATAAACATTATACTCAACATATATGAATGCCTCTAGCAGTCTACCAGGATGTGCGGCGTAACATGTATAACAATGATGAACAGTGGCTTTTCCACAAATATCATGTCAGCTCTATATGATCATGCAAAGCAATATGATGATGAACACACATGTCATGAGACAGAATGGTGGAAGTTGCATGGCAATATATCTCGAAATGGCTACGAAAATGTCATGATAGGTAGGTATGGTGTCTGTTTTGAGGAAGATATAAGGAGGCTTTTGTGTGATAGAGTGTACCATATCACGTGGTATGGATGCACCGGCGAAGTTTGCACCAACTCTCGAGGTGAGAAAGGGCAATGCATGGTGTCGAAGAGGCTAGCAATATGCGGAAGGGTAAGTGTGTGTATAATTCATTGACTCACATTAGTTATAAAGAACTCATATACTTATTGTGAAAGTTTATTAGCCCTCGAAGCAAGGTACTACTCGCATGAACCTAGGGAGGAGGTTGGTAGGAGTTAACCATCGCGCACCCCCGATTATGACAGCACTCAAGGATTTCAATCAGACATAAAAATGCTCAAACCTCCCCACCATGCCATGACCAATAGTTAGATGAGAAGTTAATAACAAGATTCAATACCGATATTTCTACTAACCAATGATCATGAAGCAGTACCCTTTCATGTCAATATAATTAAACCATACATTTTGTATTTAGTGATCTACATGAAAGTTTTTATTATATTCCCTTGAATACCTATCATTTTCGGACTAGTCTTATAACGCGTGCATTTTACCACCTACTATTTAAAGGACTCTCAATAAGATTTAAGTGAAGCATGAGAGTGCAATAATTTCTATAAAATATAACCACCGCCATGCTCTAACAAATATAAGTGAAGCACAAGAGCAACTGCCTAACTCAAAACATATAAGTGAAGCACATAGAGTATTCTAACAAATCGTGATAAATGTGTGTCTCTCTCAAAAGGTGTGTCTAGCAAACAATGATTGTGGCAAACTAAAAAGCAAAGAAAATCAAAACTATGGTACAAGACGCTCCAACAAAACTCATATCATGTGATGAATCAAAATATTGCTCCAAGTAATATACCGATAGATTGTAGACGAAAGAGGGGATGACATCCGAGGCATCCCCAAGCTTAGATGCTTGGGTATTCCTTGAATATTACCTTGGGCTGCCTTGGGCATCCCCAAGCTTAGGGTCTTGCTGCTCCTTATTCCTTCACCCATCGTGATCTCACCCAAAACAAACTTCACTACACAAACTCAACAGAAATCTCGTGAGATCTGTTAGTATAATAGACAAATCGTAAACTTTAGGTACCGTTGTAAACTCATTCATAATTATTTTTTCATAATACCTACTGCATTCTAACTTCTCCATGACATATACCCCCTGATATAATCCATAGCATCATTGAAATAAGCACAATATGCAATAAAAACAGAATCTGTCTAAAACAGAACAGTGTGTAATGATATGAGCAAAAACTATACTTCTCTAACTCCAAAAATTCTGAAAAATGAGGATAACATGAGAAATTTGTATATCAATCATGTGTAAAAATTTGAGCTCATCACGTTCTAGTGAATAATAGTAATTCCTATCCTGAGAGCAAAAGTTTCTGTTTTTTCATGGAATCAAGTCAACTATCATTCAAATCATCCCAAAGGCTTTACTTGGCACAAACACTAATTAAAATATAAAAACAAAATCATTACAGTAGTAGTAATCATGTCATCACACAACACAAAAAAACTATTGGGTTGTCTCCCAACAAGCTCTTCCTTTATAGCCATTAAGATAGGCTTTGAGATTTCAATGATGCTCACATGCAAGATAAGAATTAAAACATAAATAGAGCATCATAAAACATGTGACAAACACATTTAAGTCTAACAAACTTCTTATGCATAGGCATTTTATAAGCAAACAAATTATGAAAAACCTAGCACATGCAAGGAAGAAGAAAGAAACAATAGCAATCACAACATGTAGAGAGGTAATTTATTAACACGGAGATTTCTATTACCATATTTACCTCTCTCATAATAATTACATGTAGTATCATAATCAAACTCAACAATATAGCTATCATATAAAGTATTCTTTCTATGATCCACATACATAAAGTTTTTATTCTCTTCCAAAATAGTGGATCAACATCAACTCAAGTCATGACCTCTCTGAACACACTTTTATAAAAAAAATCATAAGATTGAACACTCTTCAAATATGTGGGATTCTTTTTTCCTAAAGTTAACACCCTTACAAACCCACTTTCAATATTATTGCAAACATTATTATCAATATCATATTCATCATGAGCCTTAAATAAATTTTCAAGATCATAAGAAGCATCACCCCAATCATGATCATTACAATGAGTAGTGAGCATAACAAAATTATCATCCCCAAGCTTGTAGCTTTGCATATCATTAGCACAATTGACATTAATAGAATTTATAATAACATTATTACAATCATGCTTTTTATTCAAGGAGCTATCATGAATCACTTTATAAATTTCTTCTTTTAACACTTCATTACAATTTACAGATTCATGATTTTCAAGCTAAACTTAAGATAATCTAGTGCACTCAACCCATTAGCAATTGGCTCATCATAATTCGATATTTTGAAAAGATTAGCAAGTGGATGAGGATCCATATCAATAATTTTTAGCAAGCGAAGATGCAAGCAAATAGAAGGCATATGGCAGCACAAGCAAAGATAGCACACAAATTTTTTTTGGTATTTTTGATTTTTTTAGACAAGTGGATGGAGATGAAAAAGAGAGGCAAATAAAAAGTCGAGCAAGTAATTGATCATTTGTCTGAAGGGACCTGTAGGTATTTGATGATGTCTCCCCGGTAACGGCGCCCGAAATTCTTTCTCCTACTTGTGAGTTGCATTGGGATTTTCCTTGAAGAGGAAGGTTGAAGCAATATAGTAGTGGTCAGTATTTCCCTCAGTGAGAACCAATGTTATCGAACCAATAGGAGAACCAAGTAAATCCTAGTAATCAGTACCTCTACACACAAGAGCAAATACTTGCACCCAACGCGGGTAAGAGGGTTGTCAATCCCCTTGAACTCGTTACTTGCAAGGATTAAATTTGGTAGTGACAGATAGATAAATTGAAAAGTAAAATAGAAGGAGTAAATTTGCAGCAAGGTATTTTTTGATTTCAGCAATATGATGAAAGTAGACCCGGGGGCTCCGAGCGGGAGGACGGCGGCTGAGCTCCAGCTAAGTGCAAGCCGCACCATCACGATTAGGAGGGCGACGGTGGCACCATCATCTGCGCCTGGGTCTTCTTCCCTCGGAAGAGCGATTTTCCGGGGTGTTGGGTGTGGATGCCTCCGCCTCCTCTAGCAGTCTTCCAGCTGGGCCCCGGCAGGCTTCCTCATGGGATCTGGCTTTTGTCTGCCCTGCCGGGTTCTGCTGGTCCTAGCGGCGGTGACCAGGGCATCGCCTAGCCGCTCTCTCCGTCTGTCGTCTTCACCTCCGCCACTCTCGATCTTGTCAGGCTCCATCTCACAGGCCCTAACGGGGTCAGGCTGGGCTTCTGCCCAGGCGCTCCTTTTGCCCTCTTTGTCCCTCCCTATAGATTCTAGGAGGAGAGGGACAAGAAAGGCATTACGGGGCGTTTATCCCGTTCAATCAAAAATATGTAGGCATTTGCCATCTTTAGTCTAGAAATATGTAGCGCTCTACCCACGCTTGTACCCTGTATGACTTGTACTTGTTTACTAGCGTATTAATGAAAAAGAGAGCTTGCCGGGTACTTTTGTGCATGTGTAATGTCCATGCTGCGGAGTGAATCCTTAATACTTTTAAGTAAACAACGTTCCCCGGCAGCACATCTTGCCGGCTCCTTCCCCTGCTACTACTACGCCTCTATGCTAAGGGTAGGAGCGGGGGTAGGAGCAAGCCCCTTGTCAGCTCTTCACGTCTGTCACTACAACCAACCCCTGATCAAAGGAACTTCGGATCAATAAAAGGTGGGAGCACAGAAGATAGAAGTGACTAGGTTTTCTCACGCCCAATTTTTTCATACAGAAACACGTGATGGGTGATGTCTACTACACAACCTCCTTCTTGTAGACATTGTTGGGCCTCCAAGTGCAGAGGTTTGTAGGATAGTAGCAAATTTCCCTCAAGTGGATGACCTAAGGTTTATCAATCCATGGGAGGCATAGGATGAAGATGGTCTCTCTCAAACAACCCTGCAACCAAATAACAAAGAGTCTCTTGTGTCCCCAACACACCCAATACAATGGTAAATTGTATAGGTGCACTAGTTCGGCAAAGAGATGGTGATACAAGTGCAATATGGATGGTAGATATAGGTTTTTGTAATATGAAAATAAAAACAGCAAGGTAACTAATGATAAAAGTGAGCACAAACGGTATTGCAATGCTTCGAAACAAGGCCTAGGGTTCATACTTTCACTAGTGCAAGTTCTCTCAACAATAATAACATAATTGGATATATAACAATCCCTCAGCGTGCAACAAAGAGTCACTCCAAAGTCACTAATAGCGGAGAACAAATGAAGAGATTATTGTAGGGTACGAAA
Organism: Aegilops tauschii subsp. strangulata; assembly: GCF_002575655.3. Lineage (NCBI taxonomy): Eukaryota > Viridiplantae > Streptophyta > Magnoliopsida > Poales > Poaceae > Aegilops > Aegilops tauschii. Next base: position 261,407,054 of record NC_053041.3, on the reverse strand, counting down.
CCACCTCAAAGTTATTCTATCCGATCAATCCATTGGGCTATTCCTATAAGTGTCACAAACAGCCCTAGAGTTCGTAGTAAAATAACACCTTAAGACACAAATCAACCAAAACCCTAATGTCACCTAGATACTCCAATGTCACCACAAGTATCCATGGGTATGATTATACGATTTGCATCACAAAATCTTAGATTCATCTATTCAAACCAACACAAAGAACTTCAAAGAGTGCCCCAAAATTTCTACCGGAGATTCAAGACGAAAACGTGTGCTAACCCCTATGCATAGATTCCCAAGGTCACGGAACCCGCAAGTTGATCACCAAAACATACATCAAGTGAATCAATAGAATACCCCATTGTCACCACGGGTATCCCACGCAAGACATACATCAAGTGTTCTCAAATCCTTAAAGACTCAATCCGATAAGATAACTTCAAAGGGAAAACTCAATCCATTACAAGAGATAGAGGGGGAGAAACATCATAAGATCCAACTATAATAGCAAAGCTCGTGATACATCAAGATCGTGTCGAATCAAGAACACAAGAGAGAGGTCAAACACATAGCTACTGGTACATACCCTCAGCCCCGAGGGTGAACTACTCCCTCCTCATCTTGGAGAGCGTCGATATGATGAAGATGGCCATCGGTGATGGACCCCCCTTCGGCAGGGTGTCGGAACAGGGCCCCGATTGGTTTTTGGTGGCTATAGAGGCTTGCAGCGGCGGAACTCCCGATCTAGGTTTCTTTTCGGTGGTTTCTGTATTTATAGGAATTTTTGGCGTCGGTCTCACGTCAGGGGGGTCTCCGAGTCATCGACGAGGTAGGGGGGCGCGCCTAGGGGGTAGGGCACGCCCTCCACCCTCGTGGATGGCTCGGGACTCTTCTGGCCCAACTCTTTTACTTCAGGGGCTTCTTTTGGTCCATAAAAAATCCACAAAAATTGGCAGGTCAATTGGACTCCGTTTGATATTCCTTTTCAGTAAAACTCAAAAACAAGGAAAAACAGAAATTGGCACTGGGCTCTAGGTTAATAGGTTAGTCCCAAAAATCATATAAAATAGCATACAAATGCATATAAAACATCCAAGATGGATAATATAATAGCATGAAACAATCAAAAATTATAGATACATTGAAGACGTATCAATGGGTGGTTGTTCGGACTTAGCTGTGTTTGCTGTTCTTCTTATTTTCCTTGGCAGTAATAGGCTGTCGGAAGATCAATTCACCGGCCTGCCTTTCACTTTTCCCTCTAGGAAGTTCACCTGCGGTGGAAGTTGTGAACCAAAGGAGTACTAGGAAAAACCAACGGTGCGTGATATGTTTGCAAAGGATTAATCAGCTCATGCTAAGCACTATCATAATCCTAACATATGCTCAAGTTAAATATGCATGCAAGTTTTTAGGGCGCCAACGCTTTCTTTATTATCTTTGCACAGGGTCTGCGCTTGGCTTTGTACAAAGGGTTACATGCACGTCGGCAAGGCTTGTCTAGAAGGTGGCTGCCGGGGCTGGGCCCGGCAGCCGTGCCTTATGGGTAGAACTTGCGAAGATGCTCAATGTTCCATGAGTTTTGCACCTTAATGCCATCTTTGGTCTCCAGACGGACTGCGCCAGGTCTGGTGACTCGTACTACCCGGTAAGGGCCTTCCCACTTCGGCGTCAACTTGTTGGAACCCTTGGCGGATTGAACACGCCGAAGGACAAGGTCGCCTTCCTGAAGGCTCCTGGCATGGATCCTGCAGCTATGATAGCGGTGCAAAGCTTGCTGGTAACATGCAGCACGCACAGCGGCCCGGAGATGATCTTCCTTAAGGAGCACGACATCGTCATGCCGGTGCTGCTCTTGCTCTACTTCATCGTAGGAAAGTACTCGAGGTAACCCGTATGTGAGTTCCGTGGGGAGCACTGCTTCTGCCCCATATACCAGGGAGGAGTATGGCCGGTGGCTCAATTTGGTGTCATATGGAGGGACCAAAGAACCACCGACAACTCATTGATCCATTGTCTGCTGCACCTCAACTTATCAAAAGTTCTTGTCTTGAGCCCACGCAACACTTTAGCATTCATCCTCTCAGTCTGTCCGTTGCTCCGGGGATGAGCAACGGAGGCGAAAGAAATTTTACTTCCAAGGTTTTGGACATACTGCATGAAGGCGCTACTTGTGAATTGGGTGCCGTTGTCGGTTATCACTCTGGCGGGTACTCCAAAACGACACACCAATCCTTTCAAGAAATTGATAGCTGATTGTGTGGTCACCTTTCTCAATGGCCCCTTCCTCTTCTCCAGGAAGCCGCCTCCCTTCTTCAGCTCGAGCACATTTGTCCACCAAGGTATACAACTCATTGATGGTCTTGGGCAGTCGGACGTTCGTCTTAGAACGTATCCTTCTGTTGCACACGTTCGAATGGAACGCGGCAATCACAGCTGCCAGGTGTATCTCTGGAATGTTGCGGTGCATTCGACTGAATCTCTGCATATATTTTCGCAAGCTCTCCCCTTCCTTCTATGGGAGGACTTGCAGATTACTGGGCCACCCTGGCTCTTGGTGGCCGCCTGTGAAGGCGCCAACAAACTCATTGCACAGGTCAGCCCATGATGAGATGGAGTTCTCCGACAGGTGCATCAGACACGACCTCGCGTTTGACTTGAGTGCCTAAGGGAAGTAGTTGGCAAATACCTTATCATCCCTGCCCCCGACGGCTTGAACAGCAATCATGTAGATGCTCAAGATCTCTATCGGGTTCAACTTTCCATCATATTTTTCTGGCAATTTTGGCTTAAAAACGTGGGCAGACGACCAACGGACTCGACGCAGCTCACGAGAGAAGGCAGGGCACCCAACCTCGAACGGCAAGTACCCGCCCTCACTGGGCGCGGGTTCGTCGACGTTTGGGCCATTGCGTCTGTCAGATTGACGGCAGGTCTCCTGGCGTCGCTCTATTGTGACGCGCGCATCTTCCCTCCGCCAATCTTCCCGGACATGCCGCTGATCTTGATAGGTTCGAGGATCAGACGAAGCCATCGAGGCTTCTTCGGGCTCATGGTCGCGTTGCTCTTGTTGCAGCCTCTAGGTTTGCTGTCGAGGACGGACTGCACCGTTGGTGCGGCCCTATCAACGCGGCCAGCAGCTTGAGCTGTTGTCGTTGCCTGTGGGTGCTGTGATGGCTCCGCCTGCCATGATCTTCCAGCTTCAGCAAAGCCGATGCTCGGGATGGTGGCCCTCCACTCATCCATCTGATCTGCTGCCAGAGGAAATCTTAGTAGGAGTTGGGCCCACGCCATGGCTTCCGTGGCTGTGCTTGGCATAGCCAACAAGACGGATCGTGACGTTGCCCAGCTCCTGGAAGTACCAGCAGGGGTGTTGCCGCGCTCACGTCGTCGCGGATTATTTTCCAAGGCGGGCTTATGATAAGTGGCCCGCGCTTGGGGATCAGCAACTCCGTTCAGTGCTTCAGCTCGCTCGCCTTGCTCAGGGCGAAGTACGTGTCCAGTGGCCACGCCCGTGGCGGGCACGGCCGGAGGGTCATGACTCGCGCCAGAGTGGGCATTATCGCTGCGACTGCGTCCGCTAGTGTGGTGGGGTGGTGGAGGTAGCATGCCTCCCCCGCCCGCAGCTTGTGGATTAAGATTGTCCAGATTTTGTTGTTGCTGTCCTCCTCCGATGCATTCCGCTATGGCTTCGACCACGGGGGATACAATGACAGTGCCGCCTGCGCTGGTCGTGCCGCCCATGGTACCCACCTCACCCAACGCCGCCGCGGCGCCAAGGGCATCCGTGCCACGTGGGAGGGGGCCTTCGAAGTGGAAGGATGCGCGATCGCGCCGGACTTCTTCTTGGGCGCCATGCACGAAGGCGATGATGACGATGGAGTTCAACACGCTGCTCGCGGTTTCTGGTTCGCGCAAGCAATCACCCCCTACGCGGTGTGCCAAAGATGTCGTGGGTGTCACGAACACCTATGTTGCCATGAGCCCCTTGTGGTTCGGCAAAGGGGTCGATCACATTGCACAAAGAGCAGAAACCATGACACAACACGACGGTGGTGACGCTAGTGGTGTTTACCCAGGTTCGGACCACTGGATAGCATAATACCCTACTCCTTCTTTGGTGGATCGAGTGGGAGAACACAAACGGGCACGCAACGCTAAAGCCGGCAAGGGTGCCTCGGGGAGAGCAGCTACGCGCGTATAAGTGTGCGGGGGTTCCGATCCTTTTGCTAGGTTGCCTTGGACCTCCTTTTATAGTTCAAGGGGTAACCACAATGGAAAATCAATCTTTATCTACTGATTAGATAGCCAAGAGTGCTATCATACCTAACTCTGGCAGTTAGGACAAATGGCATTAAATGCACTGCAAGGTGTCATGCAGAGGGGGGAGCCCGGCAACCCTGCCGCACCGTTTAATCACCTTTTTCTTATTATCTTGACACGCCTCTGGGCGGGTGTCACTTGGACAAATATGGTACTCCAACAGGCCGCCACGTGCTTAGCAGAGCTCACTTAATCACTTGGGGGCTTGACACCGCACGGATAAGTGACTTGCGTCGCTGTGCGGTGGAGCGGTGGTGTCTTGGCGAGGAGCCCTGCCCGTGGCGGACCTGGCACGCTTGCCGGAAGAAATCTTGGACTCGTCCATGGGCGGCCTTGACCTAGCCAGGCTCTCCTGCCCGACCAGGGAGGCTTTAACAAGGTGATATTCTTCTGTCTTGGTTATCCTTGGTCTTCTTGATCCACTCTTTGATCTCACTACGAGTTGTTTCTCTGGCTTGACCTTGGTTTGGGTGTGGATGCTCAACAAGTGATGCTAGTGCGTCTGTGTGTAAGTCCGGGCAACGATTGTAAAAGTTCGTTGCACCGACAATTACCTGATCAACTATTGTTTGTTGCATATCGTTTGCATTGACCATATTACTGTTTTCCGTCCATTCTGTTCAGTCCTCAACATTATGTTATCTTATTCTTTGTGGTGGTGTCCTAGTTACATATCACTCGTTTCATCTATCATGCGTTTTCTTTCGTAGTGCCTACCCTGTTTTTCCTTCATGTTACTATATCTATTCGCATACTGCATCACTATCATTGTTGTCAGACCTGTGATATCCTATGCTCGAACTATAATCCCAGCTTTCCTAGATAGATATGTTTCTATCTAGTGTGCATGATTGATAACTTGTCTACCGAACCTTATTTCCGCTGCTGTGTTTGGGATCAGTTCAAAACATTCAAAAGATTTTTTGAACCTCCCATTCACCCTCACCCCCCTTTGGTCGATATACTCATTCCTAACACCCTTCCCCCACTTCTAAACGTTTTCAGAAAAATACAAAAATATATGCCTTTTTACTTGTCCTCTTTCTGTTTGCCTTTGCATTTGCCTTTATGCCCGACTTGGTTTGTTTGCTTGTTTGCTTGGCATAATTGTATGTTTATTCCAAATCAGAAAGCAAAAAGTTTATGGATTCTCATCTACTTGCTAATCTTTTTAAAATATCCAACTATGATGAACCAATTGCAAGTGAGTTGAGTGCACTAGATTATCTTTATGAAGTTTTGCTTGAAATTCGTGAATCTAAAAATTGTGATGAAGTGTTAAAAGAAGAAATTTATAAAGTGATTCACGATAGCTCCTTTAATGAAAATCATGATTGCAATGATGTTATTATAAATTATATTAATTCCAATTGTGTTAATATTATGCAAAACCCCAAGCTTGGGGACGCTAATTTTGCTATGTCCACTACATATTGTAATGATCATGATTGGGGTGATGCATCTTATGATCTTGAATTTTGTTTAAACCTCATGATGAATATGATATTGATAATAATGTTTGCAATAATATTGAAAGTGGGTTTGAGAGAGTGTCAACTTTAGGTAATAATGATCCCACTACTTTGGAGATTGATCAATCTTATGATTTTTTTGATAAAAGTGGGCTTTGAGAAGTCATGCCTTTGTTTTATGATAATCCCACTATTTTGGAAGAGTGTCAACTTTGTATGCATGTGGAACAATTAGAGAATATGTTATGTGATACCTATATTGTTGAATTTAAATATGATCCCACATGTAATTATTATGAGAGAGGGAAATATGGTTGTAAAAAAGTTCATGTTACTAAATTACCTCTCTTCATGTTGAGATTGTCAATGTTTTATTTTTCTTCCTTGCCTATGCTAGTTTTTCTTGTTTTGAGAATTTTTTTGCTTATAAAATGCCTATGCATAGGAATTATGTTATACTAAAATGTGTTTTCCACATGCTACATGAAGCTCTCTTTCTGTTTCAATTATTATCTTTCTCGTGAGCATCAATAAAATTTTAAGCCTATCTTAATGGCTATAAAGAAAGCGCTTGTTGGGAGGCAACCCAATATTTTTATTTTCCGTTTATATGTGTTTATAACATTATGCTTATGTTATGATTGTGTTTTAGTATCTTAATTAGTATTTGTGCAAAGTAAGACCTTCGGGGTGATTTGGAAGATTGTTGATTTGATTATGTGAAAAAACAGGAACTTTTGCGCCCACTTCTGGAATTTTGTAAATTCACAGAAACGTGATTTTGCTCTGAATGTTTTACAAAAGATTGGTATAAAAATTTCCAACATTGTCCTGAGTTTTCAGAATTGTTAGAGTTACAGAAGTATAGTCATTATTTAGATTACTACAAATTGTTTTGTTTTTGAAAGATTCTGTTTTCATTTTGTTGTTCGCTTATTTTGATGAATCTATGGGTAGTATCGGGGGGGGGGGGGTATGAACCATGGTGAAGTTAGAATACAATATATATAATGCAAATATAAAATTGGAATGAGTTTACCTAAAGTGGTGATTTGCTTTATTATACTAAAGGATCTCAGAAGTTTTCTGTTGAGTTTTGTGTTGTGAAGTTTTCATGTTTTGAGTGAAGTTTCGATGGGCTAAGGAATAAGGTTTGGCAAGAGCCTAAGCTTGGGGATAACCATGGAACCCCAAGCTAATATTCAAGGACAACCAAGCGTCTAAGCTTGCGGATGCCCCGGATGGAATCCCCTCTTTTGTCTACGATCCATCGGTAAATTACTTGAGGCTATATTTTTATTCACTACATGATATGTGTTTTGCTTGGAGCGTCGTGTATTATATGAGTCTTTTCTTTATTTTATTTTTAGTTTGCCATAATCATCCTTGCTGGACACACCTTTTTGAGAGGGACACACATTAATCGTGAATTTATTAGGATACTCTTTGAGCTTCACTTATATCTTTTGAGCTAGGGAGTTGCTCTAGTGCTTCACTTATGTCTTTTAGAGCACGATGGTGGCTATATTTTAAAGAAATTGATGAATTCTCATGCTTCACTTATATTATTTTGAGAGTCTTATAAATAGTATGGCACTTTGCTTGGGTTATGAATTTAGTCCTAATATGATGGGTATTCAAGAGGGATATAATAAAAACTTTCAAGAAGATCATTCAATATATGAGAAGTTTGATTCCTTGTTGTTGTTTTGAGATATAAAGATGGTTATATTAGAGTCATGCTAGCAGTAAATTGTGGATTAGTAATAATATTGGTGTTAAGGTTTGTGATTCCTGAAGCATGCACGTATGGTCTCTCGTTATGCTATGAAATTGGAGCATGATATATTATTGATTGTCTTCCTTATGAGTGGTGGTCGGGGACGAGCGATGGTCTTTTCCTATGAACCTATCCCCCTAGGAGCATGCGTAGTAGTACTTTGCTTCGAGGTCTAATAAACTTTTGCAATAACTATGTGAGTTCTTTATGACTAATGTTGAGTCCATGGATTATAGGCACTCTTCCCTTTCCGCATTTTACTAGCCTCTTCGGTGTCGTGCATTACCCCTTCTCACCTCGAGTTGTGGTGCAAACTTCATCGGTGCATCCAAACCCCGTGATATGATACGCTCTACACATAATCCCCCTTATACCTTCCTCAAAACAGCTACCATAACTACCTATTATGGCATTTCCATAGCCATTCCAAGATATATTGCCATGCAACTTCCACCGTTCCATTTTATTATGACACATATCATCATTGTCATAGTGCTTTGCATGATCATATAGTTGACATTGTATTTGTGGCTTGGCCACCGTTCATATCTTTTATACATGTCACACTAGATCATTGCACATCCCGGTACACCGCCGGAGGCATTAATCTAGAGTCATATTTTTGTTCTAGTATTGAGTTGTAATTTTTGAGTTGTAAGTAAATAGAAGTGTGATGATCATTATTAATTATTAGAGCATTGTCCATGTGAGGAAAGGATGATGGAGACTATGATTCCCCCACAAGTTGGGATGAGACTTCAGACTTAAAAAAGAGAGGTCAATGTGCCCAACAAAAAAAGGAGAGACAACGAGAGAAGGGACAATGTTACTATACTTTTCCACAATTGTGCTTCAAAGTGGCACCATGTTCTTCATGATAGGGAGTCTCCTATTTTATCACTTTCATATATTACTACTAGGAATTTTTCATTATAGAACTTGGCTTGTATATTCCAATGATGGGCTTCCTCAAATGCACTAGGTCTTCATGAGCAAGCAAGTTGGAAACAACCACTTAGTTTTCTTTTGAGCTTTCATACACTTATAGCTCTAGTGCATCTGTTGCATGGCAATTCCTAGTCCTCATGTTGATATCAATTGATGGGCATCTCCATAGCCCGTTGATTAGCCTCGTCAATGTGATACTTTCTTCTTTTTTCTTCTTCTCCACACAACCTCCAACATTATATTCTATTCCACCCATAGTGCTATATCCATGGCCCACGCTCATGTATTGCGTGAGAGTTGAAAAAACTAAAGCACGTTAAAAAGTATGAACCAATTTCTTGGATTGTTAGCGGGGTTGTGCATGATAAATACTTTGTGTTAAGAACATGGAGGATGACAGCACTATATGATTTTGTAAGGATAAATTTCTTTAGCCATGATATTTTGAAAACACATGATTGCTTTCTAGTATTGTTGAAGTATTATTGTTTTTATGTCAATATTAAACCTTTGTTTTGAATCAGATGGATCTGCGCATTCATGCAACATAAACAAATATTACATGATAAACATGTTAGCTAGAATTCCACATCAAAAAATATGTTTCTATCATTTACCTACTCGGGGACGAGCAGGAATTAAGCTTGGGGATGCTTGATACCTCTCCAACCTATCTATAATTTTTTATTGGCCCATGCTATTATATTATCAATATTGGATGTTTTATATGCATTAATATGCTATTTTATATCATTTTTTGGGACTAACCCACCTAGTGCCCAGTGCCAGTTGCTATTTTTTTTCCTTGTTTTCGTCTTTACAGAAAATCAATACCAAACGGAGTCCAAATGGAACGAAACTTTTTGACAATTATTCTTGGACCACAAGCACCCTGGAAGCTTCGGGAGGAGGCCAGAAGTGCCACGAGATGGCCACAAACTCTAAGGGCGCGCCCCCCAAGCTTGTGGGCCCCCTGTGGCACTTCCAACCCTAATATTTCTTCTATAAATACCCAAATATTCCCCGAAGAACAGAGGGCACACCAAAAATACTTTTTTGCCTCCGCAAGCTTCTATCCTCGTGAGTTCCCATCTTGGGCCTTTTCCGGTACTCCGCCGGAGGGGGATTCTATCACGGAGGGCTTCTACATCAACCTTGCTACCCTTCTGCTGATGTGTGAGTAGTTTACCACAGACCTATGGGTACATATCTAGTAGCTAGATGGATTCTTCTGTCTCTTTGATCTTCAATACAATGTTCTCCTCGATGTTCTTGGAGATCTATTCAATGTAATCTCCGTTTGCGGTGCATTTGCTGAGATCCAATGAATTGTGTGTTTATGATCAGATTATCTATGAATATTATTTGTGTCTTCTCTGAACTCTTTTATGCATGATTTCTATAGCTTTGTATTTCTCTCCACTCTATTGATTTGGTTCGTCCAACTAGATTGATTTTTCTTGCAATGGGAGAGGTGCTTTGTAGTTGGTTCAATCTTGCGGTGCTCAATCCCAGTGACAGAAAGGGACATGACACATATTTATTGTTGCCATTAAGGAAAAAAATATGGGGTTTGTTCATATTGATTCAATCTATCCCTCTACATCATGTCATATTGCTTAAGGCGTTACTCCGTTCTTGTTAACTTAATACACTAGATGCATGCTGGATAGCGGTCGATGTGTGGAGTATTAGTAGTAGATGCAGGCAGGAGTCGGTCTACTTGTCTCGTATGTGATGCCTATATACATGATCATTTCCTTGGATATCGTCATAACTAGCGCTTTTCTATGAATTGCTCAACAATAATTTGTTTACCCACCGTATGCTTTCTTTCAAGAGAGAAGCCTCTAGTGAAAACTATGGCCCCCGGGTCTATCTTTTATCATATTATATTCAGATCTACAAAACCAAAACCCAAAAATACCTTGCTGCAATTTATTTACCTTTATATTATTTTCCACTTTTACTTATCTTTTATATCTATCAATTTCAGATCTCATCCTTGCAAGTAACCGTGAAGGGATTGACAACCCCTTTATCGCGTTGGGTGCAAGTATTTGTTTGTTTGTGTAGGTGCAATTATTGGAGACTTGTGTGTTCCTCCTACTGGATTGATACCTTGGTTCTCAACTGAGGGAAATATTATCTCTACTTTGCTGCATTGCCCTTTCCTGCTCAAGGGAAAAACCAACGCAAGCTCAAGAAGTAGCAAAGACCTCGAGGCGGCGGGGACCACGGGCCACGACGCTATGGCTCGAAGGGTTGGCACAGCTGCGGAGCGTGGGTCGGTGCAACCGCGGGGACGACCTCGGGCGGCGGAGACCCTGTGCCACGCTCGCTACGGCCCGATGGGGTGATGCAGCGGCAGCGCGAGGGTTAGTGCAGCCACGGAGACGACCTGGAACGGATGTCCTAGGGGTCGCGGTTGACCACGGGCTGCGGCACTACAACCCAAAGGGGCGCCGCAGCGGTAGCACGTGGGTCGATGTTGCCGTGGGGAGAACCATGGTGTGACACAACGGCAGCCCGATGCTCGATCGGTGGAGGGGTGCACTGTACTCGGGAAAATCTTCACGAGACCTACGGAGGCACGCACAACCAACGGGCCTGATCAGTCGCATGGCGCTGGCAGGGCGAATCACGACGCAGGCAAGTGATCACTGGGATCGCGCACGGGATCGTGGATGCTGCTCGGTGGAGGCGGGATGGTGGCGGAGTCCGAGCTGAAACTGGTGACGACGACCGTCGTGTGACGATGGGCGGATGAGCACGTCAGCGCCGGCGCCCGAGCGGCCAACGCAGCAGCGCCCGAGCAGCCAGCCCCGAGCAATGAATGCAACGCCATGTGGAGGCGGACGTACATACGCGGCGGAGGCAGAGGCGGGGTGGTGATCTAGGAATCCTATTTGGGGTAGGGCGACGATAGCTGGCGCATGACAACGGGCGCGCAGTGATGGGACGACGACCGTGACGGGCCGCCTGTCATGCGAGGGCGCCAAGTCAGAGAAGTGTCCCGCCGGTCGTGCTGGTGTCAGAGTAGAGGCGCGGGGTCAATGGCGGCGGCGGGCGACGCAAACTGACCCTAGATTGGAAAACCAAAAAGGAAACGCCGATCAAAGTAACCGGCAGGACAGAAACACCCGGATGAAGAGATTGAGAAAAAGACTCTCTAGGGTAGTTGGTCAACACGAACGGAGGACGAACCGTAGGTATAGGCGGCCCGGCCCCCGGCGGCGGTCATGGAGGCAGACCGCCCCAGGGGCGGCGTGCAGGGCGGATGCGGCGGGCGGCGGCTAGGGTTTGGATCGGTTAGGCTGATACCATGTTAGCAGGGATTAGAGAGTATTGGTGGAATCGATGTTGTTTGCTTGAGCCTCGTGGGCATATATGTAGGAGTACATGATTATCTTGGAGTACAAGGCAAGGTTGAATAAATCCTAAGCTATCCTATGTTTCCTAAATAAACATTATACTCAACATATATGAATGCCTCTAGCAGTCTACCAGGATGTGCGGCGTCACATGTATAACAATGACGAACAGTGGCTTTTCCACAAATATCATGTCAGCTCTATATTATCATGCAAAGCAATATGATGATGAACACAGATGTCATGAGACATAATGGTGGAAGTTGCATGGCAATATATCTCGGAATGGCTATGGAAATGTCATGATAGGTAGGTATGGTGTCTGTTTTGAGGAAGATATAAGGAGGCTTATGTGTGATAGAGTGTATCATATCACGTGGTTTGGATGCACCTGCGAAGTTTGCACCAACTCTCGAGGTGAGAAAGGCACTACAAAAAAATACACTTCCGTGATGATACGTGTTTGTCACAGTAGGTCACGTTTTCTGTCATGCATGTACATCCATGACAATTTTATGACAGAATCAAGATAGTCATACCTATGCTGTCGTAGAAGTATTCCATGACATTACCAAAATTATCATCACAGAAGTGTCCACTTCCATGACGATAAATCGCGCGTCACAGAAGTGCTTTCGTCAAGGGTGACCGACACGTGGTATCCACCGTAACGGAACGCCCTTAAGCTATCGGGTCCGGTTTTGGATCCGATAACCCGTTAACAGCCCCGACCAATGGGGATTTTCCACGTGTAAAATCATCATTGGCTGGAGGGAACACCTGTCGGCTCGCCATTGGGACAGATGTCATCCACTCATTGGACCGAAAGCGCCTATGATACGTCGACACGTCTAACATCCCAAAATTCTAAATTTTGGAATGTTATAATACATAGATAGATTTGATTGATTGTGTGAAGTTGAGTGAAATTTGAAACTTTTTGAAAGTTAAATGAGTGGGAATAAAAGGACTTCCCCAAACTTTCATATTACTGTTATGATCTCCATGAATTCAAATTCTTTTCACCACAAAACCCTGGAGAGAAGATGACATGACTTCTTCCATTTATTTAAATGACAAGGGGTGTTGAAAATATTTGAATATCATTTGAAAATATTTCCAATTCAGAAACTTCAAGCAACTCAATGACTTTCATGAGAGAAGATAAAATGACTTCTTCAAAACATATGAAATATGAGTTGGGAGTTTCAAAGGATCAAATTTAAAGTTCCATGGAAATTATTTTCAAATTTGGAGTTATTTGGGTTTTATTCAAATTATTTTTCTCCAAAAATAAAATATACAGAAATTAGGGTAACATGATTCTCTACAACAGAAAATTGGAGAGAAATAAATTTGAAATCATTTTGTTATTTTTAAAATGATTTTTATTGGATTTTAGTAGGGCAGTAGCACTCTTTGAATTATTTGAATTTTTCTCGATTTTAATTGACTTGAGAAAAATGTCCACGTTGAAGAAAATCTTTTTCTGAAAATTTTGATATATTATATGCCTATATAATATTTTAATTTATTTTGTTTTCCTTTATTTTTGTTTGTCTGAAAAAAATGTTAAAAAAAACTTTGGACGGGCCGGCCCTGCTCGCCAAGCCACGGCCCAGCCGGCCCACATCCCAGCGCCGCTCGTCCCCGAGCGCCCGCCGCAGTCCCGCTCGGGCACGACGCCCCGCCGACCTCGATGGCCGTGCCGCCTCCGGCCTCCTCCTGCCCCCTCCCCCACGCCTCCCCTCGCCCCTCCTCTTAAAAGGCGACGCCCCGGCTCCTCTCTCCTCTTCCCCCACATCTCGCTGCCCAAGCCGCCGCCGTCGTCGGCGTTTTCGCTCGCCGCCAACGCCGCCCGTTGCCGCGGTAAGCCGCCGCCGCCCCCGTCCGTCCGATCCGGATCGGGCGATCCAGATCCTTTTGTTTTTTTCCTTTTCTAAACGTTTTCCTTTATAGAGGGAACATTCGTTGTCTAAGCCTCCGGAGCGAACGATTTCGTTCTTTAGTTCTGTGCAGCGAACGCTCGCTATTTAGACTTTTCCTTTTATTTTAGTTTTCTGTCAGGGACCTATCTGTGATGATTTATTTTATAGATTAGCCCCTGGTTTTCAAACGATCACAACTCTTCGCTCGTTTGTCGAAATACAACGAAACCAACGCCCACTTCTTCATTATGATCCCCTCTATCCAGTAATCCAACTCAAACATGTTTTTGAAAGTTCTAAATTTTTTAATTCAAACATATTTGTATTTGAATCTTCTTTTGATCGTAACTTGAGTTTCCTAGCTCCGATTTAGTTGATTCTTTTTGCAAATCGAAGCTCTTGACCTAAACTTTCTGATAAGGCCAAATTCATATAATTTTGGTACTGTTAGAAATTATTTTATGTTGCAAGAGTTATTTGCTTGGTTTTGATGTTTTCTGAACTGTCTTCTTCGTTCTTTCTGATCTTTTGAGTGATTGCTTATGTGTGGTTACTATTGCTTGCTCACGATAGATTGAACGGAGTGTGACGAGTAGAACTATCAAGAGTTATGAGTGCGAATCATCTTCATCAACATTGCAGGCAAGTTCACACTTTGATCATATCCCTTCCATACCCAGTTTTTATGCATTAGTTTCACCCTCAAACATTGCATGAGTAGGATTGAAAACATGTGGGTATTGGGAAGTAGTTGATGAGGTAGGAACCTATTGCCCTGCATTCAAACCTTGGGAGTTACTATTACGTTATGCTTATACTGCTATGCTATGCTCGTAGACGTGGATTGGGTTTGAGTGAATTTTCCATGACAGATGTGGGATTGTTAATTAATGGTTCAACTTAAGGGGGCTACTTAAATAAACAACTGGGTGGATTGAGGCACCTGGAGAACCCAGTGTTGCCTGTATTTTTGGATATCCCGGAGTACCCGTGTGATCATCCTATGGACCGCCACCCAGACTCAAAGGGATCATAAGATTATTCATGCTAGAAACTTCCGTGTGCAGCCACAAGCCATTATGGGCTCTGGCATAGTTGAGTAAGTTGTGTGAGCTCTTGAAGAGGTGTACTAGCAGATGTAGGGGGATTGTAGGTGTAACGGTCTGCCCGGAGTAGAGAGTAAATGCTTCTGAAACACTGTGTCTCGATCATCCGTTTCTCAAACACCAAGTAGTGCGAGAAATCCAACGGAGGAGATCGAGTCTTGTGGGGAAAAGTGCGCAAACCTCTGCAGAGTGTACAAACTAATCATGATTAGCCGTGTCCCCGGTTATGGACATCTTGAGTATCTAGTACTTGGATTATCATGTGAATCTCATCATGTTACTTAATTAATATTGTTGGGTTAATGATGATACTTAATTGGGATTCAGATGCTGTCAACCATCTCAATGTTTCACAACCACCATGATAGTCAAATAAAATTTATTCCTTTGCAGTAGGGAAAAATTGGCTTTTCGCAAAAACATTATAACCATAGAGCTTTTCCACCAGCCATATATGCATGTAGTGATAGCCCTTGTTCATCATTTCTCTATGGTGTGAATTTGCCAGCATATTCCATGTGTTGACCCGTTTTTGGGCTGCAACGTTTCATGTTGCAGGGTTCTTACGACGAGTAAGTGATACGTTAGGGTTACGATTTCTACACTCAACTTTGCCGTTGGTGTTGATGGGAATCCACAACCTTGTTACTTCCGCTATTTGGATTGAGGTAATAGTATTTACGTTACTTTATACATGTGATTTACCTCTGTTATAAATCCTCGAGTACTGTGTGTGTCAGCATACCGATCCAGGGATGACACTTAAGCATAGAGACTTGATCCATTCGGGTCAGGTCGCTACAAGATGGTATCAGAGCACATGTTGACTGTAGGACGTGACCCTAGAAACTGGCAAGCCCATAGGAAGGATTTTCCCTAAAACTTTCCTTTTCAAAAAGATCTTTTACCTCTCTCCTTTTCTGAGATTATTCAAATATTCCCTTTAAGTGAGACCATACCCTTTTTCCTTTTGGACCACTCGAAGATTCGACGGATAAGACCACTTCAAGAAGTACAGGATATCGGACAACTAAGACCATTCGGAATGAAGAGGATTTTACCGTGCATTATGATGGAAACTGCAACGGTTGAAGACTCCGAAGACTGGGAGAATTTGAAGGCTCTGAAGAATTGCCAGATGTGTATGACCTAGGAAGGTTACCCTTATGGAACTTGGCAGACTATGGAAGCCGTCAATGCCCGAGATCAAGGTGTATCGGAGAAAGACCGAAACATGGAGAGTTAGAAACTCAAAGTTTTTGTTAAGAAAACCCAAAGACAGGAGATATCAGTTATGGAATGAAAGCTCATGGCAGTAACATGGGCATAAACACGGCTATCCATGATGTTATCGTCCGCTTATGCTATTGTCACCGTGCCGAGTTAAGCATGCATATGCATGGAAGGATTGGATGGTAGAAGGCTGATGGAGCACCTATCAGCAAGATGAAGTTTTAACTTTAGACCGGTGTATCACCAGGATCTGGAGTATTACATCAAGAAGTTTTGACAAAGAAGTGTTTCGTGAAGAACTCAGAACCCAGAAACTGAAAGTAGCCAAGCTGGGAAAGCAAAACCTCGAGATAACGGAGACTCATCAGGAACTGAAGGACAGTAGGACTATGGTTCATGCCAAGGATGTTGAAATCTAGAAGTTTGGAACGCAATTATTAAAGGACGCCACGAGAGACTTCGCGTCAACATAGATGATATGGCAAAAGAGCTTGAGAAGGACAAGCACGATCGGAAGAAGCCATCGGAGACATGAACAAGAATCGAAGAGTTTGGCGACTTTGAAGATTTATTGACCTTTAGAAGACCAAACCCCTGTTATACACTTACGTTAGATGCGACGTTTGTGAGCTGTCATTTGTTTGATGTTTTTCCGACAGCCACAATAAAAATCTGTCTTTTCAAAACTATTGTTTGCATTGTGTGTATCCCTCTTGACCTCTCCTACCCCACCCCAAACCCATGGACCCAATAGAGGATGAATGAAGATGAGCTTATATTTTGTGGACCGATGAGTCAATTGGAGACGGACCGATGGATTCAGAACATGAAGGATCACATGGAGAATAACCTTATAGCCGGAAAGGATATGACCCAACGTACTCTTGAGTGCTTTGAAAGAGGTGCCACTACCTGGTAGAGGATGTACCAAACCATCAATGGATGGCAAGGAGTAACCACTTGGAAGGAATTTAAGTGGACTTTGTTAAAGTCTTGGCTTGTGTTCCAGAAATTGAGGCCTTATGGAAAGGATATGAAGAAACCTTGTGCATACAAGCTTTGTGGAGAAATAGGACACAACCATAAAGAAAACAAGGACAAATACCCTCATAAGCGGAGGATTGCCAAAGGAGTGAGCCGAGGATCTCAGGGAACTTCGGTTGGAGATTGTTCCCAAAGGTTTTGTTGCAGCAATGGAAGTTCAGTCTACATTGTTGGGAAAGATCCGTGAAGCTCAGAAGGATGACAAAGAGATTGCCGAGATAAAAGTGAGAATGAGCAAAGGAAAGGCCATAGGTTTTCGTAAGGATGAACACAACACCTTATGGTTCGAGGACCGTGTATATGTGCCCAATAATGCAAAGATCAGGAAGTAAATACTTCAGGAGGCTCATGACTCACCATACTCGATTCGCCCTGGAAACACCAAGATGTATTTGGAGTTGAAGGAGCGTTTCTGGTGGACTGGTATGAAGAAGGATATTGCGGAGTATGTAGTCGTAGGTGATGTATGCCAGAGAGTAAAGGCAGAGTATCAGAAGCCAGCCGGATTACTACAGCCTATGCCGATACCCGACTGGAAGTAGGATAAGCTTGGCATGGATTCCATTACCGGATTTCCCAGAACCCGATCGGGATATGATTCTATCTGGGTAGTAGTTGATTTGCTTGACCAAAGTGGCTCCCTTTATCCCAGTGAAAACCACCTATACAAGTGCGAAGTTGGCCAAGATATATTTGACCAGGATCGTATGTCTGCATGGAGTTCCGAGGACCATCGTATCAGATAGAGGAACACAGGTTACCTCAATGTTTTGGAATCAGCTGCACCACACTTTGGGTATTAGGCTAGAGTTAGTACAGCCTTTCATCCGCAGACAGATGGATAGACCGAGAGAGTCAATCAGATTCTGGAGGACATATAGAGAGCGTGTGCGCTAGTTTATGGATCTAGTAGGGATGATAATCTACCTTACGCGGAGTTCTCATACAACAACAGTTACCAAGCCAGTTTGAAGATGGCCCCTTTTGAAGCTTTGTATGGGAGAAGGAGCCAGACACCGTTGATGTGGGATGAAGTTGGAGACCGTCAGTTGTTTGGACCAAATATGATCAAGGAGTCAGAAGAGAATGTTAAGTTGATTCAAGATAGCCTGAAGGTAGCTCAGTCCAGGGAGAAGAGTTATGCAGACTAAAAAATGCAAGGTGGTAGTCTATGAAATTGGAGACAGAGCATGTCTTCGTGTGTTCCCTCTGCGAGGAGTTAAAATATTTGGATTAAGGGAAAGTTAGCCCTGAGATTTGTAGGACCATACCGAGTTTTGGAGCGTATGGGAGAAGTGGCCAACAAGTTGGAGTCACCCGAAGGACTATCAGGAGTTCATGATGTGTTTCATGTTTCCCAGTTGAAGAAGTGCCATGCAGAGATGGCCAATATTCCCATGTAAGGACGGTTGACCCTAGAAAGGATAATGATGTTCCACGAAGTGGAGTATGGACTTCATAAGTATAATTTTTTTATCTCGGTATGTGGGATATCCCCCGAGGATGAAGAGATGAATTACTATTGGATATAAAGGAGGTATGATGTTGGAAATATGGATCAATAGAATTCGATGATGAGTCTGAGTAATCATGTCCTAGTGGTGCCAATAGAAGGAAGGAAGACAGTACAATTGGATGGATTTAAGAAATACTAGGAAGTTGGAAGTTGGAATAATGATCAGTTGCCCGATGGTAAGTTCAAGGACTACAAGTGATGAGATGGGCCATAACCCACAGGCCCCAGGACCTGCCAAGAAGCAAGCACATTCTTGCTGAAGGAAAAACCCTGGAAGAAGTTACGATTTTATCGACAGACGATTTTATAGGAGTTTACGCAAAAACCTGAGAGTTGTGAAGGAACGATAGATGTTTGTTTGGCTTGCAGAATCCATGGATTTATCCGAACTTGGTTCGTCAACAAGAGAAATTCTGCAATGCTTGTGAGGATGACCGAGTGTTAGAATGCGAGATTCGCTAAACCATATACAAGGTAATGATTTGGGTGCGGGATGGGTTGATCACCATACCGACTTACTCTTATTGTTCACCTTGTTATACGGGATGGTAAATCTGAGTGACTTGCCTATAGTAGAGAGACAACGAGCAAAACCTTGTTTGAACCTTAGAATGGTGTAAGTATTTTTTCCCTTGTACAAGGCAGCTCTTGCCAATCGTAGGTTATACGGTGAGGATCAACCCAGACCCATTTCCTGCAGGAGAAACCATAATTGGAAGACCACCATGAGATATCGATAGTTGTTTAGTATTGGCGCCTGACCTGTCAGCTAAGAAGACCCAGTCTCTGAAGGACCATACCAAGACAAAGGGACAGAAGAATTGAGAAAAAGGTTATGCCACTACCTGAAGAGCCAGAGAAGGAATTATCTCGAGAATTTGAGAAGACCGGCCCCGTCAAGAATAAGGATGGAGTATATGAGTACTGATGGGACCATGACAATGTTTCTAAGGGTGGTAGCACCCGAGACCCCCTGTGATGATTGATGGATTTTGAGAAGACCCCAAACCTAACCTATTTCTTTCTAGCCTCTCCGAATCTCGAGGACGAGATTCATTTTAAGGGTGGTAGGTTTGTAACATCCCAAAATTCTAAATTTTGGAATGTTATAATAAATAGATAGATTTGATTGATTGTTTGATTGATTGTGTGAAGTTGAGTGAAATTCGAAACTTTTTGAAAGTTAAATGAGAGGGAATAAAAGGACTTTCCCAAACTTTCATATTACTGTTATGATCTCCATGAATTCAAATTCTTTTCACCACAAAACCCTGGAGAGAAGATGACATGACTTCTTCCATTTATTTAAATGACAAGGGGTGTTGAAAATATTTGAATATCATTTGAAAATATTTCCAATTCAGAAACTTCAAGCAACTCAATGACTTTCATGAGAGAAGATAAAATGACTTCTTCAAAACATATGAAATATGAGTTGGGAGTTTCAAAGGATCAAATTTAAAGTTCCTTGGAAATTATTTTCAAATTTGGAGTTATTTGGGTTTTATTCAAATTATTTTTCTCCAAAAATAAAATATACAGAAATTAGGGTAACATGATTCCCTACAACAGAAAATTGGAGAGAAATAAATTTGGAATCATTTTGGTATTTTTAAAATGATTTTTATTGGATTTTAGTAGGGCAGTAGCACTCTTTGAATTATTTGAATTTTTCTCGATTTTAATTGACTTGAGAAAACTGTCCACGTTGAAGAAAATCTTTTTCTGAAAATTTTGATATATTATATGCCTATATAATATTTTAATTTATTTTTTTCTTTTATTTTTGTTTGTCTGAAAAAAATGTTAAAAAAAAACTTTGGACCGACCGGACCGGGCCGGCCCTGCTCGCCAAGCCACGGCCCAGCCGGCCCACGTCCCAGCGCCGCTCGTCCCCGAGCTCCCGCCGCAGTCCCGCTCGGGCACGACGCCCCGCCGACCTCGATGGCCGTGCCGCCTCCGGCCTCCTCCTGCCCCCTCCCCCACGCCTCCCCTCGCCCCTCCTCTTAAAAGGCGACGCCCCGGCTCCTCTCTCCTCTTCCCCCACATCTCGCCGCCCAAGCCGCCGCCGTCGCCGGCGTTTTCGCTCGCCGCCAACGCCACCCGTTGCCGCGGTAAGCCGCCGCTGCCCCCGTCCGTCCGATCCAGATCCTTTTGTTTTTTCCTTTTCTAAACGTTTTCCTTTATAGAGGGAACGTTCGTTGTCTAAGCCTCCGGAGAGAACGATTTCGTTCTTTAGTTCTCTGCAGCGAACGTTCGCTATTTAGACTTTTCCTTTTATTTTAGTTTTCTATTAGGGACCTATCTGTGATGATTTATTTTACAGATTAGCCCCTGGTTTTCAAACGATCACAACTCTTCGCTCGTTTGTCCAAATCCAACGAACCCAACGCCCACTTCTTCGTTATGATCCCCTCTATATGTTAATCCAACTCAAACATGTTTTTGAAAGTTCTAAAAATTTGAATTCAAACAGATTTGTATTTGAATCTTCTCTTGATCGTAACTTGAGTTTCGTAGCTTCGATTTAGTTGATTCTTTTTGCAAATCGAAGCTCTTGACCTAAACTTTCTGATAAGGCCAAATTCATATAATTTTGGTACTGTTAGAAATTGTTTTATGTTGCAAGAGTTATTTGCTTGGTTTTGATGTTTTCTGAACTGTCTTCTTCGTTCTTTCTGATCTTTTGAGTGATTGCTTATGTGTGGTTACTATTGCTTGCTCATGATAGATTGAATGGAGTGTGACGAGTAGAACTATCAAGAGTTATGAGTGCGAATCATCTTCATCAACATTGCAGGCAAGTTCACACTTTGATCATATCCCTTCCATACCTAGTTTTTATGCATTAGTTTCACCCTCAAACATTGCATGAGTAGGATTGAAAACATGTGGGTATTGGGAAGTAGTTGATGAGGTAGGAACCTATTGCCCTGCATTCAAACCTTGGGAGTTACTATTACGTTATGCTTATACTGCTATGCTATGCTCGTAGACGTGGATTGGGTTTGAGTGAATTTTCCATGACAGATGTGAGATTGTTAATTAATGGTTCAACTTAAGGTGGCTACTTAAATCAACAACTGGGTGGACTGAGGCACCTGGAGAACCCAGTGTTGCATGTATTTTTGGATATCCCGGAGTACCCGTGTGATCATCCTATGGACCGCCACCCAGACTCAAAGGGATCATAAGATTATTCATGCTAGAAACTTCCGTGTGCAGCCACAAGCCATTATGGGCTCTGGCATAGTTGAGTAAGTTGTGTGAGCTCTTGAAGAGGTGGACTAGCAGATGTAGGGGGATTGTAGGTGTAACAGTCTGCCCGGAGTAGAGAGTAAATGCTTCTGAAAGACTGTGTCTCGATCATCTGTTTCTCAAACACCAAGTAGTGCGAGAAATCCAACGGAGGAGATCGAGTCTTGTGGGGAAAAGTGCGCAAACCTCTGCAGAGTGTACAAACTAATCATGATTAGCCGTGTCCCCGGTTATGGACATCTTGAGTATCTAGTACTTGGATTATCATGTGAATCTCATCATGTTACTTAATTAATATTGTTGGGTTAATGATGATACTTAATTGGGATTGAGATGCTGTCAACCATCTCAATGTTTCACAACCACCATGATAGTCAAATAAAATTTATTCCTTCGTATTAGGGAAAAATTGGCTTTTCGCAAAAACATTATAACCATAGAGCTTTTCCACCAGCCATATATGCATGTAGTGATAGCCCTTGTTCATCATTTCTCTATGGTGTGAATTTGCCAGCATATTCCATGTGCTGACCCGTTTTCGGGCTGCAACGTTTCATGTTGCAGGATTCTTACGACGAGTAAGTGATACGTTAGGGTTACGATTTCTACACTCAACTTTGCTGTTGGTGTGGATGGGAATCCACAACCTTGTTACTTCCGCTATTTGGATTAAGGTAATAGTATTTACGTTACTTTATACATGTGATTTACCTCTGTTATAAATCCTCGAGTACTGTGTGTGTCAGCATACCGATCCAGGGATGACACTTAAGCACAGAGACTTGATCCATTCGGGTCGAGTCGCTACAACACGTGCACGGCCCAATAGAGGCCCATTCCTGTGAAAAGGCCGGCCCGTTTGACTTGGTCAAAATGTGGCGGGCCGGCCCACGGCAAGCCTGTTAACGACATGTTCGCATATATCCCATTTACAGCCCGCTAACCCAGGGCCCGTTTACGGCCTATCCAAATTAGGCCCAGTAGCGTCATCTGGGCCGCCCAATATAATTCCAGTCCGTTTTAACATCCGGCCCATGTATGTCCCATGACATCTTTCGGCCTATATGAGGCCCTTAGTAACCCTCAGCCCATTAACGGCCCGTGGTAAAACTGGCCCATAATGAACAGTGTATCACTTTATACCCATTAACGGCCCATTATTCCGTTGGGCCGTTTCCAGCACATGTTATCTTTCGGCCTTCTCAGGGCCCATTTATTCTTGGGCTCATTTCCAGCATTCGTTTACTTTCGGCCCGTTACTGTTATTTTCTGCTTGTGGGCCAAATTCAGCCCGTGGTTACAGTCGGCCCATTTGTGGCCCGTTAATACGTTGGGCCGTTTTCATAGCGTCATCAAATACGGCCGATTAACGACGGCCCGTTTGTTGGGGAACGTAGCAGAAATTCAAAATTTTCTACGCATCACCAAGATCAATCTGTGGAGTAATCTAGCAACGAAGGGAAGGGGAGTGCATCTACATACCATTGTAGATCGCGATGCGGAAGCGTTGCAAGAACGCGGATGAGGGAGTCGTACTCGTAGCGATTCAGATCGCGGTTGATTCCGATCTAAGCACCGAAGAACGGTGCCTCCGCGTTCAACACACGTGCAGCCCGGTGACGTCTCCCACGCCTTGATCCAGCAAGGAGAGAGGGAGAGGTTGGGGAAGACTCCGTCCAGCAGCAGCACGACGGCGTGGTGGTGATGGAGGAGCGTGGCAATCCCGCAGGGCTTCGCCACGCACCGCGGGAGAGGAGGAGGAGGGAGAGGGGTAGGGCTGCACCGAAAGAGAGACGTTCTCGTGTGTTGGGCTGCCCCTTTGCCTCCACTATATATAGGGGGAGAGGGAGGGCTGTGCCCCCACCTAGGGTTCCCTCCCCAGGGGTGGCGGCAGCCCCCAAACCCATCTAGGGTGCGGCCAAGGGGAGGAGAGGGGGGGGGGGGCGCCACTAGGGTGGGCCTTAAGGCCCATCTGGACCTAGGGTTTGCCCCCTCCCACTCTCCCATGCGCCTTGGGCCTTGGTGGGGGGGCGCACCAGCCCACCTGGGGCTGGTCCCCTCCCACACTTGGCCCACGCAGCCTTCTGGGGCTGGTGGCCCCACTTGGTGGACCCCCGGGACCCTCCCGGTGGTCCCGGTACATTACCGATATCACCCAAAACTTTTCCGGTGACCAAAATAGGACTTCCCATATATAAATCTTTACCTCCGGACCATTCCGGAACTCCTCGTGACGTCCGGGATCTCATCCGGGACTCCGAACAACATTTGGTAACCACGTATATCTATTCCCTAAAACCCTAGCATCATCGAACCTTAAGTGTGTAGACCCTACGGGTTCGGGAACCATGCAGACATGACCGAGACGTTCTCCGGTCAATAACCAACAGCGGGATCTAGATACCCATGTTGGCTCCCACATGTTCCATGATGATCTCATCGGATGAACCACGATGTCGGGGATTCAATCAATCCCGTATGCAATTCCCTTTGTCTATCGGTATGTTACTTGCCCGAGATTCGATCGTCGGTATCCCGATACCTTGTTCAATCTCGTTACCGGCAAGTCTCTTTACTCGTTCTGTAACTCACATCATCCCGTGATCAACTCCTTGGTCACATTGTGCACATTATGATGATGTCCTACCGAGTGGGCCCAGACATACCTCTCCGTTTACACGGAGTGACAAATCCCAGTCTCGATTCGTGCCAACCCAACAGACACTTTCGGAGATACCTGTAGTGCACCTTTATAGCCACCCAGTTACGTTGTGACGTTTGGTACACCCAAAGCATTCCTACAGTATCCGGGAGTTGCACAATCTCATGGTCTAAGGAAATGATACTTGACATTAGAAAAGCTCTGAGCAAACGAACTACACGATCTTGTCCTAGGCTTAGGATTGGGTCTTGTCCATCACATCATTCTCCTAATGATGTGATCCCGTTATCAACGACATCCAATGTCCATGGTCAGGAAACCGTAACCATCTATTGATCAACGAGCTAGTCAACTAGAGGCTTACTAGGGACATGGTGTTGTCTATGTATCCACACATGTATCTGAGTTTCCTATCAATACAATTCTAGCATGGATAACAAATGATTATCATGAACAAGGAAATATAATAATAACTTATTTATTATTGCCTCTAGGGCATATTTCCAACAGTCTCCCACTTGCACTAGAGTCAATAATCTAGTCCACATCACCATGTGATTAACACTCATAGGTCACATCACCATGTGACCAACATCCAAAGAGTTTACTAGAGCCAACAATCTAGTTCACATCACTGTGTGATTAACACTCAATGAGTTCTGGTTTGATCATGTTATGCTTGTGAGAGAGGTTATTAGTCAACGGGTCTGAACCTTTCAGATCCGTGTGTGCTTTACGAATATCTATGTCATCTTGTGGATGCTACCACGCGCTATTTGGAGCCATTTCAAATAATTGCTCTACTAAACGAATCCGGTTTACTACTCAGAGTCATCCGGATTAGTGTCAAAGTTCGCATCGACGTAACCCTTTACGACGAACTCCTTTTCACCTCCATAATCGAGAAAATTCCTTAGTCCACTAGATACTAAGGATAAGTTTGACCGCTGTCATGTGATCCATTCCCGGGTCACTATTGTACCCCTTGACCAACTCATGGCAAGGCACACTTCATGTGCGGTACACAGCATAGCATACTGTAGAGCCTACGTCTAAAGCATAGGGGACGACCTTCGTCCTTTCTCTCTCTTCTGCTGTGGTCAGGTCTTGAGTCTTACTCAATACTCACACCTTGTAACACAGCCAAGAACCCCTTTCTTTGCTGATCTATTTTGAACTCTTTCAAAATCATGTCAAGGTGTGCGTTCTTTGAAAGTATCATCAGGCGTCTTGATCTATCTCTATAGATCTTGATGCCCAATATGTAAGCAGCTTTATCCAGGTCTTCCTTTGAAAAACTCCGTTCAATCAACCCTTTATGCTTTCCAGAAATTTTACATCATTTCGGATCAACAATATGTCATTCACATATACTTATCAGAAATGTTGTAGCGCTCCCACTCACTTTATTGTAAATACAAGTTTCTAACAAACTTTGTATAAACCCAAAAACTTTGATCACTCCATCAAAGCGTATATTCTGACTCCGAGATGCTTGCTCTAGTCCATGGAAGGATCGCTGGAGCTAGCATACCTTTTAGCATCCTTAGGATCGACAAAACCTTTCTGATTGTATCACATACAACCTTTCCTTACGAAAACTGGTAAGGAAACTTGTTTTGACATCCATCTGCCAGATTTCATAAATGCAGCTAATGCTAACATGATTCCGACGGACTTAAGCATCGCTACGGATGAGAAAATCTCATCGTAGTCAACTCCTTGAACTTGTGGAAATACTCTTTGCCACAAGTCGAGCTTCATAGACGGTAACATTACCGTCCATGTCCGTCTTATTCTTAAAGATCCATTTATCTCGGATTTCATGGCTTCTAACCATTTGTCGGAATATGGGCCCACCATTGCTTCTCCATAGCTCATAGGTTCATTGTTGTCTAACAACATGACTTTCAAGACAGGATCACGTACCACTCTGAAGTAGCATGCATCCTCGTCGTCCTACGAGGTTTGGTAGTGACTTGATCCGAAGTTTCATGATCACTATCATAAGCTTCCACTTCAATTGGTGTAGGTGCCACAGGAAACAACTTCTTGTGCCCTGCTATACACTAGTCGAAGTGACGGTTCAATAACCTTATCAAGTCTCCACCATCCTCCCACTCAATTCTTTCGAGAGAAACTTTTCCTCGAGAAAGGACCTGTTTCTAGAAGTAATTACTTTTGCTTCCAGATCTGAAATAGGAGGTATACCCAACTGTTTTGGGTATTCTATGAAGACGCATTTATCCGCTTTGGGTTCGAGCTTATCAGCCTGAAACTTTTTCACATAAGCATCGCAGCCCCAAACTTTTAAGAAACGACAACTCAGGTTTCTCTAAACGGTGTCGTCTCAACGGAATTGCGTGGTGCCCCTTTTAAAGTGAATGCGGTTGTCTCTAATGCCTAACCCATAAATGATAGTGGTAATTCGATAAGAAACATCATGGTATGCACCATATCCAATAGGGTGCAGTTATGATGTTCGGACACACCATCACACTATGGTGTTCCAGGCGGTATTAATTGTGAAACACTTTCCACAATGTCTTAATTGTGTGCCAAACTCGTAACTCAGATACTCATCTCTATGATCATATCACAGACATTTTATCCTCTTGTCACGACGATCTTCAACTTCACTCTGAAATTACTTGAACCTTTCAATAATTCAGACTTGTGTTTCATCAAGTAGGTACACTCAACATCTACTCAAATCATCTGTGAAGTAAGAACATAATGATATCCACTGCATGCCTCAGCACTCATTGGACTGCACACATCAAATGTATTACTTCCAACAAGTTGCTCTCTTGTTCCATCTTACTGAAAACGTGGCCTTTCAGTCATCTTGCCCATGTGGTATGATTTGCATGTCTCAAGTGATTCAAAATCAAGTGAGTCCAAACGATCCATCTGTATGGAGTTTCTTCATGCATATATATACCAATAGACATGGTTCGCATGTCTCAATCTTTTCAAAAATGACTGAGTCCAAAGATCCATCTACATGGAGCTTCTTCATGCGTTTTATCCCAATATGACTCAAATAGCAGTGCCACAAGTATGTGGTACTATCATTACTTTTGGCATGAACATGTGTATCACTACGATCGAGATTCATTTTAGGTGCAAGACCATTGAAGGTATTATTCAAATAAACGGAGTAACCATTATTCTCCTTAAATGAATAACCGTATTGCGATAAACATAATCCAATCATGCTCAACGCAAACACCAAATCTCGATGGTAGAGGGAGCATGCGATGCTTGATCACATCAACCTTGGAAACACTTCCAACACATATCGTCATCTCACCTTTAGCTAGTCTCCGTTTATTCCGCAACTTTTATTACGAGTTACTAACACTTAGCAACCGAACCGGTATCTAATACCCTAGTGCTGCTAGGAGTACTAGTAAAGTACACATTCATATAACGTATATCCAATATACTTCTGTCGACCTTGCCTGCCTTCTCATCTACCAAGTATCTAGGGTAGTACTGCTTCAGTGACCGTTCCCCTCATTACATAAGCACTTAGTCTCGGGTTTGGGTTCAATCTTGGGATTCTTCACTAGAGCAGCAAACGATTTGCTGTTTCATGAAGTATCCCTTTTGCCCGTGCCCTTCTAGAAACTAGTGGTTTTACTAACCATCAACAATTGATGCTCCTTCTTGATTTCTACTTTCGCGGTGTCAAACATCGTGAATAGCTCAAGGATCATCATAACTATCCCTGATATGTTATAGTTCATCACGAAGCTCTACTAGCTTGGTGGCAGTGACTATGGAGAACCATCACTATCTCATCTGGGAGATTAACTCCCACTCGATTCAAGCGATTGTGGTACTCAGACAATCTGAGCACATGCTCAACGATTGAGCTTTTCTCCCTTAGTTTGCAGGCTTAAAAAACTTGTCAGAGGTCTCATACCTCTTGACGTGGGCACTAGTCTAAAATCCCAATTTCAGTCTTCGGAACATCTCATATGTTCTGCGACGTTTCAAAACCGTCTTTGGTGCCACAATTCTAAACCGTTAGCAATACGCACTGAACTATCACGTAGTCATCAAAACGTGTATGTCAGATGTTTCGCAACATCTACAGACGACGCTGAGGTTCAACACACCGAGCGGTGCATTAAGGACATAAGCCTTCTGTGCAGCAATGAGGACAATCCTCAGTTTACGGACCCAGTCCGCATAATTGCTATTACCAACTTTCAACTAAATTTTCTCTAGGAACATATCTTAAACAGTAGAACTAAAGCGCATGACATAATTTGCAAAGACCTTTTGACTATGTTTATGATAATGAAGTTCATCTGATTATTTAATGAACTCCCACTCAGATAGACATCCCTCTAGTCATCTAAGTGACACATGATCCGAGTCAAACTAGGCCGTGTCCGATCATCACGTGAGACGGACTAGTCATCATCGGTGAACATCTCCATGTTGATCGTATCTACTATACGACTCATGTTCGACCTTTCGGTCTCTTGTGTTCCGAGGCCATGTCTGTACATGCTAGGCTCGTCAAGTCAACCTAAGTGTTTCGCATGTGTTCCGAGGCCATGTCTGTACATGCTAGGCTCGTCAACACCCGTTGTATTCGAACGTTAGAATCAATCACACCCGATCATCACGTGGTGCTTCAAAACAACGAACCTTCGCAACGGTGCACAGTTAGGGGGAACACGTCTCTTGAAATTTTTAGTGAGGGATCATCTTATTTATGCTACCGTCGTTCTAAGCAAATAAGATGCATAACATGATAAACATCACATGCAATCAAATAGTGACATGATATGGCCAATATCATTTTGCTCCTTTGATCTCCATCTTCGGGGCACCATGATCATCTTTGTCACCGGCATGACACCACGATCTCCATCATCATGATCTCCATCATTGTGTCTTCATGAAGTTGTCACACCAACGATTACTTCTACTTCTATGGCTAACGCGCTTAGCAATAAAGTAAAGTAATTTACATGGCGTTATTCAATGACACGCAGGTCATACAAAAAATAAAGACAACTCCTATGGCTCCTGCCGGTTGTCATACTCATCGACATGCAAGTCGTGATTCCTATTACAAGAATATGATCAATCTCATACATCACATATATCATTCATCATATCTTCTGGCCATATCACATCACATAGCACATGCTGCAAAAACAAGTTAGACGTCCTCTAATTGTTGTTGCAAGTTTTTATGTGGTTTGTATAGGTTTCTAGCAAGAACGTTTTTACCTACGTAAAACCACAACGTGATATGCCAATTTCTATTTACCCTTCATAAGGACCCTTTTCATCGAATCCGTTCCGACTAAAGTGGGAGAGACAGACACCCGCTAGCCACCTTATGCAACTAGTGCATGTCAGTCGGTGGAACCTGTCTCACGTAAGCGTACGTGTAAGGTCGGTCCGGGCCGCTTCATCCCACAATGCCGCCGAAACAAGATAAGACTAGTAGCGGCAAGAAGAATTGGCAACATCTACACCCACAACTACTTTGTGTTCTACTCGTGCATAGAAACTACGCATAGACCTAGCTCATGATGCCACTGATTGGGGAACGTAGCAGAAATTCAAAATTTTCTACGCATCACCAAGATCAATCTATGGAGTAATCTAGCAACGAAGGGAAGGTGAGTGCATCTACATACCATTGTAGATCGCGATGCGGAAGCGTTGCAAGAACGTGGATGAGGGAGTCGTACTCGTAGCGATTCAGATCGCGGTTGATTCCAATCTAAGCACCGAAGAACGGTGCCTCCGCGTTCAACACACGTGCAGCCCGGTGACGTCTCCCACGCCTTGATCCAGCAAGGAGAGAGGGAGAGGTTGGGGAAGACTCCATCCAGCAGCAGCACGATGGCATGGTGGTGATGGAGGAGCGTGGCAATCCCGCAGGGCTTCACCAAGCACCGCGGGAGAGGAGGAGGAGGGAGAGGGGTAGGGCTGCACCGAAAGAGAGACGTTCTCGTGTGTTGGGCTGCCCCTTTGCCTCCACTATATATAGGGGGAGAGGGAGGGCTGCGCCCCCACCTAGGGTTCCCTCCCCAGGGGTGGCGGCAGCCCCCAAACCCATCTAGGGTGCGGCCAAGGGGAGGAGAGGGGGGGGCGCCACTAGGGTGGGCCTTAAGGCCCATCTGGACCTAGGGTTTGCCCCCTCCCACTCTCCCATGCGCCTTGGGCCTTGGTGGGGGGGCGCACCAGCCCACCTGGGGCTGGTCCCCTCCCACACTTGGCCCACGCAGCCTTCTGGGGCTGGTGGCCCCACTTGGTGGACCCCCGGGACCCTCCCGGTGGTCCCGGTACATTACCGATATCACCCGAAACTTTTCCGGTGACCAAAACAGGACTTCCCATATATAAATCTTTACCTTTGGACCATTCCGGAACTCCTCGTGACGTCCGGGATCTCATCCGGGACTCCGAACAACATTCGGTAACCACGTATATCTATTCCCTATAACCCTAGCGTCATCGAACCTTAAGTGTGTAGACCCTACGGGTTCGGGAACCATGCAGACATGACCGAGACGTTCTCCGGTCAATAACCAACAGCGGGATCTGGATACCCATGTTGGCTCCCACATGTTCCACGATGATCTCATCGGATGAACCACGATGTCGGGGATTCAATCAATCCCGTATGCAATTCCCTTTGTCTATCGGTATGTTACTTGCCCGAGATTCGATCGTCGGTATCCCGATACCTTGTTCAATCTTGTTACCGGCAAGTCTCTTTACTCGTTCCATAACTCACATCATCCCGTGATCAACTCCTTGGTCACATTGTGCACATTATGATGATGTCCTACCGAGTGGGCCCAGAGATACCTCTCCGTTTACACGGAGTGACAAATCCCAGTCTCGATTCGTGCCAACCCAACAGACACTTTCGGAGATACCTGTAGTGCACCTTTATAGCCACCCAGTTACGTTGTGACGTTTGGTACACCCAAAGCATTCCTACGGTATCCGGGAGTTGCACAATCTCATGGTCTAAGGAAATGATACTTGACATTAGAAAAGCTCTGAGCAAACGAACTACACGATCTTGTCCTAGGCTTAGGATTGGGTCTTGTCCATCACATCATTCTCCTAATGATGTGATCCCGTTATCAACAACATCCAATGTCCATGGTCAGGAAACCGTAACCATCTATTGATCAACGAGCTAGTCAACTAGAGGCTTACTAGGGACATGGTGTTGTCTATGTATCCACACATGTATCTGAGTTTCCTATCAATACAATTCTAGCATGGATAATAAACGATTATCATGAACAAGGAAATATAATAATAACTTATTTATTATGTCCTCTAGGGCATATTTCCAACACCGTTATGGTCGGCCCATGAACGGATGATTTCAACTCTAGCCCATTTACGGCCATAATGTGGTCTGTTATTGGCCCATGTTTGGCCAACCGATCATACGGCCCGTAGAAGGCCCATTGATGATACGACCCGTAGAAGGCCCATTGTGTCAACGACCCGTATAAGGCCCATGGGGTCTACGCCCCGTAGAAGGCCCATTGTTTCTACGGCCCTTAGAAGGCCCATTGTTTCTACGGCCCGTAGGAGGCCCATGTTAACTACAGTAAATATGTAGCCCATGGTTAATGTGGCCTAGTTTTAAAAAATAGGTTATTGCGGCCACTAGCAAACCGCGGAAAAAGAACTGCACTGACTACAAGAAAACAAATAAACAAGACAATAAGGAAATAAATAGGCAAGCAACTTACGCTAGGCTATCACGGCTATTACACATATTACATCCACTGAGCATCAAAGTTCGCCACCAGTGCAAATATAGGGAACAAAGCAGCATATAAACGCCGCAGCAAAACAAGTCCAGAACTGTAACCACTTCAGAAGAGCTCAAGAAACAATATCCTGGGTAACCATAATGCTGGCAAGATGCTTAGCAAGCTAATTAATTTTCTCTTGTTTGGCGCTTAAATCCTCCAGCACTTGCTGTTGCACCAGAAAGTATGCATCTGAATTCTGCAGGGACTTCCTCAGTCCTTCGGCTTCCTGTCGCATAACATCTGATCGATGTCTTTCAACTTGAAGTTGAGACTCAAGAAGCTGAACTGATTCAGGCAGCGAGTTCGAAGAGCTGGTGCCAGCAGTAGTAGCCAGTAACTCGAACACTACATCAAGACAGGACTTTGGGGTTGTCTCAGTGTCTTCAATATAGTTTTTATCAGCTTTCTTGGAGACCAACAGGGATGTCTCACTATCTGGAAACTTATCTGCATTACTTCCTGTACCATTGCATAACGGGGTACTCTTCTCCAATATTTTATCCGCATTCTAAAAGAGAAACAAACAAACACATCACAGGTTTACAATGTAGTATATGAAACTCATTTTGGTAAACCAGTTCAGTAGTAAGGTGGACAGGATAACAGTATGAGACAAACATATATCTATGTAGTATGGTCACTATATGGTCTATATCATTCTAGTTTATGTTGCCAAATCAAGATAGATACCGTTCGAATCATATCTATTTAAGACAACGCAGCTTAGACAGAATATAAGTGTGGGAAACTACACAACAATAACAACACTTGTAAGGTGCATGGCATGAGAATATAACTATTTATTCAATTGAAACTGAAATCAACATAGAGCAACTTACAACAACTAACACGTTAAAGAAACAGGTTTAAAACATACATGTTGCGCCATTGAAGTTTCAATTGCATCCTTCAAATTTGAAATTAGTTGGTATGAGTAAATACAGTGATGCAAGAGCAAAGTAGTATGAACCATAGCTACAGAACCTGACCTGAGAACAATTCTTCTTCTGCTTTAAGCGTTAACTTGGGGTTCGGAGTGGTGGTCCTCGTGCTTTGGGCACTGCAGTTGCCTTACTAATTGCTCGTGTTTGCGTGCTCTATGGTGGAGACGGTGCAGTGTCAACGGGAACTGGGTTACTATCTGCTGGGGTTGGGGTTAGAAGGGGTGTAGCTGGTTCTCTGTCCAACTGGGTAGGGGTACAATCTGCCTGAGTCTGGGTTATGTGTGGTGGGGCTGGTTCTTGGGCAAGTACAGCCGTGGTTCTATCTCCATCGACAGGTAGCACAATCTTTTCTTAAGACCGTGTTTTTACTCCCACAGATACTGCCATCACCCCCTCCAATTGAAATGGATGATAAACAAGAAAAGTAATTGAGTATACATACATTGTAAGATAGACAGGTGCAATGGATAGTAGGGAAGAAAACAGGGCATGAAATAATTCACATTTATGTTGTCTAATCAAACAGAATAGCAGGACATAATTTCACATATATGATGGCTAATTAAACAGGATAGCATGACACAATTTCACATGTATGATGGCTAACTAAACATGATAGAATGACATACTTCAAAATATGATGACTATGTAAACAGGATGACATGATATAACTATACGATGTATCTATTAAAGTGGTTGGCATGCCATAAATCACAAACATGCCGTCGATGGAAACATGATGGCATGATATAATTCACGGATAGAATTACGTAATTCAAAATATGATGACTATGTGAAGTGTGAACAGGATGAGATGATATAACTATATTATGTCTTTAGAAGATGGGTTGGCATGCCATAATTCAGATACATGCTGTCTATGTAAACATCATGGCATGATATAATTCAAATATATGATTTATATACTAAGGAAGTGAGTAGAAGGCAATCGCATATATGATGTGTCAACTAAGGAGATGGCATTCAATATCATGTATATGATGTAAAAAATAAGCATTGCAATACAACATATGCAAGATATGAGTAATATAACCCTGCCAAGTTTGAGCATACACCTTAGGGGATAATAGGACTGGTCATCTGCCTCTGAATCCTCCTCTGAAGAGATATCTGTAACCAGCAAGATATCTACTTCACCAGGTAGCATTGTCTGCTCTGAAGACCTTGTTTTCACTCCAGATTTCTCCATCACCAATTCAAATGGCCGATGCACAGGAACAACAGTTGAATATACAAACATTGTCGACAAAAGCAATGAGAAATACAAAAAAAGGACGGCATGATATAATTCACATATATGACGCTTGACTAAACAACATGGCATTGCATAATTCACATATATAATACCTTGCAACAAGATAGCATTGCATAATTCACATATATAATGTCTTGCAACAAGATGGCATTGCATAATTCACATATATGGTAATTAGACACTAAACAGGTGGCATTCACACAAATCATGTCTAAACTAAGCAAATGACATAGCAATGCAAGATACCATACATACGATACGAGCAACATAACCCTGCCAAGTTAGAGGATGCACCTCCGGGGGGGATAGGACTGGTCATCTGTCTCTGAATCCTCCTCTGAGGAGCTATCTGTAACCAACAAGACATGCACTTCGTCAGATAGCATTGTCTGCTCTGAAGACCTAGTTTCCAGTCCAGATTTTTCCATGACCGTGCCGAATGGCTGATGCACAGGAAGAGTAATTGAATGTACTAAAATTGTTGACAAATTTAACACGTAATAAAAAAATGATGTCATGATATAATTCACATATAAGATGACTAGCTAACCAAAGTGGCATTGCAAAATTCACATATATGATGCCTGGCTAAACAAGATGGCATTGCATGATTCACATATACGATAAAGAAACTAAATAGATGGCATTGACACAAAGCATGTCTAAACAAAGCAGATGACATCTTTGATGTATACAGTAAGCAATGCAAGGCACCATATGCATGATTTTACCAACATCAGCATGCCAAGTTAGAGCGAAGACCTCATGGGGTAAATAGGAGTGGTCTTCTGCTTCTGAATACCCCTCAGAACAGTTATCTTCCTCTTGATTACGATCCGAAATGGGTGGAGGGGGGCGGCCTTTGCGCCCACCATGGAGCGACGTCTGCATGAAATTTTATTGCCACACAAGGCTCGTCTCTTTTGCTCTACATGTTCAGTTCCATTGTGTACAATAACTGACATGCATAGGAATAAAACATAGTGAGATTATGTAAGGAGTGCATGCACAAATCCAGAGTGATGGTAGCAAACTGTGGATAGACCCAAAACAAATGATAGCAGGCAGATAATAGCTTTAGTTAAAAAATACAGATAATGGCTCCTTTAATGTTTGTTTGCACCCAACATTAAACTCATAGTAGACACCCGAGATTAACCAGATAGTAGACAGATAGTACTGATTGCTGCCCCAATATGTACCCCACAACCATTTAAAAACTCAAGTTTCAGCATAAGTTTGGACCTGAGTTGGAGTCTAATAGGTGAACACGACGATAAAGTAGCATGTCATCATATTAAGCAATGCATAACATAAGCAGACACGAAAGAGTGCGACCTCTCTTGCGGACCCGTGTAGTCCTCAAGGTCATCTACTCAGTTGATGATGGTAATGCAGTTGTCGTGGCTGCCGGCGGCGGGGAAGAAGATCTGAGGCAGCGAAAGACAGTCTGGAGAGCGGATCCCTGCTGTGGTGAACCCTTCCGTCGTTGGAGCAGCTGAGTTGGGGGGAACACAGCACCGCAGGAGCAGGACAAACCAGACAAGGTTTTCTTTGACACATATCTGTAACAGAAGTAATTGTGTAAGGGCTTGTTTGAATTTGAGGATTCTAACAATGCGGGGATAGGAAATAGACAGGAATATGATAGGAATGCACGTGAAAAACAGAGAATTTAAAAACACAGGATTTCTGCCAATCTGGGTGTTTGGTTCACAAGAATTGGAAGATCACGGGATGCAAAGAAGCATGGTGAGATTAAGTCAAACCACAAGAAGTGTACAACCTCTTTGGCGAAGCCATGTCGATCTCAGCGTGATTGGGTTGGCCGGTGAGGATGCTCCGGCTGACTTGGCTGTCGGAGAAGGGGAAGAAGATCTTAGGCGTCTGGAGATGGAGCCCGAGGTACTGCTCCGCTGTGATGGAGGGTTTCGTCGTTGGAGCAGCTCCGATGAGTTGTACGACGCCGAGGCTGAAGCAGGACAAGAGAGACAATGTTAACCTGAGTGGAATTCTAATAACATCTCCAATAGATGACGTAAAATACATAACCACAAAGTGCTAGATGTATACATCAGCCACTCATCTCTGAACTTAACCGTCGAAACTGAATTTAACTATCGAAACTGAACTTAACTGTCGAAACTGAATTTTGCTGTCGAAACTGAGTTTTACTGTCGAAACTGAACGCACTAGAGGTGAGGCTACACGTCAGTCGACTGACTTTTTCATCTCTGGTCAGTCGATTTTGCAGCCATTGGATACGAAATCAAGGGCCTGCAGTTCATCTTCAACCTCCACCCCCTGAGCCGCCAGCCACCATCGGCCAAATAGCCGCCCCCCGCCGCCCGCGGCCGGCGGTGCGCCACCCCGCCCGCCCCGAAAACACTCCCCACCGCCGGTCCGCCGCTGCCCCGGCCATCCTTCTAGGCCCCCTCGTGACGAGTTTTTTCTCCGGCGATCCCCACGCCACCGCCCCACCACCGCTGGCGACCACCGCCCCCACCCTGAACCCTAAGATAGATAGTGGGGTACCTCTCCGGCGAGCCCCCCTCCCTGTTATGGCTGGTTCTTCCTTAACTCCGGCGAGCCCCCCCCACCCCCTGAAAATCGACTGACCCAAAAGTCGATTCAGTCGACTGAAGTGTAGCTAAATCGGAGCAGCGTCGCAATCAAGAGCAAGAGCGAGAGCAGCAGCGCGAGCAAGAGCAGACCAGGCAGGGGACTGAGAGCAGAGCAGCAGCGCGAGCGAGAGCTAAAGTAGCAGTAGCTCCTACTGATGTGGACGTCGCCGCCGAGGGAGCGACACCATGGAGGAAGTGGCCTACGACGCCGCCGTGGATGGAGCCGCGCCGTGTCGGCTCATGACCGAGCGCCAGCAGCACCGTGAGATCGAATCAAGAAGAAAATGCGGCGATTAGTGTACAACCTCTTTGGTGGCGCCGATTAGGCCGCAGCTTCATCCGAGGAAACGGTGATGATGATGCTCTTCCGGTGGTGCAGGTGAAGACGGGGGTGTGGGAATGTAGGTGGCGCAAAAGACGAGGGGAACGTCAGGGCAGCTCCTTGGAGGTGGAGGACGGGGTGGCTTAACTGGCGGGACGACCAGATCGACGACAGATCCTCATCCGGTACAGTGGATGAGGGACGTCGAGGTGTTGCTGTGGACGATGTCGTCGGGGAAGAGGCTCCGGCTGGGTGGCGGACGGAGGAGGGTGTGGGGCTTCGCGGGTTTTGCCGGCCTTGGTGTACGAATGGGTGGGCGGATGGGATGGGAGTGGGGAACCATGGCTTAGGGACGCGCGTGTCCAAAATGTGGGGTAAGTTACAGAAGTACCCCCACCGATTTGAGGCGGTTCTTTCAGTTCAGGGGTATCACGGGCATTTCGCGTGTCGGGATTTCACAGGAGGTGGGAGTTTTCGCGCTCGTTGTAATTTTGGAATAGCAAGGCGCGGGTTGAGATGGAGGGAGTTGTCGGAGCACAACGAGACAAAGATTTATCTTAAATATTTCGAGGTAACAAGGCGCGGGTTGAAGAGGCGGGAGTTTCGTAGCACGATAGACAGAGACGCTAGCTTGAAATTTCGGCATAACAAGGCGCGGCTTGAAATTTCGGGAGAACAAGCTTAACGTGTACCCAAAAGAAAAAAGACAAATTATACTAGTATGATATACTACGTACAATGTGTTTAACACGCACAACACACACACAGACACCATTTAGACTAGTAAGGTACACGTGCATTGCACGCATGAGATTTGGCAACCAAATTATGAATAAATACAACATTATAGCATGTCAGCTTTGAGTCATATATGCATGATGTAGATGTTCGTTTAATTCTTATAGTTCATTTCATTCAAAATCATCTAGTTTTTATAAGAAAGCTAATCTATTTTAAGATTCATGGAATTGTGCGTTGTAAGGCATAAAGTAAAAACCAATCATGTAGAAAAACATTTGGGCAATTCTGATACGCAAGATTCTAGAACAAAGAAGAAGTGCTTGTGTTTTGAGGTTTGTGCATTATGCTTAAGTTCAACCATAGAGTCTTCTAGATTGTACATGTGGCAAAATCTGGTGGAATCTAGATGATATCCAACGGCCAGTAGTGCTCAAATTTTCCAGCTCTGCACCATCGGATTGGCCTCATCCAACGACCATCTTTCAAAGTTAAAGTTATCCGCACACTATATAAAAAATAAAAAATATAATATATATATAGGGGTATATATATAGATATGTGATGTGAAAGCCACCCATCATCTCCAATTAGAATAGTGTGTCCATGCACGGATGCAATGTGGCCAAATGATGTCTGCCATCGGTATCTGAAATTCAAACCAGTCTGACCTTGTTCAATGTGTATACATTAAAACATGCTCGTTTCCAAACCACACTGTGCAGATCTCCGTTATATTCATGCATGCATGGGTTTCAAACATCATGATCTCTTATTCAAATATTTGAATTCAACTTTACATTGATTATGACCTCACCTAGTCTTTTACACCCACACATTGGTCTTCTCTTCATAATTGTACCACTAACTTTGTCTCGTGCATGCATGCACACACACTACCAGTCGGCATTATCCATCGCACACATGCAATCTTTTTCTTCAGGTCGGTCTCCCATGAAGGCACACACACACACACATCCCCCTCTCCATCATATCGGGCATTCTTTATCTCTCACGTGCATGTGCAACAATCGATGTTCCTCTATGTGTGTGTGTATATAGCTAGGTCTTTCATAGTTTTCTACATAAACCGATCAATCTTTATATCTAGTGAGGTCTCACCCTCTTTCCCACGTCCACATCGATCAATCTATACCTCTCTATATAGGATTACATATATAGCTAATACACCCACATTAATTATATATCCAACGCCCCCCTCTCATCATCCATGCCTTCTGCTTCATCTCTCAAACGCGCACACAATGGCGAAGACAGGGGGCAGCAAGGGCCCTACCCCCCCTAACATCACTATATATGGAGGCTAATATGAATGTGATCGTTAGACAATTGCTGGTAAAAATGGTTTAGGTTGATGAATTGGCCCTCCTCGTAAAGGATTAGCAATGCTTGGCCCCCTAGCTCATGGGACATTTTTCATGGCTCCGCCACTGCGCCCAACAGCGTACATTCTCGCCCCCTCTCTCTAAATATCGATCTCGCAGTTGTGCACTCCTTCATAGTCTCCCTCCACTCGGCCCCTCGCACCATCTTCTAGCCCCCCAACGGATTTTGCGACATGTACAATCTAGCAGACTCCATGGTTGAACTTAAGCATAATGCACAAATCTCAAAACAACAGTGGTTCTCCTTTGTTCTATAATCTTCTGTATCATAACTGCCCAAACTTTTTTCCAGTTGAATTGCCATTATTTGTTTTTACTTTATGCTTTACAATGCACAATTCCATGAATCGTAAAATAGATTAAGGGCTTCTTTGATTCAAAGGATTCTCGAAGGAATTTTGGAGGATTCTAATCCTTAGGAATTTTTCCTATCTTGGTTGTTTGATTCGTAGGATTGTAAACCATAGGAATTTTTCCATATGATTCATTTGCACTAGATTTCATAGGAAACATCCCATCCACTCAAACCTCTTTGAAAGAATTCTGCGTTTTTTCTATGCACAATCAAACACTCATACCATCCTATAGGATTCAAGACGACATTCCACTCTAATCCCATGTTCTTCCTATTCCCGCGTTTTGGAAATCCTACAAATCAAAGAGGCCCTAGGTTTTTTATAAAAACTAATTGATTTTGAATGAGATGAACTATAAGAATTAAACGAAGGTCTACATCAGGCATATATGACTCAGAGCTTCCATGCTACAGCGTGGTATTTATTCATAATTTGGTTGCAAAATCTAACGCGTGCAATGCACGTGTACCTTACTAGTACTTCGAGTATGTGCAAAACACAAAGGCACGCTACACAGTGTCTCTCTTACAGTTCATGAAGCCATGTGGCACATGTGGAGGCGTTGTCGCGACATCCTTGTGTGGATTGATCACAGTGACGTGCTACTGGTTCCAGAAGAATGTACTCGTCCTCCCTGAGCCGCACTGGCGGTACATGCACGAAGCAAAGATGTGCACGCACGCCACGCACGCACTCATTCCCTCACACGCACACGCGGGTACACGGGAGGACGGATTTTTGTACCAAGATCCACCCCATGTGATAATTTGACGCGTGTAAACCTTCACTTCATTGATGGTCAACTAATACAGCGCATGCAAATTGAGTGGACGTGAGGGCGGAAGAAATACATTACTACTCCACTGCGCGCATGCGAGTAGTTAAATCATGGGTTGCTAGTAGTACTTCCATTGGTCTCCTTCATATTTTGTGCCAATTTTTGACAGTAACATAATATTTACGCATCTGAGCAGTGTAGTCTACTTGAAATTTATGTTCCACTAAACTCATCGGGAGCCGTTTCGGGCCTCGAAACCAAAAACCATCAATTAATCTTTACCTTGTTCCCATCACATTTGAAAGTACTAGTGCTACAATTAAGTGCAAGCCTGCTCACACCTACCAGTATGTACCAAACCTGAACATGTTCCCACTATGCAGGTTTTAGTACTAGTGCTAGTACTTAGGTTATAAAAAGGGGAACTACCTAACCGAAAATTACTCTACCTTCCTCCTCATAAGTCCTCCTTCTTCGTCCGTCCTTGCCATGGCCGGTGTGCAGAGATCTAGGTCGAGAACTACTCGTAACAAGGGAGAGGCACCAGGGCTGCGGAAAAAAAGAGAGGGCTCGCCGCCACGCAGAGACCTCGAAAGATCTCTCACGGGTAGGCGATGGCTCCCAGGAGCGCCCTAGACGCGGAGGCGAACATGCCGAGCTGGCGGCGCTGGAGTCGTTATCCCTCGACGGCATGCCCGATCAGCTCAATAAGCAAAAGGAGTTCATCCACGGCTTGGTGGAGCTGCTGAAGGAGAGCCTCGACGACATGCCCGCTGAGCTCAATGAGCAGGGGGAGTTGACTACCGGCTTGGTGATGCTGCTGAAGAAGAGCATTGCCTCGGAGAAAAAGGCGACCGGGGAAATCCTGCAACTTCAGGAGGACAAGGCGAAGCTCTGCCACGAGCTCGACCTACTGAAGGAGGAGAACGCCGGCTGGAAGAAGCTGCATGAGAATAGTAGTTCCTCGATGAAGATGTTGTAGGCCCTCGTCATGGAACAGAAGGAGGAGTTGGCGAAGCTCCGCATCGAGCACCCAGCTGCTGTCAAGGTACGTAATGCGGCCGTGGAACAGATGATGAAGGCTCGCATCGAGAAATCCCGCGTCATGGACACAGTGATGAAGATGGCGGAGGAGACGCGCAAGGAGATGGAGGTCGTGGAGGCGATGAAGAAGTAGTTACGACTCCACGGCCAGCAACCCTTCATGTAGTGAGAGCAGCGCCCCAGACTTGTGTGTGCGTCTTCCTTCTTTTTTGGGGTGATAATCCTCCTTTTTCTTTTGCTCCTGTGTTTCTTATTTTGCTTCAGGTGTTTGGCCGCACGTGTCAACTTCTCCGCGAGGCATGAATACAACAATGCTAAAAATGAGATGACTAGCAAATTAGATCATTCTTTATCGCCAATAGAACAATGCCTCTTGCTAGTAATATATAATAAGAGTAGAGAGTAGAGGATATGGCACTGGGTTGCCGTGTTTCGTGCTCCTTCGTCGTACTCCAGTGGAAAACTTGAGTATACTGCATGGTTCTTTGCTCCTCCTCAGGTCATCGGCACATTTATACGAGCAGTCAAATCACAAGGCCCCGCCTTCCAGCAGTAATGAGCCATCAAATCACAAAGGCCCTTGCCTCTCGTGTAAAGGACCAAGCTAGACTGCCCCGCCCTCTAGCCTTTTAAAAAATGTATACATTTGTACAGTAGTAGTATCGATGGATTACGCCATGGAGCAAAACTAACAAGATGTAATTAAAGAAAAAATGTGGTACATATAGAGAGCGCTCGTCGCCAAATTATGCATATACTATATGACACTACCCACTATGAAGGTACTAGTAACATAGACTAGTAACTAGTCTATTCTACTCTCCACTATGACCAACCAAAGTTGAGGCGCGGATACCAACGAGGGCCTGGTTGTGTCTATACTTGGACAACTCACCCGACTGCATGTGCACCAGGCAGACGAAGCTCGTGTCGTGTTGGTGCCGTGTGCGGCCCTCACATTAACCAAAACCTCGCGCCTCCATCTTAGCCTCCGCGTTTTAAACTTCTCAATCTCAAGGCCAAGGAGCAACGTGAAACCTATGATAGAGCCAATCGGATGGTTGAGAACACTACAATTCATAGCTACAGATGCGTGTGTGAGAGAGGACGAGTGCGTGCGTGCACCTCTTCTCAGAGTACAACTGTATGTGGGTGGCATCGACCTAGGGAGCAGTGATGGTGCGTGCGAGAAGTCCCGAGAGATAGGTGTAATGTGTCTGAAAAAAAGACTAGTCTATAGCTCGCCACGAGGCTATTCCTGTCGAACGCCAAGCGTAAGATATGTATCCGACGGTGCCAGTTTTTGCACGTACACAGCAGTAGAAAAAGAACTAGTACCATGGCATATGCTACACCACGGCAGAGAAAACGTGCCGACATTACGCCATCCAGGAATAGTGCCGCACTTTGAAACTAGAACCGTCAATAAATTTTGAGCGCGCCTCGTCACATTCCAAATTACTACTACTACCACGCTATATTTAATTGCAAACCTGTTCACACCGATCACAACCTAAACGGTTTCCCACTTAGGAGAGTATTAGTAGTACTCGGTTATAAATACTACTTGCTAAGATGACTGCACATTCCTCCTCAACTCCTCATCCACAAAAAACAATCAAGTCAATCATCAAGCCATAGCCAGCGTGAGTTCTGGGTCGAGAGATTTCCACCAGGGAGAGGTGAGCATGGAAGAGGAAGCACGAGAGATGTCCCGCCTCGCCGCGAAAGCAGCCGACATGTCCAGCCGCGCAGCAGTAGCAGCATAGAGGTCCCGCCCCGCCGCCAAAGCAGCACGGAGGTCCCGCCGCGCCGTCGATGTAGCAGACTGGTCCAGCCACGCCGCGGAAGCAGCATAGATGTCCCGCCGCACCGTCGAAGCAGCAGGGAGGTCCCGCCGCGCCGCGGCGGCCTGGGAAAATTTCTCGCGGGCAGGCGGGGACTCTTACAGGCGCATGCATGCGATAGTCCATAGCCAGATGGATCAGATCTCCGGTTGGGCGAGGATGCAGGACGAGGCTACCAGCATCATCCGGCAACTAGGGGAGGGCAATGTGAAGCTTCGGGGCGAGCGCGACCTGCGGAGGGCGAAGATCGCCGGAAGGGCGAAGGAGGAGGAGGAGACCGCTGCCTTGTTGCAGAGGACGGGCGTCATCA
Organism: Aegilops tauschii subsp. strangulata; assembly: GCF_002575655.3. NCBI lineage: Eukaryota > Viridiplantae > Streptophyta > Magnoliopsida > Poales > Poaceae > Aegilops > Aegilops tauschii. Next base: position 261,362,933 of record NC_053041.3, on the reverse strand, counting down.
TCAAGAAACTTATGGACGAGAATGCCATGCTCGGCATCGAGCGCAACAGGCTGGTGGAGGAATCCATGGATGCTGCCAAGCAGCGTATTAAGGACATGAAACTGATGAAAGAGATCATCGCCCGCCGCGAGAACTAGTCTCCGCGACCTGCAGCGCATAAAGAAAGTAGAGATCAGCGAGCCAGATCGTTGTATGCGTCTTCCTTCTTCTTTTGCCCTTGTGTATTTCAGGCGTAGCCGCATGTGGCTTTTTAAATCATCTTCCTAATTATGTAAGACAATTATTATCCACTCTCGTCGTCCTTATATATATTCATCAGTCTTGCTATAAGTCGCAGTAGATTCTATATAGGTCCGTCGGATCTCACATCAAGATCCGTGCAAAATTTTCTTTTCAGATTTTCTTTTCTCTCTCTTAAATCTCAGTCGAGTGAGACATTTCCACGCCATTAAACAAAGGCTTGGGCGCCATTAATGGAGACCTTGGGAGAGAGGTGGACGACAGATGGAGGTCAAAGGGCTCTCCTCCCGATAAGCACGCGCAGGGGTCTGATCGCACGCCTCCCGTACTCAAATAGCTACCCTGCACGGCGCCTCCTAGCTAATAAAAAAAGGGACGCGTGGCGGCACGTAAATGGTAAATAGAACGCCCACGGTTTCAATAATACTTGTGTTTCCGATTGTAACGTGACATCACTTGTTTCAAAATGACTTTGTTGATTGTTAATGTGTGCGCCTTCGCAGTTCGGACAGCAAAATTACCACAACATGTTGGTGCCATGTCATGACACCAAGCCAAGTTTCATGATTTTCATGCGTGTTTTGGATTTACAGGAATTAAAAAACCAAGTTCCTGAATGTTTCTAGCCGAGCCATGACGCCCAGATGTTTGAATTTCATTCCCATTTCTGGCATGGGACCTAGAAATTTACCTGAGGACACACATGTGATTTTTCAAACAGCTTTGGTGCACTAGAGCATGTGCTTGTATTTAAAATTTGAATTATGCACACAAAGGTGACACGTTCCCTCTCAGAACCACGAGCCTTCTTGAGAGAAGCTCTAGTTTGCAAGAAACTTATACCAAAACTTGTTCCTATTCTGCAATTTTTTTACCACAACATGGTAGTACCATGACATGACACCATGCCAAGTTTCATGATTTTCAGGCGTGTTTTGGATTTACAAGAATTTTAAAACCAAGCTTCTCAATGTTCTCGGTCGAACCACGATGCCCAGATGTTTGAATTTCATTCCTATTTCTTGCGTGGGACCTAGAAATTCACCCGAGGACACACATGTGATTTTTCAGTCAACTTTGGTGCACGGGAGCCTGTGCTTGTAGTTCCAATTTGAATTATGCACATTAAATGACCAGAAACTCAATTAATGTATAAAAAGGCCAAACGAACCCAGAATAATTCCAAAATTTAACAGGGCACTCATATAGTTCTATGTTTCCTCTGTAAAGAAAATCTGGGGGGAGGCAGCGTATATTGTTTCGCACACAAAGGTATAAAGAAATAAAGAAATAAAGAAATTAGCATACCTATTTAATTCTTGGGTTCTTATTATTTATGCCACTAGTTGTGTATCACTACTCAGTTTTGCCATTAGAAGTTACAACTACTCAAAAATGCCATCGATCCGTGAGATGCCTGCTCAAAAATGCAATTAGATATCTAAAAAATGCCATCGTTAAGTTAGATGTTTGCTCAGAAATGCCATTAGACATTGTTATTTTCACGTCAAACCGGTTGACCATGTTACATGACAAAAATAAGCCGATTCTCACAATGATAAGTTAATAGTGTCCAGCACAACACACCCCTCAAATAAAACTAAGCACCCTGGAATTCTTTGACAAAACTAAGCACCCTGAAATTCTTTGACAACTAAACTGCTGGCTATATGATGTTGGCCATATATATTGTACGTATATAATGTCAAGAAACGAGTGGTAGTACTATACCAACTAAAAGATGAAATGTATGAAATATAACGAGAAGAAACATAACATAGTTCTGCTGGGGGCTCAGCACAACACACCCCTCAAATAAAACTAAGCACACCAGAAATTAAACTAAGCAACTAATCCGGTAGACACTGCATTAGAACCACCATGAGCAACGACACTGCCACCTTACTCGGAGTCCTCGTCCACGTCCTCGACTTCGTCCTTGTCCCTCTTCCTCTTGGGCGATACTTCTTTGCTTGAACCACACACTTGGCTCTTGCTCTTCATCCAATCCTTGTAGATATTGAAACAAAGGTAGCCATCCATTGCAGTGTAGTAGATGTGGTCTATATCTAGTACAGTCCACTGCCATGCACGATGAAACATGTGTGGAGGTTTCTTAAGTTCACCGTACGAAGGATGAACCATGGCTCCTGCCAGGGTTAGCATTGAAGGCTGATCAAGGGAGGGCACTAGCCCTTCCTTCTGGAGGTCAAAGGGGTCGCCTACAATGAGGCCTATCCGACCCAGGATTTCCTTGTCGTTCCTGAAGTCTATAGTAACGAATTTGACTCGGCCGCCCTTGAGGAACTTCTCTCAACGTCGGCATGGCATATGTGGTAGATCAAGCATAAGTCATGCACGCAAACCAGGATCACGGCGGGCTTCTTCTTCTCTGCCTCCTTTAGTTTCTTCTCGCTTCCCAGGACTATGGTGTACTCAACATCTAGCCCAGCGACGCACTCATCATTTGAGTTTTCGAACATGCGTTTGAAGCGAGCAAGGCATTCTTTCACCGTTGCGGAAGAACGGGTTTAGATGACGTCGAACTCATTGCCGGTGATGGTTCTAACCTTGTACTCACCGCCGATCATGGAGATTTGGGACGCCATGGATTTGGGAGGAGGGTTAGGATTAGTGGAACTGCCGTAATCTGAAAGGACGGGACGACTAGGAGCGGTTTATCGATTGTAAAAATGTCGAGTGGGGGGGGGGCGTGCGAATGGCAGGGTAGTGGCTTGCCTGGTGGATAAATGGATTCATGCATAGTACTATGGGGGCCCAATTAGATGTCATGTCTACTCGACGCCCAATTAAATGGCTTTCGATGTCATGTCAAGCGTCGGGAAAATTACAGGTGATACGAAGCTTTCCATTCTCCCATGATACGGGCTTCTGAGAGCCCTTGGATCTGAGATCGAACGGTTGCATGGCGTGATACTAGACCTATGGGTGAATATCCTATCCTGGAGGGTTATTCTCCAAATTTTCAGCAACTTAGCATGCGACCGTTCAATCTCAGATCCAAGGGCTGCCAGCAGCCCGTATCATGGTCGCGCCTACCACGACCGTCGCCTCGCTCGCGCGATCGCGCCCTTGGAGATTTAACACGATGCGTTAGGCTATCTGATGTTGGCATGTCATACATAGTCATCACTTAGTCACTCATACAACAAGGTTAGCTATAAGGTTGGCTATAAGAGTATTTTTTGTTTACTTCTCTCTATCTCTTTCTTCGTAGTATTTATTGCATTTGCCAAGGAGTGACCTCTGCCAATGAAATGGTGCTTAGATGTGGTGCTATGGGCATTAAATGGCTTAGCAACTCAAGTCCCCAATGCATAGGTGCTTAGTTTTTTGTTGCTAAGTTTGCTTCATCTAGGTACACACACTTATCTCCATTTCTTCCTGGGGTCACCAAACTAGTCTTTCTCTTCTTAATTAACTTGCCACATCAGACTTTATGCCTATGTGGCAGGCTTAGCACCTGTAGGATCAAGTACAATAGTGGGCTATAAGCACGCTTTACATGGCATTTTTGCATATGTGGGGGAAAGAGGCAAGGAAAAAGTGGAGGAGTGGGCTCTCAAGCAAGAGCCAGCCTCTACATGGTGGAGCATCGGGAGAGGCACCTATATGGAGGTGGTCAGGAATCGGGAGACTGAAGCCGGTCGTAGCGCCGCAGTTAAAATGATAATGGCAAGTCAAATCACCGGGGCCCACCTGTCCAGCAGTAAATCACGGTCAAATCACACAGCCCTATGTTTGCAGCAGCCTACTCCCTCATCTTCTCGCGTCTCTGTCGAACCGACTAGGTGGAACTGCCCCACCTACCGCATGGGAAAAGCCCCGCCCTCGACTTTTAAATAGTACAGTATACTAATTTTGTATCCATGGATTGCGCCATGGAGCAAAGCCTCACGAAAAGTATATAGCACGCCCGTCGCACCCCAGATGGACGGTCGGTCTGGCACGCCGCTCTCCGAATGGAATGCGCGTCATATTGCGTTTGCACACACATGTGGGACCGCAATTGAGAACCGACCATAGGCACACTCCCCGGCCCCGCAAGTCGGGTGAGTTATTAGATGTACATACGTTGGTACCTGGACGATCCCTGCAAGACACGGAAGATCTGTTCGTCCATGCATGTGACCAGACTCCAGCAGACACGCCTGGATTGGCTATCGTCTACATATCGTGCAGGCTGTGTTGTACAGGGCTGTTGTTCTGGTGAGAAATCTAAAAAAAAGGTTTCTTGTCATCTCGCAAAATTAGGTGTCATCTGCTTCGGATCACTACGAGGGTTAAACAGCGACAACTGAGTTGGGATAGTCATTGGGGGCACATGCACGAAGACTACTCGGCTGCCATCTAGGTCAAGCCGGCTATGTTAATTAGGACATCTATCGACGGACCCCTTTTCTACGAGTTTATCTTTAATTTGAGCTTTGATCCTCGTCTAGTTTGTCTGTCGGGATTCATCTTGTCTCCTTTGGGCAGTGAGGTTATGATTTCTTGTCATGTGGCATTTTTTCGTGTTATATGTTATAATCCGGTGCTTCAGATCAAAATGACGACAGCTGCGCCTTCGGGGCACGTGCATGAAGACTTCTCAACAGTCATTGCCGAGGTCAAGCCGGCTCCGGCCGGTAGACAAAAGAAAACTAGTACTCCACTATATAGGCAGGAGCCTCCGCGCTTGCTTGCTAGTGTTGCTCTCTTCACACTGTCTCGTCCTCTCCAGATCTAAACACGATAGCGGTGGCCACACACTCTCTCTACTCACTGCTGGTGACAGATCCAGCCGGATCCTCTCCGCCGGGGAAGGTGAGATGGTGCAACATTCACGCGGTCGTCCTCGGCGACGGCTCTTACCCACTGCCAGCGCGTCTCGATCAGCGTGCCTTGCCGTTCTCTCCCAAGCATCGCTGGCGAGGGAGGGCCTCCCACCCCTTCTTCCTCGCTACCGTAGTGTGGGCAGATCCGGCCTCCCGCCGCCCACCTAGCGACATCCCGACGACCCTCAGGTATAACTTCCTTCGAAACCGGCCTTGCTCTACTTCCCGAGCTCCCGACGTCGCTGCATTTGTATCTTTTACTATTTCTCAGGCCCCCTCGTGTAGATAGGATCGATCGGCTGTTCGAAAACCACCTAATTTTTTACTCTTAAGAGGTAAAACTAGTTCATGCACTCGAATCTAGTAGTACTTGGTTCAAACAAGGAAGAAAGGGGTGGGGGTGGGGGAAGATTTGTTACCTGAATCTAGGACTTGGTCGAAAGAGGAAATAATGGGGGCGAAAAGTAGCAGAGAATGGATATCCAACTGGTCTCTCGGTCTAATAGGGAAATAAAGGGAACGCAGTACAAACTCAATATAAACCTGATCTATTGGTTGAAAAAGGAAAGAAAGTGGGGACTGGGGGACAAGTCAACAGAGTAAGTCCAGCACTAGATTTGCTAGCCTCACACAGTATAAGGTGGCTATATATCGAACAAAAATGGGACCAACCCAGATATCCTCTTCTGATGTTTGTTGCCCCGAGCCGCTCTTATGTAATGCCACTGGTAAAATGTAGCAGTCGCACTTAAAAGTAAGGACACGTTAAACCAATGTTGTTTTCAATGTAATGCCTCCAGTAATATGAATCAATGGCACTTTTTTCATGTCCTGCTAAATTTCCCATTAAGATAAGTTGCTTCTTTTCATTAGAGATGCAACTGTCCTGGTCCGCCTACTCTCCAGGAGCTTCACGACCAACCTTGATGTTGCTCAATTTTATTGCAACTAATGAAGAAGAAGCTCTGTGGGTTTCGTTTTCTGATGGAAATGGAACCGGGGCTGGAGCCCTTTTCTTAAAAAAGAAGAAGAAGCTGCTAGCTCATGGGACATTGCTTCATTTTAGGTGAACTGCACGAAAAGGTCCCATGAATTGAATTATCCATGTTGGTGACTGGTGTCATCCCTTCTACGATGGCGTTGACTGCAGATATGGTTTCCATCACGAGGTATGTTCCTTTTTGGTCTGACCATTTGCCAAAGATCCTGCATGTTGATCCCGCTCTTGTGCTACTGTTTTGGCACTGCCATCATAAAGAAGTAATGTTATTATTTTGCACCTTAATCTAGTGGCACTATTAATTTGAGGCAATGTTTTGGCACCGCTAGTGCCACTGTTTTTTTATATATCGAAAGAGGTGGTTCCCTCCGATTTCATTAAAGAAACCCAACCATAGAGAACCATTATCCGACAACATCTTAGTGTAAACGGGCAGTTATGCAACTATTACTAGAACGGACTGAGTACTAGCAGGAGACAAGTTCGCCACATGAGCTAGGCAGGTAGGGGGACGCAGGACCAGCTCGACCAAGTTTGGATTACAACCCAAATGCTACCACAGAAACATCAGGGGGAAGATAGGGACTGAAAGAGCCAGCTTCAGCATCCCAGTCTAAGCACCCCTGGCCTTCATCCTTGCGACCCACGGTACACCTCGTTTGCCACCTGCTCGACCCTAGTGTCACTGATAAAATGAAGTAATAATATAGTTAAAATAGAGCGAGTGTCCTCTCTATCATTTCATTTCCAATGTAGATTAAAAAAGTGCTTCTCTTTGTTAATGTATGTTTCATCAACTAGTCCCATTGTTAATGTTTAAGCGTTTCTGCAAACTGGGGTGCTTAATTTTAGTTGATCTACACAAAATAGAGATTTGAATGTCTCAAGGCCCCTCCTTGTACTACCACTGTACACTGATGTTCATCACTGGGAGAAGGTGTATCGGGGAGACTTGGGTCGATTTCCAGTATGATGTAATATTTTCTTCTGTTTATTAGTGTATGTTTCATCAACTAGTGGCACTATAATGTAATCACGCCTCTTCATTATCTATGCAAATAGGGTTATTCAGCTGCATTTTGGTGGAACTGCACAAATGTACGGATGGAACCGGCATATATGCAGAGTGCGAGGTGCCAAGTAAAAATTACCGACACCAACCCTGCTCCATCTAAGCATTGGCATCCACCACCATCAGTGGGATGTGTGGCGCTCACTATGGACGGATCTTTCTCGGCAGCAAATCCTCTAACCAAATACTAGTAGCTTAGACTTAAAAAAATACTAGTAGCTTATATTGACAGTTTTCTAGGGGTGTACTCTTTTCTGAAAGAAGCACCAATCTATTTTTCTTTATTTGTACACAGTGTCACAACTTTGACCCAAAGGTCCAGAGCTATTTTAGGGTGATTGGCGTAGTACTCGGAGACTGATTGTAAGCATGATTCTTATTAGTTGTCACACTAATTGTAAGCATGAGCAGATGGAAGATTAGGTTAGTGTGAAGCTTACCTTAAACCCTACCGACGCCGTTGAAACGAGGCGAGCGTCGACGGAACCGTGGAGAACGGCGGGGAAGCGACGTCGCGCCATCCGGCCTCCTCTTGCGGTGGGGGAGCGAATACTCCTGTGGCTCCGGCTGGCTCTGCATCCTCACGAATGGCACAACGTACTCGATCGATTCGTTATCCTCTGGGTGCTCGACCTTTGACCTGTACGCCCACCACCTCCGCCTGACTTTGGCCTCGGGCGAATCTGTCTGCTCCATCGCCCAGAGGAGATACTCGATGAACTCGAAGGACTGCGGCGTGACTGCCGCCGAGGAGTACATCGCCGCCCTCATCGGCGTCGTCTTGCTCTTTCGCATACATTGCCACATGGCCCTCACCATCCTCGAAATCTCCCACTCATTATCAAACCAAGCAAGGATCTCCTTCAACCTGGCTAACTTTGCCTGGTCGCCGCCGGTGATCTGCCTGATTCGCTATTGCATCCCCTCCATAGATGTCCTTCTGAGTGGTCCGGTGCTAGCTTTGCAAGATGGGAGGAGAGATGGTGGTCTTGCAATAGAGGAGAGGGAGAGGCGAGACAGTGGTTCTGGAATGGAGATGATGGAGAGGAGAGGGGTGGTTTTGAAATGGAGAAGAGGGAGAGGCGAGACGGTGGTTTTGGAATGGAGATGATGGAGAGGAGAGGTTCCCCTGCCTTTCGGTCACTAACAGGTGGGCCCCGCGCTTGGTGGGACCCATGTGTCAGTGTCTCAATGGAAGGATGGGCTACATCAGGGGATCCTCGTCCGAGGAGAGAGGAGGTGGTTTTGCAATGGAGAAGAGGGAGAGGCGAGACGGTGGTTTTGGAATGGAGATGATGGAGAGGAGAGGAGGTGGTTTTGCAATGGAGAAGAGGGAGAGGAGCGTGCGGCAGCGATTTAGGATTGGACGAGAGGGCCGGCGCGCTGTGACTGGACAAAATCAAAATCAATTTACCCTTCAATTAAGAAAGCGACCCCACATTAACTAGTCTCCCTTTTATTCTGGGTGATAATTGACCATGATTTTCGCAAATAAAATATATGTTATACATTGCAAAAATAATATAATTTGAAAGTACATTCAGATACGAACCAAACGATACAATTTTTGTTGACATGCATTCACATTTTGCTTGTCAAACACAATACGTGGTCAAACTTTGACCCAAAATACGCAAAACAAAAAAAATACTTCCAAGACCAGCGCCGCTCTTTCGCTCTTCTCCTCTTAAACCACCGCCGCTCCTCTCCTGTTCCAATCTAAATCCAGCGCCGCTCCTCTCCTCTTCCATTTCAAAACCACCGCCCCTCCTCTCTTGTTCCAATCCAAAACCAGCGTCGCTCCTCTCCCGCTCTAAACCAAAACCAGCGCTGGTCCTCTCCTCTTCCATTCAAAAACCACCACCGGCGAGTGAAGGTGCTGTGGAGAAGTAGATCAATGGAGGAGTACAACCGATACGTGAGGATCGCAGACAGCGACCCTGTGAAGCTAGCTAGGATGTTGGAGATACAGTCTGGGTTTAACAACAAGGACCAACTAGCGGCGACGGCGACATCCATGGCCAAATATCTGTAACAGAGCGAAAAGGCGGCGATACTCCCGGAGGGAGTCGCGCGGGAGTACATAGAGCTGCTCCTCTGGGCCATGGAGCAAACAGATTCACCGAATGCGATCAGAGGGAGCAGTGGTGGGAGTATCGATCCCAAATGGAGCATCCACCAGAGATTGAAGGACTGAGCATCTACAAGGTGCCGTTTGTGAGGGTGTCGTGTCAGAGCGAGCCGGTGGAGTCTTCGTCGACCGAACCCAACTGCAAGAGGAGAAAAACAGTTGGCCCGACGACGCTTTCCCGCCAGCCTCTCCCTCGCCGTTCACATCGTCTCACGGGGCGGCTGTCTGCCACCGAGGAATAGGAGGGAATGCCCCCCCCCAGACCAATAGTCGGGCAGGTTGTGAATTGTCAGGAGGAGCTTAGGGTTGTTAGTATTTGCAGGTTGTGAATTGTGTTTTGTGTTGTGTATTTTGAGAGTACTTTTAGATATGAATGTCTTTTGAATTTCAGATTTGCAGTATTGAGCATATGAATTATTTTATGAATTCTAGAGATCTATTTTTAGCACTTAAAAAATGTAGTTTCATAGGAGTATAAAAGTGCAGACAATGTGATTCTCAAAGAAGAAACTGCAAGTTTCAGTTTCAGATAAGAAACTCCAAGTTCAGTTTCAGATAAGAAACTGCAACTTTCAGAGGCAGAGCATTTATATTAACACGGCCTTTTCAAACAGTGTAAACATCATGCTGGAAGTTTTATTCATGGTCAAAACTGGAACTACCAGCCAGTTAACATTCATGCATAGCACATCTTCATATGATGCACAGTCAAAAAGATATGCTATTTTCAAGATGCCCACACAATGTCGAGTGTGCGAAAAACAAAGAAAACGAGGGACAAAGTTTTGGCAAGTGTTGGACGTGGTGTGCGTAGATGACAATTGGGACCGACATGTCAATAAAGGCAGAGGCAAAAAATTTGGAGATATTTTCTCTCCACAGGTGGAATCGAACCCGGGCGGAACAGCTGTCGGGTAGTGTCACTCGGCCACTAGGCTAGTTCAGTTGTTTCGTTATTAATAAGGCACTTCCTCAGGTGGTCGGATCTCCTCCTGCGCCTTTGTGTGCTCGCTGCGATGGCGCTGTCTGCCATTTGTGAACATGTTGAACAAACGAGAGGAATCTGGAGAGGACTGTACATGGAGAGGCGGACAGTCAGGACCCACCAGGTCTATGGCCGTACGCAAGCAAGTGCCTCATCAAAAAAATACTTCCTCCTAATGCTATACTTACATTGGGGCCCATGGGTTTGTCAACATAGTTACATTTTTTAGGTGCTTCAACGTAGTTACTATAGGAGATAAATTCACAACGAAGCCGGGGAGCTGGCAGGTATCATTTATTATCACTGGGGCAGCAAGTATCAGCTGGGTTTTGGGCTGCCCCGTCTAGGCTTTCTTTTTTAACATGCGCAGCCCACGACCTCGGATGGGAGGTCCATAGGCGTGTTTGTATTTTCTTGAGGGCCGTCATGTATCGACCGGCCTATGGACCTCCCATCCGAGGTTTTATTTTTCCTGAAACATCGGCAGCCCAATTTATGTATTTTTTTGAAGAAAATGCAGAGGTTTGTTCTATTTTTCTATATAAGAATAGGAACGCCTGGTCCAACTTATGTTTCCATTCTAACTATATTATATATATTTAAATTATTTTATATGTTATTATATATTAGTGTTATTGTCATCATATATTTAACAGATACTTACATATGTAAGAAAGCAATATCCCACATCTTATTAACTTATAAAAATAATTTCTTAACAATAAAATCCTTGATTTTTTGGCAATGAAAATCCTGGTGATTGTGTACAAAAGCTCGGTAAGATTTAAGGACCAATGTAATAATAAATCACTTATTATTTAAATGTATATATATATATATATATATATAACAAAATGCTCAGCCCCTGTTTATTTTTTGATAACATTGCTGCGCCCACCCCAACATTATAATTAGAATAAGCCCAGCAAAATCGTGTATTTCGAGAAAGTGCAAATGGCCTGTAATTTTTTAGGAAAAACATAAATGGGCCGCATGGATGGTACATTATTTGTTCACCCAGCCCAGCTAATGGATTGTAATTCAAAAAAAAGTTCAAATGGACTGTAAATTCTACCCCGCAAAAAAAGACTGTAAATTCTGAAAAAATGGGTTGAATACTTGCCACATTTTTGGAGGCTGAAATGTGGGCCAATAGGTCGAAGCCAATGCAAGTCGTTGTCAACTTAGTCAACAAATGATTCTGACATCGTTAGCCGTTGGATTTACATCCAACGACCAGCATCCATCTTCAATCTCTCGTCTTCTTCCTCCAGCGCCGCCGGGACCACCTGCTCCCGCCTCCTGCTACTAGCAGCTCTGCTTAGCACGCTTCGCTGTGAAGCGCTACTCCACCGTTGGCTAGGCCATCCCTCCACCCCTCCACACCTCCTGTTCTTCTCCACCGACTGCCGAACCACACCGCACCAGAACCAGTTAACCCTCATACACCTCTCCGTCAGCGACTCTACTCCCACGTCTTCCCATCTCCGGCTCGTTGCTGTCCGGGGCCTCGCCGTCGTCCACCACCTTGGATGCACTCGGCGCGGAGTGGTCAACGTGGTCAACGAACGACACCATCGGAAGTAGACTGTGCGTGGAGAGGCTAACAGCTGGGTCCATGGCCGCACGCAAGGAAATGCCTCCTTATTACGCAGAAAATAATGATTCCTCCACCTGACAGCTGGGACCCACCGGAAGGGCCTCTGTATTTCGCGAAAAACGTTCCCCTCGCTGACAGCTCAGACCCACCAGCTATATCTTCGCACGCAAGGAAGTGCCTCCTTATTACGCACAAAAAAATGAATACCCCCTGCTAGCTAGGACCCACAATAGTGGGAGGCTGACTTGTGCACCAACTAAGTTGACGGGGACGGACGGCTTTGTCAAATTAGTCAATATGAACGATTCTAGCTCCAGTGACCATACGATGTCCATCCAACGGCCGTAGTGCTTCTTCAACCTCTGGTCTTCTTGCTCCAGCCGCCCAAAGCAGCGCCTGTCGTTCCTCGTTCTCCTGCCTCCCGTGGCCGGTTGCGATGCCGCGGAGGCCTCACCGCCCCCTACTACTCCCACCGCTGGCCAGGCCATCCCTCTACTCACCCACACCCCCTGTTATTCTGCGGCGACGGCAGCCTCACACCGCAGTGAACCCTCATACTCCTCTACGCGTGGGCATCCACTGCCGCGTCTTCCCCGGCTCCATGTTGTCCCCTTCCTAGGCCTCGCCGTCGTCCACCGCCCTGGTGCTCTCGGCACGGCGTGGTCAACGTGGTCAAGGAACGGCTTCCATCGGACGTGGACTGTACGTGGAGAGGCTGACAACTGGGTCCACGGCTGCAGCAATGAAGTGCCTCCTTATTATGCGGAAAATAATGATTCCTCCACCTGATAGCAGGGACCCATCGGACAGGCAACTGTATTTCGTGAAAAAAAGTTCCCCCCCTGACTGCTGGGACCTACCAGCGACATCTTCGCACGCAAGGAAGTGCGTCCGAAAAAAAACGATTCGCCCCCTTACTGCTGGGACCCACCAGCTACATCTTCGCACGCAAGGAAGTGCCTGACAGTCGGGACCCACCTGGTCGAAGTGTACGTAGCGTTGTCATTCTGGTCGCGATCGTGTACGTACATACTGGTCGATGTAGAGGCACGCACTTGTCGTAGTAGAGGCGCGCACGTAGCATGTACATGTACGTACAGCGGCCAGGGTGCAAGAAAGTAAATACGGCCACGTACGTACATACGGGCGGGGTCTCGAATGCCTACTCGCGCGTACGTACGGCCAGGGCTCGTGTACATGGCTGGGTCGGAACGGAGAAACTGCGTCGTCGTCGTGTTCATGGGGAGGCAACGGAATGCTTCGTGTTCATCGGGAGGCGACGGAACGCGTGGGAGCCAACCGGCTTGGATGGAACAGCCGATGGAAACGAGGCCTGGCGTACCGCAGAACGGAGGAAACGACCTTGTGTTCGACCGAACACGTTCGGAACGGGGGTCCTGTTGATCGGGAGGGGTGTGGCGTACCGCAAAACGTTGGAAACGGACTTGTGTTGGAGCGCTACGGTCGAAACGGGGGTCCTGTTCATCGGGAGGGGTGTGGCGTACCGCAAAACGGGACTCCACAGGATACTGTTCATCTCGACCGTCGACCCCCTCTAGCCTCCACGGGCTACTGTTCATCCACCGTCGACCTCCTCCTGCCTCCACTTGCGACTGTTCATCCACAGGCTCCTGTTCATCCATCCTCCACTGCGCGCTACTCCACCAGCTACTGTTCAACCAGCCCTCTCCACGGGCTCCTGTTCAACCACCCCTCCACGGGCTAATGTTCATCCAGCCCTCCACCATCTACTATTCATGCAGCCCTCCACGGGGTGGTCCTGTTCATCCTACCCTCCACGGGGTCCTGTTCATCCAGCCCCAACCGGCTCGATCGATCGGGGTCCTGTTCATCCAGAGGCAACACCACGGGGTCCTGTTCATCCACCCCCACCGGGAACTGTTCATCCAAACCCCCCAGCAACGCTCACTGTTCATCCAGAGGCAGCATCGATCGGCTTCAGTTAGCAGCAGTAGCGAAGGAATCGCTCGATCGGGTTCAGTTAACAGCCATCGATCGATCGCTCAGGTTCAATAACGCCTAGCCTGCAGTGCAATCGCTCGGGTTCAGTTAGAGCCCAACGCCTCGCTCGGGTTCAGTTAGAGCCCAACGCCTCGCACCCACGTGCGTGCGTGTACGAGAGAAACGCGCATCGCTCGGCCCCGACCACCCACCGTAACCAGGAACACCCCGATATTTTCCTCGCACTCGCTTCTACCACGGTTTTTCCCATCATGGACGGCCCAAAGAATGTCATGCAGCTGCGTCTTTGGCCCGCCCAGGACGAAAAGCCCATTTTTGTCATGATTTTTTGTCATAGAAGTAGGACCCCACCACATCTATGATGATACCGTGTTTTGTCACAATTATTGTCATAAGTATGACAGAAAAAAAATTCGTTCGGCCCAAAATGTCACGGATGTGTCTTTTTTTTGTAGTGAGGGCAATGCATGGTGCCGAAGAGGCTAGCAATATGCGGAAGGGTACGTGTGTGTATAATTCATTGACTCGCATTAGTTATAAAGAACTCATATACTTATTATGAAAGTTCATTAGCCCTCGAAGCAAGGTACTACTCGCATGACCCTAGGGAGGAGGTTGGTAGGAGTTAACCATCGCGCACCCCCGATTATGACAACACTCAAGGATTTCAATCGGACATAAAAATCCTCAAACCTCCCCACCATGCCATGACCAACAGTTAGATGAGATCTTCTTCCTCTAGCCAAACAGCTCAAGGAGCGCTTGTAGCTACTTGCATTGATCAAGTTACCATGCGGAGACCCCGCAGAGTAGGATTAGGGGTGTTATCTCCACGGAGAGCCCCGAACCTGGGTAAGATCCGCCGGCGTGCATGTCTTCGCCTCATCCCGTTTCCAGGCACCGGCGATGTTTTACTGGCTCCTGCAATGATAAGCCACCCGTTGGCATATGTCGCACCTACCACCCGACATTTGGCGCCCACCGTGGGGCGGTACTACTACTATGCTACCACGCTGCTACTGGTTTCGCTGTCCGGGCGGGACCCTTTTTTCGCCATCTTCATCAACTCCGCCGCGACGTTGCCGCCTTCTCTCCAGCCGCGCACTAGGGCCCGACATCAACTCACCCCCGGGGCGGCCGCGCGAGATGGCGCACCTTCGTTGGCGGCCTCGCCATCCTCGTCACCTCCGTCGCGTCGTTGTCGCCTCTCCGGCCGCGCTCAAGGGCTCAACATCGACACGCCCCCGGGGTGGCCGCACGGGACGACGCGTCCGCGTCGTCGGCCTCGACACCGCTAAGCCTGCTCACGCTTGTCCCGCTCACTTGCATCTGCTTGCAAGGTAGCTAGATGCAAGTCAACCATGGTCAAACAGTACCCATATAATGGCCAGATATGCCCCATACACTACCAGGACATTGGCCGGATGTGAGTTGGATGCTGCCCGGACTCTAGCGATGCAGAGGCTCGCTCTAGCTAACTGCTCCACCCTCGCGAGCCCCGTCAGGGCTATGGCGTCAGCCCCACAGCCGCAGGTTGCTACAGCCCTGACCTGCGCGCTTGCCCGCCGCTTCGCATGCTGCTCCAGCTTTGCTACTCGGCCTGTGCCCGTGCGTCCTCACGCTACCGCGGCACTGTAGGTCGTCCCCGGCCTGGCTCCCCCGCCCACGCATACGCGCTGCCAGCCTCGCTCGCCTCCGCTCCACCCCAGCGCGCCGGCGACGCCCTGTCGCTCCTCCTCACCTGCGCTGGTTGCAGGCCGACTGCTGAGGCCGGCCTCCGACGCAGCCGTTGCATCCGGCCGCGCCTTCGCCCCGCTTGCTGGCTCTGTGTCAGCGCTGCGCCCACGTGCCCATCTGCCGAGTCGCCCGCTCGCTAGCGACCCTACCCACGGCCGGCCGACTGCGCCGCGCACACTAGCTCGTCTGCCTCTCGTCGGGTCTGCCTCGCCCGTGGCCGCCTGCTCAGAGCCCGTGTCTAGCTACAGTCGCGCGCCGCCTGCTCCCGCGCCGGGTCCCCAACGCCGCATCCTCTGCCCCGGCTCCTCGCGTCGACCCGGCCGTCCTGCGCCGTCTGGCCCCGCCAGCACCTCGGGCGTGTTCCTCGACAGGCCAACTGTGCCGGCCGGCTCCCGCGAGCCCGTCCGACCTGTGCCAGCTTCCGCAGCGCCCAGCCGGCTTTGCCCGCGCCGCGGTCGGCTTCGTCTCCCCAGCGCCCGGCCGCCTTCCGGCTCGCTCTGCCTCCTCGAGCCGCCTACCCCGCGCTCCGCCTCCCCGGGCCGCCCCACCGCTCACCGGCCCCACCAGCTCGGCCGCGGGCCTCCTCCGCTCAGTGCCGGCTTGCGGCTCTGCCTGCACGCTTGCCTCGTCGCCTGCCCGGCCTCCCGCTCCGGGGCCGGCTCCACCCTTCCCCGCATCCGGCCGACTGCTCAGCCACCTCGAGCGCCGTGGCTGGCTGCGCCCGCACCCTCTGTCGCCGACTACCAGAAACAGAGAAGAGAAAGATAAAGTGGAGCCGGCTGCTTTTAGAAGAAAAAGCGTCCCGGCTGCTCAGCAAAAAAGAAGAAGCGAGGCATCCAGCCGGCTGCTCGTGCAGAAGAAGGGTCGACTGCCCATCCGGCATCGAGAGAAAAAGAAATGTGGCCGACTGCTTAAGTCGACTTAGAAAAAAATGTATCCGAAGAAAAAATGTCCGTCTGTTCGTTCGCCTGCTTCGCCACTCGGACGGCTAGACGCGACCCGGCTTGCCTGCCAGCTTCAACGTCTGGCCGCCAAGAGCGCCGGCTCGGCCGCGTCCCGCTCACCCCCTGGCCGGTCAAGCCCGACCGGCTAGACCCTCCTCGAGCGCCCAGAGGCTCGGGGGCTACACCCAGCGGGTGCGCTGACGCGCCCCCGTGAAGAAGAAGACAAAGTAGTCGCCGGGAGATCCGGCCCGACTGCTCAGTAGTCGGCCCGAATCTCGGGGGCTACACCCAGCGGGTGCGCTGACACGCCCCCGCGAGGAAGAAGACAAAGTAGTTGCCGGAAGATGCGGCCCGACTCCTCAGCAGTCGGCCCGAATCTCGGTGGCTACACCCATTGGGTGCGCTGGCGTGCCCCCACGGAAGATTGCAGACAAGAGAAGAGTTTCGTCCGGCTGCCAGCAGCCGGCAGAAGAAGAAAAAGGGCGCTGCAAGACGCCTCGCCGCCTGGCCGGTCGAGCCTGACCGACCGGGACCTCTCCTCGAGCGCCTAGAGGCTCGAGGGCTACACCCAGCGGGTGCGCCGACGTGCTCCGCGAGCGCCGAGCCGCGCCGGCTTTCTTCGACGACCTCCGCCTCGGCTACACGAAAATCAATGTGAGCTCCTCACCCGCATATTTTTTCACCGCGAGAGCACGAATAACCCCGAGCGATGCTCGGGGGCTATCTCCGCATTTTATTATAGTTGCGGCACTGTTCGCCCCGGCGCCAGCCAGAGTTGGCCCGGGGGTTGACCGCTTGGCCTGAGACTTTAGTTCCCGCAGACGGCTTAGTAGCGTGCGTGGTACCAAAGGCCCACTCTTAGTCACAGACCGCAGAGCGGCTGTCCGGCTAGCAAGAGTGAACGCTGCAGGCCACCCACGCGAAAAACGTTCGGGAAGAAAAATGGTTTGGGCGACCCGGCCGTTTCATTTACAAGTATCTACTCGGTTAAAATTCGCTCCCGGAGTCTGAGTATTGTACACTCCACTCCGCGGCCCACTCTCAGCCACAGACCGCAGAGCGGCTGTCTGGCAAGCGAGAGCACAAGCCAAAGAGTGGAGGGAACACGAAAACGATTGAAGGGGGCTCGGACGAAACCGAGTCGGCACCCTCCGCATAAAATTTGCAGTGCTAAAAGAAATCATTTGATATATCTGCGTGGACTAACTTTGTCTTTTGCATGATCATTTCCATGAAACACACGCCAAAAAACCTCCGCCCAACTTTGCCAAATTGCCCGGAGGCTTGGGGGCTACTGTCGGAGTAATTGACCACGGATACCCCGAAGACAGTGAGACAATAATTCAAGACATCGGAGCTAGCAAAGCCCCTCAGTCCGACTGCCCGGCTGCTCCTGCCGGCTCCCCGTCCGACTGCTCTACCCGGCCGGCTGCCGGCTGCTGACTGCGCCGACCAGCCGGCTGCCGACTACGCCCGACCCGACACCAACGAGACCCCGACGTGGCGGCCATACCACGGACAAGACGGATGTACCTCGACGCCATCATGTATAGTGCCACTTGTCCCCTGGCACTATTTATGAAGTGACCCAGGGGACAAGCATGACACCCCACCATGCCTTGCCCATGCCACCACATAGCTTACTCTCTAAGCTAGCCATGCCTATATATATGGGCACACATCCATCCATCCAGGGGGGACTCGGACGCACACACCCACAAGCAAGCAAGCTAGCTAGCCATCCATTCATCCATCCACCCAAGGCCACACACTCCACCACGGCCATGCCTGGCCACAAGAGCATGCATGCTCACTCCGGCCATATATGAGACATATACAGAGTCAGATGCCCGTGGCACTGATCCCAGATACAGCTCCAGGAGCACTTTGTACTGCCCGATGTACACCCCAGATATATATACTCAGACATGCAGGAGTAGGGGTATTATCTCTCCGGAGAGCCCCGAACCTGGGTAAACTAGCGCGTGCTACTCGCATACCCGCTCCCGGTCCTATCAGCAGCAGTCTTACCCTCACACTAAGCCCTTGTGGCATCTGTCGCCTCGCAACCCCCCGTGAGAATACCACGACATGTGGTGAAGATAGAGCATAGCCAGATTATATGATTTTGTATGGATAACTTTCTTTGGCCATGTTATTTTGAGAAGACATAATTGCTTAGTATGCTTGAAGTATTATTATTTTTATGTCAATATTGAACTTTTGTCTTGAATCTTTCGGATCTAAATATTCATACCACAATTAAGAAGAATTACATTGAAATTATGCCAAGTAGCACTGCGCATCAAAAATTCTGTCTTTATCATTTACCTACTCGAGGACGAGCAGGAATTAAGCTTGGGGATGCTTGATACGTCTCCAACATATCTATAATTTTTGATTGCTCCATGCTATATTACCTTCTGTTTTGGACATTATTGGGCTTTATTATTCACTTTTATATTATTATTGGGACTAACCTATTAACCGGAGGCCCAGGCCAGAATTGCTATTTTTTTTGCCTATTTTAGAGTTTCGCAGAAAAAGAATATCAAACGGAGTCCAAACGGAATGAAACCTTCGGGAACGTGATTTTTGGAACGAACATGATCCAAGAGACTTGGACCCTACGTCAAGCAACCAATAGGGAAGCCACGAGGTAGGGGGGCGCGCCCTCCACCCTCGTGGGCCCCCTGTTGCTCCACCGACGTACTTCTTCCTCCTATATATACCTACGTATCCCCAAACGATCAGATACGGAGCCAAAAACCTAATTCCACCGCCGCAACCTTCTGTACCCACGAGATCCCATCTTGGATCCTGTTCCGGAGCTCCGCCGGAGGGGGCATCAATCACGGACGGCTTCTACATCAACACCATAGCCTCTCCGATGAAGTGTGAGTAGTTTACCTCAGACCTTCGGGTCCATAGTTAGTAGCTAGATGGCTTCTTCTCTCTTTTTGGATCTCAATACAATGTTCACCCCCTCTCTCGTGGAGATCTATTCGATGTAATCTTCTTTTGCGGTGTGTTTGTTGAGACCGATGAATTGTGGGTTTATGATCAAGTTTATCTATGAACAATATTTGAATCTTCTCTGAATTCTTTTATGTATGATTGGTTATCTTTGCAAGTCTCTTTGAATTATCAGTTTGATTTGACCTACTAGATTGATCTTTCTTGCAATGGGAGAAGTGCTTGGCTTTGGGTTCAATCTTGCGGTGTCCTTTCCCAATGACAGTAGGGGCAGCAAGGCACGTATTGTATTGTTGCCATCGAGGATAACAAGATGGGTTTTTTATCATATTGCATGAATTTATCCCTCTACGTCATGTCATCTTGCTTAAGGCGTTACTCTGTTTTCATAAACTTAATACTCTAGATGCATGCTGGATAGCGGTCGATGAGTGGAGTAATAGTAGTAGATGCAGGCAGGAGTCGGTCTACTTGTCTCAGACGTGATGCCTATATACATGATCATACCTAGATATTCTCATAACTATGCTCAATTCTGTCAATTGCTCAACAGTAATTCGTTCACCCACCGTAAAATACTTATGCTCTTGAGAGAAGCCACTAGTGAAACCTATGGCCCCCGGGTCTATCTTCATCATATTAATCTTCCAACACTTTGTTATTACCTTTTTTTTACTTTGCTTTTATTTTACTTTGCATCTTTATCACAAAAATACCAAAAATATTATCCTATTATATCTATCAGATCTCACTCTCGTAAGTGACCGTGAAGGGATTGACAACCCCTTATCGCGTTGGTTGCGAGGATTTATTTGTATTGTGCAGGTGCGAGGGACTCACGCGTAGCGTCCTACTGGATTGATACCTTGGTTCTCAAAAACTGAGGGAAATACTTACGCTACTTTGCTGCATCACCCTTTCCTCTTCAAGGGAAAACCAACACAGTGCTCAAGAGGTAGCATCATCGTCGCTACTTGGGCCGCGGTGGCAGAGTGGGTGATGGCCCTGGCTTTCGACGGTGGTGTGGCGGCAACGGTGGTCGGCAACAGCTGCCGACGGGCACCGGCGGCGGAGCGTGTGGTGGGTGTTCCGCGCACACCCAACAGCGACGCCACGCGCACTACACTACACCGGAGACTGCGCCGCCGCCGTGATGTATCCTCCGAGCTGGAGCTGTCCTCTGATGATGGCGGAGTGGCTGAGCGACGATGATGGACCGGTGCCATTGGCTATTGTGGGAGAAGCAGACGAGATAAGCTACAGGGAGGGAGTGGAAAGTGCGACGCAGGACTCGCCGGCCGTGAGGGTTTTTATAGCAGGCCGGTAAGCATTGGGATTTTGGGGGATTTCACCGAGTCGGGCGGGAAGCTCGCGCGGGAACCTGCGAGGTTGCGCGGGAACGGGCTCACCGACGATTCATTGGTGCCACCGTTTGGCCAAAAGAACGCCCCCGCGCGCTGCGCAAGCTTGCGCTGTAAGCCGTCTGCAGCAACGGGGTGACAAGACGTGCGAGATGAGGACGAAAGGCCACGTACACATACGGTTAATAAAAAACGTTTGCGACTTAATTACCTACTATACCCCCGTCCTGGTTTATAAGTATGATTTAACTAATAAAATACGAATGCATGTCGCCAAAGATTATATAGTTGGATTCTTATTTGAACATAGTTTCCAATTATATAATTTTTATAACATGCATTAACATTTTGTTGGTTAAATTTGAGGGCAAAGTATAGCACAGAATATAAAGGGGACTGATACGTTGGATAATTTTTGATTGCTCCATGCTATATTATCTTCCGTTTTGGACATTATTGGGCTTTATTATTCACTTTTATATTATTTTTGGGACTAACCTATTAACCGGAGGCCCAGCCCAGAATTGTTGTTTTTTTGCCTATTTCAGAGTTTCGCAGAAAAAGAATATCAAACGGAGTCCAAACGGAATGAAACCTTCGGGAACGTGATTTTTGGAACGAACATGATCCAGGAGACTTGGACCCTACGTCAAGCAACCAACAGGGAAGCCACGAGGTAGGGGGCACGCCCACCACCCTCGTGGGCCCCCTGTTGCTCCACCGACGTACTTCTTCCTCCTATATATACCTACGTACCCCCAAACGACCAGATACGGAGCCAAAAACCTAATTCCACCGCCGCAACTTTCTGTACCTACGAGATCCCATCTTGGGGCCTGTTTCGGAGCTCCGCCGGAGGGGGCATCGATCACGGAGGGCTTCTACATCAACACCATAGCCCCTCCGATGAATTGTGAGTAGTTTACCTCAGACCTTCGGGTCCATAGTTAGTAGCTAGATGGATTCTTCTCTCTTTTTGGATCTCAATACAATGTTCTCCCCCTCTCTCGTGGAGATCTATTCGATGTAATCTTCTTTTGCGGTGTGTTTGTTGACACCGATGAATTGTGGGTTTATGATCAAGTTTATCTATAAACAATATTTGAATCTTCTGAATTCTTTTATGTATGATTGGTTATCTTTGCAAGTCTCTTCGAATTATCTGTTTGGTTTGGCCTACAAGATTGATCTTTCTTGCAATGGAAGAAGTGCTTAGCTTTGGGTTCAATCTTGCGGTGTCCTTTCCAAGTGGCAGTAGGGGCAGCAAGGCACGTATTGTATTGTTGCCATCGAGGATAACAAGATGGGTTTTTTATCATATTGCACGAAATTATCCCTCTACATCATGTCATCTTGCTTAAGGCGTTACTCTGTTCTTATGAGCTTAATACTCTAGATGCATGCTGGATAGCGGTCGATGTGCGGAGTAATAGTATTAGATGCAGGCAGGAGTCGGTCTACTTGTCTCGGACGTGATGCCTATATACATGATCATACCTAGATATTCTCATAACTATGCTCAATTCTGTCAATTGCTCAACAGTAATTTGTTCACCCACCGTAAAATACTTATGCTCTTGAGAGAAGCCACTAGTGAAACCTATGGCCCCCGGGTCTATGTTCATCATATTAATCTTCCAACACTTAGTTATTTCCTTTGCTTTTTACTTTGCTTTTATTTTACTTTGCATCTTTATCATAAAAATACCAAAAATATTATCCTACCATATCTATCAGATCTCACTCTCGTAAGTGACCGTGTAGGGATTGACAACCCCTTCTCGCGTTGGTTGCGAGGATTTATTTGTTTGTGTAGGTGCGAGGGACTCGCGCGTAGCCTCCTACTGGATTGATATCTTGGTTCTCAAAAACGGAGGGAAATACTTACGCTACTTTGCTGCATCACCCTTTCCTCTTCAAGGGAAAACCAACGCAGTGCTCAAGAGGTAGCATCATCGTCGCTACTTTTTTTAGGTGTGTCAACAACGTACACATCGTATGAAGAGGTGGCCGTCCAACGTCCAGTGAATGGTGGGTCTTGGCCTTGCTCCTTGTCGGCATCGTTTTCCATACCGTCGATGTCTTCGGAGCCGTAGTCAAGCACGTCGGTTAGTGTCGGCGTTCTGGGACGGGGGTCCCCAGACTTGCCTGCCTGCGGCCCACGGCGTGGCTAAGTCAGCAGGCCGTACGGCCCATCTTCATCAACAAGGAAACCAAGACCCTCGCGAGGGGCCAAGCCTCGCGAGGCGGACGACGCAAGATCTCCTCAGGAGTAGCCTAGCCAGGCAGGCTCACGAGGAGCGGAGATATCATGGCGGGGCGAACCTCACGAGGCCCTCGTGACGTGAGCCATGACGATCGAGACCAGGCAGGCGTCAGGCGGGCGCCATCATGCGCAGCATCCTTGTTTCCTCTTTGGTGCTAAGGCGGCGAGCACAGGCGAGGAGTACCGAGGCGTCACGCAAAGGTTGCCTTATCGGTGCAACGAGACCAAGACCAGAAGGACGGCAGGACGGAGGTCATCGTGGAGCCCAAGACGGCGTCACCACCAGAGCTTTTCGCAGGCGAAGACCACTTTTGTCAGGATAGCTTGTACTAGCTGCCCCCCTTGAAATTCGCCCGCCGTTGTTGGCTCCCTTCCCGTTCAATATTTGGGAAGAGGACCAGGGCCTATATAAGTAGAGCTAGCTACCACAGTAGAGGCATCGAGTCCTCACTCCCACAAGTTCGGAAAACACAAGAACACCTCAACCTCAGGAGGTTGTTCTTCCCCTTGTACTATTCATCATCAGCCCAAGAGGCAATCCACCACCACACACACTGGAGTAGGGTATTACACCACAACGGTGGCCCGAACCAGTATAAATCTCGTGTCTTTCTGTGTTGCGATTTCGTCGAGTTTGTCCGCGAGATCTTAGCGAGCTAGGGCGTGGATCGGTAGGAGGGAAAGACTTCGCGCGCACCCCAGAATTCGAACCTTAAGGGTTTTCCGAAACCCCACATCCGACATTTGGCACGCCAGGTAGGGGTGCACCGTAGCTTCCCTTCCATCAATTTGTCGCTCCGTCGTCTCCATGGCGGACGCTCGCCGCGCTCGAGCTGAGCGTCGGGCTGCCCTCACCACCCGCGTTGCTCAGACGGCTCCCGTCGGCGGGCCACCTTGTTGTTCTCCGTCTCCCGCCGCCAATGCCGCCACCGGCCCGGTGGGGAACGAGCAGCAAGCATCCTCGCTGCATCCATCGGTGCGGCAGGACGGCCGCACCGCCACTCCGTCGCTGACCCCGGCCGGTTCTTCGTCTCACGCACGCCGCGCTCCCATGGAGGCGCGGGCCACACTCCTCGCTGCAAACGAGCTCCTACGCTACCGCTCGGTTGACGACCTCTACGAGGTGTTGGTCGACCGCGTCGCCAAGCTCGTCCGTGCCGCAGGGGGCTCCCCGACGCCGTCCCCCTCTCTGCCTCACCCTCCGCCAGC
The DNA here is from genome assembly GCF_002575655.3 of Aegilops tauschii subsp. strangulata. Classification (NCBI taxonomy): domain Eukaryota; kingdom Viridiplantae; phylum Streptophyta; class Magnoliopsida; order Poales; family Poaceae; genus Aegilops; species Aegilops tauschii. Next base: position 261,338,591 of record NC_053041.3, on the reverse strand, counting down.
CAGAGGCGACGTGGCTCATGGCGTGCCTCCACCACCTTTGCCCCAAGACTGCGCCTTGGCGCCACGGCGCGCGGCCCCACGGCGTGATCCGCCACGTCCGGCGCCCACGCACGAGGAGAGAAGCTGCCAAGAAATCCCTCGGCCACGAGAAGCTGCACCTGCACTCCCCGCGCCACCTCGTCAAGACCGCGCCGCCTGCAGCGGCGCCGCGCGGACCTCATCAAGACCAAGCTCCACCTCCGAGGCGGGCCCCGGCAACCACGGCCGGCTGCCGCGCCTTCACGCCCAAGCTGCGTACCGTCGCCTGGCCAGGCAAGTTCAAGTCGGATCTGCTTCCTCGCTACGACGGCACCGCCGATCCCGCGGAGTTCCTGCAGCTCTACGAGCTGAGCATCGAGGCTGCCAACGGCGATGAGAAGGTCATGGCGAACTGGTTTCCCATGGCTCTCAAGGATGGAGCCCGCTCCTGGCTCCTGAACCTGCAGCACGGCTCAATCTCCTCCTGGGATGAGATGCGCGACCGCTTCGTCGCCAACTTCCAGGGCACTCGCGACCGCCCGCCGGCCGTGGGTGACCTACGTCGCATCAAACAACAGCCAGGAGAGACCCTCCAAAAGTACATCCAGCGCTTCAACATCACTCGCCTCAAGATCCCCAAGGTCACGGACGAGGCCATCATCTCCGCGTTCTCAGACGGCGTCCGTGACGTCAAGATGAAGGAAGAGCTCGCTATCCATGAGGAGCTGTGCACGTCTCAGGAGCTGTTCAACCTGGCGACCAAGTGCGCAAGAGCTGAGGAGGGGCGCCTCTCCCTCCTCGAGCTACCGGCCGCGGGCACAGAACAGAAGAAGGCCAAGGCCAAGGACGTGAAGCGCAAGGAAGCGACAGTGCTAGCAGCGGAGCCCGACACCAAGCGGGGCAGAGATCAGCCCGAGTCGTCCAAGAACAGCCGACCGTTCTGCGCCTTCCACAATCTGAACACCCACAACACCAGTGACTGTCAAGAGCTCAGAGCCATTCGCGAAGGACGTTTCGGTCGACGCCCCGAGCGCAGCGACCGGGGCGATGTCCGTGGAGGAGGACGTGGAGGCGGACGCTGGGACGACCGTGGCCCGCGCCAGGAGTGGCGCGACATGCCTCGTGAGGACCGCTGGCAGGACCATCCTCACGAGGGCGCCTGGAGGGACCCGCCTCGTGAGGATCGCCCCTAGGGCAACGCCGGTCTTCCCCCGCTGCCGCCACCAAGAAGGAACGACGATCACCATCAGGACGAGGGGGCTGGGGGCTTCCAGGAGCCGCGTGCAATCACCTGCATCTTGGGTGGCGCCCAAGCCCCAGCCTCTCAGCGCATCTTCAAACAATTCGCTCACGAAGTGAACACGGTGCTCCCCAAGCTCGAGGCCACGCGCCCGCTCAAGTGGTCCCAATGCGCCATCACTTTCAACTCGGCAGATCAGCTCAAGTGCGCAGCCACCGTTGGCGCTCTCCCGATGCTGTGCTCCCTAGTCATCAACAATGTGCAAGTTACCAAGACCCTCATCGACGGTAGCGCAGGGCTCAACGTACTGTCCGTCGACACGTTCGACAACCTCCAAGTGCCATATGAGCAGCTTCAGCCTACCAAGCCTTTCTCAGGAGTGACCGACGGTTCCACCACGCCGATGGGGCAGGTCCGCCTTCCCGTCACCTTCGGAGAGCGCAAGAACTACCGCACCGAGCTCATCGACTTCGATGTCGCGCACATCCTCCTGCCGTACAACACCATCCTCGGGTATCCAGCCCTGGCCAAGTTCATGGCAGTCACCCACCATGGCTACAACGTCCTCAAGATGCCAGGAGCGGCGGAATCATCACGGTCCCATGTGAAGAGAGAGATGCGGTGTGCTCCCTCGAGCGTGCCTGCCAAGCTGCAGCAATCAACGACCCCGACAGCAGAAGTGAGGGTCCTCCGGAGGCCATCCCCAAGAACAAGCAGCTCCGCTGTGCCGAGTCTCAGGAGGGTGGCATCACAGCTGGAGCCTCTCCAGGATCAGCGCCCGCTCCAGGGGCGCCTCCCTCTGTCGCATAGGAAGGCGCGCCCGGCGCCCTCCTCGGGCAGGGCTCGGGGGCTCTCTTCTGGAGGGCCTCATACCTTGCCAACCTCACGAGGGAGGTGCTTGGGCACCACTTGGAGGCGTGCTTCGCAGCACGTTTCCCTCAGGAGAACATAGGGCAAGGAGTGCCCACCACTCAGGAGTTCATCACCAAGACCACTCAGGAACTGCAAGACGCAAGAGCCCTGCGCGGCGACAGCCACTCACGAGGCGCAGCTCCCCATCCAGGCGAGGATGCTGGGCTGCGTGTCTGCATCGACGTCCCAGGGCTCAACAGGGCCGAATCTCAGGAGCGTTTCTGACCTTCGCGTGTGGGCTGTTGCGAGGGTCCGCCACACAGCTACGTTCACATGCCCTTCGGCTTGCCGAGCGTGGCGTCAGCCTATCAGCGCAACATGCGGCGTGCCTTGGCGGCTCGGGAGGCCAGGTACCACGCCGTCCTGGAAGAGATGGAGACAGTCTTCAGGGAACCTCCCGAGCCCCAAGAGCCTCCCGAGGCTCAGGACCCCGGTGGCTCGTGAAGAGTCGTTCCTTTGATGCACGCCTTCAGCTGCACCAACTCTACTTTGTCTACAGAACTAGGTGACACTTTCCAAGCTCGTTTAGCTGGGAGCGCCCCTTGGGCTGCATTATTCCCAGGCCGCATGGGTTCGTCCCTGTGGCATGTACCCCTTTTGCTTATGTCTTTAGCTTACCTTGCTGGGGGCGCCCCTCGGGCTGCATCATCCCCAAGCTGCTCGGGCCGGACCCAGTGGCATGTATCTTCCTGCATTTACCCAAGCTGATTTGCCTTCCCTGCTTAACCTGCCTACGGTTATCACCTGCTCGATCGCCACCCCCCGCGGGTCCATTCACCCCGTGCAATTCGCTTGCGTGTTAAAAGGGGGGCTCCTGAGCATCGCGACTCAGGAGCTCTTACGGGCTCTCCAGCCCTCACCCCCTGGCCTTGACCACGGCATCACGACCTGGCATACCAGCGGCGGTTGAGCTCGCTCGAGGGCCGGGACCTGAGGACGTAGAGTGCTTGCACCTAACCGCCTTGTAGGAACATACAGTCACCAAGACTCAAGACCAGGCGCAATCCGCCTTGAGGTAGGGCCTCGTGAGTCCCGCGCTGGCTCACGGGTGCCCAGATACACCTCGTAGCCTTGCCGTGCAAGCCACGTGTCAGGGTGGGGCTGTACACGCCCCGGGGGCTCCTCCCGGAGGGGGGCCCCCATCCCACGCACAAGTGGAAGCACCATGCTCCGCGCTGGCCGTCGACACTGCCGAGGAGCGGCTATGCCCGTGCACAAGCGGAAGCACTATGCTCCGCGCTGGTGATAAACAACTGAGGGCGGCCCCACGGTCATACCAACTTCAGGGAGCCCAGAGCTAAGCGTCCAGCCTCACCGCAACGCCTCCCCTCGGGAGAGCCGCGCGAGGGGGCTGGGCACGGGGGCTGCGCTCGGGTCACGTCCAAGCGCACGCCACCCAACCAGGTCTCTCGGACCTGGGCGTCGCACGCCCCTCCCAAGGCCTCGGCGAGGGCAGGTATGGACATTGTTTGCACGTCAAGGGGGACTCCTGAGCATCGCGACTCAGGAGCCTAACTGGTCACGTAGCCCCTCACTCCTTGGTCCGTCCTGGTCTCCAGTCGGCCCAATGGCGGTTGAGGTATACGCGGGGCCAGGCTCTGCCGACGTAGAACATTAATCTATCCTCGCGTACTCTCCCTATAAGTTGTTTGCGTGTCAAGGGGCACTCCTGAGCATCGCGACTCAGGAGCCTAACTGGTCACGTAGCCCCTCACTCCTTGGTCCGTCCTGGTCTCCGGTCGGCCCAATGGCGGTTGAGGTATGCGCGGGGCCGGGCTCTTCCGACGCAGAACACAAAGCGGATAGGAAGAAAATCGCAAAATCTTGAAGCAAATATTACAAACATATTGTCCTCACAATATCAAATGAAAAGTCTATATGCCTCCACGAGGCCTGATGCATGGTGCAGGAGCAAAACAGGAAACTAGCTGCAGGTCACCCCTGGACACCGCCGTCGCCTGCAGAAGGTGCTCCATCCCGGGTAGCGACGCCTTCACATGCACCACCAGCCGCAGGGTCGGCGGCATCGCCAGACAAGGGTGAGGAGGCAAAGACGCGGAATTTCTCCAGCAGGGCCTCCACCTGACCTTGCACAGCTGCGGCGGCGGCTTCGCAGTCATCCTCAGCCACAGGCTCCAGCAGCTCCTCAAGGCAAGCGTTGGGGTCGCGAAGGTGCAAGTGGCTGAAAACGCGGGTCAATGCAGCTGAAGACAGGACGCGAGCCTCTGCCTCCGCCATAGGACCGACGCCATCAACGACTTCCTTGAGCGCCTTCACCAAGAGAGGAAGCAACCGGGCGGGGCCGTCCTCATCGGTGGCCAGCGACCTCTCCAGGCCGTGCTTGTAGAGCGTCTTCAGTGCCTTGCGAGATCTCTTCTCGAGATCGGCAAAGGCCACGTGGTCTTCGGCCAGGACTCGCGCCTTGGCATCAAGATCGGCCTCCCTTGCCTCCACCTTCCGCTCCAACTCTTCCATCCGGTTGCGCTCGGCAGCCTGCGTCTTCCCCAACTCCGCCAGCTCAGCATCATGGTTCTTGACGGCGTCCTGCCGGGCCTTCATCTCCCCCTCCTTTGCCAGGCGGCCGTGCGCTTCTTCGGCGTGCTGGTCGCGCAGGCTCTGCAACTCGTCCTCTAGCACTTGGCAGCAGTCGCGGGCGGCCTTGGCGTCTTTCAGCGCCGTCTCACGACCGGCTGCACCGTCTGCGGCACTTTGCTTCTCCTTCTCGGAAGCCGCAGCGGCCTGGCTCAGCATCGCGCGAACCGCCAGGTCGGAGTGAAGCCAGCCAGAGGCCAGCTCCAGGCACCCGGCCACCAGGCGTGGGTCCGCACCCAGGAGATCTGCCTGCAACTGGGTCATTTCCGAAAGAGCACATTCCAGAACAGCAGTAGGAGCAGAAGAACCAGGGAGTGGAGGTGTAGCAGCGGGAGGAGCCGACGTCGTCGCCAGGACCTGGGAGATTGCAGGTTCCGGAGCAGCTGGGGCCTCATCAACCGTGCCAGACGCTGGCACTTCCGGAGCCAGCGGGGCCATGGGGGCTGATTCCACACGGCGATGTTCCTCTTGGCCTCGCGGAGACGACCGGGCTGGGGAGGTGCGGGCGTTGCTGCCTCCTTTCTCCGCGGAGGAAGGCACGGCTGCCGTACCTCCTTCCTCTTCTTCGCTGAAGGTGCCGGCCTGATCGACCGAGGGCGAACGTCAGGAAACAACAAGTACAAACAGGGACAAGGCGAAGCTTGAGACACTTACTGATCCACCGCGACTTACTTCCGCTTGGGGAGCTTGAAGCCTGACAGCATAGGGACCTGAGGAACAGGCGTACGGGCTCCGGCAGCAGCTGCCGGTGCGAAGGCAGGGCCGGAGCCAGCCCCAGGAGGATTCGTGACGGAGGCGGCTTCGCGAGGCACCAGCGACGACCTACCCCTCGTCGGGATGAGGGGCTGCTCCCTCTCCTCCTGGAGGGGGTCGGCCTCGGCATCGTCAGGAAGGGCGCGGAGGATCTTGGCCTTCCTCAGAGGGGAAGTCTCCGCCACCTCTTCAGAGTCTTCTCCGAGTCCACCTCCTCTTCCTCCTCCCCCCGGGACTCGTCAGAGGACACCTCCACCGGCTTCGGTGCCGCAGGGGCTCCTGGGAGCGCCGGCGGCAGCAGCCTGCGCGCGTCAAAGGTCGGCCTGGAGGCGACGAATTCCTCCCGGTCCCTGCGTTGGAACAGGGGAACGAAGGCGCTTGGCGGGTACTCCTGGTTGTCCCCAACTATGAGACGTAGGACAGCGGCCAATTCATCGCCAGGCAGGGCCCCCGGCCTCAGGCGGGTCTTGTTTCCCTCTTCTTCAAGCTCCCACAAGGGGCGCGCGCGCCTGGAGCGGGGCAACTCGCAGCGTCAAGAACTCCCTCAGGAGCATGACCCCCTAACCTTGGCCGCCTTTGCGTTGCCTGGCTTCAAGTCGGTCATCATCTGCCCCAACACTAATGATGCCCGCTCGTCAGCAAGCTCCGCCTTGGGCCACCCCCCGTTGGAGGAGGGCGCCGCCGTTCGCAACACCAAACGCGGATCGTCGCGCTTGGCATCCATCATGACCCATTTGGATCGAATGTTGTCGGCCCTCTTCCCGGTGCTCGAAATCGAGTTGGCCTTGCCGGATGCAACGAAATTAGCGCATCCAGAGATGTGCCCCTCGCTGACACAGAGGAAGAAGAAATGGCACAAGAGCGCCACGGATGGCATCAAGCCCAGGTACGCCTCACAGTAGTAGGCGAAGATGGACAGGAGGAGGACAGAGTTGGGATGGAGATGCAACGCCTGCAGCCCGTTGTGGTCTAGGACTTCATAAAAGAAATCGGAGAAGGGAGGAACCAACCCGACGGCAACGCTGCTCGAGAAGAAGGGGAAGAAGGTGCTTTCCTTAGGCTCCGGCACGTCGGAGGCAAGTCGGAGCTCGGTCTCCCCCCACTCATTGCTCTCACCCGCCGTCAGCAGGCGCACGGAGGCGAGGCTCTTCTCCGTGACGGTGGGCGCCTCAAGGGCCGGCTCATACCAAGCCGGTGCTGAGGAAGTCCTGACTTTGCGCGGCGCCATGGGTCACAGATGTGGAGCGATATTGGAGCAAATCTGGAGGTAGCAGTGGCGAGGAGCGAGAAAGGGTATCTGGAGCGAGGCGAGGAAGAAGCAATGAAGGCAAGTACTGCCCGCGCCAGCCCTTTGTCAGGTCAAGCAGTTGCCGAGGCAGCGTGGGGAAGTGGAGACGCCCACGTCCAATCAACCACCACGCGTCAACCGAGGCCGCAGGCTTTTGGGGGCCCGCAGCGCTCCGCACTTGACCCTTAGCTTCGCCGCGAAGCCAAGCCCGAGCGCACCTTGGGCCCGGGGGCTACTGTCGGCGTTCTGGGAATGGGGGTCCCCAGACTTGCCTGCCTGCGGCCCACAGCATGGCTAAGTCAGCAGGCCGTACGGCCCATCTTCATCAACAAGGCAACCAAGACCCTCGCGAGGGGCCAAGCCTCGCGAGGCGGACAACGCAAGATCTCCTCAGGAGTAGCCTAGCCAGGCAGGCTCACGAGGAGCGGAGATATCCAGGCGGGGCAAACCTCACAAGGCCCTCGTGACGTGAGCCATGACGATCGAGACCAGGCGGGCGCCAGCGCGCGCAACGTCCTTGTTTCCTTGTAACACCCACGATGCGGCTATATCTCCCACGTGTCGAGGCACGACTTAGAGGCATAACCGCATTGTGGTTTTGTCGCAAGAAGGGTCATCTTCACACAATCCCATGTAATGAACAAGACTGTGATAAAGAGTTGGCTTAAAATCGCCACTTCACACAATACATAAATAAATTCATACATCATTCAAGATACACACATAGGTCCGACTACGGAACCAAAAGAAAAGAAGACAACCCAACTGCTAGATCCCTGATCGTCCCAACTGGGCTCCACTACTGATCAACCAGAAAAGAACAACACAACGAACAAGATCTTCATCGAGCTCCCACTTGAGCTCAGTAGCGTCACCTGCACTGGTCTCATCGGCATCTGCAACTGTTTTGGAAGTATCTGTGAGTCACGAGGACTCAGCAATCTCACACCCGTGAGATCAAGACTATTTAAGCTAATAGGAAAGGATGGTGTAATGAGGTGGAGCTGCAGCAAGCACTAAGCATATATGGTGGCTAACATACGCAAATAAGAGCGAGAAGAGAAGCAACGGAACGGTCGTGAAGCTAGCAATGATCAAGAAGTGATCCTGAACTCCTACTTACGTCAAACATAACCCAGAAACCGTGTTCACTTCCCGGACTCCGCCGAGAAGAGACCATCACGGCTACACACGTGGTTGATGCGTTTTAATTAAGGTCAAGTGTTAAGTTCTCTACAACCGGATATTAACAAATTCCCATCTGCCACATAACCGCGGGCACGGCTCTCGAAAGTTTATACCCTGCAGGGGTGTCCCAACTTAGCCCATTATAAGCTCTCACGGTCAACGAAGGATAAACCTTCTCCCGGGAAGACCCGATCAGTCTCGGAATCCCGGTTTACAAGACATTTCGACAATGGTAAAACAAGACCAGCAAAGCCACCCGATGTGCCGACAAATCCCGATAGGAGCTGCACATATCTCGTTCTCAGGGCAACACCGGATGAGACATCCTACGAGTAAAACCAGACCTCGAGTTTCCACGAGGGGGCCCCGCAGTCTACTCAGTTCGGACCAACACTCGAAGGAGCGCTGGCCCGGGGGGTTAAAATAAGATGACCCTTGAGTCTGCAGAACCCAAGGAAAAAAGGCTTAGGTAGGCAAATGGTAAAACCAAGGTTGGGCCTTGCCGGAGGAGTTTTATTCAAAGCGAACTGTCAAGGGGGTCCCATAAATCACCCAACCGCGTAAGGAACGCAAAATCAAGGAACATAACACCGGTATGACGGAAACTAGGGCGGCAAGAGTGGAACAAAACACCAGGCATAAGGCCGAGCCTTGCACCCTTTACCAAGTATATAGATGCATTAATTAAATAAAAGATATTGTGATATCCCAACATAAACATAATCCAACATGGAGCAATCTTCATCTTCACCTGCAACTAGCAACGCTATAAGAGGGGCTGAGCAAAAGCGGTAACATAGCAAAACAACGGTTTGCTAGGAAGGGTGACAAAGGTTAGAGGTGGTTTCATGGCAATTTGGGAGGCATGGTATAGCAAGTGGTAGGTAACGCGGCATAGCAATAGAGCGAACAACTAGCAAGCAAAGATAGAAGTGATTTCGAGGGTACGGTCATCTTGCCTGAGATCCCGCAAGGAAGAAGAACGAGTCCATGAAGAAGAAAAACGGACGTAGTCGAACGAATCCTCACAACTCCGGAAAGAAACCGAAGCTAACGAGAGAAGCAACCCGGAAAGAAGCAAACAACACGGTAAACACACAATCATAAACATGGCATGATGCACAATCAAGTATGATGCATGTCCGGTTTAAATGAGGTATGGCATGGGAAAATGCAACAAACCCCACTACAAATTAAGTGGGGCTCAATATGCAACGAGTCGCATATTGACGAAACACCACATCAATTATTTAGTTCTCTCTCGTTTAGGAACCCAACAATGTTAAATGTTGTTAACCATGGCAAGAGGTGAAGCATAAGGAAATTACCTATTTTAGGCAATTTAAATGAGGCCGGAACAACAAACAATAATTCCGGAAAATCCTCATGTCCATATTTTAGATTTGGTACTGTTCTGCCATAAACGCAATTTTAATATTGTTAAACAGCAAAATAGAGTGCACCATGTTAATCTATGCATTTTTCTACCCCATTTACATATAAAGTTTATTAAAATCCGAGCTACGGTTATTTAGTTATGAATTAAATCATTTTAACATGGCATTTATGCAAATTTAAACAAACAACATTTTAAACATTTTTAACATGGATGCAAGCAGCATATTATGAAACTAGATGCGATTCTAGACATTTTACATATATCACATGTTTAATTTGGATGCATGGATAATTACTTATTAACACTTTAATATGATGGCATTTTTCTGTAAATATGCATGCACTGGAATTAGACAAATCGCAGTGAACATAAAAAAAGGATGCGGGCCGAATGCTGCGCACTGTGGAAGCCCAGCAGCAGAACTGGCCCGAAGCGGCTGAGTGTGTGTGAGCAAAAAATAAATAAAAGGAAGCAGTGCAGAAAATAGGGGATCCTGGGATTCGAACCCCAGACCTCCTGGATGCAGGAGCGTGGTGCGAACCACTGCGCTGCCGCGGCTGCAATTGATAGGAAAGGGCGCGGCCCCTTAAGAGATTACCCAGGGTCGAGCTTCTCTGTTTAGACAGAGAAGACGACGGCGTCGGCGAGGGCGCCGGCGAGGGCAGCCGTGGCGACGGTGGGGCTTGAGAGGCAGCGGCGGGCGTGCGGAATAGGCTAAGGAGGTGCGCGTGCGTGCGGAGGGCTGCGGGAGGAGTCCACAGCGTGAGCCTCGAGAAGAAGCTCGTCTCAGGCCATGGCGAAGCGCGGCGATGCAGGGGCGAAGCCGGGTGCGGCGAGGCGAAACAGAGGGGCTGCGGCTGAGTGCGTGAGCGTGTGCAGCAAGATGGAGTGCGTGTGAGGATGCATGCAATAGGTGAAGCGAGCAGGGGCTAGAACACGAGCTTGGGCTCGCTGCCATGATCGTCCATGCCGTACATGGCCTCTGACGCGACGGGATCTGCAACCACAACGACAGAATCGATCCGGAGAGGGGCTGGGGGGAATGGCTGCTCACCTAGGTCCCGTAGGACAAGATGCGGATGCCGGAGATGTGGTGCAGCGAGGGCGAGGACGCGTTGATTGGCGGGGCTTCGGGTCCATAACGCAGAGGAAGACGAAGGCGACGGCGACGTAGTGGAGGCGACCTAGGGCGGGGAAGAAGTCTGAATGGATGTAGTCGACATCGAGGAAGAAGATGGACATGCCGGAGACGACCGTGGTGGCCTCCGACCACGCAGGCAAAGGCGAAGCTCTCGGTGGTGCTCTCTGATCCCTGTCTCTTGAGGAAGAAGGAGAAACAGAGGAAGGGAAAGAGGTGGTGGCGGCGAGAGGGGAAGAGGGAAACCCTAGGGCACGGGGCTCTGGTTTTATAGGGGGAGGTGCGTGGTCGGGGCTGCCCTCGTGGCCATGTGCCCTCGGCCTGGGGGTTTTTTACCGTGAGGAGAGGAGGAAACGAGAGGAAGGAGAAAGGTGAGGAAGAGAGAGACCGCCAGGTGGGGTCGCCTAGGTGATCCACGTAGGATTTACCAGCGAGAGGGAGAGAAGGGGCACGCTGGCGCTGGCTGGGCTCTAGGAAGGAGGAGGCCCAAGTGCAGCGCCAGGTACGGCCTATTCCTGCTGTAAATTCTTTCTGCAAATAAGCAATCCACATAATAGAAGAGGAAAATGGCCAGGGGTTTAGGGGATGAATTTGAAAGACGTAACAATATTTTTGGACTTCTGGAATTATGCAGGATTAGAATAAATTGACTTGGCAATTTTTAGAGGTAGAAAAATAATCCAAGTTTGAATTAAATTCAAACTTGAACCATTTTTTAACCCAACCAAATCAAGTTGAAAGGAGCTGAAAATCGGCAGAGAGCTTGAAGGCATGGTTGAGAATTTATAGTAAAATAAAGAACATTACACGGGACAGAAATAATGCCACTTGAATAAATGGGTGAGAATTGAACGGAAGAAGCTAGAGACGGGTGTTGCACTGATGATGGTTTAGATGGAAAGGGCAAGAGGAAAGCAAAAAATTCGATAGGTCTGAAACGGTCAACGCAGGCAAGGTGATCCGAGGGAAGGTGATGAAGGCAAAGGGAGAAACGTCAACGACGAGCGAATGCAAGCTTTAAAACATGACGGTAACAAAGTGCCGATGCAATGCAAAAGATGCGATGATGAATGCAACACACAAATAAAACACACGCCGAACACGAAATATATGGAAGGCGTCTGGAGCGTCGGTCTCGGGGCGTTACATTCCTCTTTGGTGTTAAGGCAGCGAGCACAGGCGAGGAGTACCGAGGCGTCAGGCAAAGTTTGCCTTATCGGTGCTACGAGACCAAGACCAGAAGGACGACAGGACGGCGGTCATCGTGGAGCCCAAGACGGCGTCACCACCAGAGCTTTTCGCAGGCGAAGACCACTTTTGTCAGGATAGCTTGTATTAGCTGTCCCCCTTCAAATTCGCCAGCCGTTGTTGGCTCCCTTCCCGCTCAATATTTGGGAAGAGGTCCAGGGACTATATAAGTAGAGCTAGCTACCATAGTAGAGGCATCGAGTCCTCACTCACACAAGTTCGGCAAACACAAGAACACCTCAACCTCAGGAGGCTGTTCTTCCCCTTGTACTATTCATCATCAGCCCAAGAGGCAATCCACCACCACACACACTGGAGTACGGTATTACACCACAACGATGGCCCGAACCAGTATAAATCTTGTGTCTTTCTGTGTTGCGAGTTCGTCGAGTTCGTCCGCGAGATCTTAGCGAGCTAGGGCGTGGATCGGTAGGAGGGAAAGACTTCACGCGCACCCCAGAGTTCGAACCTTAAGGGTTTGCCGGAACCCCACATCCGACAGTTAGGTCATCGACAGTGGCTATAAAGTGGGTGGCGGGTGGGAAGCAAAATTCCCCATCATCAGCCTCTAGCTCGAACCGAACATAGTTCGGCTGTGAGTCCTTCTCCAAGGACAAATTCTTTAAAGAGTTTAGCACATCACCCGAAGGTGAGTGCTGGAATATGTCTGCGGTGCTGAATTCGAAAATCGACAACCGATCCAGCTCAGTGTCCGTAGGCGTACATGGTCTGGAACTTATAGCCGGAGACGAGTCCGGAGTTCCGCTGACGCGAATGTTGCAAGGTGTCGAGCCCGTGTGCGGCTCCAACACAGCGGACTCCGTGGCCTTGGATGGCTCGACCTGCTCTGGTTCTAAGGCCGTCGCAGCAACAGGAACCATCTCCTGGATGTGATCCGATGACCGATTTAAGTCATGTTCATTGGGACGAGGGGGAGCGATTGTTGCGGTCTCGAATCCGTCGAAGATCAAGTCTCCGCGGACGTCCGTGACATAGTTCAAGCTTCCGAATCTGACCTGATGGCCAGGGGCGTAGCTATCGATCTGCTCCAGATGGCCGAGCGAGTTGGCCCGAAGCCGCCGAACACAAAGATCTGTCCGGGGAGGAAGGTTTCTCGTTGGACGGCGTCACTATCGACGACTGAAGGGGCCATCGAACCCTTTGTCGACGACACAGTGGAACTCTCAATGAAAACACCAATGTCGGTGTCAAAACCGGCGGATCTCGGGTAGGGGGTCCCGAACTGTGCGTCTAGGATCGATGTAACAGGAGACGGGGGACACGATGTTTACCCAGGTTCGGGCCCTCTCTATGGAGGTAATACCCTATTTCCTGCTTGATTGATCTTGATGAATATGAGTGTTATAAGAGTTGATCTACCACTAGATCGTAATGTCTAAACCCTAGAAGTCTAGCCTGTATGACTACGGTAATGAATGTATCCTATCCGGACTACGCCCTCTGGTTTATATAGACACCGGAGGGATCTACGGTTACTCGGTTACATAGGAAAGAATCTTCATAGATGATCGCCATGCTTGCCTTCCATGCCAAGGAGAGTCCAATCCGGACATGGGTACAGTCTTCGGCCTTCTTGTCTTCATAGCCCATCAGTCCGGCCCATGGATAACAGGTCGGACGCCCGAGGACCCCTTAGTCCAGGACTCCCTCAGCCGCGAGTATGACTCCATCAACCGCGTTCTTGTAACGCTCCTCTTAGTGATCTTCAAGGGTATGAACATGCACTCCCTCTCTCTCGTTGCTGGCATCTCCTAGATTGATCTTGGTGACACGTAGGATTTTTTTTGAATTATTACTACGTTCCCCAACAGTGGCATCATGAGCCAGGTCCATGCGTAGGTTCTGTGCATGAGTATAACACAAGTAGTTGTGGGCGATGATTTGTTCAATTTGCTTAACGTTACTAGTCTTATCTTGATTCGGCGGCATTGTGGGATGAAGCGGCCCGGACCGACCATACACCTAAGCTTACGTGAGACAGGTTCCACCGATTGACATGCACTTGTTGCATAAGGTGGCTAGCGGGTTTCTGTCTCTCCCACTTTAGTCAGATCGGATTCGATGAAGAGGGTCCTTATGGAGGGTAAATAGCAATTGGCATATCACCGTTGTGGCTTTTGCATAGGTAAGAAACGTTCTTGCTAGAAACCCATAACAGCCACGTAAAACATGCAACAACAATTAGAGGACGTCTAACTTGTTTTTGCATGGTATGCTATGTGATGTGATATGGCCAAAAGGATGTGATGAATGATATATGTGATGTATGAGATTGATCATGTTCTTGTAATAGGAATCACGACTTGCATGTCGTTGAGTATGACAACCGGCAGGAGCCATAGGAGTTGTCTTAATTTATTGTATGACCTACAAGTCAATGTAAACGCCATGTGATTACTTTACTTTATTGCTGATCGTTAGCCATACTAGTAGAAGTAATAGTTGGCGACACAACTTCATGAAGACACGATGATGGAGATCATGGTGTCATGCCGGTGACGAAGGTGATCATGCGGCGCCTCGAAGATGGAGATCAAAGGCGCAAGATGATATTGGCCATATCATGTCACTTTATGATTTGCATGTGATGTTTGTCATGTTTACATCTTATTTGCTTAGAACAACGGTTGCATAAATAAGATGATCCCTCACTAAAATTTCAAGAAATGTGTTCCCCCTAACTATGCACAGTTGCGAAGGTTCGTTGTTTCGAAGCACCATATGATGATTGGTGTGATAGATTCTAACGTTCGCATACAACGGGTGTAAGCCAGATTTACACATGAGAAACACTTAGGTTGACTTGACGAGCCTAGCATGTACAAACATGGCCTCGGAATATGAGAGAACAAAAGGTCGAACATGAGTCGTATAGTAGATGCGATCAACATGGAGATGTTTACCGTTGATGACTAGTCCGTCTCACGTGATGATCGGACATGGCCTAGTCGATTCGGATCATGTATCACTTAGATGACTAGAGGGATGTCTATCTGAGTGGGAGTTCATTAAATAATTTGATTAGATGAACTTAATTATCATGAAATTAGTCTAAAAATTGTCTTTACAATCTATCTTGTAGATAAAATGGCCCACGCTAATGTTGCCCTCAACTTCAACGTGTTCCTAGAGAAAACCAAGCTAAAAGACAATGGTAGCAACTATACGAACTGGGTCCGTAACTTGAGGATCATCCTCATAGCTGCCAAGAAAGCATATGTCCTTGAAGCACCGCTAGGTGACGCACCCATTTTCCCAGCAACTCAAGACGTTATGAACGCCTGGTAGTCGCGTAGTGATGATTACTCCCTGGTTCAGTGCGACATGCTTTACAACTTAGAACCGGGGCTCCAAAAGCATTTTGAGCAACACGGAGCATATGAGATGTTCCAAGAGCTGAAAATGGTTTTCCAAGCTCATGCCCAGGTCGAGAGATATGAAGTCTCCGACAAGTTCTACAGTTGTAAGATGGAGGAAAACCGTTCTGTCAGCGAGCATATACTCAAAATGTCTGGGTTGCACAACTGCTTGTCTCAGCTAGGAGTTAATCTTCCAGATGACTCGGTCATTGACAGGATCCTCCAGTCGCTTCCACCTAGCTACAAGAGCTTTGTGATGAACTACAATATGCAAGGGATGGAGAAGTCCATTCATGAGTTATATTCAATGCTGAAATCAGCGGAGGTGGAGATCAAAAAGGAACATTAAGTGTTGATGGTGAATAAGATAACTAGTTTCAAGAAAGGCAAGGGTAAGAACTTCAAGAAGGACAGCAAGGGAGTTGCCACGCCCGGCAAGTCAGTTGCCGGGAAGAAGCCAAAGAATGGACCCAAGCCTGAGACTCAGTGCTTTTATTGCAAGGGGAATGGTCACTCGAAGCGGAACTGCCCCAAGTACTTAGCGGATAAGAAGGCCGGCAACGCCAAAGGTATATATGATATACATGTTATTGATGTGTACCTTACCAACGCTCGTAGTAGCTCCTGGGTATTTGATACCGGTGCGTTTGCTCACATTTGTAACTCAAAGCAGGAGCTGCGGAATAAACGGAGACAAGTGAAGGACAAGGTGACGATATGCGTCGGGAATGGTTCCAAGGTCGATGTGATCGCCGTTGGCACGCTACCTCTACATCTACCTTCGGGATTAGTTTTAAACCTCAATAATTGTTATTTAGTGCCAGCTTTGAGCATGAACATTGTATCTGGATCTCGTTTAATGCGAGATGGCTACTCATTTAAATCTGAGAATAATGGTTGTTCTATTTATATGAGAGATATGTTTTATGGTCATGCCCCGCTGGTTAATGGTTTGTTTTTATTGAATCTCGAACGTGATGTTACAGATATTCATAGTGTGAACGCCAAAAGATGTAAGGTTGATAATGATAGTCCCACATACTTGTGGCACTGCCGCCTTGGTCACATTGGTGTCAAACGTATGAAGAAACTCCATGCAGATGGACTTTTGGAGTCTCTTGATTATGAATCATTTGACATGTGCTAACCATGCCTCATGGGCAAAATGACCAAGACTCCATTCTCCAGAACAATGGAGCGAGCAACCAACTTGTTGGAAATCATACATACTGATGTGTGCAGACCAATGAGCGTTGAGGCTCGCAGTGGCTATCGTTATGTTCTCACCCTCACTGATGACTTAAGTAGATATGGGTATGTCTACTTAATGAAACACAAGTCTGATACCTTTGAAAAGTTCAAGGAATTTCAGAGCGAGGTAGAGAATCAACGTGTCAAGAAAATAAAGTTCTTACGATCCGATCATGGAGGAGAATATTTGAGTCACGAGTTTGGCACACACTTAAGGAAATGTGGAATTGTTTCACAACTCACGCCACTTGGAACAACTCAGCGTAATGATGTGTCCGAATGTCGTAATCACACTCTATTGGATATGGTGCGATCTATGATGTCTCTTGCCGATCTACGGCTATCATTTTGGGGTTATGCTTTAGAGACTGCCGCATTCACTTTAAATAGGGCTCTGCTGAAATCCGTTGAGATAACACCGTTTGAATGATGGTTTGGGAAGCAACCTAAGCTGTCGTTTCTGAAAGTTTGGGGATGCGATGCTTATGTTAAGAAACTTCAACCTGAAAGCTCAAACCCAAATCGGAAAAATGCATCTTCATAGGATACCCTAAGGAAACTATTGGGTATACCTTCTACCTCAGATCCGAAGGCAAGATCTTTGTTTCCAAGAATGGATCCTTTCTGGAGAAAGAGTTTCTCTTGAAAGAAGTAAGTGGGAGGAAAGTACAACTTGATGAGGTACCCCCTCTTGAACCGGAGAGTAGCGCAGCTCAGGAAGATGTTTCTGTGGTGCCTGCACCGACTAGAGAGGAAGTTAATGATTTTGATCATGAAACTTCGGATCAAGTTGCTACTGAACTTCGTAGGTCCACAAGGACACGTTCCGCACCAGAGTGGTATGGCAACCCTGTCCTGGAAATCATGTTGTTAGACAACGGTGAACCTTCGAACTATGAAGAAGCAATGGCGGGCCCAGATTCCAACAAATGGCTTGAAGCCATGAAATCCGAGATAGGATCCATGTATGAAAACAAAGTATGGACTTTGACGGACTTGCTCGATGATCGGCAAGCCATAGAGAATATGTGGATCTTTACACTACAAAAAAAAGACACATCCATGACATTTTGGGCCGAACGAATTTTTTTTCTGTCATACATATGACACTTCTATGACGATAATCGTGACAAAACCCGGTATCATCATAGATGTGGTGGGCTCCTACTTCTATGATGAAAAATCATGACAGAAAATGGGCTTTTCGTCCTGGGCGGGCCGGAGACGCAGCTGGATGACATTCTTTGGGCCGTCCATGACGGAAAAAACCGTGGTAGAAGCGAGGGCGAGGAAAATTTCAAGGAGTTCCCGGTTACGGTGGGAGGTCGGGGGCTGAGCGATGCGCGTTTCTCTCGTACACGTACGCGCGTGTGTGCGAGGCGTTGGCTCTAACTGAACCCGAGCGAGGCGTTGGGCTCTAACTGAACCCGAGCGATTGCACTACAGGCTACGCGTTACTGAACCCGAGCGATCGACCGATGGCTATTAACTGAACCCGATCGAGCGATTCCTTCGCTACTGCTGCTAACTGAAGCCGATCGATGCTGCCTCTGGATGAACAGTGAGCGTTGCTGGGGGGGTTTGGATGAACAGTTCTCGGTGGGGGTGGATGAACAGGACCCCGTGGTGTTGCCTCTGGATGAACAGGACCCCAATCGATCGAGCCGGTTGGGGCTGGATGAACAGGACCCCGTGGAGGGCAGGATGAACAGGACCACCCCGTGGAGGGCAGAATGAACAGTAGACGGTGGAGGGATGGATGAACAGTAGCCCGTGGGGGGGGGGTGGTTGAACAGGAGCCTGTGGAGAGGGCTGGTTGAACAGTAGCCGGTGGAGTAGCGCATGGTGGAGGCTGGATGAACAGGAGCCCGTGGATGAACAGTCGCAGGTGGAGGCTGGAGGAGGTCGACGGTGGATGAACAGTAGCCCATGGAGGCTGGAGGGGGTCGACGGTGGAGATGAACAGTATCCCGTGGAGTCCCGTTTTGCGGTACGCCACACCCCTCCCGATGAACAGGACCCCCGTTTCGACCGTAGCGCTCCAACACAAGTCTGTTTCCTCCGTTTTGCGGTACGCCACACCCCTCCCGATCAACAGGACCCCCGTTTCGACCGTAGGAGGTCCGTTTCCTCCGTTTTGCGGTACGCCAGACCCCTCCCGATGAACAGGATCACGTTTCAAACGTGGCCGGTCGAACACAAGGCCGTTTCCTCCGTTCTGCAGTACGCCAAGCCTTGTTTCCATCAGCTGTTCCGTCCAAGCCCTCCTGATGATCACGACGATGCATTCCGTTCCGACCCAGCCGGTTGGCTCCCCATGAACACGACGACGACGCTGTTTCTCCGTTCCGACCCAGCCATGTACACGAGCCCTGGCCGTACGTATGCGCAAGTAGGCGTTCGAGACCACGCCCGTATGTACACATAGGTGGCCGTATTTTCTTTCTTGCACCCTGGCCGCTGTACGTACGTGTACATGCTACGTGCGCGCCTCTACTACGACACGTACGCGCCTCTACTACGACACGTGCGCGCCTGTACATCCACCAGTATATATGTACGTACACGTTCGCGACCAGAATGACAATGCTACGTACGCTTCGACCAGGTGGGTCCCGACTGTCAGGCACTTCCTTGCCTGCGAAGATGTAGCTGGTGGGTCCCAGAAGTCAGGGTGGCGAATCGTTTTTTTTTTGCCCGAATGCACTTCCTTGCGTGCGAAGATGTAGCTAATGGGTCCCAGCTGTCAGGGGGAAACGTTTTTTTCTAGAAATACAGTGGCCCGTCCGGTGGGTCCCAGCTGTCAGGTGGAGGAATAATTATTTTCTGCGTAATAAGGAGGCACTTCCTTGCTGCGGCCGTGGACCCAGGTGTCAGCCTCTCCACGTACAGTCCACGTCCGATGGAAGTCGTTCCTTGACCACGTTGACCATGCCGCGCCGAGAGCACCAGGGCGGTGGACGACGGCGAGGCCTAGGAAGGGGACGACGGGGAGCCGGGGAAGACGCGGAAGTGGAAGCCCGCGCGGAGAGGAGTACGAGGGTTCACTGGTTCGGCTGCAGTGTGAGGCTGCCGTCGCCGCAGGGCCTGGCCAGCGGTGGGAATAGTAGGGGGCGGTGAGGCCTCCGCGGCAGCACAGCCGGCCACGAGAGGCAGGAGCATGCGGCACGACCGGCGCTGCTTTGGGCAGCTGGAGCAAGAAGACCAGAGGTTGAAGAAGCACTACGGCCGTTGGATGGACATCGTACGGTCACTGGATCTAGAATCGTGCATATTGACTAAGTTGACAAAGCCCTCCGTCCCCGTCAACTTAGTAGGCCCACAAGTCAGCCTGCCACTATACTGGGTCCCAGCTAACAGGGGGAGTATTCATTTTTTGGTGCGTAATAAGGAGGCACTTCCTTGTGTGCGAAGATATAGCTGGTGGGTCCAAGCTGTCAGTGGCGGTAACATTTTTCGCAAAATACAGAGGCCCTTTCGGTGGGTCCCTGATGTCAGGTGGAGGAATCATTATTTTGCGCGTAATAAGGAGGCATTTCCTTGCGTGTGGCCGTGGACCCAGCTGTCGGCCTCTCCACGTACAGTCCACTTCAGATGCATGTCGGTCGTTGACCACGTTGACCAGGCCGCGCCGAGAGCACCAGGGTGGTGGACGACGGCGAGGCCTAGGAAAGGAACGACACGGAGGCAGGGAAGACTCGGCAGTTGTTTCCCATGCGGACGGGAGTACGACTGTATGAGGGTTTACTGGTTCGTCTACCGTCGCCGGAGAATAACAGCAGGTGTAGGTGAGTAGAGGGATGGCTAGGCCAGCGATGGGAGTACGGTGGGGCGGTGAGGCCTGCGCGGCAGCGGAGCCGGCCGCGGGGAGGAGGGAGCAGGCAGTCCCGCCGGCGCTTGTTTGAGCGGCTGGAGCAGGAAGAGCAGAGATTGAAGAAGCACGACGACCGTTGGATGGACATCCAACAGTCAGCGCTTGTGCGTCAACCTTTTTTTAGGAAAGCCTCAAATCTGTGGAAAACAGCGTACAGCCCATCTGCCATTATTTCTAATAATTTACAGCCCATTTGCTAATTATTAAGGTTTTTTTGGGAGCCCATATTCTTTTTGTTAGCATTACAGGCCATATTGTGGCCACGGTTAAAAAATTATACGAAATTTTGCATATTTCGGTGCGGTCCGAACTGTTTTTAATCCCGAAATTTCGACTCACATTCAAACTGATTTTAAAAATAAATGTATATCAATATAAAATCCAACAAATTCTCCACGCATAAAAATTAATGTAATTTAAAATCTCGAAATGAAAAGAAAAGATATTTGAAACTAATTGCCGGTTTGATGTGTGTTAAAAATGTACAGCCCATTTCTCATTAGTGATGGGCCATTTTCTCGGCCAGCTGAATGAAAGCTCTCCTCGTCTTCAAAGATTTGCAGCCCAACAGGCCTGACAAAGCGACTTACTTGGCAAATCACAAAAAAATGGGCTGTGGCCGTGGACCCAGCTGTCAGCCTCTCCACGTACAGTACTCTTCCGATGGAATATCGTTGACCACGTTGACCACGCCGCGCCGAGAGCACCAAGGCGGTGGACGACGGTGAGGCCTAGGAAGGGGACGACGCGGAGCCGGGGAAGACGCGACAGTGGATGCCCACACGGAGAGGAGTACGAGGGTTCACTGATTCGGCTGCGGTGTGAGGCTGCCGTCGCCGGAGGGCCTGGCTAGCGGTGGGAGTAGTAGGGGCGATGAGGCCTCAATGGCAGCACAGCCGGCCACTGGAGGCAGGCAGGCGGTCTCCCCGGCGCTAGTTTGGGCGGCTGGTGCAAGAAGAGCAGCGATTGAAGAAGCAGCAGGACCGTTCGATTCAAATCCAACGGTTACTGCTGCTAGAATCGTTTGTTGACTAAGTTGACAAGCCCTGCGTACGCGTCAACTTAGTAGGCCCACAGGTCAGCCTCCCAACCGGTGCGCCCCAGATGTCAGTGGGAGAAATCATTTTTTTCGCGTAATAAGGAGGCAGTTGATTGCGTGCGGCCAGGCCAGCAGAGGGAGTAGGGTGGGCCGGGGAAGCCTGCGCAGCATCACAGCGGGCCACAAGAGGAGGGAGCAGGCAGTCCCGCCAGCGCTAATTTAGGCGGCTGGAGGAGGAAGATCAGAGATTGAAGAAGCACGTCGGTCGTTGGATGGACATCCAACAGTCACTGCTGCTAGAATCGTGTGTTCACTGACAAAGCCTTGCGTAAACAAGTCAGCCTCGAAATATGTGGTGTGTACACCCCATTTGCTATTATTTTTATAATTTTTACTCATTTTCTAATTCAAATGGAATTTATTGCAGCCCGTTTTCCATTTTTAGAATTTCTGGCCATTTTCTGGTCAGTACCAGGGTCAAAAAATTAACTAAATATGTGGGAAATTTTGAAAATTCGCAAATTTTTGCTAGGGAACGAAATATTCTTAATCCAAAAATTAATAGCCATACTAAAACAAATTTAAAAATAAATAGTACTATGTCATGTTAAATCCAATGAAATACGTATAAGATATCAGTGAAGAACAAAAACAAAAAAAAGGAACTTATATCCCATTTGCTATAATTTTTTTGGAATTTTCAACCCCTTTTGATATTACTTTTAACAAATATTGACCATACTCTTATGCCAGGCCGGAATGCATCCCTCCTTGTCTTGAAAGATTTGCAGCCCAGTAATTCGGAGAAAACAAATAGGCCTAGCTTGGGTATTCTTCAAAAAGAAATACTAGGCTACCTATTTTCCCAAAGAACTGGTGCATGAGCATTTAGCTTTATTTATTTATTTACTTATTTATGTTTAGGGGACCATGAGCATGTACCTAGGCCGGATTCATGTGAGAGCCTCCCTTCCAGTTAATTATGGGCTTCTCTATTGGGCCTTCATCAGTGGGCTGCATGTTATCAACAAGTGGAAAATGTGTTCCGTACGAAAAATAGTATGCGCTACGTACGGTACGGGGCACTAAAGGATCGAACCGTGCAACGACTTCCAAAACATTGTGTTTGTCGTTCTAACAACACATTTATTCAACCAACAGACGAAATATACTACTGATTGTACATTGAAAACAGCAGCAGCAGCAGCAACCAGGGCTGGGGGTGCAACAGAAGCAGTAAGCAGGCCAGAAGAGTGAAGACGCAGCTCTCACTTCCAAACCAAACATCAGCCATCATTACAAAAGGGCTACCAAAAAAGAACAAGTGTATGCATCAAACTAAATAAAGATCCTACTACACCAAGTGTACGCATCTAACTAACTGGCTCAGTTAGCCGTTACTATTTATTAAGCTGTGGAGATTGGCTGACGGCTTGAACCAGATGGGTGCCTGACGGGGGAAACTCCAGCCAGCAGGTCAAAGTCTGATACTTGCGACCCTCTCTCCTACTTTGGGCTGCAGAGTGTGGTGGCACATATCAGGGTATGGTGCATGCAGAGACGCATGGTACGCTGTGTAGACACAGTTTTGCCTGATGAACGAAACCGCGCTGCCATCATGATCCTTGCCGTCGGTTATCTCCTGGTTAATCGGATAATTTAGTCCGACAAATAGAGAGTGTGTACCAAGGCTACTTACCAGCCTCCAGTCAAAAATTCCCGAAGGCCCAGAGAAGCTGGGATCCTGCTCAAAGACCTTGCAGTGACTGTGATTGTATTCCGCGAAACAACACGTCCGGTACGTGCGAACGATCATCAATCTTTCGCCGTCGTCTGATCGAGCCAGGAACCACCTGCAACTGCCATGCCGCTTTTCTTTGAAACGTTCTGGGATTAGGAAGGGTAGGGACACCAGGCGGCCTACAACATCATATCAAGTTGGAGTCAAATAAAAAAGGGCTCTTGATTTAGTCAATCTTAAGAACAGCATGTTATGAGCATGAATATTTTTTCAGCAAATGTTGACAGTAATATAAGCAAGCCATCATGATATCATAGGAAAGTAACATACTGCTATAATAGTCGTTTGTAGCGATGGCTGGAGTAGGCCAGCAATACGTCCAGCCATAGAAGGAGTCGACAGCGTAAATGAAGCCCTTGTGTTCAATGGCATCAGAGAACCATGGAGGATGTATGATCCTGCGATGGACGTGCAGATTTATCCACTTACCGCAGTGACCTGTCAGATAGGCGAGATCGCGGTTGAAGAACACAATTAGCCTGAAGTCTTTATAATTCGCAGATCTTGTGGGCACTTGGCAGATTACAACCTTGAGCAAATCAAACTTGGTATCATGTTGGCTACTATAAGATTCCGAGTATTCTAGGCCGCGGTGCCAAAGCAGTGCAGTGTTAATCGAAGGAAGGGGGATCAATCGCCGGGTGTAGACCTCCACGAGCATCCAGCTGTCGCGACCGTCGACGAGCACCATCCAAGACGTGTTCATGCTGACCCAGTACATACCGTTAATGTAGTTGAGGCTGACGGGGATCGGATCGCAGTCAAGGGGGTTGATGCTCGCCACCCTACGATCGTTATGCTGCGTGACACACCGTTTCTAAAGATCAGGCGGCATCAGCAAGCAAGGAGCTGGCTTAAAAAGCTCCGGCCTGAGGGCTTTGAGTAAACGGTACAGCCCCGACGAGCACGCGGCGAGCGGCATGGTACTGAGATTGTCCACACGTGAAACAATGAGCTTGATTACCTCTGTGGGGAGAGAATTCCAGCCACTCTTTCGGCGGACGCTGCTCGGTTCTGCCATTGTTAGCGGGGATGGAAGATTGGACGAGATTATGTGCGGACAAAGGTGGAGAAGCGAATATGTGCTGCGGGAAGTGGACAGGTGATGATGACTACAGCATGCCGCTTGACTTACGAGACACATACCAGCAGCGTAGGGTCATGTCGATGCCAGACAACTTGCTTGAGTGATCACAGTACTGGTACTCCCTACAGTGCTATGCCCTAACTTGCTGGAGTAGAGTAGTAGAGTAGGACTCTGCTCTACTACTAGCACCGGAGGAGTAGTATATTCTAATCTAAAATATTTACAAACTTCAATGCCCGAGCGTGGAACGACTATGAACCATGCTCAAAGACCGTGTCTACGTGGTGTTTGGACATGGGCGACAACCTCAACGCCAACGGTGCTGCTCCCGTTGCACCGTATGTGTTTCTGTCCTTCCTGTTCGAAATCGTGGTAGAATTCACGTTTCTACTCTGTATCCTACTACTATGCTAGTCCACATGATTAGTTTCATCTCTGTTATAGCCGTCATGATTTATTTTTGTGCTTATTCGGATTAAATCTCGTAGTAACTTGCTCATATATTCAACTGGCGCAACGTCCCCTACAGCCACTCCTGTTTCATGGACGGCCTGGTCCATGCCTCCAAGGAGCCCTTCGTCCACTGCTATGAGTGCCCGATGTGGCTCGCCGGCGGACATGGTGCATCACCTCACGGATGCGTGCAGCGGTCACTGCTGGCCCTTGGCGGAGAACATCAAGTACGAGACGTGCTACCCGTTCACCATGCCGGAGTCGCTGGAGGATCACCGCCGCCTGCTAGTCTCGGAGGAGGACGACAGCGTCTTCCTCTTGATCGTGGGCACCGGCGAGGCCTGCGCAGGCCGCTGCCCCGTCTCTGTAATATGCGTCAGGGGCGACGCCGCTGACGCTGACACTTACACGAGACCGATGTACGGGTGCGTGGTCAGTGTTACTACCCCTCCGGGTCGGGTGGGCGGCGACACCGGCCTCATCGAACGGACTTGGACTCTGGGGAGCTGGGACTATCCTGCCAATGTGGACTTGGAAAACCCATGGCCTCCTTTACCCGCCGACGCGGTGCACGGGGACTCCAAGGAGGTTCACCTGGAAGTACGCATTATCAAGTTAAATGTTAATCATTAGTCTTCGCTCAATGTAATCCGCTGTCTAAGCATGTGGAGACTTCCATGCAGGATCTTGCTCTATTGGAGTATCGCGCATGAATAAAAGTGTATCCGTTTATGGTTTAGTCTAGAATCTTCCATGTATGAATTTTTACTACAGTACTGGTGAAAGACTTACGATGAACCATTTCTTACATCTCCTCAGCCCGCTTGCAAGTCATCCTGATTTAATCCCTCCGTCTAGGTGTATAAGGGCATGGTTAATATTACTTAATAGTATAGCCAACTGTTGACTATAAGAAAGTGCCATGTCATCTGTAGCCAACATGTATAACAATCGATACTCAAAAACTAATTCTTAAAGATCATTTCTTGCAAAGCACAATAAGTGTTATTTCTTCACAAGTTTTGGATGCAGGTTGAACAGTTGAACGCTTTTGTTTGCAAAAGATACCTTTTTATCTATTTCACCCGGATGTTTGTGAGCTCTAGAGATGAAATAATATCCGAAGAAACCTATCGATACCCGTTACACATGAGATGACCCCCACATCCTTTGTCAAAATAAACAACTCCCCGATCAATGCATTTCACTCTTCGGTGCAACGCACGGGCACCTTACTACTATAGATTAGTACGACCAAAAATTGAACTAACATTATATATAGTACGATAAATGCTGATGCATGTCACCTAAAATTATATCATTCAAAACTATGTTCAAATACGAATCCAACGATATAGTTTTTGTTGACATGCACTAACATTTTGTCAGTTAAATCTTCAGTCAAATTCAATGGGGGACTAATAAACCATGACCGATGTAGTACAAGTGTAGAGGGCGGCGCTGCACGGGAGTCTCACCTCTCACCCCGCTCGTGGCGCGGCAGTAAAGCCGTCATATCACAAAACCCAACCACTCCCAGTAATAAGTGGCCTGGTAAAATAAACGGACAAGCAACCATCACATCCCTCTGCATTTTTCGCATTTCATCTCTCTGCATTTACTTTCTCCGGTTCATCTCGCACACTCGATCCCTAGCTACTACTCCAAGGGCCAGTTCTTTTGGCGGCTTCCCCAGCTTTTCCCACAAGACTAGTCACAGTGGAGAGTAACAATAAGGCGCCTCACTCATTTATTTGGGCTTCTAAACTACTACTCCGTCCTGGTTTATTCCTCACCATTGTAATTTGTGCTAAATTTTGACCAAAGATTTAACTGTATTATTCCTCACCATTGTAATCCCTCCATCTAGGTGTGTAAGTCATCTTACGAAAACCAAATAATCCCAAAACACTTAGGCGCGGTGCATTAACTTCTACCTTGTTTCTTGTTTCTTGACATATCAACCAATAAGAGATAAAGAATGTGCATGCTTTTAATGACTTGAGATATCAAACACGACATGCAGTGGTTAGTTCATTGCATGCAATACTATTAATTAGCAAATAAACATTAACGTTTCTCATTTTCTCCTCCTCCTTGGTCACGGTGCACAGCCTAAGATGACTTACTCACCTAGACGGATGGAGTAGTGCATGTGACATGCACTAACATTTCATTAGTTAAATTTATGATCAAAATTTGACACAGATTACAATGGGGACCAATAAACTAGGACGGAGGTAGTAGTTAGAGCATGGTTAATAGTATAGCCAGCTGCTGGCTATAAGCCAGTGCCATGTCATCTACAGCCCATCTTATAGCCAACATGTACAATAATAGATCAAAAGAGTGTACTACTTTTTTATTATGTGGCCCACTTCTCATTCTCACAAAGTGCCTAGGAGCACGTGCTAGAGCTGGCTCTTCACGAAGAGCCCGCTTACCTTCTCTCTCCTCTTCTCTTTCCTCTAACTAAGCAGAAATATACTAGTTTATTTCTTATAGCCCGCTGACTCAGCTCTATTGTACTTGCTCTTATGGGATTACTAATCTAGAAGCCTAAAAGAACTGGCCCCTGGTACTCCTACTAGTAGTAGTACTCAAGTTGGAATTCCAATTGCACGGCACAACTTGTTAGGCAAAAAATTCGATACAGGGTGTAGGAAGCGGTTTGGGAATTTGCATGCCTTTCCAACCAGTGAGATACTCCGTACAAAGTATGACAGAGAAATAACCACAGAGAAGGAAGCTAAAAGTAAACAATCAAACGAGCATTTTTGCATTTGTTTTGCATTGAATCGTTTCACAAGCTTGACTAGTGCTGTTTTTCTACTTTTACAAAAACCGCATCGTAATGTTAAAACGTGCATTTGCACGTACATAAGTAATAGTAGTACTCCCTCCGTCTAGGTGTATAAGTCTTCCCTCCTTCTTGGTCATGGTGCACAACCAAAGATGACTTATTGACCTGGACGGAGGGAGTAGCACAGTCTGCAAGCATATATCGAGAGAGACGTGTAGTGCGATAGTATATAGTAAAGTTTGTGCTATATGCACGTACTTGCAAAATGCGTACGAATACACAAGGTTTCCAAACTTTCCCTTTTACATACTTAATTAAGGACGCTAAAAATTCATGAACGTTCGGGATTTATCATTTGCGTCCCAAAACTAATGAGATCGCCTTACGAAACAAAAATTATACTCCTCCTAAAAGCCACGGCGCTCGCAGGAGCGCTTGCGGCGCGCCACGAGTGCCCTGGTGCGCGGCCGTTTCCCAGCGCGCCGACACAACGCCTCTTCCTCAGCCTCGCAACTCGCGAGGTGCTGATTGGCGGCTTGACGGCGGGCGAGCGCGATCTCACCGGTGTGGTGATCCGGCGCCAACAGGTACTCCTCCTCGCTGGAAGCGTGCACCCGGTCCACGTACCGCCAAGCGTAGATGAGGCGCTTGGGCCCGACTGCACTCAGGGCGTCGACACGGGCGTCCTCCGCCACCCTCACGGCCCTCGCACGAGCCTTCTGCCAAAAAGCCAATTGCCTGACTCTCTCGGACGCAACATAGGCCTCCCAGGCAGCTTGTTCCGCGGTGTGCTTCTCTTCCTCGGCCTTCTTCTCTGCCTCTATTTTGGCGCGCTCTGCTGGAGGCAAAGCCTCCCACAAGGCGACATCCATTTCTTTCCAAAGCTCCTCAAGGCTGGGGGGGGCTCGGCGGGCGGCGCGGCGTTCTCCTCGTAGCGGGGAGCCGATGCGTCCTCCGGCGCGCGTGCTGGCGAGATGGGGAACGCCGGCGCGTCCACCTCGACGCGTCGCGGTGAGGAGCGGAACGCCGACGCGTCCTCCTCAACTAGTGCCGGCGAGGAACGGAACGGCGACGCGCCGCGGCGAGGAGCGGAACGCCGACGTGTCCTCCTCGACTAGTGGCGGCGAGGAACGGAACGGCGACGCGTCGCGTAGCGGCGAGGAGCGGAACACCGACGCGTCCTCCTCGACTAGTGGCGGCGAGGAACGGAACGGCGACGCGTGACCGTCCGCGCTGTGCAGCGAGGGGCTCCTAGGGCTTGGGAGGGGCGATGCCATGGTGGTCGACGTGAGAGGGAGGGGGAGGAGATAGCGATGAACGTGAACGTGAGGGGGAGGAGATAGCGATGCCGTGGGAGGCGCAATATTTATAGCGAGCAATGGCACACCTACGTAAGATATGGACTGAGCTACACTGACTTAACTGCAGGTCCAGTTGCGTCACTGACATGTGGGCCAGACCCCTGTTGGGCCCATATGTCAGTGACCCAATGCACCTGCAGTTAAGTAACAGCTACGTGGGCATATTTGTTGGAGTAAATTATGGGGAAGCGAAGGGGTGGAAATATTGCTGGTCACAACGGATTGGACGAGCGTGGGGGGAGGAGAGTCATGCATGCAGATTTTTTCACACGGGGTGGAGTGGTGGGACCGCCGGAGGGAGAAGGAGAGTTTGGCAGGCATATTGTTTCCACACATGGAGAGGAAAAGATTTGGAGACGAACGGGCTTCCTGCAGGTATGGGGAATGGTGCATAATAAGTCATCTTGCATGCCGGGCTAGGTATACTCTCAAGTCATTAAAAACATACACGCCCCACACATGTTCATATTTCGAGGTGCACTAAATTATTGCATGCGATGATTAAGGCTGGCCATAATGGTGGTATCTTAGCTGGTATCATGCACACGGGAATAGCAAACATGCTGATGTGGCAAAGAATTAAAGAAGAGAGGGGGGTTAGAGTAACTAGTGTTCATGCATGCATTGGTAAACACATTTTTTTGTGAAGAACGACAGCACTAGTTGAGTACTTTTGCAGACTTCAAAAACTGTTCCACCGCCTCTACTATCTTGCTAAGAGTAGGTGAAATTTTTGAATCGAGCCCTTTAAACTAGAAGGGAGGTAGTGGTACTCTAAGGCTGGTCATGGTGGGGAGTAACTTAGACTAGTAACATGCATATGTTACTAGTCTATGTTACTACCTCTATAGTGCATAGTATCATAGATTAGTATCATAGGTGGTCTCATTTATTGCCATGCATGACACATAGTAGCATCACATTTATTATGTTACGGTATCTACCTATGTTACTATAATCATCTCTCTCTTATACTCATTATAATCAGTATTGTAGATATTGATATTTTTAGTATAAATTTGGTCGTGGGATTTCATTGATGCCTGTCAAAGCGTGGAGAAAGCGGAGCTTAGGGCTTGCATTGCCGGTCTCTACATAGGTATTTCTCTTCATAATCCTGTAATTTTAGAGACTAATTGCGCTTTTGTGGTAGCGTCTCTTGCATCGGGGGACTATGACAGGTCTGCTATGTGTGACGTGAAGATGAAAGCGTTGAGCATCTCGAAGTTGATCAACAATCTTCAATTGTCAAAGATTAGCCGTTCGGCCAATAAGGTGGCACACTTAATCGCTAAGTATAGCTTTGACAATAGATTAGATGGTATTCTTGTAAATAACGTACCGCCCTGTGTGGTGAATATTGTATCGAATGAGTGTACTGGTGTGGCTGGTTAATTAATATAAGGTGGTGTTAAAAAAAGTATAAATTTGGTCAAACACTTTGCAAACGGTTGACGGGAGTAAAAAGGACCAGAGGGAGTATCATGCATGCGGAGTAGGCAAAAAAACATTGCTTGTCTAAAAAAGGCAAAAAATTGTTCATTTATAGCCGGTCGAAGTCTCAAAAGGCGCGACCGCGCGAGGGAGGCGAACGTCGTGGGAGGCGCGACGTTTGACGGAATTAAGTGGAAGTTACATCCACGCGCCGGCATGGCGTGCGAACAGGCAGAAGCTATACCGTCAGGCCTACGATATGGGTCTAGTAGACATGACATCTAGTGGGTCTCGCATAGTTCTCGAGAACTCTTTGGGGGCTTGCAGCCGTTTATCCACCGGGCAAGCCAGCAACCCCACGCCGTTCACACGCCCTACTCGTCCCCGTCTTCTACCTTACAACAGTTCGCTCCCAGTCGTCCTGTCCTTTCACATTAGTTCGCTCCCATTTTTTTGCGGTGTACAACAGTTCAACTTCTCCTAACCCTCCTCCAAAATCCATGGCCTCCCAAATCTCCATGGTCGCCGCTGAGTACCAGGTTAGAGCCATCACCGGCGATCAGTTCATCATCATCTACACACGTGGATCCGAGACGATGAAAGCATGGCTTGCTCGCTTCCTACGCATGTTCAGCAGTTCAACGGATGAGTGGGTCGCTGGGCTAGATGTTGAGTACACCACAGTCCTGGGACGAGAGAAGGATCTAAAGGACGAATAGAGGAAGAAGCCCGCCGTGATCTAGGTTTGCGTACATAACGTTTGCTTGGTCTACCACATATGCCATGCCGACGTTGAGTGCCAGGATTTTAAGAACTTCCTCAAGGACAAAAGAGTGAAATTCGTTACTGTAGGCTTTAAGAACGACAGGGATGTCCTGCGTCGGATAGGTCTCATTTTAGGCCAGCCCTTCGATCTTCAGAAGGCAAGCCTGGTGTCCTCCTCTCAACCTTCAATGCTGACCCTGGCAGTAGCCATGATTAATCCTTCGTACGCTAAACTGAAGAAACCTCATCACGAGTTTCATCATGCATGGGAGTCGAAGACATTAGATGAAGATCACATCCTGTACGCAGCAATGGATGCCTACCTTTGTTTAAATATTTACAAGGGTTGGATGAAGAAGCAGAGCCCAGTGTCCAGTTCAAGCAAAGAAGCGTCGGCGAAGAGGAAGAGGAAGAGGGACGAGGACGAAGTCGAGGACGTGGACTCGGACTCCGAGTAGGTGGCAGTGCCGTCGCTCATGCTGGTTCTACTGCAGTGTCAAGCGGACTAGTTGCTTAGTTTATTTTCAAGGGTGTGTTGTGCTGAGGCCCCAGCAGAACTATGTTTATGTTCTTTCTCGTTATTTGAACTCTTTAGTACGTATAGTAGTACTAGTACTATGTCTTACTACTGTTCTTCTTGCAGTTGGTACTACTGCTCGTATCTTCGTGTTCCTACTGTACTTAATACGTTCGTACTAGTAGTATAATTTGGGTCAGTCAATTTGTGAAAGAAGTTCAACGGAGCAAAGGAAGAAGATGGCAGAAGAGGTGGAAGAAGCCCTTCTAGCCATCCATGTTGCATCAAACGGCTCACATGAGTCGACTGACCCAAATTGCTCCTTCAGATTGCAGGATCCATGTGGCATTCAAGGTCTTGAAGGTAGATTCCGCGTCCGCACCCGGTTTGCGGGCACGACGCACGCGCGACCGGCTTCCGCCGCGACAACCACCTTGCGCGCCTCCTCCGCGCGGGCGGAGACGACAATGACATGCTAGTTCCTCCTTGCCGGCGTGCTAGAGCACGCGCTCGTCCTCCTCTTTGTACGCTGCGTGCATAGACGTGGCTCCACCAGCTGCTCGCGTGCTTGGCAGCGTGGCAGCATCACGAGGAGGGACTGCAGACGACATGAGCGGGCGAGCCTTCGGCCTCATGGCACAGGGATGGCGGCAACACGGCGGTGATGGGCGAGAAATTGTTGGCCGGAGCAGGCGGGCACCGGCATGCGCAACGGCGGCGGCGGCATATTGATGAGTGCGCGTGTGGGAGCTTACTTTAGTTTTATATATAAGGTTGGTCAAACTTAAAAGAAAACCGTACTAGTACACGTAAACATTAGACTTAGGCAGCGCTTTTATTAGTTAGTACCACAACCACGATACGGAATCCTGTGCAAGCGCGTGAACTGCGGCTGCGCGGTCGATCGAACGGTGCGTCACCTTGTCGCGCTCGAAGGACATCCACCGAACCTTTTTGTGTGTGTGAAAACAATCCTCGAATATTACTCAACTCTTTTTCCTGTGAAAGTTCTTGACGCTACAATGTTTCCATATATTTGAATTTAGCTCCAGTTCGTGTTTATTTGGATTTGGACGTTTTAGGTGCGCCCTAGTTTTTTTTAATACTGATTTTGTGTGTGTGACTGAGAGAGAACGTGTGTATGTGTCCATATGTGTGTTGTGGCGGAAGGGCAATGTGGAGACGGTGTGCGTGTGATACAGACATAGAGAGGTGTGAATGTGCAAATGATCATGCATGAGTGAGACATAGACAGATGCCGATACGTTGTGTATACATGAGAGAACGGTCTTCTAGTTTACTTTGTGTGTGTGTGTGCATGTGTGTGTGTATGTGAGTTTGAGCATGTTGTGAAGTACTATAGACCTTGTATACATCTTGGGATTCGACAATGATTGTAACTATTGAATTGTATAGACCATTACATTTGAAGTCAATAGCCTAATATATTTATTTCACAATTTCAACAAATGATTAGTTCACTACAAACTAAGAAAACAAATGTGTACTCCCTCCGTTTTTATTTAAGTCCCCATATTAGCATTGGTCAAAGTGAAGTTTTGTAAACTCTCAGAAAGCTTATAACAAAAAATATTAACATATACAATAACAAATAAATACCATTAGATTCATTATTGAATGTACTTTCACATCATACATATTTGTTATGGTAAATGTTTATATTTTTCTATAAACTTGGTCAAACTTTAGGAAGTTTGACTTCGGTCAAACCTAATATGCAGAGTTTACTACTACTCGCTAGTTGCTTAGCAGAATCACTCAACACGCCACACGGGGAGTCCAGTGTCACAAAATTCTGAGGTCGGCGGGAAAATCTCCCGCGACCCTGATTCGAGCAGTGGGAAGTTACCATCATAGCCTTCGGAACAGGCCTACGGATGACGCTTGGTAGGGGGCTGTTTTCGTAACTTTAGGTTCACCCTACCTAGCCAACCCCACCCCGGCACCCAGAGTAGTACACCTGAATACTCCCCATTTTCTATCCCCACCGCAAAATAGACTTCTCCACGGCACCGCAGCCTTCGTGCTCCTCCCCTTTACATCGGCGCACTCGTCCACCGCAGCGCATCTGCCTCATCGACGACCTCGTACGCCGCACAAGAGCCGGTCCACCGTCGTCGTCGTACAAGGAGCCTCTTCCCTGGCATCATCTTCCATGGTCTCGGATCTGCTTCCCAAAAGTCGACGGCAAGCGCAGAAGTACCACCGTCATGGACAATGAACTGACTCCCGTTGCCGACCATGACTCACAGAGGCCGCCACGACCATCGTTCTCCTCCTCGATTGGTAATGTGTGTACTGAATCACTTAGCAGTACATGTGCAGTTCCAATTTTGTTCATACCTACGCTTCAAATTTCCTGGGTGCTATTTTTCCCGTAAAAGTAATTGGTTATAGCCTCCATTGTCCAACAGAATATCAGCTTGTAATTGTGCGTCGCTCCTGTATCGCG
The DNA here is from genome assembly GCF_002575655.3 of Aegilops tauschii subsp. strangulata. Classification (NCBI taxonomy): domain Eukaryota; kingdom Viridiplantae; phylum Streptophyta; class Magnoliopsida; order Poales; family Poaceae; genus Aegilops; species Aegilops tauschii. The sequence continues at coordinate 261,304,577 of NC_053041.3, read as the reverse complement.
CTGTGCTTGGGTAGGTTTTTCATCTGCAACCAGTAGTGTGGCAAATGATGGAAAGGTTTTTAGAACTAGCAAGATGCCCATGCATTGCACGCATCAAGATGCATTTGTATGAGTAGTTTATCATGTGGGAGAAAAGGATGAACGAGGGAAGGCCTTATTTGCAAATCTGGAGAGGGGTATGGGTATCTTTTTGCAAAATTCCCATTTGTTTCCTTCCTATCTGTCAGATATAAATCGGACGGCCTATATTGCAAGAAAAAAAGTATAGAGAAAAAAAAGTAGACAGTAAAGGAAGTAGAGATAAATATTAAATATAAAATAAATATAACAGTAGAGAAGAGAGTAGAGATAGCAGAGACGTCGGAAAAGGATCACGCGCGCGCGGGAAAAAGCGGCCGGGCGTGCGCTAGTTTTGGCGCGCGGCGTCCGGCACGCTTTATAAAATCCAACGCCCTCCCACCGCTCTATGCCTTGCCACCGCTCTCTCCCCGCTCTGTGCCTCGCCACCGCTCTCTCCCCGCTCTTTTTTGCCTCGCCACCGCCACGCCACCATGCCGCCGCGTCGCCAGGAAACTTGGGGATACCGCGGTGTCCGCGCGCGCCCCTCCGGCGGCTTCTCCGCCGAGATCCGGTTCCGCGGGATGCACCTCAGCATCGACAATTTCAACACCGCCAACGAGGCCGCCCGCGTGTGCGACGTGGCGGTGTGGCGCCTCCGGTGGCCTCATAGAACATTGAACTTCCCCAACGTGCCGACGCGGGAGCGGGCGCAGGAGCTCGCGCCTCTGCCGCAGCTTAGCACCGACGAGGATCGTCGCGACAACCGGAGGCGGGAGCACCGCCTCGGCATCGCCCAGATGGACGAGGAAGCCATGGCGCTGTGGCGCCAACACTTCCCGCAGGACATCATCAAAGAGCGCGAGTTCTACGCGCAAAAGAGGGCGGAGAGGGATAAGAGGAGGGCGGAGCGAGCCGCCTATCGCGAGGACATGCGTAGGCGAAAAGCGGACGCTCAATTCAACATGAGGCTGGGAGCAGCGTCGCCCTGGGAATCCAACGACGATCGGCATCTTCACGCCTACAGTCAGACGTTGGAGGAGGACATCACCGAGGAGGAGTAGGACGATGAGGAGTAGTTGAATTATCTTTTTTTATCTATCTATGCTGAAAACTATCCTCTACTCTCTAGTATCTACTTCTCGATCTCAGCACTGTAAACGCTTTTTTAAAGCGCCGCGCGTTGCAATTCTGTTGGAGATGCTCTAACATGGCAGACGAGTGCTTTAATGTTGCCCACAAGATGCGCGAGTATTACTAGTAGTATATTTTTCTTGCCATGTTGAGATTTTAAAACCGCGAGTGCGAACATGCAGAGGAGCAATGAAGACCAAACATGGGATATTCGGGAAATCTTCAAGGAGCATGGCAAGTTAAAGAGGAGCTGCACCGAACCTGTAAAACGAGCTTTGGTAAGTAACACCCTTTCAATTACTTTCATGTAGCCACGTGTTCTTCGATGTGTATATGTTGTAGTTTCTGTTTCTCTTAAGCGTGGTGTTCTTCGATGTGTAATAAGAAGAGTCTTAATCGTCCTAATGCTTTCGTTTTTAGCTTGATGTAGGAAGTAGGTGTTCTCACCTTGTAGTCTGTTTTTATTTTATTTTCCTTTTGAATTCACTTCTCCGAGTTCTGTTTATCTGGATTCTACTAAATGGATCTAGGTTGCTCTGAGTATTGATCTAGAAAAGAAGTAACTTCATGTCAGGATGCAGTTCCTGCGAGGAGGGAAGTATGGTCAACCTCGAGATCATGTTTCCAAAATGAGGCTGGATTACACACAAGGTGCCAGTTCCCTAATGATGCTGGATTAGACACAAGGTGCAAATTCCCAGATGATGCTGGATTACACACAAGCCAGGTGGAGTCGTCAGCTGTTCGTGTCCTCGTGGCATTAGTAAAGGCTGAAAGAAAGTGTGCAGCAGCCCTTGAGAATGTAGGTGAGTTCCTGAAGAAGCGAAAAGAGCAATCAGATGCTCTCTTCACCCAAGCCAAAGAAGAGATGGAAGAAGCCAGAAATAAGCTAGCAGAGGCAGCGCAGGCTAGACGTCTCCTGCTATCTAAAACTGTTGTCAATACAAAATTTCCTTCATAATAGCTAGGTTCAAATGTTTATCCAGTCAGCATGCCTGTTGTGATGTCCGTGCATCTACTGATGTGGCACAAAATGTTTTTTTCGGGTCATGTAATAACATCAATTACTTTCCAAACAATAACAGACGAAGCATTGGACATGGTATAGTTCACGCGCAAGCCCGACATTCCAAGTTCAACTTCCACATCAAACTCATGTTCACATATATCTGCACATTCATACATAATGTCCACAACCATGATTCAGTTCAAAGCCAAAAAAAGTGAGGAGAGTTATAAATAAAGAAAATCCTCTACTAGTTCCTGCTACCAGTGCGAGCACAACAAGTCAAGACCATGCGTAAATTAATTATATTTTAGTCATTTTTTGTGTTCTAAAATGCCTGCCGGCTCGCGGAAGGATGTGTTGTCGGCACACGCGCGGATTCAATGAAGGCAGGCGGGGCAGTCTTAAGCTGGTTGCACGCGGCGAGGAGGCGTGCTCAGCCGGGCCTGCAGCGAGTGCGGACCTCTTGGCCGGCGCGCTAGTTCAATGCCTGCGCTATGAGAGGTCGCGTCCGTGTCAGAGCAATCACTCCCTCCAGTCCTTTTTTTGTTTGGGTATAACAAAATCTCGTTTTCCATTCACATATTACAAGTAAAATTCATGGACAAACTTTGACCCAAAGTACGATGGGGACTAGTAAACCAGAATGGAGGCAGTAGTTTTTTTAATTAAAGAAGGGTTTCCCTTCCGATTTTCATTACTGAAAACCAGCATCTAAATCTAAACCATAGTATTTGCCCTAGAACTACCAGGTTCAACATCTCGCAACATAAACCCATACAACCTCCATCGCAAAAAAAACTATACAACCATACGCCAAGGAGGTACGTAGTACTATGAATTCCATTTTCGCTCCATACCAATCGTTCTAAAAACTACTTACTACTTATAAAGCGCCATTGAAAATCGGAACTCTTAACCCCGCTAAAAAAACGATATTTTAAACGTGGCTACTCGATCTGTGGCAACTGGCGAGCCACCGCGCTCCAAGTCGTTCACCTGTGGTCCCGACCATCAACTCCTACGGATCAAATTATCACGTGAGCTGACTATTCCGACAAAGGTGCTCCACCACGTACCCGGTACCCGCAAATGCAGCAATCGTGCACCTAGGGTTTTAGGGTTTATTTGTTAACGTCGCCTTTACGCAACACTCATGTGTACGAGACAACAAGAGGCCGACTGTGTGCGTGCGCCTCTTCTCTTCGTATATGTACTCCACCGTTTGTCTGGTGTCCAAAAATTTATAATAACTACTAGCAATGTGCCAATGTGTTGCCACATGATCAAAGTAGATTAATACATATTCACCGATTTGATAGAAAAAAAAGTCTAGTTTTGAAATACGTATATCACTAAAAATATGTTATGTTTCACTCAAAATATATTCCTTTGGCGGTTTTGATGAGATAAGGGAGGAATGTTGTTGGTTTCAAGATTCGAGAAGTGGTATATGTCTAATTTCTACTCTTACTAGCAAGATGCCCGTGCGTTGCACGGAACATCAAGATCTTGTGGGAGAAAAGGATGAATGAGGGAAGGCCTTATCTGCAAATGTGGTGAAGAGTGCGGGTAAATTGCCATATTTTCCTTCCTATCCGTCAGATATAAATCGGACGACCTACACTGCAGGATGGCAGGCCCACCATCATCACCAACTCTATTTTTTATCCCTACTCTTATAGAAAGCATTGTCGGTGATGATCGTGTGCCTGCCATCCTGCAATATAGGCCGTCCTATCTATATCTGACGGATAGGAAGGAAACTATGACAATTTTGCAAAAAGATACCCACACCCCTCTCCACATTTGCAAATATGGCCTTCCCTCGTTCATCCTTTTCCCCCACAAGATAAACTACTCATACAAATGCATCTTGATGTTCCGTGCAACGCATGGGCATCTTGCTAGTTGTTGCAAAAAGCCCATGTGTGTGTGAGAGATAGGGAGAGTGGAGGAGGACGAAGTGCATGTGTGACAAAGATACAAGGAGTGTGTGTGCGATAGGTATCAGCTTAAAATGAGGCGATAGTGTGTGTGTGCACGATCGAGAGGGCGTGTCTCAAGAAGGGAAGAAAAATCTACATAGATACAAGGAGCGGGAGAGAGACATGTATGCGATGGTGGAAGCACGAGTGTGCGGGTTTATAAACCTATCTAGAGGCTAGCTAGTTGATAAATGTTTGTGAGAGAAATATGAGTTGGGGTGCGAAAGCGAGAGTTTTGTGTGTGAGAGAGAGAGACGGTAGTCGGGAAGGGGAGTGGAAGCACGAGTTGTGTGTGTGTCTGTGAGAGAGAGAGGAGACGGTAGTCGGGGTTGTCTGATCGGTAAACAAATGAATAATGTTAGTCTGGGATGGAGACGAAAAGGAGACCGCAACAAATGTTGTGTCTACAGGAGAGAGAGAGAGAGTAATTTTAGTGGTATGAGTCATATGTAGAGACATATAGGGTGTGTGAGGGAATCCCATAGAGAGAAAGACAAAGTGAAAGACGAGTGGAGACTGTGTGTGTTGCGGTGAAAAAGAAAGCTTAGGTACCGAGTGATACCAGAGAACAGTAGAGACGTGAGAGATAATGAAAACCGTGTAATGTATAATGATAGGGAGAGTGTGACACTTCTCAAGGGAGACGTCGAGAGACCATGTTTGCGAGGATAGGAAAAACATGAAGTGAGCGTGCGGGTGAGCTGGAGAAAAGAGAGTGATAGCTACCTGAAGGAGCATGCATGCGAGAGAGATGGGTGTGAAAGGAGTGAAAAAAAAGGATTCAAATATTTGAATTCGAGATGATGATACATGTAATCCATACTCGAACCAAAATTGATCTATCAAACATGCATACTCATATGAATTCACGCACATCCATGTTATTTAATATGTAGATATTACTGATCCATACATTTTAGTAGAACATAATTTGGTTAAATTTTTTCGAATTCAACCTTAAGATTTCAAGATCGTTGTATTTGTAAATCATATTATACATATAAAGGAGCAGAATTCTTTGTTGTGCTTTTGAAAGTATATATAAAAAATTGATGTATATAGAATGTAATTCCAATTGAAAATGGATCCCGCCCGAAAAAAAAGAATACAAACGAGCTTCGAATTGAGTTGGCACGGTAAACGTGCACTCTGCAAAATTTGAACGAAGCGGGGAAAGTCGCAGTAACCGCCCGAAACCAAAATCCGCGAGATGGAAATCACTACTGCCTATCCCTGCTATGCAAAGCCTATCTGGTGGATTTCTATAGGTTTTGATAGGGGTAGGTTTGTAATTTCACCCCAAACGTGACGTAACCGCCTCTCACCCGAATTCATACACGGTGGGCGCCAAAACACAGTGTGTCCTCGGCCAAAATCGACTCCCTCCCCGATTCATATTCATACACGGTGGGCGCCAAAAACAAACTCTCGTCGGCAAATATTCGGTGTATGCGAGATTACCGTCCTATCCCCAACCGACTAATGTTGCTGTGATGTAGTAGAAATTTGAAACGGGGCCTAAGTTTGTAAATTTCCTCGCATTTGAGACAAGCGCGCCCTGAATACATGGTTCCCCCCTTCCTCTCTACCTCCCTTTTCCCCATTCGTACTCCGTGGGCGCCAGAACACCCTCTCCACCCCACCCTCCTCCGTCCGCCGCCGTCCGCCACCCCATCCACCGCCGTCCTCCTCCACCATGCCGGAGCTGATACCCCGAAGCCACCGTCCATTACAAGAGATCGACCTCTCTCATCCACGGCTTCGGACCGGGATCCTTGCATCCCGTCCTCTCGCTTCATCCCCGCCGTCGTCCACCTTGCCGGCGCCGCTCCTACGACCGTCTCGTCCACCGCGCCCCGCCGCCACCGTCTACCCTCCTAGATCTGCTTCCACGCCGACGACAGCCATCGCTACCGCAGCACCGTCAAATTCTCAGTAGATGCGTACACGGCGCCGCACCAGAGGCGGTACTCTTTCGTATCTGCTCAACTTATTTATCGCAGCAAGAAAATAGATCGCCACTGCTTTACTCTGATTTCTTGTCTTGGTTGTGAAGTTGCCTTTGTCCGGTTTGCACCTTCGGATCCGCCATGGCACGCTCAACACTATACTCCCAATGCTTATGGTTTTCCCCTTTTATATTCCACACTAGTTAAATCACAGTAGACTAAATTTCAAAATTGGGTCAGTCGATTTTTCAGAGCTCGCCGGAGTTCACCGGTGCGATCGAAGGGGCTCGGGTGGTTGTGGGGCCTCGCCGAACGAAGCAAACTCGACGCAGGTGGGGGTTGGGGCGGGGGTGGCTGTAACACCCCGGATGTAACTTTCCATATTTGTAACTCCAACTCTTGCCATTTTCGGCCTTGTGTTATGATATTCCCTTCGTGGTCGGGTTTTGTCTTTCGTTTTGCTTTTTTTTCATGTCATGCATTTCATATCATGTCATCATGTGCATTGCATTTGCATACGTGTTCGTCTCATGCATCCGAACATTTTCCCCGTTGTCCGTTTTGCAATCCGGCGCTCCCATTTCCTCCGGCGCACCCCTCTTGTTTTCTTTCGTGAACGGGTGTCAAACTTTCTCGAAATGGACCGAGGTTTGTCAAGTGGCCTCGGTATACTACCGGGAGACCACCGGTCAAGTTTCGTTCCATTTGGAGGTCGTTTGGTACTCGAACGGTTAACCGGGCAACCGCAAAGTCCTTCTGTGTGTTGCAGCAAAACCCCCCCTCTAAACAGCCCAAAACCCACCAAACTCTCTTCCATGCTGTAGGTCGTTCGATCACGATCGTGTGGGCGAAAACCGCATCTCATTTGGACTCTCCTAGCTCCCTCTACCTATAAATAGGCATCTCTCCCGAAATACACTCGCAGTCCAACCCTAACCCCATCCCTCCGCGCCGACGGACACGTCCGCCGCCGGCCGGACAAAAATCGCGCCGCCGCCCCAGACCAATCCAGCGCCGCCACGTGGCGCCCGCCGCCGCCCGTACCGCGCCGGCCCGCAGGCCCGGCACGTGCCCGCCCGAGCCAATCGCCGCCGGCCCGCGCCCGCGCTCGCCCGCCGCCTCCTGCGCCAGCGCCGCCGCCACCTCGCTGCTCGCCACCAGCCGCCGCCGCTGCCATCGCCTGCGCACTGCTCCGCCGCCGCGCCCGAGCGCCGCCGCCTCCGCGCCGCCGCCCGCCGTCGCCCCTCCGGCCGCCGTCCTCCCCTCGTCGCCCCTCCTCCTCGTCCCCGCTGCCGTCTTCGGCGCCACTCCGGCGAGCCGCCTCGGGAGCTCGAGCCCTCGATCCCGATCCAGTCAACAAGGTTGACCCGAGACCCCCCGAATTTTCCATAAGTTTTTTTGCATTTTCATATTATATACCCCTGTTCATCATGGCATAACTCTCTGTATATAGCTCCGTTTCGCGCGTGCAATATATCGAAATGTTCGTCTCGTGATGCTCTACATTTTGTTCAATTGCACCATGTTCATTAAAGGCCATCTTGATGCCCAAATATCTCGTGCAATAGTGCAAGTTGCTGTTATCTGCTGTTACTTGGCAGAAGTTGGAGATTTGTTATTTTTGTATCATTTAATCTGTGCATCTTATGGGCATGAGCTCTACATGTGTTTTGTTGTATGCCATGCCATATTTCCAAGGGTGTATGCCATGTATTTTTGTGATCTCTGTGGTGACTAGAAAAAGCATGCAAACTAGGCCCCGTAATGTTTCTGATTTCAGGGACCATTTTCTCTTCAAGTCTGCCTGCAGTTATTTTGTTGCCATGTAAACTTGATGCTACAGAGAGATCCATGCATATTTTGGAGATGTACAGTAAGGATGTTTTGTATATATTGTTGTAGTTGATCCATTCCTGCCTTTGTTTGAAATTATGGAGTGACCTAGCATGATTCAATCTTGCTCTACATTTGCTATAAAATATTTCTGGCAGATTCTTAACATGATATTCATTTTTGCCAAGCTTCTTGTAGTTGATCCATACATGCTATGCTTTTCTTCTTGCCATGGATAGCTTCATAAACATGACACCTTTCTGTAGGTATGATTTTTTTGTCATGCATTGCTTTGTGGTGAGTGCATCAAGCTCACCAAGATGCCTTCATATTATTATTTCTCCCATGCTCTGTTTTCTGCTAAGTCTGAAACCTGATAGCGAAACTTGCTATGTTTACATGCTTGCCATCATATCTTCTGGTCCTTTTCGGATTATGGTCAGTAAGGGACTCTTGTCATATGCATTTAGTAGAACACTTCCATGCCTTGTTTTTCTATGTTAAGTTCCTGTAGCATGTTGAACATTCGTGCTCTGTGAACCTGTTATCTTTTTCACTTTAGCCATGCTTGTTTGAGCTTGTTATGTTGTGATATAGCCGTAGCCCAGTGTTTATCTTTTGTCAAGCATCTCCTGTAGATTGCTGCCATGTGCTTTGTTGCTATGTTGGAGTGCTGTAGCATTTTTACTTGTTGCATTCTAACTGCTATCATGCTGTTAATCGCAGTTTCGTGTCATTCTTGTTTTGCTTGCCATTTGCAAACCGTGCATCCGTTTCCGGTGATCTTTATATCGATTTCGACCGAAATCATCTCATCTTTCCAGTAGCATGCTTGGTTTGCCAAGTTACTGCCTTGTTCATCATTTTCCTTCCGGAGCACGCATATGCATCGCAGATCATATCTCGCATATCATACATGTTTTGCATCATGTTGCTTGTGCATTTCTCGTGATTGATTGTGGTTCCGTTGCTTGTGTTCTTGTCTTGGGTAGAGTCGGGAGACAAGTTCATGAACAAGGAACCTGTTGAGTACGCTTACGAGGATCAAGCTTTCGACAACTCTGAGAACCTTGCAGGCAAGATGACCACCCCTCGAAATCACTTCTATCTTTGCTTTGCTAGTTGTTCGCTCTATTGCCATGCTGCGCTACCTACCACTTGTTATATCATGCCTCCCATATTGCCATGTCAGCCTCTAACCATCCTTTCCTAGCAAACCGTTGTTTGGCTAAGTTACCGCTTTTGCTCAGCCCTTCTTATAGCGTTGCTAGTTGCAGGTGAAGTTGAAGTTTGTTCCATGTCGGAACATGGATATGTTGGGATATCACAATATCTCTTATTATATTAATGCATCTATATATTTTTGTAAAGGGTGGAAGGCTCGGCCTTATGCCTGGTGTTTTGTTCCACTCTTGCCGCCCTAGTTTCTGTCATACCGGTATTATGTTCCTTGAGTTTGCGTTCCTTACGCGGTTGGGTGATTTATGGGACCCCCTTGACAGTTCGCCTTGAATAAAACTCCTCCAGCAAGGCCCAACTTTGGTTTTACCATTTGCCACCTAAGCCTTTTCCCCCGGGTTTTCGCGAGCCCGAGGGTCATCTTTATTTAAACCCCCGGGCCAGTGCTCCTCTGAGTATTGGTCCAACCTGTCAGTCGCCGGTGGCCACCAGGGGCAACTCTGGTCTGGCCTACCGGAAGCTTCGACAATCCGGTGTGCCCTGAGAACGAGATATGTGCAGCTCCTATCGTGATTTGTCGGCACATTCGGGTGGCTTTGCTGGTCTTGTTTTACCATTGTCGAAATGTCTTGTAAACCGGGATTCCGAGACTGATCGGGTCTTTCCGGGGGAAGGTTTATCCTTCGTTGACCGTGAGAGCTTATGATGGGCTAAGTTGGGACACCCCTGCAGGGTATTATCTTTCGAAAGCCGTGCCCGCGGTTATGAGGCAGATGGGAATTTGTTAATGTCCGGTTGTAGAGAACTTGTCACTTGACTTATTTAAAATACATCAACTATGTGTGTAGCTGTGATGGTCTCTTCTCGGCGGAGTCCGGGGAGTGAACACGGTTTGAGTTATGAATGACGTAAGTAGGAGTTCAGGATCACTTCTTGGTCATTACTAGATGACGACCGTTCCGTTGCTTCTCTCCTCGCTCTCATTTGCGTTTGTTAGCCACCATATATGCTTAGTGTCTGCTGCAGCTCCACCTCATTACACCACCCTTTCCTATAAGCTTAAATAGTCTTGATCTCGCGGGTGTGAGATTGCTGAGTCCTCGTGACTCACAGATTCTACCAAAACAGTTGCAGGTGCCGACGATGCCAGTGCAGATGATGGGATCGATCTCAAGTCGGAGTTTGATGAGGAACGTGGTCGTTACTATGTGTCTTTTCCTGATGATCAGTAGTGGAGCCCAGTTGGGACGATCGGGGATCTAGCATTTGGGGTTATCTTATTTTCATTTGGATCTTGACCGTAGTCGGTCTATGTGTGTAATTTGGATGATGTATGAATTATATTTATGTATTGTGTGAAGTGGCGATTGTAAGCCAACTCTTTATCCCATTCTTGTTCATTACATGGGATTGTGTGAAGATGACCCTTCTTGCGACAAAACCACTATGCGGTTATGCCTCTAAGTCGTGCCTCGACACGTGGGAGATATAGCCGCATCGTGGGCGTTACAAGTTGGTAATCAGAGCCATCCCCGACTTAGGAGCCCCCTGCTTGATCAAATCGCTGGCGTTGTTGAGTCTAGAACAAAAATGTTTTGAGTCTTAGGATTATATATCGGAGAGTAGGATTATTTTTACTCCTTAGTCCCTTCGTCGCTCTGGTGAGGTCTCCTGTCGTAGAAGTTTTGACTCTTCTCTCCTCAAATTTCACTAAAAAAAAATTTTAGGATCACGCGGGTATCTTGGAATCGTTCTGATGGTTTTGTGACGAGAACATTGTTCTTGGTGCCTCCTGACATTTAGGGGTTGTGGCAGTGTCCCGGGGAGTTGAGCTCCGAGGTGTTGTCGTCACAATTTTATCGTTGCAGTTCTGGAATACCTGAGTTTCGCCGACATCGAAATCTCTTTTATGCAGTTGTTGGTGAGATCACCTCGACGCCACCCAGTACTGGGGCGGGAGTTCGGGAGTATTGCCATAACTCCTATAACGGATGCTTTTCGAAGGTTGAGGTAAACGATTTCCGAAGGTTTCTTGGTTATGTGTTGACGGATGGATACAACTGGATCTAGGGATTGCTAGTTTGGGTGATATATTTTGTGTCCCTTGTATCCCCAACACCAGATTGCATAACCAGAAAGTTTCGGGAGTTTATAAGTGGGAATTCAAGTAGCCTTAGGATATCTTTCCGACAGACGCATGATATGAGATTGGGGTTCGACGTCTAGTGGTCCGCCTATACACGGTTGGTTTTACAGTGGTCTCGTAGTGTCTTAAAGAGTCCTTGGCTATGCCGACTCGGGGACGCTTCGTATGTCATGTGCACAGCCTTGTACATGATGGTGCTGTACGATTGAGCCCGTGTAGGCCCCACCACAAAAACTTCGGACGAAATCTCTATCATATGTTTGTTCCGGCTTATTCTGCAAGCCAATACTTTGTTTTGTTTTCAATTGTGGTATTCGAGTTGCTTCGAAGGCATATGTTGATTTCATATCTTTTTCAAGTGGCTTCTCAACTTATGGAAGTGTGATGATTTACTACGGAATTCATTCGTTCATCTTCGTTCGAATGTTTATTGTGAAGACTATATGTTGCAAGTTCTATCCGTTGATTCTACTTATCTATTTGTCTATCAAGATGCTAACGGATGTCACCCTCTTCAGGATGGCTCGACCAACGGGTCAGAATCCGGATCGCATTGAAGGGAGTCAGGCAAACCCTCCGCCACCACCTCCGCCTCCGGAGGCATGGCAAGCTATCATGGCAGCCACCAACGCCAATGCTCAGATGATTCTGCAACTCTTGCAAGAACGCACCCAAGGGCAAGGCAATCAAGGAAATCAAGGTCAAGGCAACAATCAGCCTCACTTCGCTACCCTCAACCAGTTTCTCGCAAATCAGCCCAAGTCTTTCAGCTACTGTGCCGAGGCCACGGATGCCGATGATTGGCTCATGGACATCAACAAGCATTTTGAATGTAGCAATGTCAAGCCTGAGGACTATGTCAAGTTCGCTTATTTTCAACTCAAGGACCAAGCTACTGATTGGTTTCAGCAATACAAAGATTCCAGAGGAGGTCGTGTGATCACTTGGACTGACTTCTGTCGGGACTTCAAAGCGCACCACATTCCACAAAGTGTTGTTGAGAGCAAGCGTGAGGAATTCCGCAATCTCAAGCAAGGCAACATGTCTGTGTATCAATTCAACATCCAGTTTTAGAAACTTGCTCGCTTCGCTAAACAAGATGTTCCTGATGAAAAGAGCATGATCTATCACTTCAGAGGTGGCTTTAGAGAGGATCTGCAGTTAGCTCTCGTTCTTGTTGAGCCTACTCAGTTTGATCAATTCTACAATATGGCACTGAAGCAAGAGGCTGCTCAGCTCAAGTGTGAGGCTTCTAAGAAGAGAGTCAGAGATGCAGTTCAGTCTTATTCTTCCTCACTTATCGCAGGTAAGCAACAGAAGTTCTGGTTGCCTCCTCCTCCTCCGTTTCGTCAGCCTTACCAGCAGAAGAACAAAGGTGGCCATGGTTCTTCCAACTCTTCCAACTTGGGCTATCAGAACAAGTCTCAGAATCAAGCTCCAAAGTCCAATCCTCCTTATCACCGTCCACTCTCAGAGGTGACTTGCAACAAGTGTCAGTAGAAAGGTCACTATGCTAACAAGTGCTTCAACCAAAGGCGTCTTCCGCCTCCTCCTCCTGTCAGATCTTCCAGCAATGCAGTGGTCAAGCATAATCCAAAGTCTGCAAAGGTGAACATGATGAATGCAGCTCAAGCGGAGGAATCTACTGATGTGATAGTGGGTAATCTTCCTGTTAATGATATTCCTGCAAAAGTCTTGTTTGATACTGGTGCATCTATTTCTTTCATATCAAGACCTTTTGCATCCATGAACAATTTGCATACTGTTGGTTTGCCTAGACCGTTAGCAGTTGTCTCTCCGGGCAAACGCATGAATGCAAGCTCCATGGTTCCGGATGTTTCCATCAAGATGGGAAACTATAAATTTCTGTCTTCTCCAGTTGTTCTTGGTGACTCGGATATTGATCTTATTCTCGGGATGGACTGGATTTCTAAGCACAAAGCTCAGCTTGATTGTGCTGCCAGGGAAATTCAATTGACACACTCTTCTGAGGATGTGATTATTTATGCCGCTTGTGATGAAACCATTCAGTTATTTTCTCTCAATGAGAAGGGCGAATTGAATGCCATCTCTCAAATTCCAGTCGTTTGTGAGTATCAAGATGTCTTTCCAGAAGAGCTTCCGGGTATGCCTCCTCACCGGCCAGTTGAGTTCGTTATCGATCTTGAGCCTGGCACTGAACCCGTTTGCAAGCATCCATACAAGCTTGGACCCAACGAGCTGAAGGAATTGAAGAAACAGCTCGATGAACAAGAGCGTCTAGGTTTGATCAGACCGAGTTCATCTCCATGGGGTTGTGGTGTTCTTTTTGTAAAGAAGAAGGATGGCACAGACCGACTTTGTGTCGACTACCGTCCATTGAACAAGAAGACAGTCAAGAACAAGTATCCACTTCCCAACATCAATGAGCTATTCGAGCAACTCAAAGGTGCCAAAGTATTCTCCAAGCTTGACCTTCGTATGGGTTATCATCAGATTCGCATTCGTGAAGAAGATATTCCCAAGACAGCATTCAGAACAAGCTTTGGTTCTTATGAATATACTGTCGTGTCTTTCGGCCTTGTCAATGCTCCTCCAGTATTCTCTCGGATGATGAATTTCATCTTCAACCCCTATACCAATGAATTTGTTCTGGTGTATCTCGATGATATCTTGGACTTTTCCAAGAATAAGAAGGATCATGCCAAACATTTGCGATTGGTGCTCGACAAGCTCAGAGAGTATCAATTCTATGCGAAGTTCTCTAAATGTGAGTTTTGGCTTGATGAAGTTCTTTTCCTTGGTCACATCATCTCTGCCAAGGGCATCGCTGTTAATCCCGAGAAGGTGTCCGCAATTGTGAATTGGGAACCTCCTCAGAATGTCAAGCAGCTCCGCAGTTTTCTTGGTCTTGCAAGCTATTGCCGAAGATTCGAGAATTTCTCTAAGATTGCAAAGCCTCTTTCCAACCTCCTCCAGAAGCATGTGAAGTATATTTGGTCTCCTGAGTGTGACGTTGCTTTCAACACTCTCAAAGAGAAACTAGTCACATCTCCTGTCTTAACTCCTCCTGATGAATCCAAGCCATTTGAAGTTTTCTGTGATGCTTCTCTCCAAGGTCTCGGTGTTGTGTTAATGCAAGAGAAGAAAGTTGTGGCCTATACCTCACGTTAGTTGAAGCCCAATGAGAAGAACTACCCCACTCACGATCTTGAGTTGGCGGCAGTTGTCCATGCATTAATAATGTGGAGACATCTCTTGTTGGGAAGACAAGTGGACATTTTCACCGATCACAAGAGTCTCAAGTACATCTTCACTCAGCCCAACCTCAACCTAAGGCAGACTCGATGGGTCGAAATGATTCAAGAGTACAATCCGAGTATTGAATATACTCCAGGCAAGGCCAATGTCATTGTAGATGCTTTAAGCAGGAAGGCTTATTGCAACAGCTTAATTCTCAAGCCATTCCAACCGGATCTTTGTGAAGCTTTCTGCAAGCTGAATCTCCAAGTTGTTCCTCAAGGCTTTCTTGCCAACCTCATAGTCTCTCCTACTTTGGAAGATCAAATTCATGAGGCACAACTTCTTGATGCCATGGTGAAGAAGGTGAAACGTGGTATCGACAAGGGTCTTCCCAAATACAAGTGCTATCGCATTGATGACAGAGACACTTTATTCTTCGAGGACCGGATTGTGGTTCCTAAAGGTGATCTAAGGAAAGTCATTATGAATGAGGCGCACAATTCTCTTCTTTCCATTCATCCTGGAAGTACGAAGATGTACCATGACCTCAAGCAGTCGTATTGGTGGACTCGAATGAAGCGAGAAATCGCTCAATTCGTGCATGAATGTGATGTCTGTCGAAGAGTGAAAGCAGAACACCAACGACCAGCTGGTCTCCTCCAACCTCTTGCTATCCCAGAATGGAAGTTTGATCATATCGAAATGGACTTCGTGACTGGATTTCCAAAGTCCAAGCGCGGAAATGATGCTATCTTCGTTGTCATCGACAAGCTTTCTAAAGTGGCTCATTTCCTTCCAATCAAAGAATCCATCACAGCAGCTCAGTTGGCAGAGCTATACACCTCCAGGATTGTCTCCTTGCACGGCATTCCACAATTGATTTCTTCAGATCGTGGAAGCATCTTCACCTCTAAGTTCTGGGACTCCTTCCAGAAGGCCATGGGCACAAACATTCGCTTCAGCACAGCTTTCCATCCTCAAACTAGTGGCCAAGTCGAGCGAGTTAATCAAATTCTTGAAGATATGCTCAGGGCTTGTGTCATTTCCTTTGGCATGAAATGGGAAGATTGTCTTCCATATGCTGAATTCTCCTACAACAACAGCTTCCAAGCGAGTTCGGGCAAGGCCCCATTCGAGATTCTCTATGGCAGAAAGTGTCGTACTCCTCTCAATTGGTCAGAGACTGGTGAACGCCAACTTCTTGGCAATGACTTAATCACTGAAGCTGAAGAAATGTGTAAAGTCATCCGTGATAATCTCAAAGCCGCGCAATCGCGCCAGAAGAGTTTCTATGATAGTAAGCACCGTGATGTGGCTTTCGAGATCGGAGACCATGTCTACCTCCGTGTCTCTCCAATGAAAGGCACTCGTCGCTTCGGTATCAAAGGGAAGCTTGCCCCTAGATACGTGGGTCCTTTCAAGATCATTGGGAAAAGAGGCGACCTCGCCTATCAACTTGAGCTTCCTTCCAACTTCGCGAACGTGCACGATGTGTTCCACGTGTCACAGCTTCGCAAGTGCTTCAAGACGCCCGAGCGCACCATCAACTTCGAAGAGATTGACCTCCAAGAAGATCTGTCTTCTCATGAGCACCCCGTTGCTATTCTTGAAGAAACTGAGCGCAAGACTCGCAACAAGTCAATCAAATTCCTGAAAGTGAAGTGGTCGCACCATTCTGACCGGGAAGCCACCTGGGAACGCGAGGACCACCTCCGTTCCGAACATCCGGAGTTCTTTCAGTCCTAGATCTCGGGACGAGATCCTCTCGTAGTGGTGGAGTGTTGTAACACCCCGGATGTAACTTTCCATATTTGTAACTACAACTCTTGCCATTTTCGGCCTTGTGTTATGATATTCCCTTCGTGGTCGGGTTTTGTCTTTCGTTTTGCTTTTTGTTCATGTCATGCATTTCATATCATGTCATCATGTGCATTGCATTTGCATACGTGTTCGTCACATGCATCCGAACATTTTCCCCGTTGTCCGTTTTGCAATCCGGCGCTCCCATCTCCTCCGGCGCACCCCTCTTATTTTCTTTCGTGAGCGGGTGTCAAACTTTCTCGAAATGGACCGAGGTTTGTCAAGTGGCCTTGGTATACTACCGGGAGACAACCGGTCAAGTTTCGTTCCATTTGGAGGTCGTTTGGTACTCCAACGGTTAACCGGGCAACCGCAAAGTCCTTCTGTGTGTTGCAGCAAACCCCCCTCTCTAAACAGCCCAAAACCCACCAAAATCTCTTCCATGCTGTAGGTCGTTCGATCACGATCGTGTGGGCGAAAACCGCACCTCATTTGGACTCTCCTAGCTCCCTCTACCTATAAATAGGCATCTCTCCCGAAATACACTCGCAGTCCAACCCTAACCCTATCCCTCCGCGCCGACGGACACGTCCGCCGCCGGCCGGACAAAAATCGCGCCGCCGCGCTGGACCAATGCAGCGCCGCCACGTCCCGCGCCCGCGCTCGCCCGCCGCCTCCCGCGCCCGCGCCGCCGCCGCCTTGCCGCTCGCCACCGGCCGCCGCGCCCGAGCGCCGCCGCCTCCGCGCCGTCGCCCCTCCGGCCACCGTCCTCCCCTCGTCGCCCCTCCTCCTCGTCCCCGCTGCCGTCTCCGGCGCCGCTCCGGCGAGCCGCCTCGGGAGCCCGAGCCCTCGATCCCGATCCAGTCAACAAGTTTTTTTGCATTTTCATATTATATACCCCTGTTCATCATGGCATAACTCTCTGCATATAGCTCCGTTTCACGCGTGCAATATATCGAAATGTTCATCTCGTGATGCTCTACATTTTGTTCAATTGCACCCTGTTCATTAAAGGCCATCTTGATGCCCAAATCTCTTGTGCAAGAGTGCAAGTTGCTGTTATCTGCTGTTATTTGGCAGAACCTGGAGATTTGTTATTTTTGTATCATTTAATCTGTGCATCTTATGGGCATGAGCTCTACATGTGTTTTTTTGTATGCCATGCCATCTTTCCAAGGGTGTATGCCATGTATTTTGTGATCTCTGTGGTGACTAGCACAAGCATGCAAACTAGGCCCCGTAATGTTTCTGATTTCAGGGACTTAGCATTTTCTCCAAGTCTGTCTGCTGTTATTTTGTTGCCATGTAAACTTGATACTACAGAGAGATCCATGCATATTTTGGAGATGTTCAGTAAGGATGTTTTGTAGATATTGTTGTAATTGATCCATTCCTGCCTTTTTGTGCAATTATGGAGTGTCCTAGGATGACTCAATCTTGCTCTACTTTTGCTATAAAATATTTCTGGCAGATTCTTAACATTATATTCATTTTTGCCAAGCTTGTTGTAGTTGATCCATACTTGCTATGCTTTTGTTCTTGTCATGGATAGCTTCATAAACATGCCATCTTACTGTAGGTATGCTTGTTTTGTCATGCATTGCTTTGTGGTGAGTGCATTAAGCTCACCAAGATGCCTTCATATTATTGTTTCTGCCATGCTCTGTTTTCTGCTAAGTCTGAAACCTGATAGCGAAACTTGCTATGTTTACATGCTTGCCATCATATCTTCTGGTCCTTTTTTGCTTATGGTCAGTAAGGGACTCTTGTCATCTGCATTTAGTAGAACACTTCCATGCCTTGTTTATCTATGTTAAGTTCCTTTAGCATGTTGAATTCGTGCTCTGAACATTGCTACCTGATGCTGTTTTCTGCCATGTCCAGTAATTTCACCAAGTCTGTGAACCTGTTATCTTTTGCACTTTTGCCATGCTTGTTTGAGCTTGTTATGTTGTGATATAGCCGTAGCTCAGTGTTCATCTTTTGTCAAGCATCTCCTGTAGATTGCTGCCATGTGCTTTGTTGCTATGTTGGAGCGCTGTAGCATTTTTACTTGTTGCATTCTAACTGCTATCATGCTGTTAATCGCAGTTTCGTGTCATTCTTGTTTTGCTTGCCATTTGCAAACCGTGCATCCGTTTCCGGTGATCTTTATATCGATTTCAACCGAAATCATCTCATCTTTCCACTGGCATGCTTGGGTTGCCAATTTACTGCCTTGATCATCATTTTCCTTCCGGAGCACGCATATGCATCGCATATCATATCTCGCATATCATACATGTTTTGCATCATGTTGCTTGTGCATTTCTCGTGATTGATTGTGGTTCCGTTGCTTGTGTTCTTGTCTTGGGTAGAGCCGGGAGACAAGTTCGTGAATGAGGAACCTGTTGAGTACGCTTACGAGGATCAAGCTTTCGACAACTCTGAGAACCTTGCAGGCAAGATGACCACCCCTCGAAATCACTTCTATCTTTGCTTTGCTAGTTGTTCGCTCTATTGCCATGCTGCGCTACCTACCACTTGTTATATCATGTCTCCCATATTGCCATGTCAGCCTCTAACCATCCTTTCCTAGCAAACCGTTGTTTGGCTAAGTTACCGCTTTTGCTCAGCCCTTCTTATAGCGTTGCTAGTTGCAGGTGAAGTTGAAGTTTGTTCCATGTCGGAACATGGATATGTTGCGATATCACAATATCTCTTATTATATTAATGCATCTATATATTTTGGTAAAGGGTGGAAGGATCGGCCTTATGCCTGGTGTTTTGTTCCACTCTTGCCGCCCTAGTTTCTGTCATACCGGTATTATGTTCCTTGAGTTTGCGTTCTTGACGCGGTTGGGTGATTTATGGGACCCCCTTGACAGTTCGCCTTGAATAAAACTCCTCCAGCAAGACCCAACTTTGGTTTTACCATTTGCCACCTAAGCCTTTTCCCCCGGCTTTTCGCGAGCTCGAGGGTCATCTTTATTTAAACCCCCGGGCCAGTGTTCCTCTGAGTATTGGTCCAACCTGTCAGTCCCGGTGGCCACCAGGGGCAACTCTGGTCTGGCCTACCGGAAGCTTCGACAATCCGGTGTGCCCTGCGAACGAGATATGTGCAGCTCCTATCGGGATTTATCGGCACATTCGGGTGGCTTTGCTGGTCTTGTTTTACCATTGTCGAAATGTCTTGTAAACCGGGATTCCGAGACTGATCGGGTCTTTCCGGGAGAAGGTTTATCCTTCGTTGACCGTGAGAGCTTATGATGGGCTAAGTTGGGACACCCCTGCAGGGTATTATCTTTCGAAAGCCGTGCCCGCGGTTATGAGGCAGATGGGAATTTGTTAATGTCTGGTTGTAGAGAAGTTGTCACTTGACTTATTTAAAATACATCAACTGTGTGTGTAGCCGTGATGGTCTCTTCTCGGTGGAGTCCGGGGAGTGAACACGGTTTGAGTTATGAATGACGTAAGTAGGAGTTCAGGATCACTTCTTGGTCATTACTAGATGACGACCGTTCCGTTGCTTCTCTCCTCGCTCTCATTTGCGTTTGTTAGCCACGATATATGCTTAGTGTCTGCTGCTGCTCCACCTCATTACACCACCCTTTCCTATAAGCTTAAATAGTCTTGATCTCGCGGGTGTGAGATTGCTGAGTCCTCGTGACTCATAGATTCTACCGAAACAATTGCAGGTGCCGACGATGCCAGTGCAGATGATGGGATCGATCTCAAGTGGGAGTTCGATGAGGAACGTGGTCATTACTATGTGTCTTTTCCTAATGATCAGTAGTGGAGCCCAGTTGGGACGATCGGGGATCTAGCATTTGGGGTTATCTTATTTTCATTTGGATCTTGACCGTAGTCGGTCTATGTGTGTAATTTGGATGATGTATGAATTATATTTATGTATTGTGTGAAGTGGAGATTGTAAGCCAACTCTTTATCCCATTCTTGTTCATTACATGGATTGTGTGAAGATGACCCTTCTTGCGACAAAACCACTATGCGGTTATGCCTCTAAGTCGTGCCTCGACACGTGGGAGATATAGCCGCATCGTGGGCGTTAAAGTGGCGGAGGAACACAGGCGGCGGGGGCCGGTGGTCCGGCCGGCCGCCCGTGCGGTGTTCTGTATGGGAAGAATCAGAGATGAGGAAGAAGAAGGGTTAGGAGACGTAGGATCTTCATCCAACCGCCTGAAATAGTCGAGAGACAGCTGGGAGTTGCATTCTAAATGCGCTCTGGTTCATCATGTGTGGGCACTGCGCAACCAACATTTTATTATCCAAAATCTGCTTGCTCTTCTTTACCATTTTCCTCTTCCGTTCTTCCTTAATATGTACTCTCTCCGTTCCTAAATACAAGTCTCTGTATAGATTCCACCATGGACTACATATGGAGCAAAATGAGTGAATCTACACTCTAAAATGTATCTGGATACATCTGTATGTGATCCATAGTGGAAATCTCTACCAAGACTTATATTTTGGAACGGAGGGAGTATGATAGTAGTACAGTATGTTCCTTGTACTGAAGATGAGCAGGGACATTTGCAGTGTAGAGGTCTATACAGTCGGTTGTGATGGACACTTTGAGCCTCTTTGATTCGTAGGATCTTGTAAACATAGGAATAGGATTTGTAGTGGCCTGCCCACTTGAATCCTATAAGAATAGCAAGGAAATGCGCGGAGTTGTGTCGCCTTTGAGAGTTACACTGATATTAACAGTACCGCACCTTCACTTGAAGAGAGCTGGTATCCGAAGCCTTTCTAGCCGTACCGGCAATACTAGCACATATATTCCAGCAAGTTCCACTTTGCTGATTTTACTCTGATGCTTAAGGTTTTCCCGTTATATCTACACTATGATCTGTGTAGCTGCTTTGTGTCGCACTAGCAGCAGTCCACTCTTGAAGCTAAACACTGCAATGACTTACAAAATTGGCACCAAGACATTGAGTGCCATTCTGGATGCAATGAAACTCATAAGCTCCCCACCTGTTGATTCTTGTTCAGAATATGATCCTAATGACTATTCTAACCTCGAGGAGTCAAAGGCAGATGGCCTGTCCTGTTCACCCATCAAGGTGCCTGTTCTAATTTGGCAATGTTTTATTGATTGCGGGTATCTTGCATATGTTGTCTTGCATTTCTTTTACTTTGTTGCACCGCCATCTGCTTAGTTTACTCATCATATATGTCGAGATGCCATGCCCATCCATTATCAATACATATTCCATCTGTCATCATACCATGTTTTTCCACTCAAATGCTATTCTTGTGCATCAGACATCAAAAAGGAAGAGGGTGATTGCCGAACCTGAAGGAGCACCAGCAAAGTCCTTGAAAAACGTGGTGGTGCCGGAGAAATCAGACAGCACCCCACTTATATTGGCTGTACAACCAGTGACACAAAACGTAGGACCGACTCCAGCAGACTGTACCCATACTTCACTGGCCACACCACTAGCCCCACCACACAGGACCTGCACTCCAGCAAAAGGTATACCGATTTCATTTGCCATAGCACCAGCTGTACCACAGAAAAATCCCACTCCAGCAAAAAGTACAGCAAGTCCACCGGCCGAAGACCTATCCCAACTGCAGAGACGGCCAATTCCTGCAGATTGGAACCCCATTCCATTTATTCCTAGTTTAAAAGACAATGCTTTCAATGTTGTTAGGGACTACGTGCATATATTCCCATCATGGGAAGATTATTGTGAAGACAAACACCATTTTCACATCTTCCTGTCCAACTTACGTGTAAGTGCTATTATTCATGGTTATTATTTTCCTGTTTTCTGCTGACATAACGCATCAATGATTTACATTACATTGTTGTAACTAGGCAAGGGTCAATCTGGATAGTCATGACGAGCAAAGCTTGCTTTTGCTTTTCAAGGAAGCATTGCAGCACTATTGGTGTTACCTGAGGAAATCACACTTTGATGGCAAGTCTATAAATGAATTTCCGGTGAAGTCTCCTGTGCTAAATTTGGAAGACATTGAATGGAAAAACCTTGTTATGCACTGGTCTCGTTCCCAGGATGAGGTACTGTCTATGAAATCACATGACAATTTGAACTTCTACTTTTCCGCATGTGCCTTACGGATCTTTTTTGCAGGAAATCTGCTCGAAGAAGAATTCCGGTTTGACAAGAACGAGAGGATATCGCAAATATGCTGCCCGCTGCTTTGCTCTTGTTAGTACCTGTTGTCCTGTATCACTGTACTTGCATACATACCTGGTTCATTATGTGACAGCAATATGCATGATAGCTTGCTTATCAATTGTTCGCTCCAAATTATATGATCTGTATGAATGGTTACATTAGTGTAGAATATATCCAATGCCAATGTTTTTTTAGCTCTGCATTGTTCTTGTAAGTACATGATGTCCTTTATCAGTGTACTTATAATGACAGGTAGTTGTTCATGTACCATCACTCTGCAGCTTATTTTCCTTTGCCCTCCATTTTCTACACATCAGATCTATATTTACTCTTACCATAAGGTCGGTACTGAAGAAGTTTAGCTCTGCATTGCTCTTGGCTGTACCTTTTGCCTGTATCACTGCACTTACATTTATAGCTACTTGGTTATGTAGCATCACTCTTCATCTTATCTTAAATATTCTCCATTTTTTTGTATATTATCACATCTATATTTACTCTTAACAAAATGTAGAATAAAGGCAATGCTTTTGAAGAAGATTATGTGGTAAACTTCTTGAATTGCCCCCCCCCCCATCAGCATGGACAAGGCCTTTATAGAGCCTGTCTTCACCAATAATGTAAGTTTTTCCAACTCAAGCCTTCAAACTTTGTTGTATATATTTGGTTAGGCATGACTGCAACAGCTGTTTATTTTTGGTGTTTGCATCAAATTCCTTGTTTAAAGTTTATTATGTACTTCATAAACAAAAGTTTTTCCTTTCTCAATTTAAGTTTTCAGTTGTACAACCAAGTTTCTTCTTCATACCATGTAAATTAAACTATACAGAGCAAGTGATCTTCTTTTGCACTGCATGTATGCTTCTATTCTTCATCCGTAATCCAGTGGTGTGGTGAACCTACCCACTACAGCACAATGTCATATTATGCAATGTCTTAACTATGAACAATGTCATATCATTCTACTATTATCTAAACTGTCTCTTTATTTGCCAATCTGAAATGGTATAAATTGACAGCACACTAACCATTGATACTTATGAGTTCTTGATCTGTAATCCAGTGGTGTCGTGAAGCTGCCAACTCCTTCACAATGTCATTTCCTGCCATGTCTTGACCTGAACAATACCATATTGTGTTAATGCAATTTTAAACTATGTCACTTTATTCGTCAGTAAGAAATGTGATGAATTGTCAGCACTGATACTTTTATGTGCAAAACCTGTCATCTGTCTGCTTGTTTATCTTTCAGAGTGAGGAAGATATAAGTGTTGAACAAGCGCAGTCTCATCATCTTGCTCAGCTGCTTGCGCTGCAGCTCCCCAGCAGGGCTAAACTTTCTTGAACTCTATTGAAGTGCTGTCGGTTTTGTATATAATTTTGCCGGCGTGTTTATTTGCACTGGTGGCGATCTTTGATGCCCAGTGTATGTAATCTGCTACCTGCTTGTGCTTTATTATCATAGTGGCAAACTTTGATGCCCAGTGGATGTAATATGCCATAATTTCTTTACTGTATAGTCTAGGTTTTTTCATATTCACGATGCTGCAGTTATTTTACTGTATATATATCCTGTCTTCGCAGTGAACCGGCCAAACCATAAAATTACGGTACATAATCGGGCCGTCATGCAATCACGATGTAGGTTGGGCCCGAAACGTGCGAACAGCTCATGGGCCGGCAGCAGCCCGAAAGGAACCCCAGCCCATGATTGTGCGAATCAAATCACGGGCTTTTAACAGGCCAAAATTGTCTTGGTCCTTGTTTGGCCCAATCAGATATCGGCTGCGAGCAGGCCGGATGCAAACCGGGCCGTAGTTAGGCCAAACTATATGACGGGCTTTTAACAGGCCGAAATTAATATAGGGCTGAAATGTTAAACGGGCCCTTAACAGGCCAAAACTAATATCAGGCCGAATTACTAAGTGGGCCTTTAGCAAGTGAGCCCAAAAGCATAGTGTCCAATTGACGGGCCGAATCTGATATGGGCCATAATTGAGCCCAAAGCCTCTTAAAGGGCCAGACCTGATCTGGGGCGTAATTTGGCCCAGAACGTGGTAGGCTTTTAACGGGCCAGATCTCATATGGGCCACTATTAGGCCCGGAGCATGGCAGGCCATTAATGGACCGGATCAAATATGGGCCGGCATTTGGCCCAAAACATGGCAGCCAGTTAATGGGCCGGCCTACTAGGGTCCTCAAAATCTTGTGGGCCTATAGCTGGGCCGACCCATTAATATCGGCGAAATCTCGTGGGCCTTTAGCTGGGCCGGCCCATTATGATCCGCAAGAATCTTGTGGGCCTTTACCTGGGCCGGCCCATTATGGCACATAAAAATCTTGTGGGCCTTTACCTGGGTCGGCCCATTATGGCCCGCAAAATCTTGTGGGCCTTTAGCTGGGCCAGCCCATTATGGTCCGCAAAATCTCATGGGCCTTTAGCTGGGCCGGCCCATTATAGTCCGCAAAATCTTGTGGGCCTTCAGTTGGGCCGGCTCATTTAAACTTGATGGGCCGGTCCACGTGTCAACATATCATAGGCGCGTCGCGCCCATTGGATGAGTGACACCTGTGCCAATGCGGACCTGACACGTGTCTCTTCCAGCCAATGATGATTTTACACGTGGAAAATCCCCATTGGTCGGGGCTGTTAACGGGTTATCGGATCCAAAACCCGACCCGATAGCTTAACGGCATTCCGTTACGATGGATGCCACGTGTCGGTCACCCTTGACGAAAGCACTTCTGTGACGCGCGATTTATCGTCATGGAAGTGGACACTTCCGTGATGATAATTTTGGTAATGTCATGGAACACTTCTACGACAGCACAGGTATGACTATCTTGATTCTGTCATAAATTTGTCATGGATGTACATGCATGACAAAAAACGCGACCTACTGTGACAAACACGTATCATCACGGAAGTGTATTTTTTTTGTAGTGTTAAGAAGAAGACTGGCGCGGATGGTGATGTGACCGTCTATAAGGCTCGGCTTGTCGCTAAGGGTTATCGACAAGTTCAAGGGGTTGACTATGATGAGACCTTCTCACCCACAGCGAAGCTGAAGTCCGTCCGAATCATGTTAGCAATTGCCGCATTCGATGATTATGAGATCTGGCAAATGGACGTCAAAACGGCATTCCTTAACGGTTTCCTTAAGGAAGAATTGTATATGATGCTGCCGGAAGGTTTTGTCAATCCTAAGAATGCTGACAAGGTATGCAAGCTCCAGTGCTCCATCTATGGGCTGGTGCAAGCATCTCGGAGTTGGAACATTCGCTTTGATGAAATGATCAAAGCGTTTGGGTTTATACAGACTTATGGAGAAGCCTGTATTTACAAGAAAGTGAGTGGGAGCTCTGTAGCATTTCTCATATTATATGTGGATGACATACTATTGATGGGAAATGATATAGAACTTTTGAAAAGCATAAAGGCCTACTTGAATAAGTGTTTTTCAATGAAGGACCTTACAGAAGATGCTTACATATTGGGCATCAAGATCTATAGAGATAGATCGAGATGCCTCATTGGTCTTTCACAAAGCACATACCTTGACAAGATATTGAAGAAGCTCAATATGGATCAGTACAAGAAGGGGTTCTTGCCTGCATTGCAAGGTGTGAGATTGAGCACAGCTCAACGCCCGACCTCGGTAGAAGAAAGAAAAAGGATGAGTGTCATCCCCTATGCCTCGGCCATAGGCTCTATTATGTATGCCATGTTGTGTACCAGACCTGATGTGAACCTTGCCATGAGTTTGGTAGGGAGGTACCAAAGTGATCGCGGTATGGAACACTGGACATCAGTCAAGAATATCCTGAAGTACCTGAAAAGGACTAAGGATATGTTTCTCGTTTATGGAGGTGACGAAGAGCTCGTCGTAAAGGGTTACGTCGATGCTAGCTCCGACACAGATCTGGATGACTCCAAGTCACAAACCGGATATGTGTATATTTTGAATGGTGGGGCAGTCAGCTGGTGCAGTTGCAAGCAAAGCGTCGTGGCGGGATCTACACGTGAAGCGGAGTACATAGCTGCTTCGGAAGCAGCTCAGGAAGGATTCTGGATGAAGGAGTTTATCACCGACCTAGGAGTGAATCCCAATGCGTCGGGCCCGATGACTCTCTTCTATGACAACACTGGAGCTATTGCCATTGCCAAGGAGCCTAGGTTTCACAAGAAAACCAAGCACATCAAGCGCCGCTTTAACTCCATTCGTGAATATATTCAAGATGAAGACATATATATTTGTAAAGTACATACGGATCTGAATGTCGCAGATCCGTTGACTAAACCTATTTCACGAGCAAAACATGATCAACACCAGAACTCTATGGGTGTTCGATTCATCACAATGTAACTAGATTATTGACTCTAGTGCAAGTGGGAGACTGTTGGAAATATGCCCTAGAGGCAATAATAAAGTGGTTATTATTATATTTCCTTGTTCGTGATAATTGTCTATTGTTCATGCTATAATTGTATTAATCAGAAACCGTAATACATGTGTGAATACATAGACCACGACATGTCCCTAGTAAGCCTCTACACTGGTACGCGTCGGTGCTATACAAACGGTATTTAACCCCTTTCCGCGATGGCATTTGGAACCGTCGCCATGTGAGTGTGGGCGATAGGGGGGTCCTTCCCACACGACCTAGAAATCGTCGGGGATAGGCCCTCCTGGGACACAGGTTGGGGTCGTGTGCGATCGGGCGAGGCATTGAAACACAATCATTTCCGTAGGTATGTACATTCCACACGATGAATCCCAGAAAAATATTTCCGTAGGTATGTACATCCCACACGATGAATCCCAGAAAAACATTTCTGTAGGTATGTATATCATACACAGTCAATCCAAGGAATACATTTTTGTTCTTATGTACATCCCACACAGTCAATCAAGGGAAAATGTTTCCATTCGTATGTATATCACACACAGTCAATCCAAGGAATATGTTTCCGTTCTTATGTACATCTCACACAGTCAATCCAGGGAAAACATTTCCTTTCATATGTACATCCCACACAGTTTTATGTGTAGGCTCGTGTGTGAAAGGTGTTACTATCACACACGCTCTGCCTTGGTTAACTGTTTGCTTTTATCAACTACATCACACACGATTTGATGAAGAAAACTGTGTGGCATTGGGCTATCCATCACAAGCGCTTTTACTGCTAGAACCGTTTGCAAAGTTCCATGACACATTTAGCAGGTTTATTAGTTTACAATTAATAATTCTAGTATTACGCAAATTCACATTTCATATCGAACAGTTGTTTGCCAATTTCATATCACACACATAAATATATTATAACATCTCAGTGCGATAGCTACATGAAAACAGCAGAGTCCAACATATAGCTATGTCAACTTCATAAGAACAATATATTCATTTCCCTAATCGAGATCATCCAGGCTCGTCTTATACACCTCTGCTTTCAGTTCAGTAAGAACCTGTTTTGCACGGGCCAACTGGGAAAGTGCCTCCTCCTTTGCTAACACCATCTGAGCAAAGTCTGATTTAAAAAAATCTGAGCTCATTCTCCACCTTCAACCTTTTATCCCACATCTTCAAATATTCTTCAGCGTTGACAACAGTTTCTCTAAGCCTACGTCTGTTCTCTTCCTCATACATGCTCCAGAGCTTCGCTAGGCACATCGATCTTCAAAGACTGTGGCCACTCTTGATCAATCCGCTCCAAGTAAGAACACTTCCATTCATCCTATAATATTTAAAACTAGATCAGTAACAATTGTAGGGGAAATGGGTTTATAGCAACATAAAAAATCACCAATGCTTATTTTGAAAAACTGAAGAAACATGTTAATTATGACATATCTTCTCAAAAAGATCAATGTGCAAATGAATTAATTGCTACCGAGGCAACAACCAAATTCTGGAACATCAGAAGCTATAATTAACTACAACAACGCTACAAGTTCTTACTCATGTACAATAAATAACAAATTGAACATTTTATGAGGAAGGTAAATATAACTGCAACAACATAGCGACAGTGTTTGGATGACAGCAAATTGATACTAACAGGTGTGTACATGCACAAATTTAGTAACATAGAACTAATAGCACTAAGGTCGTCCACTATGTATGCCAAAACTGGGGTAAAGACAACTACTGCTACATCACGCACCGGTGCCCTGCACTGGCGAGCCGATGCAGCGGAAAAAAAATTAGGGACCCGGACTCCGGAGCACGTAGTTGCTCCGATGCCCAGTTCCTTCATGCCATAAAGATTTAGTATTTTACTGCTTGGCTGCTCGGATGTGTGGACCAAAGTTGGCTGCACAAACTGCTGAAGCAGTGCCAAATAATTTTCTAATGGCACCACCGATGAGATGGCAACAATTTTAGATACTAGGTACAAACTGTGACACTGTCTTAGGATGCGTTTGGTTGAAGGTGTGGTATGAATGGGTTAGGACAGTGACAGTGTCTGAATCACATCTAACAAATAATTTGTAACAATGAAAGAGGGTCTAACCTTCTCTGCACATACCAGAAACTTCCTCCCATTGTCCACAGATTCAAACGCAACTAGTTTCACACATGGAGATTGATGGTGACAACGAGTAGATAGATCTTCAGCCACCCCGCTCCATTCGTTGCCACTGATGGTCCTAGGGAGCTACAAGAGGAAAAAATGACTCAAATCAACTGCCGAGTGAAATTCCTTCATTCCCTGTCATAGCCCGACATAGAGAAGAGAGGCATACCCGGGTGGTGAAGGAGTCGTCGCCGGAGGAGGAACCGCTGGAGAGGTCTTTGAAGAAGACCATGGCGACCCCGGCGGTAGGATGCAAGACAGCGAGAGCGAGGAAGCGGCTATATCTTAGGAAGGAAGGAAGGAGGAAACAGGGGAAATGTGACTTGTGGTTGGGGAGAAAAGGGGGTGGGGAAGGGGGGGCAAGGGTAGATATTTTGGCAGTAGGCCAAAATTTTGGAAATGTGGAGGGAAACTTTGCACGCGGTGCCGCCGGACCATTCACTTTTAACGATTGTGTGCATCGCAAATGAGTCTTCTGCTTTACGCGCATGGGATGAGTTTGATATTCAAATTTTGGTGGAAATTTCCCCGGGTACGTCATTGCATAATTTAACATCGCTTGCTAATTTAGGCACACAAAAGAGCGTACAGTAGACATACCACACTTACTAAGTCGAGCAATTTTAGTAATTAAACAGAGCTGGTTGACCTAAACATTGCTCTAACAAAAGACCATCATTAAAAGCAAAGCCTAAGTACACATAATTTTAACAAATCCGCCGCCGCGCCGGCCCATGCATCGCCGGTGTGAGATGAGACGTCGATGACTTGTCCTGGCGACATGCCGCCGTTGGTGGACTCCGCGTCCCCCGTGCTGAAGTCGACCGCGTCCTCGTCCTCGTCCTCGGCGCCGCCCTAAAGGTTGTAGTACTCGTAGTAGTGGCTGCGCTAGAGCTCGCATTGGTACTCCCCCGCCGATTCCTCGATGGACAGACTCTTCTCTACCTCGACCTCGGCCACACGCAACTCCTCCTCCCGGCGATCCTCGATCTCCACCGCCTCCTGCATCTCCAGCTACCGCTCGGCGACCTCATCAGGAAGCAGGTGCTCCATGGCCACCGCCGCCTTTTCGGACGTTGGTTGCATGCTGGAGTCCGAGGTGGCCTGGAATATCTTGGCGTGTGCATCCTCGATCTTGGCGTGGATGGCCTCGACCCGGGCCATGGCGATATCGGCGGCACGGACGGCAGCTCGAGCGCTCTCGGCGTTTGCAGCCGCCATCGCAGTAGCAGCTGCAGCCGTCTCGGCTGCTGTAGCTGCCATGTCGGCTGCCGCAGACGCCCTCTCGGCGGAAGCGGCCGCGCTCAATGCGAACGCGGCGACACTCTCGACGTAGGAGGCCATGCTCTCGGTGCAGGCGGTGGTGCGGGGGGGGGGGGGGGGACGCCGCCACCGTACGGGCATTCATGAAGCGTTTCCACGGCGTCATCTTTGCAAGAAGGGGTACGGGAATGGGGATCGGGACTCGTGGATTCGGGGGTTGCCGGCACTGGAGCAGACGAGCCGGCGAAGCTTAAGGAGGGAGACTTAAATAGACCCAGATATTTTCATCGCAAACGGTTCCTAGAAAACAATTTTGTGTGGTGTTGTAGATATTTTTTATTAGCCGTGAAAGACGAATTTGGAGTAAAGTGGCAATGGATGGTGTTTTAAATGTACGAGAAATCTTTTAGTACTAATACAACTGTCATGTCAAAATTTGGAAAATATCAGGGGTCATTTGACCTTTTAAGACATTTAAGTGATTTTCTAGCCATTTAATGACCATAATTAAAATTCGAACTACATGTACATGCAACAGCTAACCATAACGGTTTGAAAACTCATATTTTGTGTACTTGTGTGTGATTTAATTCCATGTGCAGTAAATTGGAAGGAATTTTAGAACCTATTGGTCTAATGGCTAAGACACAATTAAGCATGGAGTGACATGGCATTTTAAATACAAAAAATTAAAAAAATATTAGAAAAACATGAAACCTTGGTTGATGTAATGTCATGCCACCAAGATGATGTGGTAAAAAAATTGGCATGTTCGACGAAAGTTTGGACACACACCCCTCACAAACCGGAACCACTCACTAGAAGGCTCGTGGTTCCGAGAGGGAACAATGCATGTTTGATGATGAACGGAAGATAGCTTCCTCTTACGGCCTTCAAATTTTTTCTACGTTTAAGGTGCACTACTACAACTATAATGTGAAATTTTGGAAAATTCTAGGGGTCATTTGACCTTTTAAAGACATTTAAGTGATTTTCTAGCCATTTAATGACCGTAAGTGAAATTTGAACTACATCTACATGCAACGGCTAACCATAACGGTTTGAAAAATCATATTTGTTTACTTGTGTGTGAGTTAATTCCATGTGCAGTAAATTAGAAGGAATTTTCAAACATATTTGTCTCATGACATGGACAGATGCATATGTATGCATGGAGTGACATGGCATTTTAATTCCAAAAAATTTAAAAAAATAGAAAGACTTGAAACCTTGGTTGATGTAATGTCATGCCACCAAGATGATGTGGTAAAAAAATTGGCATGTTTGACGAAAGTTTGGACACACACCCCTCACAAATCGGTGCAACTCACTAGAAGGCTCATGCTTCCGAGAGGGAATAATGCATGTTTGATGATGAACGGGAGATAGCTTCCTCTGACGGCCTTCAATATTTTTCTACGTTTAATGTGCACTACTACAACTGTAATGTGAAATTTTGGAAAAATTCTAGGGGTCATTTGACCTTTTAAAGACATTTAAGTGATTTTCTAGCCATTTAATGATCGTAATTCAAATTTGAACTACATCTACATGCAACGGCTAACCATAACGGTTTGAAAAATCATATTTGTGTACTTGTGTGCGAGTTAATTCCATGTGCAGTAAATTAGAAGGAATTTTCAAACATATTTGTCTCACGACATGGACACATGCATATGTATGCATCGAGTGACATGGCATTTTAATTCCAAATAATTAAAAAATATCATGAACACATGAAACCTTGGTTGATGTAATGTCATGCCACCAAGATGATGTGGTAAAAAATTAGTATGTTTGACGAAAGTTTGGACACACACCCCTCAGAAACCGGGGCAACTCACTAGAAGGCTCGTGGTTCCGAGAGGGAACAATGCATGTTTGATGACGAACGGGAGATAGCTTCATCTTATGGACTTCAATTATTTTCTACATTTAACGTGCACTACTACAACTGTAATGTGAAATTTTGGAAAAATTTAGGGGTCATTTGACCTTTTAAAGACATTTAAGTGATTTTCTAGCCATTTAATGACCGTACTTCAAATTTGAACTACATCTACATGCAACGGCTAACCATAACGGTTTGGAAAAATCATATTTGTGTACTTGTGTGCGAGTTAATTCCATGTGTAGTAAATTAGAAGGAATTTTCAAGCATATTTGTCTCACGACATGGACGCATGCATATGTATGCATGTAGTGACATGGCATTTTAATTCCAAAAAATTAAAAAAATATCAGAAACGCATGAAACCTTGGTTGATGTAATGTTATGCCACCAAGATGATGTGGTAAAAAATTGGCATGTTTGACGAAAGTTTGGAAACACACCCCTCTCAAACTGGAGCAACTCACTAGAAGGCTCGTGGTTCCGAGAGGGAACAATGCATGTTTGATGACGAACGGGAGATAGCTTCCTCTTACGACCTTCAATTTTTTTTCTACTTTAACGTGCACTACTACAAGTGTAATGTGAAATTTTGGAAAATTCTAGGGGTCATTTGACCTTTTAAAAACATTAAAGTGATTTTCTAGCCATTTAATGACCGTAATTCAAATTTAAACTACATCTACATGCAACGGCTAACCATTTGAAATATCATATTTGTGTACTTGTGTGCGAGTTAATTCCATGTGCAGTAAATTAGAAGGAATTTTCAAACATATTTGTCTCATGACATGGACAGATGCATATGTATGCATGGAGTGAAATGGCATTTTAATTCCAAAAAATTAAAAAATATATCAGAAACACATGAAACCTTGGTTGATGTAATGTCATGCCACCATGATGATGTGGTAAAAACATTGGCATGTTTGACGAAAGTTAGGACACACACCCCTCACAAACCGGAGCAACTCACTAGAAGGCTCGTGGTTCTGAGAGGGAACAATGCATGTTTGACAACGAACGGGAGATAGCTTCCTCTTACGACCTTCAATTTTTTCTACGTTTCACGTGCACTACTACAACTGTAATGTGAAATTTCGGAAAATTCTAGGGGTCATTTGACCTTTTAAAGACATTTAAGTGATTTGCTAGCCATTTAATGATCGTAATTCAAATTTGAACTACATCTAGATGCAACGGCTAACCATAACGGTTTGAAAAATCATATTTGTGTACTTGTGTGCGAGTTAATTCCATGTGCAGTAAATTAGAAGGAATTTTCAAACATATTTGTTTCACGACATGGACACATGCATATGTATGCATGGAGTGACATGGCATTTTAATTCCAAAAAATTAAAAAAATATCAAAAAACATAAAACTTTGCTTGATGTAATGTCATGCCACCAAGACAATGTGGTAAAAAATTGGCATGTTTGACGAAAGTTTGGACACACACCCCTCACAAACCGGAGCAACTCACTAGAAGGCTCGTGGTTCCAAGAGGGAACAATGCATGTTTGATGATGAACGCGAGATAGCTTCCTCTAACGGCCTTCAAAATTTATTCTACGTTTAACGTGCACTACTACAACTGTACTGTGAAAAATTTGAAAATTCTAGCGGTCATTTGACCTTTTAAAGACATTTTAGTGATTTTCTAGCCATTTAATGACCGTAATTCAAATTTGAACTACATCTACATGCAACGCCTAATCATAACGGTTTGAAAAATCATATTTGTGTACTTGTGTGCGAGTTAATTCCATGTGCAGTAAATTAGAAGGAATTTTCAGACATATTGGTCTCACGGCATGGGCACATGCATGGAGTGCCATGGCATTTTAATTCCAAAATATTAAAAAATAATCAGAAAAACATGAAACCTTGCTTGATTTAATGTCATGCCACCAAGATGATGTGGTAAACAAATTGGCCTGTTTGACGAAAGTTTGGTCACACACCCCTCACAAACTGGAGTAACTCACTAGAAGTTTCGTGGTTCCGAGAGGGAACAATGCATGTTTGATGACGAATGGGAGATAGCTTTCTCTTACGACCTTCAATTTTTTTCTACGCTTAACATACACTAATACAATTGTCATGTGACAATTTGGAAAATTTCTGCGGTCATTTAACATTTTAAAGACATTTAAGTGATTTTCTAGCCATTTAATGACCGTAATTCAAATTTGAACTACATCTACATGCAACGGCTAACCATAACGGTTTGGAAAATCATATTTGTGTACTTGTGTACGAGTTAATTCCATGTGCAGTAAATTAGAAGGAATTTTCAAATATATTTATCTCACCACATGAACACATGCATATGTATGCATGGAGTGACATGGCATTTTAATTCCAATAAATTAAAAAATATCAGAAACGCATGAAACCTTGGTTGATGTAATGTCATGCCACCAAGATGATGTGGTAAAAAATTGGCATGTTTGACAAAACTTTGGAAACACACACCTCACAAACTGGAGCAACTCACTAGAAGGCTCGTGGTTCCGAGAGGGAACAATGCATGTTTGATGACGAACGGGAGATAGCTTCCTCTTACGGCCTTCAATCTTTTTCTAATTTAACGTGCACTACTACAAGTGTAATGTGAAATTTTGGAAAATTCTAGGGGTCATTTGACCTTTTAAAAATATTTAAGTGATTTTCTAGCCATTTAATGACCGTAATTCAAATTTGAACTACATCTACATGCAACGGCTAACCATTTGAAAAATCATATTTGTGTACTCTTGTGCGAGTTAATTCCATGTGCAGTAAATTAGAAGAATTTCCAAACATATTTGTCTCATGACATGGACAGATGCATATGTATGCATGGAGTGACATGGCATTTTAATTCCAAAAAATTAAAAAAATATCAGAAACACATGAAACCTTGGTTGATGTAATGTCATGCCACCATGATGATGTGGTAAAAGCATTAGCATGTTTGACGAAAGTTAGGACACACACGCCTCACAAACTGGAGCAACTCACTAGAAGGCTCGTGGTTCCGAGAGGGAACAATGCATGTTTGACAACGAACGGGAGATAGCTTCCTCTTACGACCTTCAATTTTTTCTACGTTTAACGTGCACTACTACAACTGTAATGTGAAATTTTGGAAAATTCTAGGGGTCATTTGACCTTTTAAAGACATTCAAGTGATTTGCTAGCCATTTAATGATCGTAATTCAAATTTGAACTACATCTAGATGCAACGGCTAACCATAACGGTTTGAAAAATCATATTTGTGTACTTATGTGCGAGTTAATTCCATGTGTAGTAAATTAGAAGGAATTTTCAAACATATTTGTCTCACGACATGGACACATGCATATGTATGCATGGAGTGACATCGCATTTTAATTCCAAAAAATTAAAAAAAATCAAAAAACATGAAACCTTGCTTGCTGTAATGTCATGCCACGAAGATAATGTGGTAAAAAAATTGGCATGTTTGACGGAAGTTTGGACACACACCCCTCACAAACCGGAGCAATTCACTAGAAGGCTCGTGGTTCCGTGAGGGAACAATGCACGTTTGATGATGAACGCGAGATAGCTTCCTCTTACGGCCTTCAAAATTTATTCTACATTTAACGTGCACTACTACAACTGTACTGTGAAAAATTTGAAAATTCTAGCGGTCATTTGACCTTTTAAAGACATTTTAGTGATTTTCTAGCCATTTAATGACCGTAATTCAAATTTGAACTACATCTACATGCAACGTCTAATCATAACGGTTTGAAAAATCATATTTGTGTACTTGTGTGCGAGTTAATTCCATGTGCAGTAAATTAGAAGGAATTTTCAAACATATTGGTCTCATGGCATGGGCACATGCATGGAGTGCCATGGCATTTTAATTCCAAAAAATTAAAAAATAATCAAAAAAACATGAAACCTTGCTTGATTTAATGTCATGCCACCAAGATGATGTGGTAAACAAATTGGCCTGTTTGACGAAAGTTTGGTCATACACCCCTCACAAACCGGATTTTGCTGTATGGGGATCATTAATCAAACACAGTTCTGTATTGGAAACCATCAGCTATTAAGTTCACACACGGATTTTGCTGCGGGAATCGTGTGTAATTCAAACTACAGTACTCGTAAATTCCGGCGACCGGCGTGTGTACTGTCCCCGTCGATCTAGATTCCGGTCGCCAATAAATACTAC
This sequence comes from Aegilops tauschii subsp. strangulata, assembly GCF_002575655.3. Taxonomy (NCBI): domain Eukaryota; kingdom Viridiplantae; phylum Streptophyta; class Magnoliopsida; order Poales; family Poaceae; genus Aegilops; species Aegilops tauschii. The sequence continues at coordinate 261,268,171 of NC_053041.3, read as the reverse complement.
CTTGCTCACATCGTCCCGCCTGCATTCTCATCTACATCCTCCCCTCACTCGCCCTCTCTCTCTCTCAAATCTCTGCCATGGCGCCGCCGGTCTACCCACGTGCCGGCGAGGAGTCGCCGCCCTTCGAGGACGCTCACTCGAATAGCAACGACGAGGACCCCTACGCACCGCCGGACGAGGTTGCGCCGGACCCCCCAACTTTGGATTGGTTTTGGGGCCAGTACAATCTTTGTCTGTGGAAGTCGCTGCTGCTGGCTGAGAAAGGCAGGCAAGTGGCGTTCAAGAAGGAGATGGCGGAGGAGGAAGCCAGGTACCAGGCGGCCTGTGAAGGCCGTGATGCCGCTTGGAAAAAGGAGGCGGCGGAGCTTTGGGGGCGGACGCGTCGTCGTGCCGAGGAGGTGTATGAAGACGGGTACTTCGCGAGGAAGGTCATAGGTGTTGGGCGCCTCGTCGCTGCGTGGAGCTGGGATGAGGAGCTCCAGCGTGCCACCGACGAGGAGCTCCGGTGGGCGCCCAACGAAATGGCAAGATCGTTCGCGTGTGTCCGCCAGCAAGAGGCAGATCGGTACGTCAAGCGCTGCGAGGCGGAGGAGGCGGAGTACTGCCTCCGCACTGAGAAGACGACGCGCACCAGGGAGCTGCTGGCGAGGGGCTGCCGGGGCTACCGGAATACTAGCCCTAGGAGGGGTTATTAGTTTTAGTATTGTTCGTTTTCAATTTTATGCATTGTACCTAGTAGTTAAGTATCATCACGTATATGTGATGATATTATATATATATTCTTTTATGAACTAATGAACAATTAATATATATATATATTATGAATTCCATTTTCTATCTGTTTTTGTATACTAATTTGAATCTAGCTGTTATCATCCACATATACAGAATGGAAAGCGTATATACACACATTGAAACAGAACATATAAGAACGGAAAACAGAGTACACACATTGAAACAGAGGAATAAACAGAGCAATACTATGATTGCTATGAATACATAGCTATCCACGTCGAAATGACTCATCAAATAAAACGCGTCCATGAGAGCATGACCAGTAGCCCTTGCCTGCGGTAGCTCTTGGCTCTGCCTGAACTCATGCAGGCATTCATCCAAGCGGTCGACACGCTCGCGGTACAGCTGGAGCGCGATCTCGAGCTCCAAGTTGGCTATTTCATCAGAGATCACCAGCTCGAGGATGCGACGGCCATGTTCCTCTACTGCACCCAGGTGGACACCTGGGCCAAGGAGGCGGTCGAGCCTACGGACCAACGCGTTGGCATCCAGCGGGCCGCGGACAAGGCGAACGACGCCACCCATGCGAATGGCACAGCGGGCGTCCGGTGCAAGTACGGCGTGGCCGGCCTCTGGTGCAAGTACGGCGCTGAGGGCCTCTGCCCACTCTCTGCGAGGAATGGGGGTACTAACAGGACGTGTACCCAGCTGTGACGCCGTGTCGACAGCAGGTAAGCGCCGATGGATCCGCTCTTGCTGTGCGGCGCGCCGCGCCTCTCGCTCTGCGGTGCTCCAACGGTCTCGCTGTGCGGCGAGCCGCAGCCTATCGGCGCCAACGCGCCTAGCTTGCTCTGTGGCGCGCCATCGATCATGTTGTGCGCCGAGCTACAGCCTGTCAGTGCTGACATGCCTATCTTGATCTGCGGCGCTCTAGTGCCATGCGCCAAAGGTCTGCTCAACCCTGGCGATGACGCGCATCACGGCGTTGTCCATCACGTTGCCAGGGAGCGCCTCGGCCTCGACGGGCTGTGGCGCCTGCTCGTTTTCCTCGTCGGCGAGGTTGATGGCAGAGGTGGCGCTTTGGTGGGTTGGCATGCTTGGAAAAGGTGGATATGCTACAGGCTGCGCTTGTCGCCTCTGTGCGTCGCGCGCCGCCTAGGTTTATGCGCAATATCGCTAGGTGGCGGGAAACAGGTGAGGAAATGGCAGGAAATGTTGGCGTGTTCATAAAACGCCATCAATTAATGGAAACTTGGCATAGAAGGAACATCGAGCTAGCACAAGAAGTAGATGATGATCAGATGAACACGAACCACACTAGGGAACCCGTCGGTGATGAATTCATCAATCAAAAATGGTTGAATACTAGCAAGAGTTTGCCCACAACACACACGGATTATTCCATCACAAACAGGTCGGATGGATCAACTATATGCCACGTATCGCACATTGTCAAAAAGTAATGCGGTAGACCTTCTTTAACATGTGTTAAAAAATAAATAAAAAATAAAACAAGGACCTCGAGGTTAAATTAACTCATGGGATGGATCATCCAGTTCAAAGGTAATTTAATTTGATCAGGACGACCCATCCCATCAATTAATTTAACATCAAGACAACTTCCCATCCAGTCACCCATCTGATGGCTGCTCCAGCCTGGGCACACTTAACTTAAGAGTTCTCTTAGATGAGCTACTGATGGAACAACTAGTCCTTGCTGATATAGGATGCCTCTTCGCATCCTTATGGCCAATAGATGTTGTGTAGACAGAGAATATCACATACGTCTTATTATAAGCAATCGTCTGTGTTATTATCGGTCTTTGCACACATTTCTGATTACCGACCTGTTTGCCGCGTATCACACACATCTTGATATATTGAACCTTTTATGTTCTCTTGTCTCAATGCAAATAGTTCATCCGAGTGAACTGCATGCTGTATATCACACACACCTTGATCTGGCTGACCGTTTCTTTTGTGTTGCCTAATCACAAACAGTTCATCCGAGTGAACCGTAAGTTGTATATCACACACGCCTTCATCTGGCTGCCCGTTTCTTTTGTTCTGCCACATCGCAAATAGTTAATTGAACTGAACCGTATGCCCAGCACCGCACACGCAACTAAAATCTGAACCGTGTTTGATGCATCCTCCATCGCAAACATTTTGCATCGTTTTTGACTGGTTTTTTACACCACCGTTTGCGATTAATGCATCACACACAGTTTCGTCGAAGGGTCTCTGATTGTAGTGTCGCGTTAGCAGCAACCTGCAGTAGTGCTAGTTGACTAGCTCATTGATCAATAGATGGTTGTGGTTTCCTGACCATGGACATTGGATGTCGTTGATAACAGGATCACATCATTAGGAGAATGATGTGATGGACAAGACCCAATCCTGAGCATAGCACAATATCATGTAGTTCGTTTGCTAGAGCTTTTCTAATGTCAAGTATCATTTCCTTAGACCATGAGATTGTGCAACTCCCAGATACCATAGGAATGCTTTGGGTGTATCAAACGTCACAATGTAACCGGGTGGCTATAAAGGTGCACTACAGGTATCTCCGAAAGTGTCTGTTGGGTTGGCACGAATCGAGACTGGGATTTGTCACTCCGTATGACGGAGAGGTATCTCTGGGCCACTCGGTAATGCATCATCATAATGAGCTCAATGTGACTAAGGAGTTAGCCACAGGATGATGCGTTACAGAACGAGTAAAGAGACTTGCCAGTAACAAGATTGAACGAGGTATGGGGATACCGACGATCGAATCTCAGGCAAGTAACATACCGATGGACAAAGGGAATTGTATATGGGATTGATTGAATCCCCGATAACGTGATTCATCCGATGAGATCATCATGGAACATGTGCGAGCCAATATGGGTATCCAGATCCCGCTATTGGTTATTGGCCGGAGAGATGTCTCGGTCATGTCTGCATGGTTCCCGAACCCGTAGGGTCTACACACTTAAGGTTCGGTGACGGTAGAGTTGTTATGGGACATTGTATGTGGTTACCGAAGGTTGTTCAGAGTCTTGGATGAGATCCCGGACATCATGAGGAGTTCCGGAATGGTCCGGAGGTGAAGATTTATATATGGGAAGTCCAGTTTCAGTCGCTGCAATGGTTTCGGAGGTTACCGACATTGTACCGGGACCACCGAAAGGTATCCAGGGGGCCACCGGGTGGGGGCACCTGCCCTGGAGGGCCTAGTGGGCTGAATATGGGTGGGGACCAGCCCCTTAGTGGGCTGGTGTGCCCCCCCAAGGGCCCAAGACGCCTAGGGTTGGAAACCCTAGGGGAGGGGGCGCCTCCCACCTTGCTTGGGGGGCAAGTCTCCTCCTCCTGGCCACCGCCCCCCTCTAGATGCATCTAGGGGGCCCGCCTCCTCTCCCATTCACCCTATAAATAGTGGGGGGTGGGAAGGCAGCCGCACCTCTTAGCCTGGTGCAGCCCTCCCCCCTCCATCACCTCCTCCTCCGTAGTGCTTGGCAAAGCCCTGCCGGAGAACCGCAAGCTCCACCACCACACCGCCGTGCTGCCGGCGCTCACCCTCAACTTATCTCTCCCCCTTGTTGGATCAAGAAGGAGGAGAAGTCCCCGGGCTGTACATGTGTTGAACGTGGAGGCGCCGTCCGTTCGGTGCTTGGATTGGATCTTCCGCGATTTGAATCGCCGCGAGTACGACTCCATCAACCTCGTTCTTGTAACGCTTCCGCTTAACGATCTTCAAGGGTATGAAGATGCACTCCCTCTCTCTCGTTGCTAGCATCTCCTAGATTGATCTTGGTGACACATAGGAATTTTTTTCAATTATTACTAAGTTCCCCAATAGCCGGTTGGCTCCCGATGAACACGACACATTCCGTTGCCTCCCGATGAACATGACGACGCAGTTTCTCTATTCCGACCCAGCCAGTTGGCTGCCGATGAACAGGACGCCGTCGCTGCCTCTCCATGTACACGAGCCCTGGCCGTACGTATGCACGCGTAGGCGTTCGAGACCCCACCCGTATGTACGTACGTGGCCGTATTTACTTTATTGCACCCTGGCTGTAAGTATGTGTACATGCTACGCCCGCGCCTCTACTGCGACATGTGCCCTTCCATACTCGGCCACAGTTCATCGCTGCAACCTGCAAATAGACCGATCGACCAGTATGTACCTACACGTTCGTGACCAGAATGACAACGCTACGTACGCTTTGACCTGGTGGGTCCCGACTGTCAGGGAGGATAAGGAGACACTTCCTTGTGTGCGAAGATGTAGCTGGTGGGTCCCAGCAGTCAGGGGGAAATGTTTTTTTCATGAAATACGGTGGCCCGTCCGGTGGGTCCCTACTGTCAGGTGGAGGAATCATTATTTTGCGTGTAATAAGGAGGCACTTCCTTGCTGCGGACGTGGACCCAGCTGTCAGCCTCTCCACGTCCAGTACTCTTCCAGTGGAAGTCGTTCCTTGACCACATTGACCACGCCGCACCGAGAGCACCAAGGCAGTGGATGACGGCGAGGCCTAGGAAGGGGACGACGCGGAGCCGGGGAAGACGCGGCAGTGGATGCCCACGCAGAGAAGAGTACGAGGGTTCACTGGTTCGGCTGTCATCGCCGTAGAATAATAGGGGGTGTGGGTGAGTAGAAGGATGGCCTGCCAGCGATGGGAGTAGTAGGGGCAATGAGGCCTCCTTGGTAGCACCGCGGGCCATGGGAGGAAGGAGCAGGCGGCATGACCGGCGCTGGTTTGTGCGGCTGGAGCACGAAGACCAGAGGTTGAAGAAGCACTATGGCCGTTGGACGGACATCGTACAGTCATTGGAGATAGAATCGTTCATATTGACTAAGTTGACAAAGCCCTCCGTTCCCGTCAACTTAGTAGGCCCACAAGTCAACCTCCCACTACGGTGGTTCCCAATTAGCAGGGGGAGTATTCATTTTTTGTGCGTAATAAGGAGGCACTTCCTTGCGTGCGAACATATAGCTGGTGGGTCCGAGCTGACAGCGGGGGGGGGGGGACATTTTTTTTGCGAAATACAGAGGCCCTTCCAGTGGGTCCCAGCTGTGAGGTGGAGGAATCATTATTTTGCGTGTAATAAGGAGGCATTTCCTTGTGTGCGGTCATGGACCCAGCTGTCAGCCTCTCCACGTACAGTCCACTTCCGATGGATGTCATTCGTTGACCACATTGACCAGACCGCGCCGAGAGTACCAGGGCGGTGGACGACGGCGAGGCCTAGGAAGGGAACGAAACGGAGCCGGAGAAGACTCGGCAGTGGTTCCCCACGCAGTGGGGAGTACGAGGGTTTACTGGTTTGGCTGCCATCGCCGGAAAATAATAGGAGGTGTGGGTGAGTAGAGGAATGGCCTGGCCAGCGATGGAGTAGGGTGGGGCGGTGTGGCCTGTGTGGCAGCACAGCCGGCCACGGGAGGCGGGAGCAAGCAGTCCCACTGGCGCTGGTTTGGGCGGCTGGAGCAAGAAGATCAAATATTGAAGAAGCAGCACGGCCGTTGGATTAACATCCAACGGTCACTGCTGCTATAATCCTTTGTGGACTAAGTTGACAAAGCCTTTCTTAAACGTCAACCTAGTAGACCCACAAGTCAGCCTCCAAATCTGTCCCAAACAGCATACAACCCAAAATTTCTAGCCAGATTCAAATTAATTTAAAAACTAAACATACCTAAATCCAATGAAATTTTACCCGCACAAAAACAATGAAATTTAAAATATCAAAATCCGAAAGAAAAAAGTATTCTGGAACTAATTGCATGTTTGCTGTATTTTTTCATTTTACAGCCCAGTTTACTTATAGCCCATTTTCTGGGCAAGCCCGAATGCATCCCTCCTTGTCTTGAAAGATTTTCGGCCCAGCAGGGCGTAGAAAAGCAAGTAGGCCTACGTTGGTTATTCTTCCAAAAAAATAGCTGGGCTAGCCATTTTCAAAAAGGAAAAAAACAAACTGGATGGTCATGTGCTAAACATATGAAATAAAAGCCTGGGCTAGATGGGACAAAGCTCCCGCACAACCCAGTTGATACCCTTCTCCGTTCCAAAAAAAATACTACGCGCGCTGCTGGGTCCCTACTGTCATCCTCACCATGTACAGTAATCTCCTTATTCCTCTCGGTTCTTGACCATGTTGATAACACCGGAGGGCGGCGCCACGGCGAGCAGACCAAGGCGGAGGACGATGGTGAGGCCTCGGACGGGAACGAACAAGAGCCGGGGAAGATGCGAAGAGTTTTAGGGTGTGATGAGGCCACGATGCATATGTGGCAGCCCAACCAGCCGTGGGAGGCGGGAGCAGGCGGTCCCGCCGGCGCTGGTTTGGCTTTGGCGACTGGAGGAAGAAGAGATGAAAGAAACATGATAGATGTTGAATGTCAATCCAACGGTCAAGGTTGGCACAATCGTTTGTTGACTAAGCCGACACCAAGTAGCATACTTCTTTATATATAGGAAGAAAAGAAAAACTGGGCTCGTTCGCGTGATAACATTCCCGAAACTGCGACCGTTCGATCTTGCATCACAACTAAAAATGCGAGGAAAATGCGTTTGTCTGCCGTCCTCCTCCGAGGGAACATTCGCCACATAAGTGACTAGTACCCTTGGTTTTCAACCGAGAGGTCTTGGGTTCGAGTCCCAGGAACTCTCGGTTTTGTCCTCCTTCCTTCCTCGCAAAAAAACAAAGAAAATCAAAGACTTGAGAAGGCGTACAGAACAAGCTAGTGTACTAGTAAACAGATGTTGCTAAGTTTTAGAAAAAAGGGAGATGTGCTCCTGTAGCTGGTTTGAATCCAAACCTAGACTATGCTTATATATGGTGCTATGCTACTCTGCAATTAATGAAACTGGCATATCCAACGTTCGCTTCTCCTCTTCTCTACTTACTCTGCCTCGCATCAGTAGCTCTGGCCGCAACAACCATGTCCGCTGGCTGCTCATCCACCTCCTCTTCAGCAGGCAACAACCAGATATGCGCCAAGTCGCCACCCGTACCATCACCTGTGGGTCTCATCACACCCCCGCCGGCACACGCGCCGCAGCAGGTTGCTCATTGCAACCCGCTGCCGTTGGTGTGGTGCCACTGCTGCAAATCACGCAGAGTCATCTGTCGCGTCTCAACCACAATCCTCAACCCTGGTCGAGTCTTCTACAAATGCCCGAATCATGGGGTAATAATATGTTTAAGTGTCTCCTGCTTTCAGTTCCTGATTTTTTTAATAGTTTGGTTGATGAACTTCCAATTTGATTCGTGCAGAAAATGGAAGATTCGTTTGATTTGTATTTCTGGGAAGTTACTGATGTGGGGGAATGCAACTACGCTGATTATTTGGTTAGCCGAAGAATCCCAATACCAGCAGGTTGGGGTGTTGAACAAGTAACTGAAGGAACGGCAGAAGAGGAAGATGCAGAGCATAAGGTTAAAGATGCAGTTCCTCTGATCATGGCCAAGCAACAGTTGTTGAACGGCCTTGACAGCAATGAGGAGATGAAAGAGCTTGTGAAGATAATGGGAAAAATCGATGTGCTCTGTAGGATGATTGTCTCTTTATTTGCAGTGTATGTAGCACTCGTGATGTATTCAGTGGCTATGACATGAGCACTTTGCTGAAACTAGTAATGAAGGAAACCTGTTTAGCAGGCTGGGCGTAGTGTTATGAACATCTAATGATTTCTATTAACGGAAATGGGGGGTATCCCTTTTTGCTCATAAATAAATAAATAGTAGAGGCCCTTTTGCTAATAAATAAATAAATTAGCAGAGGCCCTGTCGGGTCAGATTTGTTCCCATTCGAAGACGTCGAGCAAATTGCAGTCCAACAGCAAACTATGTCATCAAATTCAACTTTCAGAGCCAAATATGAGGACAACTAAACAACAATGTCATCATGTTTTAGCCGTCATACAATCACCAAACACAAATCAACATACATAATAAGTGATGTTCTCATTACAAATTACTAAGCAACATGTTCATCAGGTTTCAGTTGTCATAGCAAATACAATTTCACATAGTAGATAAAAAATGTCTTCTGACAGGCAAATACGAGAAAAGAAATCTAACCATCATCCGCAGCAGCAGCATCAACATCTTCGCCATGTGTATTAGTCTGAATCGTAATTCCCCATAGTGTCATCTTCTTCATCATCCTCAATGTCCTCGAACATTGGCTTCTTCTTGATCAACTCTTCTATGTCCACAGCCCGACAAGCAATCTTTTTGCCAGCGTCCTTGACGTGATGGTTCTCAAAGATATTAGGAACATCTGTGGAATCTTGTACATCAGGAGCAGTGTAAGCATCATCTTGTTGTGCAACTTCATTAAACGAATTCCTCTGCTCAAACCTTTGCAATACTCTCCAGTCATCGTTACGTGCAAATGTGTCTTCCTAGAAAAATATCTGTGCTTCTTGATTTGCTAAAATAAAAGGCTCGTTGGTCTGGTACGCCGCCTTGACATTGATGGATTTGAAATAATCATTAGCTCTGGGTTTTGTGATCCTGGAAAACAGGTTATACCAACGACAACACAACAGAACCACACACCGATGAACCCCGAAACTGGAGATATACTGCAACTGAACAATGTTTGTTATGTTAGCATACATTTCAGTTGTCTCTCTGCCGTACGTATTTGTGCTCATGATGGCACTGTTTTGTGTCTTCCTGCCTTCGTCGCGTGCAAGGGTGTTGTCGGCGTTCTGGGAACGGGGGTCCCCAGACTTGCCTGCCTGCGGCCCACGGCGTGGCTAAGCTAGCGGGGCGTACGGTCCGTCTTCATCAACAAGGCAATCAAGACCTTCGCGAGGGGCCAAGCCTCGTGAGGCGGACGACGCAAGACCTCCTCAGGAGCGGCCTAGCCAGGCAGGCTCACGAGGAGCGGAGATATCAAGGCGGGGCAAACCTTGCGAGGCTCGAGTGACGTGAGCCATGACGATCGAGACCAGGCTGGCGCTAGGCGGGCGCCAGCGTGCGCAGCGTCCTTGTTTCCTCTTTGGTGCTAAGGAGGCAAGCGCATGCGAGGAGTACCGAGGCATCAGGCAAAGGTTGCCACATCGGTGCAACGAGACCAAGGCCAGAAGGACGGCAAGACGGAGGTCACCGTGGAGCCCAAGACGGCGTCACCACTAGAACATTTTGCAGGCGAAGACCGCTTTTGTCAGGATAGCTTGTACTAGCTGTCCCCTTTCAAATTCGCCCGCCGTTGTTAGCTCCCTTCCCGCTCAATATTTGGGGAGAGGACCAGGGCCTATATAAGAAGAGCTAGCCACCATAGTAGGAAAGACCAAGTTCTCATCCACCAGTCCACAGAGCACAACAACACCTCAACCTCAGGAGGCTGTTCTTCCCCTTGTACTGTTCATCATCAGCCCAAGAGGCAATCCACCACCACACACTGGAGTAGGGTATTACACAACAACGGTGGCCCGAACCAGTATAAACCTCGTGTCTCTCTGTGTTGTGAGTTCATCGAGTTCGTCCGTGAGATCTTAGCGAGCTAGGGCGTGGATCGGTAGGAGGGAAAGAACTTCGCGCGCACCCCAGGGTTCGAACCTTAAGGGTTTTGCCGGAACCCAAGATCCGACATTTGGCGTGCCACGTAGGAGTGCGCCGTAGCTTCTCTCCACCAGCCTACGCCCCGCGCCGCCGCACTTCGCCCCCATGGCAGGTGCCGCGCCATCCGCTCCTGCGGCCAGTGGTGACGATGGGGCATCCAACACGTCCAGAAGTTCTACCCATTAAGCAAGGCCCAGAGCCTGTGAACATAGGCCCAGAGCCTGTGAAGAAGGCCCGGAGCCTGTGAAGAATCGCCGCCCGTGACACTCTCACGTAATAATGAGTGGGGCTGTACACGCCCCGGAGTCTCAGGAGCGCCGGCCTCAGGCCCTGCGGCTTCCTCCCATGCATAGTGGCAGCACTTAGCTCCGCGCTGGTGAGAAGACTTGAAGACTAGACTAGGTGCTGGACGCGGCTTTTCATTTGCTTTCCGTAGTTGGCTCGTTCTTCCTTAATCGAAATTTTCCTTTGGTGTTCCTTGCTGATTCGATTCCCTCGCCTCTTACTGCGTTTTCCGGCTCTGGTTCGCTCGTGTTCTCTCTCTCTCACACATACCTCGTGAGGGGGCTTGGCAGATGCCCTCGTGAGCATTTTTCTCCTCTCTGCCTTCTCGCGAGCCACCCTCGTTCGAGCCCAAAAACTGGCGCATCTCTCCTAGTCCGTGCCCCCTCGGGTACCGCGATGCAAAGCGCCAGGTCAAGGCTTGGGTGAACGGCAAATCTCCTAGCACACCACCTAACGAATTTTCGCAGTTCCTTAGCAGACAGGTCAGGATGGACACGAGGAAACAAACACCTCGTAAGGAAGAAGGCGTCCCGAATGCACCAAGTTAAGTTATCTTTGCGCAAAATAACAATGCTGCACGGGAACAACACGCATAGCGCAATAACCAAGGAACCACAGTTTGATACACGCCCCTCTGGGCCCATAGTGGTTTCATTTTTTATGCAGGGAAAATAGCAAAGCAAAAGCGGCGTTGCGGCGATCCACGGAGGCAGGCCCAGAGCGACATCCTGAGCCTAGCCAAACCCCTCCTCGCGCTTCACGGAGGCACGGTGACGAGACGACCCGTTGCCGCCTTCAAAGCGGGCGCGGCGGCTGGTCGAACCCACCGCTGCTGGAGCTGTCGCCGGAGGAAGAGCCGCCGTAGCTGGACGAGACACGATCGCCGCCGAGGGTGGGCTCGCCCTCATCCTCGTCGCAGCCATCGCCAAGGTCGAGCACCTCCTCGCTGTCGTTCGCCTCGGGGCAACACCCGGCGCGGCGACCATCTTCCCCAAACACCCTCACATAGAGGGTCGTCCCACCATCATACTTGAAGTGGAGGGTGCACCGCCTGCCCAAGCCGCACGCGTGGGCGAACGTCTGCCAGCTGCGGGCCAGGGCTATGTTGCCCGCGGCGGAAGTCTCGACTACGACCCAAGAGGCCTTGCTGCAGCAACCATCCGCCTGCAACCAGAGCCCGCATGGACCAGAGGTCGGCAACTCGTCGACGAAGAAGCGCGGAAGCTGGAGCCAGTTGCCGGCCGGGTTCTCCGACCAGACAACGAACTCCGACGACACTTCCGCCGAGTGAAAGCGCGGATGGGGAGTCCGCGCCACCATGGCACGCCTCCCTTCGTCAACTGGACCGCCATGGCTGGGGCGACCACCTCCGCGTGTTGTGCCGCCACGACAGTGGGCCACGGCGGGGGTCGTGGTGTGCTTGCGCGGATGGCCGCGTCCGCGCTTGGGCGCTGGGGAGCCGGGCCCCTCGCGGGGGGCTTTCCCCTTCTAGGCGGCAAAGAACTACCTTCGTGGCGCCATTAGTGGCGCTGCTAGCGGTGGAGCAAAGGAAAAGAAGCAAGCGAACCGGGAAGATATGGGCGACGGGGGCTCCGCCCCTCCCACCCCATTTATAGCGGAAGGAGGCCAACCGGCGCCTCCCACGATCACAGGTAATGATGGTTTTCCTTGCATGTCGCAGGGACTTGTCAAGACAAGCAGTTGCCGAGGCAGCGTGGGGAAGCGGAGACGCCCACTTCCAATCAACCACCACGCATCAACCGAGGCCGCAGGCTTTTGGGGCCCGCGGCACTCCGTACTTGACCCTTGGCTTCGCCTCGAAGCCAAGCCCGAGCGCGCCTTGGGCCCGGGGGCTACTGTCGGCGTTCTGGGAATGGGGGTCCCTAGACTTGCCTGCCTGTGGCCCACGACGTGGCTAAGCTAGCGGGCCGTACGGCCCGTCTTCATCAACAAGGCAATCAAGACCTTCGCGAGGGGCCAAGCCTCACGAGGCGGACAACGCAAGACCTCCTCAGGAGCGGCCTAGCCAGGCAGGCACACGAGGAGCGGAGATATCAAGGCGGGTAAACCTCGCGAGGCTCGAGTGACGTGAGCCATGACGATCGAGACCAGGCGGGCGCCAGGCGGGCGCCAGCGCGCGCTGCGTCCTTGTTTCCTCTTTGGTGCTAAGGAGGCAAGCGCAGGCGAGGAGTACCGAGGCATCAGGCAAAGGTTGCCACATCGGTGCAATGAGACCAAGACCAGAAGGACGGCAAGACGGAGGTCACCGTGGAGCCCAAGACGGCGTCACCCCCAGAACATTTTGCAGGCGAAGACTGCTTTTGTCAGGATAGCTTGTACTAGCTATCCCCTTTCAAATTCGCCCGCCGTTGTTGGCTCCATTCCCGCTCAATATTTGGGGAGAGGACCAGGGCCTATATAAGTAGAGCTAGCCACCACAGTAGGAAAGACCAAGTTCTCATCCACCAGTCCACAGAGCACAAGAACACCTCAACCTCAGGAGGCTGTTCTTCCCCTTCTACTGTTCATCATCAGCCCAAGAAGCAATCCACCACCACACACTAGAGTAGGGTATTACACCACAACGGTGGCCCGAACCAGTATAAACCTCATGTCTCTCTGTGTTGTGAGTTCATCGAGTTCGTCCGTGAGATCTTAGCGAGCTAGGGCGTGGATCGGTAGGAGGGAAAGAACTTCGCGCGCACCCCAGAGTTCGAACCTTAAGGGTTTTACCGGAACCCGAGATCCGACAGGTGTTGTAGCGCACATCTCCAACAACACAAGATTCATAATGTCTTAACCGAGTATCAGGACCCATTGCTAGTGCGTAAAGGGCATCATCAACTGCCTGCCCGTCCTCCCGCATCTTCTTAACCTATGGTTATAAAATAGACAAGCTGATCATCTTATGTACTCAATATATTAAAAAAAATAGACAGTGCAATTCAAAAGCTTACATGGCTCTTGAACCATTTCGCAAATCCTGCCCTAACCAGTTTGTCAATGTTTCTTGGATTTTGCGGCAGTAACTCCTTTTTGTAGATGCCGCACAACATAGTGATCGCGTCAAACATCTAAATATATAAGAATGTGCTGCAAGTTTAGTAGATTACGATGTATAAGCTGCAGTACTTAGCACTTACTTGATATAAGGTAGTATATCAAGACAGTTATTCAACACATACCAAACCATTTTTTCCAAATCTTTAGGTTTGTCGTCTTGTCGACTCTTCCCTGTAACTCGAACAGAACAATTGAAAACATTGAGCCCGGGATTGTCTTCACCCACCTCTTTGCTAAACTGATCAGCTGTTTCAATGTAATTTGAGTAGAATGTCAATCCTTATGTAGAAATGTAGGCCTTTGCAATGGAACCCTCGGGTCTAGCTCTGTTCCTAACATAGCCCTTGAAAGTGCCTAGCCGCCTTTCAATAGGGTACATCCAGCCATACTATACTGGACCTCTAAGTAGTGCCTCATCGGGTAGATGAACAGCCAAATGCACCATCACATCAAAGAAGGCTGGAGGATATATCTTCTCAAGGTCGCATAGGATAGTTGGTATCTTGTCTCTAAGATGCTCCAAAGCATCTATCCTGATATTTCTACTATAGAGTTCCCTGAAGAATTGTCCCAACTCTGCAACTGCTCTGTATAAGTCAGGGCGGCTCAATCCTCTAAGGATAACAAGTAAAACCCTTTGAAGTAGGACGTGGTAGTCATGAGTTTTCAACCCTTGTACCATGTTTCCATCTGCACTGACTCTCCTTTCAAGGTTGGAAGCAAATCCATGTGGGAATCTCACACGTGACAGGACCTCACAGAATTCTATTATTTTTACCTTGTCCAAGACGTACGCAGCTGGTGCCATATCCCGTGGTTTACCTTCATCTTGCACCTGCAAATCTTGTCTGATACCCAGGTGTGTCAAATCAATCCTAGATTTTAAGGTATCTTTCGTCTTGCCTTCAATATTAAGAAGTGTGCCGATAATGTTGTCACATATATTTTTCTCGATGTGCATCACATCAAGATTATGCCGCAGATCCAAATCTTTCGAATAGTTCAAGTCCCACAAAGTGAACCTGTGGGTAAATAATAATCTCTCTTCTACCCTGCCATGCTTCCTTTTCCCGCTACCATTATCATGATGGTTTCCTGGTGTAATATGCCTGACCTTCTCTAATTCCACTTGCAACTCATCGGCAGTGAGCCTCTTTGGCGCATCACGGTTTTCATGATTTGCATTGAACACATATCTTCAGTATTTTGTAGGACGCGGCTTATCCTTGGCAAGGAAACGTCGGTGTCCAATGTAACGGATCTTGCTAATTATTGCGTATGAAAGCGGATTCCTGTCATAGCGAACACATGCATTGTAACCATGTGTCGTTCGCTCTGACATAGTGCCCAAAGCCGTATAATCATGGATGCACCAAATTATAACAACACGTAGAAAGAAATCAGCTAGTGGGCTGCTATATAGGTCTCGAGTGAGAACACCCCTCCATAGCTGTTGAAGTTCCTCCACAAGAGGCTCCATGAATAAATCAAAATCCTTTCCAGGACTTTTTGGACCTGGGATGAGCAAGGCCATCATGTAGTTTGATTCTTTGGTGCAGACATATGGAGGCATGTTGTAAGGGATAACAAGCACTAGCCACATGCTATATGTGGCGCTCTGGTGGCCAAATGGGTTAAATCCATCTGAAGATAAGCCAAATCTAATGTTTCTCGGGTCAGCAACAAACTTTGTGTTTCTGATTGAAGCTTCTCCAGTCACTACCATGAGATGGATGGCTCATTACATTCTGATCTTTGTACTCCTGGTTCCTAGAATGCCACAGTACATCCTCTCTTGTTTCAGCATCATGAAACAACCTCTGCAATCTTGGTATAATTGGAAAATGTCTAAGAACATTATGAGGAATCCTCTTCACAGCATCGCCATCTTTCCATCTTGATGATTTGCATTTTGGGCATTCACTTAAGTTGGCATAATCCTTCCGGAACAGAACACAATTATTCTTACATACATGGATCATATCATATCCAATTCCAACTGCACGAAGGAAATTCTTCATTTTTACTGTAGGTGTGTGGCAGCTCAGACGCATCTGGGAAAGATTTGCGGAAAGCAACCAACATCGCATCGAATGATTTGTTGGTCATTCTCTTAGATGTCTTCACTTGAAGAAAGGTGACCATAGCTGAGAATACTGATAGCTTATTTCCTAGGGTGACAGCCACGTTGCATTGTTCCAACATGCGGGCCCACCATTTTTCTTCTACAGGTGAAAGTTCAAGAAATGCACGAGCATTTCGTAGCATTGTTTCAATGTTGGTCAAACTCACTAGCTCCGCCACCACAACCTCCTCCTCCTCTTCCACCTAAGCATCAGGCACATCAAGATGGTGATCTGCTGCTTCCACATAGTCAGTAACATTGACGTTCACAGCTTCACCATGATGAACCCACCCAGTATATGTGACCGACATCCCATACAAGTGTAGATGATTTTGCATAGTTGACTGGGGTCTTGTAACTGAATTCATACAACTGCTACACGGGAAGAGCACATCTGATTTCGGCCGTACTCAGCTCTGATAAAGTTCATGAAGTTTTCAACCCCCTCGACATATGCAGCGGAGAATATTCGAGCAGAAGTTATCCAAGTCATGTCCATCTGTTAGGCATACAAATTAGTTCCTCTACTAGATATTACAGGAAAAACATATATGCTTTTTTATGAAGTCCAGGAAAAAATACCTAGGTCGATGTCTAAAGCTATGGCAAGATATTTGGACAAGCAGATCTATGTAACGAAATATATGTAAAGCTAATTCAGCAAACAGATTTGAGTGCTAAATTATGGCAGGCTGTTGCAGCAGTCAATGAGGCCGAGCACACACCCTTCAAACTATCGAAGGCCATCTCAGCAATAAAGATCGAGTATAAAATGGTGTAGAGCTATTTCACCTAACAGATTGGCTACTAGAACATGACAATCTACGTCACAATAAATATATGGCAGGATATTTTAGAAACTAATCGGGCTTGGCATGCCATCTCAGCTAAGCAGATTGATTGCAGAACAAGGCAAGGAAGCTTCTCAAGCAGAGCATATTTATTGTAAACCACTTAGGCAAACAGTGAGATTAACAACGTCTATCAACTAACATTCAGCGCTACAACGACATGCATGGGGCCTCAGTCTGGAATGTGCGTACCGTGGGAGAAGCTGACTGCCGTGCGTCTCCACACGAACGTCACCAGCGGTGGCGGTGCTGACCGTCGTGCGTCTCCAAAAGAACGTCGCCAACGGTGGCTGCGCGGCTAGAGGACGACAGTCTATGAGAGCGTACTGTGGGAGCGAGAGGATTGCCATGCGTCCCCTCAAAGAACCGTCGCGCCGACGTATCGGCGCGGCGGGGAGGGCGGCTTTGGCAGAGCGAATGGAGTGGAGGGGGCCGGGGGGAGATGGGTTTGGGGAATATTATTGGCTAGTTGGCTGAAGGGCGACTGAATTTGGGATTTGGGGGGAATTTCGCGCGGTGGGCGGGGGGAGTTTGGTGCATGGCCAGTTTCTCCAAGTGCAGTCCCACGTGTCAGTGAAGAGGCAAACCGAAGCACGTTCCGTTTGCGTGAGCCGTGTGCAGCACCGGCCGTGTGTGGTGTGCAATGCGACCGCGACAAGGGTGTTGTGTGTGTACCGCCTTTTTTCCTTTTAAAGTTGGTGCTTCGCCCCCTAAAAAACGTGGTGCTTCGCGCGATCCATCAATACTACTTCTAGTAATCCGGTAATCCCGACTAAAACAGCGCGGCCGGGTCTTTTCCTGCGCGATATGCTGGGAGGTTGGCTTAGTTGGTTTTTTAGGACGAGTAATGCTACACCTACGTAATCCCAGTTATGTAATTAACGTAATGTGAAACATGTGAGCTGTTGATTGTAGATTGGGGGGAGGGAGGGGCCCACCACCATGAATATCAGGGGGGGAGAGAGATGCAATTTATGTAAACCCTTTCGTAGGTTCCCGTAGATGTACAAAGATGTGAAATGCGTGAATGTGTAGTGGATGTACTATTGGAGTGCCTAAGATAAATTGTGTATGTAGACCCTATGTGTTTATTTACTTCGTATGTTAGCTTTGTCTCGGGTCAAACCTTCTAAGTTTATACAAACAAAAACGAATCATCATTCCATATACTCCTACAATATATCTTACTATTATTGTGAAAGTTCATATACACCGGACGAGATTAATGCAAACACAACAGATTTTCATTACATTTCGAACTTTTATAGGACAGAAAAATAAAACAAACCCGACCCTACACCTATTCTACGGCGGCGATCGACGTCCTCCATCGCGATCTCCATGTACAAGGGTGGGGTTCAAGACCCGTGAGGTGAAGGTGTGGTCTCCGGCGAGGAAGAGTAGAACACGGGAGACGGACCGGCCAGTTGGCACACCATGCCCTGCCGCCTCCCATGCCCTACTAATCCTCGGAGGAGTCCCCGACCTCAGCGGTGCCGGATGTTGGACGACGGCAAGTAGGACGCGTGGCTGATGGTGCTCCCGTCGTCGGCCGCCAACGTGGCCACTGCTTGTGCGGTCGCGTCCGCGTCCGGCTATGCCACTATTGCATCGCAAGCGGCGAATTGAGCGAGGGCGGTGACCTCAAGCTTCTTCCCCGAAGACAAGCTCTCCCGCAGAGCGTTCGCACTCGCAGTCATGGCGGATGTGGTGCCAGGTAGTAGGATGATGCGCTATGGTGTGGAGTTTAGCTGGGCGTTACCGCTTTAAGTAGCGCATTCTGGTGAGGCCAAGCGTCCGGGTGCGTCATTAAGTCACCGAAGTTGGTTCCTCGGGCACCAAGCCTCTTAACGACGGCATACGGACGGACGGCATGAATGCGGGCAGCTGGCGCTGACTGGGAACGCACCGCGCGACAGCGCGAGGGACGAGGGTTTTTGGTGTGCCAGGGTAGTCAGCTACGGCCGTGGCAACGTTGGTGATGCCCTTTGCTCACATGCGATCCCCACATGTTATTAAAAAAGCAAGACGACCCGGCATGGTCTCAGGTCCTGGGGATGCAGTTGGCTGTGCTACACCACTCCACGGACGCGTGGCGGCACGCACGCACATCGGCACCCCATGCATCCTCAATGAGCCGGGTGTTGATCTGTTGGTCGTGCCACAGCGCTAATCCCACCCTCGGCACACTGAAGCCGACCGTGTCCAGCCACGATGAGCATGTCGCTCACCGCGGTCGCCGTGTCCAAAGGCAGTGCGGTAGCTGCACCATGTTGCTGGCCCCCACGACCCATATGAACGGTTGCCTGTGGCGAGGAGGTCGTGGGCCAGCTCCTCCATTGGACTATGTCTGTGCCACGTCGTCCCGACAGGTGTGCCCCACATGTCAGTTTCCCTGTTTTCCCAGACAAATTCGAGCGTCAGTGCTCCGCTTAGCACATTAGGCGCAGAACAGGTGGTTTTTGTGCCCTTGTTCAAATGCGATACAGTACCAAGTGGTTACCCTAGCCCCAAGTGTGGTGGTTTTGGGTACGGTACCACCCTTTGCCTTTTCAACTAGTGAAGTGTAACACTTGATTAAGTAGTCGGATGGTGTGCTAATGTAGGTGTCCGACTGTTTGAAGGAATAATTGAGGTGTGCCCGGTCTGTGCCCGCATTTAGGGGTCCAACTTACCAGGTTCCGACAGTAGTAACTATACTAGTCCCCGCGTACTCCCTCTGTTTTTATTTACTCCGCATTTTAGCTTTGCTCAAAGTCAAACTTTGTAAACTTTGACAAAGTTTATAGACAGAAATAATAACATATACAATAACAAATCAATACCGTTAGATTCCTTATTGAATATACTTTCACATCATATAGATTTGCTATTGTAAATGTTCATGTTTTTTCTATAAATTTGGTCAAATTTTATGAAGTTTGACTTCAGTCAAACCTAATATGCAGAGTAAATAAAAACGGACGGAGTATCTTACTCCGTGACCAAGACGGAAGGGAAAACGAGACAACTTATTGTTTATTTGAGCGGTTCAAGTATAATCATGTGACGTTGCTTATTTCTCATTCCTCTCCAACCCTCTTCTCCATCGATCATGCTGCCCTACGGCCGAGTCCATGCTCCCGCATGCCTCATTTGAACATTCCGCCGAGTATCATTCGCATGTGGGCCTAGACCATGCTTGTATTTCCAATGTTGTAATTTGTCCGACATGCATACAAACAAATGGTTCGTTTAAAGTTTCACTTTGCCTCCACTACGTGTTTCTTCCCATCTTAGTTTGGACATCCCATTCGGTTCATGCCCCGACACATCTTGACGAGATCGATTGATGTTGAGAGATCAATTGCGTGTTGTGCAAGGAGATAAAGGTTTGGTCTGTTTCTATGATAGAAATGACCCACGGGGGGGGGGGGGGGAGGGGGTCTGTGGGGATCAGAGGGAGTATATTGTACGTTCATAAGCGAAACGAACGTATTGTACCCACCCTAGTCTTCTTTCAATTGATCTTCGGACCCCGAGATGAAACCAAGAGAGAACGAGTGGGTGCATGTGTGATACCTAAGGCGGATTCAAAATTTTGAACCGGTGATCATAGCATCCACAAATCATATACTCCCTCCGTCCAGAAATACTCGTCGGAGGAATGGATGTATCTAGATGTATTCTAGTTCTAGATACATTCATTTTTATGCATTTCTTCGACAAGTATTTTCGGACGGAGGGAGTATAAAGAGTATTCAATGTTTGTTTCACTTTTGAACGTACAATATACTCCCTCCGATCCTTTCTAGTTTACATTAAGTTTTATGTGTAGTCAAAGTATCTCTACTTGATCAAACTTACAAAAAAAGTATCAACATTCAACAACGCCCAATCAATATTGTTAGATTCGTACGTACTCCTAGATTTGTATTTAAACAGAGATGGTTTCCAATTTTTTTCAAACACGTGAATGTGCTTGTTCTCGCGCATGCTCTTCCTTCTAGGATTTTGCCACATATAGCCAGTCCATTAGTAAAAAAATTTAAGCTCCCTGTCCAATAGTACTAGTGGAGTACTGACAACATCTGTAGTAGAGTATGCAGTGCTCATAGTACTCCCTCCTTCCATTTATATAGGGCCTAAGAGCAAGTCTAATAATGCCTAGTCAGTAGGCTATAAGACTTGCCATGTCATTAAAATCCTACTTGGAGGAGTGAGAAAAGAGGAGAGAGAGTGAAGCGGGCTCTTATTCTACATCCCGGCTATAACACATAGATCAAGAAAAAATAGTATGCATGCAACTCTCTTCCAATCATATACCTTGCTCATGCAAATATTAAATGCTTAGAGCCAACCTAATAGCCATTCTAAGAGCCAACCTATTACTTATATGAGTACTCCCTCCTTTCCGGTTTATAGGGCTCAATTCAAAAATCTCACCAACCAAGGTAGATGGTGAGTGGTGGAATACTTTTTGTGATTTGCAAAAGCACCCAATTAATGTTCTTGTTTTCCTCAAAAAACTATGTTTATCAATGTATTAATTGCAATGCATGCATGCATAAAGTACATGCATTGGTGAATTTTCTCTTAATACTTGCATGCAATTATTTAATGCACCTTGGAATCTGAACTTGTGATGGGGAACAAACAAATTGAGCCTTATAAAATGGAAAAACTAAGATTTTGAGATAAGCCCTATAAACCGGAAAGGAGGGAGTACTTTTTTTATGATGGCTCTAAGTGCGGTGGCATGTCTTTATAGCCAACAGTCGGCTACATTATTAACCATGCTCTAATGCGTTTTTCAAAACCGCCTTTAACTATTGACAAGATTAATAGTACATGAGATGTATAATGTGAAAAATATATCATTGGAAGCTCCTTTCACATACGAATTTGACCGTATGCTTTGTGTAAGTTGCATGTCATATATTATTACTCTAACATTTGGTCAAAGTTAGGCTCGAAAAACGCATTAGGCCCTGTATAGATGGAAGGAGGGAGTGGAAATGGAAGTGGATCCTCTAACGTAGGTATTCCTGCCTTACCCTCCCTTTCGGTCACTCAATGGGTTCGGCCACGTCAGGGAATCCTCATCCGTAGTATACTCCCTGTGTTTTTATTTACTCCGCATAAAACGGAGGGAGTAGTGGTATAAATGACGCGGGCGGGGGAGGGGGAGGGACGTCGGTTTGCTCTCAACTGCGGTCCCACAAGCAAGCGAAAATGCAAGATGAAGCGCGTTCCATTCGGTGAGCGACGTGGAGGGCCCAGCGTGCCGGGGTGCAACGCGAACGCGACAAGAGCGATCTACAGTCAAAACCGATTGACCGGTCGTCACCGGAACCACTATTCACACCAGAACCTTCGATGCTCGGCATATGCCAGCCACTGCCCCAAAACCACACCTCCTCTCCAGCCCATTCCCCCACCTTTGGATCCCCTAGCCCACATCACACGTCCCCTTTTCGCCGGAAAGCCATGGTGCCCCGCAAGATCACGTACTACAAGATGCTGACGCCGGAGCACCGCGCAGAAATTGCGGCGGCGGTCGACGCCACAGACCTCCGTTCCCAAGCTCGCTTTGCGGAGGGCCAATCCCCAAGTTCTCTGGAGCCAAGCTCTGAGGAGGAGGAAGCCGATCCAATGTTCATGGCGAGGTCGCGGCACAGAAGGCCCCCGATGCGTATGAGACGACGGATGTCTACTTCGTGCCGGCGTCCGGGTCCCCCATGGTGCAGGCGGACCAACGGTTCAACCTGGCGACACTAAAGGAGGACCGGGAGGCGGAGGCTCAACTCGACGCAGAGCACGCGCATGCCACTACTATCGAGGCTCTCCCGCAGGCGGAACCGGATGTCGTGGATGTTAACCGGGCGGCGAAGGCTCAACTTGACGCGGAGCGCGCGGATGCCGCTGCCATCGAGGCCCTCCTACAGGCGGAACCGGACGTCCTGGATGAACCGGGTGGTGGAGGCTCAACTCAACACGGAGCGCATGGATGCCGCTGCCATCAAGGCCCTCCTGCAGGCAGAACCAAACGTCCTGGACTTGAACCGGGCAGCAGAGGCTCAACTCGACGCGGAGCACGCGGATGCTGCTACCATCGAGGCTCTCCTGCAAGCGGAACCGGACATCCTAGACTTGAACCGGGCGGTGCTCTCGTCCGTGCAGAGCGCCCACACGCTCCGCATGCTCGATTAGCTGGAGGCCGAGGACAACCACGGTGCGGAGACACACGTCGGCGGCTACGGGTGGTTCGCGCCGGCAGCCAAAGACGACAAGGCCGTCTCGTTCCACGATCAGTGATAGTTTTTCTTTATGTTGTTGTTTTTAGGGATGTTTTGCTGTGTAAAAACATATATTTATGCAACTCGCCTGACTTTCATCATTTGGGTCAGTCGACCATTTCAGACGGTTGGATGAATATCCTACATCTCCTAACCCTTCTTCTTCACCTCTTCTTCTTTCCCAACAGACCACTGCACGGGCCGTACGGATCTTCCCCAACATGCGGTTGGATAAACATACTGTATGAACAAAAATTATGTGTCAGAGGTAGGGTGGCTGAGTTTGGTTTGATCACATGCGGTAACACATGTCAGTGAGGGTGCGTTCCCTTGGTTCGGTTTGCGGCGTTCAGGAGCGACTGTGTGAGGGTGCGGTGCGGCTGCGGCGTGCAGGAGCGGCTGGTGAGGGTGCGGTGCGACCGCGACAGCCGTGTGCAATTGTACCTCCTTTTCATTTTGAAAACTTTTGGCAAGCTTGGCAAAAATGTGTGGCGAAGTATGGCAATGCAAGGCCTAGACCCAAACAGGATACAAGTATGTACATAGGAGTACTACTTGTATTAAAAAACAAAGGTGGGATTTTCCTTCACGGGATTGATCGATACAAATCCTCATTTGACGTGTCAATTAATGCGTATTTTTTCTCCAACGCCGAAAGGCCTAACCATCTCACTCCTCATCGCTTGATTAATGCAGCGCCATGCAAACCAACCTTCTCACTTTTGCATGCATGCAAGGGTATATTAAGGTCCTTGGTTGCTAGTAAGGGGGCAAACCCCATCAATTTTGCCTCGATTAGTGTTAGTGGCCTTCTGCAAATTGATATACTGGCCTTGTGTACAAAAAAATGGAGGTCGTAACTATTTGACTTCCTTCTCCATTGCGATGCATCAACGATATCTCGAATGTTGTGGTTTGGCGAAGTGCATTCGACGGAGAGCACCATTGAGGGAGACCACGGTAAGTCGTTCGCAAGTGCCGCCTGCAAGCCGAGACAACCGCCTTATTTGCATACAGGAAGTCCGTTGAACCAAAGGACACGTAAATGTACTAGTACTACACAATACCGTCGTCCGTCCAGCTTAGTGTGGTGAGGTGGTGTCTCGAAGAAGACGATGGAGAAGCAGAGTCAGCGAAGAGTGAAATGATGGTTGCTTCATCCGTGCTTTGTGATTTGACGCCTCACTGCTTTGTGACTTGTGATCGAAGGGACAGGGGTGTAGACTCTGTGCTCTATACTGTACATGCGTCCAAGCACGGGAGAAAGAAGAGAGACGTTGCATTTTTCTATTCCTGCAATCAATAAATTAGGGAGCTTCGGTCCATCTTTTTGGCTTTGGCAGCACCGTCCACAATGGTTCCACATCGATGCCAAAAGCTATTTTCACATTTGGCTACACATGTGGATGCCCTTAACCGTACCACTTGGTTTTGCTCCTGTGTGCTATCTATACAAATCTCAATTATATTGATCTCAAAATTATAGTATCAAGATTAGTAAAAAGGAGGTGATTTTGCCGCGCAGATGGCGGGGGAGCTTTCTTATTTTTAGAGGATGTTGGCCTGGCGGTTTGCTAACATGCGGTCCCACGTGTCAGTGCTTTACCAAGCCGATCCGCATCCCACATGAGGCAGAACAACGGCAGAAGCAACACATGGTTAACTTGAAGAAGATGAGGGAGAAGCGGATTCAGCAATAAGTGAAATGATGGTTGCTTTGTCCCTCCAACTTCTTCTTTTTAGAATCATTACTTCGTCCCTCCAACTTAACTATGGGAAAGGTGCAGCTTTGTGACTTGATGCCTCATTGCTCATTACTACGCCGGCGCCATGACTGGGGTGCTTCACCCCTGTTGCTCTGCACTGTATTTCGGTATGGCACGTGGACCAGGTAGCTTGATGTCCCACATGTCAGCGAAAGGGACTAGAACATTTATGAAAGCAAGCGCTCCACTCTTACGACGGAGGAGTACACTACACGGCGGCCAAGTGAACTGTTACTTGTACTGTAGTACTAGTATAGTTTTGCTGTTTCGCACGATCCATCGATACAAACCCGATTAAACAGGAAAGGACGGGATTTTTCCCGCGCGGTAAATGATACTGGCCATACATTTCAAAGGCAATTTTAATGTATGCAAACTGAATAATTAAGTAACAATATGAGATCTAGTAAAACTAAAAACACATATGATTTATTGTGTTAGAGTGTAGTAGTAGTGATGTACTGCATAGTTGTAGATGTAACATGCGAGAACGTGTAGAGATGTAGTTTTGGAGGGCCTACAAAGAGAAAAGCGTAATACAGTCACCGGACTTTAGAGTACGCTCATTACGGTCACTATATACGTTTTGCGGTGATTATATGGTCACTTGTTCACCGTTCAGCATCGGATTGCACTCTGTTGACCGGCCAAATAGTCTGCGTGGCACTATGTTGACTAGTTAAATTGACCATGTTCCTTGTGGGTCCCACCTATCAGTTCACATAGAAAAAAGGTCAGATAAACACAAATTTACGCATGCGCGACAAGACTCCAACCCATGCGCGGGAACCACCTGGTTGTGTATGTGTCTGTCAGGGCCTAATGTGTGCGCATGCATGTGTAGACTGAGCACTTGAGCATGAGAGTGTGTGTTGGTTGTGTGGTGTGTGCATACATGCGTGCGTGTGTGCGTGTGAGTGTTGCATGCGTGCGTGGCTGCATGTGTACGTGTGAGTGTTGCGTGCGTGCGTGGCTGCATGTGTTCGTGTGAGTGTTGCATGCATGCAATTCGTGTGCATGGTGCGTGTGTGTATAATCACCACACCAACTCCTGTGTGTTAAAACAGACGGCCCAGCATACTAATACAAGGCCACCTTGTCCGTTGTGCCCGCGGTCATGACTTCGAACCACCGTCCAATATTTTTTTATAGTTTGTTTTCATTCTTACTAGCAAGATGCCCATGCGTTGCACGTAACATCATGATGCATATGTATGAGTAGTTTATCTTGTGAGAGAAAAGGATGAACGAGGGAAGGCCTCATTTGCAAATGTGGAGAGGTGTGTGGGTACCTTTTTGCAAAATTGCCACAGTTTCCTTCCTATCCGTCAGATATAAATCCGACGGCCTATATTGCAGGATGGCAGGCGCACCATCATCACCAACTCTGTTTTTTATAAGAGTGTAGAGTAGATACACGCTGATAGGTGGGCCCAATGGTAGTGAGATAATGTGATGCAACACTAGAGGTGCCACGTGGAGCGTTTAACTGGTCAACTAGTCGTGTCTTGAGCAAATACAGAGCTGTATGGTGAGCCTGTGACTGTATAATAACCACAAAATGTAAATGGTGACCGTATTGAGTGGATTCTGGAGTCCAATGTACGTATCGTGCTTTCACTTCAAATACAATGATCGTCACTGTATATATCGTGAGAGAAAGATGAAACACGCGTGAATGTGCTGGGGGCATACATTTAGAGGACCTGGAGATAATTTGTGTGCGTACGTGAAAGGGGCGTAGAGGGGGTGTATGTGATGGAGAGAGATGGTCTTCGTTTCTCTTTATTATGACTAACTTTATATATAGTATAAAAATATAAAAATTCACATTACGGAATAAATATCATTGTGGGCACCATGCAATGTAAATTAACATTCATACTCCTCCATATAACATTGTAATGTTGTATATATGTAGAAATTCTAAAATAATTTTTTGGCCACACTTTATTCAAAAGGAATGTTGTATGCGAAATAAACGTGAAGAGAGGGCTTTTAGATCAATGGGGGTACATGATGTAACATGTGTGAATGTGTAGTTGATGTATTTGGCAGGGCCTAGAGAGGTATGTGTGTGTATTACGTATTCGAGAGAGGCATGGATAGAGGGGCCGTCAGGGGGGGGGGACGTGGGTGTCGGTGTCAAAACCGGCGGATCTCAGGTAGGGGATCCCGAACTGTGCATCTGAGGGTCGATGGTAACAGGAGGCAGGGGACACAATGTTTACCCAGGTTCGGGCCCTCTTAACGGAGGTAATACCCTACTTCCTGCTTGATTGAATTTGATGAGTATAGGGGTTACAAGAGTTGATCTACCTCAAGATCGTAATGGCTAAACCCTAGATGCCTAGCCTGTATGATTATGATCACCTCTACGGACTAAAACCCTCCAGTTTATATAGACATCGGAGGGGGCTAGGGTTGTACAGAATCGGTTTATAGAGAAAGGAATCTACATATCCGAACGCCAAGCTTGCCTTCCATGCCAAGGACAGTCTCATCCGGACACGGGGGAAAGCCTTCCTCTTGTATGTTCACGGCCCATGAGTCCAGCCCATGTCACATAGCCTGGACGCCCAAGGACCCCCTAATCCAGGACTCCCTCAGTAGCCCCTGAACCAGTCTTTCGATGATGATGAGTTCGGCACGCAAGTTGTTTTCGGCATCGCAAGGCGGGTTCCTCCTCCGGATACTCCAGAGTAATCTTCTGAATAAGAGATCTATATCCGGCTCTGTATAACAGGTTAACCCTCCAACCATAAAGGCATAATACTTAAAATAAGATATATCCATTGACATCTTTTTCCGACGAAACATCACGCTTAGCACTGCTATCATTTCGAACCGTTTTCGGGCCTCCCACCTCGCGTTTCAATGCACAACTCCCATTGACACGTCTTGTCAAAGCAGAGATAGTGTCCCCTTATTGCGGGATTCTCATCAATACGAGTTTTGGTAATCTAACCGTGTTGTTCGCACAACCCCTTGGGAACAGGCGAGTTTTAAGGCTCGAGGGAGTGGGACGCTTGATATTCGCAGTCCATATAAGTGGATAGAATCCAACTCTTCCATCCCATGCCTCATTCTCTCTCTGCCTCCCCATCCTCGAGGTCCAGCGCCCAAGTTCCAAGCTTTTCTCCCCTCCGCAACTCTTCCGACCATGGCCGGCTCTCAAGGCAAGTGGATGGCCTCCTTCGTAACGGAGGAGAACATCAAGGAGCTGCGGGAGGCGCGGTATCTAACTGCGGAAATCAAGCACAGGCTTCCTGATCCGGCGCAGGTCATCCCTACTCCGGGGCCCGGCGAGAGGGTGGTGTTCAACCCCCACTTCCTCCGCGGACTCGGATTCGACATTCACCCCTTTGTGAGGGGTCTCATGTTCTACTACGGGCTGGATTTTCACGATCTGGCCCCAAATTCGTTCCTCCACATCTCGGTGTTCATCATCGTGTGTGAAGCCTTCCTCTGCGTCCCTCCACACTTCGTCTTATGGCTCAAGATTTTCAACATGAAGCAGAAGGTGGTCGATGGGCAACACGCGGACTGCGGTGGCGCCATGGTGAGCAAGCTCCCCAAAGTCAATTGGCCAAAGGGAGTCTTTGTGGATACCGTCAAGATATGGCAACATGAATGGTACTATATCATAGAACCCCGCGGCTCTAAGTGAGCAGCCGCTCCAGCCTTCATATTCGGACCCTCGCTGAGGCTCACATCCTGGACCGACAAGGGTCTGGACTGGGGGTCGGTCCCTGAGGTGCTACTGCTGCAGAAACACGTCCAAAGCATGATAGCGAAGGACATTGCCCTCGTTGCGTGATCCAAGTGATGCTGATCCGCCAAGCGCTTCCCTGCAAGCGACGGTCCCTCAAGATGTGGGAGTTCAATCCGGAAGGACTGCGGTCCCTACAACGGTTCTACGGCACAACACATAAGGGGATCTGGAAGCTGCTTTTTAAGAAGCAGAAATCATGGCCAAAGTCATCGGATGACACCAGCCTCGACTGCAACCATCCGGCCTCCGAGGTAACTTATAAAACCTCCGAACACACTCTGGTTCGTCAATCCAAAGGAGAAGTATTGACTAGTCCATCCCCAAGCAGGTCTGTATCAAGAAGGCAGAGCAGATCCGGAGTTCGGCTCCGCTTCCCGAGGACCCAGCCAATCCTCTACTAATGAGGATGCTGGTCCCGGCGCCATACCAGGCGCCGGTAAAGAAGGACAAGAAGAAGAAGAAGAAAGAGGAGGGCACTTCACACGCAGTGTCCGAAGAAGCTGATGCCCAGCCCTCTCACGAGGGCGACGATGACGACAAGGAGGAGGAGGAATAAGAAGATCCTCTTCGCAAGGGCAAGAAGAGGGCGGACTCCGAAGACTTGGAGGCCGAAGCATCCAAGAGGGACAAAAATACCCTCCCCGATGACTCGGAGTCAGACGCCGAAGCCATCCCGAAGCACTGTCGCCGGGTCAAGCCCCAAGCCGACTCGTAAGTAGTCCGGGATTTTTCACATACATCCAATCTCTATGAACTGTGATGATAACTCTAAGGTTTGTCTTTAGTCCAGCCCACAATCTCCCCCAGCTATCCTCATCCTCGGGGGATCTATCGCCAGAGATGATGGAGAGCGAGTCACCTCCACTAGCTTCCCCGCCGCCTAGGGCGGATGACACTAAAGTGTCTTCTCATAGGCCCTCCTCGGGCCTTAAAGAGACGCGGGGGGGGGGGGGGGCGCCTTAACGGAACCGGAGGGCAATACCTCGGCTGCCGAAGGACTAGGGGGTACGGCCCTCACAGAGACCGGCGACGGGGGCCCCGGTCAATCCGACCCCCAGCCGCATACTACTCCGGAGACCCACATGGCTCCGGAGTCTAGTGAGCGACCCGCTGCAGAAGAAGGGGCAGCGGCGACCTCTGCTAATCTAGAGGCGCCGAATACCCCGGCGACGCACTGCAAAGTGCATCCGTCCTGGATGAGCACAACATCCTGATGGGTACAGTGGCTGAGAAGATTCAGTCCGCCAAGAGCGGGCTGAACGAAGCCTTCTCCAGCCTGCTAGCAGGCTTCGAGGTACGCAATGTAATGTTTTTGATCATTTTTATGAGAAATATGCCTGTATATGGATAGTAGCCCCTGAGACTCTGTTCGGTTCTTTGAAAGAAAAGCGAGGAGAGGATCAATAATCAGTTGTCAGGTGGTAACATACTATTTTATATGGATTAAAACAGGCTTCTCTGTTAGCGGCGACTGCCCAGACAGCGGAGGTTTCCGAACTCAAACGGAAACTGGAATGAGCGGATGAGGACCTAGTCCTTGTTAACACGCAGCTCGACCAGGCGTAAGGTATAAGATACATCTTACTTTATGCCTGTTTATGTCCGTGTTCTGTGGAAGTTCAAGAGCTGCAATGTGTGTGTTTGTACAGATGGCGCCGCCGCGGTTGAAACCCTCAGGGGTAAGCAAGGCGGCCGCTGATAAAGCGGTTGCGGACTTAACGACTGAACAGGCCGCTCGGCGCCGTTTTGAGGAACGAGTGACCGAGGTGGAGCAGAAGCTCAAGGACACCACCCGCAAGTGAGAGTCCTTAGAAGAGGAGAATAAGGCAAAGGGGGCCAAACTCACCAAGGCCCTTCAAGATGCCAAGGAGGCACGGTCCGAATCCCGCGCAGCGCGCGAGGAAATCCGTCAAGCCGGACAAATAGCGGCTGGGAAGCCCTTTCTTTTACAGGCTAAATTTGGGCGGAGGTATGCCTTGCTTAATCGATTGTGGAGTTCTACAGACGCATATGCGGGTCTGCCAAAGAGTGCTGCGGACGCCGCCCAATTTTTCCGGGGCTAGGAGGGGTACGCGACGGAGAAGCTCTTCCGGTCGCAGTTTGAGGGGCAGGAGCGTCCCACACTGCTAAATGACCAGATGGCACAATGGGCGGAGCTGCATAAGATGTCCAACGCGGCCATGGAGGACGTCATAGTCCGGTTGTGGCCGACCGAAGCCATTCCAGGTAGCTACTTCGGCCTTGTGCGGTGTCTCGTTGATGCGCTGCCCCGAATTGACGCCGTCAAGAGGTGGTCCTGCATAGAAGGAGAGCGAATGGCCTTCGCCCATGTCAAGATGCACTGGGCGAAGATGAAGGCCGAAAAGGTGGCAGTTGAGGGTCTGCCCGAAAGCAAGGACCACCGCACACCGGAGCGCTATTTTGAGGACGTACTAAAAGGTGCCCACCTTGTATAAGGCCAATGCTCTAAGGATGTAGTGTTCGAGTGAACGAGTCTGAACTATCCGGGAGTTTGTATTATGAACTAAGGCTTTTGTAATATATTCATGCCTTTATGAAGAGTTTTATCCTCCTGTGCGGCCGTTTTTATATCTGAGAGTCCCCAGTCGTCGGCTTCAACCCCCACGTAGATACTACTGGGGTGTTTGGAATTGCACATGACTCACTTAACCCAACGTCTTGTACATGAAGGAGGTGTCGGTGCGGTGAACCAGGCAATCAGACTATGCGGTTTTATTGCTCTCACTTAGCCATAGGAGTTTCACGAGGGGTCTACAAAGTAGCCCCTGGTATGTACGCGGCTATACCAATGCGTATGCGTTACATATGTGACCGGAAAACAGTCCTTCGTGAAATACGGAAAAAATCGCTAAATATTTTAATAAGTCGCTGAGTAGCTGACCAGCTCTCGCCACATCAGGACAGTCAGTTTTCGGCTTTCTCTACTGAGGTGCTTAACTAGATGAACCAGAAACACAATCGCAATAGTTCTCCCTTTACTACCCTAGCCGATCAGACGGAACGTAAGGTAGCAAACACAGGAGCCGGGCAACCCAATTATTCACCAAAGACATGATTCGGAGCTGATGAATATAGTGCCGAGCTCAGGACACCGAATTGTTCTATAAAGTTGTTCAGACTTTTGTTTGGCAACACCTGTGTTGCCATATAGAGCCCCTGGCAATTTGCGCCGAGGTGTGTGCGTAAAGCAACTAAAGAGACAGAAGAAAGTCTATAAGTAAAGACGACACCGAATAAGAATTTGATTCACTAGAATCTGATTGATACGTCAAAACGTAATCTTACAGAGGGTACCATAATCACCGTGGCCATTTTACATGCCGGGGGTCTAAGGCTAAGGGGAAAAGCTCTATACAGGTTCTTGAGTGAAGTTGTGGTCTAGAAAATCCTTTGCACCTTCCTGCCACATGTCTACGCCGCTTTGCCCTGAGCAAGAAAGATTCCTTGAGAGGAATGGTCTTCGACTATTTGTACAAAACCGGGCTCGGAGAGAGTCCTTGTGAGTCCGTAGGATGAGTAGGTTTTGATTCACCTGTGGTAAGAGAGAAAAAATAATTAAAGAAAGGGGAAGGTCATATAGGGTCGAACCATACTATAGGCTTGCCCGTATTGTGCCTCCGCTGATGCCCAAGGTATTTTGAGTGCATAATTATGCACGCGTGGTACGGATTTCACGGATGTACATGGCGATCGATGGAGGCAAAACTGCTAATCCAACTCTGGAATGACCGAGCTGTTAGCATGCGGAATTGGCTGGCCTTGTGTAATAGAGCCCGGCGGCTTAATAGCCGATGAGGTGTGCAGCTTGAGAGGGCCGCTTTGTACTTCGGCCGCGATGGCTGCGGTATGCTCCTCAGTACGGAGGGAGCATTCCATATTTCCATTAATTGTAATGACGCCACGTGGACCGGGCATCTTGAGCTTTAGATAGGCGTAGTGCGGGACCGTGTTAAAGAGGGTGAAAGTGGTTCATCCGAGCAATGCGTGATAGCCACTGCGGAAGGGGACGATATCGAAGATCAAGTCTTCGCTTTGGAAGTTGTCCGGTGAACCGACGACTTCCAGCGTAATTGAGCCCGTGCAGCGGGCCTCTACCCCAGGTATTACTCCTTTGAAGGTAGTTTTAGTGGGCTTGATTTTTTACGGATCGATGCCCATTTTGCGGATAGTGTCTTGATAAAGTAGATTGAGACTGCTGCCACCGTCCATGAGGACTCGCGTGAGATGGAATCCGTCGATGATTGGATCGAGGACCAGAGCTGCCGAACCTCCATGACAGATACTAGTTGGGTGGTCCTTTCGATCAAAGGTGATCGGGCAAGCCGACCATGGGTTGAATTTTGGGGCGACCGGCTCTATGGCGTAGACGTCCCGTAATGCGCGCTTGCGCTCCCTCTTAGGGATATGTGTGACGTATATCATATTCACTATTTTTACCTTGGGGGAAATTGCTTCTGTCCCCCTGTGTTTGGTTGATGAGGCGCTTGGTCATCGTCGTCGTTGGGCGGCCCTTTCCCCTTGTGTTCGGCATTGAGTTTGTCGGCCTGTTTAAAGACCGAACAGTTTCTGTTAGTATGATTGGCGGGTTTGTCAGGGGTGCCATGAATCTGGCAAGGCCGATCAAGTATTCTGTCTAAACTAGATGGTCCATCTCTGTTTGCCTTGAATGGCTTCTTCCGTTGATCGGATTTGGAGCCACTGAATCCGGCATTGACCACCGTGTCTTGGGTTCCTTCGTTATTGTTTTGACGCTTGTGCTTGCTGCGTCGTGGCTTGCCATTGCCGTCCCTGGGTTTGGAGGTGCCAGGATCGCTGGTGCTATTGCTTCTACGAGCACGCCAGCTGTCCTCTCCCACGCAAAAGCGGGTCATAAGTGCGGTAAGGGCTGCCATGGACTTCGGCTTTTCTTGGCCGAGGTGTCGGGCGAACCACTCATCTCGGACGCTGTGTTTGAAGGCCGCGAGGGCTTCGGCGTCCGAACAATCCACAATCTGGTTCTTTTTTATTAAGAACCTGGTCCAGAGCTGCCGGGCTGATTCTCCGAGTTGCTGGATTATGTGACTAAGATCATCGGCGTCTGGTGGCCGAACATACACTATTGAAGGATGCTGCTAACGCGACACTACGATCAGAGACCCTTCGAGAAACTGCGTGCGATGCAATAATCGCAAACGGTGGTGTATGAAAACCGTTAGAAATGTATAAAACGTTTGCGATGACGGATGCATCAAACACGGTTCAAGTTTTAGTTGCGTGTGCGATGAAGGGCATACTGTTCAGTTCAATTAACTGTTTGCGATGAGGAGAAACAAAAGAAACGGGCAGCCAGATGAAGGCGTGTGCGATACACAGCATACGGTTCACTCGGATGAACTGTTTGTGATTAGGCAACACAAAATAAACAGGCAGCCAGATGAAGGTGTGTGCGATATACGGCATGTGGTTCACTCGGATGAACTGTTTGTGATTGGGCAACACAAAAGAAACGGTCAGCTAGATCAAAGTGTGTGCGATATACGCATGCGGTTCACTCGGCCCTTGTCGTCAGTGTGTGACCTCTATGGCAACCGTTCGCTCCCCAGGAGCCTCTTCGTGTACCGTGGCAACCGTCCACCGCCTCTTCACCTTTCCCTCTTGATTTGGAACTGCTGTTATACGCTCTTCCTCCCTCCATTTGCCTTCACCCTTCCTTCTGCCATTGTTCGATCATCTTCTCCATGGAGGGAACATGCCGGAAACGACCCCGTTATTCTTGCTCCGATCTGAAAGATGACGTGGTGGAGGAACTCATTGATCGGTGCGACGTTATCACCTCGGCTAGCATGGCAGGTTCGTTCAAGACCATTCTCCACTCAACTAATAACATCATTACAAGGAACCCAAGGGTCCAAGAGCGGTTTGATCTCCCCTATCTTCTTCGCCATGACCCTGCTGACTGGCACGGGGACGAGGGAAGCCTCGCCTTGTGCAAGTTTATGTCGCTTGATAATGATACGTATGATGTTAAGATGCCATCGCTTGAGGGCAAGGCTTGGGCAGTGTGACGCCCGGATAATTAAACTACAGTAACCCTTTGTTAGTGATGCCACGTCACCTCGGTTACTGTTGTTAATCTCACGTTAGTTCAAAACCGGTTCGGAATTCAACTTCAAGATAAATTCAAACGGTGAAGTTTTCAAATGTTAAAATTAAATTGTTTGAATTGTGACACATAAATCAAAAGTAATATTGGTGAAGGAACCACACTTTCATAATGTGATTAATTGCACTATAACAAATAAAACAGCGGCAAAACTATTATTTAAATGCTCTTAGAATAATAAACAAATACAAAGTACTTTATTTAATGTGCCAAAATATTTGTGGCAATGGCATAATTGGTGACATCAATTTAGGTGCCACTTTCGTATTTTGTTAAGACTAAAATAAAAGGAAACTAAAAGAAAACAGAAAGAAATAAAATATGTAGAAAGAAAATAAACAAAAGGAAAACATAAAAAAGAAAAGAAAAAGATAAAAGAATTCCATCAGCCCAACTGTGCCATGGCCCAGCTAGGCCGGCCCAGCCACTTCCCCCCGGTCGTCCCTCTGTTCAACCGACCAGCCTTCCCCCTCGCTCGTCCCCGCCGGACCTCATCGTCGGCGTCGCCACCGAGAGGATAAGGCCACCTCCCCTGACCCCTCGGTCCCCTCACTCCTCCTCGGCGCCCTCCCTCCTAGATCCACCTCTCCCCCTCTGCCGATCTGGAGGAAGGGCCGAACTCCACGGTCGCTGCGCCTTCCTCGCTGCCACGGCCATCGTCCTCCTCTGGCCGCGCCACCGTGCCATCCACTTCGTCGGCCTCCTCTGCGTGGACTACGGCGGCCATCTCGAGCTGGGAGGCACTGCTGCGCCGGATCCTCGTTGTCTTCAACCTTGAGCACCCATGGTAGCCGCCGCAATCTTCGTCGATTCGCGACCACGAGTGCCTCCCCGAGCAAGTTGAACTCCTCTACATGATCCCCTACGTGATCCCTCTGAGCTCCCCTTCACTTCCCCCTAGATCCCCTTCTTGCGGGCGACCTCTAGCCGTAGACACCCTCCGGCCGAAGCTCGTCGTCCGCCATGGCCGGATCCCCGCTCCTCACGCGTGCTCGCCCGCTCCTGCCGCGCGTCCGCCGCGCCCAGGGCCTGTCCCGGCATGCCCACGCCTCGCTGGCCGCGTGCTGGCTTGCCCGGCCGTGCTGCAGCCTCCCGCGCCGCAGCCGCCCTCGGCCCTGTCACTGACTGCTGCTCGTGCTGCTCTGTTGCTGCTCCTTCTACTACTCCCGCTCACTGCTCTCGATGCATTCTGCTGTTGCCGCTACTTGGCTGCAGCTGCGTCTACTCCCTGCTCCTTGTAATGCTGCTACTTGTTGTTGCTAATGCCTACTATTGTTGCTGCTATCTGTACTGCTCATGCTGCTGCTGTTGCTGGTTGCCATGGCCGTGAGTGTGTGTTCGTGTGTGTGCACGGTTGTGCCACGGCCGGCCCTTGTTTAATTAGTCTAGGCTTAGTTAGAAGTACTACTAGTTTAGTGCTAAGTTAATCTAGTAGTTGATGACATGTAGACCCCATGAAATAAGTTAGATTTATTTATTTGTTTAGGTAAATAGTCTATGACATGTGGGCCACACCTTCCCTTTTGACTAGTCAAATTGGCTTGGTCAATTCGGATTAAACTAATTATAAAAATTTCAGAATATGTTTAAAACTTAGAAAATTCATAGAAATAATCCGTAATTCCGATGAAAAAGTTTTATACATGAAAGTTGCTTAGAACGACGAGACGAATCCGAATACACGGTCCATTCATCTGTCACATGCCCCTAGCATAGCGAGCACGCAACTTTTCCCCTCCGATTCATCTGTCCGGAAACGCGAAACACCGGGAATACTTTCCCGGATGTTTCCCCCCTTCGCCGGTATCACCTACTACCGCGATTGGGCACACCTAGCATCACGCTTTGTCATGTCATGCATCACCATGCATTTGTTTGCATTGTATTTATTGTTTCTTCACCCTCTTCTCTCGCTAGACACCGAGACCGACGCCGCTGCTACCCAGTACGACTACGGTGTTGACGACCCCTCCTTCTCGGCTGAGCTTCGAGGCAAGCCCCCCCCCCCCCCGTTGATCACCAGATATCGCCTATTCTTCTCTACTGCTTGCATTAGAGTAGTGTAGCATGTTACTACTTTCGATTAATCCTATTCTACTGCATAGCCTGTCATTGTTGCTATAGTTGTTAACCTTACCTGCTATCCTACTGCTTAGTATAGGATGCTAGTGTTCCATCAATGGCCCTACACCCTTGTCCGTCTGCCATGCTATACTACTAGGCCGTGATCACTTCGGGAGGTGATCACGGGCATATGCTATATACTTTATACTGTTACATTACTTATGATACTGTTCGGAGATGGGGGCTGAAGGGGCAGGTGGCTCCATCCCGGTAGAGGTGGGCCTGGGTTCCCGACGGCCCCCGACTGTTACTTTGTGGCGGAGCGACAGGGTAGGTTGAGACCACCTAGGAGAGAGGTGGGCCTGGCCCTGGTTGGCTTTTGCGGATACTTAACATGCTTAACGAGATCTTGGTATTTGATCTGAGTCTGGCCATTTGGTCTATACGCACTAACCAACTACGCGGGAACAGTTATGGGCACTCGACGTCGTGGTATCAGCCGAAGGCTTCATGACGTCAGCGACTGAGCGGCGCGCGCTGCATTGGACCGTAAGCTCACACTTCTATTAAGGGGGCTAGGTCTGCTTCTGGCCGCGTACGCAACATGCAGGTGTGCAATGTGCGATGGGCCCAGACCCCTGCGCGCATAGGATTTGGACCGGCGTGCTGACCTCTCTGTCGCGCCTAGGTAGGGCTGCGACGTGTTGATCTTCCGCGACCGGGCATGACCCAGAAAAGTGTGTCCGGCCAAATGGGATCGAGCGTGTTGGGTTATGTGGTGCACCCCTGCAGGGAAGTTTATCTATTCGAATAGCCATGTCCCTCGGTAAAATGACGACCCGGAGTTGTACCTTGACCTTATGACAATTAGAACCAGATACTTAATAAAACACACCCTTCCAAGTGCCAGATACTACCCGGTGATCGCTCTCTAACAGGGTGACGAGGAGGGGATCGCCGGGTAGGATTATGCTATGCGATGCTACTTGGTGAACTTACCATCTACTCTCTTCTACATGCTGAAAGATGGAGGTGGCCAGAAGCGTAGTCTTCGACAGGATTAGCTATCCCCCTCTTATTCTGGCATTCTGCAGTTCAGTCCACCGATATGGCCCTTTACACATATACCCATGCATATGTTGCTTTTCTCCCTCTTTTCCCCCTTTCCCTTCTACCTGGTTGTTGCAACCAGATGCTGGAGCCCAGGAGCCAGACGCCACCGTCGACGATGACTCTTACTACACTGGAGGTGCCTACTACTACGTGCAGGCCGCTGACGACGACCAGGAGTAGTTAGGAGGATCCCAGGCAGGAGGCCTGCGTCTCTTTCAATCTGTATCCCAGTTTGTGCTAGCCTTCTTTAGGCAAGCTTGTTTAACTTATGTTTGTACTCAGATATTGTTGCTTCCGCTGACTCGTCTATGATCGAGCACTTGTATTCGAGCCCTTGAGGCCCCTGGCTTGTATTATGATGCTTGTATGACTTATTTATGTTTTAGAGTTGTGTTGTGATATATTCCCGTGAGTCCCTGATCTTGATCGTACACGTTTGCGTGCATGATTAGTGTACGATTGAATCGGGGGCGTCACAGGCAGGCGCAAATGGAGATTGGGTTGTTTATATTGGGTACAACTGCGAGTGGGAACTTGTGAATATGTACACTCATCACCGGGTTCCACTTCCAAAAATCTCAGATGACTGCCCAGAGGTTGAGTACACCGGTATTCTACATGAGTTCAAATACGATCATGGTGACTGTCGTCTATGGAAGATAGCAATTTGTCGAGTTCCCAACCACTCTTGGGATTACACGAACTATGAAGTTGTTGCTATCTTCGACAAGCTTGTTGCCATCCTTACTTCCACGCCTCGATGGATATTGCTCAAAAATCAATTTCTGTACACGGATGAGTACTGTGATGCAATTCAATACGAGGGTCTTGTGTTTGCTGCCACCACTCATGGCACTGTTTTTGCATGGAATCCTGATGCTTTCGGTACGTTTGTCTTCCAACGTAATTATAATTGTTTCATCCACATGCATGCGGG
Source organism: Aegilops tauschii subsp. strangulata (assembly GCF_002575655.3). Lineage (NCBI taxonomy): Eukaryota > Viridiplantae > Streptophyta > Magnoliopsida > Poales > Poaceae > Aegilops > Aegilops tauschii. Next base: position 261,229,449 of record NC_053041.3, on the reverse strand, counting down.
TTAGCTAGTTCCCCCTTACTAATTAACCTTCTTGTGTTTCCAAGGTCCTGTGAACATTCCACCACCTATACTTGAAAATTTTATAACCAAGGGGGAGATGACGATGCTGATGATCACGAGCATGAGGACGAGCAGGACCCATATACTCAGTGGCGCCTGACAACTTATTCCGATGGATCAACTCTTCTTGTCTGTATACAGGGCACTAATGATGTTACTAAGGAAGCAGGTGTTGTCTCGCATGGTCGCACTCTCCGGACCTATTCCAACATCCGTTGCAGGGTATTCGGGATGGATACTAGTGTACTAGTGCCAACACCTTCTCCCTGGTTCAGCGTTGAAAGTCTTGGAGGAAACTCGCTCTTCCTTGGACAAAACTATCCAATGATAGTGGAAGGCGATCCAGCTGTTGTGGACACAACATTACTACTATTTATGAGAAGCAACTGTATCTATACCTCGGACATTGCTATGCTTCCCTACCGTCCCAATATGGGTCCTGACATAGGTCGCTTCAGCCTGGATGATCCGTCTTGCGTTGGTCTCAAGATTGACAGTAGCTGGCCCTTCCCAGAGAATCACTTCTCGTTCAAAGCAAGCGTTTCCAACGTCGACGAGTGGTTGAGCTGAAGTTCATTTCATCACTTTGTTATTCGTTGTGTGAGAAAAACTTTACTAGAATGTTTTGTTGGAAATGATCTATAATCCAACGTGTATCCTCGTTGTCGTTGTGGGCTGATGACTTGTTGTATGTAATCAATGGTACATTTGCATATGCGCCCATCAACTCACGCCTGCTAGTGGTGTCCATATGAACAGTGCTAGTGATTTTAGTTGCAAAAATTACATAGTGCTAGTGATTTTTAGCTGCATATTTTGACAAATCGCAGTGTTACAAGGTTGACAAATGGCAATGTTACTAGATAAACAGATGTCAATCTTTCCAGTTTGACAAATGGCAACATACCCAAAATGACAGATATGAAAATCATACCCAATTGTTTGTACGTGGTTGCACACGGGTCATGCAAAACAACCGTTTGCGTTGAAGGGATGCAGAAATCCTGCTCGACACATTTTCCCTTGGCTTCCTGGGGAAGCTGTCGGTTTGCATCCGGGTATTCTAACAAAAACGTTTGCGATGAGTGTTTTATATTTAAAAACGATTGACGTTTTCTTCAAAAGAAAATCGTTTGATAAGTCTGTACATTAAGAGAGAAAAACGCAAGTTCCTTCAAACCATATCTTTCATTCAGTCACACTGCGAATTTATATTCATATGATCGAGAATTCAAGATACAGTATTAAACCCCAAAAAAACTATTTCCGGCGGCGGCGGAGGCGGCGTGCCGCGCCGTCGTTGTCATTGTCATTGTTGTCCTCCGGGACGCCGTTGTTGAAGTCTTCAAGGCAGCAAAAAATGTTCTTCACTTGTAAATCAAACATCATTTCGTCGCGCGATCGACGGGCGGGGCGCGGGAGGACAGCAACTGGCGCCGCTGAGAGGTAGCGGTCGACGGTAACGTCCCATGCCGCTGAGGGGGGCGTGCGCATGGGCACGGGCACGGGCGCGGCGGGTGCAGCCAAACGCACGGGGGCCGGCGCCATGGTGGGTGGAGGGGCGCGCACGGGCACGGGCGCTGGCGCTGGCATGTACACGAGCTCGCGCGGGTCCGCGGAGACCTCGCTGACGCCCGCGGCTTCCAGCTCTGCGATAGTGCTCGGCGACCAGCCCGTCATTGCTACGGGGATGGTCGCCGGCGCGGGCACGGGGATGGGAGCTAAGACGGGAGCGGGGGCAGCAACTGCCGCGGCCAGCTTGTTCTAGACTATGTCCATGAGGCCCCATTCCTCCTTATTTTCTATCTCCTCCAGCTCGGAGTCGACTTCACCAATCTTGAAGACTAGTGGCAGATGATCGTTCTGCGCCATGGCATTGGTGGATGTCTGCGGGACGGAGGGGAATGGGAGGCGAACAGTAAGGCCACCCGTATTAAACAGCGGCTCGGGCGCCATTAATGGAGAGGAAGGCGGGCGTCCATGGAAGTCAAAGGGCTCGCTTACCAGTGAGCCTGCGCAGTATACAGCTCACACGCTTCCCGGTGAGCCTCACATTGGAGGACAGCTTGCACGCCTCTCGGTCAGCCTGCGCACCGGACTGCGCTTGCACGCCTCCCGTTCAGTCAAGGTCAAGGAGCTGTCCGCACGGCACCTCCTACATCCATTAAAACCAAGACACGTGGCGTCACGTGAATGGTTAATAGAACACACACGGTTTGAATTCTACAAACGTTTGAGATATTAAAGTGGCAGCTATTTTTTCAAAATGCCTTTCTTGGCTGTCACTATTCGAGTGCGCCTTCTCTCAAAATGGACATGAAAAATGCCACAGCATGTCGGGTGCCATTCCATGATAGCATGTGAAGTTTCATGAATTTCAGACGAGTTTTGAATTTACTAGAATTTAAAAACAGGCATCTCAATGTTTTGCCGGTAATCAACGGTGCCCTGGTGTTTGAAATTCATTCCCATTTCTCGCATGGGACCTAAGCATGCACCCAAGGACACAAATTTGATTTTTCAACCAATTTATATGCACTGGAGCATGTGCATGTAGTACAAGCTTGAATTATGCACATAAATGCATTGAAAACTCAGTTAATGCATAAAAATGTCCAAACGAACCTCGAAAAATCCCAAAAATTGACACAACACTCCTGTTGTTCTATCTTGACACGGGAAATTTTTTGAAAGCAATAAGAGGCAATGGATATCGTTTCGTTCCCAAAGGTGGGACGTTCCCTATCGAAACCATCATGCTTGTTGTGAGAAGCTCTGGTTTGTGAGAAGCTTATACCCGAACCTGCCCCAAATGGGACAAATTTTTTACCACGGCATGATGATATGGCAACATGATAGCATGCCAGGTTTCATGAATTTAAGACGAGTTTTGGATTTATTAGAATTTAAAAACCAGGCATCTCAATGTTTTGCCGGCAATCAACATTGCCCTGATGTTTGAATTTCATTCGCATCTCTTGCATGGGACCTAGAAATTCACCCAAGGACACACACGTGAATTTTCAACCAACTTTGGTGCATTGGAGCATGTGCTTGTAGTTCAAATTTGAATTATGCACATAAAATGCCTAGAAAACCCAGTTAATGTATAAAAAAGGCCAAACGAACCCCGAAAAATTCCAAGATTAAACACAACACTCCTGTTGTTCTATGTTGACACTAGAAATGTTTTGAAAGCAATAAGAGGCAACGGATATCGTCCCATCCCCAAAGGTGGTACGTTCCCTATCGAAACCATCATGCTTGTCGTGAGAAGATCTGGTTTGTGAGAAGCTTATACCCAAACCTGTCCCAAATGGGACAAAACTTTGACCACGACATGTTGATGCCGCTCCATGATAGCATGCCAAGTTTCATGAATTTCAGACGAGGTTTGGATTTACCAGAATTTAAAAACCAGGTATCTCAACGTTTTGCCGGCAATCAACAGTGCCCTAGTGTTTGAAATTCATTCCCGTCTCTTGCATGGGACCTAAGAATGCACTCAAGGACACACATGTGATTTTTCAACCAATATATATGCACTGGAGCATGTGCATGTAGGTCAAATTTGAATTATGCACATAAAATGCCTAGAAAACTCAGTTAATGCATAAAATGTCCAAACGAACCCCGAAAAATCCCAAAAATTGACACAACACTCCTATTGTTCTATGTTGACACGAGAATTTTTTTGAAAGCAATAAGAGGCAATGGATATCATTTCGTCCCCAAAGGTGGGACGTACGTTCCCTATCGAAACCATCAGGCTTGTTGTGAGAAGTTGTGGTTTGTGAGAAGCATATAACCAAACCTGCCACAAATGGGACAAATTTTTTACCACCGCATGTTTATGCCGCTCCATGATAGCATGCCAAGTTTCATGAATTTTAGATGAGTTTTGGATTTATTAGAATTTAAAAACTAGGCATCTCAACGTTTTGCCGGCAATCAACAGTGCCCTGGTGTTTGAATTTCATTCCCATCTCTTGCATGGGACCTAGAAATTCACCCAAGGATACACATGTGATTTTTCAACCAACTTTAGTGCATTGGAGCATGTGCTTGTAGTTCAAATTTGAATGATGCACATAAAATGCCTAGAAAACCCAGTTAATGTATAAAAAAGGCCAAACGAACCCCGAAAAATTCCAAGCTTAAACATAACACTCCTGTTGTTCTATGTTGACACTAGCTAATTTTTGAAAGCAATAAGAGGCAACGGATATCGTCCCGTCCCCAAAGGTGGTACGTTCCCTATCGAAACCATCATGCTTGTTGTAAGAAGCTCTGGTTTGTGAGAAGCTTATACCCAAACCTGCACCAAATGGGATAAAATTTTCACCACGGCATGTTGATGCCGCTCCATGATAGCATGCCAAGTTTCATGAATTTCAGACGAGTTTTGGATTTACTAGAATTTAAAAACCAGGTATCTCGACGTTGTTCCTCCAAATCAACAGTGCCCTGGTGTTTGAAATTCATTCCCATCTCTTGCATGGGACCTAGAAATTCACCCAAGGACATACATGTGATTTTTCAACCAACTTTGGTGCATTGGAGCATGTGCTTGTAGTTCACAATTGAATTATGCACATAAAATGCCTAGAAAACCCAGTTAATGTATAAAAAAGGCCAAACGAACCCCGAAAAATTCATTCCCATTTCTTGCATGGGACCTAAGCATGCACTGAAGGACACAGATTTGATTTTTCAACCAATTTGTATGCACCGGAGCATGTGCATGTAGTTTAATTTTGAATTGTGCACGTGAAATGGCTATAAAACCAGTTTAATGTATAAAATGTCCAAACGAACCCTGAATAATTCCAGTTCTTTTACGACACACATATTGTTGCTTGTTCGCTGCAGATAAAAGGTCTAGCAATTCAAACAACGTCCATTGCCGCTGTGACCCCATTTTGTAATTCAAATCAAGTAGATCCCACACAGTTTATTATCACCAACCGTGTGAGATGTAGTACAAAATATCTTGGAGCACCGTCGGTGTATAGTACGCCTATGGCTTCCGCGAGAAGGTGCGTCGGCTACAGTCCACAGCCGGCGTGTCAAGCACACTAGCTCACTCCCAAAAAACTCCCGCCTCTGCATCCCTCGCAATCTCAAAAATATCTACCGCCTGGAAGGTTTTAATGTTTGATAGCACAGGATTAGTATGTGCAGACCGTGTGCGATGTCTGTTACTCCCGCTCTGCTTCAGTCCCTTGATTAAAATTTTCAGTAGCCCCGGCATTTTACTCCCGCCTCTGCATCCCTTGCAATCTCAAAAATATCTGCTCGCCCTTGATCAAAATTTTCATTAGCCCTGCCTTGTTACTCCCGCCAAGTAAAAATTGCAATTGCCGCAGTATTTCCTCAAACACAACCTTGTCCCCCCCTCCACTCACACCCCAAAACCTCAACTCACACAGACACACACAACCCTCGAAACCATTGGTAGGTCGCCGCCATCGCCGGCGCCTCCATCCTCAACCTCTGCCTGTGTGCCGGGGAGCTCGAGGAGCCAATGGCCAAATAGAGGTTTATCGCGGCCTTTTCGCCCGCCGGCGAGGTGGCCACCGAGGTGTCCCCGTCGTCCTCCGCGGGCCCGATCCGTCGTCGCCGGTCCCCTGATGTTTGATAGCACACGATTAGTATGCCGGTTCGAGGACTTCCCCGTCCTCCCTCGGACCCGGCAGCCGACGAAGTCCTACCTCAGGGTATGGCAGCGGCGGTGGGGGACGTGGGTCGCCGAGATTACAGATCGAGAGACCCACACCCGCCGGTGGCTCAGTAGCTTCCACATGGCCGAGCTCGCGGCCATGGAGTACGACCGCTGGCAGGTCCGCTACCACGGCGCGGCGGCTAGGCTCAATTTTCCCTTCGGCACATTTCCGGTCCACCTTGTTCCGCCGGAGCCAGGTTTGGTGAGCTCGGCTATGGCGTGGGAGCGCCTCGAGGCCGAGGCCGCCACCGAGGACTACATGCAAGAGCTCCGCCGGCAGAACCCGGAGCACGTGGAGGCGGAGCGGGCGATCTTTGCCACCACGGAGGGCGGTGAGGTTATCGCGCTCTCCTCCGATGACGAGGTCGAAGGCGGCGAGCACAGCGGCACGGAGGGCGGCGAGGTTATCGCGCTCTGCTCTGATGATGAGGTCGAAGGCGGCGGCGACGGTGGCGCGGAGGGCGTCGAGGTGGGCCCCGAGGACGAGGAGATCTACGTCGACGATTGGAGGAGTTCCTTCCCCAATGACCCTGACGACAGTACTGGCCCGGACCCGGCTCGCGGCACACCATACATGACGAGGAAGGATTGGCTCGACCTCTACTTTGACCGAAAGTAGTTTAGCTTAGTTTAAAATTATGTTTTATGTTTGGTTATGCAAAACTATCTATGTTTATGTTTAAATGCATGCTACTTTCGGTTGAACATGCTTTGAACTTGATAAAATTGAAGTTTACAACCTTAAGTTTAGGGGATCAACTAGAAAAGGCCAAAAATTGTTGGAGTATATATATATATCCACTAAGGGTTTTAGTCCTTTAACTTTTTAAGGATCGCCTAGAGATGTCCTTATGACTTGTTTATTTCAGTTCTTCACAATGTGATGCTCTATATGTGCAACTATTTGCCGTGCAGTTCAATTTAATCAATAATAGTTTCAACAATATCACTATGAATTACGATATTTGGTTGCTGTTAAGGATATTGCAGTTAACATGCCTTTTCGTTTTTCAGTTGTTGTTTAGCAACATGCATTGTACTGAATGACTAAATATGCAATCCCAGGCTACATAGCAACAAGGAAGAGTGTTACCTTAATGTTCTGATGATGTCTAGATATACATGTAATAAAATTTTATATAATGGGATGGATGGAGTGTTGTACTACATCATTTTTCAATTGTTGTTTAGCTTCTAATATTAACTTGGTGCTTTTAGGTACATATATCATTGCCAAAGATCCACACTTCGACCCTTTCTGCATATGGGGCAATGAGATATTCATGAACCAGCATCAAGTGAGGAAACTGATAAAGATTGTTATTAAAATGGGTCAAAAGATGTCAATCGAACTATTTGTTTACACTTTATGCAAGACAACAGTGAACTGCAGGATGGTAAGTAAGAACCCTGTAGCCTTCTTTTTACTGCCCATAATGAGTTGTGTTAGATGATAATATCTGAATCTTTTTTCTTTTGCAGTGGATCCTAAAGCAGTTTACTCAAGATTACCTCTCAAACTACATGATTGGCGGCCAGCCATCACAAGAGGTTGGACTAGACTCCTGCATGCCTTCTGCATCCAGGAGAGCACAATAGGGCCATTCCGCTTCACCTTGTTCAGCAACTGGAATGTCTGTCGCCTCTTTCTTTACCATCTATAATAGTACAAGTATAGAACACTGGTACATCATTCTTATGTAATTCTTAAACATATGTACCTGTGAATCGAATAATGCATTGGTTGTTTGAACCTGATGGATATGAATAAAGGTATAGCCTACTTTCAAGTTTAAATTAGGTACAATTTTAAATAGCAGCAATTAAATTAGGGTGAAATTACATTGTGCAGGTCATTACGGCACACACGGTTTGTAAAACACAAACGTTTGCGATATACACCATAATCCGAGACGGTTCACAGAGAGGAAACGTATGCAAGCATGCACAAACTTGCCGTTTGCAAAGCGTGTGTGATGTCAGACACTATCCCATACGGTGCTGGAAAACTAAATGTGTGTGATTGTCTACCCATCGTACACGGTTTATAATCATGAACTGTTTGTGATGTGCCAGGCATCGTAAAACTCCCGTGCCTAGAATCTGCCTGGAAAACTCCCGTGCCTGGAATCTTCCTGGTTTTAGGCAGAACCACAAAACTCCGACTGCGATGGCAATGCGAGCACAAACGAGTACCTAGGATGAAGCGTTTGGGATATTTGGGATATCGGAAATGGTTATATAGGGACAACTATATGCATCAAGGCTCCCTACCCCCGACGGTTTCTGGGTCGTGTGGGAAGGACCCCCCTATCGCCCACACTCACTTGGCGACGGTTCCAAATGCCGTCGCGGAAAGGGGTTAAAAACCGTTTGTTTAGGGCCGACGTGTACCAGTGATAGGTACCCTGGAAGTTGTCTCTGAATGCGTCCTCCAAGTCTTCCCAGGTACCAATAGAGTTTTCTGGTAGGCTATTTAGCCAGTGCCGTGCTGGCCCCTTGATTTTTAGGGGGAGGTACTTGATGGCATGTAGATCATCACCGCGTGCCATGTGAATGTGGAGAAGAAAATCTACAATCCATACTGCGGTATCTGTTGTGCCATCATAAGATTCGATGTTCACGGGTTTAAACCCTTCTGGGAACTTGTGCTCCATTACCTCATCGGTGAAGCATAGGGGGTGTGTGGCGCCTCTGTATCGGGCAACGTCACGACGCAGTTCAGATGAAGTCCGTCTGCGGTTTTCGGCCCTGGTGAGGTTGTGTTTGTTGCGCCAGGCCTGATGGCCGTCTTCTCGCGCTTGGGCACGCTGCCTTGATCCGTAGATTGACCTGGTCTGACTGGCTCTATTGTCCAGGTCCTGATGTAGGTCATAAGTGTATCCCCGAGCTGTCGTTTCTCTGCTTTTACGGTGAGGTGGTGCGGGCTGGTGTTTGACTTGAGTTGTCGTTCTGTCTCAGCCACGTGGTGGTCGGTCAGGTCTGTCAGCCGCGTGCGGGTGGTATGGGCTCCAGCGCCTCATCGTCGAATTGGGGTAGCAGCTTACGCTTCGGGTAACTCTTTGTTGGGCGTTCGAGGCTTTATTCTTCGGCTGCCAGGACGTTAGCCATCTGTCGTTGAGCAGATCTTGGTCAGCTTGGAGTTGCTGCTGCTTCTTCTTTATGCTTCTTGGAGTGGCAATTAGTCGGTGCTTAAAGTGCTCTTGTTCGAGGGGTTCCTCAGGCATGATGAAATCTTCGTCGCCGAGGCTCACGTCATCCTCGGAGAGTGGTAGATAGTTGCTATCCTCCGAGTCTTTATTCCCTGCTTGATCATTAGGGTCAACTTGCCCGTCCTCCCGATCATCCTGTTCGGATGTTGGTTTGATGGGGTCTTCTTGGTCTTCGGCGTTATCCATAGTGTCATTGTCTTTGGTGCCAGTATTGCTGTCTTTTCCGCGATGCGATTTAGAGCGGCGCCGCTGACGTCGACGCTTTTGTGGTATCTAAGGATATTCGTCCTCGACTGGATCCTTCTCATCATTGCCGTCGCCTTCTTTAGGTGTGTCCACCATGTACATGTCTTATGAGGAAGTGGCCATCCAGCGTCCGGTGAATGGCGGGTTTTGGGCCTGCTCCTCTCCGCCATCGTCGTCCATACCGTCGATGTCTTCGGAGGCGTAATTGAGCATGTCGGTTAGGTCCTCAACAGTGGCTATGAAGTGGGTGGTGGGTGGTAAGTAAAATTCCCTATTTTCAGCCCCTAGTCCGGGTTGGGCACAATTCGGAAGCGGTTCCTCTGTGATGGCGAGGGATCGCATTAAGTCCAAAGCCTCGTTTAAGAGCGAGGTTTGGACGGGGACAGAAGTTCCCTGGCCGAGCTCGCATGACGCGGACTTCGAGGGTTCGGAGCTAGTATCTGGAGAAGAGTCCGGCTTTGTGATGACTGCCGGTGACACTATTCTCTCTGGTTCTCCAATGTTGAGCTCTATAGCCGCTGAGAGTACGGCAGGCTCTAGACTCCCGTCTTCGGACCTGGTGACGTGCTCCGGATCTAAGGCCAGAGCGGTGGTTGGGGCAGTGAACCCTTGGAAGATCAAGTCTCCTCGCATATCAGCGACATAGTTCAGATTTCCAAAACTGATTTGGTGACCAGGGGCATAGCTATCGATCTGCTCTAGGTGGCCAACCGAGTTGGCCTGTAGTGCGAAGCCGCCGAATACAAAGATCCGGCTGGGGAGAAAAATCTCCTTCACGGCAGCATTATTGTAGATGATTGATGGAGCCATCGAGCCTTTTGACGGCGGCACAGTGGAACTCTCAATGAAAGCACCAAAGTCGGTGTCAAAACCGGCGGATCTCGGGTAGGGGGTCCCGAACTGTGCGTTTGAGGATCGATGGTAATAGGAGGCAGGGGACACAATGTTTACCCAGGTTCGGGCCCTCTTAACTGAGGTAATACCCTACTTCCTGCTTGATTGACTTTGATGAGTATAGGGGTTACAAGAGTTGATCTACCTCGAGATCGTAATGGTTAACCCTAGATGCCTAGCCTGTATGATTATGATCACCTCTATGGACTAAAACCCTCCGGTTTATATAGACACCGGAGGGGGCTAGGGTTGTATAGAGTCGGCTTACAGAGAAAGGAATCTTCATATCCGAACACCAAGCTTGCCTTCCACGCCAAGGAGAGTCCCATCCGGACACGGGGGAAAGCCTTCCATCTTGTATATTCACGGCTGATAATCCCCAAGTGCAAGGAATCATCGTAGCAATTTCCAAAGATGGTAGTGATAAGTATGGAGTGTGGAAACCACAAGGAGCTAAAGGTAAGATCAATATTCTCTCAAACCCTATCTGCCACTGATACGACTCTACGTACACCGAATGTTTGCTTCCAACTAGCAACGAGAAATAAAACTACGTTGTGGGTATGAAAAGTGGATAACTTTGTATGATATCAGAGAGCTAAAATATAAAAGTAGGTGCTGTTATCATAAAGTTAGAATACATTACTAAGTATTATAAATAGCGAGTGTGGAATAATGGTGGATCGGTGTGCGAAATTGTCCTAGGCAATCGTTAACAAGACCGGTAATCACTATTGCAGTTTCATATGAGGGAGAGGCATAATCTAACATACTTTCTCTACTTGGATCATATGCACTTATGATTGGAACTCTAGCAAGCATCTGCAACTACTAAAGATCATTAAGGTAAAACCCAACCATACAATTAAAGCATCAAGTCCTCTTTATTCCCATATGCAACAACCCCCTTACTCGGGTTTGTGTTTTAGTCACTCACGCAACCCACTATAAGTGAATCATAAACGTATTGCAACACCCTACAGCGGGGATCCCCAACGCTTGCGCGACACGGAGGGCACCATAGGACAGCACCAAAGTAAAACATACAACTCATACCAGTCTAGATCATCAATCAACCCAAAGACAAAAAGATATCTACTCAAAACATCATAGGATGGCAACACATCATTGGATCATAATATGTGTCATAAAGCACCATGTTCAAGTAGGGATTACAGCGGGGCGCGGGAGAGTGGACCGCATAAAAGAGATGAGGATGGTGATGATGATGGTGATGTTGATGAAGACGATCACCGTGGTGATGATTCCGCTCCTGATGGCACTCCGGCGCCATCGGAAGAGAGGAGGAGAGGTTCTCCCCCTTGTGTTTCCTCCTCCATGGCCTCCCCCCTAGATGGGGAAAGGTTCTCCCTCTGGTCCTTGGCCTTCATGGCGATGATGGCCTCTCCGGGATACTCCTCCATGGCCACCGGTGATGATGGCCCCCTCCGGCAGGGTGCCAGAGAGGGCCTAGATTGATTTCTCGTGGCTACAGAGGCTTGCGGCGGTGGAACTCCCGCTCTAGGTTTCTTTCTGGAAGTTTGGGTATATATAGAAGAGTTTGGCGTTGATTTCACGTCAGGGGGTCACCGAGGTGTCCATGAGGCAGCGGGCGCGCCCTACCCCCCTGGGCGCCCCCACCCTCGTGGGTGCCTCGGGACTCCCCTAGTCCACCTTCGGTGCTCCGTGGGCTTCTTCTGGTCAAAAAATAGGCTCCGTGAAATTGCAGGTCAATTGGACTCCATTTGGTTTTCCTTTTCTGCGATACTCAAAAACAAGGAAAAACAGAAACTGTCATTGGGCTCTGGGTCAATAGGTTAGTCCCAAAAATCATATAAAACAACATATAAAAGCCCATTAAACATCCAAGATAGATAATATAACAGCATTAATACTTCATAAATTATAGATTCGTTGGAGACGTATCAGCATCCCCAAGCTTAATTCCTGCTCGTCCTCGAGTCGGTAAATGATAAAAGAAATAATTTATGAAGTGTGAATGCTAGCAAGTGCATAAGTTTGATCAATGATAATTGCAATCACTTTTTCTAGCATCATTATATGTCATAACAGTAGCTCATCTCATAAGACTTTGCATGATAAAGTAACAAGCTATTCACATGTTAAAGTATAGATCATAAACTTTCTTGAAAACTAACAAACCGTGTTATCAGTCATCAAACAATTACAATTCATCTTATTTTCAGGAAGAGTCTATGTCAGATCTTTGATTTAGCAAACTCCACATACTCAACTATCATTTAGTCTTTCAGAATTGCTAACACTCACGCGATATTTATGGGTTCAAAGTTTTAATCAGACACAGAGAAAGATAGGGGCTTATAGATTCGCCTCCCAACCTTTTACCCCAAGGGTAATGTCAACAATAATAGTTCATGATGCCTTACATCCAATTGGATATATATATCAGAATCTTTCCACCACAATGTGCTTGCCAAAGGATAAAATGTAAAAAAGAAAGGTGAAAAATCACCATGACTCTTGCATAAGGGTAAGAGATAAAAGTAAAAGATAGGCCCTTCAGAGAGGGAAGCAGAGGTTGCCATGCGCTATCAGGGTTGGATGCACAAAATCTTAATGCGAAAGAACGTCACTTTATATTGCCACCTGTGATATGGACCTTTATTATGCAGTCCGTCACTTTTATTTCTTCCACATCACAAGATCGTATAAAGCTTATTTCCTCCACACTAATCAATCGTACATATTTGGAGAGCAATTTTTATTGCTTGCACCGATGACAACTTACTTGAAGGATCTTACTCAATCCATAGATAGGTGTGGTGGACTCTCATGGAAAAACCGGGTTTAAGGGTATTTGGAAGCACAAGTAGTATCTCTACTTAGTGCAAAGAATTTGGCTAGCATGAGGGGGAAAGGCAAGCTCAACGTGTTGGGCGATCCATGACAATATACTTTATTTCATATATAAGAAAACATAACCCATTACATTGTCTTCCTTGTCCAACATCAACCTTTTAGCATGTCATATTTTAATGAGTGCTCACAATTACAAAAGATGTCCAAGATAGTATATTTATATGTGAAATCCCTCTTCCTTCAATATTCTTTCATGAATTGTTCAAGTGACCAATTCTACGTGTGCTAACTTTCAATAAGTTTACTACCTATACTTATTATGTGTGAAGTCATTACTAACCATGTTATAAGAATATGAAACATATATAAATTTAGGTTTATGACATTCAATTTATTCAACCATTTACTCATAGGATATACGTGAAGCACATGAGTAAATGACAAACTACTCCAAAAGATATGAGTGAAGAACACTGAGTAGTCAAATAATTAGCTAGCCATGGGAGTATTATTTTTCATTCAATAATTCAGATCCAATGATTTTATTCAAACAGCAAGTAAAATTGAAAATACGCTCCAAGCAAAACACATATCATGTGACGAATAAAAATATAGCTCCGAGTAAGGTATACCGATAGTTCTGAAGACGAAAGAGGGGATGCCTTCCGGGGCATCCCCAAGCTTAGGCACTTGAGTCTTCCTTGAATATTACCTTGGGGTGCCTTGGGCATCCCCAAGCTTAGGGTATTTCCACTCCTTATTCTCCTCATATCGATATTTCACCCAAAGCTGAAAACTTAAATCACACAAAACTTAACAAAACTTCGTGAGATAGGTTAGTATGATAAAGAGTAAACCATTCACTTTGGTACTGTCAAGGACAAGTTTCATAATTGTTCTCACACAATGCCTACTGTACCATATCATTTCTACAATTTATATTGAGAAATATAAGTCCTAGAAACTAGAAAACAAGCAAACTATGAAATGAAAACAGAATCTGTCAGAAACAGAACAGTCTGTAATGATCTGAACATAAACCATACTTCTGCTACTCCAAAAATTATGAAATAAATTGGTGGACGTGAGGACTTTGTCTATTAATCTTCTTCAAAAAGAATCAACGCAAAATCACTCTTCTGTAAAAAATGACAGCTAATCTCGTGAGCGCAAAGTTTCTATTTTTTACAGCAAGATCACATTAACTTTCTCTCAAGTCTTCCCAAAGGTCTTACTTGGCACTTTATTGAAACAAAAGCTATAAAACATGATTAATACAGTAGCTTAATCATGTAAGCACACAAAAATAGTAAGGGTAAATATTGGGTTGTCTCCCAACAAGCGCTTTTCTTTAATGCCTTTTAGCTAGGCATGCTGATTTCAATGACGCTCACATAATAGACAAGAATTGAAACACAAAGAGAGCATCTTGAAGAATATGACTAGCAAATTTAAATCTAACCCACTTCCTATTCCTAGGGATTTTGTGAGCACACAACTTATGGGAACAAGAATCAACTAGCATAGGAAGGCAAAACAAGTATAACTTCAAAACTTTAAGCACATAGAGAGGAAACTTGATATTATTGCAACTCCTACAAGCATGTATTCCTCCCGCATAAAAACTTTCAGTAGCATCATGAATAGCAACTTTGTTCTCATAATCAATTGGAACCTCTTCCGGAATAGTGGAATCATTACTAGCTAAAGTTGACACTCTTCCAAATCCACTTTCATAAATATCACACTAAGATTCAACACCCTCCAAAATAGTGGGATCACTAATTCCTAAAGTCGACACTCTTCCAAACCCACTTTAAATGATAGTATTATTCATACTCAAAAAGATATAAGTGAAGTTCATGGAGCATTCTACAATTAACATAGACTAACCAATATCCAAGTTCAATATATATAAGTGAAGCACACGAAGCATTCTATAAAACCATACTCAAAAGATTTAAGTGAAGCACAAAGAGCAATTCTATAAGATCGCACTTAAAAGATATAAGTGAAGCACATGAAGTATTCTATAAATCAATGAAAGGCTATCTCATACTAGCATGGTTCTTAAAGGAAAAACAAAAACACAAAGGACACAAATCATGTGAACAAAACAAAAACCGAGGTATACCGATAATTGTTGAAGAAGAAAGATGGGATGCCAACCGGGGCATCCCCAAGCTTAGATGCTTGAGTATGCTTGGAATATTTACTTGGGGTGCCTTGGGCATCCCCAAGCTTGAAATCTTGCCTCTCTTTATTCTTCTCACATCGGTAACTCCTCGTTCTTCGAACACTTCATCCACACAAAACTTTAACAAAAACTTTGTGAGATCCGTTAGTGTAATAAAGCAAACTACCACTTTAAGGTACTGTAATGAACTCATTATTTATTGATATTGGTGTTAAACCTACTGTATTCCAACTTCTCTATGGTTCATACCCCCCGATACTAGCCATACGAAAAACAGAATCTGTCAAAAACAGGACAGTCTGTAGTAATCTGGAAGTTTAGTAAACTTCTGTAACTCCTAAAATTATGAAATAAATTTGAAAATTTGAAAAATTTGTACGGAAGTAATGTGCAAAACGTTTCAGACCCATTTGACTTTCCAGTAAAAAATGTAAATTCATGCACTACAGCCAAAGTTTCTGTTTTTGTTCTGCACATAGTAAACAAGCAATCTAATCATCCTAAAACCAAAGCTTGGCACATTATTTTTATAATAAAATGGATATATACAAGGGGATAATTATTTACAGAGAAACTTCCATGAAAAATTCTACATTGTTTCCGTGAGCATGAACACAAGTGCTCAAGGTTGACCCTCACTTCTTCAATGCATAACTTTCCAATCACTTCTCTTTTTGAAAAACTTTTTAGGAATGAGAGGCAAGTAGTAATTTTTTTGTATTTTCATTCTTTTAAATTATTTTTGTATGTTTCACCCACAACTTAACAAAAACAAAAAGGAAAAACAAAATCTACTTAGTGGAGAAAGCAAACAAGCACACACGAGAATATCAACCACACGCTATTGCTCCCCGGCAACGGCGCCAGAAAAGAGCTTGATAATCCCCAAGTGCAAGGAATCATCGTAGCAATTTCCAAAGGTGGAAGTGATAAGTATGGAGTGTCGAACCCACAAGGAGCTAAAGGTAAGATCAATATTCTCTCAAACCCTATCTGCCACTGATACGACTCTACGTACACCGAACGTTTGCTTCCAACTAGCAACGAGAAATAAAACTACGTTGTGGGTATGAAGTGGATAACTTTGTATGATATCGGAGAGCTAAAATATAAAAGTAGGTGCTGTTATCATAAAGTTAGAATATATTACTAAGTATTATAAATAGCAAGTGTGGAATAATGGTGGATCGCTGTGCGAAATTGTCCTAGGCAATCGTTAACAAGACCGGTAATCACTATTGCAGTTTCATATGAGGGAGAGGCATAAGCTAACATACTTTCTCTACTTGGATCATATGCACTTATGATTGGAACTCTAGCAAGCATCTGCAACTACTAAAGATCATTAAGGTAAAACCCAACCATAGCATTAAAGCATCAAGTCCTCTTTATTCCCATACGCAACAACCCCCTTACTCGGGTTTGTGTTTTAGTCACTCACGCAACCCACTATAAGCGAATCATAAACGTATTGCAACACCCTACAGCGGGGATCCCTCACGCTTGCGCGACACGGAGGGCACCATAGGACAGCACCAAAGTAAAACATACAACTCATACCAGTCTAGATCATCAATCAACCCAAAGACAAAAAGATATCTACTCAAAACATCATAGGATGGCAACACATCATTGGATCATAATACGTGGCATAAAGCACCATGTTCAAGTAGGGATTACAGCGGGGTGCGGGAGAGTGGACCGCGTAAAAGAGATGAGCATGTTGATGATGATGGTGATGTTGATGAAGACGATCACTGTGGCGATGATTCCCCTCCCGATGGCACTCCGGTGCCACCGGAAGAGAGGAGGAGAGGTTCTCCCCCTTGTGCTCCCTCCTCCATGGCCTCCCCCTAGATGGGGAAAGGTTCTCCCTCTGGTCCTTGGCCTTCATGGCGATGATGGCCTCTCCGGGATACTCCTCCATGGCCACCGATGATGATGGCCCCCTCCGGCAGGATGCCAGAGAGGGCCTACATTGATTTCTCGTGGCTACAGAGGCTTGCGGCAGCGGAACTCCCGCTCTAGGTTTCTTTCTGGAAGTTTGGGTATATATAGAAGAGTTTGGCGTTGATTTCTCGTCAGGGGGGTCACCGAGGCGTCCACGAGGCAGGGGGGCGCGCCCTACCCCCCTGGGCGCGCCCCCACCCTCGTGGGTGCCTCGGGACTCCCCTCGTCCACCTCCGGTGCTCCGTGGGCTTCTTCTGGTCCAAAAATAGGCTCCGTGAAATTGCAGGTCAATTGGACTCCGTTTGGTTTTCCTTTTATGCGATACTCAAAAACAAGGAAAAACAGAAACTGGCACTGGGCTCTGGGTTAATAGGTTAGTCCCAAAAAGCATATAAAACAACATATAAAAGCCCATTAAACATCCAAGATAGATAATATAACAGCATGAATACTTCATAAATTATAGATACGTTGGAGACGTATCAACGGCCCATGAGTCCGGCCCATGTCACATAGCCCGGACGGCCGAGGACCCCCTAATCCAGGACTCCCTCAGTGGGAGAGATAGCATGAGAAATGAGAGAGGTCTAGAGAGAGAGAGATGAATATGATGTCACGGCGAGAGATGCCCTTGAGTGTGTATATGCAAGGGGGAGGTGATAGAGGCACGAGGAGATTTTTTTGTGTGGTGTCTGTCTTGGTATGTGTGGGTGTGAGAAGATAACAAGACCTAGGGGCAGAGGGTGTGTTACCGCATGAGGTCCGGTGGGCCGAGGTGAGGCCCTTGGTTCTGTTCCGTCCCGCGCCACATTGGTTGGCCCGTGACGCATTTAGGGAGACCCGTGGAGGACTAGTCATACAAGACAAAGATAGCAGAGTCATGAAGGACTCTGTGTCCACTGACAAAGCCGGCTAGGATTTGTAACCCTAGGTCCTCAGACTAAGGTAACCCCTTATCTCTGATATTACTATTCATCCAACCTAACTTTAAGGGGCATCCTACAGAATGCTCTACTAGAATCAAACTCGTCGATTAGGAAGAGAGGCGAAGACAATGCGTGAGAGACATGCCTAAAGATAATGTGCATACGGGAGACACGTAGGCAGGTCTATGTATATAGAGAGGGTCGATGGGATTGTGCGTGTGTATGCTTGTGAGAGGAAGAGTGCTTGTGATAAAGGTTAGTGAAAACAGTCGTAAATGGTTACGAGACGGAGGGAGGGTTATATCGAGAGCATGTCTGCGAGGAAGACACCTCGGGAGAGAGTGTGTGAGCATTTGCGAGAGACCACCGGTGGAGAGTGAAACTACACGTAAAAGACTAATGTACACATTGATTAAAAATATAAATTGTATCCAAATATTAGGATGGGATATTTGCAATTCACGTAAGGAACGTCATTGATCCATCAGACATCTATATTCTATCGAATTTGAGCATGTCAATTTTATTATTCGACATAATTGATCCACATGGTTTGTATTTTGAACTACAGACAATGCATCGCTTTAGCAATCGAATATAAACGTGAGTATAGTTCATGTTGTGTGTGTAAAGCATATTATACATACAAAAGTTACACAATGAACATTATAAATAGCTAGCTATGAACTAGCATACATTTGAATTCAACTTAAGGTGGTTTAAAAAATTCGAACTCAACATGAAGTCCATTCAATTATTTGAATTCGATATCATGGCATTTGTAAATCATAGCTAAATTACGGGGGCACCAATCTTTGCTCTGCCTTTGGTTCATAATAGCATATATAGTCGTGTACAAAATAGATTCAAATTTACCTCCTCCATTCCAAAATAATCGTAGTTATAGGATTTTCATGTGTCAAAATTTCAAAAGAAGCGCATAATTTAATGAGGTTTTCAAACATACAAGGTCAAATTTAACGTTGTCTATTTAGGTCAATCCTCAAAGTTCAAGAGTACTCTAAACGTGAATGCTTCTGTTTCAAAATTTCGAATGAAGCGCCAAAAGAGCCTCTACTCGCCCGAAACCGCGTGAGACCAATGTTTGGTAGAAGGAAATAACTTTTCTAACTCTGACCCGTGAAACCTACCGGCCCGACATCCAAAGGTCTAAACCGGGGTAGGTTTGTAGCTTCATCTAGACGCCACGCAACCGCCTCCGAAAAACATTCATACACAATGGCCGCCTAAGCACACATGCGCGCGGCCGAAATCGCTCCTGCCCACTATTTGGGACACCTGGGATTACCGTCCTACCCCCGACCCGTAGTAGGTCTGAAATTTAAGAGGGGGGTAAAGTTTGTACTTTCCCCAAATTTCAAACAAGCGCGTCCCATCTGTTCAAAAAAACCAAAAACAAGCGCGTCCCAGACCGAAACATGGTTCTCCCTTAGCTCCCCTCGCCCCCTGCCCCCGGTCCGATTCCCCATTCATACTCTGTTGGCGCCAAAACTACCTTCCCACCAGCCGCGAAACCCCGGCATCCTCCGTCTGCCACCCCATCCCACCTATCAACCGCCACCCTCCTCCATCACGCCGGAGCCGATACCCCGACGTCGTCGTCCACCGCAACTGCAACCGCAACGCCCTCCATGGCTAGTAGTTGAAGCCGAGGCCGAGCTATCCGTACCTGAGCCAGTTCAACCACGCCGTCCTGCGCCTCACCGCTGCCGCTCCAACTTCGCCACCGTCCACCGGACCGGAGTAGTTCCCGCTACACCATCCTTCGCCGCCTCGGATCTGCTTCCCCTTCACCGACAAACGGCCACCGCAACATAGTAAAAAATTTGACCATGGGTTCGTCCAAGGCTCGACCCTCCTCCAAAACATCGGTTCCCCAGGTAAAACCAAGAAAATCGCCGCGACATCCGAAGGACCCAGCACTGGCAACCGGAAATGGTACTCCTCTTCCCTTATTCGTGCAAATCTTACATGTCTGCTTGCACGGTATTCATCCCACAGAAGACACTAGTTGATTGCTTCTTCTTGATACTACATGTTCCTAGTAACTCGCGATGCACAAGGTTTCTCCTCATATACTATTTCACCTTAGCTAGAGGTCCGTCACCCCCTGGATTTCAATTCCTGGTCAGTTGATTCCCAATTAAAGGAAGCATTCCCCGGTGTAACAGGCGCTAGTCCGCCTATTACACCAGGGAAGCAGCGCCTCGGTGTTTATCTTAGGGGTGTGTGGCGCTCGATCTGGAGGTCGGCCGGGATTAAAGGGACAACCGGGGGCGCTGCCAAGCACGGCGGTGGTGTGAGGTCGAGGGGAGGGCGGGGCGGTGGAGGCAGGCGTCTGAGTCGGTGGTCGCTGGCGATTCAAGAAAGATCATCAACAGTGACTAGCGGGAGGTAGACGAAGGCCATCTGCCCGTTCCTTATAGATCAGACGGTTCATAAAAAATCAACTGACCTATTTATTTTCAGTCGACTGTTATTTTGATAGGACCACATGTGGTGGTGTGCTGGAGGAGTACCTACATTTCCTAGCTATCCCTATGCTCATATATTACAAAATCATACGGAGTAGAACCTAATTTTGTTTGCCATGCAATGTTGTAGAGCTATCATATGTCTCATGTCATTTATTTTTCAGCCACCTGCTATCTGCTACTTTTACAGTGCACTAGCTCTGCACACACTTCACCCATACTCTCTCTATTGTGTTTTTATGCAAGGGTATTTCAGACTCTGCCTTGACAGCAGCACAAAAGAAAACAAAGAAGTCGCTCCTGCTTGCTTCGCGGGCAGGCAAGACACGTGTCGACACTTTAAAGGCTGGATGTTCAACAGATGGAGACGGTAAACGTAGCTCTGGAGTTGATGATCTCGCTTGTTGTGAACCACCATCCCAGGTGCTTGCTTTAACTTTGCGGTGTCATATGTGGTTGCACGTTGCATATGGTGTCTAGCTTGTATTCGAAAGCCCGAAGTCGGTCTTTATTAAGATAATGAAAGATATTTTTTACATGAACCACCATCCCGGGAGCACCAGAAGACAAATAGCTAGTTAGGGCACTGGCCGAGCCAGTGACAAGCCCAGCATAGACAGGCATCACCTGGAAGCCAACTAAAAAGCCACGATGGTGGCGAAGCAGCCCACCTCCCACCAGGCTCTCAGGTCCTAGATGATCATGCTCACCACTCCAACCGGATGTCGAGCTCGTATTGCTTCCAATTTGGTTAAATTGCATCTGCTTAGCTTACACATTATACCTTTGAATATGACATGCCTTCCTGTTTTTGGTACATACTAGTACATCTGTCTATTAACCATGTTCTTACATCAAACTAATGTTCTTGTGTATCCCTCGTCAATCACTTATGATGAGGCAGTGAGGCTAGTGGACTACAGTGAGAAAAGATCCTCATTTAAAGAATGCAGCGCCAGCCTCCCCACATGATTCTTAAGAAACAACAAGGCTAGATGAAGATAGTGAACGTAGCTCTGTAGTTGGTTACCGCATTTCCCCTACACCAGCATCGCAGGTGCTTGCTCTAACTTGGCAGCGTGATATGTGGTTGCATGTTGCATATGGTGTCTAGATTGTAATTCTTCCAATCTGGTTAAATTGCATGTGCTATTCTGCTTAGTTTATACATTATACCTGTTAATGTGACATGCCTTCCTGTTTTTAGTACATAGTACATCTGTCTATTAAGCATGTCCTTACATAAAACTATTGTTTTTTTGTATCCCGCATCAATCAATATGACGAGACATCTTTAGTATATGCAGTGCGATATTAGTTGCATCTTTCATATGATTTATAGCAGCACTACTTCTAATTTGTTGAAACGCCATTTATGATGGGACGCTTTTAACTTGGCAGAGTCATATTGGTTGCATCCTTCATGTGGTGTCTAGCTTGCATTGCTTCTTATTTGTTGAAATGGCTTCTGCTTAGTTTACACAAACAGTTGTGAATATGCCATGCCGTCCTGTTTTTCGTACATATTCCATCCTGGTATCATGTGTTTGCCTTACATCAAAGTAGTGATTGTCAGTATCATGCACGAATGAGTTCTGAAGAGTGGATTTTATTGCTTTTTCTTGTCGGTTTTACTTGACAATTCAAAATCAATAAAGTGGAAGGAAATTAGCAAGGCAGCGGATAAAGGTGCTCCTTCCAAACGGAGGGCCTCTACAGATTCTACTCCTCAACCCCTCCAAGATGATTTACAAGACAACACATGCATATATACTCAACGTAGCTGTGTTGATGATGAGCAAGTCTCCCCTAGTGCACCATCACAGGTGCTCCCTCTAACTTGGCACTGTTATATGTGGTTGCATGTTATGTATGATGTATAGCTTGTATTGCTTCTAATTTTGTTGAATTCCATCTGCTTACTTTACACATTATACTTCTGAATAAGACACGTGTTCCTATTTCTAGAACATACAATATTTGTCTATCACACCATGTTCTTACATCAAAGTACTACTATTGTGTAACCTGCAACAATCACTTATCATAAGACACGTTTGACTTGGGAGTGTTATATAGGTTACATCTCGCATTCTTTTGTAGCTTGTACTACTTCTAATTTGTTGAAATGGCACTTACGACAAGATAGTTTTAACTTGGTAGAATGATATTCGTTGCATCTTTCATATGGTGTCTAGCTTTCATTGCTTCTAACTTGTTGAAATGCCTTCTGCTTAGTTTACACATCATAGTTGTGAATATGCAATGTTGTCCTTTTTTCTTACACATTCATTCGTCCTATCATGCGGTCGCCTTACATTAAAGTAGTGCTCATCAGCATCCTGCATCAATGAGTTCTGAAAAGCGAATTTTTATTCATTTTCTTATGGGTTTGACTTGACAAGGCAATACAACTAAGAAAGAGGAAGGGGAAAATAAGGCAGGGACTGATGGTGGTCTTCCGGTGAAACCGGCATCCCAGGTGCTTTCTCTAGCTTGGCAGTGTGATATTGTCTTGCATGTTGCATACGGTGTCTAGCTTGCATTGCTCCTTATTTGTTGAAATGGCTTCTTCTTAGTTTAGACAAACAGTTGTGAATATGCCATGTCATCCTGTTTTTCGTACATATTCCATCCTGGTATCATGTGTTTGCCTGACATCTCGCATTCTTTTCTAGCTTGTACTACTTCTAATTTGTTGAAATGACACTTATGACGAGACAGCTTTAACTTGGTAGAGTGATATTCGTTGCATCTTTCATATGGTGTCTAGCTTTCATTGCTTCTAATTTGTTGAAATGCCTTCTGCTTAGTTTACACATCATAAGCTGTGAATATGCAATGCTGTGAATATGCAATGGCAGTAATGACGAGAGACCTTTAACTTGGTAGTGTGATGTTGTTTGCATCTTGCATATGATTTATTTCTTGTACTGCTTCACATCTGTTTAAATGCCAGTAATGACGAGACACTGTTAACTTGGCAGAGCAATATTTGTAGCATCTTTCATATGGTGTCTACCTTCCATTGCATTGCTTCTAATTTAGTGAAATGTCTTTTGCTTAGTTTACACATCATAGATCTGATTATCTCATGTTGTCTTGTTTTTCGTACATATTACATCCTCCTATCATGTGGTTGTCTAACATCAAAGTTCAGTTCGTCTGTATCACGCATCAATTTGTTATGAAGAACTATATTGTTATTCCTTTTTCTTGTCGGCTTGACTTAACATGGCACAGAGAAAGAGGAAGGAACACAGAATAATAGGGGATGGTGTTAGTACTAAGGACACACGGAAATGGAAGCGGAAGAATCCTGCAGATTCTACTGGTACTGATGGTGCAATAGAAGGTCAAAGTCCAGCGGAAAATTGTACAAACGGGGTATCCCGTGCTACACGAGCTACAAAACAAGCCAAACAGAAACCAATAGCTACCACCAAACAAGCAGAGACAACCCTAGTTGTTGCAACACCTTCCACAGTACCACCAGCTGCACGAGTTACTCGTTTAGCAACTCAGCTAGCAGCACGTTCCCAAGCTCCCTTGCCACCTGACACTACTTCCGAAGCACTCTTGACACAAGGCGAGTTGGCAAGATCAGATGAACTTTGTGAGCTTCAACAACAAGAAGGTAGTTGCTGGAGTCAAGTTACAGTTGCATGCTTCTTTATATGTAGTCTCACAGTTTGATGTACACTAACAATTCCTAGGTTCGTTGTTGGACTAGCACCTAGGCGAAACAGGAAACAAACATTAGGGATAATGCTCGATAGGTTAACTAAATCTAGAGGAGGAAGAATGGAGATCTAATTTGAGGCAGGTTTAAAAAGGCCACGTGATGCTACAGAGTCAGCCAAGTTAGTATCAGAGGCAGCGGTTGCCGTTAGGTGTCATGTACGTATCCTCCCATCATGGATTCAGTACATGAATGACAAAGACGAAACCCAGTTCAATACCTTCCTCGACCATTTATCTATAGTATGGTCATGTATGGAAACTAGTAATATCGTCTTGCTCTCTCCCATACTTTCTAAGTTGCTGATAATGAGACTCCCATAATTTTCAACAGATGAGGTTCAAGTTGGATAGCCAAGATGATGCAACCAGACAAGCTTGCACCCATGTTTTCAAGTCTGCTCTATGACAGTATCGGTATAACTTGAGGAAAACTCACTTTGAAGGCAAGGCTAATAGTTAACTTGCCCAAACATCTCCAGTGGAAAATATATTAGATGAAGACTGGAGAGGCCTCGTTAAACACTGGTCTGAGCCAAAGTATCAGGTATGTTATATGTATGTGATCAGATCACATGTTAAACTCATATTTACGCATGTGCCTCACAAATCTATCTTCTTGTAGGTGAACTGTTCAAAGAACAAGGCCAACCGCATGAAAGTGAAATTCCAACAGATGACAGGATCTCGTAGCTATATTGCACACTGCAAGGCTCTTGTAATTAGTTGTTGTTTCGCTATTTTCGCTGTACCATATTATCAGATCTATATTGACTTGTTCCAAATGCAGAGGAAAGCCCGCAAGGACCAAAAAGTACCTGAACCAAATGCTGTGGAAATCTTCAAGGACTGTCACACCAGCAAGACGAAGGGCATGACTACACCAGTCAAAGCCGCTGTGTAAGTCCTTAATCCTCATGCCTTTTAACTACTACTTACTTTGACTTGTGCATTGAACTGCATGGTTTGCAGCCAATGTCTATTACTCTTTTCAATTTTATACACAATTGTCTTAGCGTATCATTGCACCTTACAAGGTTTAAAAGAGAGGAGTGATGTTCCTTTGATCTTGATCTGTAATCTAGTTCCATGCTGGACTTGCCCACACAACGTTACAATTTCCTGTTTGTCTGATCTCAGTTGTTTTGTGATATGAATGATGTCATACTACGCTTACCGTATTATAAAATTTGTCTCTTTATCCTTAGCTGTCAATACAATGTGAAGAAATAGACAATACATTAGCCATGGTACATGGTTATATGTTTGGAACCTGGTTTTATTATGTACTTTGCAGTAAAATACAGCTAATATTTTACATGGCTTCACTAGAATAAGTTCTGTATATAGACCAAAGCTATTTTGTTTGGTTTTGATGCCTCCTTAATATCTTCTGTTTTGGTACTACTAATGTAAAAACTCAAATTTTCAGCAACCTATGAAAAAATAGTGGAACCGCCACCTTCTGAAGGTGACGAGGTAACTATAACCACAGTGTCACCTCTTGCTGCAGTGGGTCAGTACCTGTCCACTAACAGCCAAAAAGCACGTTCCTGTGTAATACTACGTTTGTTGTTAAGGCAATCTCGTCCAAACTGCCTCATGATCAAGATATGCAAGCTCAAAACAATGTTATATCTGCGGTCCAGACACAAGTCCATTCCCTAACAGAGACCCTTTGTGAAACAAGGACAACCATTGTTCGATGTCGTCAAGATATGCATGGTTTTGAAACCAGACTATCAGACATTTGCTATGTTGTTCAGGAGCCTAGGAGAAATGAAGGCGAAGGTTATGGTGCTCCATCAGACAATACAACATGAAAACGTAACAGTCAGGTCAAATGAACTAAGCTTCTGAACTTCTCGTGGTGCATTTATCTGCCAGACTATTAACTTTTATGCCAACCTTCCTTTTGTTTAATGGTTGTAATTTGTTTTGTTGCGATACAAAATTTGTTCTTAACGTGCAGCCACCGGCTGAAGAAAATAGCAAGCCATTTTTGTATAGTGTAGGGTGTTCCCTATATTTGCACTGGTGGCGAACTTTGATGCCTAGTGGATGTAATCTGTGCAATCGCCTTACTAGCCTAGCATTAGTTTCGGGCTTATTTTTTCCTAGTCTTCTTTTTCCCTTGTTTGCTAGTGGCCGAACAACCATGGGCCATATACAGACCGTGGTAACCTTGACCCTGCTACAGGCCCTAGGATCCATGGGCCTCCTACGGGCCATCGGATAAATGGGCCTCCAACGGGCCATAGAATCGGTGGGCCTCGGGTCGTCGGATAAATGGGTCCACATGGGCCGTAAACGGGCGTAATTGGTATCGGGCCAACACGGTAATGGGCCGTTAACAGGCCGGAAGACAGCAAAGGCTTAATTCTGTCACAGGCATAACGGGGCATTAATGGGCCAGAATATAGGACGGGCTGGAAACGGCGCAACGAGTTAACATGCCACAAATGGGCCGATTCTAGCCACGGGCCGAATTTAGTCCATTAGCGGAACAGGCCAGTAACGGGCCGGAAGTAATCGAGGGCCGGAAAGGAGCCCAAGAACGTATGGGCCGTCAATAGGCCGAAAGCTAACACGGGCTGGAAACGGCCCGTGTGAATCATGGGCTGTTAATTGGTACAAAGAAATTTACTGTACATTATGGGCTAGAGTCACCGTGGGCTACTAAAGGGCCTAAAGATACGAATGGCCTCATATGGGCCGAAAGACGTCGTGGGCCATACATGGGCCGAAAGTGAAACGGGCTGGTGTTATATTCGACGGCCCACATGACGCTCTTGGCCGATTTTGGGAAGGCCCTAATGGGCCGTGAGTTACCGGGCCGTCAATGGGCTATTTGCAAACAAACTGTTAACAGGCTTTTCATAGGCCGGCCTGCTTACGTTTGACCAAGTCAAACGGGCTGGCCTTTGTAAGCTAAATGGGCCAGCAGTGGGCCATCGCACATGTCGACATATCATAGGCGCCTATCTGACCCAATGACGAGCTGACATGTGTTTCCTTCGGCCAATAAGAATTTTACATGTGGAAAATCGCCATTGGTCCGGGCTGTTAACGGGTTATCGGATCCAAAACGGGACCCGATAGCTTAACGGCGACCCGTTACGGTGGATGCCACGTGTCGGTTACCCTTGACGAAAGCACTTCCATGACGCGTCATTTATTGTCATGGAAGTGAACACTTCCGTGATGATAATTTTGGTATTGTCATGGAACACTTCTACGACAGCACATGTATGACTATCTTGATTCTGTCATAAAATCGTCATGGATGTACATACATGACAGAAAAGGTGACCTACTGTGACAAACACGTATCATCATGGAACTGTATTTTTTTGTAGTGATAGTGGGGGTGCAGAGCATGGGGAGCGCGCCGGCGTCGACCCTGGTCTTGGGGTGGTCCCTGGAGTCGAAGACGAGGTCGGCCTCGGGCGGCGCCCAGCCTGGAGGAGCCCCCCACCGCAACTGGGCGGCCCCCATCTGTCAGAAGAGCTGCTTGGCGTGGCAGCTTGAAGCGGGCACCTGCGCCTGCCGAGGATAGTCGCGACAGCATGGGGTGTCGGAGCCGCGAAGCGCACGACTAACAAAATCGCGCAGCTCCTCCTACGAGGCTACCGAAGACTCCGGTAGGTTGAGCATCCAGGAGCGAGGTACACCTGCGAGGGCCATGGGGAGCCAGTTTGTCATGACCTTTTCGTCGCTGCCCGCTGCCCAAACGGCCTCCGTGTACACCTGGAGAAACTCCGCGGGGTCCGCCGCGCCGTCGTACCGAGGTGGCAACTCTGGCCTGAACTTCGGCGGCCATTGTACCTGATGTAAGGCGGGGGAGAAAGCTCAAAGGCCCGCGATGCCTCCCAATGCGTCGCCTCTGGCAGGAGGGGTGACACCTGCCATGGGGGCCAAGCAGCGAGGGCGAAGTGCGGTTGATGAAGAGGCAAACCTCCGACACGCCCCTACCTAGCGCGCCAAATGTCGGATTCGGGGCTCCGGAGACCCAAGAAAAGGTTCGAACTCTAGGGCGTGTGCGAAGAACTTAACCCCTTAAGCCAACCCATTCGTCGCCCCCACGGTCTAGCTTGATGAACAAGGAAGAAGATGGACACGGCAATTTACCCAGGTTCAGGCCAGCTTGCGGTGTAAAACCCTACTCCTGCTTTGTGGTGGATTTGCCTCACGAGGGGCTGAGGATGAACTAGTACTGGGGAAGAACAACCTCGCGAGGTCTGCTCCGGTGTGGATGTGAGGTGAAGGGATTCAACCTACCGACCCTGTCGGTGGGAACGACACCTATGGGGTCACTAGGATCCCTTCTTCGGTCGGTGGGCGCGAGGTTTTGCAAAGAGCAGGTCTGACAGGAAGCACACGGGTCGTTTACCCAGGTTTGGGCCGCGCAGATGCGTAATACCCTAGTCCTGCTTTGGTGGATGTATTGAGTGTTCTTGTGTTCTTGAGCTAGCTACGGGGTGCAACTTGCCCAAAAGAGTCGAATCCCTCTCCTAGTCGCCTCGGGCCTCCTTTTATAGGCAAAAGGGGTTGCCACAGTGGCACACAGGAGGTGGAAAGGTCTACAGTTGATACGCCTATCCTCTGGAACCGTACAAAAAATGCATTTAATGCGCTACCGACATGTCCCCCTTGCTTTATCGGGGACGACAAGGAAGCACGTCCCAGCAGTCGCCGCCTTACCTGGCCTTGACACGCGTCCGAGCTGACGACGCGTCGCGGCGCCACGTTGGCTGGCTGCTGGGTGATAATCCCCAAGTGAAGGGAATCATCGTAGCAATTTCCAAAGGTGGAAATGATAAGTATGGAGTGTCGAACCCACAAGGAGCTAAAGGTAAGATCAATATTCTCTCAAGCCTTATCTGCCACTGATACGACTCTACATATACCGAACGTTTGCTTCCAACTAGAAACGAGAAATAAAACTATGTTATGGGTATGAAGAGGATAACTTTGTATGGTAACGGAGATCTAAAACATAAAAGTAGGTGCTGTTATCATAAAGTTAGAATATAGGGATAATTAGATTTATGCCCCTAGTTGTGTCCAACTCGTCTGTTTTACCCCTAATTCCCAAAAGTCACCAGTTCTGTCCAAGTCACTTTGCTCCTCTTATGCTTTTGCCCTTTGACCATTTGACCGTCAGTTTGAAAACTTCATAACTAATTCATACTAAATCAGAAAAATGCAAATAAGATACCAAAATGTTCAGAAAAACATCACCTATATGACAGTGCCATTTGCATTCATGAAAATAGTGTTGGAAAGTGCACATCCGAGTTTAAGCTTATTTTACTAAATATTATATGTCAGTGCCATTTGCATTCATGAATATATTACTAAATATTATAAATAGCGAGTGTGGAATAATGATGGATCGGTGTGCGGAATTGTCCTAGGCAATTGTTAACAAGACCGGTAGTCGTCATTGCAATTTCATATGAGGGAGAGGCATAAGCTAACATACTTTCTCTACTTGGATCATATGCACTTCTGATTGGAACTCTAGCAAGCATCCGCAACTACTAAAGATCATTAAGATAAAACCCAACCATAGCATTAAAGCATCAAGTCCTCTTTATTCCCATACGCAACAACCCCCTTACTCGGGTTTGTGTTTCAGTCACTCACCAACCCACTATAAGCGAATCATGGACGTATTGCAACACCCTATAGCGGGAATCCCTCACGCTTGCGTGACACGGAGGGCACCATAGGACAGCACCAAAATAATACATACAACTCGTACCAATCTAGATCATCAATCAACCCAAAGACAAGGGATATCTACTCAAAACATCATAGGATGGCAACACATCATTGGATCATAATATGTGGCATAAAGCACCATGTTCAAGTAGGGATTACAGCGGGGTGCGAGAGAGTGGACCGTGTAAAATAGATGAGGATGGTGATGATGATGAAGACAATCACCACGGCGATGATTCCCCTCCCGATGGCACTCCGGCGCCACTCGAGAGAGAGGAGGAGAGGTTCTCCCCCTTGTGCTTCCTCCTCCATGGCCTCCCCCCTAGATGGGGAGAGGTTCTCCCTCTGGTCCTTGGCCTTCATGGCGATGATGGCCCCTCCGGCATCCTCCTCCATGGCCTCCGGTGATAATGGCCCCCTCCGACAGGGTGCCAGATAGGGCCTAGATTGATTTCTCGTGGGTACAGAGGCTTGCGGCGGTGGAACTTCCGATCTAGGTTATTTTCTGGGGGTTTCTGTATTTATAGGAATTTTTGGTGTTGGTTTCACGTCAGGGGGGGTCTCCGAGTCGTCCACGAGGCAGGGGCCCACGCCCAGGGGGAGGGCGCGCCCCCACCCTCGTGGACAGCGCGGGACTCTTCTGGCCCAACTCTTTTGCTCCAGGGGCTTCTTTTGGTCCATAAAAAATCAACAGAAATTGGCACGTCAATTGGACTACGTTTGATATTCCTTTTCTGTAAAACTCAAAAACAAGGAAAAAACAGGAACTGGCACTGGGCTCTAGGTTAATAGGTTAGTCCCAAAAATCATATAAAATAGCATATAAATGCATATAAAACATCTAAGATGGATAATATAATAGCATGAATACTTCATAAATTGTAGATACGTTGGAGACGTATCAGCATCCCCAAGCTTAATTCCTGCTCGTCCTCGAGTAGGTAAATGATAAAAGAAATAATTTATGAAGTGTGAATGCTAGCAGGTGCACAAGATTGATCAATGATAATTCCAATCACTTTTTCTACTATCATTATATGTCATAACAGTAGCTCATCTCATAAGACTTTGCATGATAAAGTAACAAGCTATTCACATGTTAAAGTATAGATCATAAACTTTCTTGAAAACTAACAAACAGTGCTCTTAGTCATCAAACAATTGCAATTCATCTTATTTTCAGGAAGGGTCTATGTCAGAGCTTTGATTTAGCAAACTCCGCATACTCAAATATCATTTAATCTTTCGCAATTGCTAACACTCACGTGATATTTATGGGTTCAAAGTTTTAATCGGACACAAAGAAAGATAGGGGCTTATAGATTCGCCTCCCAACCTTTTACCTCAAGGGTAATGTCAACAATAATAGTTCATGATAACTTACATCCAATTGGATATATATATATCAGGATCTTTCCAACACAATGTGCTTGCCAAAGGATAAAATGTAAAAAGAAAAGTTGAAGATCACCATGACTCTTGCATAAGGTAGAAGATAAAAGTAAAATATAGGCCCTTCGCAGAGGGAAGCAGAGGTTGTCATGTGCTTTTAAGGTTGAATGCACAAAATCTTAATGCAAAAGAACGTCACTTTATATTGCCTCTTGTGATAGAGACCTTTATTATGCAGTCCGTCGCTTTTATTTCTTCCCTATCACAAGTTCGTATAAAGCTTATTTTCTTCGCACTAATAGATCATACATATTTAGATAGCAATTTTTATTGCATGCACCGATGACAACTTACTTGAAGGATCTTACTCAATCCATAGGTAGGTATGGTGGACTCTCATGGAAAAACTAGTTTAAGGATATTTGGAAGCACAAGTAGTATCTCTACTTGGTGCAAAGAATTTGGCTAGCATAAGGGGGAAAGGCAAGCTCAGCATGTTGGATGATCCATGAAAATATACTTTATTTTGGATATAAGGAAACATAACCCATTACGTTGTCTTCCTTGTCCAACATCAACCTTTTAGCATGTCATATTTTAATGAGTGCTCACAATTACAAAAGATGTCCAAGATAGTATATTTATATGTGAAATCTCTCTTCCTTCAATATTCTTTCTTGAATTGTTCAAGTGACCAATTCTGAGTTTGCTAACCTTCAATAAGTTTACTACCTATACTTATTATGTGTGAAGTCATTACTCCCCATGTTATAAGCATATGAAACATATATAAATTCAGATTTATGACATTCAATTCATTCAACCATTACTCATAGGATATATGTGAAGCACATGAGTAAATGACAAACTACTCCAAAAGATAAAAGTGAAGAACACTGAGTAGTCAAATAATTAACTAGCCATGGGAGGATTATTTTTCATTCAATATTTCAGATCCAATGATTTTATTCAAGCAGCAAGTAAAATTTAAAATACGCTCCAAGCAAAACACATATCATGTGACGAATAAAAATATAGCTCCGAGTAAGGTATACCGATAGTTTTGAAGACGAAAGAGGGGATGCCTTCTGGGGCAACCCCAAGCTTAGGCGCTTGAGTCTTCCTTGAATATTAACTTGGGGTGCCTTGTTCATCCCCAAGCTTAGGGTCTTTCCACTCCTTATTCCCCTCATATCGATATCTCACCCAAAGCTTGAAAACTTCAATCACACAAAACTTAACAAAACTTCGTGAGATAGGTTAGTATGATAAAGAGTAAACCATTCACTTTGGTACTGTCAAAGACAAGGTTCATAATTGTTCCCACACAATATCTACTGTACCAAATCATTTCTACAATTTATATTGAAAAATATAAGCCATAGAAACTAGAAAACAAGCAAACTATGCAATAAAAACAGAATCTGTCAGAAACAGAACAGTCTGTAATGATCTGAACAGCAACCATACTTATCCTACTCCAAAAATTATGAAATGAATTGGTGGACGTTAGGAATTTGTCTATTAATCTTCTGCAAAAAGAATCAACTCAAAAGCACTCTTCTGTAAAAAAAATTGTAGCTAATCTCGTGAGCGCAAAGTTTCTGTTTTTTTACAGCAAGATCACATTATCTTTCACCCAAGTCTTCCCAAAGGCCTTACTTGGCATTTTATTGAAACAAAATCTATAAAACATGATTACTACAGTATCTTAATAATGTAAACACACAAAAACAGTAAGGGTAAATATTGGGTTGTCTCCCAACAAGCGCTTTTCTTTAATGCCTTTTAGCTAGGCATGATGATTTCAAGGATGCTCACATAAAAGATAAGAACTGAAACATAAAGAGAGCATCATGAAGAATATGACTAGCACATTTGAATCTAACCAACTTCCTATGCCTAGGGATTTTGTGACACATAATTTATAGGAACAAGAATCAACTAGCATAGGAAGGCAAAACAAGTATAACTTCAAAACTTTAAGCACATAGAGAGGAAACTTGATATTATTGCAACTCCTACAATCATATATTACTCCCTCATAATAATTTTCAGTAGCATCATGAATGAATTCATCAATAAAACCATCACATAAAGCATTCTTTTCATGATCTATAAGCATAGGATTTTTTTCTACTCTCCACATAAGCAAAATTCTTCTTATTCGGAATAGTGGGATCACTAATTCCTAAAGTTGACACTCTTCCAAACCCACTTTAGATGATAGTATTATTCATACTCCAAAATAAATAAGTGAAGTTCATGGAGAATTCTACAATTAATATAGACTAACTAATATCCAAGCTCAAAATATGTAAGTGAAGCACACAAAGCATTCTATAAAACCATACTCAAAAGATTTAGGTGAAGCACAAAGAGAAATTCTATAAGATCATACTTAAAAGATATAAGTGAAGCACATGAAGTATTATATAAATAAATGAAGGTCTATCTCATACTAGCATGGTTCTTAAAGGAAAAACAGAAACACAAAGGACACAAATCATGTGAACAAAACAAAAACCGAGGTATACCGATAATTGTTGAAGAAGAGAGATGGGATGCCAACCGGGGCATCCCGAAGCTTAGATGCTTGAGTATCCTTGGAATAATTAGTTGGGGTGCTTTGGGCATCCCCAAGCTTGAACTCTTGCCTCTCTTTATTCTTCTCACATCGGTAACTCCTCGTTCTTCGAACACTTCATCCACAAAAACTTAACAAAAACTTTGTGAGATCCGTTAGTATACTAAAGCAAATCACTACCTTTATGTACTGTTGCAAACTCATTCCAACTTTATCTACTGTATTCCAACTTCACCATGGTTCATACCCCCCGATACTACCCATAGATTCATCAAAATAAGTTATCAACACATAGAAAACAGAATCTGTCAAAAACAGGACAATCTGTAGTAATCTGGAAGTTTAGTAAACTTCTGTAACTCCAAAAATTATTAAATAAATTTGAAAATTTGAAAAATTGGTACAGAAGTAATGTACACAAATTTTCAGACCCATTTGACTTTCCAGTAAAAAATGTAAATTCACGCACTACAGCCAAAGTTTCTGTTTTTGTCCTGCACATAGTAAACAAGCAATCTAATCATCCTAAAACCAAAGCTTGGCACATTATTTTTATAATACAATGGATATACACAGGGGGATAATTATTTAAAGAGAAACTTCCATGAAAAAATTCTACATTGTTTCCGTGAGCATGAACACAAGTGCTCAAGGTCGACCCTCACTTCTTCAATGCATAACTTTCCAATCACTTCTCTTTTTGAAAAAAAATTTAGGCAAGGAAGGCAAGTAAATTTTTTTGTATTTTCAGTCTTAAATCTTTTGTATGCTTCACCCACAATTAAACAGAAACAAAAAGGAAAAACAAAATCTACTCAGTGAAGAAAGCAAACAAGCACACACGAGAATATCAACCACACACTATTGCTCCCCAGCAACAGCGCCAGAAAAGAGCTTGATAATCCCCAAGTGAAGGGAATCATCGTAGCAATTTCCAAAGGTGGAAGTGATAAGTATGGAGTGTCGAACCCACAAGGAGCTAAAGGTAAGATCAATCCCGGTATCGATCAATGAAACATCGGCTCGACGCAGGATTTCAATAAGCAAGAGGAAGAGTGAGGGTCGACAGGCAAAGAATGGCTTGAGTGAAAGCTGGAGTGGCACAAGACAGATTGAATATTCTCTCAAGCCCTATCTGCCACTGATACGACTCTACGTATACCGAACGTTTGCTTCCAACTAGAAACAAGAAATAGAACTATGTTATGGGTATGAAGAGGATAACTTTGTATGGTCACGGAGATCTAAAACATAAAAGTAGGTGCTGTTATCATAAAGTTAGAATATATTACTAAATATTATAAATAGCGAGTGTGGACTAATGATGGATCGGTGTGCGGAATTATCCTAGGCAATTGTTAACAAGACCGGTAGTCGTCATTGCAATTTCATATGTGGGAGAGGCATAAGCTAACATACTTTCTCTACTTGGATCATATGCACTTATGATTGGCACTCTAGCAAGCATCCGCAACTACTAAAGATCATTAAGGTAAAACCCAACCATAGCATTAAAGCATCAAGTCCTCTTTATTCCCATACGCAACAACCCCCTTACTCGGGTTTCTGTTTCAGTCACTCACCAAGCCACTATAAGCGAATCATGAACGTATTGCAACACCCTACAGCGGGAATCCCTCACGCTTGCGCGACACGGAGGGCACCATAGGACAGCACCAAAATAAAACATACAACTCGTACCAAACTAGATCATCAATCAACCCAAAGACAAGGGATATCTACTCAAAACATCATAGGATGGCAACACATCATTGGATCATAATATGTGCCATAAAGCACCATGTTCAAGTAGGGATTACAGCGGGGTGCGGGAGAGTGGACCGCGTAAAATAGATAAGGCTGGTGATGATGATGGTGATGTTGATGAAGACGATCACCACGGCGATGATTCCCCTCCCGATGGAACTCCGGCGCAACTAAGAGAGAGGAGGAGAGGTTCTCCCCCTTGTGCTTCCTCCTCCATGGCCTCCCCCCTAGATGGGGAGAGGTTCTCCCTCTGGTCCTTGGCCTTCATGGCGATGATGGCCCCTCCGGCATCCTCCTCCATGGCCTCCGGTGATGATGGCCCCCTCCGGCAGGGTGCCAGAGAGGGCCTAGATTGATTTCTCGTGGCTACAGAGGCTTGCGGCGGCGGAACTTCCGATCTAGGTTATTTTCTGGGGGTTTCTGTATTTATAGGAATTTTTGGCGTTGGTTTCACGTTAAGGGGGTCTCCGAGTCGTCCACGAGGCAGGGGCCCACGCCCAGGGGGTGGGCGCGCCCCCCACCCTCGTGGACAGCCCGGGACTCTTCTGGCCCAACTCTTTTGCTCCAGGGGCTTCTTTTGGTCCATAAAAAATCAACAAAAATTGGCACGTCAATTGGACTCCGTTTGATATTCCTTTTATGTAAACTCAAAAACAAGGAAAAAACAAGAATTGGCACTGGGCTCTAGGTTAATAGGTTAGTCCCAAAAATCATATAAAATAGCATATAAATGCATATAAAACATCTAAGATGGATAATATAATAGCATGAATAATTCATAAATTATAGATACGTTGGAGACGTATCACTGGGCTAGCGCGGTGGTGGATCCTTCACAAAGGGTTGCATGCCACCACGCAGGTGCTTGCTGAGTCAGTGTAGAGGCTGCCCGTCGCCACGCAGGTACCTGCCCAGCTGGTTGAGCTAGCAGCTGCTTGGGGACGGCGGTGGAGTCTTGGCTGGTGGGGGCCTGGCTGTGGCCCCGCTGTGACCCTCGGCAAGGGTCTTGCCGGGGGCCCGACAAGGGTCTTGCTGTGGCGTTGCAGTCATCCCCGGCAAGGCGCTTGCCGGGGGTCTTGTGGATTTCCTCGGCTAGGATCCCGCCGAGGGTCACCGTCTTCTGGTCCTCATCTGATTTCGCATGTTTATGATCTTGACGAAGATCTGCATGCCACCAAAGAGGCGCCTCCCGAGCCTTGGTTCCAATGTAGTTGGTTGAGTTGGAACCCGTGGGCTCAAGGGTGGCTTGCTCCGCTAGCATCGGGCACGCTGCCCCAGCAAGGCTCTTGCCGGGGCTGCGGAGGCTGCCTCGGCAAGGATCTTGCCGAGGGAGTCTACCTCGCCCTCTTTCCCTCTTGTGTTTCTGGTCTTGGCGTTGCCTTGGTTGTCTTGTGCTTTGGCTTCTCTCCGGCTTCCCTCCTCTGCCCTGTTAAGTGTGGCCGTGGCATGTGGCTCTGGCTGCCCGTGCACAAGTAAAGGGGTCAAAAGGAGAGCCCCTACTTTTGTACACCGACAGGAGCCCCCCGGTCTGGGCCACACATAAGCATGACGCGTTGTTGGGCCAGGCGCAGAACGGCGCGCGGGCAGGTGGGGCGGATTTTCACCGTAGTAACAGTTTCGTCCGCTGCGCTTCCCCACGACCCGCGTTGAACGCACGACATGGAGGGTCGTGTGTGACGTGGGGGCCATGCGTGGGGCGGTTCCCGCATGCATGCATCACATCATGGTAAAGAGGCGGCTCGCGCCTTCCCCATAAAAAGAGGGAGGCGCAGCTTATTTACTGAGTGGACTCGGGTCGCGGTCTTCAAGGCGCCCACGCCCCACGATCACGGGACGGGGAACGGTCGGCTCACCTGTCCTCTCGATCCTGCTCGCTCGCCACGCGTCCTCCATGCAGGTGGCAGGCGGTGGAGGCAGGAAATCGGGCTGTTGCTGATTGGGGCAGTGGGTCGGTCCTGATTCCCTGCGCCTCCGATGGCTGGATTGGCTGAGTGGGGCGGACGAGCCTCGACCCTGCCCCTTTATAAGGAGGGGAGGGGATGTCATCCCACATTTTCTCAGCATCCATCCTCTTCCACATTCGGTCCTTTCTTCCACCCGCCATGTCAAGAGGGGCTGCTGGGCCTTCAACGGTGGCGGCGAGGGTCGCCGCTCGACAGCGTTTTCCCCCTTTCCAAGAGCCCGCGGCGGTGGAGCCGGCTACGAGAGGAAGGGGGAGGGGCGAGGCCGAGGTCTTCGTGGCGCTCGGGTAAGAGGGGGACGAGGCGGCGCAATGGCCGTGCCTCCGCCATCGATGCCCCCCATGATGGAGGGCCACGTCGGGGACCAGCCCCGCGAGTTCTTCATCAGGCTGCGCCGGCCACCGCGGCGTCGTCTCCGCCTCCCCACCCCATTTGCTCGGGAGATGGAGCTCGATCCGCCCCAGACCCTCAGCCTGCACATGAGGGGCTGCGGGAACGGCGGCACGCGGGGCGATGTCGACTTCCCCGCTCCTCACGTCATGTACCTCCGTCGCGGATGGAAGACGTTTGCTCGCGTCCACAGCCTGACGGCGGGGCTCGTCCTCTACTTCAAGTTAATGGAGGGCGGCCTCCTCTCCGTCAAGGTCTTTGGAGATCTTGGAATTTGCCTAAAGTGCTGCGTGGAGAGCTCCTCCGACGATGAAGATTCCTCCTCGAGCGGGAGTGACGAGGAGGACAGCGACAACGACGATGAGGGAGTCGAGTGGCGGGATGCCGACCCCGACTCCGACTGACCGCGCCGCGCCTCCCTCGGCCACGGGCCCTGCCGAGGGCCTTCCTCGCTAAGCTCTCCATCGGGGCGCTTCCCGTCGTCTCCTTGGGCGGCTGGCGTAGGAGGGCCGAAGAAGGCGAAGAAGGCGGGTGGCGGCCGTCAAGTCGGAGTACGCGGGCACCGATGCCTTCGTCGCATATTGCCGGCCCGCTGCCTCGTCTTCCAGCTCCTTTCCCGGCACCAAGATGTTCTCTTGGTGCCTTCTGCTCCTCGTACCATGCCTAGGCGCTCTTTTTGCCCTCCTGCTGTCTTGTTCCACCTTCTGAGGAGAGGGACAAGAAAGGGATTACGGGCACCTTATCTCTTTTTAGTTTGTAAGCCTGCGGGCACTTGTTAATTTTAAGACTTGTAATCCCCTTGCTCATGTTTTTAATTCCGTATGAACTGTACCTGTATGGGATGTTTTTAATGAAAAAGGGTGTCTGCCGGGTTCTTTGTGCGTGAGCGAGGCCCATGCCAAGGAACGAATCCTTGTTATTTTTAGGATAAACATTGTCGCCCGGCAACAGACCTTGCCGTCCCCTGACTTCAGTCGATCATTCTCATGCTTTTGGCGGAGGCAGGGCGAAGTAGAGTTAGGCCCCTTGTTCATTTCCTTGCCACCGTGTCTATGACCCGGTTCTATCCCAGGGACTTGGGTACAAGAAAAAGGGGGAGCACAGTGGTCTTGGAGTAAAATGAGGTTTCCTTTGTCGCAGTTCCATACGGAAATGCACAACAGGGGATGAAGGACTTATCTAAATCCGCAGCCCCTGGCAACCTTGGCTTGCCGTGGTTAGATCCTTGTGTCTTCAGCCCCCGGCAGTCCTGGCTTGCCGGGGCCGGAGCGCCGGTTCGTCCTCTTTCTCCCAAGTGGCTCAGCAGAAGTGTCCACGTGCCCTGCGAACCAAAGAGGACAAAAAGACGCATACTCGACC
Source organism: Aegilops tauschii subsp. strangulata (assembly GCF_002575655.3). NCBI lineage: Eukaryota > Viridiplantae > Streptophyta > Magnoliopsida > Poales > Poaceae > Aegilops > Aegilops tauschii. The sequence continues at coordinate 261,189,976 of NC_053041.3, read as the reverse complement.
TCTAGGCTAGGGGTTAGTCGCCGCTAAGCACTATCAACCCTAATCGAGGGAGAGACTTAACCTAGCATGCATGCTAAAACTTAGGGCGCCAGCGCTTCGTTTATTTATGCTCAGGGTCTGCGCCTGGCTTTGTACAGAGGGTTACATGCCTTGCCGGCAAAGCTTGTACAAAAGGTGGCTTGTCGGGAGGCCCGGAAACCGCGCCTTATGGGTAAAACTTGCGAACATGTTCGATGTTCCAGGAGTTGCTCACTGGGATAGCATCTTCGGTCTCCAGGCAGACTGCACCGGTCCTGGTGACTCGTATTACCCGATAAGGGCCTTCCCACTTCGGCGTCAACTTGTTGGAATTCTTGGTTGACTGAACGCGCCGAAGAACAAGGTCGCCTTCCTCAAAGCTTCGGGCAAGAACCTTGTGGCTATGGTAGCGGCGCAAAGCTTGCTAGTAGCGTGCTGCTCTCACAGCCGCCCGAAGACGATCTTCCTCAAGGAGCGTCGCGTCATCTTGCCACAATTGCTCTTGCTCAAGCTCATCATAAGCGAGCACTCGAGGTGACCCGTATCTAAGTTTGAAAGTGCTAGTATTGACTAGAGGGGGGGTGAATAGGCGATTTTTATGAACGTCTTCAAAACATGATAGTTTCGAAGACAAACGATAGAAATGAACCTATTGATATGCAGCGGAAGGTAGACTACACTAATCAAGCCATAGTCAAGTATGCAATGAAGTGAAACACGAAGACTAATAGCAGCTAGGTAGTAAAGATCAGGATGGAAGACAGTATGAAGCCAAACAACAATAGTAGTCACGCAGTGAAGTCAAACAGGTAATGCAATCAGGCAATGACTTCACGAAGACAAACTGTAAGTAAAGAGAGGGAGAGGATAGAACCAGTCACTTGTTGAGGACACAGGATTTGTTGGACCAGTTCCAGTTGCTGTGACAATTGTACGTCTGGTTAGGGAGGCTGAGATTCAACTCAGAAGATCGCGTCTTCACCTTATTCCCCTTGAGCTAAGGACACCCAGTCCTCGCCCAATCACTCTGGTAAGTCTTCAAGGTAGATCAAACCTTCACAGACTTCGTTCACCGGCGATCCACAATGACTCTTGGATGCTCAGAACATGACGCCTAACCGGCTGGAGGATTCACAGTCCTCAAGTGTAACAAGTCTTCAGATCACGCAGACAGAAAGACTTCAGTGATGCCTAACACTCTTTGGCTCTGGGTGTTTGGGCTTTCTCCTCGCAAGGATTTCTCTCTCTCTCAAAATCTTGGGAGGTGGGTTGCTCTCAAACGACAAAAGCCGTGCACTAACTCTGAGCAGCCACCAATTTATGGTGTAGGGGGTGGGCTATTTATAGCCACTAGGCAACCCGACCTGATTTGTCCGAAATGACCCTGGGTCACTAAGGAACTGACACGTGTTCCAATGGTCAGATTTCAAACACACGCGACAACTTTACTTGGGCTACAAGTAAAGCTGACTCATCCAGCTCTGGATAAGATTTGCTCTCATTGTCTTCACTCGAAGACATAGGATTTTGGTTGAGCATCAGTTCAGTCACTCTGACTTTGTTCACTGGGACCCCACTTAACAGTACGGTGGTTCCTACGACTCAACAAAGAAGAAAAGGAAACAACGAAACAACTAAGACTTCGCGCTCCATAGTCTTCACGCAATGCCTTCTCTTGTCATAGTCTTCAATGTGAATATCTTCACATACCACCATTGTCTTCAATGTCTTCATACATTTTTAGGGGTCATCTCCGGTAGGTAAACCGACTCAATGAGGGACTACTACCTGTGTTATCCTGCAATTCTCACAAACACATTAGTCCCTCAACCAGGTTTGTCGTCAATACTCCAAAACCAACTAGGGGTGGCACTAGATGCACTTACAATCTCCCCCTTTTTGGTGATTGATGACAAACTGGTTGAAGTTTTCAACGGGGATAAAAATATGTGAAATTGTAAAGGATTTAGGTATTATCTTCATAAGTAGCAAAAGGCTCCCCCTGAAGATGTGCATATAAGTAATTTGCTTTTGGAATGCAAATGCACATGGCAGGTTGTACTTGTGGAGATCCTCTTCAACTTATGAAGACAATTCATCATGCATGATTTGATATAACAAAGATAATGACATGCACAATGAAAAATGGACGTCTGCAAAAATGACTAAGTGCAGAATTTATCCCCGCACATGCGGAATTTATCATCGCATCACAGAATAGCAGAAAACGTAGCAGACGACCATCAAGTTTAAGTGTTACAACTCAAAGAACCAAATGTATCAAAAGCGAGAGTTGTAAACACTAGGCAAAATATAAAGCAACTGCCCATATGGACCCGCTTGAAGACAATCAACTCATATGCTTCTCCCCCTTTTGTCAGTAAGGACCAAAAAGGTTTGAAGACATGTGACACCCAAAAAATTTACCTTTGGTTTTATTAAAATCTTTTATTTGATTAGAGGAGGGTATTTAAATTTTCTTCTAAAGAACTCTTCCTCTCAAAAACTTTCTTGTATGAAAATGTTTTATTTGGATTCACCCAAGACTTGATTTTTGGTCTTGGAGGTCTTACCATCTTTTGTGGACTCAAACCCAAATGTTTTTCATTTGGGAAATCTCTTTTGAAAATCTTTTAAAATGATCCTATGACTTTTGGAGTGATCTTTTCCCCTTTCAAAAATCCCTCTGGCCATGGCATGAGTGGTATTCTTCTCCCAAAAGCCTTTCCCCATCTTTGGATCATGATACATTTCAAATCCGGCAAGTGGAACCTCCCCATAATTTTTCTTCCATTTAATTCCTATCAAAAATATTTTCTGCCCTCTATTCTAGCTCTTGGAGTTTTACAAAGGAGCTACCTTTTCTACTTTGAGTTTGGCCTCCAAACAAATTTCCCTAGCTAGTCCTTTGAGCCCTCAACCAGGATCCATGAAGATCCACTGGTCTCCAGTTCAAATTTTTCAAATTGTGCTTGCTGCAAGTTTGGACCAGATTTGCCAAATTTGATGAAATTCATTTGAATTCTTCTCCTAAAAATCTGAGAAAATTCAAGCAGCCTCTGGATGCATTGAGAGGTCACCTCACCAAGTCCCAGCTCCAGAAAAAATTTTCTTCATGCCAAATCATTTCGTCGAACACCTGACTGGCACTGTTTCTATAATGTTCAGTCAAGTTCAGTTAACAGTTTCAGGAACACTGTCGTTTTCTTCAGAAACTGTTCTCAATCTCGCCAGTACCACGGTGGCGCCTTGCTCCCCATCCCCTCCTTCTTGTCCCTGCGCCGCACGAACGCCTGGAGGTTTGCGGACGTCGGCGACGAGCAGGAGGAGGTGCGCCACCCCGTGAGCGACGGCAGCGGCGGCTTTGCGGCTGCCAGAGAGAGGCGCAGCGTGGACGGCGCCACTCAGCGCCGCCCAAGCCACCGGAGGTCGCCGCGTGGCCCTCCACTCCCCCGTGCGCGCTGCCATCCTTCGTCGTGAACCGCTAGGCGCGGAGCGCGCTCTCTGCCGCCGCCGTGCCCGTACGGCCGCCCGTCGATGATCGACGCATTACGCCTTGCTCGACCGAGGTTTAGCAGTGGAACGGCACCATGATCTTCGCTGATGGTGCCTAGCCCCCTAAACCCCCTGCCCAACCTCTACCTCGCCGTAATCGCTCGCCGGAGAAATCCCGTTCAAGGCCACCCCCTCGGATCACCTATAAATAGAGGCCCCGAGCTCGAACTCGAACTCACACCACCTCTACGCACCACCAATACCACGCCAAGCCACTGGAAGAGCCCCGAGGGAGCCTTCTTCCCCAACTCCGGCCGCCTCGCCCCGCCACGGGATCCAGCTCGATTCACTCTCGTGCGTGCACCTCTACCCCTCATCTCTTGACAGTAGCTTCCTTATGCATCCACTCTCCTGACCCGCGCTTCAATTTGGAGTTTGCAGCGCCCACCGGAGTTCTCCACCATCGCCCGAACCACCGTCCGCCGGAGAAAGTGTCGCCATCGACGTGGTGCACCCCGTCGACCAAGTCCACCACCCACCGACGCGGAAGGACACACTGAACATCTTGGTACCTTCCGATCTCCCTTCCTCGCCGTGGTTCGACGCCGGCGACCACCGCAGCCTTCGGGCGCCGGCGAAGTTTAAACCTGACGTGTGGACCCCCCCCGTCAGCCTCTCTTCTTACTTCCCCTCGAACCGTTTTCTGTTGGCGCCTTCGGGAAAAGTACGCTTTCTCTTTGGGCTGGCGCCTTTTATTCCGAACCGTTTTCTGTTTTCTCAGTTAAGTCCCTGGATCTTTTCTATTTCATCACAGATTAGTCCCTGGACTAAAACCCTTATAACTTTTTAATAAAAGATGATTTTTGATTGATTCTTTTTCTGTTAGTCTTGTATTTTTGTCTAGTTTTTTATAGTATTTATTTAGAATATTTTTGGAACACTTTTTACGCACGCGATGGTTTTCACGTTAGTGTACGTTTTCGCTATACCGTAGGTTCCGGAGGAGGTGACGGAGCCGCGAACTTCGCCGAGCTAGACTCCGACTTCTCCGAACCAGGCAAGCATGTTTGAACCTTGGATATGACAGGTGTTTATCATGTTTGCTTGAATGGTTGTGCATGGCATATGAGCACCGGTGAGTATCTCGTTGCATGCAAGGCAACTATCCGTGTGTTCCGAGGTTATCATGATCTTTGATGAGAGATGACCTGATCATGTGGTGACATGAAAGGTAGTGAGGTGGTATTGTTGTAGCATGCCAGCCTTACGTCATCCGTTAAACTCCGACGTTAACGTGGACTGAGTCACGTTACCGTTCTTTCCCTTTTGTGCTGTCACATGTTTTCTGGAAAGAATACGGTTTAGTAAGTTGTTAACCTCTTTCCTTGTACACACCAAATAGAGGGGCCGGGATGAGGGTTCCATGGCCCTGGATTAAAGCCAGTCATCCGGTCAGGGGGCATGGGTGTTTCCGGTTGGGACCGAGAGGGGGGCACCCCTTAGAGCGCGCGTATATAAATTTGATCCCATGCTACGCGAGGTTGTAGCCTCCCCGTCTCAAGGTTTTTCTTGAACGTTTCCGAGGGTGATTCCTGGCATCGGAATGTTGAATGGGTGTGTACTGGTTAGATGTGTTTCTCCTAAAACACCGTAAACGGAACTAGTCCCCGTGACTACTGAAATCCGTTGGCTGTGGGTGTAGTACGAACTCTGCAGAGTCAAACCCTTCCGAGTCATCGTGTTCGTGATCAAGGACCATGGCCAGTATATCCATATCTATGTCAGTCCTCGTGGTAAATCCCCGGTGAACAAGCTTGAGTGGTATACCCGTTTGAATTGTTACTCCTGTGGATGGACTAACCTTTATTTTATCTCGTACTTGAATATTCCCGCGAACTGAATTAAATTCATGAGCTACTGAATTATTAAGTTGTGAAATATAAGCCCTTTATGTGATGTCGCTCAGACGTCCGACTGTGGCATGTCCGTTATTTACTTTTGATATAAGCCCTTTATGTGATGTCGTTCAGACGTCCGACTGTGGCATGTCCGTTATTTACTTTTGATATAAGCCCTTTACGTGATGTCGCTTCAGACGCCCGACTGTGGCATGCCCTGTTATTTCTTTTCCATTATAAGCCCTTTATGTGGTGTCGCCTTGACGCCCGACTGCGGCATTGTTAATTCACTTTTACCCTTCCGAGGAGTCTTTCAGACACTCGATTGGCCCTCAGTATTGCTTTGGGATTTCAGGAGGACTACCGCCCGACTTCCCTTTTATTTTTCCATACATTGCTATCTCACTGTCTGAGTACGCTTGATAATCTGTTCATATGCATCATGTTTACATTTGTTATATCTTATGTCCGAACTGTCTTGCGAGTACTTTCATAGTACTCACCTGGCTTGTTGATTTGGCCAGATGTTGACGAAGGCGATCTCTTGGATGAAGAGTTTGATAGCGAGTCCGACGCCTAGAGGAGTCCCAGTCAGTCCCGTGCGATCCTGGATATTGGTCACTTGTATTATATTCGCTTCCGCCACCCACAATAAGTATCCTCGAGCCTCACTCTAACGCTCGAAGATCTGTTAGATCCAGGAGTCTTGTCACCCTCTTCGATGTGATTTTATCCACCACCGCTTTTATCGTGAGTCAGTAGTTATGCCACCCTATCCGCCTTTATGTGTAATATCGGCGTGTTTGTAATAAATCGTTGAGCAGTCTCCGCTCAACCTTGTATTATATTCAGTACTCCTGGTATTTTTCTTCTGTGATCAAGACATTGTCTACCCGTGAGGAGGGATTCTTCTCTACTGGTCCGTAAAAGGGATCGGTTTCTCAATAAATATTTTTATTGGAAAACCGGTCGTGACAAGCTTGGTACCAGAGCCAGGCTGACTGTAGGAAGCCACTAGGTGCGATCGCTAATCGGTTATTAGCGTCTTTAGTGCTTTTTCAGCATTTTGCAAATGTAGCTATTTTCTGTTGGTCATCATAAATTTATGACATGACTACTCAGAATTTTTGCCTACTTTTGTAGATGGCTGGCAACGACTGCGAGACTCGGGTGTTCACTAACGTGCCCGAGGGGTTTGTCAAACTCCTCGTCTCCATCACCAAGCTCGCGATCGGGCAAGCGACTCGTCCGGAGTTCACGCTTTATCAGCACAAGCTCAGCGACGACGTGTCTATGCACCAAGCCGTGGTGCAATTCAAGGAAGGACGTTCTGCGTCTCGCCACTTCTGTTTTGTGGGAAGGGCCATGCCTACGGACAGGCATGCCATGCAGATGGCCGCCCGTGAGGCAATAGCTCTTCTTCGGGATATCCTTCCTATGATGAAGACTCGTCGCTACCGCTACCTCCCATGCCATGTGCCATATACTTGTCACTATGCATTCGCCTGCCATAGGGGAGAGCGGGATGAAGCTATCGAGATGCTTGTCGAGTACCTCAAAGCTCTGGAGGAATCTTTCGACAACCTCGTGGACGATCTTGTGGCTGCCCGCATGGACTTAGTTCGGGGCGGTCCTGCCAGCAGGAAGGAGCTTCTCCACATGGCACCGCCACTGACTTATGTCTTGTCCTCAGCATCTTATTCACCGGCCATTTTGGCCACTGCTCGTCGTCTGCCTACCACTGAGGAGTTCGACCGAGTCATCGCTCCTACTCCAGTCAGAGCTGCACCGCCTGCCGCACCCGCACTGCCGCCCGTCGCTCCCGCGCCATCACCTCAGCGCAGTGCTACGCGCCTGGAGCCTACTAGGGAGGAGGTGGAGGTTGAATCTCCTGCACCACTGGGTCTTACCCTCGGCAGGGGGAAGGAAATCTTCACCATCTCCGACTGAGTGCGCTTAGTAGCCGCGCGTTGTGCCTACATGTATGTTATGTTTTATGTACATAAGTTTGTAGTAGTTGTGTGCGCTGCATTTCCGGAGGAGTGTGCTAGTTTAAATAACATGTCAGGATTGTGTACGCACATCCTGAGTGCTGTATCGTGTGTTTGCGTTTCGCGTGTAAGATATGTGCTCAGCAGTCTTTCTCCGTGCGCAGTCAAATATTTTTCTCGGAAAATCTTGAGGTCTTTTAGATTTTTGTCTTTGCAAGATTTTCCTTGTGCCACACAGTTCTCCTCATGATTTTTTTATGCAAAATAATACCCCAGAGTGGAAAATGTCTCGTCCGTGGACTCGTTCCATGCCCAATCAGCCAGAAGAAGTTTATGGAACACAGACCAGCAACAACTTCACTCAGGGACAGTCTAGTCAACAGGACAGTGAGGCAGCCTTATCTCAAGTATGCCGCCTCTTCGAACAAAGCCAGCAACAGCACCAAGAGATGATGAATCACGTCATCAATATGGGAAACCACCGTGAGCCATATCAACCGCACTCCAAGTTGTCTGAACTGCAGAAGACGCGCCCTTCAACGTTTGCTCACACTGATAGACCGCTGGAAGCTGATGATTGGCTTCGGGACATCGAAAGAAAGCTGATTATTGCTCAGTGTTCAGACCATGAGAAGGTGCTTTATGCACCCCACTATCTCACTGGAGCAGCTGTAGCATGGTGGGAAAACTTCCTACACATGCATCCCAGTGAACACAACATCACTTGGGAAGAGTTTAAGGAAGGCTTTCGTGGGGCACACCCCCGGAGCATCATAAAAATCAAGAAAAGAGAATTTGATGACCTCAAGCAAAGAGGCATGTCAGTGACAGAATACAACGGTCAATTTACCCAGCTATCTCGCTATGCCTACGATGAACATATGACTGAGAACAAAAGGATGGAAAAATTTCTGGACGGCCTGGCGCCAGCATTAAGATGCCAACTGGTCGTACACACTTTCCCAGATTTCAAAACTCTGGTTGACAAGGCCATTACCTTGGAGAATGAGCGCCGTAGTCTGGAGGATATCCGTAAGCGGAAAAGGGACAAGACGACTCTTGCTCGCAACAATCGAAGCAAGACTGAGGTTCCGAGGAATGAAGCGAGAAAACCCACGACGACTGATCTAAGGCCAACCAGACAGTTTCATTCCAGAGACAAGGACTTCACGTACCGTCCAGGGGTCACTTGCTATGCTTGTGGTGAAGAAGGGCACTATGCCAAACAGTGCCCAAAACCAAGGAACTCGGCCCCCAAGCCGAACAATGGTGGAAATAATCCAGCCCCCAAGCGCAACAATTTCAATCCCAACAACAATCCCAGGAAGGGTCACCTGAACCATGTGACCAGGGAAGAAGCCCAGAATGCCCCAGACATCGTGCTCGGTACGTTCCCTGTCAACACAGTACCTGCCACGGTTTTGTTTGATTCTGGAGCTTCTCACACTTTCGTTTCGAAGAGTTTTGTTCTGCAACATGGTTTTTCGATACTCCCCTTGGAAAAATCTATGATCATCAAGTCCCCCGGAAATAAGCAGATCGCTCAGAGTTACTGCCAAGGAGTGATCATTGAGTTCGAAGGACTAAAGTTTCAGGCTAATCTCATCGTGTTGGAAAATAAAGGACTGGATGTCATCCTAGGGATGGACTGGTTAACCACCAACAAGGGATTTATTGATTGTTTCAATCGGACTGTGATTCTCACTCATCATCACGGCAAGACAATAAAGGTTACAGCTCAAGAGAGACCACGGTCACGGCAACCAAAGCTGAACAAAGTGGACATTTCAGAATTGAGAAAAGTTCCAGTGGTGTGCGAATTTCCCGACGTATTCCCTGAAGAACTACCAGGCATGCCACCAGACCGAGAGATAGAGTTCAGCATTGAACTAGCACCTGGCACCACTCCCATCTATAAGAAACCTTATAGAATGGCACCCTCAGAGTTGGTAGAATTGAAGAAGCAGATAAAGGAATTACTGGACAAAGGATTTATTCGAGCCAGCTCCCCACCTTGGGGATCGCCAGTATTATTCGCCAAGAAAAAGGATGGGACACTGAGACTGTGTATAGACTACCGAGCTCTCAATATGGTCACCATCAAAAACAAATATCCGATGCCGCGGATAAATGATTTGTTTGACCAGCTCACGCAAGCCAAGGTGTTCTCAAAGATCGATTTAAGATCGGGATATCATCAACTAAAAGTACGGACAGAAGATATCCCTAAGACGGCATTTACCTCCAGATACGGATTATATGAGTTCACAGTAATGCCGTTTGGACTGATGAACGCCCCCGCATATTTCGTCCACCTCATGAACAAAGTGTTTATGAAATTCATGGACAAATTTGTTGTGGTGTTCATTGACGACATTCTGGTATATTCAAGGACACCAGAAGAGCATGCGGAACATCTCAGGATTGTATTGGGAGAATTAAGGAAACATCAATTGTACGCCAAATTTAGCAAGTGTGAATTTTGGCTAAGGCAAGTTGGTTTCCTAGGCCATATATTAACCCAAGAAGGCGTGGCCGTAGACCCAGAAAAGGTCAAAGCCATACTTGACTGGAAGCCACCAGCCAATGTGAGAGATGTACGGAGTTTCCTGGGAATGGCCGGATATTACAGAAGATTTATTGAAGGATTCTCCACTGTGGCAAAACCAATGACCCAGTTGCTCAAGAAAGACAAGAAATTTGTATGGACGGAAGCATGCGAGAAAAGCTTCCAAGAACTCAAGGAGAAACTAACAACAGCACCAGTTTTGACCGTACCAGACATACACAAGAGTTTTGAAGTGTATTGTGACGCGTCCCGGAAAGGCCTCGGATGCGTGCTGATGAAGGATGGCAAAGTTGTCGCGTATGCTTCCAGGCAACTACGGAAGCATGAGGAAAATTATCCTACTCATGACTTGGAGCTAGCAGCAGTCATCCATGCACTCAAAGAATGGAGGCACTTTCTGTTGGGAAATCGTTGTGAAATATATACGGACCATAAGAGCCTTAAATATATTTTCACACAACCAGAGCTGAATTTATGACAACGACGCTGGTTGGAATTGGTCAAGGACTATGATGTCGGCATTCACTACCATCCGGGAAAAGCAAATGTAGTGGAAGATGCTCTTAGTCGGAACCCTAGCCCGGGCAACGACAGTCCACAGAAATTGAGGCCTGAGTTTCAGCAGGAGTTCACTAGACTCAACATGGTGTTAGTCTCTGAGGGCACCGTATCAAATCTGGAGATACATCCCACCCTAATGGAACAAATTAAGCAGGCTCAGCGGGGACATCCCAGCATCGAAGGTATAAAGAGAAAAATGAGCCTAGGCAAGGCTTTAGAGTTCGTCACATACAATGAAGGAATATTATGGTACGGGGACAGACTTTGCGTGCTAAACATTGAGGAACTCAAGCAACAAATCCTAACCGAAAGCCACACCGCTCCATATTCAATCCACCCTGCAGGAACCAAAATGTACAAAGACATTCAGGAAAGATTTTGGTGGCACGGTATGAAAAGGGATATAGCCGCATTCATTGCTTGTTGCGATTCATGTCAGCGCATAAAAGCCGAGCATCAAAAGCCGGCCGGACTGCTACAGCCAAACCGGATACCTGAATGGAAATGGGATGAAATTGGAATGGAATTCATCGTCGGGCTACCTCGATCGCAACGCGGAAATGATGCCATATGGGTCATCACAGATAGGCTGACCACGGTAGCACATTTCATTCCCGTGAAGACAACCTACTCCACTCAAAGGCTTGCCAAGCTTTATCTCTCCTGTATAGTTTGTCTGCATGGAGTCCCAAAGACTATAATATCCGACCGAGGCACTCAATTTGTCTCTAAATTCTGGGATCACTTACAACAAGCTCTGGGCACTCAACTAGCATTCAGTACAGCGTACCACCCTCAGACTGATGGACAAACGGAACGCGTGAACCAAATCCTAGAGGACATGCTGGGAGCCTGTGTGCTCACCTATGGATCCAGTTGGGAGGAAAGTTTGCCGTATGCCGAGTTTGCTTACAACAACAGTTACCAAGCCAGCTTACAAATGGCACCTTTTGAAGCATTGTACGGACGGAGGTGTCGTACCCCACTGAATTGGTCAGAAACAGGTGATAGTCATATCTTCGGCCCAGACATGCTCAAGGAGGCCGAGGAGAAAGTTCAACAGATCAGGGACAGACTCAAGACAGCCCAAAGCCGGCAGAAGAGCTATTATGATCAGAAACATCGTGAGGTCAGCTTTGAACCCGGTGATTACGTATACCCACGAGTATCTCCTATGAGGGGCCTACAAAGGTTCAAAATTAAAGGGAAGCTAGCCCCAAGATTTATTGGACCATTCTGCATAGTTGCACGAAGAGGCACAGTAGCCTACCAGCTAGACCTACCCAAGGAGCTGTCAGACGTCCATGATGTGTTCCACGTTTCGCAATTGAGGAAATGTGTGAGCAACCCGGATAAGCATGTACCTCATGAGAGCATTGATGTGCAACCAGATCTCACCTACAGAGAACGGCCAGTAAAGATATTGGAAGAGTCTGAATGGAGGACCCGTCAGAAAACAACAAAAATTTTCAAGGTTCAGTGGAGCAATCACACTGAGGATGAAGCTACATGGGAAAGGGAAGATTTTCTCTAGGCAGAGTATCCATATCTATTTGAGGAATCAGCAGAAATCTCGGGGACAAGATTTTTCCTAAGGGGGTAGGTGTTGTGACACCCAAAAATTTTATCTTTGGTTTTATTAAAATCTTTTATTTGATTAGAGGAGGGTATTTAAATTTTCTTCTAAAGAACTCTTCCTCTCAAAAACTTTCTTGTATGAAAATGTTTTATTTGGATTCACCCAAGACTTGATTTTTGGTCTTGGAGGTCTTACCATCTTTTGTGGACTCAAACCCAAATGTTTTTCATTTGGGAAATCTCTTTTGAAAATCTTTTAAAATGATCCTATGACTTTTGGAGTGATCTTTTCCCCTTTCAAAAATCCCTCTTGCCATGGCATGAGTGGTAATCCTCTCCCAAAAGCCTTTCCCCATCTTTGGATCATGATACATTTCAAATCCAGCAAGTGGAACCTCCCCATAATTTTTCTTCCATTTAATTCCTATCAAAAATATTTTCTGCCCTCTATTCTAGCTCTTGGAGTTTTACAAAGGAGCTACCTTTTCTAGTTTGAGTTTGGCCTCCAAACAAATTTCCCTAGCTAGTCCTTTGAGCCCTCAACCAGGATCCATGAAGATCCACTGGTCTCCAGTTCAAATTTTTCAAATTGTGCTTGCTGCAAGTTTGGACTAGATTTGCCAAATTTGATGAAATTCATTTGAATTCTTCTCCTAAAAATCTAAGAAAATTCAGGCAGCCTCTGGATGCATTGAGAGGTCACCTCACCAAGTCCCAGCTCCAGAAATTTTTTTCTTCATGCCAAATCATTTCGTCGAACACCTGACTGGCACTGTTTCTATAATGTTCAGTCAAGTTCAGTTAACAGTTTCAGGAACACTGTCGTTTTCTTCAGAAACTGTTCTCAATCTCGCCAGTACCGCGGTGGCGCCTTGCTCCCCGTCCCCTCCTTCTTATCCCTGCGCCGCACGAACGCCTGGAGGTTTGCGGACGTCGGCGACGAGCAGGAGGAGGTGCGCCACCCCGTGAGCGACGGCAGCGGCGGCTTTGCGGCTGCCAGAGAGAGGCGCAGCGTGGACGGCGCCACTCAGCGCCGCCCAAGCCACCGGAGGTCGCCGCGTGGCCCTCCACTCCCCCGTGCGCACTGCCATCCTTCGTCGTGAACTGCTAGGCGTGGAGCGCGCTCTCTGCCGCCGCCGTGCCCGTACGGCCGCCCCGTCGATGATCGACGCATTACGCCTTGCCCGACCGAGGTTTAGCAGTGGAATGGCACCATTGATCTTCGCTGATGGTGCCTAGCCCCCTAAACCCCCTGCCCAACCTCTACCTCGCCATAATCGCTCGCCGGAGAAATCCCGTTCACGGCCACCCCCTCGGATCACCTATAAATAGAGGCCCTGAGCTCGAACTCGAACTCACACCACCTCAACGCACCACCAATACCACGCCAAGCCACTGGAAGAGCCCCGAGGGAGCCTTCTTCCCCAACTCCGGCCGCCTCGCCCCGCCACGGGATCCAGCTCGATTCACTCCCGTGCGTGCACCTCTACCCCTCATCTCTTGATAGTAGCTTCCTTATGCATCCACTCTCCTGACCCGCGCTTCAATTTGGAGTTTGCAGCGCCCACCGGAGTTCTCCACCATCGCCCGAACCACCGTCCGCCGGAGAAAGTGTCGCCGTCGACGTGGTGCACCCCGTCGACCAAGTCCACCACCCACCGACGCGGAAGGACACACTAAACATCTTGGTACCCTTCGATCTCCCTGCCTCGCCGTGGTTCGACGCCGGCGACCACCGCAGCCTTCGGGCGCCGGCGAAGTTTAAACCTGACGTGTGGACCCCCCCCCCCCCCGTCAGCCTCTCTTCTTACTTCCCCTCGAACCGTTTTCTGTTGGCGCCTTCGGGAAAAGTACGCTTTCTCTTTGGGCTGGCGCCTTTTATTCCGAACCGTTTTCTGTTTTCTCAGTTAAGTCCCTGGATCTTTTCTATTTCATCACAGATTAGTCCCTGGACTAAAACCCTTATAACTTTTTAATAAAAGATGATTTTTGATTGATTCTTTTTCTGTTAGTCTTGTATTTTTGTCTAGTTTTTTATAGTATTTATTTGGAATATTTTTGGAACACTTTTTACACACGCGATGGTTTTCACGTTAGTGTACGTTTTCGCTATACCGTAGGTTCCGGAGGAGGTGACGGAGCCGCGAACTTCGCCGAGCTAGACTCCGACTTCTCCGAACCAGGCAAGCATGTTTGAACCTTGGATATGATAGGTGTTTAGCATGTTTGCTTGAATGGTTGTGCATGGCACATGAGCACCGGTGAGTATCTCGTTGCATGCAAGGCAACTATCCGTGTGTTCCGAGATTATCGTGATCTTTGATGAGAGATGACCTGATCATGTGGTGACATGAAAGGTAGTGAGGTGGTATTGTTGTAGCATGCCAGCCTTACGTCATCCATTAAACTCCGACGTTAACGTGGACTGAGTCACGTTACCGTTCTTTCCCTTTCGTGCTGCCACATGTTTTCTGCAAAGAATACGGTTTAGTAAGTTGTTAACCTCTTTCCTTGTACACACCAAATAGAGGGGCCGGGATGAGGGTTCCATGGCCCTGGATTAAAGCCAGTCATCCGGTCAGGGGGCATGGGTGTTTCCGGTTGGGACCGAGAGGGGGGCACCCCTTAGAGCGCGCGTATATAAATTTGATCCCATGCTACGCGAGGTTGTAGCCTCCCCGTCTCAAGGTTTTTCTTGAACGATTCCGAGGGTGATTCCTGGCATCGGAATGTTGAATGGGTGTGTACTGGTTAGATGTGTTTCTCCTAAAACACCGTAAACGGAACTAGTCCCCGTGACTACTGAAATCCGTTGGCTGTGGGTGTAGTACGAACTCTGCAGAGTCAAACCCTTCCGAGTCATCGTGTCCGTGATCAAGGACCATGGCCAGTATATCCATATCTATGTCAGTCCTCGTGGTAAATCCCCGGTGAACAAGCTTGAGTGGTATACCCGTTTGAATTGTTACTCCTGTGGATGGACTAACCTTTATTTTATCTCGTACTTGAATATTCCCGCGAACTGAATTAAATTCATGAGCTACTGAATTATTAAGTTGTGAAATATAAGCCCTTTATGTCATGTCGCTCAGACGTCCGACTGTGGCATGTCCGTTATTTACTTTTGATATAAGGCCTTTATGTGATGTCGCTCAGACGTCCGACTGTGGCATGTCCGTTATTTACTTTTGATATAAGCCCTTTATGTGATGTCGCTTCAGACGTCCGACTGTGGCACGCCCTGTTATTTCTTTTCCATTATAAGCCCTTTATGTGGTGTCGCCTTGACGCCCGACTGCGGCATTGTTAATTCACTTTTACCCTTCCGAGGAGTCTTTCAGACACTCGATTGGCCCTCAGTATTGCTTTGGGATTTCAGGAGGACTACCGCCCGACTTCCCTTTTATTTTTCCATACATTGCTATCTCACTGTCTGAGTACGCTTGATAATCTGTTCATATGCATCATGTTTACATTTGTTATATCTTATGTCCGAACTGTCTTGCGAGTACTTTCATAGTACTCACCTGGCTTGTTGATTTGGCCAGATGTTGACGAAGGCGATCTCTTGGATGAAGAGTTTGATAGCGAGTCCGACGCCTAGAGGAGTCCCAGTCAGTCCCGTGCGATCCTGGATATTGGTCACTTGTATTATATTCGCTTCCGCCACCCACAATAAGTATCCTCGAGCCTCACTCCAACGCTCGAAGAGCTGTTAGATCCAGGAGTCTTGTCACCCTCTTCGATGTGATTTTATCCACCACCGCTTTTATCGTGAGTCAGTAGTTATGCCACCCTATCCGCCTTTATGTGTAATATCGACGTGTTTGTAATAAATCGTTGAGCAGTCTCCGCTCAACCTTGTATTATATTTAGTACTCCTGGTATTTTTCTTCTGTGATCAAGACATTGTCTACCAGTGAGGAGGGATTCTTCTCTACTGGTCCGTAAAAGGGATCGGTTTCTCAATAAATATTTTTATTGGAAAACCGGTCGTGACAAGACATAGAGCCTCTACTCGTTCCCAGAAGGAGTAGGAGAGGATGCAGGGTCGGCGTCGGGGTTTGGCGGTGCAGACGAACTTGCTACAGTGTCGATATGTGCTGAAGTTGGAGGTGGTGAAGTAGCATCATCTAGATCATCGATCACTCTTGCATTCACCGTTGCAGCGGAGGAGGAATAATCAGAGTCTTCAAGAGACGGAGTTCGACGCAGACAGCATTCCTTGGAGGAGTGGAGTCAAACTTGAATCTTTCAGTGAAGCCATCGTCTTGAAGATCTGCTTCAGCACTCAGCAATGTCAAACTCTTCGATGACCTCCGACATGTTTCATGAGTAACAAAGGCATTCTTGGTGGCAAGATTGCGAATGCGATTGACGTCCACCAAGAGGCTTTGCATCTGACGCTTCAGCCAGAAATGATGCTTATCCTATTTCTGATGCAGGGCAACGAGAAGCTCTCGGTCATTGAGAACACGAGATCGCTTCCGAGGCCTTTGAGCAATAGTGCTGTCAGTGGCTTCAGTTTGAGCACGGTGACGTAAGCGTGTATTTCCAGCCAAAGGATAAACACGAGTGACTGCCTGGACTCCTTCAATGGGTTGCGTGAAGCTTTGGTGATCAGCATTGTGAAGACAAATAGGCTCCTTGGCAGGCTCTAGGTATATGGCTTCAACTGACATATCAACCTCTGGCAGAAAGATCAAATGGTTGCGAGCAGAGGGCTGATAGTTGACAGCTGAGTGTAGCTTGATGAGGCGCATGACCCACGGAGTGTAGAACTTCAGTCCAAAGAGATCAGAGCCTGATGCAGCCAACTGCCTGATAAAGAAGTCTTGAGCATTGAAGCTGATTCCGTTGAAGATATAAAAGACCAAAGTCTTCATTGCTCCTTCAAGTTTTGCTGCTGAAGAATGTCCTTTGACAGGCCATAGAGTTCGCCTGATGATGTGATAAATAGTGCGGGGCAGATACTCTAGGTCTTCGACAAAGAACTCATTTGGGTAATCAGCGTCATGTGGCAGAGGCTTCATCATGCTCAACATTTGGCTCATGTTGGGCTCTGGCTTATGGAAGATACTCTCCAAAGCATTGCGGTGAAGCTGACAACCAGGTTCATATAATTCTCCTGGAGTGGGCAGGCCGGTTAGCTCAATGTTGTCAAAAGCTTTGGCTTCATGATGGACATTGCCTGTCATCCACTCAAGGACCCAAGTCTTCGGATCCCTGTTGTAGCCGCGAATGTGGAGGGTGGCATTGAATTGAAGCAGAAGTTCTTCATTCCAATGCTCCTTATCAGTCACAAAGTTTAGCAAGCCAGCATCACGGAAGCAGTCAAGGGCTTCTTCAAGGCATGGCAGTCCAGCAATGGCTTCCCAGTCAAGACGCATATGAGGGAAGATGCGCCCTTGATCATAAAGAACACATGAATAATAACTGCGCTGCTGATAGCTCCAGAACCGATCTGATGAAATCCTTGGCTTGGAATAGGGGTTCTTGGCGCTATCAAAGAAAGTGTTGTGCGCAATGAAGCCATTTGCATTGAAGGACCCTGGTGAAGTGGCAGTACCTGGAAACCTGGGTAGTCTTGGCTTAGGCTTCTGGACCTGAGGCCTGTGCTCGACATGATAGTCAAATTGAGGACCAGCAGCAGGCGGAGGAACCAGAATAGGCCATCGAACCATGAGAGGCTGACCACGGTCAAATGCCAGTGCAACAGTATGAGGCCTTGGAGGGGGCACATTTGCATCAGCATTTTCATTGACATGAGGTCCAAGCTGCACAATAGCTTCAGGTGGGATAAGTCCTTCAGGTGCAGCATTGGCTTCAGGTGCAATCACTTTAGGCACCACATTGACTTCAGGCGCCACAATAGCCTCAGGTGTGACAACGTCATTGGCTTCAGTGTTGGTGTTGGTGGCCGCCTCAATGTTGTTAACCTCCACTTGAGTAGCTGGAGGGTCAGACATGTTCTCCTCGAGAACAACTTGGTTGGTAGGGGGTGTAGCAACACGTGCTTCTTCTTCTCTCGGTTCTACTTAGTCATCGGCTGATGCAGTCGGAATATCTTCAGCCATATTGGCTTCAGTCCCGGGGTTGTTCACAGTTGGAGAGGCTTCAGGAAAGACTTGACGTGAAACGGATTGACGCTCTTCTCCTTCTGGAACACATGACAGAGTGACATGTGGCCTTGGTCCTTTGTGAAGCCTGCGAAACGCTGGCGACGCTTGTGGAGATGGAGTTGGTTGGGCCACAAAGTCTTCATCTTCAATCACCGGAGTGGTGACCTGTGTTGGGGGAGTAACTGGTGTTTCTTCTTGGCAGGGGGATTCTTGTGGGTGATCAGCCCATGAGTCATCTGAGCAATTGGCGTCAATGGACGACCAATGCTGATGAGTTCGATGTTCGTAAGAACAGGCGATGATACCATGTTGTGCTCGATCTGAGGAAGGACTTCATCATCTTCAACATTGTCTTAATGACCAATGTCTTCAGCTGCGGTGGGGTCAACAGCTGGAATGTCTTTAGCCTCAGGAGCCTCTGTGGAAGCAGGCTCATGAACTATCATTCGACGTTCTTGTTGTACAGATTCAGGACGAGAAACAGAAATCGGCTCGACTACAAGGGGCTCTGTGGGAGCAGCCCGATCTCTCTTCTTGGTCTTGCGCTTCTTGGTGGGTGGAGCATCATCAGTGGTGTTCTTGGTCTTGCGCTTTCTGGCCTTGGCTTCAGCTGCCCTTGTCTTCTAAAGCTCTAAAGCCACTGTGGGGACCTTAGGCTTCACGCCTGTCATACTGGCTGGGAAGACAATGCGAGGTTCTTCCCGCTTGGATGGTTCAGTTTGGTCCACAGATGGCTTCTTCTTCTGCTTGGCAGCCATTTTAGGGTCGATGCCAGGACGCCCAAGTGCCTTGCGCTTCTCAGCTTCATTGTAAGCTTGAACACACTTGGCAGCAAGAATCTTCATGCGCTCACGAGAACCTTTGGCTTCATCAAGTTTCTTGTGAAACGCTGCCTTGAGCTCATGCAGCATGACCTTGAAGTTTTGGACGTCTGCCACACTGAGCTTGGCCATGTGCTTCTTGAACTGAGCCTTTTCATAATCGATCTTGTGCTTCAGCTCAACAATTTTCTGAGCAAGAGCCAGCTCAGGAGCAATGGCGCCATGGAAGGAGACGCTTAGGCCAATGGGAAGTTGTAGATCGTCAAAGCTGAGATTGGGGGTGTCAAACCACTCATCAATGAAGTTGTTCAATACTTCCATGTCAAACAGAGGCAAATCATTGAAGATTTCCGCCTCTTGCTTGCTCTTTATCAGCTGCTCAAGAGCGTCATCAGCAAGATCGTCGTCACTTGACAGATTAATGGCATCATTCTCGTTCCTCAGAACAGCAGCAGGGGTCAGAACTGGACCAGTGGTGTGCATAGGCTTCTTGTTCTTCTTCTCAGTCTTGGAGATGCGTGAGAGATCTTCAGACTGCACACTTGGTGCAGGAGGAGCAGTGACCAGAGGCTTCACTCGCGAAGCTTTTGGTGTAGGGGAAGGCTTTGAAGCTTTAGGTTTCTTCAGCTTCTTTGGCTTCGGTGGTGCAGGCGCTTCGTCAGAATCAGCGTCGTCTGCAGGCTCATCCACGGCTGTCCCTTGAACCATAATATGAGTGATAAGACCCTCTAGGTTGTAGAAGGGCCCAACAAGATTGGGTTGAGCTTCGCGTGTGCCATCGGCACGAGGAGCAGAGGGGCCTGGATTGAAGTCTAATACCCGCGACTTCTTGTTTTCTTTGGCAGAGTTCTTGGCAAACTGGAAGTTGCGCTTGAACAGATTGTCGTCACGACACCATAGCAATGAAGATGGGTCGGCATCTTCAGGCTGTGGTCCATGGACCATGCAAGGGTAGAAGCCTTGTTCAATGGCTTCAACTCTGGACCTGGGTGGAAGATTTTTGTACAAAATGTCTCCCCATGGTCGCTTGATGGCATTCTTCGCAGCATATTCTTGGGTCACGAACCTATACTTGTACCATTGTTCTGCCCAATATCTTCGAATCCATTGGATTCGGGTTTTTCGCTGATTATAGTCCTCCTCTGGATCTGTGTTGTACAGCTCGTAGAGGTCAGGAGGCAAATCTCTCGAGGTGTTCCCGCGGCGCTGTCTGCCACCCTTCCTTGCAGACTTCTCTATTGCCATGAAGTTCAGACTGAATGGCTTCAACACTGTCAAGGGCTTCCGTCTGCCGGTCAGGCAGGAACTGGCTTCGGGAGAGTTGATGTGATGCTGTAAGAATTCTGCAAATGAATGCAGACTATGAGAACCAAGGGATTCTCCCACAAACATGTACCTGTGACAGCATTAGAGATGCGAGGGAAGGGGAAGAGGTCATATGCATTCTCAGAAGATTTTGAAGATATATCAGTTTAGAAGACATTGACCTCATAGCGCGAAGACATTCACTTATATGTTGAGAGTTGGTTTCAGATTTGTACGAATCCAAGAATAAGTAAAAGTGAGGAATCTAACTATGTGTGAAGCATAAGTGAATATACTAGGCATTATATGAGATGCAGACAGGATAGATCCAAATTTGTGGAGGCAAAAACCACTTTTGGTAGAATGGATGAATCTATAGGATCAAAAAGACGGTAAAAAGAGGGTTTTAATTTACCACACGATGAACTGCTAGACGGAGAAGAAGATGAGGCCGAGCAGTTCGATCTTCCGTGCCCTAACATGGCGACGGAGGACACCTACGGCGGCGGCGGAGAAGACGACGTCCGTGGCCGGCGTGAAGACGACGTCGGAGAGGTCGCGACAGCTAAGCGCTTCGTTGCCGGCGTCGTCGAGAGCTAGCGGTGGCGCTAGGGTTTGTCGAGGTGGAAGAAGGATTTTGACCGCGATTGGACAGGTATTTATATGGAAAGGGGACGGCACAGTGCAATTACACAGGTGCCCCTGGCGGTTCACATCAGAGGGACACGTGGCGAACATGCAACACATTTAGAGTTGTCCCACGTTCCCACGCCCGCCTGGACTGTCGGATGGTCGTTCCGGCTTCTCCGCGTTTCAGGCAATGAGAGTTGAACATTTAAAACAGATTTAATATTTGTCTCTGTATCTTCTGCTGACAAGGACGCAGAGAAGACATTTGACAGTTTCAATAGAATGCATATGATTTGGATAGACAGAGTTTGAGGTAGGAAGCATAGAGAGGTTAGGGTCCGATCACATTCACTTAGTTCAAAAGATTCAAACGGGAAGACATAGCTATAAGTGATTGCTGTAGAGGACAGAACGCTAATATATGTATATATCAGAATGCAACCAAATCAACATAGTGAAGATAATCATGAAGACAAGTCAAAATTGAAGAAAAACCAAATGTGAAGACATAGCAAATGTAACGCCATGAGAAAAACTCTTCAAACATAAGAATTTGGTGGTGGCGTTACCCACCGTATAGGAAGTATTAGACCCAGACACGGCGCACAATTATCGTGGCGCTCCGAAGTCAGATTCCATGTTAATGTATTCACACTTAGAATGTAAGTCTTCATTGATTGAAGATATACTTTACTTCGTGTGTTGCACATCTAAGTCATCAACATGCATAAGTGTTAGGATGTGTGCCTGATCACAGGACATTTGAGGATTCCAAGATATTTAGCTCACACCGTAACTTGCAGAACCTTTTCTCATCCAAGGGCTTTGTGAAGATATCTGTCAGTTGATCTTCAGTGTTGACGTGTATGATATCAATATCTTCCTTCATGACATGATCTCTGAGAAAGAGATGACGAATTTCAATGTGCTTTGTCTTCGAGTGCTGAACCGGGTTGTTGGCAATCTTGATGGCGCTTTCGTTGTCGCAGTAGAGTGGTACTTGTTTTAGATGGATGCCACAGTCCTTGAGTGTTTGCTTCATCCATAGAAGCTGAGCGCAGCAAGATCCAGCAGCAATGTATTCAGATTCAGCAGTGGAGAGTGATACACAGTTCTGCTTCTTTGAAGACCAACAGACAAGTGATCGTCCCAGAAAGTGACATGTGCCTGATGTAGACTTGCGATCCACCTTGTCACCAGGATAATCAGCATCCGATAATCCAACTAGATCAAACTCTGAGCCCTTTGGATACCATAATCCTAATGTTGGGGTGTAAGCCAAATATCGAAGAATTCGCTTCACAGCTAAGTGATGCAATTCCTTTGGTGCCGCTTGGAATCGAGCACACATGCAAACACTAAGCATAATATCTGGCCTAGATGCACATAAATAAAGTAAAGAACCAATCATGGAGCGGTATACCTTTTGATCGAACTCTTTACCATTGGCGTCAGGACACAGATGACTCTTGGTTGGCATTGCCATCGTGTAACCTTTGCAGTCTTGCATTCCAAACTTCTTCAGACAATCTTTGAGGTATTTCTCTTGAGAAATGAAGATGCCATTTCTTTGTTGACAGATTTGAAGACCAAGGAAAAACTTTAGCTCACCCATCATTGACATTTGATATTGCTCTTGCATCATGTGTCCAAATTCATCACTGTATTTCTGATTGGTGCAGCCGAAGATAATGTCATCCACGTATATTTGGCACACAAACAGTTCACCATCATATGTCTTTGTGAAGAGTGTGGGATCCAGGGAACCAGGTTTGAAGCCTTTGCTCTTCAGGAAGTCTTTGAGTGTGTCATACCAAGCGCGAGGGGCTTGTTTGAGGCCATACAGTGCCTTGTTAAGCTTGTACACCATATCAGGATGTTTTGGATCTTCAAAGTCAGGAGGTTGTGTGACATACACTTCTTCTTCAATCTTGCCGTTGAGAAATGCACTCTTCACATCCATTTGATACAGCAAGATGTTGTGATGGTTAGCATAGACTAGCAGTATGCGAATAGCTTCAAGCCTAGCCACAGGAGCAAATGTTTCATCAAAGTCAATCCCTTCAATTTGAGTGTATCCTTGAGCAACGAGACGAGCCTTGTTTCTGACAACTTGACCATGCTCATCCTGTTTGTTGCGATATATCCATTTTGTGCCTATTATGTTGTGCTTGCGGGGGTCAGGACGCTTGACAAGTTCCCAGACATTGTTCAGCTTGAACTGTTGAAGCTCTTCTTGCACAGCTTGAATCCATTCAGGTTCCATGAAGGCTTCAGCAACTTTCTTGGGTTCAGATATCGAGACAAATGCAAAGTGCCCACAGAAATTTGCTAGCTGTGTTGCTCTTGAACGAGTGAGTGGACCAGGCGCATTGATGCTGTCAATTATCTTCTCAATCTGTACTTCATTTGCAACTCGAGGATGAACCGGACGAAGATTTTGCTCTTGCTGATCATTGTCATCGTTAGGAGGATTGTCTTCAGGCTGAGCATTGTCTTCAGGTTGACTAGGTGCGGAAATGATAAGTTCCTCTTCAGGCTGTGCATCAGTCGGTATGATTTCTCCAGTTCCCATTAGCTTGATGGATTCACTAGGTGGAACTTCATCTAGCACATTTGGCAGGTGCTCTCTTTGCGAGCCGTTAGTCTCATCGAACCGCACATCCACAGTTTCAACCACTTTATAGTGAAAGAGGTTGAAGACTCTGTAGGAGTGCGAATCTTTTCCGTAACCAAGCATAAAACCTTCATGTGCTTTCGGTGCAAATTTTGAAGTGTGATGTGGATCCTTGATCCAGCACCTAGCACCAAATACTCTAAAGTAACTGACATTTGGCTTCTTACCAGTGAGGTATTCATAGGATGTTTTCTTCAGAAGCTTGTGAAGATAAACACGGTTGATGACATGGCATGCAGTATCAATGGCTTCAGGCCAGAACATTCTTGGTGTCTTGTATTCATCGAGCATCGTCCGAGCCATCTCAATGAGTGTTCTGTTCTTGCGCTCCATGATGCTATTCTGCTGAGGTGTGTAAGGAGCGGAGAACTCATGAGTGATTCCCAATGTATCCAAGTAAAGGTCGAGGCCGGTGTTCTTGAACTCTGTGCCGTTGTCACTCCAAATATGCTTGATCTTGACGCCATAGTTGTTCATGGCACGGTTGGCGAAGCGTCTGAAGACATCCTGCACTTCAGTCTTGTAGAGAATTATGTGCACCCATGTATATCTTGAATAATCATCAACAATGACGAAGCCATAGAGACAAGTAGTAGTAGTGAGAGTAGAGTAGTGAGTAGGGCCAAATAAGTCCATGTGTAGCAGCTCGAAGGGTTGAGATGTCGTCATGATTTTCTTCGAGGGATGCTTGGCCCTAGTCATCTTTCCAGCTTCGCAGGCACCGCACACGTGATCCTTCTTGAACTTTACGCCCTCGATGCCTATGACATGCTTCTTCTTTGCGAGAGTGTGTAAGTTCCTCATGCCAGCATGCCCTCGCCTCCGATGCCAGAGCCAGCACTCTGAAGCTTTTGCAAGAAGGCATATGGCAAGCTGTGGCCCTGCTGAGAAATCTACCATGTACAGATCATCTTTCCGGTACCCTTCAAAGACTAGAGACTTGTCAGATTCCATTAGTACAAGGCAACGATATTTTCCAAATATCACAATCATGTTCAAGTCACAAAGCATTGAGACAGACATTAAGTTGAAACCAAGGGATTCAACAAGCATCACTTTATCCATGTGTTGATCCTTTGAGATTGCAACTCTACCTAGACCCAGTACCTTGCTTTTACCAGTGTCAGCAAATGTGATGTGACTCTTGTCAGATGGACATAAGGTTGAGTCCATGAGAAGACTTCGATCACCAGTCATATGATTAGTGCATCCGCTGTCCATAATCCATTCTGAAGCATGAGGTGTCATACCCCACAGTACAGTTAGGGGGATAGGCTTCACCAAGAGTATTGTGAAGCATAAACATTTGACGGGCAAGAGGATTATCAAAGCTCAGATCAAGATTAGGACTGATAGGATGATTGGCAAACGATTCAGGAACAAAATACATAGTGAGAACATTAGGGTATTTAATCTTGCGCCCTACAAGATGTTTTAGGTCCCCAACAATAGCATCAGACGCCTTTGATTTCTGGCTGGAGACCTTTCCCTGCAAAAGAAAGTTAATTCTTCTTAACCACCAACATCTTCAGGGGTGGCTTAGAAGCAATGAGTCTAAGTGCAGCATCTGAGAACTTCGGCTTTGGAGCCCTAGCAAATAGCCTTGCAGGAGAAGAACGATACTCAGATGAATAAGTAGAAAACTTCTTAGTTTTATGAACATAGCGGTTTGAAGACACACGCTCATACAAAACATTGGCGTTAGGGTGACTCAGTAATAAGTCCTGTATCTGTATAAAGCCGTTGGACCATATGAAGCCTTTGGTCTGGGATTTGTCTTCTTCCCAGGTGGTGTCATGATGACATTCACGGAAGATTCTCAAGACAACTTTTGGGAACCCAGATCTTCTTCATAGGTGGCCCATTCCTGCAGTTAGTACCAATATATCTCGCAAACACTTCACCATTCTGATTCTTAAACAGTTTATAGTTTGCATCAAAGGATTCATCAATGACAATAGGGTTAGCACAGGTGAAGCCAGATAAGGTGTACGGATCCACTGAAGGTCCCTTTGCAGCAACCCATGTGGTTTTGGGGTACTGCTCAGGCTTCCAGTAGGAGCCATCAACATTCATTTTCCTCTCGAACCCAACACCCTCTTTCCTAGGTTTTCGGTTCAGAATCTGCTTTTTGAGGACATCGCACAGTGTCTGATGCCCTTTGAGACTTTTGTACATCCCTGTTTCAAGCAATGTCTTCAACCTAGCATTTTCATCAGCAATAGTAGTGGTATCCTCAGCAGAGGGGTTAGTTACCACATCAGCAGTTGAAGATATTGCAACAGTAGCAGCAGTAGAACATTCAGCAACAGAAGTAGCGTTATCACGCTCAAGGCATTTTAGACATGGTGGTTCAAATCCTTCCTGAGCGGAACTGATCTGTTGAGCGCAAAGTGACTCATTCTCTTTTTGAAGATCTTCATGAGTCGCTCTCAATTTCTCAAGCTCTTGCTTCCTTTGAAGATAATCATAGGAGAGCTTTTCATGAGTTGTTGAGAGCGTTTCATGACGACTTTCAAGTTCCTGGTACTTAACATGAAGATTTTTTATGTCTTCAATTAAGGACTGAGAACGGGTCATTTCAGCGTCCAACAGGTCATCGCTTTTATCTAACAGTTTTTGAGTATGTTCAATAGCTTTTTGTTGTTCAGTTGCAATTTTAGCAAGTGTTGTGTAGCTGGGTTTGGATTCACAATCAGAGTCGTCTTCACTAGATGTTTGAAAGTAAGCATCGCATGATTTTTTTTGAATATTTACTGTGAGGCAAAGCCCCACAGCCCTTTATTAAAGAAAGCACAACTGTACAAACAAATTACACACTATACAAGGAAAAAAGAAAAGAGTCTACCTATGGCTAAACATCCCTACCTGCTTTACAACAAAGAATCAACCCAAGCCAAGAGTTTTGGTTTAATACAATCCTTCATCCTATGAGCAAGCAAAGAAATATCATGGATGAATTTACACTTGCAAGCACTGAAAGTAGCTCTCTCAGCTCTGAAGGTTCTGCCATTTCTTAAAATCCAAATATTCCAGGCTGTAGTTAGCATAACTTCAAAGAAGAAAGGGTGCCTGAAGCTGGACCTAGCATGCATGATACATTGCAGTATATCTGAGCCTCCAGACCAATCAATGCCCAAGTAACTCCAGACTCTACAGTTGAAGGTGCAGTTAAAAAACAGATGGATTCTATCCTCATACACTAGCTCACTGCAAATGAGACAGAGATTGTCATCCTGGCTTGAGCGCCAGTGTCTCCTAACCAGCATATCCTTGGTGTTTAGTCTGTCAAAGAATAACAGCCACCCGAACACCTTGATCTTCATAGTGCACCTACTCTGCCACATCCGTTTGCAGGGTTGTATTGTAGGTAGGTGTGAGTGCATGATCGTGTAAAAACTTTTGGCAGTGTATCCTCCTGATTTACCAGGCCATATCCAAACATCAGGTATAGTGGGGTCTCTGTCTAACTGCATGATCCAACCTTCCAGCATGTGTAACTCAGCAGCAGCCTCATGAGAAAGAGGCAAATAAAACATAGAGAAGAGATCCTGGGATTGAAGAAATGCCTACACTGAGATCTTATCATTATTGACAAATAAAAACAACCTAGGCAATCTCCAACATTGGGGTCTAGTAGAACCCCAATGTGCCAAGAATCTGTCCAGAACATAGCAGAATCACCCATGTTGATATGAGCTGAGGCAATAGCAGTATAAGCCTCATGCAGCTTCAGAACATCCCTCCACCAGAAAGATCCAGCATGAGATGTTGCCTGTGGAACCCCATGATCATAGTAGTTGTTCCATATCAGGGTCACCCAAGGAATATCAACCTTGTTATAGAATTTGTGAAGATGCTTGATAAGGAGTCCTTTATTCTGGATGTTCAGATTAATAACTCCTAAACCCCCTTTATCTTTTGGCCTGCAAACCAGCTCCCATGCAGCCAGAGACTGTTTTGGAGCATCACTATTACCCCTCCAAAGACATTGCCTGAAGATTCTGTCTAGCTGCTTAATGATCCCTGGTGGAATATTGAGGCTGCACAGAAAGTATATTGGCAGAGAGGTCAGGACAGAGGTAAGAAGCTGCAAGCGAGAGCCTTGATTCAGCATGGAAGAGCTTGTAGTTAAGCTCCTCTCAAGACTGTCAACTAGGGGCATTAGGTCAATGATCCTTGGCCTTGTAGTTCCCAAAGGCAATCCAAGATAAGTAAATGGGAGCTGCCCAATTGTACAACCAAGAATAGCAGCAAGCCTAGCAGCCTCCTCATCAGACATATTCAATGGAATCATTGAAGATTTAGCAAAGTTGACCTTTAAACCTGTGGATTGTTGGAAGGTAAGCAGCATGTTCTTTAGGGCAACAAGCTCATCATCCTTAGCTGCAAGAAATAGAATCGTGTCATCCGCATATTGAATGATGGGAAACTCTCTGTCATGGGTTTGAATAGGCAAAGAGAGCGTGCCATGCTCCAGCATTTGGTTGACCACAGACTGCAACAGATCCGCTGCGATGACAAACAACAGAGGTGATAGTGGATCACCCTATCTGACTCCACACTTGCACTTAAATTGTTTTCCAGGAATGCCATTTAACAGCACAGATGAAGAACCTGCGGACAACAATTGTTTAACCCAAAAAATCCATTTGGCATCAAACCCTTTATGCTGCAACATCTGAAGAATAACCTCATGCTCGACAGTGTCAAAGGCCTTAGCAAAATCCAACTTAAGAATTATGATTGGACGCTTGGATTGTTTACATTGATGAATATAGTCAAAACTCCAGGCCAGACAATCCTGAATTGACCTACCCTTAAGGAACCCATACTGATTTTTGTGGATACAGCTAAGGATCATCTTCTGCAACCGGTTGGCCAACAACTTTGTTAGAAATTTAAGACAAGTGTTGGTGAGAGATATTGGCCGGAAATCATCGGGCCCTTCTGGTGAAATGATCTTGGGTATGAGCGTAATGAGGGAGCAATTAATGTTTTCCAACGAAAGCTTCCCCTCATAAAAATCCCGAATCATCCTCAAGAAGTCCTTCTCAATTATAGGCCAACAACGCTTGACAAACATCCCATTAAAGCCATCCGGACCAGGTGCCCGATCCACCGGTAATTCCTTCAAAACTTTGTTAATTTCCTCATCAAAAAGCGGCAAGGATAGCTCCTCTAGTCCCGGGATGGGCTAAATTAATTAGTTCAAATCGAAGCCCATATTGATCCCTTGGGCCTGCCCCATCCTTGATTTGAACGAAGCCCAAAGAATTCCCGCCATCTGAGCGTGATCAGTCACAGGATCAAGCATGGAATTGGTCTTCAGACTGGAGATTGAATTCCTCCTCATACGCTCCGAGGCCATGGCATGAAAAAAAATTGAATTCTCCTCGCCAACCTTTATATACCGAATAGTGCACCTCTGTTTCCAATAAATATAGTGAATTTTCAACAGATTTTCATAGTGGAACTTCACAATTTTCTGGAAATTGAATTCCGGCCTTGTTAAAGGTCGCACTTCCTCCAGCTGATCAAAGTGTAGAATCACCTTTGAGCAATCAACAGTAAGTTTTTTGATGTATGATAACTTTTTGCTCCAAATTTTCAAATCATACCGCAGCCGCTTAAATTTCCTTGTGATAACCGCAGAAGCAGAGAGATCGGAGAAAACTGGTGCATTCCAAGACTTGGTGACACAATCCATGAACCCCGGCATATCAAACCAGAAATTTTCAAACCGAAAAGTCTTGGCCGCAGGAATGGTAGTGTCAATGGACACCACACAAGACACGTGATCCGAGGCAGTTCTGGCGAGTGGATTAACCACAGTGTTCGGATAATGTGAAATCCAATCAGCAGTAGTAAAGAACCAATCAAGTTGCTCGAGCAGGGGGTTTTGCTGCATATTAGACCAGGTGAAGCTACGGCCTTTCAAGGGCAGCTCCAAGAGACCAAGGTGACCAATTATTTCGTTGAAGAGGAAAATATCATTAATATCACCACCCGGGAGGTTTCTGTTATCCAATGACCTGATGAAATTAAAGTCCCCCAACAATAGCCAATTTTCATCGGGAGGGATGTCTAGATGATATAGCCAACTAACGAAATCGTCCTTAGGCTGACCCTCACATGGCCCATATACAGAGGCTAAGGTCCATTTTTCGGAGTTCTGCAACGATTGGAAGGAGACCACAACACCAAATCTCTGAATATCAACAAGCTGGCCGTGAAAGATCGAGGAATTCCAAATGACTAAAATCCCACCAAAGGCTCCAATAGAAGGCGAGAACGCGAATTGATCAAACCTCCTAGGGAAAAAGGATCTAATCGTTCGAATATCAAAGTTCTCGCATTTAGTTTCCTACAAGCAAAGTACAGAACATCTATGCCTAGCCTCAGAATTCAGCCCACACACGTTCCAACAGAGCACATTCCAATTTTGAAAATAACAATTATCCATAAAAAAACAGCGCTGGGAAGTAGTTGCAGATCCAACTGCTTAACAGCATGGACAAGATCATAACATAAGTGCCAATAGCAGTAACCAAGGATTTCAGACAGGCACACAAACAGAAAGTGCTAACATAAAACGGACACAAAAAGAAAAGTGCCCAACTCTCCATCAAGCTTCTTGGGCCGTCAATCATCATGTGGACCATCGTCTTCTTCAGCAGGACATGGAGAAGCCATAAGCTTCTCGACCGATAACTCAGACGGATCAATGCCCAGAGCCACTCCAATTGCCTGCATTGTTGGAATAGGCGTCGGGGGTGGGAGAGGAAGCTGGTTGTGCTCATCGTCAAGACGAAGCTTCTTTGCCTTCGGGCGACGCAGGGGGGCAGACCTCGGAGGGATTGCAGAAACTGGCTTCATGTTCGTCCTTTTGGCAGAACTGCGCGTCATCCTTCTGGTGGAGAAGTCCAGAACTGGCTCCACAAGCGTGACAGAACGCCTGGAGCGTGCAGACTGACGTGGTCGCTTGCCCAACTGAGTTGGAGAGACCGAAGTAAACTGAAAATCATCCTGAGAAACCTGTGAAGGAGAATGTGGAACCTGGGAATTGGAGCACGAGAGATCATCAGATGTCAACTCTTCAATGACCACCGAAGAGCTGCTTCCAGGATCGGGGACATATTGCTTGGCAGTCAAGAGCAGGAATTTCTGTTGCAGATCAGCAGACCCAAATTTAACTTGCATCAACGTCGCAGAAAACCCAGGCAGACAAGCTGGTATATCCCTGATGAAAAATTCAGGCAATAAAGATTTGAACGATCTCACCTAGATCATTGCCGGCGGAAGAACTGACCCATAAAAGACCCTGACCATTCCAAGGTGAATCGGGTCCAACTGCACTATCAGTGGAGCTTGCAGAGGCTGCTGGACTTCAACCATATCCTCATCATCAGAAGAGTCCACGGATGGGTTCAAAATCATAGAATTTTGGTCCTGGGCTGGTTGAACCTCTTCATGCTGCTGCTGATCAGGCTGAACCTGTTCCTCCCAAGGGCTCCATCCCGCTTCATGTTGCACATTATCAGCCCATCCTGCCACATCATTCTGTCCTTGATTAGGGCCTGGTGGAACTGCATTCCAACCAAGAGCAGGGTATGGAGGTATTGCCCAAAACGGTTGCAGCACCTCAACTCCAGGCAACGGGTGGGGATTCCCATTAAGAGGCATAGGATGTTCATCCACTGGGATCATGGCACCAGCAAATTCCCCTGATAAGATATAACAACCAGCTAACCATGACACCATGACATCACCCCAATTGGCAAATTCCCGAAAGGTCACCGAGCGAGGGACTAGCGCATTATCAGGGAACGAGGCACGGACCAAAGATCTAACCTTACGCCTGTCAGTGCTATTCCAGTAGTGAAACTGTCCGAAGGAGCCAACCATATCAGCAATGCACTGAGTGTTTCTATAATCTAAAGGGATGCGGATGAACATCAACCACCCCGTCCGCTGGCCATGAATAGCACGAAAACCTTCACCCTGATTATGAGGGATAAAGTGGACAAAAAACTCATTGCCTTCATCATCGACCCCTAAAGGAAACGGCGGATGCAGAGTAAAAGAGCCCCGGACAATTGGATCTTCCATCTCGAACAAACCAACTCCTTGAAACCAAGTTTGAGCAGAAATAACCGGAACATGCATCACTTGAACATGCATCGCATGATTTTACCTTGGCACCACATGCCATGAAGCAGTAGGTGGGAGCAAAGTCGTCCTTGTCATTAGCTTCAGCGTTGGTAACGGAGCCATTGCCTTCAGTGTTGAAGATGGACTTGGCAACGTAGGCTGTAGCTAGAG
Source organism: Aegilops tauschii subsp. strangulata (assembly GCF_002575655.3). Lineage (NCBI taxonomy): Eukaryota > Viridiplantae > Streptophyta > Magnoliopsida > Poales > Poaceae > Aegilops > Aegilops tauschii. Next base: position 261,157,986 of record NC_053041.3, on the reverse strand, counting down.
CCAGACTTGCAACGCCAGGGTCGGACTCCTCCTCAGACTCCACCTCCGCCTCCTCAGAAGCAGACTCCTCCCCTGAATCCATCTCCTTGCTGACAAAAGCACGAGCCTTGCTAGATGAGCTCTTCTTATGAGATGAAGACTTGGATGAGGACTTGGAAGAAGACTTTGAGGATTTCTTCTTCTTCTTGGCATCAGAATCATATTCCTTGCTCTTCTTCTTCTTGTTGTTGTCATTGTCCCATTGTGGACACTCAGAGATGTAGTGTCCAGATTTCTTGCACTTGTGACATGTTCTCTTCTTGTGGTGATGAGTGGAAGCTTCATCGTTTCTTGAGCTGGATCGTGAAGACTTTCTGAAGCCCTTCTTCTTAGTGAACTTCTGGAACTTCTTCACAAGCATAGCAAGTTCCTTTCCAATGTCTCCAGGATCATCAGAACTGCAGTCAGATTCTTCTTCAGATGAGGAAACAGCTTTTGCCTTCAAAGCACGAGTTCGGCCATAGTTGGGACCATAGATAACTCTTTTCTCAGATAGCTAGAAATCATGTTTGTTGAGCCTCTCAAGTATATCAGACGGATCGAGTGTCTTGAAGTCAGGGCGTTCTTGTATCATGAGGGCAAGGGTGTCGAACGAGCTGTCAAGTGATCTCAGTAGTGTCTTGACGATTTCATGCTTGGTGATCTCAGTGGCGCCGAGAGCACGAAGCTCATTTGTGATGTCAGTGAGCCGATCAAACGTGAGCTGGACATTCTCATTATCGTTTCTATTGAAGCGGTTGAAGAGGTTGCGAAGAACACTGATCCTTTGATCTCTCTGGGTTGAGACGCCTTCGTTGACCTTGGAGAGCCAGTCCCAGACTAGCTTCGACGTTTCCAGAGCACTCACACGGCCATACTGTCCTTTGGTCAGATGACAACAGATGATGTTCTTGGCATTAGAATCCAGTTGAATGAACTTCTTGACATCAGCAGGGGTGACACCTTCACCAGTCTTGGGAACGCCATTCTTGACGACATACCAGAGGTCGACATCAATGGCTTCAAGATGCATGCGCATCTTATTCTTCCAGTAGGGATATTCAGTTCCATCGAAGACGGGGCAAGCCGCGGAGACTTTGATTATCCCTGCAGTCGACATAGCTAAAACTCCAGGTGGTTAAACCGAATCACACAGAACAAGGGAGAACCTCGCTCTGATACCAATTGAAAGTGCTAGTTATCGACTAGAGGGGGGGTGAATAGGCGATTTTTATGAACGTCTTCAAAACATGATAGTTTCAAAGACAAACGATAGAAATGAACCTATTGATATGCAGCGGAAGGTAGAGTACACTAAGCAAGCCATAGTCAAGTATGCAATGAAGTGAAAGCACGAAGACTAATAGCAGCTAGGTAGTAAAGATCAGGATGGAAGACAGTATGAAGCCAAACAACAATAGTAGTCACGCAGTGAAGTCAAACAGGTAATGCAATCAGCAATGACTTCACGAAGACAAACTGTAAGTAAAGAGAGGGAGAGGATAGAACCAGTCACTTGTTGAGGACACAGGATTTGTTGGACCAGTTCCAGTTGCTGTGACAACTGTACGTCTGGTTAGGGAGGATGAGATTCAACTCAGAAGACCGCATCTTCACCTTATTCCCCTTGAGCTAAGGACACCCAGTCCTCGCCCAATCACTCTGGTAAGTCTTCAAGGTAGACTTCCAAACCTTCACAGACTTCGTTCACCGGCGATCCACAATGACTCTTGGATGCTTAGAACGCGACGCCTAACCGGCTGGAGTATTCACAGTCCTCAAGTGTAACAAGTCTTCAGGTCACGCGGACAGAAAGACTTCAGTGATGCCTAACACTCTTTGGCTCTGGGTGTTTGGGCTTTGTCCTCGCAAGGATTTATCTCTCTCAAAAGCTTCGGAGGTGGGTTGCTCTCAAACGACAAAAGCCGTGCACTAACTCTGAGCAGCCACCAATTTATGGTGTAGGGGGTGGGCTATTTATAGCCACTAGGCAACCCGACCTGATTTGTCCGAAATGACCCTGGGTCACTAAGGAACTGACACATGTTCCAACGGTCAGATTTCAAACACACGCGGCAACTTTACTTGGGCTACAAGTAAAGCTGACTCATCCAGCTCTGGATACGATTTGCTCTCATTGTCTTCGCTCGAAGACATAGGATTTTGGTTGAGCATCACTTCAGTCACTCTGACTTTGTTCACTGGGACCCCACTTAACAGTACGGTGGTTCCTACGACTCAACAAAGAAGAAAAGGAAACAACGAAACAACTAAGTCTTCGCGCTCCATAGTCTTCATGCAATGCCTTCTCTTGTCATAGTCTTCAATGTGAATATCTTCACATACCACCATTGTCTTCAATGTCTTCATACATTTTTAGGGGTCATCTCCGGTAGGTAAACCGACTCAATGAGGGACTACTACCTTTGTTATCCTGCAATTCTCACAAACACATTAGTCCCTCAACCAGGTTTGTCGTCAATACCACAAAACCAACTAGGGGTGGCACTAGATGCACTTACAGAGTTCCGTGGGGAGAACTGCTTCTGCAAAGGGTGTCTGGCCGGTGGCTCGATTTGGCGTCATTCTGATCGACCAAAGAACCGTCGGCAACCCATCAATCCAGCGCCTTCCACTCTTGTGCAGCCTGTCAAAAGTCTTTGTCCTCAAGCCTCGGAACACTTCAGCATTTGCCCTCTCCGCCTGGCCGTTACTCCGTGGATGTGCCACGGAAGCGAAACATACCTTGCTGCCGAGGTCTTGGATGTATTGCATAAAGGTGTGGCTTGTGAACTGTGTGCCGTTGTCGGTGATGACTCTGTTTGGCACACCAAAACGGCACACTAGCCCCTTGAAGAACTTGACGGCTGACTGTGCTGTCACCTTCCTCACTGCTTCCACCTCCGGCCACTTTGTGAACTTGTCGATCGCAACGTACAAGTACTCAAAGCCCCCGACAGCGCGCGGGAAAGGGCCCAGGATGTCGAGCCCCCAGACCGAGAATGGCCAGGAAAGAGGAATTGTTTGAAGGGCTTGAGCTGGTTGATGAAGCTTCTTCGAATGCAACTGACAAGCTTCACACTTGGTTACTAGAGCCGTTGCATCCTGGAGGGCAGTGGGCGAGAAGAAACCCTGCCAGAACACCTTGCCGGCAAGGGCCCTCGATCCCACGTGGGAGCCACATATGCCTCTGTGTATCTTCGCCAACAGCTCCAGTCCTTCCTCCCGGGAAATGCACTTCAATTTCACACCATTCGGTCTCTTTCTGTACAGGACATCATCGACGAACTGATACATGGCAGACCGACGGGCTACTTTCTCCACTTCTTCCTGCTCCTCATGAAGCTCCCCTGTTTGGAGGAATCGGACTGTATGTCGTGCCCATGCCGGAGCCTGGGGCTCGACGGCAAGGACTAAAGGCATTTCTTCTGCCATGGGAGCGGTCGTCTCCACAGTCAGGGCTTGATGGCCTGCCGGAGTCAGTCGCTCCTCGGCAGGCTCAGAATCCGCGGCAACACCCTTGCCGGGGGCCCCTAGGGGCTCAGCGGGAAAGTACTTGCCGGGGCCTGATTTCCTCCGTTTGTTCTGTTCCGTTGATGGTACGACGGATGGTTGAGTTAACCGAAGCAAAAAAGTACCTGGTTCCACGGGTAGCTTGAATGCAGCACGCTTTGACAGGTAATCAGCGATGTCGTTCTCCGCTCGGGGAACATGCTCCGCTTGTATACCGTCGAAGCGCTCCTCCAGTTTCCTCACCTCATCTACGTAGGCCTCCATCAACGGGCTCTGGTAATCTTTGTTGACTAGTCTGACGACAAGCTACGAATCACCCCTGACGATGAGCTTCTTAACCCCGAGGTCTGCCGCGATCCTGAGACCGGCAAGCAGCGCCTCGTACTCACCAGTGTTGTTTGTGGAAATCTCCCTAGGAAAGTGCATCTGGATTACATACTTGAGGTGCTCTCTGGTGGGTGCGACAAGCAGCACACCGGCACCGGCGCCTTGCAGTGAGAAAGCCCCATCAAAGTACATGATCCAGTCGCGACTTGCTTCCTTGCCGGGGAGAGCGGTCTCCTGGATTTCTTCGTTGGGCGTTGAGGTCCACTCCGCAATGAACTCCGCTAGGACTCTGCTCAGGATCGTCGAAGTACTTTCAAACTTCAAACCAAAGCTCGACAGCTCCAAGGCCCACTCCACAATCCTCCCGGTTGCGTCTGGATTATGCAATATCCATTGCAACGGGAGGCGGGTGACGACAGTGATCTCGTGTGCTTGGAAGTAATGACGCAGCTTCCTCGAGGCCATAAGGAGGCCGAAGAGAAATTTCTGCACACCAGAGTATCTTGACCTAGCCCCCTGCAAGAGGGAGCTGACAAAATAAACCGGGTGCTACATCATCTTCTTCCTCTGCATTACTTCTCTTGGTCGTGCAGGCTCTGTCCTGCCAACGTCAAACCCTGCCGGGGGTGCTGCCTTGCCGGCACACGGCCCTGCCGGGGGAATCTCTGGCTCGCCATCCGCCGGCCCTGCCGTTGCCACTGCCTCTTCATCGACCTCTCTCTGCGCCACCGGCGCGGCGCTGACCACTTGATTCGTCGCCGCCAGATACAGCAGCAACAACTCTTGTGGTTTAGGCGCGACCAGTATTGGCGTAGAGGAAAGGTATTTCTTCAGATCCTGCAACGCTGCTTCGGCCTCTAGGGTCCACTCCATTGGGCCCGCCTTCTTCAGGATTTTGAAAAAGGGGAGGGCACGCTCAGCGGACTTGGAGATGAATCTGCTCATGGCGGCAACGCAGCCAGCGAGCCGACGCACATCCTTGATCCGCTTGGGTGCCTCAGTCTGCTCAATAGCCTTGATCTTGTCTGGGTTTGCCTCGATCCCATGTTGTGACACAAAGAACTCGAGAAGTTTGCCGGACCGGACTCCGAAGACACACTTCTCAGGGTTCAACTTGAGGTTGATCTTGCGCAAATTTGCAAACGTCTCCTCCAGATCTTGTACAAGTGTTGCCCTGTCCTTGGTCTTGACCACTATGTCATCCATGTATGCTTCCATATTTCTATGCGACTGGGGCTCAAAACCAATTTGGACTGCTCTTGCAAACGTTGAGCCAGCACTCTTCAACCCGAAAGGCATCTGTAAAAAGCAATACGTACCACATGGGGTGATGAATGTTGTCTTCTCTTCATCTTCTCTTGTCATGAATATCTGATGGTATCCTGAGTAGGCGTCAAGGAATGACAACAGATCACACCCGGCCGTGGAGTCACCAATCTGGTCGATGCGCGGCAACGGGAAAGGGTCCTTGGGACAAGCCTTATTGATATCTGTGTAATCAATACACAGCCTCCATTTCCCGTTCGCCTTGCGTACCACCACCAGATTGGCCAACCACATCGGATGGAGCACTCCTCTCACCAAGCCTGCCGCTTCCAACTTCGTGATCTCTTCTGTGATAAACTCTTGCCTTTCCAAAGCCTGCTTCCTGACCTTCTGTTTGACAGGCTGCACATGAGGACAGACAGCAAGGTGGTGCTCAATCACCTCCCTGGGAACGCCGGGGACGTCAGATGCTTGCCATGCAAACACGTCGACATTCGCCCGCAGGAAGGTGACGAGTGTGCCTTCCTATTTGCTGTCTAGGGTGGAGCTTATGGTGAAAGCCCCTCCCGTGCCATCCTCCTTGACGGACACCTTTTTGGTCTGTTGCGGTGCAGCTTTGCATTTCTTGCTCTTGCCGGCGGAGCTCTCTAGCACGTCCTCGACGGTAGCGCAACACTCCGAAGAGGTGCGCTTGCCGGAGTGGGTGCGAGAGGTCTTGCCGGTCTTCTTCTTCCCTCCCGGTGCTTCAGCGGCAGGAGCAAGTGCCTTGGTGGCAGCTGCTGCAACTGCTTCCCGGTAGAGTAGGTCGGCGCAGATCAGCGCATCCTTCTTGTCGTAGGGGACGGTGATGATGGTCATCGGCCCAGGCATCTTCAGCGTGTTGTAGGCGTAATGCGACGCCACCATGAACTTGGCTAGTGCCGGGCGGCCGAGGATCCCGTTGTAGGGCAAGGGGATCTCGGCTACATAGAAGACAATCCTCTCCGTCCCATAGCTCAGCTCGCCTCCAAACGTCACAGGCAACGTGACCTTCCCCTTCGGCTGGCTCCTTCCCGGGTTGACCCCTTGAAACGTGCCCATCTCCTCGAGGTCTCCGTCGGGAATTTGCAGCCTCTTGATCACAACGGGCGAGATTAAGTTCGGACCGGCCCCGCCGTCAACCAGCATCTTGTTCACCTTGAGCTACAGTAATCCCCTGCTAATGATGCCAGGTCACCATCATTACTGTTGCTAATCTCACTCGAGTCAAAGCCGGTTCATATTCAAATTTAAATCAAAGTCAAAATTTAAAGTTTTCAAAAATCAAAACTAAAAAGTACAAACTATGACAAATAATTCATGAGTAATATTGTTGGAGAAATCATTTTTTTATAAAGAATTTGAATACACTAAAGCAATTAAATCAGAGGCTTAAACTATTATTTAAATACCTTTTTAATAGAAAAATATTCTAACTAATTTAATTAAAGTTGCCAAACTTTTGTGGTAGTGACATATTTTAAACCACTAATTATAGTGCAATATTTATAATTTATAAAACAAAATTAAATAGAACCAAAAAAAAGAAAAGATAAATAAAAAAAGAAAAAGGAAACAAACCCCCCCACCACGCTGGACTAACCGGCCCCGCAGGCCTCCAGGCCGCACGGCCACCCGACCGGCCCACCAGGCCCAACCGGCCACCCCACTCCCCTTATCCCCACCCCGACAGAAACCCTAACCCCCACCTCCCCACTCCCTCGCTCCCCCACTCCCCGATCCCATCTGGATCGGGGCAACGACCGCGACGCCGCCGCCTCGCCCCCGTCGTCGGACGCCCCCATCGCCTCGGCGCCCGCGTCGACCCCCCTTCCCCGCGCCCCGACGCTGGTGCTGCCCTTCGCCGGACCTCGACCACCTCCTCCGCCACCTCGCCTCCCCGCGTCGGCCTCGACAACCCCGGCCCGAGCCACCACCCGTGGCCCTGTCACCGGATCGCCGCCGCCCGGAGCTGACCCCGCCCTGGAACCGCCACGCCGTCGCCGGACTGCCTCCTCGTCTTCCGCTGCGCCGCACGTCGTCCCCGTCCCCCACCTCGCGCCCCGTTGCCATGTACCCTACGGCACAGATGTGAGCGCCTCCCCATGCTCCCTCTCCTTTCTCCTTCCCCTGCCCCGTTGGATACCACCCCCCCCCCCCGCTCACGCCTCGCGCATCCCACGGGCGCCCCGCCTGGCGCTCCCTGGCCTCCACGCCCGCCCGCGGCGCGCATCGCCGCCCCTGACCGCGTCCACCCCCTGCTGTTGCTCCTCTGTCGCCTGCGGGCCTACTCGTCGCCGGCCCCGCACTTCGTCCCCTGCGCCACCGACGTCGCCGCACCGTTGGCCATCGCGGCCGCCCTGACATCTGCCTCGCCCACGCCCCTGCTCCCTTCGCCCCTCTGCGCTGCCTCCGGCCACCGGTTCCCCCCGGCTCCAGCCGCGCCGTGGCCACCGGCGCGCGCCCTCCTGGCTTGCTCCCCGCCCCTGGTGGCCTCGGGCACGAGCGCCCGTAACCAGCGCCCGCCCCGTTAACCGCTGCCCGAATCCGCTATGGCCCTTGTGCCTATGGCACATGGGGCCCGCCCAGAACGTTTTAAAAATAATAATAATAATAATAATAATAAAAATAATAATAAATTCACTTAATTAATTAATTAACTAAATTAATTAAGTTAATTAATCATATTTAATTAATCTAATTAACCTGTTAGTTTAAATAAACAGTAATTAGTTTAACCTAAACCCTAGTTAACCTAGCAGAGTATGACAGGTGGGTCCCACTGGACCCACGCGTCAGTTTGACCCAGTCAACCCTTGTTGACTGCTGATGTCAGCATGACATCATGCTGATGTCATAATTCCAATTTCGAATTAAATTAAATAATTAATTAAATTCCAGAAATTAATAAAATCTTAGAAAATCATATCTTTTAATCCGTAACTCGGATTAAATTATTTTCAACATGAAAGTTGCTCAGAACGACGAGACGAATCCGAATACGCAATCCGTTCATCCGCCACGCGTCCCTAGCATAGTGAACCTGCAACATTTCACCTCCGGTTCATCTGTCCGAAAACGTGAAACACCGGGGATATTTTCCCGGATGTTTCCCCCCTTCACCGGTATCACCTCATACCGCGTTAGAACATGTCTAGCTCTGCCTGTTGTCCTGTTATGCACTTGCTTGCTATGTATTTACTGTTTCTCCCCCTCTTCTCTTCGGTAGACCCCGTGACGATGCTGATGCCCCTGTGGTCGACTACGTCACAGACGACCCCTCCTTGTCTGAGCAACCAGGCAAGCCCCCCCCCTTGATCACCAGATATCGCCTATTCTTCTCTATACTGCTTGCATTAGAGTAGTGTAGCATGTTACTGCTTTCGGTTAATCCTATACTGATGTATAGCCTGTCATTGTTGCTACTGTTGTTACCCTTACCTGCTACCCTACTGCTTAGTATAGGATGCTAGTGTTCCATCAGTGGCCCTACACTCTTGTCCGTCTGCCATGCTATACTACTGGGACGTGATCACTTTGGGAGGTGATCACGGGTATATACTATATACATTATACATGACACATGTGGTGACTAAAGTCGGGTCGGCTCGAGGAGTACCCGCAAGTGATTCTGATGAGGGGGCTGAAAGGACAGGTGGCTCCATCCCGGTAGAGGTGGGCCTGGGTTCCCGACGGCCCCCGACTGTTACTTTGAGGCGGAGCGACAGGGCAGGTTGAGACCACCTAGGAGGGAGGTGGGCCTGGCCCTGGTCGGCGTTCGCGGTTACTTCAATAACACGCTTAACGAGTTCTGGGTATTTGATCTGAGTCTGGCCATTTGGTCTATACGCACTAACCATCTACGCGGGAGTAGTTATGGGTATCCCGGCGTTGTGGTATCAGCCGAAGCCTTCTTGATGTCAGCGACTGAGTGGCGCGCACCGTGTTGGACCGCGTTGACGTAACCGCCGTGATCGTGTGGGTTGGTAGGTCTGCTCGCGGCCGCGTTCGCAACGTGCAGGTGTGCATAGGGCGATGGGCCCAGACCCCTGCGCGCATAGGGTTAGACCGGCGTGCTGACCGCTCTGTTGTGCTTAGGTAGGGCTGCGGCGTGTTGATCTTCCGAGGCCGGGCATGACCCAGGAAAGTGTGTCCGGCCGAATGGGATCGAGCGTGTTGGGTTATGTGGTGCACCCCTGCAGGGAAGTTTATCTATTCGAATAGCCATGTCCCTCGGTAAAAGGACGACCCGGAGTTGTACCTTGACCTTATGACAACTAGAACTGGATACTGAATAAAATACACCCTTCCAAGTGCCAGATACAACCCGGTGATCGCTCTCTAACAGGGCGACGAGGAGGGGATCGCCGGATAGGATTATGCTATGCGATGCTACTTGGAGGACTACAATCTACTCTCTTCTACATGCTGCAAGATGGAGATGGCCAGAAGCGTAGTCTTCGACAGGACTAGCTACCCCCCTTTTATTCTGGCATTCTGCAGTTCAGTCCACTGATATGCCCCTTTACACATATTCCCATGCATATGTAGTGTAGCTCCTTGCTTGCGAGTACTTTGGATGAGTACTCACGGTTGCTTCTCTCCCTCTTTTCCCCCTTTCCTTTCTATCTGGTTGTCGCAACCAGATGCTGGAGTCCAGGAGCCAGACGCCACCGTCGACAACGACTCCTACGATACTGGAGGTGCCTACTACTACGTGCAGGCCGCTGACGACGACCAGGAGTAGTTAGGAGGATCCCAGGCAGGAGGCCTGCGCCTCGTTCGATCTGTATGCCAGTTTGTGCTAGCCTTCTTAAGGCAAACTTGTTTAACTTAGGTCTGTACTCAGATTTTGTTGCTTCCGCTGACTCGTCTATGATCGAGCACTTGTATTCGAGCCCTCGAGGCCCCTGGCTTGTATTATGATGCTTGTATGACTTATTTATGTTTTAGAGTTGTGTTGTGATATCTTCCCGTGAGTCCCTGACCTTGATCGTACACATTTGCATGCATCATTAGTGTACGGTCAAATCGGGGGCGTCACAAGTTGGTATCAGAGCCAACTGCCTGTAGGAATCCCCCTTCCCAAACTCCTTGGCCGAAGTTGAGTCTAGTCATTGAAAAACTTTTACTGACATGGCTGGGTGGCTTACGGGCCCACGTCGCCATTGGGTGGTATTAGGATCTCTTACTCCTTGTCTATACTCTGGGACTCTGATCTCTCTTCTATTCGGGTTAAATGAATTTTGCTAAATCTAACATTAGGATCTCGTTATCACTTTCACCCGGAGAGCCCCTTATTACTGATGATCGTCTGCTGCACGTGAAGACCCTGAAGACACTCTCCGCTGTTAACCCGAGAACTTGTGTTCATCGCTTTTGCAATTCCCTTCCATCGATAAACTCCTATGGATAACCACGTATACTCACCATTCATACAATGTTCCCCCGTTGATCTTGTTATTACAAGATACCCCGAAATTCTCTTTGTTGTCCGAGAATCCTTTGAGCTTACTGCCTTGCTGTTCCTTGTCACCTGAATACCCCTACGAATAATTTCTCGCACTTATCGAGTATCCGCTCATCCCCAAATGATTCATGTATTTCACAAATTCTCGAAATACCATTCAATCTTCCGAAAATCCTCAGCAACCTATTGCTCTGGAATTTCTTGCTTGCTTTAATTATGATTAATCCCATAAGTCTGGTAATCCTATTGGCATCCTTTGTCATTATCATTTGAGTCTGTTGATTCTATATGTTGCGATGCTCGCATTCCTCAGTCGAATCCTAGAATTCATCCTTCCGGCTCAGATGTCATTTAAACAAGAGCTGGTTCTTGACTAATCAAATTACTGTCGATTGTATCCCTAAGGCTATTCAACTTATCCATCCCTAATTAGAGCATTGCTTCGGATCCCTTGATTTGGAAATCATAATCCCTTTGCCTTTGAGCTTTGAGTTAGTCAGTTGTTTCTATAATCTGATCCCCTTGCATTCTTCTTCCTCTGGTGGAGTACCGTTGCTCACGTTAGATCCCTTGTGGACCACCAGATCCTTTGTTGGATTTTATCCGACAGCGTCCTTCATATTCAATAAGCCTGTGAGCTTTTCCTCGGATACATAATGCCTTTGGTAAATTGTATCCTCTGCTTTGTCAACCATGCTCTACTTTTGAGCTTGTGTTATTTACTCCTGAAGTTTGTAGTATATCTTTCTACGATGCCCCGATGGGTTGAACCTATGTCTTCCTTAATCTGTGTGAACCCGAAAGATTTCGCGGGACATACTTATCTGGTATTGCACCAGGTAAAATTTTCGACAACTAATGTCATTATCAAAATACGAGAGGCGAATGGAAGGTTATGCATTGAAGGAGTGGGAGTCGACCTTGAACCCTGTGTTCATGCCCATGGACACGATGTATACCTTATCATGGAAGCTACTCTTAAAATAATTATCCCCTTGTAATAAGTTCATCTGGTATCCGTGAACGTGGTTCCGACCATCTTCTCCTTTAAATACCATTTCTCGTATAAGTTTAAGCACTTGTCTTCTGTAAGAGCAATACCCAAGTCCAACCTCTACTTTGGTTTGTCATCGAGTATTACCCCCTGGTATCTCGAGATTATCACGGAACTGCATAACTTCTTATGAGTTCTCCATCAAGTATTACATTCTCATTGATTCCAATTTTTCACAGGCTCCGAGTTATTAAACACTCAAGGACATCGATAACAGAATCGAGTCCGCCTCACGATTAAACAACTCTTAGTAATCTCCTTTGTTTACGAGTTCGTACTCGATCACGTCATCCCTAGCCTGCTCGGCTATGTCATTATCGTGCCGATTTTAACTGTGCTACCTGGTCCTTATTCCCGGAGCACCACTTTCGACAATGAGCTAAGCTTATGTCGATTTTCCTCGTCATATCATTTCGCCTTGAACAGCAAGCTTGATTTCGAGTTTGTGTCGTACCCCTGGTTCCAATAACTTTTCGCTTCATCATTCCTTTGACTTGATGTCATCGCCGATCGATTACCTCTTCATAAATTCTCGCTACAAATGTGTCGTGAACATCATCAACATTCTGAACTCTTCCAAGATATCTATCGAATTCTGGATGAAAAATACCATCCTTGCCCTCGATGATTTGTTTTATCATCGACCATTTTATTGCCTTCCATTCAACACAAACTTGTCCGTGTTTTGTGTTGCACCTTGATTTCCTTGCTATATAGCTTATGATATGTTCTACCTTGGAGTATTACCATCTTTTATGTCAAGTATGTCATGAGAATTTCACCACCTCTTATGAGTTATTGATGCAAGTGATGCTTCTCGCCATCACCATTCTTTTCTTGGTCCCCGTGTTCCAACCGGAATACCGGCAAATGGACTGTGATGTGAATAGAAAAAAAATCAGAACTTCTAGCAACCCTATTGCTTGTAAGTAATGAATGATAGTTACATTCTTTGTGTTTTGGATATCGAATCACCATTCTAACATTGATCATGCTACCTAGGCCCATATGTCGGGTGCACTTTTCAACCAATGTTTAAATTGTGTATGATATCCTCAAGCATACATCATTATATCATTTGATCTGACAAATGTTATCTCCTTGTTCACATAATTGTGGAAATCCATCTTTTGGAAATCTCAATGGAATGTCGCTGAGTCCATCAGCCACCTCCTAACCCTCTCCTTGGTTTAATGATGAACTCTTGTTTCGGAACTTGCTTTAATAGTTCATTTCCCGAGAATCTTACTATGTTATCCCATCAAATTGTGTTGCACTTTTCTTCTCAGACATCCTGAGTCTGAGGTATCCTGACACCAATCAGATCTGAACCTCGATCAGATATGATGGTTGGAACATATTTCCAAGAGTTGTAACATTGGTCTATTTATGACCCAGTAAGGTGATGTCATGCCTAACACACCTGGCCAGAGGACCTATTGTTATAAGTTTTCCTTTTTAGCAAGGTTAGCTGTTCTTCCATGAGGAAATTGTAAGACTTATTCTATAAGTTGTTCCTGATGGATCCTTTTTGTTTCCAAATTCTGATCTTCACCTGTTGACCATGTCAATGCTATCTCGAAGCATGTCTATGGTACTCTGATTTTCAACAGGAACATTTGAAGCCAAATGCTAAATGTTTCCTGCTCAATTATCCAAACACCGTTGTATGGGTAATGTCATGAAAATTCTCTCCCGTACCTAAAAGAGTTTTCTACATTATATCATGTCATGGATATCATGCTCTGCTTGCCCTTGGGAAGGATATACCCTTGAAATATGTGTTTAAACACATTTTCCTTTCCATTGTTCTGTTTAATCTGATAATCATATTTTCCTTTCCATTGTTTGGTTTAACCTTTCTGGTGATCTATATGATCTAAGCAGTAGTATTCTCCTGCTTATGTAAACACCTCGGTGTACAATTCTGTCAGTAAGACCCTGTTACTATTGTCGATGACATTCCGGTAACCACCGATGGACGAGAACTTTGCCTATTGGTCCGCCTCGTTCAACGAGCAGGAAAAATGGTTCTCTTCGTCCCTCGCCCTTGGTATTGACGTTGTTGCCGGCATAATCGACAGGCTACCCTCTGGCATGTCTTGCTATCATGATCGTGTAAGATGCCAACGACCTCCCTACTTTTAACCACATGGTGGGCCCATAACCCACAGTTCCACAGGATCGAAACCTGACTCTCCTATACTCTCTGTTTCCAAACTTATTCCTCGCGCTTGATCTCGTATATAATTCACGAGTCACCTCCCGAGAGATCATCAGTTCTGGTATCAAACACAAAACTTACTCCCATTGATCTGGACCCCTTTTACACTTTGTTTCAGGCATCGAACGATTGCCTACCCGCTTGAAACTTCTCATGGTACTTTCTTACTTGCTCTCGGTTTTTTTTAAGATTTAGCTCGAGAGTTACTTTCCGCCACCTTCCCCGATGATATTGACCAGATAGTAAACCTTGCAGAGGTCCGTTCTTCCAGAATACCCCCTTACTCTGTCGTAAGTACGATGAGTTCCCGAATGAAAGGATGCCAGCTTCATCATGATGACCTGAAGCAGGAAAATGAAGACATCAACGTAATGGATCAACCGCTTCGAGAAGAGCAACCAAGACCGAGAAGATTCGTTAGAATTCCGTAACCAGAACTTTCCCCCTTACTCCCCTCTTAAATCTCGGGACGAGATTTCTTGTAGTGGAGGAGAATTGTGACGCCAGGATAATTAAGCTACAGTAATCCCCTGCTAATGATGCCAGGTCACCATCATTACTGTTGCTAATCTCACTCGAGTCAAAGCCGGTTCATATTCAAATTTAAATCAAAGTCAAAATTTAAAGTTTTCAAAAATCAAAACTAAAAAGTACAAACTATGACAAATAATTCATGAGTAATATTGTTGGAGAAATCATTTTTTTATAAAGAATTTGAATACACTAAAGCAATTAAATCAGAGGCTTAAACTATTATTTAAATACCTTTTTAATAGAAAAATATTCTAACTAAGTTAATTAAAGTTGCCAAACTTTTGTGGTAGTGACATATTTTAAACCACTAATTATAGTGCAATATTTATAATTTATAAAACAAAATTAAATAGAACAAAAAAAAGAAAAGATAAATAAAAAAAGAAAAAGGAAACAAACCCCCCCCCCACCACGCTGGACCAACCGGCCCAGCAGGCCTCCAGGCCGCACGGCCACCCGACCGGCCCACCAGGCCCAACCGGCCACCCCACTCCCTCGCTCCCCCACTCCCCGATCCCATCTGGATCGGGGCAACGACCGCGACGCCGCCGCCTCGCCCCCGTCGCCGGACGCCCCCATCGCCTCGGCGCCCGCGTCGACCCCCTTCCCCGCGCCCCGACGCTGGTGCTGCCCTTCGCCGGACCTCGACCACCTCCTCCGCCACCTCGCCTCCCCGTGTCGACGTCGACAACCCCGGCCCGAGCCACCACCCGTGGCCCCGTCACCGGATCGCCGCCGCCCGGAGCTGACCCCGCCCTGGAACCGCCACGCCGTCGCCGGACTGCCTCCTCATCTTCCCCTGCGCCGCACGTCGTCCCCGTCCCCCACCTCGCGCCCCGTTGCCATGTACCCTACGGCACAGATGTGAGCGCCTCCCCATGCTCCCTCTCCTTTCTCCTTCCCCTGCCCCGTTGGACACCCCCCCCCCCCGCTCACGCCCGGCGCATCCCACGGGCGCCCCGCCTGGCGCTCCCTGGCCTCCACGCCCGCACGCGGCGCGCATCGCCGCCCCTGACCGCGTCCACCCCCTGCTGTTGCTCCTCTGTCGCCTGCGGGACTACTCGTCGCCGGCCCCGCAATTCGTCCCCTGCGCCACCGACGTCGCCGCACCGTTGGCCATCGCAGCCGCCCTGACCTCTGCCTCGCCCACGCCCCCTGCTCCCTTCGCCCCTCTGCGCTGCCTCCGGCCACCGGTTCCCCCCGGCTCCAGCCGCGCCGTGGCCACCGGCGCGCGCCCTCCTGGCTTGCTCCCCGCCCCTGGTGGCCTCGGGCACGAGCGCCCGTAACCAGCGCCCGCCCCGTTAACCGCTGCCCGAATCCGCTATGGCCCTTGTGCCTATGGCACATGGGGCCCGCCCAGAACGTTTAAAAAATAATAATATTATTAATAATAAAAATAATAATAAATTTACTTAATTAATTAATTAATTAATTAATTAAATTAAGTTAATTAATCATATTTAATTAATCTAATTAACCTGTTAGTTTAAATAAACAGTAATTAGTTTAACCTAAACCCTAGTTAACCTAGCAGAGTATGACAGGTGGGTCCCACTGGACCCACGCGTCAGTTTGACCCAGTCAACCCTTGTTGACTGCTGATGTCAGCATGACATCATGCTGATGTCATAATTCCAATTTCGAATTAAATTAAATAATTAATTAAATTCCAGAAATTAATAAAATCTTAGAAAATCATATCTTTTAATCCGTAACTCGGATTAAATTATTTTCAACATGAAAGTTGCTCAGAACGACGAGACGAATCCGAATACGCAGTCCGTTCGTCCGCCACGCGTCCCTAGCATAGTGAACCTGCAACATTTCACCTCCGGTTCATCTGTCCGAAAACGTGAAACACCGGGGATATTTTCCCGGATGTTTGCCCCCTTCACCGGTATCACCTCATACCGCGTTAGAACATGTCTAGCTCTGCCTGTTGTCCTGTTATGCACTTGCTTGCTATGTATTTACTGTTTCTCCCCCTCTTCTCTTCGGTAGACCCCGTGACGATGCTGATGCCCCTGTGGTCGACTACGTCACAGACGACCCCTCCTTCTTGTCTGAGCAACCAGGCAAGCCCCCCCCCTGATCACCAGATATCGCCTATTCTTCTCTATACTGCTTGCATTAGAGTAGTGTAGCATGTTACTGCTTTCGGTTAATCCTATACTGATGTATAGCCTGTCATTGTTGCTACAGTTGTTACCCTTACCTGCTACCCTACTGCTTAGTATAGGATGCTAGTGTTCCATCAGTGGCCCTACACTCTTGTCCGTCTGCCATGCTATACTACTGGGCCGTGATCACTTTGGGAGGTGATCACGGGTATATACTATATACATTATACATGACACATGTGGTGACTAAAGTCGGGTCGGCTCGAGGAGTACCCGCAAGTGATTCTGATGAGGGGGCTGAAAGGACAGGTGGCTCCATCCCGGTAGAGGTGGGCCGGGGTTCCCGACGGCCCCCGACTGTTACTTTGAGGCGGAGCGACAGGGCAGGTTGAGACCACCTAGGAGGGAGGTGGGCCTGGCCCTGGTCGGCGTTCGCGGTTACTTCAATAACACTCTTAACGATTTCTGGGTATTTGATCTGAGTCTGGCCATTTGGTCTATACGCACTAACCATCTACGCGGGAGTAGTTATGGGTATCCCGGCGTCGTGGTATCAGCCGAAGCCTTCTTGACGTCAGCGACTGAGTGGCGCGCGCCGTGTTGGACCGCGTTGACGTAACCGCCGTGATCGTGTGGGTTGCTAGGTCTGCTCGCGGCCGCGTTCGCAACGTGCAGGTGTGCATAGGGCGATGGGCCCAGACCCCTGCGCGCATAGGGTTAGACCGGCGTGCTGACCGCTCAGTTGTGCTTAGGTAGGGCTGCGACGTGTTGATCTTCCGAGGCCGGGCATGACCCAGGAAAGTGTGTCTGGCCGAATGGGATCGAGCGTGTTTGGTTATGTGGTGCACCCCTGCAGGGAAGTTTATCTATTCGAATAGCCGTGTCCCTCGGTAAAAGGACGACCCAGAGTTGTACCTTGACCTTATGACAACTAGAACTGGATACTGAATAAAATACACCCTTCCAAGTGCCAGATACAACCCGGTGATCGCTCTCTAACAGGGCGACGAGGAGGGGATCGCCGGATAGGATTATGCTATGCGATGCTACTTGGAGGACTACAATCTACTCTCTTCTACATGCTGTAAGATGGAGATGGCCAGAAGCGTAGTCTTCGACAGGACTAGCTACCCCCCTTTTATTCTGGCATTCTGCAGTTCAGTCCACTGATATGCCCCTTTACACATATTCCCATGCATATGTAGTGTAGCTCCTTGCTTGCGAGTACTTTGGATGAGTACTCACGGTTGCTTCTCTCCCTCTTTTCCCCCTTTCCTTTCTATCTGGTTGTCGCAACCAGATGCTGGAGTCCAGGAGCCAGACGCCACCGTCGACGACGACTCCTACGATACTGGAGGTGCCTACTACTACGTGCAGGCCGCTGACGACGACCAGGAGTAGTTAGGAGGATCCCAGGCAGGAGGCCTGCGCCTCGTTCGATTTGTATGCCAGTTTGTGCTAGCCTTCTTAAGGCAAACTTGTTTAACTTAGGTCTGTACTCCAATTTTGTTGCTTCCGCTGACTCGTCTGTGATCGAGCACTTGTATTCGAGCCCTCGAGGCCCCTGGCTTGTATTATGATGCTTGTATGACTTATTTATGTTTTAGAGTTGTGTTGTGATATATTCCCGTGAGTCCCTGACCTTGATCATACACATTTGCGTGCATGATTAGTGTACGGTCAAATCGGGGGCGTCACAGTTGCGTATCGTTGGTGAGACCAACAACGGCAAACACCCGACCGCAGTGGTGCGATCAGGGTGGTCCTCGGTGTCAAAGATGATGGGTGTGCTGGACCATTTCAGCGGCTTCTGAGCGTCGAACGATGGCTCCGCTGCTGTGATCTCACGCGCCCACTGCTTGAGCTGGCGGTGAGAAGTGTGCAGCGAGGCGCCACCATCGACGCACATGGCCTCCGTAGCCTTTTGAAACTCTTGCTCGCCGGACTCGTCGTCCTCGTCATGATCATCATCTTCCTGCTTCTTGTCACGGCCCCGAGCGGGCCTCTCTTGCTGGTTATCCTTGCCGCGGCGGCCTCCTTGACCGCCACGCTTCTTGCCAGATCCTTCGGCACCATCCCGACCCTTCTCCTTGTCCCGCCTCTCATACTCGGCCTTTTGCTTTTCGGCAAGCAGCTCGACCTGTTGGCAGTTCTGGAGGTTGTGGCCCTTGGTGCAGTGGATCTTGCAATACTGCTTGTCGGAGCCTCCTGGCTTGTCGGCAGCTGCCAAGGCCCGGCAGGCGGCGCACCCAGCAATCTCCTTGCCGGGGTCGTCTGCCTTGGCCTTCTTGGCAGCGCCGGTGTCGTCGGATCCCTCGACGGCAAGCATGGCCTTGCCCTTGCGTTTTCTGTTGCGATGCCGGCCCTTCTTCGTCAGGGCGGCGGTGTATTCATCAGAAGAGTCGGTTTCCACGCCGACGTCCTCGCCGGGGTACTTCCTTCCCTCTTCAGCCCGGGCGCACCTATCGGCCAGAACATAAAGTTCGGCCACATCCTTAACCTTGTTCATCGCCAGCTCTTCATGCATCTTGCGATTGCGCATGTTCTGATGGAACACGCTAATCACGGCGGTGGGATGAACATCGGGGATATTGTACTGCACCCGGATGAACCTCAGTATGTACTTGCGCAGGGTTTCCCCTTCCTTCTGGGGAATGATATGCAAATCACTGGCCTGGCCATGAGCTTGGTGGTATGGCGACGCCCCCGGAGGGCCCGGTGCCGCCTGCGGGGGGCCCAGCTCTGTCTCTGGATTTTACGGCGTGCGGCCCGTCGTCTTGCGCATGAAACGCCGCTCGCCAGGCTCTGACTGCCAGAGCGATGTTGGTGCTCGCGGGCCGCGCCTCGGGTCCTGTCCGCGACCGGCCCGCTGCTCGCCCGCACCGGTACGGGCCGTCCGGCTCCCGACGAACCGATCGCCATGTCTGCCTTCTTCTTGGGAGCCATGACGATGAAGAACTACTAGGCTAACTGGTAGACCGGATTTCCACAACTGCGCCCCCTACCTGGCGCGCCAAAGATGTCGGTGGGAACGACACCTATGGGGTCACTGGGATCCCTTCTACGGTCGGCGGGCGCGAGGTTGTGCAAAGAGCATGTCTGACAGGAAGCACACGGGTCGTTTACCCAGGTTCGGGCCGCGAAGATGCGTAATACCCTAGTCCTGCTTTGGTGGATGTATTGAGTGTTCTTGTGTTCTTGAGCTAGCTACGGGGCGCAACTTGCCCAAAAGAGCCGAATCCCTCTCCTGGCCGCCTCGGGCCTCCTTTTATAGGCAAAAGGGGTTGCCACAGTGGCACACAGGAGGTGGAAAGGTCTACAGTTGATAAGCCTATCCTCTGGAACCATAGGAAAAACGCATTTAATGCACTGCCGACGTGTCCCCCTTGCTTTATCGGGGATGGCAAGGAAGCACGTCCCAGCTGTCGCCGCCTCGCCTGGCCTTGACACGCGTCCGAGCTGACGAGGCATCGTGGCGCCACGTTGGCTGGCTGCTGGGCTGGCGCTGTGGTGGAGTCTTCACGAAGGCTTGCATGCCACCACGCAGGTGCTTGCTGAGTCGGTGTAGAGGTCGCCCGTTGCCACGCAGGTGCCTGCCCAGCTGGTTGAGCTAGCAGCTGCTTGGGGTTGGCGGTGGAGTCTTGGCTGGTGTGGGCCTGGCAGTGGCCCTGCTGATGCCCTCGGCAAGGGTCTTGCCGGGGGCCCGACAAGGGTCTTGCCGTGGCTTTGCAGTCGTCCCCGGAAAGGCGCTTGCCGGGGGTCTTGTGGATTTCCTCGGCCAGGATCCTGCCGAGGGTCGCCGTCATCTGGTCCTCATCTGATTTCACATGTTTATGATCTTGACGAAGATCTGCATGCCACCATAGAGGCGCCTCCCGAGCCTTGGTTCCAATGTAGTTGGTTGAGTTGGAACCCGTGGGCTCAAGGGTGGCTTTCTCCGCTGGCATCGGGCAGGCTGCCCCGGCAAGGCTCTTGCCGGGGCTGCGGAGGCTGCCTCGGCAAGGATCTTGCTGAGGGAGTCTACCTCGCCATCTTGCCCTCCTGTGTTTCTGGTCTTGGCGTTGCCTTGGTTGTCTTGTGCTTTGGCTTCTCTCCGTCTTCCCTCCTCTGCCCTGCTAAGTGTGGCCGTGGCACGTGGCTCTGACTGCCCGTGCACAAGTAAAGGGGTCAAAAGGAGAGCCCCTACTCTTGTACACCGACAGACCCCCTGCTATGGTGGGGGCTAACATATACTTATAGCGGCTTCGGTCCTCTTCCCCCAAAATGTAAGTGGGAAGGGATCGCATGGTGGCCAATTCGAACGGGGACAAGTAGTACATCTTATCCTGACAAAAGGTGGTCTTCTCCTACAAAGCTTCTGGTCGTGACGCTTATAACCCACAAGTATAGGGGATCGCAACAGTTTTCGAGGGTAGAGTATTTAACCCAAATTTATTGATTCGACACAAGGGGAGCCAAAGAATATTCTCAACTATTAGCAGCTGAGTAGTCAATTCAACCACACCTGAAAGACTTAATATCTGCAGCAAAGTATTTAGTAGCAAAGTAATATGGAAGTAAAGGTAGCAGTGGCAAAAAGTAAGAGTAGCAATTTTTGTAGCAATCGTAACAGTGGCAATGGAAAAGTAACAAGCAAAGATCAATATGTGAAAAGCTCGTAGGCATTGGACCAGTGATGGATAATTATGTCGGATGCGATTCCTCATGCAACAGTTATAACATAGGGTGACACAGAACTAGCTCCAGCTCATCAATGTAATGTAGCCATGTATTCCATATATAGTCATACGTGCTTATGGAAAAGAACTTGCATGACATCTTTTTCCTACCCTCACATGGCAGCCGGGTCCTATTGGATACTAAGGGATATTAAGGCCTCCTTTTAATCGAGTACCGGACCAAAGCATTAACACTTAGTGAATACATGAAATCCTCAAACTACGGTCATCACCGGGAGTGGTCCCGATTATTGTCACTTCGGAGTTGCCGGATCATAACAAATAGTAGGTGACTAATGACTTGCAAGATAGGATCAAGAACTCACATATATTCATGAAAACACAATAGGTTCAGATCTAAAATCATGGCACTCGGGCCCTAGTGACAAGCATTAAGCATAGCAAAGTCATAGCAACATCAATCTCAGAACATAATGGATACTAGGGATCAAACCCTAACAAAACTAACTTGATTACATGATAAATCGCATCCAACCCATCACCGACTAGCAAGCCTACGATGGAATTACTCACGCACAGCGGTGAGCATCATGAAATTGGTGATGGAGGAAGGTTGATGATGACGACGACGGTGGATTCCCCTCTCCGAAGCCCTGAACGGACTCC
Source organism: Aegilops tauschii subsp. strangulata (assembly GCF_002575655.3). Taxonomy (NCBI): domain Eukaryota; kingdom Viridiplantae; phylum Streptophyta; class Magnoliopsida; order Poales; family Poaceae; genus Aegilops; species Aegilops tauschii. The sequence goes on along the minus strand of NC_053041.3, from coordinate 261,136,097 downwards.
AGATCAGCCCTCCTATGAGATATTAGGGCTTGGCGGCGGTTCCGTATCGTAAAACGCGATGAATCCTTCTTCCTGATTTTTTCTCCCTGAACGTGAATATATGGAGTTGGAGTTGAGGTCGGTGGAGTCTCAGGGGGCCCACGAGGCAGGGGGCGTGCCCCTGGGGGTTGGGCGCGCCCTCCACCCTCGTGGACAGGGTGTGGCCCCCTGATGCTGATTCTTTCGCAAGTATTTTTATAAATTCCAAAAATATTCTCCGTGAAGTTTCAGGTCATTCCGAGAACTTTTATTTCTGCACAAAAATAACACCATGGCAATTATGCTGAAAACAACGTCAGTCTGGGTTAGTTCCATTCAAATCATGCAAGTTAGAGTCCAAAACAAGGGCAAAAGTGTTTTGAAAAGTAGATACGTTGGAGACGTATCAACTCCCCCAAGCTTAAACCTTTGCTTCTCCTCAAGCAATTCAGTTGACAAACTGAAAGTGATAAAGAAAAACTTTTACAAACTCTGTTTGATCTTGTTGTTGCAAGTATGTAAAGCCAGCATTCAAGTTTTCAGCAAAGATTACGAACTAACCATATTCACAATAGCATTTAGGTCTCATGTTTACTCATATTAATGGCATAATCAACTAGCGAGCAATAATAAATCTCGGATGACAACACTTTCTCAAAACAATCATAATATGATATAACAAGATGGTATCTCACTAGCCCTTTCTGAGACCGCAAAACATAAATGCAGAGCGCCTCTGAAGATCAAGGACTGACTAGACATTATAATTGATCGTAAGAGAGATCCAGTCATAGTCATACTCAATGTAAATTAATACTAATGCATGCAAATGCCTGCAGTGCTCTCCAACTGGTGTTTTTTAATAAGAGGGTGATGACTCAACATAAATGTAAATAGATAGGCCTTTCGTAGAGGGAAGCAGGGATTTGTAGAGGTGCCAGAGCTCGAGTTTTGAAATAGAGTTAAATAATATTTTGAGTGGCATACTTTCATTGTCAACATAACTACCAAGAGATCTCGATATCTTCCATGCTACACACATTATAGGCGGTTCCCAAGCAGAATGGTAAAGTTTATACTCCCCCACCACCAACAAGCATCAATCCATGGCTTGCCCAAAACAACGGGTGCCTCCAACTAACAACAATTGTGGGGGAGTTTTGTTTTCAATTATTTTGATTTGAGCATGGGACTGGGCATCCCGGTTACCAGCCATTTTCTCGTGAATGGTGAGCGGAGTCCACTCATCATGAGAATAACCCCCTAGCATGGAAGATATAGACAGCCCTAGTTGATACATGAGCTATTCGAGCATACAAAATAGAATTTCATTTGAAGGTTCAGAGTTTGGCACATACAAATTTACTTGGAACGGCAGGTAGATACCGCATATAGGAAGGTATGGTGGACTCATATGGAATAACTTTGGGGTTTATGGAAATGGATGCACAAGCAGTATTCCCACTTAGTACAAGTGAAGGCTAGAAAAAGACTGGGAAGCGACCAACTAGAGAGCGACAACAGTCATGAACATGCATTAAAATTAATCAACACTGAGTGCAAGCATGAGTAGGATATAATTCACCATGAACATAAATATCGTGGAGGCTATATTGATTTTGTTTCAAATACAAGCATGAAGATGTGCCAAGTCAAGCCACTCGAATCGTTCAAAAGAGGATACCACCCTATCATACCACATCACAACCATTTTAATAGCATGTTGGCACACAAGGTAAACCATTATAAACTCCTAGCAAATTAAGCATGGCATGAGCAACTATAATCTCTAATTGTCATTGCAAACATGTTTCATTCATAATAGGCTGAATCAGGAATGATGAACTAATCATATTTACAAAAACAAGATAGGTCGAGTTCATACCAGCTTCTCTCATCTCAATCAGTCCATCATATATCGTCATTATTGCCTTTCACTTGCACGACCGAATGGTGTGTGACGCCCGGATAATCAAGCTACAGTAACCTCTGCTAATAATGCCACGTCACCTCGATTACTGTTGCTAATCTCGCGTTAGTTAGAAACTGATTCAAATTCAAATTCAAAATCAAGCAAACAATAAAAGTTTTCAACAATTAACACTAAAATGTTCGGATTGAACCAAATAATGCATAGGTAATTATGGTGGAGAAACCAAACCTTTATAAAATATTTAAATACTATTAGATGGATAAAACATCAGGGAAAACTATTATTTAAATACTTTTAAATATTAAATAATTATGAAACTATTTTAGTTTGGGTAGCAAGTTAATGTGGCCGTGGCATATTTGGTAACAACAAATTAGGTGCCATTTTAGTATTTTGCTAAAACAAAATAAAAGAGAAACTAGAAATAAAACAGTAAAGGAAATTAAAAGGCATAAGAAAAGTGAGTACCCCGTGCTTTTGGCCATCTGGCAACAACATGGCCCAAGGGCCGCCTAAATCCCCCTTAACCTAGCCGATCATGAGCCCAGCCTCCTGATCGATCCCATCTCTCCCGATCCCCTCGCTCCTTGCCTCTTTCCTCCTCGTGCCGCCACCCACAGAGGGAAGCGCTCGCGCTCGCGCTTGACCCCTTTCATGCTCGCCCGACCATGCCACCCCGCAGCTTCTCCCGCTGTCCTCGTGCCGCCGCTGGATCTCCACGCCCGGCCGCGGGCGGCGCTCACCGGCGCGCGCGTGTGCTCGCCTGAGCCGCCCGTCCACTGCCTCGTCACGGGCGCCCCCCGCCTAGTCGGCCACCGAAGCAAGCCGGCCAGCACCACCGGCTCCTTCCGCGCGACGCCCGCACCCTCCTCCGCCGGCAGGCCCGCACCCACGTCGAGCAGGGGAGCTCGCGCCAAAGCCTTCTCCTCAAGGCCATGGCGTCCGCCGTGGATGCACCATCTTCGCTGCGCCCTCCTTCTACTCACCATCCCTGTGAGCCCTCACGTCTTCCCGTCTCTCCCCTAGCTCGAATATATGCCGTCTGGTGAAACCCCCGCGCTGTCGTCCGCCATGACCAGAGCTCCGCCTCCACAAGCTCCTAGAGGCACCCACACCCCCTGCGCGCCTCTTGCCGCGCTGCCCCACCCCCCACATGACCCCGCTCGCCACCGCTTCTAGCTCTACCAGCCTCGCCAGGTCGCGGATGGCCGCGTCATGCCTGTCTTTGTGTTGGGCGCGTGCACGCCATGTCCCTGGCCACTTCCCCATGGTGCTGCCTGATCTGGTTTAGAGGCTAACCACCAATTACCCTCTGCTAAGTTTAATAACTAGCTTAGTTAATATATGACCCAATGACAAGTGGGACCAACTGTTAGATTATTATGCTAAAATAGGTTAAAGGAACTAAGTCAATGACATGCGGACCCACATGCACTGTTCACTTTGACCGATCAATGCTGACTGGGCTAGTTGACTGGGCCCTTGGCCCCACCGTCATACACATAGGGTAGGATAGCTCAAGGTAACAAAAGTTTAATCTGCTTTTATTTTCGAATTAAAATAAATCTAGTAATTTGGAAATTCAATAAAACTTTGAAAATCAATATAAAATAATTAATAACTCGGATGGAAAAACTTTGTACATGAAAGTTGCTCAGAACGACGAGACGAATCCGGATACGCAGCCCGTTCGTCCGCTACACATCCCTAGCATAGTGAACACACAACTTTCCTCCTCTGGTTCATCTGTCCGAAAACGCGAAACACCGAGGATTCTTTCCCGGATGTTCCCCCCTTCGCTGATATTACCTATCCCTGCGTTAGATCACCTCTAGCACCACGTATTGACATGTTATGCTTTGTGATGCTTTGATTGCTCTGTTATTTATTGTTTTCCCATCCGTTACTTCTTTCCGGTAGACCCCGACACCGTTGCCGGTACCCCTGTGATCGACTACATCGACGACGAACCCTTCTTGCCAGAGCAACCAGGCAAGCCCCCCCTTTGATCAACCCGATATCGCCTATTCCTTCTCTATACTGCTTGCATTAGAGTAGTGTAGCATGTTACTGCTTTCGGTTAATCCTATTCTGCTGCATAGCCTGTCATTGTTGCTACAGTTGTTACCTTTACCTGCTATCCTAATGCTTAGTATAGGATGCTAGTGTTCCATCAGTGGGCCTACACTCTTGTCCGTCTGCCATGCTATACTACTGGGCCGTGATCACTTAGGGAGGTGATCACGGGCATATGCTATATACTTTATACTGTTATATTACTTATGATACTGTTCGGAGATGGGGGCTGAAGGGGCAGGTGGCTCCATCCCGGTAGAGGTGGGCCTGGGTTCCCGACGGTCCCCGGCTGTTACTTCTGGCGGAGCGACAGGGTAGGTTGAGACCACCTAGGAGAGAGGTGGGCCTGGCCCTGGTCGGCGTCCGCGGTTACTTTAAAATAACACGCTTAACGAGATCTTGGTATTTGATCTGAGTCTGGCCACTAGCCTATACGCACTAACTAACTTCGCGGGAACAGTTATGGGCACTCGACGTCGTGGTATCAGCCGAAGCCTTCTTGACGTCAGCGACTGAGCGGCGCGCGCCGGATTGGAACGTAAGCCTGCTCTTGTATTAAGGGGGCTAGTTCTGCTTCCGGCCGCCCTCGCAACGTGCAGGTGTGCAATGGGCGATGGGCCCAGACCCCTGCGCCATAGGATTTAGACCGGCGTGCTGACCTCTCTGTTGTGCCAAGGTAGGGGCTGCGACGTGTTGATCTTCCGAGGCTGGGCATGACCTAGGAAAGTGTGTCCGGCCAAATGGGATCGAGCGTGTTGGGTTATGTGGTGCACCCCTGCAGGGAAGTTGATCTATTCGAATAGCCGCGATCTTCGGTAACAGGATGACTTGGAGTTGTACCTTGACCTTATGACAACTAGAACCAAATACTTAATAAAAATACACCCTTCCAAGTGCCAGATATAACCCGGTGGTTGCTCTCACACAGGGCGACGAGGAGAGGATCGCCGGGTAGGATTATGCTATGCGACGCTACTTGGTGAACTTACCATCTACTCTCTTCTACATGATGCAAGATGGAGGCTGCCAGAAGCGTAGTCTTCGACAGGACTAGCTATCCCCCTCTTATTCTCGCATTCTGCAGTTCAGTCCACCGATATTGCCCCTTTACACAGATACCCATGCATATGTAGTGTAGATCCTTGCTTGCGAGTACTTTGAATGAGTACTCACGGTTGTTTTCTCCCTCTTTTCCCCCTTTCCATTCTTCTGGTTGTCGCAACCAGATATTGGAGCCCAGGAGCCAGATGCCACCGTCGACGATGACTCCTACTACACTGGAGGTGCCTATTACTATGTTCAGGCCACTGACGACGACCAGGAGTAGTTTAGGACGATCCCAGGCAGGAAGCTTGCGCCTCTTTCGATCTGTATCCCAGTTTGTGCTAGCCGTCTTAAGGCAAACTTGTTTAACTTATGTCTGTACTCAGATATTGTTGCTTTTGCTGACTCGTCTATGATCGAGTACTTGTATTCGAGCCCTCGAGGCCCCTGGCTTGTATTATGATGCTTGTATGGCATATTTTATTTTTAGAGCTGTGTTGTGATATCTTCCCGTGAGTCCCTGATCTTGATCGTACACGTTTGCGTGTATGATTAGTGTATGATTGAATCGGGGGCGTCACAAGTTGGTATCAGAGCCGACTGCCTGTAGGAATCCCCCTTTCCAACTCCTTGGCCGAAGTCGAGTCTAGACATTGCAAAACTTTTACTAACATGGCTGTGTGCCTTACGGGCAAACGTCGCCATTGAGTGGTAATAGGCTCTTTTATTCCCCGATCTTTACTCTGGGACTCTGATCTCTCTTCTATTCAGGTTAAATGATTTTTCTAACTCTAACTCTAGGTTCTCGTAAATAATTTCTCCCGGAGATCCCCTTCAGTCCAGATGATCGCCGGCTGCACCTGAAGATTCCGAAGTTACTCTCCGATACTATTTCGAGACTTTGTGCCCGTTGCTTTTGCAATTCCCTACCACCGAAATATCCCTATGGATAATTACATACACTTGCCGTTCTTACTTTTATTCCTAGTTGATCTTGTTATTACAAGATACCCTGAAATCCTCTCTATTGTTCCGAGAATATTTTGTGCCTACTGCCTTGCAGTTCTTTGCCACATGAATACCCCTATGGATAATTTCTCGCCCTTATCGAGTATCCGCTCATCCCCTAGTTGTTCATGTGTTTCACAATGGTCTTCGAAATACTATTCAATCCTCCAAAAAAATCCTTAGTAGCTTATTGCTCTGCAATACTTGTCTGCTTGCATTATGGATGCTTTCCATATGTTTGGCAATATTCGTTAGTATCCTTAGGCACCGTCATTTTGATCCTATTGATTCAACATGAGTGCGAATGCACGCAATCATTAGTTGATCCTTTTAAATTATCTTTCTGGCTCAGACGTCATTTTAAACATGAGCTGGTTCTCAACCAATCCATTTGCCGTCGATCGTACCCCTAAGACTATTCAACTTATCCATCCCAAATCAAAACATTTCTTCTAATCCCTTGATTTGAAAATCATAATTCCTTTGCATTTGAGCTCTGGATTAGTCAGTTGTTTCTATAATCCAATGCCTTTCATTGTTACTTCCTCTGGTTGTGTGCCAATGCTCACATCAGCTCTGTTATGGACCGACAGATCCTTTAATGGATTTTATCCGACAGCGTCCTTCATATTCAATAACCTTGTGAGCCTTCCCTCGGATACATAATGCCTTTGTAAATTGTATCCTCTACTTTCTCAACCTTGCTCTGCTTTCGAGCTGGTGATATTTACTCTTGAAGCTTGTGGTATATGTTTCTAAGATGCCCTGATGGGTTGAACCTATACCTTCTCTAAAACCGTGTGAACCCGGAAGTTTTCATAAGTCATACTCTTCTGGTGCTTCGCCAGATAATTTTTCAACACTACAACTTCGATAACGAGAAGTGAATGAAAGGTTATGCATTGAAGAAGTGGGAGTCGACCTTGAACTTTGTGTTCATGCCCATGGACATGATGCTGATACTTATCATGGAAGCTTCATGTAATAATAACTATTTCCTTGTTATAATATCATCTGGTATGTGTGAATTGATCCTTTGCAATCGTGGTTCCGACCATATTTTCTCCTTAATCCCATTTCTCAGGCAAGTGAAAATACTTGTCTTCTACAGATCAATACATCTCCGCAACCCCTATGTCGATCTTCCTTCGAGTAGTACCCTCCAGTATGTCGAATTCTCGAGATTATCACGGAACTGCATAACTTCTTAAGAGTTCTCCATCAAGTACTACATTCTCACTGATTCAATTTTTTTCGGGCTCTGGGTCTTTAAACACTCAAGGACACCGATAACCGAATCGAGTCCGCATCGTGATTAAACAACTATTAGTAATCTTCTTTACTTACGAGTTTGTACTCGATCATGTCATTTCTAGCCTGATCGGCTATATCATTATTGTGCTAAATTTTAACTGTGCTACCTGATCCTTCTTTCTGGAGCACAATTTTCGACGATGAGCTAACCTTACGTCGATCTTCCTCGCCATATCATTTCACCTTAAACAACAAGCTTGATTTCGAGTTGGTGTCGTACCCTTGGTTCCAATAACCTTTCGCTTCATCATTCCTTTGACTTGGCGTCATCGCCGATCGATTACATCTTCATGGAATCTCTCGACAAATGTGTCGTGATCATCATCAGCATTCCGAGCTCTTCCAGAATATCAATCAAATTCATGATGACAAGTACCATCCTTTCCCCTCGATGATTTGTGTTATCATCGACAACATTATTGCTTTCCCTCCAACGCAAACTTGTTCGTGTTTTGTGTTATACCTGGAGATCCGTGCTATCCAGCAATTATTCTTCTTTACCTTGGAGTATTACCATCTTTTATGTCAAGAATGTCGTGAGAATATCACCACCTCTTATGATATCTTGGTACAAGTGATACTTCTTGCCATTTCCGTTCATTCCTTGGTCCCCGTGTTGTTTCTAACCGGAAAACCGACAATTGAACTATGATGCGCGAGTTCAAAAGTTCTAGCAACCATATTGCTTTGAAGTTAATGGTCGACATTTCATTCTTAGACCATTGTTTATCGAATCACCATTCTAACATTGATCATGCTACCTAAGCCCATATTTTGGGTGCACCTTTCAACCAATGTTTAATTGTGTATGTTTTCCTCGAGCATACCTCATTATTATCATTTGATCTGACAAATGTTATCTCCTTATTCAACTAATTGTGGAGATCGATCTTTTGGAAATCTCAATGAATTGTCGCTAAGTTCATCAACCACCTCCTCATCCTGTCCTTGGTTTAATGATGAACTCATGACTCAGAACTTGCTTCCATAATTCATTTCCCGAGAATCTTGCAACGCCATCTCGTCAAATTGTGTTGCACCCCTTCCTTCTCAGACATCATGAGTCTGAGGTATCCTGCCAGCTATCAGAACTGAATCTCGGTCTAATATGATGGTTGGGACGCATTTTCCAAGAGTTATAACGTTGGTATTTATATGACCCAGTAAGGTGATGTCATGCCTAGCACACCTGGCTGGAGGGCCTATTGTTATAGTTGTTCCTTTTAGCAATGTTAACCATTCTTCCATGAGCAAATTGTAAGACTTATTCTATAAGTTGTTCTTGATGGATCCATTGAGTATCCAAAGTCTGACCTTTGCTTGAAGACCATGTCAATGATATCTCGAAGCATGTCTGTGCTACTCCGATTTTCAATAAGAACATTTGAAGCACAATGCTATGATTTTCTTTATCAATTATCCTAACACCGTTGTTTGGGTAATGTCATGAACTTCCTCTCCCCTTACCTAAATGATTTTCTATGATATATCCTGTCATGGATATCATGCTCTGATTGTTCTTGGGAAGGATATACCCCTGAAATATGTGTTTAAACACATTTTCTTTCCATTGTTCTGATTAAATCTGATGGACACTTTTCCCTTTCCATTGGTTGTTTAAACCATTATTGTGATATATATATATATACATATATATATATGATATAAGCAGTAATAATTCCCTGCTTGTGCAAACACTTCGGTGTACAACTCTGTCAGTAAGACCCTATTACTATTGTTGATAACATTCCGGTAACCACTGATGGACGAGAACTTTGCCTATTGGTCTGCCTCGTTCAACGAGCAGGAAAATGGTTCTCTTCGTCCCTCGCCCTTGGTACCAACGTTCTTGCCAACAAAACTGACGGGCTATCCTCTGACATGCCTTACTTGCATGATCGTGCAAGACATCACCGCCTTCCTACTTTTAACAAGACATCACCGCCTTCCTACTTTTAACCCACATGGTGGGCCCATAACCCACAGTTCCACAAGATCGAAACCTGACTCTCCTGAAAACACCCCTGTTCCCATGGTTGTTCCTCGCGTGTGGCCTCGTATGTAATTCATGAGCCACCTTCCGAGAGATCATCAATTCTGGCATCAGACAAAATACTTATTCCCGTTGCTTTGAACCCCTTTCACGCCCTGTAACAGGCATTGAACAATTGCCTGTCCGCTCGAAACTTCCCATGACACCTCCTTACTTTGCTCTCGATATTTTCTTAAGTTTCAATTCGAGAGTTACTTTCCGCCACCTTCCCCGATATTATCGACCAGATAGTCAACCTTGGAGAGGTTCGTTCCCCCGGAATACCCACCCTTTATTCTTTCGTAAGTTCGATGGAATTCCCAAAGAAAGGATGTCGGCTTCATCATGATGAACTAGAGCAGAGAAATGAAGACCTCAAGTAATGGATCGACCTCTTCGAGAAGAGCAACCAAGACCGAGAAGATCCGTTAGATTTTTCGTAACCCAATCCCTTCCCCCTTACTCCCCTCCTAAATCTCGGGACGAGATTTCTTGTAGTGGAGGAGAATTGTGACGCCTGGATAATCAAGCTACATTAACCTCTGCTAATAATGCCACGTCACCTCGATTACTATTGCTAATCTCGCGTTAGTTAGAAACTGATTCAAATTCAAATTCAAAATCAAGCAAACAATAAAAGTTTTCAACAATTAAAACTAAAATGTTCGGATTGAACCAAATAATGCATAGGTAATTATGGTGGAGAAACCAAACCTTTATAAAATATTTAAATACTATTAGATGGATAAAACATCAGGGAAAACTACTATTTAAATAATTTTAAATATTAAATAATTATGAAACTATTTTAGTTTGGGTAGCAAGTTAATGTGGCCGTGGCATATTTGGTAACAACAAATTAGGTACCATTTTGGTATTTTGCTAAAACAAAATAAAAGAGAAACTAGAAATAAAACAGTAAAGGAAATTAAAAGGCATAAGAAAAGAGAGTACCCCGTGCTTTTGGCCATCTGGCAACAACATGGCCCAAGGCCCGCCTAAATCCCCCTTAACCTAGCCGATCGTGAGCCCAGCCTCCTGATCGATCCCATCTCTCCTGATCCCCTCGCTCCTTGCCTCTTTCCTCCTCGCGCCGCCACCCACAGAGGGAAGCGCTCGCGCTCGCGCTTGACCCCTTTCATGCTCACCCGACCATGCCGCCCCGCAGCTTCTCCCGCTATCCTCGTGCCGCCGCCTGGATCTCCACGCCCGGCCACGGGCGGCGCTCACCGCGGCGCGCGTGTGCTCGCCTGAGCCGCCCGTCCATTGCCTCGTCACCGGCGCCCCCCGCCTAGTCGGCCACTGAAGCAAGCCGGCCAGCACCACCGGCTCCTTCCGCGCGACGCCCGCACCCTCCTCCGCCGGCAGGCCCGCACCCACGTCGAGCAGGGGAGCTTGCGCCAGAGCCATCCTCCTCAAGGCCATGGCGTCCATCGTGGATGCACCATCTTCGCTGCGCCCTCCTTCTACTCACCATGGCTGTGAGCCCTCACGTCTTCCCGTCTCTCCCCTAGCTCGAATGCATGCCGTCTCGTGAAACCCCCGCGCTGTCGTCCACCATGACCGGAGCTCCGCCTCTACAAGCTCCTAGAGGCGCCCACACCCCCTGCGCGCCTCTTGCCGCACTGCCCCCCCCCCCACATGACCCCGCTTGCCATCGCTGCTAGCTCTACCAGCCTTGCTAGGTCGCGGATGGCCGCGCCATGCCTGTCTTCGTCTTGGGCGCGTGCACGCCAAGTCCCTGGCCACTTCCCCGTGGTGCTGCCTGATCTGGTTTAGAGGCTAACCACCATCCCATTAGTCTAATTACCCTCTGCTAAGTTTAATAACTAGCTTAGTTAATATATGACCCAATGACAAGTGGGACCAACTGTTAGATTATTATGCTAAAATAGGTTAAAGGAACTAACTCAATGACATGCGGACCCACATGCACTGTTCACTTTGACCGGTCAATGCTGACTGGGCTAGTTGACTAGGCCCCTGGCCCCACCGTCATACACATGGGCTAGGATAGCTCGAGGTAACAAAAGTTTAATCTGCTTTTATTTTTGAATTAAAATAAATCTAGTAATTTGGAAATTCAATAAAACTTTGAAAATCAATATAAAATAATTAATAACTCCGATGGAAAAACTTTGTACATGAAAGTTGCTCAGAACGACAAGACGAGTCCGGATACGCAGCCCGTTCGTCCGCCACACATCCCTGGCATAGTTAACACGCAACTTTCCCCCTCTGGTTCATCTGTCCGAAAACGCGAAACACCTTGGATACTTTCCCGGATGTTTCCCTCCCTTCGCCGGTATTACCTATCCCTGCGTTAGATCACCTCTAGCACTGTGTATTGACATGTTATGCTTTGTGATGCTTTGATTGCTCTGTTATTTATTGTGTTCCCATCCGTTACTTCTTTTCGGTAGACCCCGAGACCGTTGCCGGTACCCCTGTGATCGACTACATCGACGACGAACCCTTCTTGCCAGAGCAACTAGGCAAGCCCCCCTTTGATCAACCCGATATTGCCTATTCCTTCTCTATACTGCTTGCATTAGAGTAGTGTAGCATGTTACTGCTTTCGGTTAATCCTATTCTGCTGCATAGCCTGTCATTGTTGCTACAGTTGTTACCTTTACCTGCTATCCTAATGCTTAGTATAGGATGCTAGTGTTCCATCAGTGGCCCTACACTCTTGTCCGTCTGCCATGCTATACTACTGGGCCGTGATCACGGGCATATGCTATATACTTTATACTGTTATATTACTTATGATACTGTTCGGAGATGGGGGCTGAAGGGGCAGGTGGCTCCATCCCGGTAGAGGTGGGCCTGGGTTCCCGACGGTCCCCGGCTGTTACTTCTGGCGGAGCGACAGGGTAGGTTGAGACCACCTAGGAGAGAGGTGGGCCTGGCCCTGGTCGGCGTCCGCGGTTACTTTAAAATAACACGCTTAACGAGATCTTGGTATTTGATCTGAGTCTGGCCAGTGGCCTATACGCACTAACCAACTACGCGGGAACAGTTATGGGCACTCGACATCGTGGTATCAGCCGAAGCCTTCTTGACGTCAGCGACTGAGCGGCGCACGCCGGATTGGAACGTAAGCCTGCTCTTGTATTAAGGGGGCTAGTTCTGCTTCCGGCCGCCCTCGCAACGTGCAGGTGTGTAATGGGCGATGGACCCAGACCCCTGCGCCATAGGATTTAGACCGGCGTGCTGACCTCTCTGTTGTGCCTAGGTAGGGCTACGACGTGTTGATCTTTCGAGGCCGGGCATGACCCAGGAAATTGTGTCCGGCCAAATGGGATCGAGCGTGTTGGGTTATGTGGTGCACCCCTGCAGGGAAGTTGATCTATTCGAATAGCCGCGATCTTCGGTAACAGGATGACTTGGAGTTGTACCTTGACCTTATGACAACTAGAACCAAATACTTAATAAAAAATACACCCTTCCAAGTGCCAGATATAACCCGGTGGTTGCTCTCACACAGGGCGACGAGGAGAGGATCGCCGGGTAGGATTATGCTATGCGACGCTACTTGGTGAACTTACCATCTACGCTCTTCTACATGATGCAAGATGGAGGCTGCCAGAAGCGTAGTCTTCGACAGGACTAGCTATCCTCCTCTTATTCTGGCATTCTGCAGTTCAGTCCATCGATATTGCCCCTTTACACAGATACCCATGCATATGTAGTGTAGATCCTTGCTTGCGAGTACTTTGGATGAGTACTCACGGTTGTTTTCTCTCTCTTTTCCCCCTTTCCATTCTTCTGGTTGTCGCAACCAGATATTGGAGCCCAGGAGCTAGATGCCACCGTCGACGACGACTCCTACTACACTGGAGGTGCCTGCTACTACGTTCAGGCCGCTGACGACGACCAGGAGTAGTTTAGGAGGATCCCAAGCAGGAAGCCTGCGCCTCTTTCGATCTGTATCCCAGTTTGTGCTAGCCTTCTTAAGGCAAACTTGTTTAACTTATGTCTGTAGTCAGATATTGTTGCTTTCGCTGACTCGTCTATGATCGAGCACTTGTATTCGAGCCCTCGAGGCCCCTGGCTTGTATTATGATGCTTGTATGACATATTTTATTTTTAGAGTTGTGTTGTGATATCTTCCCGTGAGTCCCTGATCTTGATAGTACACGTTTGCGTGTATGATTAGTGTACGATTGAATCGCGGGTGTCACACGGTGTGATAATAATAATAGTGCACGTGCATTGGACTAAGATGGAATCTGCAAACATTTAATACAAGGGAGAAGACAAGGTAATATGGGATCTTGGTTAAATCAACAATAATGCATATGAGAGCCACTCAACATTTTCATCAAGGTCTTCTCCTCTCGACCCCCAAAGAAATAAAATAAAACTATTTACACGGGAAAGCTCCCAACAAGCAAAAGAAGAACGAGAAATCTTTTGGGGTTTTCTTTTAATTACTGCTACTACAGGCTTGAAAAGTAAACTAGCTAAAAGCTACAACACACAAGAAGAAGACTAAAAAAGGAAAATAAACTAGCATGGATAGTACAATGAAAAAGTATGAGCACCGACAATTGGCATGAGTGTGTGAACATGAATGTAATGTCGGTGGGAAATACGTACTCCCCCAAGCTTAGGCTTTTGGCCTAAGTTGGTCTATGGCCACGGCTGGCCTGGCGGATATCCGAAGTTGTAACTGGGGTCGTACTGAGATGCAGCGGCTATTGCCTGACGAGCTGCGGCTTGGAGGCGAGCTGCCTCCGTCCTCCTCTCATACTCGTTTGGCTCCTCCCTGGTTATAACGTATCTCCTTTTTGCCTAAAAGTCAAAGAACGTAGGAGCAGGGAGAGCAACATGGACAGTGCACGTCTGTCAAAGATTAGTCGATATTGGAGGGACTGTTCATTCCTCTCAACAAACTGATGACGAACCATAGCATTATAATCTAGATAAGCAGGAGGTATTTCCATATCATTTTCATGTATGGGTACATCAAGATAATTAGCTACACGAGTTGCATAAATTCCACCAAACAAGTCTCCCCTTAAACTGTTAAGATGCAATCTTCGTGCAACGATGGCCCCAATTGTATTGTTTATCACCTAATACTACACTCTTGAGGACACAAAGATCTGGAACGCACATGTGATAAGCATCATCTTTACCAATAATGCATCTACCTACGAAGAGAGCAAAATAATGTATGGAAGGCAAATGAATGCTCCCTATGGTGGCTTGAGTGATTTCTCTAGATTCCCCTACAGTGATACTAGCAAGAAAATCTTTATATTCATATTTGCGCGGTTCACTAACATTGCCCCACTGCGGGAGTTTACAAGCAATATTGAAGTCTTCTAGGTCCATGGTATATGATTTATCATAAAGATCAAATAGAACAGTGTGAGAATTGCGCAAGGATGTAAATTTAAACCTTCTCACAAAGGAATCAGTTAGGTAGCGGTATTGCGGGCACTTATCTGATAAAAAGCCCTCAAGATCAGCATTATGCACATACGCGTCAAATACTTCCTTGATGCCTGCTTGGACCATAAACTCCTCTGGGGCCATTCACAAGGCCGCACTTGAGCTTCCCTTGGTAGTTCATTGTCCGACTCACGTATCGCGAGCCTAGGTCCTTGATTTCTTGAGGAACTACCTTGGTACATTTTCCTGAACATTTTTCTTCCTCTAAAAAATTTCTGAAATTTTTAGTAACTCAAAATAAAAGTGAACCAAACTCAACAAGATTGATAGCAACTACTCCCACAAGTGCCTAGAGGCTATATCATGCATTAAAACTATTTTGGACCATAAAAATTTGACATGCAAGCTCAAGAACAGGGTCACCTAAGCAGGAAAAATTTGCAATAAATAAAGCACTAGAACAAAAACTAATTGGACCATTGGAGGAGTCACATACCGAAGAACAATCCCCCAAAACAGTTTGGTGAATGGAGCTTTGAGCAAGGAGATCGAAAATGGCAGCAAAATGAGCTAGAACACGGGTTTGAGCCATGGGAAGATTTTTTCTGGAGGAAGACAAAGTGAGTGGGTGCAGGAATAAGTGGAGGGGGTCCACGTGGGTCCCACGAGGCAGGGGGCGCGCCCTGCACCCTCGTGGCCAAATGGTGGGCCCCCCTGGTGTGTTCTCAGTGCCAGATATTCTTAAATATTCTACAAAAAATCATATTTCATTTTCAGGACATTTGGAGAACTTCTATTTTCGGGGTATTTTTTATTGCAAGGATAATTCAGAAAGCAGACAGAAAATACTATTTTTGCTTTATTTAATCTAAATAACAGAAAGTAAAAGGACGGTACAGAGAGTTGTGCTTTCTAACTTCATCCATCTCATGCTCATCAAAAGGAATCCACTAACAAGGTTGATCAAGTCTTGTTAACAAACTCTTTCCGAATAACATGAAACCGGAGAATTTTCGAATAACACTAGGTTACCTCAACAGGGATATGTATTTCCCCAACAATAAGAATATCATATTTCTTCTTGACAGTAGGAAGAGGGAATTCAAAACCTCCAATAGTAATTGTTGAAATTTTTCCAATAGAATTGATACTGTGGAGTTGAGGTTGTTTCCTCGGAAAGTGTACCGTATGTTCATTACCATTAACATGAAAAGTGACATTGCCTTTGTTGCAATCAATAACAGCCCCTGTAGTATTCAAAAAGGGTCTACCAAGGGTAATCGACATACTATTGTCCTCAGGGATATCAAGAATAACAAAGTACGTTAAAATAGTAATGTTTGCAACCACAACAGGCACATCCTCACAAATACCGACAGGTATAGCAGTTGATTTATCGGACATTTGCAAAGATATTTCAGTAGGTGTCAACTTATTCAAATCAAGTCTACGATATAAAGAGAGAGGCATAACACTAACACCGGCTCCAAGATCACATAAAGCAGTTTTAACATAGTTTCTTTTAATGGAGCATGGTATAGTTGGTACTCCTAGATCTCCTAGTTTCTTAGGTATTCCACCTTTAAAAGTATAATTGGCAAGCATGGTGGAAATTTCAGCTTCCGGTATCTTTCTTTTATTTGTAACAATATCTTTCATATACTTAGCATAAGGATTCATTTTAAGCATATGAGTCAAACGCATACGCAAAAAGATAGGTCTAATCATTTCAGCAAAGCGCTCAAAATCCTCATCATCCTTTTCTTGGATGGTTTAGGAGGACAAGGCATGGGTTTCTGAACCCATGGTTCTCTTTCTTTACCGTGCTTCCTAGCAACGAAATCTCTCTTATCATAATGTTGATTCTTTGATTGTGGGTTATCAAGATCAATAGCAGGTTCAATCTCTACATCATTGTTATTACTAGGTTGAGCATCAACACATCATCATTAACATTATCACAAGGTTCATGTTCATTACCAGATTATGCTTCAACATCAGAAATAGAAATATCATTGGGATTCTCAGGTGTGTCCACAACAGGTTCACTAGAAGCATGCAAAGTTCTATCATTTTTCTTTTTCTTCTTCTTAGAAGGACTAGGTGTATCAACATTAGTTCTCTGAGAATCTTGCTCAACTATCTTAGGATGGCCCTCAGGATACAAAGGTTCCTGGGTCATTTTACCCCCTCTAGTCATAACTCTAACAGCATTATCATTTTTCTTATTATTTAATTCCATGAGCAAATCATTTTGAGCTTTAAGCACTTGTTCTACCTGAGTGGTAACCATAGAAGCATGTTTACTAATTAGTTTAAGTTCACCTTTAACTCTAGACATATAATCACTCAAGTGTTCAATCATATAAGCATTACATTTCAATTGTCTACCAACATAAGCACTGAAGTTTTCTTGTTTAACAATAAAATTATCAGACTCCCAGTCAAAAAAATAAAATTATCAAACTCATCCAGGCATTGACTAACAGACTTATTACGAGGGATATCCCCTTTATCAAATCTACAGAGAGAATTTACCTTTACTACCTGTGTTGGGTTATCAAGACCATGTATTTCTTCAATAGGTGGTAAATTCTTAACATCTTCAGCTTTAATACCTTTTCTTTCATAGATTTCTTTGCCTCTTGCATGTCTTCAGGACTGAGAAATAGAATACCCCTTTTCTTTGGAGTTGGCTTAGGAGTTGGTTCAGGAAGTGTTCAATCATTATCATTACTCAATATATTAGTCAATAGCAATTCAGCTTACTCAGCAGTTCATTCCCTGAAAACACAACCAGCACAACTATCCAGGTGGTCTTTGGAAGCATCGGTTAGTCCATTATAAAAGATATCAAGTATTTCATTTTTCTTGAGAGGATGATCAGGAAAAGCATTAAGTAATCGGAGAAGCCTCCCCCAAGCTTGTGGGAGACTCTCTTCTTCAATTTGCACAATTATATATTTCCCTTAAGGCGTCTTATTTCTTATGAGCGGGGAAATATTTAGCAGAGAAGTAATAAATCATATCCTGGGGACTACTCACACAACCAGGAGTAAGAGAATTAAACCATGTTTTAGCATCACCCTTCAATGAGAACGGAAATAACTTAAGGATATAGTAGTAACGAATTTTTCCTCATGAGTGAATAGGGTGGCTATATCATTCAATTTAGTAAGATGTGCCACAACAGTTTCAGATTCATAGCCATAGAAAGGATCAGATTCAACCAAAGTAATTAACTCAGGATCGACAGAGAAATCATAGTCCTTATCAGAAATACAGATAGGTGAAGTAGCAAAAGCAGGGTCATATTTCATTCTAGCATTCAGAGATTTTTCTTTCAGCTTAGCTAATAGTTTCTTAAGATCATATCTATATTTGCAAGCAAAAAGATCTCTAGCTATTTCTTCATCCATAACGTAACCCTCAGGAACATCAGGCAATTCATATCTAGGGGGAGAATCTTCATCATCACTTTCATCAATATTATCAGTTTCAATAATTTCATTCAGTCTAACCCTAGCAAGTTGTTCATCAAGAAATTCACCTAATGGCAGAGTAATATCAAGCATAGAAGTAGTTTCATCATAAGCATCATGCAAAGCAGAAGTGGCATCATCAATAACATGCGACCTATCGGAATCAAGAGCAGGAGTAGGTGTCGCAAGTTTACTCATAACAGAAGGTGAATCAAGTGCAGAGGCAGATTTTTACCCCTCGTAGTTGAGGGATAAATCTTGGTTTTTTCATCTTTCAAGTTCCTCATAGTGATCAGCAGATATAAATCCCAAGTGACTCAAATAATAGAGCTATGCTCCCCGGCAACGGCGCCAGAAAATAGTCTTGATAACCCACAAGTATAGGGGATCGCAACAGTTTTCGAGGGTAGAGTATTCAACCCAAATTTATTGATTCGACACAAGGGGAGCCAAAGAATATTCACAAGTATTAGCAGCTGAGTTATCAATTCAACCACACCTGAAAGACTTAATATCTGTAGCAAAGTATTTAGTAGCAAAGTAATATGGAAGTATCGGTAGAAGTGGCAAAAAGTAACAGTAGCAGTTTTTGTAGCAATCGTAACAATGGCAACGGAAAAGTAACTAAGCAAAGATCAATATGTGAAAAGCTCGTAGGCATTGGATCAGTGATGGATAATTATGTCAGATGCGATTCCTCATGCAACAGTTATAACATAGGGTGACACAGAACTAGCTCCAGTTCATCAATGTAATGTAGGCATGTATTCAGTATATAATCATACGTGCTTATGGAAAAGAACTTGCATGACATCTTTTGTCCTACCCTCCCGTGGCAGCGGGGTCCTATTGGAAACTAAGGGATATTAAGGCCTCCTTCTAATAGAGTACCGGACCAAAGCATTAACACTTAGTGAATACATGAACTCCTCAAACTACGGTCATCACCGAAAGTGGTCCCGATTGTTGTCACTTCGGGGTTGCCGGATCATAACCCATAGTAGGTGACTAATGACTTGCAAAATGGGATCAAGAACTCACATATATTCATGAAAACATAATAGGTTCAGATCTAAAATCATGGCACTCGGGGCCTAGTGACAAGCATTAAGCATAGCAAAGTCATAGCAACATCAATCTCAGAACATAATGGATACTAGGGACCAAACTCTAACAAAACTAACTCGATTACATGATAAATCTCATCCAACCCATCACTGTCTAGCAAGCCTATGATGGAATTACTCACGCACAGCAGTGAACATCATGAAATTGGTGATGGAGGAAGGTTGATAATGACGACGGTGACGGATTCCCCTCTCCGGAGCCCCGAAGGGACTCCAGATCAGCCCTCACGAGAGAGATTAGGGCTTGGCGGCGGCTCCGTATCGTAAAATGCGATGAATCCTTCTTCCTGATTTTTTTCTCCCCGAACGTGAATATATGTAGTTGGAGTTGAGGTCGGTGGAGTCTTAGGGGGCCCACGAGGTAGGGGGAATTGCCCCGGGGGGGTGGGCACGCCCTCCACCCTCGTGGACAGGGTGTGGCCCCCCCTGATGCTGATTCTTTCGCCAGTATTTTTTATAAATTCTGAAAATATTCTCCGTGAAGTTTCAGGTCATTCCAAGAACTTTTTTCTGCACAAAAATAACACCATGGCAATTCTACTGAAAACAACGTCAGTCCGGGTTACTTCCATTCAAATCATGCAAGTTAGAGTCCAAAACAAGGGCAGAAGTGTTTGGAAAAGTAGATACGTTGGAGACGTATCAGACACCATGGTGGGCTTGGCGATGACATCCGTCCTACCGTCCTGGCAGTCGTGGTCTAATTGCAGGGGAATGGAAATCTTTGGCTGATTCCTCGGGACTCCGCGCCTACGCTTGCCTCCTTAGCACCAAAGAGGAAACCTGCTCCTCTGCGCCCGCTGGCACTCGCCTGGCCTTGGTCGTCATGGCTTGCATCACCGCAACCTCATAAGGTTGAGCACCTGCATAGAAATATCTGCTCCTCGACAGCCAGCCCAGGGAGGCCGCTCCCTCCGGAGGTCTTGATGTTGCCCGCCTCGCGAGGCTTGGCCCCTCGCAAGGGTCTTGTCTTGTTGGTGTCGTAGATGGGCCGTACCAGACCGTCGATAAAGCCACGCCGTGGGCCGCAGGCAGGCAAGTCTGGGTACACTAGTTCCCTAGGACGCCGACATAAATCAATCTAGTTGGCCAAACCAAACAGATAGATCAGAGAGAAATGGAAAGTGCTACTTGTGAGTTGTGTTGGGATTTCCTCGAAGAGGAGAGGACGATGCAGTATAGTAGTGTCGGTGTACACAAACAGGGGCATTTGTTTCCTCTTGACTGATGCACAGACATGTATGGCCTCCCGGGCAAACCCTGCTGGGTGTATTAAGCTCAAGAAGATCAAGTCAGTAAGAGAGTACTTCGAGGAGGCCTCCCATGCCGGGAAGGAGAGCCCGGCCTGGTCGAGACCGCCTCTGAAGGCCAAGTTCAGAACGCCCTGGCAAGGATTCCGGGGCCACCAAGCTCAGAGCCCGCCAGGCTCTTTGCCCGCAGATCCCCGCCAAGACGCCACCGCTCCACCTCATCACATGCAAGTCATTAATCAGCATGGTATCAAGCTCTCAAGTAACTAGGTGGATCCTGTCAACCACATGGCAGCATGGTGAAGAGGCGAGTAGCTTTATTGACACCCGTCCTGAAGGTTTGTCATGCTAATGAGGAGAAGGTGGATAAGCGGCGCAGCAGGCCTGCCGGGCTTCAACCTCAGCATGATACCTAGCAGTGCATTTAATGCACTTTGTCCTAACTGCCAGAGTTAGGTATGATAGCACTGTTAGCTACCTAATCCTACCAAAATGACTGTTTTTCCACTGTGGTCGCCCCTTAAGCTATAAAAGGAGGCCCGAGGCAACCTAGCAAAGGTTTGAATTTTTGTCCTCATAACACTTGTACGCGCGCTGCTCTCCCCAAGGCATCCTTGCCAGGCTTGAGCTCGCCGTGTCTTCGTGTTCCTCCGAATAATTCCACCACAGCAGGAGTAGGGTTTTACGCTGCAAAGTGGCCCGAACCTGGGTAGAGAGTTGTCATCGCCGTGTTGCCCCTGTGGTTTCTGTTCTTTGTACAATGTGGATGTCCCCTTGCCAAACCACAAAGGGGCACCCATGCCCCATAGGTGATCCTGCTTCCACGCCAACATCTTTGGCGCACCAGGTAGGGGGACGGTCGCTAGTGCAAACCTAAAGCAACAACCAGCACGTCAATCTTTGTCATCCTTCTGCATCACCATTCGATCCCATGAAGAAGAGCGGAGCGGCGGCACCATTCCCAGCTTCGAAGGTCCCTTCGTCCGTGGTTGCAGGCACCGCGGGCGTCACGACCATGATGAACGGAGTGAGCGCCACGGGTGGAGCAATCGCCATAGTGTGGCTGTCACTCCCGTCGCGGCCTTCTCCCAGCATGGAACGCAACAACAGCAATGCAGGGGCGAATGACCAGATTGTCGATAAGCCACACCCATCAGCACGGGCGTTCACCTTGCGGGGACAAATGTTCAGTTAATCCGCGGGCCACGGCAAATCCATCGGGTCTCCACCCAAATCTGCGAGCAGCATTGTTGCATAACAGAATCGCGCAAGGCATATCCATCCTAACTCGGCAAGCCTCGCCACGCGTCACGGTACACTACAATCATATTGCACGTGGATTAAGTACCGACTTCTGTGTGCGAGGCTTCTAAGGAAAGGAAGGGTTCACGCCTCCGCAACAGTGGACTCTTTTATTTATCCTTTGCGACTCCTTTAGTTTAAACCCTAGCGCTTGTATGAGATATCCGTAACGCGAAGGGAATTTTCCGCGATCATTTGCACCCTCATCTATTTCAAGTCTGCTCAACATTCCAGGGAGCCGCATCGAGAACGTCGAAGGGAAACTTGCTGATGGGGCCTATGCTTGCATAATTCTAGGGGTCCGCCCCCACAGCAGCACAACTAGTGCCCGCCCCTGCAAGCTCCCAGCATGCGTATGATCCATAATCATACAAGAACAATGGGCAAGATAAACTTAAAGGATAGCATCAGTTCATAGAACTACTTAAGAGTACTATTGCATCCCAGGAAGTAACATGGCCTAACATAAAGCCAAAATGTGTCTTCTTGTTTGACAACATTACAGCAAACGGAGCAAGACAAATCAGTCCCGGCGGCCTCCTTGGACCCGAGGCACTCGAAGAACCTCGGCCAGAGGCCCGACAACTTGTGCAACGACAGAGGTGTCCGTCCCAGCCGGGAGCTTCTTGAAGGCGTCGGAGAGATCAACGACAGGATGACGCTGTGCAAAGTTGATGAGGATAATGAAGATGGCGTCCCGAGAAAACTTCCAGGACTCACTGGCGAAGGAAGCAGATCTGTCGTCCTCATACATCTTCAGTCCGTCAATGAGACCCTCAAAGAAGTGTGTCAGCTTGACGCTTGGGGCTTCATGCTCGTTGACAGAGAAAGTCCATCTCTTCATGTTCATCTTGGCGATCTTGGAGGAGATACGCTCGGCTATGGTGACCATGCTCTTTGACCAGAGGTTGTACAGATCAACCTGGTGAAGCCGAACCAAGCCCTACCTATAGGTGCAAATGCTGTTAGATCACTGCCAAATTACAATTCGGCATACATGCCACAATTCACACATGCAGCTACTAATCCTACTCCTCCTATGCCACCACCACAAGCTTCATCATCCACTGTGGATGATGGTCTAGCTAATCTTAGAGAGGAGATGGCTAAGATGCTCCGAGAGAATTTTGGAGTTGAGTTACCAATGAACCGTATTTATCAAAAGCCATATCCAGAATACTTTGATGCAATTCAATGCCCGCCGGGATATAAAATTCCAGATTATGTTAAGTTTAATGGAGAGGGCACAAAAACTACAAGGGAGCATGTTACTCAATACTTGGCACAATTGGGCGAAGCAGGCTCACTAAATGAGTTGAAAGTGTGTGTTTATTTCCTTTATCTTTAACCGGTACTGCATTTTCATGGTTTGCCGCTTTACCACGTGGTTCTATTCGTTTATGGTCGCAACTAGAACAAAAATTTCATGATCATTTTTATAGTGGCGATAATGAGCTTAAGTTGTCACATCTTACATCGGTTAAACAAAAGCATCATGACTCGGTCTCCGATTACGTCAAGAGATTTAGAGATAGAAAAAATCGGTGATATAGTTTGGTGATAACCGAGAGAGATTTGGTTGATCTTGTTCTTAGTGGTTTGAGAACTCACATTAGAGAAAGGCTAGAAGGCTATGAGTTTTTAAATATCAACCAAGTCTTACAAAGGGCTTTGGCTCACGAAAGCCGAAGCAAAGATCTTAAAGAGGTGCATAGGTATAAAACTGATTGTCCTAAGATGAATATGGTTGAGTATGATAGTGAGCACTCACACGATGAGGGTGATATTTATGCTACTTGATTTGTTTGGCCATCTAAGGCCAAACCATTTACTTGCAATGATTTAAAGCCGATTCATAAGAATCGTGATGAAGAGATGAAATTTACTTTCAACATTGCTATGTGTGATAGAATATTTGATGCTTTGTTGCAAGCCAAGATTATTAGAATATCTCATACTTTACCGCTATTTGAAGAGCTTAAATGGCATGCTTATTGCAAGTATCATAATTCTTTTTCTCATGCCACTAATGATTGCATTTTTTTCGACGACAGATACAATCGGCCATTAATGACAGACGATTGAACTTTTCTAAGATGCAAGTTGATAAGCAGCCCTTCCCAATGAACACCATGGATTTGGAGGGGAAGAAGATGTTAATTCGGCCCAACATAGCCGAATCAGCTAATAAAAATAATGTTGTCATTGATGAGCCCAGGAAAAGAAAGGAAGGCGACAAGATCTTGGGGAGACAAGTTGTGCTTGACAAGCAACCCGGTGGCAAGGAGATAATTAAGATCACCATCAAGAATCCTACACTCGGGGGGCAAGCACAAGTGCAAGAGAATGCTCATGCCAAATTTTTTAAGCCCAAGAGTCCAGAGGTTAGCAAGTGGAAGACGAATGGAGCTAAAGTGCAGCGCAAGAAAATCAAGCCAACTTTTGATATGTTGCTGTCCAAATATGTCAATCAAGAGGCCGGTTCTAGCTCTAATCGGTCATCAAATTTGAAGCGCTCAAGGTCACCTCCTCGAGAAGAATTTCCGCATCATGCAAGGCCATATGGGTCATGGGCGCCGGGACCATGGATGGCGCCACCCCCCCCCCATGCGGCATACTACATGGGAAACTTCAATGGAGGATGGGGGCAGCCCACAATGGCCCCTTATGCTTTTCATCCTGGTTGGACAGAACCAAGGAGGCCTGTCCGTGAGAGGCTTTCTTACCCTATACAAGGTTTGAACAATGGTGTCAATCGGCCAATGAAGGATAATCAAAAAAGGGTCAGCAATCAAGTGTGGCGTGCTAAATCACCAAGTGCTGAAATTTCAGAGGCTAGCAAGCAAAAGGAGAAGAGTACTAGTGCTAAAACTATTATGGTAGGCACTAAATAATTAACAATCAAAGATCCGGTTATTGTTGACAATCTGGCTAATTCTAATAAGGATGTGGCTGCTGTCTAGCAAGGTCCCATGGCTAATGATCATGAAGCTAGCACAAGCAAGGCCAAGCTGAGGGATCCAAAATATACTCAGCCTAAGTGGTGTCCCTCCGGTCTGACCAAGGCGCAAAAAAGGAGGTTGCGACGCATGAGGAGCCACGAGAAGGAGGAACAAGAAGCAGAGAGGCAAAGGGATAAACTGTTCAATGAAACCCGTCCCATGATGCCCGCAAAACAAGTGTGGAGGCCTAAGCAAAAGGAAAACATATTAGCTTCTACATTGGTCATAGTAGCACCTACACCACCAAAGGAGGACAATGCGGCCGCTATTACATCGTCCACTTCACCTATTGCTTCCTCTTCACTTGGAGATATTTCGGAGTCGGTGGACATGCTTGAGGATGGAGATGATATTTTGGATTATGAGTCTACACCGGTTCATGAAGGTATGGATATTAATATTGTGTATTACTTACGCACTGAATTTCGTGCTATAGATGAAAAAGGGGAAGTAGCTCAGTTGGATTTTGGTCCAAAAAATGCTATATTCGAGAAGCCAAAAGAACCGGTGATGCACTTGAAGCCATTGTTCCTTAAAGGTCCTAGAATGCTTGTTGATGGTGGTGCTGTGGTGAATCTTATGCTATATTAGATCTTCAAAAAATTGGGGTTGCATGATGAAGAGTTGATAAAGACAAACATGGTGCTCAATGGATTTGAAGGCAAAGAGAAAACTGAAGCCAAAGGTGTGATGTATGTGGAGCTTACGGTGGGAAGTAAAACTTCAGCTATTGCATTCTTTGTTGCCGAGGTGCAAGGTAACTACAATGTGATATTAGGCCGTGATTGGGTTCATGCAAACCAATGCGTGTCATCTACTATGCACCAGTTTTTAATTCAGTGGGTTGATGATGAAGTGGAAGTCATTCATGCGAATAATTCGGCTTGTGTTGCTTTGGCCGATGCATCGGTGGATTGGCAACATCCCAATGTTACTTGCTTAACTGGGTGCGACTTTTCAGAATTTGATTTTCTTAGCGCTACAAAAAGTAGTTTCGTGCCCGTTTCTTTAAAGCCGGTTGGCGATAATCGGTTGCAAGGTATGATGTATTTAAATGGATCCTAACTCAGAGTGGTTACAAAAGCGTATTGTAGAATATTGGTCCAATGAGAAAGATATGTATGAGTCTATAGGAGAGTTAGATGATATGGATAAATTAGGACAAGGTTTTATATCGGCCGATCCATTAGAAGAGACAGATATAGGAGAAGGTTCAATTCCTAGACCAACATTTGTAAACGAAAATTTAAGAGCCGATCATAAAGTTAAGTTGATCGAGCTGTTGAAAGAATATGTTTGTTGCTTTGCATGGGAATATCATGAGATGCTAGGTTTAAGCCGAGAGCTAGTGGAGCATCGGTTACGTATAAAGGCCAGTTTTAGACCGTACAAGCAATCGGCCAGAAAATTTAATCCAAAAACATATGACCGGATCAAGGAAGAGATCGGTCGTTTGCTCAAAGCTAATTTTATTATACCTTGCAGGTATGCCGAGTTGATTTCTAACATTGTACCAATGGACAAGAAAGGCTCGGGCAAGTTGAGGCTGTGTATTGATTTTAGAGATTTGAATAGGGCTACACCCAAAGACGAGTATCCCATGCCCATAGCCGATATGCTTATTAATGATGCCCCTGGACATAAAGTCATTAGCTTTCTTGATGGTAATGCGGGGTATAATCCAAATTTTATGGTCGAAGAGGATATGTCCAAAACAGCTTTTCGATGCCCCGGTTTCCTTGGTTTATTTGAGTGGACGGTGATGAACTTTCGATTAAAGAATGCCTCAGATGCTTATCAATCTCATCTAGTCGATTTGCGCTTGGCTTTTGAGAGAATGAAAAAATATGGACTAAAGATGAATCCTATGAAGTGTGCTTTTGGTGTATCAGCTGGTACGTTTTCGGGTTTCATTATTCATCAAGATGGCATAGAAACTGATCCCAAAAATAAAAAGGCTATACAAAAGGTAGGGGCTCCAACATGCAAGAGGGATATGCAAAAATTCCTGGGCAAAGTCAATTATTTAAGGACATTCATAGCCAACTTGTCGGGGAAGGTTGATGCATTCACTCCCATCCTTCAGTTAAAGAACGATGCCAATTTTCCTTGGGGGCAAAACAACAAGAGGCATTTGATATGACTAAGACATATTTGTGCACTCCTCCGATTATGAAAGCGCCCAGGCACAGCGAGCCATTTAGACTTTACATTGTAGCGGAGGAAGGTGTTATTGGTGATGTTTTGACTCAAGATACCGAAGCAAAAGAACATGCTATTACTTATTTGAGCCGATGCTTACTAGACGTTGAGACAAGGTATACATTTATTGAAAAATTATGCCTTCGTTTATATTATGCTTGCACAAAATTAAGACATTACCTAGTGTCGAGTGCTTGCATATATCTTGTCAAACCGATGTCATTAAGTACATGTTGCATAGGCCAATTCTTAGTGGTAGAATTGGCAAGTGGGCTTATGCTTTAATTGAATATGATTTGGCTTATAAATCTCTAAAATCCATGAAAGGCCAAATCGTTGCTAATTTTATTGTTGAGCATCGGATTGATGACAAGCATGATATTTATACAAACCTTGTCTCACTAATACCATGGAGATTATATTTTGATGGTTCGGTTTGTAGCAATGGCCAAGGTGTTGGTATTGTTTATATATCTCCTCATGGTGTGGTTTTTGAAGCCTCGTGTCGCTTAGAATTTTTTTGCACAAATAATCAAGCCGATATGAAGCATTCTTATTCGGCTTAGAGATGTTGCTTGCCATAGGTGCTACACATATTGAGGCTTTTGGTGATTTGTTATTAGTAGTGCAACAAATATCCAAAGTTTTTCAATGTTTTGACGAATCAGTTAATGTTTATCTTGACAAATGTCTAGATATAATTTCTACTTTTGATTATTTTAGCATTGCTCATATATCTAGACATGACAATTGGAGAGCAAATGAGTTTGGCACAACAAGCATCCGGCTATCATGTTTATCATGGTATGTTTCATATTTCTCAAAGGCCGATGTTAGTCTTGCCAACGTAGGGGAGGCCGAACTGGAGCCCACTGCTTCGGCCACTAACGCAAAATTTAATGTAGGAGAAGCTCAAGACAGGAGGAAACCCATTATTGATTATTTGTGTGATCCTAGTAAAAGGGTGGACAGGACTGCTCGATGTATGGCTTTCAAATACACATTGAGAGATGATGATCTCTATCGCCGAACAGTTGATGATGTTCTTGTTGGGAAACGTAGTAGAAAACAAAAAAATCGCACCTATGATCACCAAGATCAATATGAAGATGCATAAGGGTTGTGATCAACGATCATTACCAACTGTGGAGTGCAACGGAAGAAGAAGAGTCGATGTAGATCGTGCTCGAAGACCCTCGAACAATGATGACGATCCCGCGAACCGCCCTCGAACGATCCCTCAAACAGAAGACCGAAAGCACAGCCTCTCTACTTGGTTGCAAGCGTACGGTCTTCACAATCCGGCAGCGCTTCGCCGTCCAGAGCTAATCATCGCCGGAGAATTAGAGAGAGGAGATTAGAACCACACTGGCTTCTAATTATGAGGATTATAGGTGTCTAGGGTTAGCTCTAATTAGTCTAGGACCAACTAGAACTAGAACTATATCAACTAGAAGAGGCACCAGAAAACTTATATATCAATAGGGTGGAAAACCTCTAGTATTTATAGCTTAGGAGGGGAGGAGAGGGCAGCCACCAAGGGAGGAAACCCTCCCTTGGTGCTGAGTGAGTCCTGGACTAAGGGGTCCTCGGGCGTCCGGCCTGTTAGCCATGGGCTGGACTGATGGGCTGTGAAGATACAAAGACCAAAGACTTTACCCGTGTCCGGATGGGACTCTCCTTGGCATGGAAGGCAAGCTTGGCGATCAAATGTGCAGATTCCTTTCTTTGTAACCGACCTTGTGTAACCCTAGATCCTCCCGGTCTCTATATAAACCGGAGGACTTAGTTCGGAGGGGAGACTCATTACCATAGTCATACAAGCTAGACTTTTAGGGTTTAGCCATTACGATCTCGTGGTAGATCAACTCTTGTAATACTCATATTCATCAAGATCAATCAAGCAGGAAGTAGGGTATTACCTCCATAGAGAGGGCCCAAACCTGGGTAAACATCGTGTCCCCTGTCTCCTGTTACCATCGACCTTAGACGCACAGTTCGGGACCCCCTACCCGAGATCCGCCGGTTTTGACACCGACATTGGTGCTTTCATTGAGAGTTCCACTGTGCCGTCCCCAAAAGGTTTGATGGCCCCTTCAATCGTCAACAATGATGCTATCCAAGGAGAAACTTTCTTCTCCGGACAAATCTTCGTGTTCGGCGGCTTCGCACTGCGGGCCAACTCGTTTGGCCATCTGGAGCAGATCGATAGCTACGCCCCTGGCCATCAGGTTAGATTTGGGAGCTTGAACTACGTCGCGTACATCCGGGGAGATTTGATCTTTGCCAGATTCGAGACCGCGGGGACCTCTCCTGGTCACCTGATGAACGTGACCTAAATCTGTCATCGGACCGCATCGAGGAGATAGCTCCTGTAACTGCTCTGACCTTAGATCCGGAGCATACTGTGCCATCCAAGGACGGGAGGCTCAACCCCACCACGGAGGCCATAGATTCCCTGGCGATGGAGCCGCACATAGACTTAACCTCACACGATATATGTGTCACTGGAACTCCGGACTCGTCTCTGGTTATAAGTTCCGAACCATGTGAGTCCGCGGACGCCGAACTTGATTGCTTATCGATCTTCGAATTCAGCGCCGCAGACATCTTCCAGCACTCGCCCTTGGGCGATGTGCTAAACTCATTAAAGAACCTATCCTTGGCGAGGGACTCACATCTGAACTATGTCCGGTTTGAACTGGAGGCTGATGATGGGGGAGAACGTCGGTTCCCACCCACCACCCACTTCATAGACACTGTCGAGGACTTAACCGACACGCTTGACTACGGCTCCGAAGACATCGACGGTATGGACGACGATGCCGATGAGGAGCAAAACCAAAACCCGCCATTTACTGGACGCTGGACGGCCACTTCTTCGTATGATGTGTACAAGGTGGATACACCCAAAGCAACCAACGACGATGACAAAGAAAATCCAGTTGAGAATAAACCTCCTGAGACACAGCACAAACGCCGGCGTCCTCGGCACCGCTCTAAGTCACGTCGTTCCGAAGACAACAATACTGGCACCAGAGAAAATAATACTCCGGACGATGCCGAAAACAATGAAGGCCCTGTTGAGGTAACATCCGAACAGGAGGAACAAGAAAACGGGCAAGTCAGCCTCAATAAACATGCCATGCCCAATGACTCGAAGGACGGTAGTTGTCGTCCGCTCTCCGAGGATGAGGAAAGCCTCGGGAACGAGGATTTCATCGTGCCTGAGGAACCTCTCGAGCAGGAGCGCTTCAAGCGCCAGCTAATAGCCACTGCAAGGAGCCTGAAAAAGAAGCAGCATCAGCTTCAAGCTGACCAAGATCTGCTCGTCGACAGGTGGACTAATGTCCTGGCAGCCGAGGAATACGGGCTCAGACGCCCAGCCAAGAGTTACCCGAAGCAAAGATTGCTACCTCAGTTCGATGAAGAGGCGCCGGAGCCCATACGTCCCTCACGCAATGCGGCGGACCGACCACCACGCGGTCAGGATAGAGTGGCAACTCAGGCCGAACAGCAGCCCGCCCCACCGCCACGTAAAAATAGAGACAAAACAGTTCGGGGTCATACATACGACCTTCGGCAGGACCTGGCTAGTAGAGCAGGATATACCAGATCGATTTACGGATCGCGAGGACGTTCCTTGACATGCGATGATGGCCACCTATTCGGATGTGACAAACCTAGTCACGCCCGGGCCGACAACCGCAGACGGACTCCATCAGAGCTACATCGCGATGCGGCCAGATATAGAGGCGCCACACACCCTCTTTGCTTCACTGATGAAGTAACGGATCATGAATTCCCTGAAGGGTTCAAACCCGGGAATATTGAATCATATGACAGGATGACTGATCCCGCGGTATGGATCGAGGACTTTATCCTCCACATCCACATGGCCCGCGGAGATGACCTCCACGCTATCAAATACCTCCCACCAAAGCTTAAAGGACCAGCTCGGCACTGGTTAAACAGCCTGCCTGAAAATTCTATCGGCATCTGGGAGGACTTGGAAGAAGCCTTCCTCGACAACTTCCAAGGTACATAGTTCAACAGCCCGGAGAGTCAGCCAAGAAATTCTGGACTAGGTTCGTAACCAAAAAGAACTAGATCGTCGACTGTCCGGATGCTGAAGCCCTAGTGGCCTTTAACCATAGCATCCGCGATGAATGGCTTGCCCGCCACCTTGGCCAAGAAAAGCCAAAATCTATGGCAGCCCTTACGGCACTCATGACCCGCTTTTCCATGGGTCGGGATAGTTGGCTGGCTCGTAGTAAGAACACAGCCCGGTCCCTCCGAGGTCAAAAATAGCAACGGCAAGCCCCGAGGCAGCAGACACAAATGCCGAAGTAATGGTGACAACACCGAGGACACGACAGTCAATGCCGGATTCAATGGTTCCAAGCCCGGTCAGCGGAAGAAGCCATATAAAAGAAACAATCAGGGACCATCCAGCTTGGACCGCATACTCGATCGTCCGTGCCAAATCCATGGCACCCCTGATAAACCAGCCAATCATACCAACAGAGATTGTTGGGTTTTTAGACAGGCCGACAAGTTAAATGCCGAGAACAAAGAAAAGGGATCGGAAAGCGAGGGTGATAACGAGGAGCCCCAGCAACCGAACAAAGGGGGACAAAAGAAGTTCCCCCCCAGGTTAAAACGGTGAACATGATATACGCTACACACATCCCCAAGAGGGAGCGCAAGCGCGCGCTCAGGGACGTCTATGCGATCGAGCCAGTCGCCCCAAAATTTAATCCATGGTCATCATGCCCGATCACCTTTGATCGACGGGATCATCCGACCAGTATCCGTCATGGCGGTTCAGCCGCATTGGTCGTTGACCCAATAATTGACGGATTCCACCTAACGCGAGTCCTTATGGACGGCGGCAGCAGCCTGAACCTGCTCTATCAAGACACAGTGCGCAAAATGGGCATTAACCCATCACGGATCAAACCCACAAAGACAACCTTCAAATGAGTCATACCAGGTGTAGAGGCCCGCTGCACAGGCTCAATCACGCTAGAGGTTGTCTTCGGATCTCCGGACAACTTCCGAAGTGAAGAGTTAATCTTTGATATCGTTCCCTTTCGCAGCAGCTATCACGCACTGCTCGGACGAACCGCATTTGCTCGATTCAATGTGGTGCCTCATTATGCTTACCTCAAGCTCAAGATGCTCGGACCACGCGGCGTCGTAACAATCAATGGAAACACAGAATGCTCCCTCCGTGCAGAGGAGCACACCGCTGCCTTAGCAGCAGAAGTACAGAGCGGCCTTCTCAAGCAGAACCTCAATTCAGAGGCCGAACTCTCGGACACTGTAAAAAGAGTCCGGACTACTCTGCAGCATGATAGCTCGGCTCGTCGAGAGCTCGATTAGCAATTCGGCCTCCGTCCCAGTCCCGATTAGGTGGCGGCACTAGTACCACGCGTACATAACTACGCACTCAAAATACCATGGGCATAGATGGAGGCATAGCTAGCTGGTGATCCACAATATGGCTCGACCACTCCCGGACACATATACTTTCATTGTTTCCTTTTTCCCTTTTTAGGTTTCTTTTCAACAGACCTTCCCTGATGGCTAGATCACCTGTCATCTCGAAGGACAAATACACCAAGATGGCAAGAAGCACAAGCGTATAGGGGAATCTCGAGGTGTTTTCTTTAATGATCACTATACCTGTTTGCAGGACCCACACGCAGCTCTCCCTTGGTTTCGGCATGTCAAATAGCCTGTTGCTTATCGCACCATTTGTATGAATGCGCCTTAACGTATTAATCACATTACAATGGAAACAGTTCATGGCCCGAGTTTCAGGGCCCCAGCTTATCACCTTTGTGCCCTTTCTGTTTCCTTTTTCCCCTCCTGTGGGCAACCTTATCAGATAGCACCCGTACACTCTGGTGTGTTTCACATTCGCCAGGGGCTTTATAGCGCCCCGCAATATGGCAACAAAGTCCGAACACTTTTTACAGTATAGTTCGGCACCCCAAATTTAGCACTCTATGCATTGGCTCCGAATCATGTCTTTGGTCAATAGTTGGGTTGCCCGGATCATGTGCTTACTACGTTACGTTCCTCTATATCGGCTAGGGTAGTAAAGGGAGAACTACTGCGATTGTGCCCGGGTTCATCCGGATGAGCACCTCAGTAGAGAAAGCCGAAAACTGACTGTCATGATGCGGCGAGAGCCGGTCAGCTCTTCGGAGGTTTCAAATCGTTAGAGGTTTTTTACGCATTACGCGATGAATCGGTTTTTATCCGATCAGGTGTTTACAGAATCCCCCTGTTCGGACTTCCGAACACCAGGGGCTACGCCTAAAATTTTATTATCGAACTCCTATGGCTAAGTCAGGGTGATAAAGCATTATAGTCCGATTGCCTTGTTCGTTGCGCTAAACACCTCCTTCAAGGACCAAATAATTGGATCAAGAGTGTTTAGATTCCATCCCGAACACCCCCGTATTACCTACGTGGGGGCTGAAACCGACGACTGGCCAACTCTCAGATTTAATAAAAACGGCCGCATAGGAGGTAAAAATCTAACACAAAGCATTACATTACATAAACTGTCTTTGTTTCATAATACAGGGCGAGACAAAATATGAATGTATTCATTCAAAGATCACGTCTTTCGCACACTGCTCCGTAACAATGCGGGACCCCTGCAGGACGTCTCCAAAATATCGCTCGGGTGTGCGGTGCCCCTTGCCCTCAGGCGGCCCCTCGGTCGCTAGCTTGACGGCGTCCATCTTTGCCCATCACACTTTGACATAGGCAAAGGCCAGGCGCGTGCCCTCGATACAGACCGACCGCTTGACAACATCCAGCCGAGGACAGGCATTCACCAACCGCTTCATGAGGCCGAAGTAGCTGCTGGGTATAGCTTCGGCAGGCCACAGCCGAATTATCAAATCCTTCATGGCCAGTTCGGCCACCCTATGCAGCTCGACCAACTGTTTCAGATGATCGGTGAAGGGCGCCGGATGTTCTGGCGCAAGGTATTGTGACCAGAACAGCTTCTCCGTCGAGCTCCCTTCTTCGGCCCTAAAGAACTTTGCAGTGTCTGACACGCTGCACGGCAAGTCCGCAAACGCCCCTGGGGAATTCCGAATTCGGGTTAGTAAGAAAAACTTCTTCTTCACATACTTGCTTTGCATACTAAAAGCCTTACCCGCCGCGATCTTCTTGGCCTCCTGGATCTGCTGGAGGGCGCCCTGGGCTTCAACCCGTGCCTCTTCCGCACTCTGGCAAGCCTTGGCGAGTTCGGTCTCTCGAGTCGAAACATCACCCTCCAGGGCATCACAATTTTTCACCGCGTCCTGGAGCTCTTGCTGGACCTCGTTGAGCCTGGCCTTGAGCTTTTTGCGGGCAGCTTGCTCCTTGGCAGCTTTCTCCTCGGCTTCGGCCAGGGCCTTTTTTAGGGCCTCGACCTCGATCGTCACTCCTACATAAATCACGGCATCACAGTCAATACACAGCATTTATTCTTTCCGAATATATAGCAATTCATTGCATACCTTGTTGCTCTTCCAGCTACTTCCTCGCTTGGCCGAGCTCTCCCACGGCCCGCTCCAGCTTATGCTTTAGTCCGAAGACTTCGGCAGCGTGTGAGGTCGCGGCGAACAACGACGCCTGCTTATAAGACACATTTAGTTGGTTCCGTGTGAAAATTAATTGATCCTCTGTCCGGCTTTTCTTCCCGAGCACCGGACAGTGTCTCAGGGGCTACTGTCTATATTGGGATTTTTCTCTTTTGTGTCACTTACCTCAAAACCTGTGAGCAGGCCGCTGCAGGCTTCGGTCAGTTTGCTTTTGACGGACTGAACCTTCTCAATCACCATACCCATAAGGATACGGTGTTCGTCCACAATGGAAGCGCCTCGTAGCGCTTCCAGCAGATTGTCTGGTCCCTCTGGTTGGACAGAGGTCACCGGCGGGATGGGCGCGCCTCCTTCTTTCGAGGGAGGCTGCTTGCCGGGTTCCGAAACCTTGTGGGTCTCTGAAACCGCATTCGGTTGGGGGCCGAATTCAACCTGGCCCCCATCATCAGTCCCCATGGGGATCTGTTACCCCATGTGTCTGGCGGCCGAGGTCTCGACCTCTGGCGCCGCCCTGACGACCTCCAGAACCTCTCCTCGGCCAGGAAGGGTCCTTCGGGATGACACCTCGACGTCGCCCCTGGCCTGGGGAGAGTGAGCGGCCGGCGGTGACTCGTGGGCCATCGCCTTTGAATCCAGCGAACCTCCCGACGAGGTTCGCAAGGAGCTGTCATGGGCCGGACTGCAATAGCGTAACTAACCATGTTAGTACAATAAGGAGGAAAGGCCGGATACACGGGCGAGCACAAGTCTGTCAGTACTTACGACGCAACCAGGGGCTTGCTCCGCGAGGGTCGCTCCAGACTGCTGTCGCGTCCCATGCGGTTTTATCCGTGAGGGAGCCTTTCCCCTTCTTGGGTGCCTCCGCCTCCAGATTTGTGGAGGCCGCCCTCTTCTTCCTCCCCCCATCAGGGGGAGGGTTGCTTTCCTCCTCCTCCTCATCGTCATCTTTGGCGGTAGAGGAGTGAGTCTTGTCTTCGGACATCATGTCCGAAGTGCCTTTGCGGCGGAGGCCACCCCGGCCCCCCTTGGCCTTCTTCTTGGCCTTCTTCTCCGGCGGCTGATAGGGCGCCAGGACCAGCATCTTCGCCAGGAGCGGGATGACTGGCTCTTCTGGCAGCAGAGCCGAACTGTGAATTCGCTCTGCTTTCTCCGTCCATTCCTGAGACGATAAATCAGCAAAGTTCAGTTACCCTCCTTGGACAAACAGGTAGAGGGCACGCCTCGAGATATGGAGGACTTACCGCGCCAGCGGGGTGGGCAAGATCGTGCCCATGATCTGAGTCAATGGCTGGCGACTTCTCATCGCCTTTGAAGAGCAGCTTCCAGGCTTCGTGAGTGGTGCCGAAGAGCCTCACCAAGGTCTGCTGCTTCTCCGGATCGAATTCCCATAAAGGGGAAGTTCGGCATTGACAAGGGAGGATCTGGTGAACCAGGATAACCTGGATCACGTCAACGAGCTTGATGTTCTTGTTCATCATCCTTTGGATGCGTGTTTGCAGCGCCATCAGCTCGTCCGACGAAGACCAATTTGGGCCCTTCTCCATCCACGAAGTCAGCCGCATTGGGGCCCTAGACTTAAATCCGGGGGCGGCGGCCCAAGTGGCACCGCGGGGCTCTGTGATATAAAACCACAACTTCTGCCACTCCTTGACAGTTTCCACGAACTTACCTTGGGGCCACGTGACGTTGGGCATCTTGCTCACCATGGCTCCCCCGCACTCCGCGTGTTGGCCGTCGACCACCTTCGGCTTCACATTGAAGATTTTGAGCCATAGTCCGAAGTGGGGCTGAATGCGGAGGAAAGACTCACACATGACAATAAATGTCGAAATGTTGAGGAAGGAGTTCGGGGCTAGATCATGGAAATCTAGCCCGTAATAGAACATCAGTCTGCGGACAAAAGGGTGGAGTGGAAACCCTAGCCCGCAGACGAAATGAGGAAGGAACACCACACTCTCGTTGGGCTTCGGTGTGGGGACGACTTGTCCCTTGGCCGGAAGATGGTGGGTGATCTCCTTCGCCAGATACCCAGCCTCCCGAAGCTCGGTGACGTCCTTCGCCGTGACGGAAGAGGCCATCCACTTGCCTTGGCCTCCAGATCCGGACATGATTGAGTGCTTCCTTGAGGAGGAGGAGATGGGAACTTGGGCGTTGGAGCTCGAGAATGGAAGGGCAGAGAGGAAGAAAAGGCGTGGGTGAAGAAAGGGAATCCTTATCTCCTTATAAAGGCAGTGAATATTGAACGCCTCCCCACTCGCCTTAAAACTCGGCTGTTCCCAAGGGCTGTGTAAACAGCACGGTTGGGTGACCCATGCCCGTATTGATGAGAATCCCACAATAAGGGGACACGATCTCTGCTTCAACAAGATGTACCAATGGAACCGCGTCTCGAAACATGGAGCGGCGAACAAAAAACGGTTCGAAATTATGACCGGGCGGACGTGATGTCATGTTGCAAAAAATTGTCAGCAGATTGGACTCGTGGAATATTATATTCTCTGTTGTTGTGTGTGGTGTGTGTGTTACAGGTCCGGACACGATCAATACGTCCGAAGACTATCTTGGAGTTCGGAAGGAGGAACCCGCCTTACAATGCCGAAGACAAATCTGTGCGCCAGATACCTCGTCATTGAAGCCAGGTTCAGGGGCTACTGAGGGAGTCCTGGACTAAGGGGTCCTCGGGCGTCCGGCCTGTTAGCCATGGGCCAGACTGATGGGCTGTGAAGATACGAAGACCGAAGACTTTACCCGTGTCCTGATGGGACTCTCCTTGGCGTGGAAGGCAATCTTGGCGATCAAATGTGTAGATTCCTTTCTTTGTAACCGACCTTGTGTAACCCTAATCCTCTCGGTGTCTATATAAACCGGAGGACTTAGTCCGGAGGGGAGACTCATTACCATAGTCATACAGGCTAGACTTTTAGGGTTTAGCCATTACGATGTCGTGGTAGATCAACTCTTGTAATACTCATATTCATAAAGATCAATCAAGCAGGAAGTAGGGTATTACCTCCATAGAGAGGGCCCGAACCTGGGTAAACATCGTGTCCCCTGTCTCCTGTTACCATCGACCTTAGACGCATAGTTCGGGACCCCCTACTCGAGATCCGCCGGTTTTGACACCGACACCTGCGCCGGCCAAGGGGGTGGGAGTAGGACTCCCACCCCTAGTCCAATTCGGCCCCTTCCTTAGGGAAGGGTGGCACTTTCCCACTTGGGTCTTTTTGGCCCAAGTTGCCTTCCACCTCTTGGCCTTTTAAGGCCCGTTGATATTTAAATTATATATATAATTCTTTAGACATTTTTAGAGTATTATACATATATATATATATATATATTAACATCCCCAGAAACATTTTCCACCTATATATAATTAATCGGTAATGCCCAGTAATACCCGATATTCACCGAAACCCTTCCGGTGACCCCGAAATGCTTCCGGAACCTCTCGAAACTATCCTGGATATTAATGAAACTATTCATGAATATATTCTCATCAGTCACGTACCACTAACACTCAGCAGATCGTGATTACTTAAGCTTGTGACCCCGTAGGTTCGGTAAATCATAGACATGAACGAAACCCCTTCGTTCAATGACCGATAGCGGAACCATGGACATCCATATCGGTCCCTATAATTACACGAATGATATGCGAGTGAACCTTTGGTTATCATGCGATGTTCCCTTTGCTTCATGATACTTTACAAAACCCGGTGTGCTTCGGTATCCTCTTGAGTCATCACCATGCTCACTATATTGTTGCTCCCGTTTACCGGTTTTGTTCTTCTTTCTCGTTAACATGTTCCGGCATCCCTGTGATGTAGTCACCTGTGTCTAGCCAGACGATGATGGATGTTGTCACACTGAGAGGGCCCTAAGAATATCTATCCATCGTTGGAGGAGCAAATCCCACTCTCGAGTTGTCCGGTCACTTGTCAAACTTTTTGGTGAGCCTGAAAGTTGTCGTTATGATCACCTTGTTACAGATGACGTTTGAGCAACCCCAAAGCCCACTGTCTGGTAGGAAGTGACCGAGACACTCTCATGATCCGAGGAACGAAAACACATGCTAACACTCCATGTTAATACAATTGAATACAAACGATATTAACTCAATTCATAACAAACAAGTTTGGGTCGATTCAATATGATTGTTCTTCCAATGTCATAATCTCAATGTTGTTTTAGGATCATCGTTACACTTAACGATATACTAAGATCCATAAAACATGATCACCAACAACACTTGAGCTGGCCTTAGAGGCGAGACTAGGAACCTTTATTTTATCCGTTTATCATTTCACATGTGCATATGAGTTTTCCACGGAATTGCATATTCCGGGATCATAGCAGTTATAGCATGAAATATAAACTCTTAATTATGATTATGGAAATATAATAATATAAATATTATTGCCTCTAGGGCATATTTCCGACAGTCTCCCACTTGCACTAGAGTCGATAATCTAGTTAGCACTTTTAAACACCAATGGCAATCCGGTGTCAGTCCATGCTTTGCCTGTGGTATAGACTTCGTCCTATCAGATCTTGGCAACTTCAAATCCGTGTGTATCATTTGCATTTCAGTGCATCTGTCATGCTTTCATATAAATTTATAATTTTGTCAAACTGACTGGCATGACCTTTGATTCCTCAGATTGAGCTATAGAACCACTGTTGAGAATAGTGTTCTATTTGCACAATCATCTAAAAACCAATCCAAGTTCATAAATGAAACTCTGATTCATCACCCTCTTTTCTTGCTTCTAAAGCGATAGTATACTTAGACTTCTGTTATAGAATTCACCACAATAACTTTCTTGGACCAATTCCAACTTAGTGTGCCACCATAAATAATTTTAATTGAAATCAAAATTCG
Organism: Aegilops tauschii subsp. strangulata; assembly: GCF_002575655.3. Taxonomy (NCBI): domain Eukaryota; kingdom Viridiplantae; phylum Streptophyta; class Magnoliopsida; order Poales; family Poaceae; genus Aegilops; species Aegilops tauschii. The sequence continues at coordinate 261,096,403 of NC_053041.3, read as the reverse complement.
CTTGGAGCACTAATGAGGATTTTTGTCGATGTACTACTTACATCAAGCATGTATTGATGTAACTCCTTACAACAATCTTTTCATTTTCTTCGTATGCAAAAAATGCATCGTTAGTACTTAACGATATTTTCACTGTTGTCCTATGATCAATAATTTGACCCTTCTGGTAACTTTGCTCACAACTTACTTGGAGTATTGGACATATCTGGTTATTTAAATACCATGGAATTAACACAAGTGTGATTGAAATCATGTATTTCACTCATCAGTATTCAAGATACTGATTCTTGCTAAGAACTCCTTCCATGTGACTTTGACAATAAACACTTCTTGGCAATTCTCATACTAAATTGCTTTAGTATTTTATCAATATGTATTTTGGCTAAGCCTTGATTAGACACTGCTATCTCCATAGATTATAATGCCAAATTCAAGGACTATATTGCCTAAGTGCTTTTCTAAAAAACTAGTTTCAATGAAGTCTTAATCTGTGTCGAGAAATTTCCAATCAACTATGTGTCATGCACACATAGTGTTTATAAATAATATCGTACTCCCACTTATTGTCTTGTAAATACAAGCATCTTTGCTTCTATCGACGAAATCATATTATTCGATCAATTAATCAAAACAAAGGTTCCAACTCCACTATGCTTGCTTCAAATCTTTGAAGTTTGCACACTTACTAGTATCCTCTGGATTGAGAAAATTACCTTGGTCTGTACAACCTTGGTTCTATTTCCATCTCATGGGAATCATTTTGACATCCATCTGTTATATCTCATAACTGAAATATTTAGTAATTGCTTGTTTAATCTGAATTGACATTAAATATTATTATGATGAGATAATCTCGTCATAATCAACTCCTTGATCTTGTCATAAACTTATTTGTAACAAGGCAAGCATAAAACTTTTTATCATTGTCAATCTATAGATCCATCACTACACTTTAACTTTTAGTCTTTCAGAGGGTCCATCAAGTTCGAGACTTGAATTATGCATATGGATACTATCTCAGATTATTTTGGCGTATAGCCAATTCCGGAGTGTCGGAGTAAATGGCCACGGGTAGCCTAACCGACTCCCCCTGGCTCTTCGAAAAATTATCAGGCCATTCGAGCTTTCAAGCATACAAAGCATAGGGCCGCCTTCCCTCGGCCGGCTATCCCCAGGGCCGACTCCCAGCAGGCGACCCAGTCTCAGAAAACCTCCCCCAAGAAAGATACGAGATAGCCGAATCCATGAAGCCGGCCCCAAGAGGACCGAATCCCAGAAGCCGGCCATGAAGAAAGCCGACTCCCAGAAGCCGGCCAAGATTGCACCCACTAAGACTGTACCCACATAACGGTGATAGGATGGGGCATCGCCGCAGTACAGCCCACTACCGCCGAATCTCGGAACAGGCATGGCCACAGGGCGCCGTACGGGCCAGCCATCCCCCGTCCGGCGCGGCACTGTAGCCATGTTGGCCCCGACGTCACCCACGACAGGTGCCAGAACGGCCTGCGGGCTGCGGGCCCCTTTGCCAGGGAGACATCTCGAGACGGCCCGGCCTCCTCTAGTCCGCCAGGGATGTGGCCGGCTCCAAACAGCCGGCTACCTCCGTCCCTCGAAGCATGCGCCCTATTAAGGAGACAAGACGGGGTAAGGCTACAGTGAGAGCTCGCAAGGGGGCGACACTGTAGCCATGCTTACCTCGACAAAGCCCTCGTCATCATAGGCGAGGCAACAGTAACCAGCCGCCGGCAAAGCCCCCATGCGGTTGGGCCGGCGTGCTGGCCAAGAAGCCGGCAGCCGGCGGGACCCACCAGTCGGCGGGCCCCAATGACCGGCGGAGAAGCCGGCGAGCATAGACACTGATGGCTGGGACCCGCGCCCAGCCGGATTACCATTGTACCCCTGGGGGGTAGGCCTATATAAACCTCCCGGGACACCCATGCAAAGGGTTGGTCTCATAGAATTACACACACCACATAGAGAGAAAAGGAGAGCTAGCCTTGCCCTTCTTCTCCCTCTAACCCGACAGCTCAAGGAGCACTTGTAGCTACTTGTCTTGATCTAGTGATCATGCGGAGACCCCGCAGAGCAGGACTAGGGGTGTTATCTCCACGGAGAGCCCCGAACCTGGGTAAGATTCGCCGGCGTGCATGTCTTCCCCTCATCCCGTTTCCAGGCACCGGCGACGTCTTATTGGCTCCCACAATGATAAGCCACCTGTTGGCATATGTCACACCTACCACCCGACATTTGGCGCCCACCGTGGGGCCAGGTGCACCGTCGTCCGGAGACCTGTTCTGGACGGGAACCCTTTTCCTCCCCCGCGAGCGCAGCCAGCCCGCTGCACCCGATGGCGCTTGCCCCGACGCGCTGCAAGGCGTTGACGACGCCTGCGCAGCGAGCTGCCTCGCCGATCTTCTTGGCGAGGATCGCATCTCCGACGAGCCCGCGTCCGACGCAGGCACGGACTACCCCGAGAGTCGCCTCGTCAGCCTCCTCGACCAACTTCACGTCTCCAGCGAGCTTGCTGTAGACTTGGAGTCGGTCGGTTCCACCGACCCGATGCTTGTCGACTCCGACACGACATCGCTCGATGCCTACCCCTCAGACGTGGTAGTCTTCAACGACCCTCTCCCCCGAGCTGACAGCGGCAGCAGCGCTGTCACTGAGGTGCTGGTCATCAGGCACGTCGCCGACTCGGGCGAGAACGCCCACGACGCCCTGCAAGCGGCGATGCATGACTTGTCCGTCCCCATCCCGGCCGACGCCGACGCCGAGACCCTGGAGGCACGCCGCCTCGCCCTCATCGCGAAAGGCCAGAAGATAGCCTCCATGAGACGCCTCACTGAGGCTCACCAGCGCGAAGTCGACCGCGCCGACTTTGGCACGCCACCTCATGGTGGGCCGAGCCGAGCCGGCCTCGTCAAGAAGCGCGGCGCGGCCATCGCCAGAATGCTGGGGGCAAACCGCCCCGTCTACGCCACCCCGCTCGAGAATCTGCGAGCCGCTCAGGCGGCCGCTGAAGAGCTAAATGGGCTGGGAGCTCCTCTACATGACAAGGCGAATCCAGCAGTTGATCGACGCGGCCGCAGAACAGCACGAAGCCGGCGCCCGCACTGAGAGTCCTCCCCCCCGCCGAGAGCACGCCGCGACATCCCGGTCGCCGACTACGAGCGACGCCCGCGCTAGGAAAGACAAGGAGCCGGCTGCTAGCCGCAGCCGGACTCGGATCACCATCGAGCGCGACGCGGAAGGCCACCCTCGAGTAGTGGAGCGCCAAGGAAATCCGCCTCCCCCCCCCGCCTCGAGGGGAGAGATATCCCACCCTGCCACCTGTCACGCATCCGACTCTTGGTGGCCGACTAGGCCCCCGCGAAGGAATCGGCGAGAACGACGCCCGCCACTGGATCGACCGCCTAGCTTGATCCTTGGCGCTAGAAGAAGAAGACGATGTTGGCCTGCCATGCTTCGGCCCCCGCATCCGCGACGAGCCCTTCCCCAAAGGGTTCTCGCTCCCCAGAGACACGCCCAAGTACAACGGCTCTGTGAAGCCGGAAGATTGGCTCATCGACTACTCTACTGCTGTCAGCATAGCGAACGGCAACAGGCGCGTAGCCGTGAAGTACGTCCCTCTCATGCTGCAAGGCCCGGCACGCACCTGGCTCAACAGCCTCAAGCCCTACAGCGTCAACAGCTGGCTGGACTTCACGGAAGTCTTCGTCCGCAACTTCACCAGCACGTACAAGCGGCCTCCCAAGCCCCGCCAGCTCTCCCTATGCGTCCAAGGGCCCAACGAGTCGACCCGCGACTACCTCACGCGGTGGGCCGAGCTCTGCAACTCCTGCGAGGGGGTGCACGAGGTTCAGGCCATCGAATACTTCACTGTCGGGTGCCGAGAGGGCACTCTCCTCAAGCACTGACTCCTCTGCGACGAGCCGGCTACCCTCGACGAGCTGCTGATCATTGCGGACAACAACGCCACGGCCGACTCCTCGATGAAGACCGAGATCCGAGTGGACGCCTCTGGGAAGGTGCTCGCTCCGGCTCCCAAGACGCCGGCTGGCGACTCCAATCGGCGCCCCTACCAGAACGACCACAAGTGCAAGGCCCCTATGCCGCCTTCCACCAGTCGGCAGGTGGCCACAGTCGAAGATGACCAGCCCGAAGAACGGCCCGCTCCCAAGAAGAAGGGCGGCAGGCCGGCTTGGCAGCCGACCTTCTCCTACGAGCAGACTCTCGATGCCCCCTGCAAGTTCCACAGCGGCGCGAAGCCGTCCAACCACACGACCCGAAAGTGTCACTGGCTCACACGGATCTCCAAGGGCAAGGGGCTGGTGCTGCCTCCGCCTCCCGGCCCGCCGCCTCCAGCCCCCCAGCAGCCGGCTGCGCGATCAGCAGTCGGAGCCATTCAAGATGAGTTCCCTGAAGAGCACGCCGCCTACGTCGTCTTCATGAGCCAGGTTGAAGACAAGCGCAGCCGGCGCCGACAGCACCAAGAGGTCAACGCAGTCGCCTCCAGCAACCCCGAGTTCATGCATTGGTCCGAGAAGCCTATCAACTGGAGCCGGACCGATCACCCAGAGGTGATGCCGTCCCCTGGCTCCTACGCATTAGTATTGGATGTCACCCTCGCAATGGAGAGGCGAGCTTCCCGATTCTCCCGCGTTCTGATTGATGGCGGAAGCAGTATCAACATACTGTACCGCGATACCATGGAGAAGTTGAACCTCAAGGCAAAGCAGCTCATGCCATGTCGGACCGTGTTCCATGGCATCGTACCTGGCCTGTCCTGTTCCCCGATCGGCAAGATCAAGATGGATGTTCTCTTCGGAGACAAGGATCACTTTCGCCGAGAAGCAATCTGGTTCGAGGTAGTAGATCTGGAGAGCCCTTACCACGCCCTGCTTGGACGACCTGCTCTGGCCAAGTTCATGGCTGTGCCCCACTACGCCTACCTGAATATGAAGATGCCGAGCTCGAAGGGGATCATCACTGTAGCCGACGACTACAAGAAGTCCATCGAGTGCGCTGCAGCCAGCAGTCGGCTGGCCGAGTCCCTCGTAGTGGCAGAAGAGAAGAAGATGCTGGAGCGAGTTGTGGCCATGGCCGGCAAGCAGCCGGCCTTGTCCCCCAACCCCAAGGATTATGATGCGCAGGGCTCCTTCCAGCCGGCCAAGGAGACGAAGAAGATACCTCTAGACCCGGAGAACCCGGAAAGGTTTGCAGTCATTGGTGCAAACCTGGACAGTAAATAGGAAGGCGAGCTCGTCGACTTCCTCCGTGAGAATCGAGACATCTTTGCATGGTCCCCAAAGGACATGCCGGGTGTTCCGAAGGATTTCGCCGAGCACAAATTGCACGTCCGAGCCGACGCGAATCCGGTCAAGCAGCCCCTCCGCAGACTGTCAGAAGAGAAGCGAAGAATCATAGGAGAAGAGATAGCCCGGCTCCTCGCCGCCGGCTTTATTATGGAAGTGTTTTTCCCAGAGTGGCTTGCCAACCCAGTCTTGGTGTTGAAGAAAAACAACAAGTGGCGTATGTGTATAGACTACACTAGCCTCAACAAGGCCTGCCCCAAAGATCCGTTTGCTTTGCCACGGATTGATCAAGTGATAGACTCCACGGCCGGATGCGAGTTGTTGAGTTTTTTGGATGCCTACTCAGGATACCACCAGATCAAGTTGGACCCAGCAGACCGCCTGAAGACTGCCTTCATCACACCATTCGGAGCTTTCTGTTACCTGACTATGACATTCGGCTTAAGGAATGCCGGTGCCACTTTTCAGCATTGCATGCAGAAATGCCTCCTCAAGCAACTCGGCGGAAATGCCCACGTCTACGTAGACGATATTGTGGTGAAGACAGAGAAGCGCGGCACCCTGCTGGAGGACCTCAAAGAAACATTTGCCAACTTGCGCTGATTCCAGATCAAGCTCAACCCCGAGAAATGCGTGTTCGGAGTACCAGCCGGCCAGCTTCTAGGCTTCCTGGTCTCCGAACGCGGCATTGAGTGCAACCCTGTGAAGATCAAGGCCATTGAGAGAATGGAGATTCCCACCAAGTTGCGGGATGTGCAGAAGTTCACTGGGTGCCTGGCCTCCTTAAACCGCTTTATCAGCCGGCTAGGAGAGAAGGCTCTCCCCCTGTACTGACTCATGAAGAAATCCACTCATTTCGAGTGGAATGACCAAGCAAACCAAGCCTTCCATGAGTTGAAGAGGATGCTGACTACTCCACCTATCCTGGCGGCGCCGACTGAGAAGGAGCCCATGCTCCTCTACATTGCCGCGACTAGCCGAGTGGTCAGTACAGTCATCGTGGTCCAGCGCCCAGAAGAAGGCCGAGCCCAGCTAGTCCAGAGGCCGGTATACTATCTAAGCAAAGTACTATCCAGCTCAAAGCAAAACTACCCGCACTACCAGAAGATGTGCTATGGAGTGTACTTCGCCGCCAAGAAGCTGAAGCCCTACTTTCAAGAGCATCCCATCATGGTCGTATGCACCGCCCCGCTTGCCGAGATCATAGGCAGTCGGGATGCATCCGGCCGGGTGGCTAAATGGGCCATTGCGCTGGCGCCTTACACAATCTTCTACCAGCCCCGCACCGCCATCAAGTCCCAAGCATTCGCCGACTTCCTCGTCGACTGGGCCGAGACCCAGTACCTACCGCCGGCTCCCGACTCTACCCATTGGCGGATGCACTTCGACGGGTCCAAGATGCGCACCGGCTTGGGAGCCGGCATCGTCCTCACCTCTCCCAAAGGCGACAAACTCAGATACACGCTGCAAATCCACTTCGCCACCTCCAACAACGTGGCCGAGTACGAGGCACTCATACACGGGCTCTGGCTAGCCAAAGAGCTCGGCATACGCCGGATCCTGTGTTATCTCGACTCAGACTTGGTGGTCCAGCAGTCATCTGGCGACTGGAACGCCACGGATGCAAACATGGCGAGCTATCGATTCCTCGTCCAGCAGATCAGTGGGTACTTCGAAGGGTGCGAGTTCCTTCACGTGCCACGGGCTGACAATGACCAAGCAGATGCCCTGGCGCAGATCGGCTCCACCCGACAGGCTATACCAACCGGTGTCTCTCTCCAGCGCCTCCTCAAACCATCCATCAAGCCGTCTCCAGAGTCGGACTCTATCTTCGTACCGCCTGCCACCGATGCAGCCGGATCCGACTGGAGGAACCCAGCAGACGGCTCGGGGACTTCGACAACCGGCCCGGGGACTGCCGTAGTCGCACCCGGCTCGAGGACTTCAGAACCCGGCCCGAGGACTACAGCAGTCGGCCCGGGGACTGCAGCGACACAAGAAGCGGTGGCCGACTCCAACTCCCCACCACCCAACCCGCCCACCCGAGTCACAGTGGCCATACTGACAGTAGAAGAAGTCACAGCTCCATCATGGGCCCAGCCCATCCTCAACTTCCTAGTCAACAGAGAGCTGTCGGCTGATGAGATCTCGGCAAGACTAGTGCAACGTCGAGCCGGAGCATATGCAATAATAAACAGAGAACTTCTCAAGCGCAGCATCACAGGAGTCTTCCAGCGCTGCGTTGAGCCAAAGAAAGGTGTGGCAATCCTCAAGGATATCCATCAAGGCGAATGCGGCCACCACGTAGCCTTCAGTTCCAAGCAACACCTGCCGGCTTTTGGCTGACTGCTTTGGAAGATGCCAAAGCTTTCCGCCACGGTTTCTTTTGGCTGACTGCTTTGGAAGATGCCAAAGAGATAGTCAAAAGCTGCAAAGGATGCCAAGTCTTCAGTTCCAAGCAACACCTGCCGGCTTCTGCACTCAAGACCATCCCCCTCACCTGGCCCTTTGCTGTCTAGGGGCTGGACATGGTGGGCCCATTCAAGACAGCCCGCGGTGGCTTGACACATATGCTTGTCGCCGTGGACAAATTTACCAAGTGGATCGAAGCAAAGCCGATCAAGAAGCTGAACGGGCCGACTGCCGTGACATTCATTGCCGACATCACTACTCGGTATGGCGTGCCGCACAGCATCATCACCGACAGCGGCACAAACTTTGCCAAAGGAGCACTAGCACGTTTCTGCGCGGCAAGGGCATCCGACTGGACTTAGCGTCCGTTGCCCACCCGCAGCCAAACGGCCAGGTCGAGCGAGCCAATGGACTCATCCTCTCCGGCATCAAGCCCCGACTGCCCGTACCAATGGAGCGATCGGCCGGCTGCTGGCTCGATGAGCTGCCGGCTATCCTCTGGAGTCTGCGTACTACCCCAAACAAGTCAACCGGCTTCACTCCGTTCTTCCTTGTATATGGTGCCGAGGCTGTCATCCCAACTGACATCGAGTTTGACTCGCCTCGGGTCACCATGTACACGGAGGCGGAGGCCAAGGAAGCGCGAGAAGACGGCGTCGACCTGCTGGAAGAAGGCCGGCTGTTAGCACTCAGCCGGTCCGCCATCTACCAGCAGGGTTTGCGCCGTTACCACAACCGAAAGGTCAAGCCAAGATCTTTCCAAGAGGGCGACCTTGTGCTTCGGCTGATCCAGCGAACAGCCGGCCAGCACAAGCTCTCGGCCCCTTGGGAAGGCCCTTTCGTCATCAGCAAAGCACTAGGCAACGACTCCTACTACCTGATTGACGCACAAAAACCAAGAGCACGCAAGAGGGACGATTCCGGCAAGGAGTCGGAGCGACCATGGAACGCGAACCTCCTGAGAAGATTTTACAGTTGAAAGCAGTATGTATCATGCTACCTTTTTGTATTAAGTACGAAACAACGGGCCCCCCGAGGAGCACTCGGGGACTGCCCTCCTTTATCTATGAATGACGAGTGTCATATTCATGAATGTATTATTACATTTGATTTTCTGTTTGGCACCGGGTTCGACTAGTCGGCCCGGGGACTGGCCACCTTAAGTTATATTAAAGTTCTACCTGAAGTCAGACAAGTACTGTGCCAGCACCTGAGCCCTCTCTTGTTGAAAGTCGCAGCTCGAAGAACCGACTGTCCGACTAGCAAGAGCCAAAGGCAGAAAGGATGCCCACATGAAAAACGGCTAAGGACTAACGAACTAGTATAACGCAAAGACGGCCTCCAACCACGCTTGCCGGCTGTCAAAACAGCCGGCTGGCTGGCCTCCCAATCACTTCGCTATAATCCAACAAAGCTAGAGTACTTGCCCTCCCAACTGGCCAAGCACTTCTCCAGCCACAGATTGCAAAGCAACTGTCCGACTGGGGAGGCGGCAACCAAGGGAGGGCGGCAAAGGAAACAGCAGAAGGATGAAAAGCAAAGAACAAGGGAAAGCCAAACGCATGCATAATTATATTTACACATAAGGCCCCCAACAGGCCGGTAATCAATATAGTTCGAATACACCCCCAGTGGGTGGAATTGTGCAAACCTAACAAAATACTGTCCAAGAGTGGTAAAACAGGAAAATAGAGGCAGCAGACTAGACTAAGGGCGCAGTGTGGGAGCCGGGTTGGTCGGTGGAGACGGCACCACCGGCTGGAGGAGTGGCCGGCTGGCGGGTCTCGGCTTGATCATCGCCGGCTGCAGGCGGTGCACCCGCGCGTGCCTTGTTGCTGGAGGCACGGTCAAGCTGAGGCTGACCGGCCGCTCCACCATCTGGCCCGGCGTCTTCACCCTCCTCCTCCTCGCCCTCGTCGCTGGAGTCGATCTTGTCCGCCGAGTCCTCGCCGTCTGCCGGGTTCAGCCCAAACCACTCCTCCGGCTGGGCAACACCGTTGTCGTCCACCTCAGGAGCGAAGGCGCTGGTGTCGATGTAGTCGGCGATCGCCGAAGCCTGCTGGATGATAGCCGGCCGCGCCGGCTCCAGCTCCGTGTCGGCCTCCTGCCGCAAGGTGGCCAGCTGGTCCAGACTCAACTCAGGATACCAGGCCTTGGCGAACTCCAGCGCCCGCTTGGCGCCGGACCGAGCCGCCGAAGCCTTCCAGGCCTCGAAGCGGCCGGCCGCCACCTCCAGCCAGTCGGCAGTCCGACTAGGGGTGCGGGGAATCACTTCACCAGGCCAGAGAGCGGCCAACACCTGCGCCCCAACACGCTGAAGCCGGTGGAGCAGGCGATGAGCCGGCTGGAGGTGGGCCTGGATCGCCAAGAGCTGCTCCTCCAGCGACCGGCGAGCGTTTGGTGCAATCTCGGCGCCAGCCTGCCTTTGTGCCTCGCGGTGGGCCTCGACGACCTGGTTGGCGGCGGTAGAGTAGCCAGGGAACTACTCTGCGCAAGGAAGAAAGAGAAAGAAGAGAAAAACACAAAGTTAGAAAACGAGCTAAAACGGCAAGCGGCAAGCAAGGACGAAGAGGAAGGTGGCCTACCGTCAACCAAGTCTTTGATCTGGCCATAGCCGTTGATTAGCGTCTGCTTCGCTTCGGCCCAGCTGGCCGCCTCTGTCTCATACTCGGCTTGGAGGGCGGCCTCGCTGTCCCGCACCGCCTTCAGGGCCGCCTTGTGGCTCTCCTCCTGGTCGGCCAACCTCTTGGCCAGGCGGTCACGCTCCTGTGCCAAGGCGGCAAACTCGGCCTCCTTAGCGCGGAGGGCGGCCTGACTCCTGCCCAGCTACTCCCTTAGACTGGCATTGGCCACCGCAGGGATGGCAGAAAAGAAAGAAGCAATAAGGAAGAAGTCGTCAAGGAAGATCCGACCCGACTGCTCAGCAGTCGGCCCGAATCTCGGGGACTACACCCAGTGGGTGCGCTGACGTGCCCCCACGTGAGATAAAAGACGAAGCACTTACCCCGGCTCTCAGATAGGTCAGCAGTCTTCGGGGTCAGCTCCCGAGCCTGGGAGTTGAAGGCAGCCGCGCGGAGGTTGTGGTAGTCCTGCAAGTCAGGCAGAGGAGCGAATGAGAACAAGAATAGCAAAACAAGGCCTTCTAGGAAGTTCCAAGCCGCCTGCTCAGCAGCCGACTCAGAACTCGGGGACTACACCCAGTGGGTGCGCTGACGCGCCCCCACGGAAGAAACCAAGATCAAAAAAGCAAAGACAAGAAGACTAACCCGAATGGCCGCCCGCGTCGTAAGGAACTCATCATTATATTTCCTCAGCGCCGCAGCCTGGGCTTGAAGCCGGTTCCGGACGTCCTGCGCGGCCACGTTCAGCACAGCCGTCCCTCCACCCGGCGTCCACTCCGAGCTGGCGCTGGCCGCCTCCATGTCCAGGGCCGATGAGCTGGAGCCCGCGGCCTTCTGCGGCTCCGATGCAGCCTTCCCCGTGCGCTGGCGCGACGGCGTCTGGACCCCCAGATCAGTCCTCGCGGTCGGCTCGCCCCCGGCCGATTGCGCAGGCGGCAAGTTAGGCCGGCCGCCTTGGGTCGCCCCAGTCGGCGGGGCCGGTGCTGCCTCCCTCTCCGGGACGACAACGTCGTCCTCCCTCTCCAATCCCGGCTGGTCACCGCCGGCTTCTTCTGGCGGAGGCTCTGGGGCCTCAGGCGCCGCGACGCGCAGAGGGGTGACAGCAAGGCCCCCTCCGCCATCGCCGCGGCCGCAGCCATGCTTGGGCCTTGGCCGCTGCATCGGCGCGCGCCTTCGCCACCTCCTCCTCCTGCGCCGCATTGGCAGCGGCCGCCCTCAACTCCTCCGCCTCCCATGCCTCCCGCGCGTTTCGCTCCGTCGCCGCCTGAAGCTCGGCACGGGGGTCCACGCGGCGAGTGGTGCTCCCGGATCCTCCCGGCGATCCAACGACGGAGGCGGCAGCAACCCGCTCGAGCGATAGTGGAGCCCTGATTTTTCGAGAAAGAACAAGGATTCAGGAACTACCAGAGAAAAGAAGAAAGGATACACGAAGGAGTATACACTTACGCCGACACCGTCTGCGGCTGCTTCACCGCCTTGCGGAAGCGGGCCGCCTTCGCGGCCGCCTCATCTCGCCTGCTCGCCGCTGCCCCGCCCTTGGGCTTCTTCGGCCGACTGCCGAACAAGCCCGACGCGGCACGACGCTTCTGCCCGCCGCCCCAAGCAGGCAGCGCGGCGGAGGAACCCGCGCCGTGGCAAGACGCCGGCTGGCGGCGTGGGATGACTTCCGCCTCGTCGTCATCAGGCCAGTCGTCAAAGCTGACTCCAAGCCCGGAGCCACCTGCCTCGCCGCCAGCTTGGCCGCCACCCGCCTCGGTGTTGTCATCCATGGCGGCCGCCCCCAAGTCGGGGTCCTCCAGGTCGTGCTCTGTCCGGTCGGGGAGGAATCGGCGCTCCGCCTCCAACCCGCCTGCAGGCCGAAGGAGAGGGCTATGCCAAGACGTGCTGACTGGTCAGAGTCGGCCAAAAGGAACTCGGCGACAAAACTAAGAGAAGAAAGGGAAAAAGAGAACATACCGTGGGCGGCGGATGTGCCCGCGAATATGGCTCCTTGCCAAACTGCCATTCTGCGGAGAGCTTGCAGTTCGCAAGGTAATTCACCATATGGGCCACCTCGTCGTGCGGCATGTCCTTGGTGCACATCCGACTCGGATCGAGCTGGCCGCTCATCTGACAGATCAGGTGAGGGCGGCTCTGAAGCGGAAGCACCCGGCGCGCGACGAAGGCGGCTAGCAAGTCGGACCTGTTGGGGAACGTAGTAATTTCAAAAAAATTCCTACGCACACGCAAGATCATGGTGATGCATATCAACGAGAGGGGAGAGTGTTGTCCACGTACCCTCGTAGACCGACAGAGGAAGCGTTATCACAACGCGGTTGATGTAGTCATACGTCTTCACGATCCGACCGATCAAGTACCGAACGCACGGCACCTCCGAGTTCAGCACACGTTCAGCTCGATGATGTCCCTCGAACTCCGATCCAGCCGAGTGTTGAGGGAGAGTTTCATCAGCACGACGGCGTGGTGACGATGATGATGTTCCACCGATACAGGGCTTCGCCTAAGCTCCACAACGGTATTATCGAGGTGTAATATGGTGGAGGGGGGCACCGCACACGGCTAAAATATCGTATATCCCGTGTGTTTAGAGGTACCCCCCTGCCCCCGTATATAAAAGAGCAAGGGGGAGGCCGGCTGCCCTAGGCGCGCCAAGGAGAGGGGGGGAGTCCTCCTAGTAGGAGTAGGACTCCCCTTTCCTAGTCCAACTAGGAAAAGAGGGGGAAGGAAAGAGAGGGAGATGGAGAGGGAAAGGGGGCTGCGCCCCCCTCTCCTAGTCCAACTAGGATTCCTCCTAGGAGGGGGCGCGCCACCTCCTGGCTGCTGCCCTCTCCCTCCCCTCTAGGCCCACTAAGGCCCAATACTTCCCCGGGGGGTTCCCGTAACCCTCCGGCACTCCGGTTAAATCCGAAACTTCTCCGGAACACTTCCGGTGTCCAAATATAGTTGTCCAATATATCAATCTTTATGTCTCGGCCATTTCGAGACTCCTCGTCATGTCCGCGATCACATCCGGGACTCCGAACAACCTTCGGTACATCAAAACATATAAACTCATAATATAACTGTCATCGTAACTTTAAGCGTGCGGACCCTACGGGTTCGAGAACTATGTAGACATGACCGAGACACCTCTCCGGTCAATAACCAATAGCGGAACCTGGATGCTCATATTGGTTCCTACATATTCTACGAAGATCTTTATCGGTCAGACCGCATAACAACATACGTTGTTCCCTTTGTCATCGGTATGTTACTTGCTCGAGATTCGATCGTCGGTATCTCGATACCTAGTTCAATCTCGTTACCGGCAAGTCTCTTTACTCGTTCCGTAATACATCATCCCGCAACTAACTCATTAGTCACAATGCTTGCAAGGCTTATAGTGATGTGCATTACTGAGTGGGCCCAGAGATACCTCTCCGACAATCGGAGGGACAAATCCTAATCTCGAAATATGCCAACCCAAGAAGTACCTTTGGAGACACCTGTAGAGCACCTTTATAATCACCCATTTACGTTGTGACGTTTGGTAGCACACAAAGTGTTCCTCCGGTAAACGGGAGTTGCATAATCTCATAGTCATAGGAACATGTATAAGTCATGAAGAAAGGAATAGCGACATACTAAACGATCGGGTGCTAAGCTAACAGAATGGGTCAAGTCAATCACGTCATTCTCCTAATGAGGTGTTCCCGTTAATCAAATGAAAACTCATGTCTATGGCTAGGAAACATAACCATCTTTGATTAACGAGCTAGTCAAGTAGAGGCATACTAGTGACACTCTGTTTGTCTATGTATTCACACATGTATTATGTTTCCGATTAATACAATTCTAGCATGAATAATAAACATTTATCATGATATAAGGAAATAAATAATAACTTTATTATTGCCTCTAGGGCATATTTCCTTCAGTCTCCCACTTGCACTAGAGTCAATAATCTAGATTAGATAGTAATGATTCTAACACCCATGGAGCCTTGGTGTTGATCTTGTTTTGCTCGTGGAAGAGGCTTAGTCAACGGGTCTGCAACATTCAGATCCGTATGTATCTTGCAAATTTCTATGTCTCCCACCTGGACTAGATCCCGGATGGAGTTGAAGCGTCTCTTGATGTGCTTGGTTCTCTTGTGAAATCTGGATTCCTTTGCCAAGGCAATTGCACCAGTATTGTCACAAAAGATTTTCATTGGACCCGATGCATTAGGTATGACACCTAGATCGGATATGAACTCCTTCATCCAGACTCCTTCATTTGATGCTTCTAAAGCAGCTACGTACTCCGCTTCACACGTAGATCCCGCCACAACGCTTTGTTTAGAGCTGCACCAATTGACAGCTCCACCGTTCAATGTAAACACGTATCCGGTTTGCGATTTAGAATCATCCAGATCAGTGTCAAAGCTTGCATCGACGTAACCATTTACGACTAGCTCTTTGTCACCTCCATAAACGAGAAACATATCCTTAGTCCTTTTCAGGTATTTCAGGATGTTCTTGACCGTTGTCCAGTGATCCACTCCTGGATTACTTTGGTACCTCCCTGCTAAACTTATAGCAAGGCACACATCAGGTCTGGTACACAGCATTGCATACATGATAGAGCCTATGGCTGAAGCATAGGGAACATCTTTCATCTTCTCTCTATCTTCTGCAGTGGTCGGGCATTGAGTCTTACTCAATCTCACACCTTGTAGTACAGGCAAGAACCCTTTCTTTGCTTGATCCATTTTGAACTTCTTCAAAACTTTGTCAAGGTATGTGCTTTGTGAAAGTCCAATTAAGTGTCTTGATCTATCTCTATAGATCTTAATGCCTAATATATATGCAGCTTCACCGAGGTCTTTCATTGAAAAACTCTTATTCAAGTATCCCTTTATGCTATCCATAAATTCTATATCATTTCCAATCAGCAATATGTCATCCACATATAATATCAGAAATGCTATCGAGCTCCCACTCACTTTCTTGTAAATACAGGCTTCTCCAAAAGTCTGTATAAAACCAAATGCTTTGATCACACTATCAAAGCGTTTCCAACTCCGAGAGGCTTGCACTAGTCCATAAATGGATCGCTGGAGCTTGCACACTTTGTTAGCTCCCTTTGGATCGACAAAACCTTCCGGTTGCATCATATACAACTCTTCTTCCAGAAATCCATTCAGGAATGCAGTTTTGACATCCATTTGCCAAATTTCATAATCATAAAATGCAGCAATAGCTAACATGATTCGGACAGACTTAAGCATCGCTACGGGTGAGAAGGTCTCATCGTAGTCAATCCCTTGAACTTGTCGAAAACCTTTCGCAAGAAGTCGAGCTTTATAGACAGTAACATTACCATCAGCGTCAGTCTTCTTCTTGAAGATCCATTTATTTTCAATGGCTTGCCGACCATCGGGCAAGTCAACCAAAGTCCATACTTTGTTCTCATACATGGATCCCATCTCGGATTTCATGGCTTCAAGCCATTTTGCGGAATCTGGGCTCACCATCGCTTCTTCATAGTTCGTAGGTTCATCATGGTCTAGTAACATGACCTCCAGAACAGGATTACCATACCACTCTGGTGCGGATCTTGATCTAGTTGACCTACGAGGTTCAGTAATAACTTGATCTGAAGTTCCATGATCATTATCATTAACTTCCTCACTAATTGGTGTAGGTGTCGCAGAAACTGATTTCTGCGATGATCTACTTTCCAATAAGGGAGCAGGTACAGTTACCTCATCAAGTTCTACTTTCCTCCCACTCACATCTTTCGAGAGAAACTCCTTCTCTAGAAAGGATCCATTCCTAGCAACGAATATCTTGCCTTCGGATCTGTGATAGAAGGTGTACCCAGCAGTCTCTTTTGGGTATCCTATGAAGACACATTTCTCCGATTTAGGTTCGAGCTTATCAGGTTGAAGTTTCTTCACATAAGCATCGCAACCCCAAACTTTAAGATACGACAACTTTGGTTTCTTGCCAAACCATAGTTCATAAGGCGTCGTCTCAACGGATTTTGATGGTGTCCTATTTAGAGTGAATGAAGCCGTCTCCAAAGCATAACCCCAAAATTATAGTGGTAAATCAGTAAGAGACATCATAGATCGTACCATATCTAATAAAGTTCGATTACGACGTTCGGACACACCATTACGCTGTGGTGTTCCGGGTGGCGTGAGTTGCGAAACTATTCCGCATTGTTTCAAATGTAGGACAAACTCGTAACTCAAATATTCTCCTCCACGATCAGATTGTAGGAATTTTATTTTTTTGTTACGATGATTTTCAACTTCACTCTGAAATTCTTTGAACTTTTCAAATGTTTCAGACTTGTGTTTCATTAAGTAGATATACCCATATCTGCTCAAATCATCTGTGAAGGTGAGAAAATAACGATATCTGCCACGAGCCTCAATATTCACCGGACCACATACATCTGTATGTATGATTTCCAACCAATCTGTTGCTCTCTCCATAGTTCCGGAGAACGGTGTTTTTGTCATCTTGCCCATGAGGCAGGGTTCGCAAGTACCAAGTGATTCAAAATCAAGTGATTCCAAAATTCCATCAGTATGGAGTTTCTTCATGCGCTTTACACTGATATGACCCAAACGGCAGTGCCACAAATAAGTTGCACTGTCATTATCAACTCTGCATCTTTTGGCTTTGACATTATGAATATGTGTATCACTACTATCGAGATTCATTAAAAATAGACCACTCTTCAAGGGTGCATGACCATAAAAGATATTATTCATATAAATAGAACAACCATTATTCTCTGATTTAAATGAATAACCGTCTCGCATTAAACAAGATCCAGATATAATGTTCATGCTCAACGCTGGCACCAAATAACAATTATTTAGGTCTAAAACTAATCCCGAAGGTAGATGTAGAGGTAGCGTGCCGACGGCGATCACATCGACTTTGGAACCATTTCCCACGCGCATCGTCACCTCATCCTTAGCCAATCTTTGCTTAATCCGTAGCCCCTATTTCGAGTTGCAAATATTAGCAACAGAACCAGTATCAAATACACAGGTGCTACTGCGAGTATTAGTAAGGTACACATCAATAACATGTATATCACATATACCTTTGTTAACCTTGCCATCCTTCTTATCCGCCAAATACTTGGGGCAGTTCCGCTTCCAGTGACCAGTCTGCTTACAGTAGAAGCACTCAGTTTCAGGCTTAGGTCCAGACTTGGATTTCTTCTCCTGAACAGCAACTTGCTTGCTGTTCTTCTTGAAGTTCCCTTTCTTCTTCCCTTTGCCCTTTTTCTTGAAACTAGTGGTTTTACTGACCATCAACACTTGATGCTCCTTTTTGATTTCTACCTCCGCTGCCTTTAGCATTGCGAAGAGCTCGGGAATTGTCTTATCCATCCCTTGCATGTTATAGTTCATCACGAAGCTCTTGTAGCTTGGTGGCAGTGATTGAAGAAGTCTGTCAATGACGCAATCATCCGGAAGTTGAACTCCCAGTTGAATCAAGTGATTATTATACCCAGACATTCTGAGTATATGCTCACTGACAGAACTATTCTCTTCCATCTTGCAGCTATAGAACTTATTGGAGACTTCATATCTCTCAATCCGGGCATTTGCTTGAAATATTAACTTCAACTCCTGGAACATCTCATATGCTCCATGACGTTCAAAACGTCGTTGAAGACCCGGTTCTAAGCCGTAAAGCATGGCACACTAAACTATTGAGTAGTCATCAGCTTTGCTCTGCCAGACGTTCATAAATTCTGGCGTCGCTCTTGCAGGAGGCCTGGCACCTAGCGGTGCTTCTACGATGTAATTCTTCTGTGCAGCAATGAGGATAATCCTCAAGTTACGGACCCAGTCCGTATAATTGCTACCATCATCTTTCAACTTAGCTTTCTCAAGGAACGCATTAAAATTCAACGGAACAACAGCACGGGCCATTTATCTACAATTAACATAGACAAGCAAGATACTATCAGGTACTAAGTTCATGATAAATTTAAGTTTAATTAATCATATTACTTAAGAACTCCCACTTAGATAGACATCCCTCTAATCATCTAAGTGACTACGTGATCCAAATAAACTAAACCATGTCCGACTAACACGTGAGATGGAGTAGTTTCAATGGTGAACATCACTATGTTGATCATATCTACTATATGATTCACGCTCGACCTTTCGGTCTCTGTGTTCCGAGGCCATATCTGTATATGCTAGGCTCGTCAAGTTTAACCTGAGTATTCCGCGTGTGCAACTGTTTTGCACCCGTTGTATTTGAACGTAGAGCCTATCACACCCGATTAACACGTGGTGTCTCAGCACGAAGAACTTTCGCAACGGTGCATACTCAGGGAGAACACTTTATCTTGAAATTTTAGTGAGAGATCATCTTATAATGCTACCGTCAATCAAAGCAAGATAAGATGCATAAAGGATTAACATCACATGCAATCAATATAAGTGATATGATATGGCCATCATTATCTTGTGCTTGTGATCTCCATCTCCGAAGCACCGTGCTTGTGATCTCCATCTCCGAAGCACCGTCATGATCACCATCGTCACTGGCGTGACACCTTGATCTCCATTGTAGTATCGTTGTCGTCTCGCCAACTTATTGCTTTTACGACTATCGCTACCGCTTAGTGATAAAGTAAAACTATTACATGGCAATTGCATTTCATACAATAAAGCGACAACCATATGGCTCCTGCCAGTTGCCGATAACTCGGTTACAAAACATGATCATCTCATACAACAAATTATATCACATCATGTCTTGACCATATCACATCACAACATGCCCTGCAAAAACAAGTTAGACGTCCTCTTTTTTGTTGTTGCAAGTTTTACGTGGCTGCTACGGGCTTAGCAAGAACCGTTCTTACCTACGCATCAAAACCACAACGATAGTTTGTCAAGTTGGTGATGTTTTAACCTTCGCAAGGACCGGGCGTAGCCACACTCGGTTCAACTAAAGTGAGAGAGACAGACACCCGCCAGTCACCTTTAAGCAATGAGTGCTCCGAACGGTGAAACCAGTCTCGCGTAAGCGTACGCGTAATGTCGGTCCAGGCCGCTTCATCTCACAATACCGCTGAACCAAAGTATGACATGCTGGTAAGCAGTATGACTTATATCGCCCACAACTCACTTGTGTTCTACTCGTGCATCGCATCAACGCATAAAACCTGGCTCTGATACCACTGTTGGGGAACGCAGTAATTTCAAAAAAATTCCTACGCACACGCAAGATCATGGTGATGCATAGCAACGAGAGGGGAGAGTGTTGTCCACGTACCCTCATAGACCGACAACGGAAGCGTTATCACAACGCGGTTGATGTAGTCGTACGTCTTCACGATCCGACCGATCAAGTACCGAACGCACGGCACCTCCGAGTTCAGCACACGTTCAGCTCGATGACATCCCTCAAACTCCGATCCAGCCGAGTGTTGAGGGAGAGTTTCGTCAGCACGACGGCGTGGTGACGATGATGATGTTCCACCGACGCAGGGCTTCGCCTAAGCTCCGCAACGGTATTATCGAGGTGTAATATGGTGGAGGGGGGCACCGCACACGGCTAAAATATCGTATATCCAGTGTGTTTAGAGGTGCCCCCCTGCCCCCGTATATAAAGGAGCAAGGGGGAGGCCGGCTGCCCTCGGCGCGCCAAGGAGAGGGGGGGAGTCCTCCTCCTAGTAGGAGTAGGACTCCCCTTTCCTAGTCCAACTAGGAAAAGAGGGGGGGGGAGGAAAGAGAGGGAGATGGAGAGGGAAAGGGGGCTGCGCCCCCCTCTCCTAGTCCAACTAGGATTCCTCCTGGGAGGGGGTGCGCCACCTCCTGGCTGCTGCCCTCTCTCTCCCTTCTAGGCCCACTAAGGCCCAATACTTCCCCGGGGGGTTCCGGTAACCCTCCGGCACTCCAGTTAAATCCGAAACTTCTCCGGAACACTTCCGGTGTCCGAATATAGTCGTCCAATATATCAATCTTTATGTCTCGACCATTTCGAGACTCCTCATCATATCCGTGATCACATCCGGGACTCCGAACAACCTTCGGTACATCAAAACATATAAACTCATAATATAACTGTCATCGTAACTTTAAGCGTGCGGACCCTACGGGTTCGAGAACTATGTAGACATGACCGAGACACCTCTCCGGTCAATAACCAATAGCGGAACCTGGATGCTCATATTGGTTCCTACATATTCTACGAAGATCTTTATCGGTCAGACCGCATAACAACATACGTTGTTCCCTTTGTCATCGGTATGTTACTTGCCCGAGATTCGATCGTCGGTATCTCGATACCTAGTTCAATCTCGTTACCGGCAAGTCTCTTTACTCGTTCCGTAATACATCATCCCGCAACTAACTCATTAGTCACAATGCTTGCAAGGCTTATAATGATGTGCATTACTGAGTGGGCCCAGAGATACCTCTCCGACAATCGGAGTGACAAATCCTAATCTCGAACAAGTACCTTTGGAGACACCTGTAGAGCACCTTTATAATCACCCATTTACGTTGTGACGTTTGGTAGCACACAAAGTGTTCCTCCGGTAAACGGGAGTTGCATAATCTCATAGTCATAGGAACATGTATAAGTCATGAAGAAAGCAATAGCAACATACTAAACGATCGGGTGCTAAGCTAATGGAATGGGTCAAGTCAATCACGTCATTCTCCTAATGAGGTGATCCCGTTAATCAAATGACAACTCATGTCTATGGCTAGGAAACATAACCATCTTTGATTAACGAGCTAGTCAAGTAGAGGCATACTAGTGACACTCTGTTTGTCTATGTATTCACACATGTATTATGTTTCCGGTTAATACAATTCTAGCATGAATAATAAACATTTATCATGATATAAGGAAATAAATAATACTTTATTATTGCCTCTAGGGCATATTTCCTTCAGGACCCAGTCAGGCCCTCCGACTGGATCTTCACCCGCAGTCGGGCGACGGCCGCGGCTCCAGCCGGCGTCAGCGTCACGGCCTGATAGGACCACTGGGGCCGCCTACCCGCCGGCGGGCCGGCTACATAAGCCGGAAAATTGACGTAGTCGCCTTGCGAGGCGACGTTCTTCACGTAGAAGTATGACTTCTGCCAGAGCTTCACCGACTGGATTAGCGTGATGACGGGGAAGGGGTTGTCGGCTGCCACCCTCCGTTTCGCGATGAAGGCGCCACTCTGGGCTGGCACGCCCTGCATACGCGTGCCCAGCTTGGACTAGAAGAACTCCCCCCAGAGCTCGAGGGTGGGGAGAACGCCAAGATAGCCTTCGCACAAGGTGACGAAGGCGGACAGCAGCACCACCGTGTTCGGGGTGAGGTGGTGCGGCTGGAGTTGATAGAATTCGAGGAAGGAACGGAAGAAAGCACTCGCTGGCCAGCCGATGCCACGCAGGAAATGCGAGCGGAAGACCACCTGCTCGCCTTCCTCCGGCTCCGGTGTGATCTCCTTCTCAGGCGCGAGACGGACCCGCACCTTATCAGCGCCGGGCAGCCGCCGTGTCTTGCAGAGGAACTCGACGTGGTCCATATGGACATTGGAGCCGTCCCAGTCCCCGCCGTACTGCATGGCGGCGTGAGGCCGGCAAGAATGAGCGCGGCGGCGGGGAAAAGAATGGTGGGACGGCGCGGCGGCGAGGCGCTGCTGTGAGGGAAAGCAGGAGGAAGAAGATGGCGGAGAGGAGAGGAGCGTGCGAGCGTCTGCCGCTTCCTCTCCTCCCCCTACTTATAGCCTCGTGCGGCGAAGCCGAGGAGGCGAGGCGTGGGGTTGGACGTGGGATTAACTGCACCCACTCCCCCACGTCCCGCGATTACTGTGCCCTAAAGACGTGCGGAAACCGCCGCCAGAAGACGTGCGGACGGCTTTGGGCCACAAAGAATCTGCGCCTGGGCCTAGGCGTAGGAGTGGTGAGCCCTTGGCCTGCGGCGGCGTCTTGTCACGCGCGTGGGTTGGCAGGCTCTCTTCAGCTAGGGGATGTCACGTGTTTCGCAGGCGGCGAGCGGCCGGGCCGCAGCCCGGCGCAGGCGCCAACAGACTCCCGCCTTCCGACTTTAAAAATTTCGCCAAGACGACACGCCCAACCGGAGCCGGCTCCCAGCTGTTGGCTTGTCAAGATAAGAAGCTGCCTGAGCTTTTCGACCTCCACTCAACCTCGAAGCCCAATCAGCTTCGGGGACTACTGTCGGAGTAAATGGCCACGGGTAGCCTAACCGACTCCCCCTGGCTCTTCAAAAAATTATCAGGCCATTCGAGCTTTCAAGCATACAAAGCATAGGGCCGCCTTCCCCCGACCGGCTATCCCCAGGGCCGACTCCCAGAAGGTGACCCAGTCTCAGAAAACCTCCCCCAAGAAAGATACGAGATAGCCGACTCCATGAAGCCGGCCCCAAGAGGACCGACTCCCAGAAGCCGGCCATGAATAAAGCCGACTCCCAGAAGCCGGCCAAGACTGCACCCACTAAGACTGTACCCACATAACGGTGATAGGATCGGGCGTGGCCGCAGTACAGCCCACTACCCCCGAATCCCGGAACAGGCATGGCCACAGGGCGCCGTACGGGCCAGCCATCCCCCGTCCGGCGCGGCACTGTAGCCATGTTGGCCCCGACGTCACCCACGACAGGTGCCAGAACGGCCCGCGGGCGGCGGGCCCCTTTGCCAGGGAGACATCTGGAGACGGCCCGGCCTCCTCTAGTCCGCCAGGGATGTGGCCGGCTCCAAACAGCCGGCTACCTCCCTCCCTCGAAGCATGCGCCCTATTAAGGAGACAAGACGGGGTAAGGCTAAAGTAAGAGCTCGCAAGGCGGCGACACTGTAGCCATGCTTACCTCGACAAAGCCCTCGTCATCAGAGGCAAGGCAGCAATAACCAGCCGCCGACAAAGCCCCCATGTGGTGGGGCCGGCGTGCCGGCCAAGAAGCCGGCAGCCGGCGGGACCCACCAGTCGGCGGGCCCCAATGACCGGCGAAGAAGCCGGCGAGCATAGACACTGATGGCTGGGACCCGCGCCCAGCCGGATTACCATTGTACCCCTGGGGGGCAGGCCTATATAAACCCCTCGGGACACCCATGCAAAGGGTTGGTCTCGTAGAATTACACACACCACATAGAGAGAAAAGGAGAGCTAGCCTTTCCCTTCTTCTCCCTCTAACCCGACAGCTCATGGAGCACTTGTAGCTACTTGTCTTGATCTAGTGATCATGCGTATACCCCGCAGAGCAGGACTAGGGGTGTTATCTCCACGGAGAGCCCCAAACCTGGGTAAGATTCGCCGGCGTGCATGTCTTCGCCTCATCCCGTTTCTAGGCACCGGCGACGTCTTACTGGCTCCCAGAATGATAAGCCACCCGTTGGCATATGTCGCACCTACCACCCGACATGGAGTCAGGGCCGATCAATGCTTCAATGTGTATCATAGGTTCATTATTTGTTCAACAATATTTCATCTGCGCACCATGAAGGTTTGCATGAATATCCGCAACCTATATAGTTGAGCTGCAAGTTTGACCAAAGTCTCTATATCCTATGTAGAGGCTTCTGTATCAGTCGCAGTAAGAAATCTTAGAACCACTTCTAGCATTTCTTTTCTTCGACCTGATCATGAAGATTCTATAATCTCGTCGATTTGCACTGTCCTCCCACTTAGTATTTTGTTGAAAATATTTTCTTCAAAATTTCCGCACTCTATGGCAAAACACTTTGCCTCGGCGTAGTGATAGAGGAATACCCAACCATTTGGGATAACCTACCAAGTAGCGCTTATAGATTTGATGATGATCCTTTTTAGTGTAAAAGCCATGGTCTCTAAAGCATCACATTAAGAGTATATTGGCAAAATTGATTAATGTCATCTTTGATCTCACTATGTCATACATAGTTTGATTACATCTACTCAAAACACTCTATTCTTAGTACTGTCTCTAGTTGGTGTAAGCTATAAAACATTTTACAGCTCATCAGACATTCGCTAAATTTGTAACTCAAATATTCTTTTCTGCAATCAAATTGTATAATTTTCTTGTTACAATAATTTATACATCTTTTTAAAATCTTTTGAAGCATTTCAAAAGATCTAGAATCATGTCTCAATTAGTAAATATAAATATCTACTTGAGTTATCCTTGAAGTTAGATAAATTCACTACTTGCAACAACACTTATTGGAATACACACATCAATATGCATGTTCCAATTATTTTGTTGCTCGTTCTTTATGGCTTGTGACCGGTATTTTAGTTTGCTTCACAATTTGGACAAAAGTTGCAAGTGTCTAATGATTCATAATCATATGAGTCCAAAATCCATCACTATGGAATTTCTCTATGCGGGTTTCACCAATGTGACTAAATGCAGTGCCACATATATGTGGTATTCTTTTAGTCTTGCGACATTTAGCGTCAGTGTTATAGATGTTTAATTCTATCATCAATAGTCATAACTTTCATCCTATTCACAATAGGAGTATGGCCCTTTTGTTCATTACATTGAACAACCGTTGTTCTCTTATATAGAAACTCCTCGCGATTTCTATGCAATTGGCTAGAGTGTACAAAACTCTAAAATGAATTATGACAATAAATTCAGAGGTAATATGTTGATGAAAGAGTATCATAACTTTTACAAAAAAATTCAACACATATTTTAACCTCATTAATTTGTTGATCATTAGGCCATAGTAATTTTTGCATGGATTCGCAACATCATGCAATCGAGTTGGTATCCTTGTGATCAACTTTTAACCACAATTACTGAAGAATTTTTGTGTTTAACAATTTAACCACAATTCTCAAGAATCACACTTTAATTGACCAACTTTCTCTACATCTTATAACTTGTATGACATTCATACCTGACTTGGACACTCCAGTCCTGTTTTCTTTCTGCCTCTAAACTTCTTATAGTTTTACTTTCAATATTTCTCCCACTCAACAGAAGAGTCATCTAACTTTTAAGAGTGGCGTGAGCCCTGAACTTCCCTAGGCATGTAAATCTCATTACATCCTTTGGTTTTGTTCTTTCTCTTTAAGTTTTCGCCATCAACTCATGACTGGCGTTCTTCCGGATCTTACGCATTTCAGTACTAAATATAGTAAAACACTTCACAAGAACTTGCAAACAAAACACTTCTTTAGATATGTCATATCTTTTAATCTTTGTTTATTTCTGAAAACAATTTTCAGTTGCAAGAATACCCCTTAACTATCCCTAACATTCTGAAGTTTAGGTTTCTCGGAAGCAGGCAGACTGTAATGCAATATAAACTTTTGGATGAAAGGACATAAGTCTCGTCATCCATAGCATTAGCCGGAGAGCATTGCAAGTATGCAGTAGGACAAAATCCTTCTTGGTACTCTTAGAGGACGGTCCTCTCAATCATAAAGATTCAACCAGATAAATAACAGTCAATCAATTTCGACAACAAAGGTGGAACTGTGAGCCATAATTCTACAATTATAATGCAAACTACACATAGACATTGTTCATAATTAATTTGCACTAGTTATTAAACTTAATTAATACATAATTGTGCTCCCACTCAAATCAGTATCTCTCATAATTGATTTTAAGTGATTCAAGATCCAAGTCTAGTTCTCAGCCATTGATGTGTGCATCAGTGATGACGAGAATTTTGTCCGGTAGGCAAGCTATTGATGATCATCTCTCCATATGACTCTTGTTCATCTTTCGATGCTTTGTGCTCTGAGCTCAGAACTATTCTGCTAGAACTTCAAGACAACCGAGTGCTATCTGCATGCATGGTCTGACCATCCCCGCCTTACACCTCACGACCCGTTTGTACTCATGTGTGCATGACCTACTCCAGAATGCAACGTGTTATAGACGGTTGCAACACTGGTAAAAGCACCTTTTAACTTGATATTTACTGTGAGTGATCACCCTAATAATTTACTACTACGCAATCAAAGGGTGCAAAAATAAAGGGATAAATGTCTCAGGCAATTCATAATAGCATGACATCGTATAGCCCTGGGCGCCGGGAGTCCTCCATGATCGTCTTCAATCTCCAGTTGAAGTGATGTGACGGCCAATATTTTGTCACTGTGGCAACTGTTTCAAAAACATTGTCGTGGGCAATCTCAGAAAATGTTGTGGTAGCTACCGTTTCAGAAAACGTTGTCGTGGCACCAAAATCTGAAATTCCGTCGTGGTACAAAATTATAGCTCCTCGTCCCGCACCTGGTACACCTTCTCCTTGCCGAGGTCCCCTGTGTACGTTTTGTCACCATGACCTGTAACCTATCTCTACATTATTTACATTAACGTGGCAATCCCGTGGCTCCAGCCATCATGCCGTGACGCGCGGGCCACCTTACATTACAACATCTAACCATCTCATACATAAACTCATTATCATGACGAATGCTATAGCACATCATATGCAAACCCTGCAAAACCAAGTTAGACGTCCTCTAATCAGTTTTAGCAAAATTCTAGTTACATGGTTAACCAGTTTTAGCAATTAAGACTAGCTACCTACGCAAGCACAACAAGGCGATGTTCTTGATGCTAGATTAAGTTTCGGGGTGTGTGACAGAGAGACTTGATAAAAAGTTTCGTCCCCCACACTAAACTTCGTCATTACGCGTGACCCCTAGCAGATCATCCATCTTCGGCACCCTCTTATGTATGCAACGGTTCACTATTCCCAACTATGATGTAGCCCAAGGAACTATTAGCTGATCATCGACAGCCAGAGCCGATCGATTGTCAGAACCTTGTAGCAAAACTACATCATTCTGCCGATGAACTGAACATAAGCACAACTCGTGGGGACCACAGCAAGAACATCAACCCTCACATATCAGATGTGATCTAGATCGCAAACTGCATCTACTCATAAACCTGCTCATGATGCCACTGTTGGGAAACGTAGTAGAAAAACAAAAAAATCGCACCAAAGGTCACCAAGATCAATATGAAGATGCATAAGGGTTTGGATCAACGATCGTTACCAACTCCGGAGAGCAGTAGAAGAAGAAGAGTCGGTGTAGATCATGCTCGAAGTCCCTCAAATGATGATGACGATCCCGCGAACCGCCCTCGAACAGAAGACCGAAAGCACGACCTCTCTACTTGGTTGCAAGCGTACAGTCTTCATGATCCAGCAGCGCTTCGCCGTCCAGAGCTAATCATCGCCGGATAATTAGAGGGAGGAGATTAGAACCACACTCGGCTTCTAATTATGAAGATTAGAGGTGGCTAGGGTTAGCTCTAATTAGTCTAGGACCAACTAGAACTAGATCAACTAGAAGAGGCACTCAAAAACTTATATATCAATAGGGTGGAAAACCTCTAGTATATATAGGTCAAGAGCGGAGGAGAGGGCGCCCACCAAGGGACGAAAGCCTCCCTTGGTGCGTCGGCCAAGGGGGTGGGAGTACTCCTTCCTTAGGGAAGGGTGGCACTTTCCCACTTGGGCCTTTTTGGCCCAAGATGCCTTCCACCTCTTGGCCTTTTAAGGCCCGTTGATATTTAAATTATATATATAATACATTAAACATTTTCAGAGTATTATATATATATATATATTTAACATCCTGGGAAACATTTTCTAGCTTTATATAATTAATCGATAATACCCGGTATTACCCGATATTCATCGAAACCCTTCTGGTGACCCTCAAACGCTTCCGGAACCTCTCAGAACTATTCCGGATATTAATGAAACTATTCACGAAAATATTCTCATCTCTCCCATACTAATAACACTCAGCACACTACTGCAGGATGCTGCTAACGCGACACTACGATCAGAGACCTTCAACGAAACTGTGTGCGATGCAATAATCGCAAACGGTGGTGTAAAAAACAGTCAAAAAAGGTGCAAAACGTTTGCGATGAAGGATGCATCAAACACGGTTCAGATTTTGGTTGCGTGTGCGATGTAGGGCATACGGTTCAGTTCAATGAAATGTTTGCAATGAGGAAGAAGAACGGAAACGGGCAGCCAGATGAAGGCATGTGCGATATACGGCATACAGTTCACTCGGATTAACTGTTTGTGATGAGGCGGAACAACAGAAACAGGCAACTACATAAAGGTGTGTGTGATTGAGGGCATACGCTTCAGGAGGATTAATTGTTTGCGATTAAGCAACAAAACAGAAACGGTCAGCCAGATCAAAGTGTCTGCGATTGATCGCATACACTTCACACGGATGAACCGTTTGCAATTAGCCACAACAAACAGAAACAGTTAGATAGATCAACGTGTGTGTGCTAGACGGGCACACATTCTAATTAAAAGAAGCGTGCGTGATGGTAATAACGAGCGTGCACGGTTCTTGGAACAAGACGTGTGCTGACATTGCCTATTGCGGTGCACCCTATGGTGCTAACGCCACATACGCGGCCGAGAAAGCGTGCCCATGTTACGCCATCCAGGAATAGTGCCGCACTTAGAAATTATAGAACCGTCAATATATTTTGAGCCTGCGTCCCATCACATTCCAAATTGCAAACCTGTTCACACTGGTCAAAACCTAAACGGTTTGCCAATTAGGAGCGTATTAGTACTCGGTTATAAATACTACTACTCCAAGATGACTGCACATTCCTCCTCGACTCCTCATCCACAAAAATAAACAAGTCATTCATCATCG
This sequence comes from Aegilops tauschii subsp. strangulata, assembly GCF_002575655.3. Taxonomy (NCBI): domain Eukaryota; kingdom Viridiplantae; phylum Streptophyta; class Magnoliopsida; order Poales; family Poaceae; genus Aegilops; species Aegilops tauschii. The sequence goes on along the minus strand of NC_053041.3, from coordinate 261,067,406 downwards.
TTCCCTTGCGTCTTCCATGGCCAGCGTGAGTTCTGGGTCAAGAGATTGCCACCAGGGAGAGACGAGCAAGGAAACAGAAGCATGAAAGATGTCCCGCCTCGCCGCGAAAGCAGCCGACATGTCCCACCGCGCGGCCGTAGTAGCACAGAGGTCCCGCCGCGCCGCCGAAGCAGCACGGAGGTCCCACCGCACCGTCAATGCAGCAGACTACTGTGGCCGTGCCGCGGAAGCAGCTGAGATGTCCGGCCGCGCCGCGGAAGCAGCAGAGATGTCCTCCCGCACCGCGGTGGCCTGGGTTAAATGTCTCGCGGGCAGGCGAGGACTCCTACAGGCGCATGCATGCGATCGTCCATAGCCAGATGGATCAGATCTCCGGCTGGGCGAGGTTGCAGGACGACATGAAAGCCTCATTTGAACAGGCTACCAGCATCATCCGGCAACTAAGGGAGAGCAATGCAAAGCTCCAGGCCGAGCGCGACCTGCTGTGGGCGAAGATCTTCGGAAGTGCAGAACAGCAGGAGGAGACCACTGCCTTGTTGAAGAGGACCAGCGTCATCGTCGAGAAACTTATGGACGAGAATGCCATGATAAGCGAGACCTGACCATACCCGAGGGGAATTTTCTGCGCATTCTTCGAACACATCTTCTTCGGCTCTTGCGATATCAAAAAAAGTATTGGAAGAAACGTTGCACCATACGTTGGATCAAATTTGGCGATGAGAATTCAAAGTTCTTCCAAGAAGTAGCCACGGAAAGATATAGAAAAAATTGCATCTCTAGTCTAAAAAATGACGATGGAACGCAGGTGGAAGATCACTCCAGCAAAGAATCTCTCTTATTTGAGGCCTTCAAAAAACGCATGGGCACAAAAAGCACGCCACAAATGAGATTCAATCTTTCCCGTATGCTTCGAACGCAAGTGGATTTGATAGTTTAACAGCTCCCTTCACGCATAAAGAGATTGATGAAGTCATCAAAGAAATGCCTCCGGACCGTGCTCCGGGCCCTGATGGCTTCAATGGCGCGTTCCTAAAAGCTTGTTAGCCTATCATTAAGGACGATTTCTATCTTCTTTGCGATGAGTTCTACAGTGGCACTTTAAACCTTGAGAGCCTAAACTACGGGTACATCATGCTCATACCTAACACCAGGGCTCCTGAAACTGTCAATGACTTCCGTCCAATCACGTTACTTAATTGCTGTCTCAAACTTATCACCAAAATCCTGGCCAACCGACTTTAAAAGGTGATCTTAAACATTGTGCACAAAAATCAGTATGGGTTTTTTGAAGGGAAGATCCACCCATGACTGCCTTGCTTGGGCCTTCGAGTACATACACCAATGTCAAGCTTCTAAATGTGAAATTATCCTCCTCAAATTAGACTTTGCTAAGGCATTTGATACTGTGGAGCATGATGCCATCATCCAAATAATGAGGAGCATCGGATTCAATGATAAATGGATATCCTGGATCACGAGTCTTTCATCTTTGGGTAAATCTTCTGTCCTGTTAAACGGGGTACCTGGAAAGCAATTTTGGTGCAAATGCGGGGTGCGCCAAGGGGACCCTCTCTCTCCCCTTTTATTTGTTCTTGCTGCGCATTTGCTACAGACAGCTATTATTGAGGCCCTGGAAGACAATCGTCTGCAACTTCCTATTCCCTCCACCAACACGACCAACTTTCCGGTGATCCAATACGCTGATGATACAATCATTATCATGCCAGCTTGCGTTAACTAGGCGGCAATCATGAAGACAATTCTTACAGACTATGCTGCCTCTGTTGGCCTGCACATCAACTTCCATAAATCTATGTTGTTACCCATCAACACACCGGAAGAAAAATGTAATGAACTTGATACTATCTTTGGGTGCATCACGGCCTGCATGCCATTCACGTACCTCGGTCTCCCCCTTGGAACCACTAAACCATTGGTACTGGACATGAGTGCCTGGGTGTGCAAAGCAGAGGGCGGGATTACGGCGGCTATGTCTCTCATGTCATACGCTGGGAAGTTGGCTCTCATGAACTCACTAGTCACCTCGCTGGCCATTTACCCCATGGGAGTTCTGCGACTCCCCCCCCCCCCAAATTATTGAGCAGCTTGATAAAATTCGAAGGCACGGGCTTTGGAAGAAAAAAACCTAAGACAGGTGATAAATCTAACCCACTGGTTGCATGGGATATGGTGTGTCGCCCAAAAAAGAATGGAGGTATGCGAGTGCTCAATCTTAAAGTTCAAAATGATGCGATATTGCTCAAGATGCTCCACAAGTTCTATAACCGACTAGATACACCCTGGGTGAAACTTGTCTGGGACACCTACTACTCGGACGTGATCCCGCATGCGATGGCCCCTTGTGTCTCCTTCTGGTGGCGTGAACTAGTGAAACTCATGCCAATTTACCGTGGGGTCACGAAAGTTTTGATCAATGATGGTAGGACAACCCTGTTCCGGAAAGATGATTGGAATCAACATATCCTTGAGGAAGCCTTTCCCCGAGCGTTCTCCTACACCACCCTAGAAGATGCTTCGGTCAAAACAATGCTCACGATTTCTGATATCAGAGAGGCGTTTCATCTACCCCTTTCCATACAGGCTCATGAAGAACTCCGAGCCCTCAAAAATGATGTCAGCTTCACCACCCTTTCTGAGGACAAAGACATCTGGATTTGTACGTGGAGGGCACAACTCTTTAAGACCACAGATTACTATAAGTTCTTCTTCCGTGAGGTAATTGCTCGTGCAGCCTTTGGACGGTTGTGGAAAGCCAAAAGTGTTCCCAAGATCAAAGTATTTGGGTGGTTCCTCCTGATTGATCGCCTTAATACACGCAACATGCTGAAGCGAAGACACTATAACATCAGGACTAACCTGGATTGTCTGCTTTGTGGTGAGCATGTTGAGGAAACGGTTGAGCATCTTTTCTTTCACTGCACATTCAGTAAGCATTGCTGGCATGAACTTAAGATTACTTGGCCGGCTGCTGGCAACCGCTTGGATATGATGACCCACCTTAAATCAATGCATCACCAAAAACTGATCATGGATTTTCCTTGTGGCCGCTTGGCGTCTCTGGAAAGAAAGAAACAACAACTACTTTCGGCAGGTGACACCCTCCTTCTCTACTTGGAGGGCCAGATTCAAGACTAATCTTTCCAACATTGCTCACAGGTTGCCTGAGCACAAGAAACATCTGATTCCTGACTTTCTAGACACTATAGCATAGTTTCCCCCTGAGACACAATATGTAATCTTAGTTCTTGTATAGGTCTCCCCCCCACTCCCTGTACAGTTGAATGATTTACTTTAATATATTTCTGCAGTAGGAGCCTTTCCTACTGTCTAACCTTCAAAAAACGAGAATGTCGTGCTACGCATGAAGCACAAAAGGCTGGTGGAGGAATCCATGGATGCTCTTAGGCAGCATATTGAGGACGGGAAAGAGCTCATCGCCGCTCGCCACGGAGACTAGTTCCCGCGGCCTGCGGCAACGCATCAAGAAAGTAGAGATCAGCGAGCCAGATCGTTTTCTTCCTTCTTCTTTTGCCCTTGTGTATTTTGGGCGTTGCCGCATGTGGCTTTTTTTAATTATGTTCCTAAATATGTAAGACAATTATTATCCACTGTCATCATCCTTATATTCATCATGCTTGCTATAAGTCGCAGTTGTTGCTATATAGGTCCGTCGGATCTTACATCAAGATCCATGCAAAACTTTCTTTTCAGATTTACATTTTTCTCTCTTAAATCTCAGTCCAGTGAGACATAGCCATGCCGTGAAACAGGGGCTCGGGCGCCATTAATGGAGACGTTGGGAGGGAGATGTGCAGCAGATAGAGGTCAAATGGCTCTCCTCCCGATGAGCACGCACAGGGGTCTGATCGCACGCCTCCCGTACTCAAATAGCTACCCCGCACGACACCTCCTAGCCAATAAAAAGAGCGAACGCGTGGCGGCACGTAATTGGTAAGTAGAACGCCCACGGTTTCAATAATAGTTGTGTTTCCAATTTGTAACGTGACAGCACTTGTTCCAAAATGACTTTGTTGATTGTTAATGTGTGCGCCTTTGCAAATCGGACTGAAAAATTATGACAACATGTTGGTGCCATGTCATGAACCATGCCAAGTTTCATGATTTTCAGGCGTGTTTTGGATTTACAGGAATTTAAAAACCAAGTTTCTCAATCTTTCCGGCCAAGCCACGACGCCCAGATGTTTGAATTTGTGACAGCCTGGTTTTTGCCCTCTTCTATTTGCCTGATTTTCGGTTGGTTTGATTTTGAAATTTGGAGTTTTGAATCTTTTCAAATGGACTTAAACACTTGGGTACCCCTTGACTTTCACCCAAGTGCCTCATTTCCCTCTCTAATTATCATTTCCTCTCTGGTTCAACTCAAAATAATATTTTGAATATTTTTCTTAAATGAAAAATATTCATTTCCCTCTCTTAAACCCTAGCTAACCCAATGTGCTCCAAAGCAACCCCAATTTTTCTTGCCCACAAAAATCTGAGAAAATTCACAAATATTCTTTGAACCCTAGGGCACCTTCCTGAGCAAAAATATTTCATCACTTTTTGGAATATTTTTGCTACAGAAAATATTTTCTGTTCTGGAGAGAAATGGTAGTTTCTACAGCAACTACCATTTTACTTGCTCCATTGTGGCTGATTTTTCTTGTGCATCATCACCTTAGTAGTTGATTGCTAACCTCCAAAGCCGAGCTCCCAACTCCCAGTAGTTTAACCATAGTGAGCTCTCAAAGTTACTTTTCAGAAACTTACCAGGCAGTTGAAATTATTTCTACTGCGCCTAAGATCAAACCCTAGTGTGGTAACCTCTAAAACCACCACGAACAACACGCCAGACATGAAGTTTGGACTTAGGTCAGCCTGAGGGCAGAGTTCACGCGGTGACCTGTTGGGGAACGTAGTAATTTCAAAAAAATTCCTACGCACACGCAAGATCATGGTGATGCATAGCAACGAGAGGGGAGAGTGTTGTCCACGTACCCTCGTAGACCGAAAGCGGAAGCGTTATCACAACGCGGTTGATGTAGTCGTACGTCTTCACGATCCGACCGATCAAGTACCAAACGTACGGCACCTCCGAGTTCTACACACGTTCAGCTCGATGACGTCCCTCGAACTCTGATCCAGCCGAGTGTTGAGGGAGAGTTTCGTCAGCACGACGGCGTGGTGACGATGATGATGTTCCACCAACGCAGGGCTTCGCCTAAGCTCGGCAACGGTATTATCGAGGTGTAATATGGTGGAGGGGGGCACCGCACACGGCTAAGAGATCTCAAGGATCAATTGTTGTGTCTCCGGGGTGCCCCCCTGCCCCCGTATATAAAGGAGCAAGGGAGGAGGAGGCCGGCCCTAGGAGGGGGCGCACCAAGTGTGGAGTCCTACTAGGACTCCCTAGTCCTAGTAGGATTCCACCTCCCATATGGAATAGGAAAAGAGGAAGGGAAAAAGAGAAGGAAGGAAGGGGGCGCCCCCCTTCCCTAGTCCAATTCGGACTAGACCAAGGGGAGGGGTGCGGCCACCCTTGTGGCCCTTTTTCTTCTTTCCCGTATGGCCCAATAAGGCCCAATACGTATTCCCGTAACTCTCCGGTACTCCGAAAAATACCTGAATCACTAGGAACCTTTCCGAAGTCCGAATATAGTTGTCCAATATATCGATCTTTACGTCTCGACCATTTCAAGACTCCTCGTCATATCCCCGATCTCATCCGGGACTCCGAACTCCTTCGGTACATCAAAACTCAATAAAACTGTCATCGTAACATTAAGCGTGCGGACCCTACGGGTTCGAGAACTATGTAGACATGACCGAGACACGTCTCCGGTCAATAACCAATAGCGGGACCTGGATGCCCATATTGGCTCCCACATATTCTACGAAGATCTTTATCGGTTAGACCGCATAACAACATACGTTGTTCCCTTTGTCACCGGTATGTTACTTGCCCTAGATTTGATCGTCGGTATCTCGATACCTAGTTCAATCTCGTTACCGGCAAGTCTCCTTACTCGTTCCGTAACACATCATCCCGTAACTAACTCATTAGTCACAATGCTTGCAAGGCTTATAGTGATGTGCATTACCGAGTGGGCCTAGAGATACCTCTCCGACAATTGGAGTGACAAATCCTAATCTCGAAATACGCCAACCCAACAAGTACCTTTGGAGACACCTGTAGAGCACCTTTATAATCACCCATTTACGTTGTGACGTTTGGTAGCACACAAAGTGTTCCTCCGGTAAACGGGAGTTGCATAATCTCATAGTCATAGGAACATGTATAAGTCATGAAGAAAGCAATAGCAACATACTAAACGATCGAGTGCTAAGCTAATGGAATGGGTCAAGTCAATCACGTCATTCTCCTAATGAGGTGATCTCGTTAATCAAATGACAACTTATGTCTATGGCTAGGAAACATAACCATCTTGATTAACGAGCTAGTCAAGTAGAGGCATACTAGTGACACTCTGTTTGTCTATGTATTCACACATGTATCATGTTTCCGGTTAATACAATTCTAGCATGAATAATAAACATTTATCATGATATAAGGAAATAAATAATAACTTTATTATTGCCTCTAGGGCATATTTCCTTCATGACCACACGTGTGCACGATGCCAACGTGCATGTCGACGCTCTCTGCGTCGTGCCCGAGCTTCTGTTGCTAGCGTGCTCGCTTCACCGACAGCCTAGCCTTGCCAAAACATGCCACAATAGTCGTCCCGAACCTCTTAACTCCCTCCTGGCGCTCGCCAACGCCGGAGCTCACCGCAGCAAGCACGGGCGCGGTCCGGCCAATGCAACAGTGCACGGCGCACTGTGCTCGTCGCCTTCCCCTCGCTCCTGTGCTTGTCCCTGCTCGCCCACAGTTCTCGCGTGAGCTGCGTCGCCTTCCCCCTCGCTCACTGACGTCGTTCATCGCCGGGCACCGTGTCCAGGTGTCCACCGGCAGAGCCCGATCCCCCCTCAACGCTCGGCTATACATAGAGCCCACCCCAGCCTCCTCGAGCATCACCCACTCCTCCCACACACTCCACGATCTTGTAGAAGACGTAGCCCGGCCGGGTAGGCCGCGGGCCGCCGTCCCCGAGCTCGAGCTCACCAGCGATCCCCTCGGGTCGTCTCTGTAGCTCCAGCCCCTCCCAGGCCTGTGAAACCCTTCCAGGGCCTCCGCCGCTCTTCGGTGGTGCTGTTCCGCCTGGTTGGAGCCCCTGGAGTCGCCTCTGTTTGCCATCGTCTTCGTCTCCGGCGACCTCCGCTCTCTGCCTCCGCTAGAGAGGCTGATTCCAACGCCGTCTGACCACCCCTAGCTACTCTACGGGTACGGGCAGGTGCGCCTAAGTCTCCTCTCTTGATCCCTCGATCTCGTTTTGGCCAAGAAGCCCTCGTCGTCGGCGTGTGCTCCGGCGAAGCCGCGCCATCCTCTGTTTCCTTCTCCCCCTCCCCCTCACCTGACTAGCGGGGCCCACTAGTCAGCCACTCAGTACGCGCGCGAAGCGGTACAAGTGGTGGCGCCCGCGAGGCTTTACGCCTTCGACGTCACCCCCAGTCTGTTTTTATTTAAATTAAAATTTCATATTTTTCCAGAGAGCTTCAAACAGCCAAAACTCTTTAACCAAAAGTCCAAATGAATTGATTCTTTTTGCATTGTGTTCTTTGTAAAGAAATCTAGCAGCTCACCAAAAATGAGATTTTTCTTTGCTGTCGAGATTTTCTAGTGAATTTCAGAAGGGTTATTGATGTTTTCTTTTTGTGTTTATAAATATTTTCAGAAGGTGAAGCTTGTCTTGAGGATCACCAGGAGGCTTGTGAACCTCATCTACACTAAGGCAAGCCACAACAACATTTTCATGGTGCCATTACAATATTTGTGATTTTACAACTTGAATGAATGATTTAATCCATGCATTTAAATCATTATTATATTATTTATATTCTATTGGTTGTTTGTTTTTGTTGTCATGCTTAGTTTACAGAATGTTTGAAGCTAACTAAGTTGGTAAAGTAACTAGAAGTAAATTTTGTTATGAAAGAAGTAATATAATTATGTATATGAGTAATTATTTGGAGTTATTTTTCTTGCATGAGAAAAATGATAAAATTTGCTAGAAAAGATTCTGTTTAAAGTGAGGTTTAATCCTAACCAGAGTAGTATCATGAGTTATTGATGTTTATGCTTAGTGTGGATATAGTTGACCCAGTTATTTCCGATGGTATATGATGCTTATGTTCATGTTGCATTTGCATGGCATACTATGACACTGGTTATTTTCAATTTAAGTTGAACCCGCTAATAACTCAACTTGAATATATCGTTGACCGGGTGATGGTGCCACTGAATCGAGCTTTTCCCAGTGCAACCACATTTGCCTTTATGGGAAGGCCTTTATTCGGTCTGTTGTCATGCCTCTGGTCGGTGCCTCCAACGAGGGAAGGTTATGGGCATGCGGTACCCTAGCCCGGTAAGCAGACATAACCTTGTGTGCTCGTTGTTGAGATTATGGTACCGTGTCCCCGTGTGGGACGTTTATGTTTTGGCCACGACAGTGGTCGTTGTGTCTTTGGTAGACACGGGGCCACCCAGGACTAGCCCAGTGGGGAGTGAGTCGGAGTGGCCGAGAGAGTGTCATGGCAATGGAGGGGTTTCGTCGGAATGTCGTTGGTCCACCCGAATGGGAGTGCGAGGCCATGGGTTCCGTGGTGTGGGTACAGTGCGCTACCTCTGCAGAGTGTATTAATCTATCAATAGCCGAGTCCACAGTTATGGACACGCTCGAAAGTAGGTCACACCATGGGTCAACGTTTAATAAATTTTGCACACTAAGTCATGAACTTTGCACTGTTGACGATGGTGGGAAGGCTATCTTGATGTTTAAGACCAAGTGATGGTCGTGGTTGTGATCGCCGGAAAGATCACGAGGTAACCTGAGTTAAGACCACAAGGCTGGTACGTTCGTGATCCAAGAGATCACCATTGGTAAGCCAGTACGAGGGATTTTCACATAAGAGCATGATCACAGGATGTTGGATATATATTGTTGCATTATTAATAATTGGTTAATTATCATGATATTGTTTGTCATTATGTTTATGCTTGTTGTGAGCTTGCAAGTACATTCAATGTACTGACCTGGCGTGTCATGCCAGATTCAGGAAAGTCTCGTTGGAAAGGAGAGCTGTTTGAGTCTAGACCGTGTCCACATCGGTGTCCCTGTGCTATGGAGTTCCGCTACGACGTTTTTCCGCTGCCACGTAGTTGTTATGATCGAGGCCCCTTTATGTTCACTAAATAATGTACATATTGTTCAGCCGCACCGTGTGTGCCGCTTGGCCTCGCCACCTGTTGTAATATAAACTATGGTCCGCTAGTATCAATAAAGCGGTTGTTGTCTGTACCAAGATGTTGTGTGTTGTCAGAAGACATGGTCTCTGGGCTGGCAATGCATGGTAAACCGATTGCTCTAAGCCGGGGTGCCACAACGCTTGGTATCAGAGCCGCACGGACTGTAGGCCACGCTAGACTACGACATGTTAACTGGATGTTAGATACGAGTTTAAGTTGAGTGCCGGTAGCATTTGTAGCTGGTTGTTGCATTGCATGCACTTGTTTTATTTTATGCTAACCTACTAATGGTTGTGAGTGTAGATGGCTCTGGTGTCGTATCCGTGCCAGTTGCAGCTGATGCCGTACTCGTCGCCGCATCTCCTTCGTAATGTGTGGCGTGGTTGTACCCTCTCGGTGACGATCCAGTCTATCGTGTGTACCGGGAGCGTCTAGCAGACTCAGTATATGAGTATCACGCAATGGTTACTCTGTGCACCAGTTCCGATTCCAGCACTTACACTTGTACCTCTCGGAGCGGTTACGCTTCTACCGCTTCTCAGGCTGTCCAGTTTGCTGCATTCGAGGTCCTTGTCGAGCTTCGTTACAACAAGGTCCGGATGCAGAACCACCCAGGTTTCTACTACTATACTTCTCTGCACGACAATGGTCATGTCCGTTTCCCTATCATTGATCCGGAGTCTGATAGTGTAGCTAGCCACCTTGCCCGTCATGTCACTGCTAGCTATCTTATGATCCACGAGCTGGCTCGACAGCTGACTCGTGCTCGTACTGCTTTAGCCTCTGCTTTAGTCTCTGCTAGATCTGTCACTGCTCCATCCTCCCTGGTATTTACTCCTTATATTCCAGCCAGTTCTAGTTCCCCTATTTCACCGGTTACTCCTCCGAGTAGCTCGGGCGCCTCGACCGTGAATCCTCTCAGTGCTCCTGCTGAGTGGGTTTCACTTCTCACTACTCCTGTAGCCCCGATGCTTCACCCTACACCTACCCCAGAGGGAGAGCCCTCGAGGCAGCGTCGTCGTGTTACCTTTAACCTGGAGGTTTCCGTTAACGTCGTCAGTTCAGGATCCGAGTCCGCTTCAGGAGAGGACCCCGCAGCACCAGCAGAGTAGTAGAGCTTCTGAGTATTCGCAGGATAGTGTACGGATGTAGTCGTACGAGTCATGATGCTTCGTTTCCTGTATGAGGGTAGCTGAACCTGGCATGTTGTTTATCTTTCATGTATGAGTCTATGTATAATTATGTTGGAACTCTATCTTATTCGCCATATTTTCTTTGTTATTTCGGTTTTTCTCGGGCTTTGTTGCTGGCTTTTCCCCAATTTATTTTGAATGTTTCTCATCTCGGTTGCGTTGTCTTGGGAAAAATCCACAATAGGATGTCGCCGGGAGGTAGCAGTAGCAACGCTCATGAGGATGCTCCTGTTCGTCGTTTCGCACGACAGGCATGACACTCTCCCGAGCCGTACATACCACCACCGCCTCCACCGCCAAATCCGCCCTCCACCGAGCAAATTCTGCGTATGTTTGAGGAAAGGAGGAATAATGATCTAATTGAAATATTAAGAAGTGTGCAAGCTGTGGTTGGACAGAATGGAAATCAGAACGGTCATCACTCCAAGCTGTCAGATTTTCAGAGGACCAAGCCTCCCAGTTTCAGTCAGGTTATTGATCCCTTGGATGCAGACGATTGGTTACGAACCATTGAGAGAAAGCTTGAGATTGCTTGTACTGAAGAAGATGATAAAGTTCCATTTGCAACTCATTATCTTGAAGGCGCTACTGCCATATGGTGGGAAAATACAAAAGCCATGTGGCCTGCTGATGAAGAAATCACCTGGTCAAAATTCAAGGATCAGTTCCGGAAATATCGTATCCCTACTAGAATTATGAAGACTAAGCAGCGTGAATTTCTCGCACTCCTCCAAGGAAATCAGTCTGTGGGTGAATATTTGCAAAAATTCAATCATCTGGCCCGTTACTCCCTTTATGACGTGGCCACCGAAGAAAGAAAGATTGACAGATTTCTTGGTGGATTAAACCCGCAACTCTGGTGTACCCTCAGTATGTTTGATTTCCCAGATTTCCAAACTCTGGTAAACAAAGCTTTCATTGCTGAAAGGGAGCACAAGCTCGTATCGGACAACCGGCCTGCTAACAACGACCACAAGCGCAAGTTTGAGCCAAGGAAGGAAGGGCAACCCGTGCAAAAGGCTCATACCTGGCAGTAGACTCAGGTGGAATACAAGCCCAATTGGCAACAGAATGTTAACAAGACCACCACCCAAGTCAAGAATGTCGTGACCAACCCAGTGCATGGAGCACCAGCGCAACAATTCTTGCTTCAGTTGTGGGCAAAACGGACATGATGCCAGACAGTGTCCCAAGAACGGCAAGGCAAGTGCACTAATCAGGCCACAAGTCAACTTTATGGAGTCATGCCCGAACCAGCAAAACATCACTGGGCACGTTCATCACCTCTCCGCAGATGAAGCCCAAGAGAACCCCGAAGTCGTCATTGGTATGTTTTCTGTTAATAACATACCTGCAGTAATTTTATTTTACTCTGGGGCTTCCCACTCTTTTATTTCTCGGAGTTTTGTTGCCCAAAACAAACTTCCTTGTTCGCTTTTGGGCAAGAATATGCTGGTACAAACCCCGGGATCCTTAACTAAGAGCAATCTGGTCTGCCGTAATCTGGAAACCAATATCAACGGAGTCTGTTTTCCAACTTCCTTGATAATCATTGAGTCTGTAAAATTGGATGTTATCTTGGGTATGAATTGGTTGACCCAATATCAAGTATGCATAAATTGCGCGACCGAGAAGTCACTTTGACCAGTCAGAAGGGGCAGACTACCAAATTCTATGCTCGCAGAAGCATACCCAAGAAAGAAATGGTCTTCACCGCTGTGGCTGAGTTGGAATTAATTCCTGTGGTCAGTGAGTTTCCTGATGTATTTCTAGAAGAACTGCAGGCATGCCACCAGATCGAGAGCTTGAGTTTGCAATAGATCTTGTGCCCGGAACCGCACCGTTATACAAGAAGTATTACCGGATGCCCTCATCAGAATTAGTGGAGCTAAAGAAACAGCTTGATGAAATGCTCCAGAAAGGATATATCCATCCCAGCTCTTCACCATGGGGATCACCTGCTATCTTCGTGGACAAAAAGGATGGCAGCCTCTGCATGTGTGTGGATTACCGTCAGCTGAATGATGTCACCATCAAAAACAAATATCCGCTGCCAAGGATTGATGATTTGTTTGATCAGCTCAGTGGGGCCAAGGTATTCTCCAAGATTGATTTACGGACAGGATATCATCAGCTCAAGATTAAAAAGGAAGATATTCCTAAGACCGCATTCACCACCCGATACGGTCTTTAAGAATATACAGTTATGTCCTTTGGTCTCACCAATGCCCCTTCCTTCTTCATGCATATGATGAACAAAGTATTCGTGGACTTCCTCGATAAGTTCGTGGTAGTCTTCATCGATGACATACTTATATACTCAAAAAGTGAAGATGATCACAAAGAACACCTCCGAGCAGTGCTACAACGACTCCGTGACCATCAGCTATACGCCAAATTCAGTAAGTGCGAGTTTTGGCTCAAGCAAGTGGGATTTCTTGGACATGTGTTATCCGCCGAAGGTATAGCCGTGGACCCAACCAAAGTAAAGGATGTGCTCGATTGGTTGCCGCCCACAACCGTATCACAGATCCGGAGTTTTCTTGGATTAGCCGGATACTACCGTCGTTTCATTGAAGGATTTTCCAAGGTTGCTAAACCTATGACGGAGCTGCTCAAGAAGGATAAGAAGTTTGAATGGACTAAGGACTGTGAGAAAAGTTTCAAGGAGCTAAAGATACGGCTGACGACCGCACCTGTGTTGACTCTTCCAGATATCTACCGTGGTTTTGATGTGTACTGTGACGCCTCCAGACAAGGACTTGGATGCATACTTATGCAAGACGGCAAGGTAGTAGCATATGCATCACGACAGCTACGACCCCACGAGGGAAATTATCCTACTCATGACCTGGAATTGGCCGCGGTGGTTCATGCTCTAAAAATTTGGAGACACTACCTCATCGGAAAGAGGTGCCAAATTTTTACCAATCACAAAAGTCTCAAGTATATATTTACTCAGCCAGATTTAAATCTCTGTCAACGAAGATGGCTTGAGTTAGTCAAGGATTATGATCGTGGAATAAACTACCACCCGGGTAAGGCCAACGTGGTTGCCGATGCACTCAGTCGAAAGCCTGTCAGCCTAAATGTCATATTGAAATCCTTGCCTCCTGAACTCCAAGAGGAGATTGCTCAGCTCAACCTGGTCATAGTTGATGCTAGTCTTGCTAATATTTTGGAAGTTGCCCCCACACTCGAGGAAGAGATCCGCAAGGCCCAGCCAGCTGACACCGTCCTGCAGAAACGTGCCAAGAATATGGTAGCAGGACAGACTTCAGATTTCTCAAAGGATAAATTTGGTACCCTCCAATTCCGTGGAAGTATTTTTGTACCCAATCAGGCAGACTTAAAGCAGAAAATCCTGTCAGAAGCACACGAATCTTCGTATTCCATTCACCCTGGAGGTACGAAAATGTACGAAGACCTTCGACAAATATTTTGGTGGGATGGAATGAAGAAAGACATTGCTTATTTTGTGGCCTGTTGTGACATATGCAACAAGGTGAAGGCAGAGCATCAGAAACCAGCCGGACTTCTCCAACCGCTGCCAGTTTCACAACGGAAATGGGATGATGTCTGCATGGATTTGATCACAGGACTACCTAAGACTCAGCGAGGCAATGATGCAATCTGGGTCATAGTGGACACCTTAACCAAGGTAGCTCACTTTATCCCGATCAGAACTACATATCGAGCAGATCAACTTGCACAACTGTATGTATCCAGAATAGTCAGTCTGCATGGAGTACCCCGAACCATCACTTCTGACCGAGGTTCACTTTTTACCTCCGCTTTCGGGTCACGTCTCCATCAAGCCTTGGGGACGGTGCTAAAATAGAGTATTGCTTATCATCCTCAGACTGATGGACAGACAGAGCGGGTAAACCAAATACTCAAAGATATGCTACAAGCCTATGTTTTGGCCCAAGGACCTAAATGGGAAGACTGCTTGCCGTATGCCGAGTTCTCTTATAACAACAGCTTCCATACCATCCTAAAGATGTCACCGTATGAGGCTTTGTATGGCCGTAAGTGCCGCACTCCTTTGAATTGGTCTCAAACTGGAGATAGCCGTATCTTCGGAACGGATCTCATGATGGAAGCCGAGAAGCAAGTCAAGGAAATCAGAGACAGATTGCAATTGGCCAAATCTCGACAGAAGAGTTACTCTGATGCAAAGCACCGACAGATCAGTTTTGAACACGGAGAACACGTATACCTCCGAGTCACTCCTATGAAAGGAGTCAAGAGATTCCAGACTCGTGGAAAGTTGGCACCTAGATTTATTGGTCCATTTCCAGTTATGTCCCGAGTGGGTACTGTTGCATATCAGTTGGAGCTACCCCCTGAATTGTCGAAAGTGCACAATGTGTTTCATGTTTCATAGTTGAGGCGATGCATATCGCTGCCTGAGAAAAAGACTGCTATGACTGAAATAGAGTTGGCAAAGGATTTAACATATGAAGAGAGGCCGGTTAGAATTTTGGATCAGATGGAAAGGGTCACTCGTAGTAATGCAAGGAAATTCTACAAAGTCCGGTGGGAGCATCACACGGTGTCAGAATCAACTTGGGAACGGGAAGAATTTCTAAAGGCACATTATCCAGACTAGTTTTCCCAAGCAACCGAACCTCGAGGACGAGATTCATTCTAAGTGGGGGAGGTTTGTGACAGCCTAGTTTTTGCCCTCTTCTATTTGCCTGATTTTCAGTTGGTTTGATTTTGAAATTTGGAGTTTTGAATCTTTTCAAATGGACTTAAACACTTGGGTACCCCTTGACTTTCACCCAAGTGCCTCATTTCCCTCTCTAACTATCATTTCCTCTCTGGTTCAACTCAAAATAATATTTTGAATATTTTTCTTAAATAAAAAATATTCATTTCCCTCTCTTAAACCCTAGCTAACCCAATGTGCTCCAAAGCAACCCCAATTTTTCTTGCCCAAAAAAATCTGAGAAAATTCACAAATATTCTTTGAACCCTAGGGCACCTTTCTGAGCAAAAATATTTCATCACTTTTTGGAATATTTTTGCTACAGAAAATATTTCCTGTTCTGGACAGAAATGGTAGTTTCTACAGCAACTCCCATTTTACTTGCTCCATTGTGGCTGATTTTTCTTGTGCATCATCACCTTAGTAGATGATTGCTAACCTCCAAAGCCCAGCTCCCAACTCCCAGTAGTTTAACCATAGTGAGCTCTCAAAGTTACTGATCAGAAACTTACCAGGCAGTTGAAATCAATTCTACTGCGCCTAAGATCAAACCCTAGTGTGGTAACCTCTAAAACCACCACGAACAACATGCCAGCCATGAAGTTTGGACATAGGTCCGCCTGAGGGCGGAGTTCACGTGGTGACCACGCGTGTGCACGATGCCAACCTGCATGTCGACGCGCTCTGCGTCGCACCCGAGCTTCTGTTGCTCGCATGCTCGCTTCCCCAACTGCCAAGCCTTGCCAAAACGTGCCACAATCGTCGTCCCGAACCTCTTAACTCCCTCCTGGCGCTCGCCAACGCCGGAGCTCGCCGCAGTGCACATAGCACTGTGCTCGTCGCCTTCCCCTCGCTCCTGTGCTTGTCCCCGCTCGCCCACAGTTCTCGCGTGAGCTGCGTCGCCTTCCTCCTCGCTCACTGACGCCGTTCGCTGCCGGGCACCGTGTCCAGGTGTCCACCGGCGGAGCTCGATCACCCCTCGACGCTCGGCTATAAATAGAGCCGTCCCCAGCCTCCTCGAGCATCACCCACTCCTCCCACACACTCCACGATCTTGTAGAAGCCGTAGCCCGGCCGGGCAGGCCGCGGGCCGCCGTCCCCGAGCTCGAGCTCGCCGGCGATCCCTTCGGGTCCTCTCCGTAGCTCCAGCCCCTCCCAGGCCTGTGCAACCCTTCCAGGGCCTCCGCCGCTCTTCGGTGGTGCTGTTCCACCTAGTTGGAGCCCCTGGAGTCGCCTCTGTTCGCCGTCGTCTTCGTCTCCGGCGACCTCCGCTCTTTGCCTCCGCTAGAGAGGCTGATTCCGACGCCGCCCGACCACCCTTAGCTACTCTACGGGTACAGGCAGGTGCGCCTCCGTCTCCTCTCTCGATCCCTCCCTCTCGTTTTGGCCAAGAACCCCTCGTCGCCGGCGTGTGCTCCGGTGAAGCCGCGCCGTCCTCTGTTTCCTTCTCCCCCTCCCCCTCACCTGACTAGCGGGGCCCGTTAGTCAGCCACTCAGTACGCCCGCAAAGCGGTACGAGTGGTGGCGCCCGTGAGGCTTTACGCCTTCGACGTCACCCCCCACTCTGCTTTTATTTAAATTCAAATTTCATATTTTTCAAGAGAGCTTCAAACAGCCAAAACTCTTTAACCATAAGTCCAAATGAATTGATTATTTTTGCATTGTGTTCTTTGTAAAGAAATCTTGCAGCTCACCAAAAATGAGATTTTTCTCTGCTGTCTAGATTTTCTGGTGAATTTCAGAAGGGTTCTTGATGTTTTCTTTTCTTGTTTATAAATATTTTCAGAAGGTGAAGCTTGTCTTGAGGATCACCAGGAGGCTTGTGAACCTCATCTGCACTAAGGCAAGCCACAACAACATTTTCATGGTGCCATTACAATATTTGTGATTTTACAACTTGAATGAATGATTTAATACATGCATTTAATTCATTATTATATTATTTATATTATGTTGGTTGTTTGTTTTAGTTGTCATGCTTAGTTTACAGAAAGTTTGAAGCTAACTAAGTTGGTAAAGTAACTAGAAGTAAATTTTGTTATGAAGAAGTAATATAATTATGTATGTGAGTAATTATTTGGAGTTATTCTTGCATGAGAAAAATGATAAAATTTGCTAGAAAAGATTCTGTTTAAAGTGAGGTTTAATCCTAACCAGAGTACTATCATGAGTTATTGATGTTTATGCTTAGTGTGGATATAGTTGACCCAGATATTTCCGATGGTATATGATGCTTATGTTCGTGTTGCATTTGCATGGCATACTATGACACTGGTTATTTTCAATTTAAGTTGAACCCACAAATAACTCAACTTGAATATATCGTTGACCGGCTCATGGTGCCACTGAATCGAGTTTTTCCCAGTGCAACCACATTTGCCTTTATGGGAAGGCCTTTATTCGGTCCGTTGTCATGCCTCTGGTCGGTGCCTCCAACGAGGGAAGGTTATGGGCGTGCGGTACCCTGGCCCGGTAAGCAGACATAACCTTGTGTCACTACTAGGAAAAGGGCTATAGATAATATGGACACTAATGGCGCACCAGACATGCGGTGCGCCACTACTATATAGCAGTGGCGCACCGTGTGCTGGTGCGCCATTAGTGTGATAGACACTAATGGCACACCACAACCATGGTGCGCCTCTACTAACAATTTTTTTCTTTGTTCCAAAAATACTAATGGCGCACCGTGTGCTGGTGCGCCATTAGTGTCATAGACACTAATGGCGCACCACAAACATGGTCCGCCACTACTAACAAAATTTGTTTTTTTTCAAAAATACTAATGGCGCACCGTGGCACAGTGCGCCATTACTAGTTTTAACTAGTAATGGCGCACCAGTCACCCCGTGCGCCACTACTATCATTTTTTATTTTTTTTACAAATCTACTAATGGCGCACCGCCAGCTGGTGCGCCATTAGTAACCAGGGTTACTAATGGCGCATTTGTTGGTGGTGCGCCATTAGTAACCTGGGACCAGCTAGATATTTTGGACAGCCACCTACACACTCACTTTCCCCACTTCATTCTCTCCACCTCCTCCTCCAAGCTTGTCTCGGCTGCCTCCTCCTCCTCACCTCATTTGCACCATAGATTCATCCAAATTAAGTGGTTAAATTACCTTTTTTGATAGGTAAGTAAGGGGAAAGCTTTCTTTATGTTGTAGATCTACTTTTTTCTCCCTCCAACAACGTGCACATGCACTTTTTATGGCCTAGCTAGATCTATGTATGTTTGTGGTGTTGCATATGTTTGTGGTGTTGCATATATGTTTGTGTTTGCAGGTACCGGTATTTGAAATGCGATAGTTGCCAATATTTTGCCGGAATGTTGATTCATTTCTGTTTTGGCGAGAATTTTGGCAATATGCATTCTTTTTGGTCCTATTTTTAGGCAAAGTCATGCCAAATTGTTTCTTGGTTCTAAAATATCGTTTTGCTCTACCCCGCAGGCGACCATGGTCCGCACGATGACCGAAGGCATCGTGAATAGGTTTTTGAGCTCCGCGAAGGCCGAGATGCTTCAAAAGAACGAGACGGAGATAAGATGTCCGTGTCGAAGATGCAAGCTGAGGAGCCTTATGGACCCGGATTCCGTATAGGTGCGGGCCACCTGCTCTTGCGTGGTTTCATGGATGGCTATCGGTGGCAAGGTGATGAAGATGATTATGAAGTCATCCATGGGGGCCGGCCGGCAAGAAATGAGGAAGGGCAGCAAGACAACCGCGGCGAGGGCGGGCGAGAAGACGAAGAATCTCCAGGACATGATCACGAAGTAGATGCAGTACACAGTCATCATGTAGAAGATGCCGGACATGATGATGAGGAAGATGCCAGAGCAGACGAAGGGCATGATCATGAAGATGAAGATGCCGGAGCAGACGATGATGGACCATCGATGGGCTGGGTGCAGGACCCTCATATTCAAGAGCTGCTTCTCATGCAGACGGATAACGCAAGAGCTGCTGCCCGAGAGAAAGCCAAGCTGGATCAACTGGAGATAGACGCGGTTACTCCATTGTATGAAGGATGCATGCCCGAGGATACCCGCCTGAAAGTAACGCTCATGGCTCTGGAGATGAAGGTAAAACACAAAATGACCGACGCGTGCTTCGACGAGAACATGTCATTCTGGCACGAACGTCTTCCCAAGGGGAACAAGTGCCCGACCAGTTTCGAGGAGGCGAAGAAAATCGTGTGTCCTCTGGATTTACCGCACGTGAAATACCATGTGTGCATGAACAATTGCATCATTTATCGGGACGAGCACGCGGAGTCTACCATATGTCTGGTGTGCAGCGTCACTCGATACAACAAGAGGAAGAAAGCTCCTCGAAAAGTGGTGTGGTACTTTCCGATCACTCCTCGTCTGTAGCGGTATTTCGCGGACCCTAAGGTAGCAAAGCTCTTGCATTAGCACGCGGATAGGGAGGAGAAGAAGCGAGAAGATGACGCAAATGATCCGGAGATAAATAAAAAAGACAAGATGGTGAGTCACCCTAATGATGGGAGCCAGTGGCAAGCGTTGAACTTCGAACACCCAGAATTTGGGAACGATCCAAGGAACATCGTCCTGGGCGCGAGCACCGATGGAGTCAATCCGTTTGGCAGCCATTAGTAGGCAAAACAGGTGCGCCACTAGCAGGCCTTTTCCTAGTAGTGTGTGCCCGTTGTTGAGATTATGGTACCGTGTCCCCGTGTGGGACGTTTATGTTTTGGCCACGACGGTGGTCGTTGTGTCTTTGGTAGACACGGGGCCACCCAGGACTGGCCCAGTGGGGAGTGAGTCGGAGTGGCCGAGAGGGTGTCATGGCAATGGAGGGGTTTCATCGGAATGCCGTTGGTCCACCCGAATGGGAGTGCGAGGCCATGGGTTCCGTGGTGTGGGTACAGTGCGCTACCTCTGCAGAGTGTATTAATCTATCAATAGCCGAGTCCACAGTTATGGACACGCTCGAAAGTAGGTCACACCATGGGTCAACGTTTAATAAATTTTGCACACTAAGTCATGAACTTTGCACTGTTGACGATGGTGGGAAGGCTATCTTGATGTTTAAGACCAAGTGATGGTCGTGGTTGTGATCGCCGGAAAGATCACGAGGTAACCTGAGTTAAGACCACAAGGCTGGTACGTTTGTGATTCAAGAGATCACAGTTGGTAAGCCAGTATGAGGGATTTTCACATAAGAGCATGATCACAACATGTTGGATATATATTGTTGCATTATTAATAATTGGTTAATTATCATGATATTGTTTGTCATTATGTTTATGCTTGTTGTGAGCTTGCGAGTACATTCAATGTACTGACCTGGTGCAGATTTCAGGAAAGTTTCGTTGGAAAGGAGAGCTGTTCGAGTCTAGATCGTGTCCACATCGGTGTCCCTGTGCTATGGAGTTTCGCTACGACGTTGTTCCGCTGCCACGTAGTTGTTATGATCGAGGCCCCTTTATGTTCACTAAATAATGTACATATTGTTCAGCCGCATCGTGTGTGTCGCTTGGCCTCGCCACCTGTTGTAATATAAACTATGGTCCACTAGTATCAATAAAGCTGTTTTTGTGTGTTGCCAGAAGACATGGTCTCTGGGCTGGCAATGCATGGTAAACCGGTTGCTCTGAGCCGGGGTGCCACAGAATTTCATTCCCATTTCTTGCATGGGACCTAAGCATGCACCCAAGGACAAAGATTTGATTTTTCAACCAATTTATATGCACTGGAGCATGTGCATGTATTTCAAATTTGAATTATGCACATAAAATGCCTAGAAAACCCAGTTAATGTATAAAAATTTCCAAACGAACCCCTAAAAATTCCAAAACTTAAACACAACACTCCTGTTGTTCTATGTTGACACTACAAAATTTTTGAAAGCAATAAGAGGCAACGGATATCGTTTTGTCCCCAAAGGTGGCATGTTCCCTACCGAAACCATCAGGCTTGTTGTGAGAAGCTCTGGTTTGTGAGAAGCTTATACCCAAACCGGCCCCAAATGGGACAAAAATTTTACCACGGCATGTTGATGCCGCTCCATGACAGCATGCCAAGTTTCATGAATTTCGGATGAGTTTTGGATTTACTAGAATTTTAAAACCAGGTATCTCAACGTTTGCCGGAGAGCCAAGTTGCCGTGGTGTTCGAAATTCATCCCCATTTCTTGCATGGGACCTTTAGCATGCAACCAAGGACACGGATTTGATTTTTCAACCAATTTATATGCACTGGAGTATGTGCATGTAGTTCAAATTTGAATTATGTACATAAAGTACCTAGAAAACCCAGTTAATGTATAAAAATGTCCAAATGAACCCCGAAAAATTCCAAAACTTAACACAACACTCCTGTTGTTCTATGTTGACACTACGAATTTTTTGAAATAAATAAGAGGTAACGGATATCGTTTCGTCCCCAAAGGTGGCACGTTCCCTACCGAAACCATCAGGCTTGTTGTGAGAAGCTCTGGTTTGTGAGAAGCTTATACCCAAACCTGCCCCAAATGGGACCAAAAATTTACCACGGCATGTTGATGCCGCTCCATGATAGCATGCCAAGTTTCATGAATTTCGGACGACTTTTGGATTTACTAGAATTACAAAAGCAAGTACGTCGACGTTTGTCGAAGAGCCATGGTGTCGTGGTGTTCGAAATTCATCCCCATTTCTTGCATGGGACCTAAGCATGCAACCAAGGACACAGATTTAAATTTTCAACCAATTTAGATGCATTAGAGCATGTGCATGTAGTACAAATTTGAATTATGCACATAAATGCATTGAAAACTCAATTAATGTATAAAAATGTCCAAACGAACCCCGAAAAATTCCAAAAATTAACACAACACTCCTGTTGTCCCATGTTGACACGAGGAAAAAAATTGAAATCAAGAAGAGGCAATGGATATCGTTTTGTCCAGAAAGGTGAAACGTTCCCTACCGAAACCATCACACTTGTTGTGAGAAGCTTATACCCAAACCTGCCCCCAAATGGGACAAAAAATTTACCACGACATGTTGATGCCGCTCCATGATAGCATGCCAAGTTTCATGAATTTTGGATGACTTTTGGATTTACTAGAATTACAAAAGCAAGTACGTCGACATTTGCCGGAGAGCCACGGTGCCGTGGTGTTCGAAATTCATCCCCATTTCTTGCATGGGACATAAGCATAAACCGATGGACACATATATGATTTTACAACCCATGTTAGTGCACTGGAGCATGTGCATGTAGTTTAATTTTGAATTGTGCACTTGAAATGGCTAGAAAACCAATTTAATGTATAAAATGTCCAAACGAACCCTGAATAATTCCAATTCTTTTACGGCACACATATACTTGCATGTTCACTGCAGATAAAAGTTCTAGCAATTCAAACACCGGCCAATGCCGCTGTGACCCCATTATGTAATTCAAATCAAGATGAAAAATCAAGTAGATCCCACACAGTTTATTATCACCAACCGTGTGAAATGCAGTACAAAATATCCTGGAGCACCATCGGTGTATAGTACGCCTATGGCTTACGCGAGAAGGTGCGTCGGCTATAGTCCAGAGCCGGCGTGTCAAGCACACTAGCTCGCTCCCCAAATAATCCCGCCTCTACATCCCTCATAATCTCGAAAATATTACTGCCTCGTAATCTCGAAAATATCTACCGCCTGGAAAGTTTTAATGTTTGATAGCACACGATTAGTATGTGTGGACCATGTGCGATGTCTGTTACTCCCGCTCTGCTTCGGTCCCTTGATTCAAATTTTCAGTAGCCCCGGCATTTTACTCCTGCCTCTGCATCCCTCGCAATCTCAAAAATATCGACTCGCCCTTGATCCAAATTTTCAGTAGCCCCGCCTTGTTACTCCCGCCCAGTAAAATTTTCAGTTGCCGCAGTATTTCCTCAAACACCATCCCCCCTCCACACACACCACACACTACCCAAAACCTCCGCTCACACAGACACACACCACCCCCGAAACCATTGGTAGGTCACCGCCGCCTCCATCCTTAACCTCTGCCTGTGTGCCGGGGAGCTCGAGGAGCCAATGGCCAAAAAGAGGTTTATTGCGGCCTTTTCGCCCGACGCTGGCGAGGTGGCCACCGAGGTGTCCCCGTCATCCTCCGTGGGCTCGATCCTCCGTCGCCGGTCCCCCATCCGCCCGCCGCCGCGCCCCTACGCCGGTTCGAGGACTTCCCTGTCCTCCCTCGGACCCGGCAGCCGACGAGGTCCTACCTCGGGGTCCGGTAGCGGTGGTGTGGGACGTGGGTCGCCGAGATTACAGATCGGGAGACCCACACCCGCCGGTGGCTCGGTAGCTTCCACACAGCCGAGCTCTTGCCCATGGAGTACGATCGCTGGCAGGTCCGCTACCATGGTGCGGCAGCTAGGCTCAATTTCCCCTTCGGCACATGTTCGGTCGAACTCGTTCCACCGGAGCCAGGGGTGGTGAGCTCGACTATGGTGCGGGAGGACCACGAGGCGTTGGAGCGCCTCGAGGCCTACGTGCTAGAGCTCCGCCGGCAGCACCCGGAGCTCCTGGAGGCGGAGCGGGCGATCTTTGCCGGCGCGGAGAGTGATGAGGTTATGGCACTCTCCTCCGATGACGAGGTCGAAGGCGGCAAGGACAGCGGCGCAGATTATCTTGGTCTTCTTCCAGCTTCCCACGTAAGTAATCAGGAGAAATCCCTCTCGAAGAGTTTCCTCGCACTACCTCACCCACCGCATTGTCTCATGCTTCAAAGGGGAGGCGTTCGGCACGTCATGCTACGCCGGGGACGACTCCAAGGAGAGCAGCTCCCGTGTCGTGCAAGGCCTCAAAAAGGAAGGTCGGCGAAGACAAGGCCGGTCCTTCGTCGAATAGGTACGGATTTGAAGGTATGCCTTAGTAGTCATATCCTACCGTGATTGTTATGATGGTCCTGTATCAGGAAAAAGTTTCGCCGGACTATGTCCGGGGATCCGGCCAGTCGTACTCCCAGCAACCGGGATTCAGATCCTACCGGAGAGGCGGGGGCCGCTGTGGGGACAACGCCGGACCGTCCTTCGGCCGAGGGTTCGGAAGATATGTCCGTTACTAACTCGGAAGTAGAGAGCGCCATGAATCACCGGCGCTACAGGGCTGTCTTACGAGACCCCAAGTTCTCGGAAGAGGCATTCAATGCCTTCAGCTCGGCTGGCGCATACATCCGAGCTGCTCAAGATGGGCTTAGAAAAGCCACAAAGCAATATTTGACAGATGTGCAGGTAATTTTTCTTTGTCCGAAAAGGATAACCATATGCCCGTAGCCCCTGAGACTGAAAGCAGTTGGTACAACTAATTTAAGGATCGTTGTATAACCAGGTCCTTACAGAGAAGAACGACCTGCTAGCCCAAGAGCTGGAGCAGTGTCGGGCACAGCTAAATGCTGCTACCGCCGAACTGGGAAACTCCAAGAAGGCGTCTTATGGTAACATTCCCCTCCATCGAGGAACAATAATGTATACCAACTGTACTAATACTGTTGTTGATCGCATAATAGGATCGCCGGATCAACTTGCAGAGAAGTTGAAGATCGCCCAAGCGGGAGAGAAGGAGGCGAAAAGGCTACACGCCGCAGGCGAGTGTGTGCTCACCCGAGTCAGAGGGGAGAAAAACAAGCTTCAAGATTCCAACACTGCATTGAGTGAAGAATTGAAAGATGTGCGGGCCTAGCTAGCCAACTCCGTGAAGGAGAACAAGAAGTTGCGGGCGGCATATTCAGTATGTGTCTGAACTACCCTTAAAGTAGTTCGGGGATAAATGGAACTGATATTGTTATGATTGCAGGTATATTGACGGGCCGTCCCGAAGAGGAGGTGTCCGGATCATCAAGTGATCTGCTGCAGGGCTGTCACAAGTGCACGAACAGGCTCGGCTGGCGATGCGGAGTGTTGCCAAGGCCCTATGGCCATCCACCTCCCCTCCAGGAAGCATGGGGAAGCTCGTAGAGCTGTTCAAGGGAGCGCGGCGGCGTATCCGACTATGGAAGATATCAGCCTGCCGAGAGGGTGCGCGAGAGGCATGGGCCATGGTGAAAACGCGATATACCAAGCTGGATCCAAATCACATGGCCCGTGTCGGACCGCTAGGGTCAAATGGGGAAGAAATTCCCGTTAGTTTAGTATATGACCAAGTAGAGGTGGCCGCCAAATATTCCCAACTTGATTGTATGTTAGACCGCCTATTGGACGGTGTAGAGGAGGAAGTGTTTGAGTCCAAGTGACTATGTACTTTCCTTGATATATGTAACTCTAGCTGAATTGTATAGCATTTGTCATGGCAGACCTTTTCACTTCAACCTCCGGACCCGAAGGTGCGGAGTGTTTCTGAATACCCGCGCGGCCGAATAGACCGGGGTATGCGTGGAAACTAGGCGTAGGGGTCATAGTTGCTTGAACAGACAAGTTGTATCCAGCTAGTTATGTTATATTACATTGAGATTGTAAGAAACATCTTCCAGAGAGAATAGTTTTGTTAAGGGTTCCTTTCCCCGGGTGTGCATGCATTAGTGTACTTGTCCGAATTGTGATGTGAAAATCACAGTGTGTATAACTTCTGGGGGTTCACAATGGAGTGAATGCAGAAAACATCTTTAATTCACCGACCAAATATTCCCTTAAGAATGCTAGCTTTTAGCTTCACCCAGTCTGAGGTACACATCTAGATGACCCGGCAGTAACAATCGCAGAGGTGCTCCCTTTATGCCCTAGCCGAACTAACGGGAACGTAGGGCATAAGCACAGGAGCCAGGCAACCCAGCTTGGCCAAAACTTAAGTCATATCGATGCATATAGTGGTGAAGAAAAGGTACATATGGAAAAACGCATATGTGAAGAGCTTGATGCTCGAACAATAATAAAAAGCTTCTGTCCAAGAAGCCCCCGGGTATAATGGGCGTACATATTTAAAGATGTATGCGTCAGGGGTGTGCGGTCTAGCCGTACGAAAGCTTTAAAGTGAGAAAAAAAAAGAACCGGAAAAGAGAGAAAAAATAATGGAAACTACAGGGGAGAAGGAGACGAACAAGGAGTTCGGCGCTAGGCATAGAATCTTCGGAGTCTGGCCGTGTTCCAGGGGTTCGGCTCGAGGCGATTGTCTGATGCATCACGAAGACAGTACGCTCCTCCGGTGAGAACTTAGTCAATTATGAAGGGACCCTCCCATTTGGGCTTGAGTTTATCCTTTTTCTTCTCCGGCAGGCGTAGAACGAGTTTGCCAACGTTGTAAGTCTTAGCCCGTACTTCTCTGCTTTGATATCTTCGAGCCTGCTGTTGGTAAAATGGTGAACGAGCTTTTGTGACATCGCGCTCCTCCTCCAGGGCATCTAGGTTGTCCTGCCGATCAAGCTCGGCTTCTCTCTCTTCGTACATATGCACTCGAGGTGAGTCGTGAATAATATCGCAGGGCAAAACAGCCTCCACACCATACACCATGAAGAAAGGTGTGTATCCGGTAGTACGGTTGGGCGTGGTCTGTAGCCCCCAGAGTACGGAGTCGAGCTCCTCAACCCAGTGCTTGTCTGATTCTTTCAAAGACCGCACTAGTCTGGGCTTGATGCCGCTCATAATAAGACCATTGGCTCGTGACCGTTTGTTTGCGGGTGGTAGACGGAGGCGTAATCGAGTTTAATGCCAAGATTAGCACCCCAGGTTTTCACCTTGTCGGATGTGAAATTAGAGCCGTTGTCGGTGATGATGCTATGTGGGACACCATAATGGTGCACAACACCAGATATGAACTCTATCACCAGCCCGGACTCAGCCGTTTTGACTGGTTTAGCCTCTATCCATTTAGTGAAGTTGTCCACCATGACCAGCAGAAATTTTTGCTTATGGCTTCCCCCTTTAAGGGGTCCAACCATATCCAGTCCCCAGACCGCGAAAGGCCAAGTAACGGGGATAGTTTGTAAGGCAGTTGGGGGCATATGGCTTTGGTTGGCGAAGAGTTGGCATCCGACGCAGCGTTGGACAAGGTCCTGCGCGTCTGCTCAGGCCGTTGGCCAATAAAACCCAGTACGGAAGGCTTGCTAACAAGGGCCCGAGCTACGGCCTGGTGTCTGCCGAGACCAGCGTGAATTTCCGCTAAAAGCTGCCGCCCCTCTTCCTCGGAGATACATCTTTGAAGTACTCTGGTAGTACTTTTCTTGTAGAGCTCTCCGTCGTGAACCTTGTAGGCCTTCGAACGCCGGATAATGCGGCGAGCCTCATTCTGGTCTTCGGGAAGCTCCTTCCTATTAATGTAGGCCAAGAAGGGTTCGGTCCATGGGGCAATGACTGCCATAATTAGATGGGCTGACGGTGTTATCTCGGTGGCTGAGCCCCCGATGATATCGGTGTGTTCGGGATTTGGGGTTGTGCTCAGATCTGGACTGTTGTTGCTGCCCTCCCCTTGCCACACCACGGATGGCTTCAAAACCTTTCCAGGAAGATGTTAGGTGGGACGGGGTCGCGCTTAGCGCCAATGCGAGCAAGGACGTCCGCCGGCTGATTACTTTCTCGGGCGACGTGATGAAATTCGAGCCCCTCGAACTGAGCTGACATTTTTAAGACGACATTATGATAAGCTGCCATCTTTGTATCTTTGGCATCAAAGTCTCCGTTTATTTGAGATATTGCGAGGTTTGAGTCCCCGCGCACCTCTAGGCGTTGTATGCCCATGGATACGGCCATCCGAAGACCATGCAATAAGGCCTCGTATTCGGCTGCGTTGTTGGAGTCTGTGTATAGTATTTGGAGTACATACTGGATGACATCTCCAGTGGGGGACGTTAACACGACTCCCGCTCCTAGCCCCGCTAGCATTTTGGAGCCGTCAAAATACATAACCCAATTGGAATATGCGTCGTACTCTTTAGGGAGTTCAGCCTCTGTTCATTCAGCGTCGAAGTCTGCCAGTACTTGGGATTTGATGACTCGACCTGGCTTGTATGTTATGTCAAATGGAAGTAGCTCTATGGCCCATTTGGCGATCCGACCCGTGGCATCGCAGTTGTTTATTATGTCATTGAGTGGTACTTCAGAGGCCACTGTGATTGAACAGTCCTGGAAGTAGTGTCGTAGCTTTCGGGATGCCATGAAGACCGCGTATGCTATCTTTTGGTAATGGGGGTACCGGGATTTGCATGGTGTGAGGACAGAAGATACGTAGTATACTGGTTTTTGAAGCGGGAATTTGTGTCCGTCCTGTTCTCATTCAACGACGAGCACGACGCTCACCACCTGATGTGTTGCCGATATGTATAGCAACATGGGTTCGCCGGCGTTTGGTGCGGCCAGGATTGGGTTGCTCGCTAGGAGGGCCTTTATTTCTTCCAATCCGATAGTCGCCGCGTCTGTCCATTCGAAGTTATCGGTGCACCATAAGAGGCGACAGAGTGGCAGTGCCTTTTCTCCTAATCTGGAGATAAAGCGACTTAATGCTGCCATGCAACTAGCGAGTTTTTGGACTTGTTTGAGGTCTGTTGGCGTAGCCAATTGTGACAGAGCTCGGATTTTGGCTAGATTTGCTTCGATTCCTCTATTGGAAATGATGAAGCCCAGCAGTTTTCCAGTGGGGACACCGAAGACACACTTTTCCGGGCTGAGCTTAATGTCATACGCACGGAGGTTGTCGAATGTAAGACGTAAGTCATCTATTAGTGTTTCGACCTGCCTAGTTTTGATGACGACGTCATCGACGTAAGCTTCTACTGTCTTGCCGATCTGCTTCTCTAGGCATGTTTGAATCATGCGTTGGTATGTGGCGCCGGCGTTCTTGAGCCCGAAGGGCATGGTGTTGAAGCAGAATGGTTCGTATGGGGTAATGAATCCTGTTGCAGCTTGATCGGACTCCTTCATTTTGATTTGATGGTATCCGGAATATGCATCGAGGAAACACAGTGAGTCGTGTCCTGCGGTGGCGTCAATGATTTGATCAATGCGGGGGAGGGGGAAGGGATCCTTAGGGCAAGCCTTGTTGAGGTCTTTGAAATCGACACATAGGCGCCAAGATTTGTCCTTCTTTGGTACCATCACCAGGTTTGCCAGCCAGTCTGGATGTTTGATTTCTCTAATGAAACTGGCCTCGATAATCTTGGCCAGCTCCTCCCCCATGGCTTGTCGCTTGGGTTCGGAAAAGCGCCGCAGTGTTTGCTTCACCAGTTTAAATCCCTTTAATATATTGAGGCTATGTTCGGCCGGCTTGCGTGGGATCCCTGGCATATCGGAGGGTGCCAAGCGAATATGTCCCAGTTTTCGCGCAGGAATTCTCGTAGTGCGGCGTCAACTGTTGGGTTTAGTTGTGCTCCGATAGATGCTGTCTTCTTGGGGTCCGTTGGGTGGACCTGGAATTTGACTATTTCTTCTGCTGGTTTGAAGGAGGTGGATTTGGGGCGTTTGTCAAGGATAACATCGTCCCTGTCCACCGTGGAGCGCAGTGCGGATAATTCTTTGGCCGCGAGGGCTTCGGATAGCACCTCAAGGGCCAGGGATGCGATTTTTTTTTTTCAACACGGAGTGCTATGTCCGGGTCACTGACGAGAGGGATTATACCGTTTGGTCCGGGAATTTTGAGCTTCATATACCCGTAATGAGGTATAGCTTGGAAGCGTGTAAAAGCATCCCGCCCCAACAGGGCGTGGTATCCGCTGCTGAAAGGGGCCACTTGGAAGGTGATTTCTTTGGACCGATAATTCTCTGGCGTGCCGAATACCACGTCGAGTGTGATTTTTCCCGCACACCACACCTCCCGACTGAGAATGATTCCTCGGATGGTTGTGCTACTTTGCTTGATGCGGCTCCTGTCTATTTCCATTTTGTGGAGTGTATCCTCATAAATGAGGTCCGCTGCCGCCATCCATGAGGACCTTGGTGAGTCGAAACCCATCCACGATGGGACTGAGGACTAATGCGGCTGGCACTCGAACTGTCCTGTATTTCGGTTCGTCACCGGCATTAAATGTTATAGCCGTGTCATTCCAAGAGTTTATTGCAGCGATTTGGCAGACTTCGGCGAGGTCGCGAAGTGCCCTTTTGCACTTATTGTTTGAAGAGAATGTCACGAAGACCGTCAATACTGTTGTGTCATCGTTTTCTGGGGGGTGTTGCTCTGGGGTGTCCTTGATAAGGATGTCCTCGCCGCTCTTACCTACCTGCGGGAGTATCCAACATGCTCTAAGGCTGTGGGTTGATACGGTATCCGGTGTTGTGTGTATTTTGCATGGGCCATCGAGCCATCCCTCCAGAACGGTTCCGTGCCGCGTAATGAATTTATGTTTCTTGACTGTTGGACTGGGCGTGCCACGAGGGTGCGCCCTTTTCGCCTGTAGGAGGAGTTGAGTTGGGACCGACGGCTCCCAGCAAGCTGCCTGAGCTTTCCAGGCGCTTTCCATCGTGTTGTACTTTTGTACGATAGTTGCTAAGTCAGCGAAGTTTAGTATGCGGCGGTGATTGACGGCGTTGAGAATTCCTTCATCCGCGCAATTGTTGCTGAACGCTGATATTGCGTCCCCATCGTGGCAATCTTTTACCTTGTCTTTGGCAGGGAGGAATCTGGCCCAGAAGTGGTGGACCGTTTCCTGAGACTGCTGTTTTATGCTCATGAGAGCGCTTATGTCCGGGTGGGTGGGTGGAATTAAATCTGAACCCTGACCCGATCGATTATCCGGAGTCTGAAGACCTTCCAGACTCAACAGTCCGGGTTCCGGAGTATCTTCTGATTATTAAGCCCGCCGTCCAATTCTATGTTCGGAGGGCTGGTCGCATCCTTTCGCTGGTGGGTATCCAGCTCTTCTTGATCGGCGATCCGAACATAGTCCGCTTTCGATATAGAAGAAGACTCGTCGTCCTGCTCCTTGACTACCGCTATCTGGTGGGTGACCGGTGGAGTTTTGATTTCTCCTTGATCGGTTTTAGGCCCGATCCGATCGTAATCTGTGGCGATTCCCAAAGCGGCGATACGATCTAGGAGCTCGTTTAAGGACGAAAACTCTGCCGGATCCATCTGCTTGGAGTGTTCGGAGTTGATGCGAAGGGGATTTTTGATGGCCCGAGAGGTCATCGTCGGCTCAACGGCCGAACGGGTGGTCATGGTAAAGCCGCCCAGTCGGAGGGTTTGGCCCGGGGCCAGTGCTCCTCCGGAGGTGATGTTGTCATTAAGGACAAGGCGAGCCATCGATCCGATCGTCGACGTCATAGTGGAACTCTCAATGAAAGCACCAAGTCGGTGTCAAAACCGGCGGATCTCGGGTAGGGGGTCCCGAACTGTGCGTCTAAGGTCGATGGTAACAGGAGACAGGGGACACGATGTTTACCCAGGTTCGGGCCCTCTCTATGGAGGTAATACCCTACTTCCTGCTTGATTGATCTAGATGAATATGAGTATTACAAGAGTTGATCTACCACGAGATCGTAATGGCTAAACCCTAGAAGTCTAGCCTATATGACTATGGTAATGAGTATATCTCTTCCGGACTACACCCTCCGGTTTATATAAACACCGGGGGGATCTAGGGTTACATAGAGTCGGTTACATAGGAAGGAATCTTCATAGTTGATCGCCAAGCTTGCCTTCCATGCCAAGGAGAGTCCTATCCGGACACGGGTACAGTCTTCGGCCCTCGTGTAGTCACAGCCCATCAGTCCGGCCCATGGATAACAGGCCGGACGCCCGAGGACCCCTTAGTCCAGGACTCCCTCACCCACACTCACTTGGCGACAGTTCCAAATGCCGTCACGGAAAGGGGTTAAAAATTGTTTGTATAGCAGCGACGCGTACCAGTGGCAGATCGTGATTACCTTAAGCTTGTGACCCCATAGGTTCGGTAAATCATAGAAATGAACGAAACCCCTTCGTTCATGACCGATAGCGGAACCGTGGACATCCATATCGGTCCCTATGATTACATGAATGATATTCGAGTGAACCTTTGGTTATCATGCGATGTTCCCTTTGCTTCATGATACTTTAAAAAATCCGGTGTGCATCGGTATCCTCTTGAGTCATCACCATGCTCACTATACCGTTGCTCCCGTTTACCGATTTTGTTCTTCTTTCTCATTAACGTGTTCCGGCATCCCTATGACGTAGTCACCTGTGTATGTCAAGACGATGATGGATGTCGTCACACCGAGAGGGCCCTAAGAATATCTCTCCATCGTCGGAGGAGCAAATCCCACTCTCGAGTTGTCCGGTCACTTGTCCAACTTTCCGGTGAGTCTGAAAGTTGTCGTTATGATCACCTTGTTACAGATGACGTTTTAGCAACCCCAAAGCCCACCATCTGGTAGGAAGTGACCGAGACGTTCTCATGGTCTGAGGAACTAAAACACATGCTAACACTCTGTGTTAATACAATTGAATACATACGATATTAACTCAATTCATAGCAAACAAGTTTGGGTCAATTCAATATGATCATTCTTCCAACGTCATAATCTCAATGTTGTTTTAGGATCATCCTTACACTTAACAATATCCTAAGATCCAGAAAACATGATCACCAACAACACTTGAGCAAGTCTTAGAGGCGAGACTAGGAACCTTTATTTTATCCATTTATCATTTCACGCGTGCATATGAGTTTTCCACTGAATCGCATATTCCATGATCATAGCAGTTATAGCATGAAATATAAACTCTTAATTATGAATACGGAAATATAATAATATAAATAGTATTTCCTCTAGGGCATATTTCCAACAGATCTTTTAAAGTGCTTGGATGAGGACCAAGCGAGAGTTTCTAGGGGAGAGGTCCATGAAGGTATTTGTGGCACTCATCAGTTGGCTCCCAAGATGAAATGGTTATTACTCATGCTAGGTTTTATTGGCCAACGACGATTAATGATTGCTTCCGGTATTATAAAGGATGTGAAGCTTGTCAAAAGTTTGGTGATATTCAGTTGGCTCCCACTGCTATGTTACATCCTATTATCAAGCCGTGGCCTTTTAAGGTTGGGGATTAGACTTTATTGGAGAGGTTCATCCTTCTTCTTCAAAGGGGCATCGATTCGTGTTGGTGGCAACTGATTATTTCACTAAATGGTCTGAAGCAATAGCACTCAAAAATATGACGCATACAGAGGTAATTCAATTCATAACTGAGTGCATTATTCATAGATTCGGTATTCCTCAAACATTAACTATGGACCAAGGTTCATCCTTTATGTCACATCAAGTTAGAGAATTTGCCGAATCATATAAGATAAAGTTGCTCAATTCCTCTCCATATTATGCCCAAGCCAATGGACAAGCTGAGTCTAGCAATAAAATATTAATCAAGCTCATCAAGAAGAAGATCGAGGATAATCCAAGGAGATGGCATGAGCTACTATCCGAAGCTTTGTGGGCACACAGAATCTCAAGGTATGGTGCTACAAAGGTAACTCCATATGAGCTCGTATATGGTTAAGAGGCCGTTTTACCAGTGGAAGTGAATTTGAATGCTTTGAGAATAGACAAACAAAATGATTTATCAGCGATGGACTTTTATAACTTGATGATGGACAATATTGATGAAGTCGCTGATAAACGTTTGGCTACACTGAAGGCCATAGAGAGAGATAAGTTACGGGTGGCAAGAGCTTACAATAAGAAGGTCAAGTTGAAGAGTTTTCAAGTTGGCGATCTCGTGTGGAAGGTGATCCTACCAATTGGTTCGAAAGACAGAAAATTCGGGAAGTGGTCTCCAAGTTGGGAAGGTCCTTTTAAGATTGCAAGAGTAGTTCCTGGAAACTCATATTTGGTGGAATCCGTACAAGGGACATTGTTACCTCGAGCTCTCAATGGAAAAATTTAAAGAAGTACCACCCAAGTGTGTGGCAAGAAGCCTAGATAGGCAACTATCCTAAGCAAAGACATGGCCGATAAATAACTATCGCCCTTAGCATAAATCATGGCCGATACATAATTATCATCCTGAGAAATATAAATGGCCGATGGAGTGTTGACATCTTCCTTAGAAAGAATACATTGCAAATTATTTTTTGGCACGTAAGTTTTGCCAAAAAATAGGGGGCATTTATTGACACTAGATTTTGGCATGGTCAAAAACATAATTAAGAGAGCCTCAAATGGAAAAGGGCACAAAGTGAGAAAGTTCCATATCGTCAAAAGGAGAAACTTTGATATTTGGACCATAGCCATCCGATCTCATCTGTAAGTTCAAAGTTGTGTTCGAAGTACTGAGATTTTGTATCCAGAACAATGTTCGGCTGATTACGTCCCCAAGACGGCCTCATATGGAAAACTGGTTTACATGAATTGTCTTCGTGTCATCAAAACAATCGATTCTGATATAAAAATTGTCCCAATATGAGGTCGTATGCAAAAGTTAGAGCCCGCACAGCGTGACCCTGCAGTGAGCAAAATATGACGCCCGGGACCAGACACACATGTGAGTATGTCTGATGAGTTGCGCGAATAATTAGCTATTTTGTGTGAGCGATTTGATCACGAAGATGGCCTCGAATCGAAAAATGTTCAACAAGAAATTTGTTCGTCTCGTCGGAACGAGTAAATATGCTTATGGGCGCATTTTCATCTGAGGTCATTTACTGCCTCAAAAGTGACCCGCAAGGTGCAGCCAGGTTGTAAACCCAACAGTTTTGAAAAGTTAGGATTCCGAGTTGGACCCAAACTAGGGTTTTGAACGTGAATTCTAACCTTTCCTTGCACGGGAAGTCCATCCGCCTCTTATATACATGAGGGGTGATGGTCGATTGAAAACACAACACACAATCGCAAAACCCATCTACAAACTTGTATGTCCTACCCTAGTTTTCTGCTTCTTGTTCGTCGGTGTTCTTCGCTTCGAAGAGCTTCGATCTACGAAGTCCTGGGGGCGGGCTAACCCACCTAGGTTAGTCCATCACTGTCGTGCGTCCAGACAGGGTCTCTCCCAGCCGCGTGGGGTTTCGGGTCTTCAAAAGCGCTCGCCGGATTGTCTTGTGTATCGCGCTTCCGGTGAGCCTCCTTCGGCGATGTGTCTTGCGTATCGCGCTCGACGCCGAGGGTACACGGTAACGTGTTCGTGTGTGAACACTAGGGTTACACATGGTCGGTTACAATGAAGGAGTAAACATGTCGATTCTCTCATCTTGACTTGGAGGACACACCAAGGCGTCGAAGGTTTCCTATCCGGAGTCGCCTTATAGCTCAGCCTTATAGTAGTCGCAGAGCAGCCCACCTGTCCGGCCCATAAGAGATAGGCCGACAGCCCGAGGACCCCCTAGTCTAGGGCTCCCTCAGTAGACCCCGAACTAGTCTTCGGAGCCGAGGTACATGCGGGAATCATTGGCTTCAAAGACTAATTCCTTCCTTCACCGGTGTTCATGCCAGGGAAGCAGCCCTCCCCAGCCAAACTTTCAAGGGCCACTTATCCAAGTTCGGCCATGGGTTATCCGGATTATGTCCTGATTCTGACTTTGAACATTGCTTAGCCTCGAAGGCCAACCGTTCAAGTGTGAATAGTGCCCTCGCCTGACAACTTTTGGTGAAATGTCATAGCCGGCCACAAACACTGAACCGTTGTGAAAACTCGATTCGCGGTTCGAGGCAGCCCCTCCGTTGGCATGTCCCATTGATATGGAGATCGTGCCCTATTTTTATGGGATATGATCAATGATTTTGGTTATCCCACACGCGCATAACAGCACAATTATATTGGGAAGCGGCGAGGTCTATGGCGGAGTAAAGGGACTCTTGGTATTACAACAACTTATAAAAGGAAAACCATCACCATTTTCTGTGGCGGGGTAAAGGGACTCGTGCCCCTTCCTCTCTCGACATTGCTTTCCCAATCTACTAAGCTCCAGCGCCCTGATCCATCCTTCCTCAAGAATCCCCCTAGGCACTTCCTCAATCCGGCCATGGTCGAATCTGGTTTGAAAGGCAAGTGGGAGGCCTCCAGCGACACCAACGACGACATCGAGGATCTGAAGTGCGCCAGCTACCTCTCAGCCGATGTCGCTCACCGGGCTCTGGAGGAGGGCCAGGTCGTCCCCACGCCCCAGCTAGGCGAGATGGTGGTGTTCATCCTCCACTTCATCCGGGGACTGGGCTTCCCGCTCCACCCCTTTGTAAGGGGGTTGATGTTCTTCTACGGGCTGGATTTCCAGGACCACGCCCCGAATTCCTTTCTGCATATTTCGGCCTTCATCGTCGTCTGTGAGGCCTTTCTACGGGTCGAGCCACACTTTGACCTGTGGCTAAAGGTCTTCAACGTCAAGCCGAAGATAGTCAATGACCAGCAGGTGGACTGTGGGGGGCAATGATCAACAAGCTTTATCGGGTCGAGTGGCCAGAGGGTACCTTCATAGATACCATCAAGGTCTGGCAAAAAGAGTGGTTCTATATCACTGGACCACGCGGCGCGGGCTGGGCGGCGGCCCCCTGATTTCAGATCCAGGACTCCCACGAGGCTAACCTCGTGGACCAAGAAGGGCCTCGACTGGGCGTCATCCACGGAGGTGGAGTCACTACAGAAACGTGTCTCCAGTGTGATAAAGGCGAATGCCAAGCTAACCAACATGGTCCAGGTGATGCTCTGTCGCCGCCTCCCACCTTGCCAATAACGGGCCGCCCCAATGTGGTCCTACAATTGTGAGGACCCAGCCATTGTGCTACTCTTCTATGGCACCACCCACGACAAGCTGTGGAAGGTGCTATTCAAGCCGCAGAAGGAGTGGCCGGCCAAGAAAGAAGATATTGGCCTTGACGCCACACACCCTCCTAAGGAGGTAATGAGGTTTTACTTTTTGTGTTCCGATATTCGCCTTTTAACAAGGAACCTAGCTCTTTCTTCCCCGCATTCAGAGTGCTGGCTAAACAAGCCCCGCGAATCGACAGCTCGACCCTGTTGCCCGAAGACCCCAGGTCGGCCCTGCTGGAGGAGATGCTAGCCGTGGCTCTATATAGGTGCCGGGAGAAGAAAGAGAAGAAAAGGTCGAGGTGAGGGAGGCCCGAGAAGGCCTCCGCCCAAGGGGGCATTCGGACACCAAGTCCGGGGAAACCCAAGCCCCTGCCGCTCACGAGGAAGATCAGGAAGAGGACGGGGAGGAGAGCGACTCCTCCCGCACAAGGAAGAGGGCGGCATCAGACAACACTGAGGAGGAACAACATCCTCCTGCTCCAAAGAGGCAGTGCAGGGCCAAGGTGGTCCTGTCCGATGACAACTCGGACTTCGCTGAAGAGTTCGATGCTTTTGAAGAGGTTCCTCGAAGGAACCCATGGTCAAGCCCCCTGCCCAAAGGTACGAATCTGAAGTGTGTCCAGGCGCAAACCTTAAGTTTTATTACTAATCATATGCGTGTCTTCCGTATTGTAGCCCTCCGCGCGACGTCCCCACCGATCATACCTCAGAGGGGGACTCCCCACCAGCCGAGTTGGCGGAGAGCGGGACCGCATCACGCTCCACGCCTCCTCCGGCCATCGGGGAGATTGGAGAGGTGTTGTCCTGAAAGACCCCTCCTGGCCCGGACACAGCGGGCTGCGGTGACGACATCATGGTCGAGGTTAACACCTCGGTTGCCGAAGACCAGGAGGGGGGATCCCTCCTGGTGAACAAAGAGGGGGAGCTCGGCCAATTCGAGCCCTCCCCGAAGATGGTTCGAAGCCCACGAGGCCCCGGGAGTCGTCCATCACGCCCTCTACTGAAGGGGGAACAGGGGCCGCGCCGCCAGGGCCAACCACCGGAGATCGGGTCGCGGCTGGGTGGATGAACGTGATGGAGGAGGCTTTGAATAGATCCTCCATCGTCACGGAACACCGCGCCCTGATGGGCATTGTTTTACAAAGTATTCGGTCCGTTAACAGCAGACTGAAGGAAGCTTTTGGCGGCCTCCTGACGGGCTTCAAGGTAAGCCATGTAATATCCTTTTAATAAAGTGAATTTCTTAAGCAAGGTCATGTCATCCTCATATATAGCAGCCCCCGAGCCCTGGCTGAGTTTGAAAAACTCAAGCGGGGCTCGAATAGTCAAAGAATGTCTGTGATAGCAAAAATTTAAGTGTGGCCCCCGAGACTCTGTCAGGATTGAACAACCTGGCAGAGGATGAAAAATCATTGAATCGGGAGGCTAAATAATGTAAGCTGTTTTGTACGCCTCGTCGGTGGCGGCAACTGCCAACACTGCGGAGTTGGCCGAGGTGAATTGGAAGCTCAAGAGCTCCGATGAGGAGCTCGACCTTGTCAACAAGTGGTTCGATGAAGCGCAAGGTTAGTCCAGACTACACTTGTTAGTAGTTTAATTTGCCTTATCAGGTGAGGTATTTGGGGTTAACCCTAAGCAAGGAGTGCTTAATTATGATTGTAGCTGTCACCGCAGAGGTCGAGAGCCTCAAGGCCGAGCTGAAGAAGGCGAAGCAGGAGGCCGTCGAATAGAAGGCGGCGGCCGAGCGAGCGGCCGCCAAGCTATCGATGATGAAGGCCGTCAGTGACAAGCACGAGACCAGAGTGGCTGAGGTGCAGCAGGAGCTCAAGGATGCCATCACTAAATGTGAGGACCTTGAGCAGAAAAATAAGGGTCAAGCCACCGACCTATCCACGATGAAGATGGAGATCCCGGAGGTGAAGACGGAAACACGAGGCGCCCTAAAGGAACTCCGCCAAGTGAAGCTTATTGCAGATGGTAAGCCATATTTACTACAGAGTGTCTTGGTGGTCACAGGTTCGCTTTTCTCACACGAGTGTGGCGTTCCTCAGGCGCGTTTGCGGATCTTCTGAGGAGTGCGTCCGATGCGGCAAGGCATTTTGCGTCTCGGGAGGGTGATGCCGAGCATAGGTTGTTCTAGGCGCAGTTCCAGGCGCCCGAACACCCTCCCCTCCTGAGTAATCAAATGAAGGAGCTGATGGAGTTGCACCGGATGGTGGAGCCAGACATGAAGGACCTTTGTGTCCAGCTGTGGCCTTCATGGCCGCTGCCGAGCAGCTACTTTGGCCTAGTGCAGAAGTTGTGTGACGCCGTGCCCCGGAGACATCCTAAAGCGCTCCATATGCATTGAGGGAGCTCAGATGGCCTTTGCGAAGACCATGGTGCACTCGCCAAAAGATCAAGTCAGTCGAAGATAGCCACCAAACCCCTGCCCCGGGAAAGGAGCACAAGCGCCCCGAGCAATATTTCCCATCGTAGTGGATGGTGCTCGGGCGGTAGAGGCCCAGTGTTTGAAAGATGTAATCTTTGAGTGAGTGCACTATCATATGTCAAATGACAATTTGAACCTTCTGTGTTATAATGCGGTTGCTTTTGCATGGTTTATCATACTTTGTCTGCTTTTTGTTTATTTTGACTCCTGTGTGGCTGTTTTAATCTGAAAGTTACCAGTCGTGGGCTTTAGCCCCCGTGTAGATGCTACAAAGGGTGTTTTGACCTCCACGTTGTGACCCTTAGCCGACGTCTCGGTGCCCAAAGGCGGTAGTGTGTGAGGGAAACGAGGCAATCAGACTATGCGGTTTTAGTGCTTTCACTTAGCCATAGGAGCTTGACTATGGGGGCTAGTGACTAGCCCCAAGTATTTTGTGATGTTCAGACGAGACGAGGTATATAATTTCATCACATGGTTTGTGTGAGGACAAACCCTTTGTATAACACGGTGTAACCTCCGTCGGTTTGTAGTTTAACACTTGTCATCGGATCGTCGACTAGTTCTCGCCTATTATGCAGTCACTTTTCGGGTTTATCCACTGAGGTACTTGACCAGGCGAGCTGGTAGTACAATCGCAGTGGTTCTCCCTTTACCCTCCTAGCCAAACATGCGGAACGTAAGAGGGTAAACACAGGAGCCGGGCAACCAAATTATTGACCCAAGGCATAATTTGGAACTAAGTCATATAATGCAATATCCGAGACGCGGAGCACATGAAATAGATACTATTGTTGGGGTGATGCTTGGGGCGAGTTTTATAATTGAGCCCCCAGTCTATTAGCCGATCGTATCTAAGGAAAGTATGTACCGAACTAGTTTTTTCAGCGTCGAAGAGTGGAAATGGTTATGCAACATAAATGACTACAAGAGGACCGTAAAGAGTGGTCTTTATTTCTGGTGAACTCGTGATGTCCAACCGTACAATCCAAACTACCGAAGCAAGTATTTACAGATACTTCGTTGAAAAATAAATTTTACAGAGGAAAGGTTTACACAGGGCCTTAATGCGTGGTTTGACATTCCTACTGTGCCCTGCTGCATGTCTACGCCTTCGCTCCTGAGGGGAGGAAGAACTCCTTGGAGGGGGTAATAATCGGCTGACGGGCCCTTGAGAGAGGGTCTTGAGAAGTCACCATACTGTATTAGCTTGATGCCGGATAGGTCCTAGATGGTACCTATTACTATCCGAAGACGTGTTTGACCATAGCTCGGTTAAGCCCAACACTTGGCTCTTGGGTGGTTACTCCCCACAGCTTCCTAGGGTATTTTAAGCGCGAAGTTGTGCATACAAGGAACATATTGTGCGAATGGGGTGG
Source organism: Aegilops tauschii subsp. strangulata (assembly GCF_002575655.3). Taxonomy (NCBI): domain Eukaryota; kingdom Viridiplantae; phylum Streptophyta; class Magnoliopsida; order Poales; family Poaceae; genus Aegilops; species Aegilops tauschii. The sequence continues at coordinate 261,026,658 of NC_053041.3, read as the reverse complement.
GCATGTTGTGGGGTGCGTATCCCTATTTATGTTGAACGTAGGGAGGCTCCTCGAGCTGAGACAGGGCTCATGCCCGTTTACTTGCCTCTCGCGCCTTAACGGCGTGCTGGTACTTCGGCCCCTTGCTGCCGATTTGGACTTCGGCTGCCAGAGTCGTTGTATGTTCCTCAGTCCGAAATGAGCGATCTATGTTGCCATTGGCTGTGATGACACCCTTGGGTCTGGGCACCTTTAGCTTCAGGTATGCATAATGGGGGATGGCATTCAAATGAGCGAACGCCATACGGCCAAGGAGTGCGTGATAGCTGCTGCGAAAAGGGATGATGTCGAAGATCAAGTCTTCATTGCGGAAGTTGTTGGGCGAGCCGAACACTACTTCCAAAGTCACAGTGCCCAAGCAGTGGGCTTCGACGCCTGGGATTACTCCCTTAAAGGTGGTGTTGCTAGGTTTGATCCTTGACGGATCGATGCCCATTTTCCTCACTGTATCTAAATAAATCAGATTGAGGCTACTGCCTTCGTCCATGAGGACTCTAGTGAGGTGGTACCCATCGATAACAAGGTCAAGAACCAGGACCACCGATCCTCCATGACGGATACTGGTCGGGTGGTCCCTGCGGTCAAAGTTGATCGGGCATGCCGACTAATAACCCACAAGTATAGGGATCGCAACAGTTTTCGAGGGTAGAGTATTCAATCCAAATTTATTGATTCGACAAAAGGGGAGCCAAAGAATATTCTCAAGTATTAGTAGTTGAGTTGTCAATTCAACCACACCTGGAAGACTTAATATCTGCAGCAAAATATTTAGTAGCAAAGTAGTATGGAACTAGCAGTAACAGTGGCAAAAGTAACAGTAGAAGTTTTGTAGCAATTGTAACAGTTGCAACGAAAAAGTAACTTAGCAAAGATCAATATAAAACGAGTTTGTAGGCAATGGATCAATGATGGATAATTATGTTGGATGGCATTCATCATGCAATAGTTATAACATAGAGTGACACAGAACTAGCTCCAGTTCATCAATATAATGTAGGCATGTATTCCGAATATAGTCATACATGCTTATGGAAAAGAACTTGCATGACATCTTTTGTCCTACCCTCCCGTGGCAGCGGGGTCCTAATGGAAACTAAGGGATATTAAGGCCTCCGTTTAATAGAGAACCAGACAAAAACATTAGCACTTAGTGAATACATGAACTCTTCAAACTACAGTCATCACCGGGAAGTGTCCCGACTATTGTCACTCCGGGGTTGCCGGATCATAACACATAGTGGGTGACTATAACTTCCAAGATAGGATCAAGAACACAAATATATTCATGAAAACATAAAGGGTTCAGATCTGAAATCATGGCACTCGGGCCCTAGTGACAAGCATTAAGCATAGCAAAGTCATAGCAACATCAATCTTAGAACATAGTGGATACTAGGGATCAAACCCTAGGAAAACTAACTCGATTACATGGTAAATCTCATCCAACCCATCACCGTCCAGCAAGCCTACAATGAGATTACTCATGCACGGCGGTGAGCATCATGAAATTGGTGATGGAGGATGGTTGATGATGACGATGGCGACGATTTCCCCTCTCTGGAGCCCAAAACGGACTCCAGATCTGCCCTCCTGAGGAAGAACAAGAGGCGGCGGCGGCTCCGTATCGTAAAGCGCGATGAATCCTTCTATTTGATTTTTTTCTCCCTGAACGTGAATATATGGAGTTGGAGTTCAGGTCGGTGGAGGTCTGTGGGACCCACAAGACTACAGGGGGCGCCCCAGGGGGGTGGGCGCGCCCTCCACCCTTGTGGCCAGGGTGTGGGTCCCGTCTGGTTGATTCTTTCGCCAATATTTTTTATTTATTCCAAAAAATCTCCGTGAAGTTTCAGGTCATTCCGAGAACTATTATTTCTGCACAAAAATAACACCATGGCAATTCTGCTGAAAACGCGTCAGTCCGGGTTAGTTCCATTCAAATCATGCAAATTAGAGTTCAAAACAAGGGCAAAAGACTTTGGAAAAGTAGATACGATGGAGACGTATCAACTGCCCCAAGCTTAACCCGTTGCTTGTCCTCAAGCAATTCAGTTGACAAACTGAAAGTGATAAAGAAAAACTTTTACAAACTCTGTTTGATCTTGTTGTTGCAAATATGTAAAGCCAGCATTCAAGTTTTCAGCAAAGATTATGAACTAACCACATTCACAATAACATTTAGGCCTCACATTTACTGATATCAATGGCATAGCCAACTAGCGAGCAATAATAATAAACCTCGGATGACAACACTTTTTCAAAACAATCATGATATGATATAACTAGATGGTATCTCGCTAGCCCTTTCCGAGACCGCAAAACATAAATGCAGAGCACCCCTGAAGATCAAGGAGTGGCTAGACATTGTAATTCATGGTAAAAGAGATCCAGTCACAGCCATACTCAATATCAATTAATAAGAACGCATACAAATGACAGTGGTTCTCTCTAACTGGTGCTTTTATAAGAGGATGATGACTCAGCATAAAAGTAAATAGATAGGCCCTTTGCAGAGGGAAGCAGGGATTTGAAGAGGTGCCAGAGCTCGAGTTTTTGAAACAGAGATGAATAATATTTTGAGCGGTATGCTTTCATTGTCAACATAACAACCAAGAGATCTCGGTATCTTCCATACTAGATACATTATAGGCGGTTCCCAAATAGAATGGTAAAATTTATACTCCCCCACCACCAACAAGCACATTACACGGCTGGTCCGAAACAACGGGTACCGTCCAACTAACAACAATCCTGGGGGAGTTTTGTTTGCAATTATATTTTGATTTGATTTGATTATGGGACTGGGCATCCCGGTTACCAGCCATTTTCTCGCGAATGATGAGCGGAGTCCACTCATCGTGAGAATAACCCACCTAGCATGGAAGATACTGAAAGCCCCCAGTCGCCACATGAGCGATTCGGGCATACAAAACAGATTATCATTTGAAGGTTTAGAGTTTGGCACGTGCAAATTTACTTGGAACGGCAGGTAAATACCGCATATAGGTAGGTATGGTGGACTCATATGGAACAACTTTGGGTTTATGGAAGTGGATGCACAAGCAGTATTCCCGCTTAGTACAAGTGAAGGCTAGAAAGAGACTGGGGAGCGACCAACTAGAGAGCGACAACAGTCATAAATTGTCGGGTCTAGGGTTCCGGCAAAACCCTCAAGGTTCGAACACTGGGGTGCGCACAAAGATCTCCCCCTACTGAATCACGCCCTCAACCTCGCCAAGATCTCAAAGGCTAGCCCGACGAACTTGCAACACAAGAGACACAGGATTTATACTGGTTCGGGCCACCGTTATGGTGTAATACCCTACTCCAGTGTGGTGTGATGGATTGCCTCTCGGGCTGAGGATGAATAGTACAAGGGGGAGAATAGCCTCCTGAGGTGAGGTGTTCTTGTGCTTGGTGGGTGTGGGGATGAACTCGATGAGTTCGAGCCAGTTGTTTCCTACTATGGTGGCTAGTCCTATTTATAGAGGCCCTGGTCCTCTCCCCAAATATTGAGCGGGAAGGGAGCCAACAACGGCCAATTTGAAAGGGGACAGCTAGTACAAGTTATCCTGACAAAAGCAGTCTTCGCCTGCCAAAGGCTCTGGTGGTGACGCCGCCTTGGGCTCCATGGTGACCTCCGTCTTGCCGTCCTGCTGGTCTTGGTCTCGTTGCACCAATATGGAAACCTTTGCTTGATGCCTCGGTACTCTTCGTCTGCGCTTGCCTCCTTAGCACCAAAGAGGAAACAAGGACATTGTGCGCGCTGGCGCCCGCCTGGCCTCGATCGGCATGGCTCACGTCATTGGAACCTCGCGAGGTTTGCCTTGCCTTGATCTCTCCGCCCCTCGCGAGCCAACCTGGTGAGGCCGCTCCCGTGGAGGTCTCGTGTCGTCCGCCTCGCGAGACTTGGCCCCTCGCGAGGGTCTTGAATGCTTGTTGGTGAAGATGGGCCGTACGGGCCCACACGCAGAGCCACGCCATGGGCCGCAGGCAGGCAAGTCTGGGGACCCCCGTTCCCAGAACACCGACAGTAGCCCCCGGGCCCAAGGCGCGCTCGGGCTTGGCTTTGAGGCGAAGCCAAAGGGCATGTGCGGAGCGCCGCGGGCCCCAATAGCCTGCGGCCTTGGTCGACGCGTGGCGGTTGATTGGACGTGGGCGTCTTCGCTTCCCCACGCTGCCTCGGCAACTGCCCGACTGTCAAAAGGCTAGTGTAGACAGCGTTTGCCTTCGCTGCTTCCTTTCGCCTTGCTCTAGATCCCCTTTCTTGTGCCCTGCTTCCGAAATCTCCAGACCTACTTCCATCCTCTTATGCATCAGCGACCAATGGCGCCTCGCAAGGTCAAGCCTGCCTCGTCACTGGCTTGGTATGAGCCAGCTCTCGATGCGCCCAACGTCTCGGAGAAGAACCTCACTGCCACACGCTTGCTGACGGCGGGGGAAAGCAACGGGAGGGGTAAGACTGAGCTCCGGGCCAGTTCTGACGTGCCGGAGCCCGAGGGAAGCACCTTCTTCCCCTTCTTCACAAGCAGCATCATCGCAGGGTTGGTTCCCCCCTTCTCTGACTTCTTCTATGAGGTCATTGGCCACTATGGGCTGCAGGCGCTGCATCTTCATCCCAACTCTATCCTTCTCTTGTCGATCTTCGCCTACTACTGCAAAGCGTACCTGGGCGTGATGCCGTCCGTGGCTCTGCTACATCACTTCTTCTTCCTCCGCATCAATGAGGGTCATACCTTTGGGTGTGCCAATTTCACCGCGGTCGGCAAGGCCAACTCAATCTCGAAGACAGGGAAGAAGGCCGATGGCTTCAGGAGCAAGTGGTCCATGATGGATGCTAAATGCATCCACCCACGCTTGACGCTGCCAACGGAGATGCCCAGTCTGACAAGGGGTGGTCTTGCGCGAAGCTCACCGATGAGCGGGCGACGTTGGTGCTGGAGCAGATGAAGACCAACCTGAAGCCAGGAAACGCGAAGGCGGCAAAGGTGACAGGGGCCATGCTCCTGAGGGAATTCCTGATGCTGCGCGTAGCCCCGCTTCAGGCTCGCACGCGCCCCTTGTGGGAGCTTGGGGACGAAGAGGACAAGGTTCGCCTGAGCCCGAAGGCCTTGTCCGACGGTGAGCTGGCCGTGGTTCTCCGCCTCCTGGTCGGGGACGACCAAGAGTACTCGCCGAGCATCTTCACTCCCTTGTTTCACCGTGAGGACGGGGCGCATGTCGTGGCCTCCAGGCCGACTTTTGACGGGCGCGGGCTGGTGCCACCGGCGCCTACCGGGGCCCCTGTGGCGCCGACGCCGGTGGAGCTGTCTTCTGATGAGTCCCGCGGGGAGGAAGAGGAGGAGGAGGAAGACTTAGAGGTGACCCCTGAAGGGACGGGGGAGACCTCCCTCTTGAGCAAAGTTGACATCCTACGCACCCTTCCTGACGACGACGAGGCTGACGCCCACCAGGAGAAGGGAGAGGTGCCGGCAATCCCGACGAGGGGCCGATCGGCGCTGATCTCCCGCGATGCTGCTTCTATTCTGGTGCCGCCTGGAGCCGCTTCCGGCCCACCTGCTGCTCCTTCTTCTGCTCCTGGGGCTTGTGCGTCTGCGCTCCAGTCTGGGAGGCTCTTGGGCTTCAAGCTCAGCAAGAGGAAGGTGGACTACACCGTGATGGACCAGTAAGTATTCGTGCTCCGTCTTGTTCCTAATTATGCTGCTGCTTCTTGATGCTTCTCCGTTGTGCGATTAGGCCGACGCCTGTGACGAAGAAGAGGAAGGAGGGGGCAGTGGTGCCGCCCGAGACCAACCCACCTGCTCCGTCGGCGTCTCCCTCCGTGGAGAAGGGCAGCATTGGCGCTCATGTCTCTCCGGCCCGATCGTCCTCGCGAGGTATGGGGGAGAACCCTCGGGAGGAGTCAACCCCCGTGGCCTCGCGGGCTCCGGAGGCACCGCCGTCCGGCTCTGCTGCTGGAGCCTCCATTACTCAGGAGCCCCCAATCCCCCAGGCTATGGTGACAATACCTTCTCCTCCGCCTCCTGCTGTGCCACTGATTCCAAGTCCTTCTGCCTCCCCTGACATCTTGGAGCGCGCCCTTCTGGAGATGACCCGGCTGCAAGAAGATCTCCAAGGCGCCGACCCCCTCCTGGTGGCCGGGCGTCTAGAGCTGGTTTCTGGCTGGCTCCGTTCCGACTTGTCTGTTCGGGCAGCGCTGAGCCAGGCCATGGCGACCTCCGAGAAGGAGAAGCAGGCCGCCGCCCAGGCAGCGGCCACTCGCGAGGCAGCGCTGAAAGACGTCGAGGCCGCCAAGAGTCACTGCCAGGCACTGGAGGCCGAGCTGAAGACCCTGCGCAACGAACACGCAGAGGAAGCCCGTGGCCGTCAGGCGGAGGAGGAGAAGATGATGGCCCGGGAGGACGCCGTCAAGGGTCGCAACGTTGAGCTGGAGCAGTCGGCGAAGGCGCAAGCCGTTGAGCGCGGCCGGCTGGAGGAGCTGGAACGGAAGGTGAAGGCAGAGGAAGCCAAACTTGACGCGAAGGCGAAGGTTCTGGCTGAGGACCGCGCGGCCTTCGCGCTCCTTGAGGAGAGGTCTCGCGTGGCGCTGAAGACACTCTATGAGAAGGGCTTGGAGAGGCCGCTAACCATCGACGAGGACGGCCCCGCCCAGCTGCTCCCCTACTTGGTGGAGGCGCTCGAGGAAGTCGTGGACGGCATTGGTCCCATGGCAAAGGCAGAGGCTCATGTCCTTTCTTCAGCTGCGCTGACGCGTGTCTTCAGCCACCTCCATCTTCGCGACCCCACCGCTCGCCTTGACGAGCTGCCTGAGCCTGTGGCTGATGAACACTGCACAGCCGTCGCCGCAGCCATGAAAGGTCAGGTGGAGGCCCTGCTGAAGAAGTTCCGCCGCTTCGCTTCCGCGCCTTCGACCGGAAGCGCCACCACTGCTGCAGCTCCGACCGGTGGCCAAGATGAAGGCGACGTCATCAAGGGAGGAGCGCCTCTCGCGGGCGTCAGTGGTGTTCAGGGATGACCTGCGGCTCCTTTCTTGTTTTATTCTGCAACGTGCATCATGCCTCGTGGAGGCGTTAAACTTGTGTTTGGTATTGTAAGAATAATATATCTTGTAATATTTGCTTGAGATTTTGCGATTTTCTCCCTATTTGCTTTACGTTCTACGTCGGCAGGGCCCGGCCCCGCGCATACCTCAGCTGTCGTTGGATCGTCCGGAGACCAGGACGGGACCAAGGGGTGAGGGGCTACGTGACCAGTTAGGCTCCTGAGTCGCGATGCACAGGAGTCCCCCTTGACGCACAAACAGCTGATAGGGAGGAGACGCGAGGGTAGGCTTAGTGTTCTACGTCGGCAGGGCCCAGCCGCGCGCATAGCTCAGCCGCTGTTGGGTCGTCCGGAGACCAGGAACTAGCAACACTATCAGCATGAAGTAAGTAGGGTGAATCTCGAGTTCAGAAACCCGGGAATAGAATGCCTACTAACTAAGTGGCATCACGGGACGCTTTCAAGAATGATGGCCAGAATCATCACACCGGGAACACAAAACATAGCGAGTTTACTAGGTAATCTTCTAAGACACCTAGGGTCGTAATAATAACTCCAACATATATGCCGAGGCAATAGAATACCTCAACTCAGCAATTAGTGTGATTAATCTGGCCCAAAGGAACATCGAGAACGGAAGGAAGGGATTGCAAATGCTTCAGACTGTTTAGAAACTTGGGATGACTCGGATAGCATAACGGCTATAAATGCTCAAAGGACTTGAGACATCCTACAAGAAATGGTGGCATAACCACTTAACATCACAATATCAAGGTTCCGAGACCAACTATGAACACACGGAAGTAGTAGAAACTGAACTGGGGCTTGTAACCAACAGTCCTATAAGTTACTACGGATTAGTAACATGTCATCCTAATAGATAGATGAGAAGCCTAGTTCTTAATCCCCGTAGAAGAGAAGAGGATGACTCAGATCAGAAGGGCATAAGGTAAAGGAGTAAAAAGAGCCTTGCGTTCCCTCCCACAATCAATTCCCTTATATAACTAAAGCATTTCTAGACTCAACTTCGACCAGTTTGGCTTGGTAATCCTACAGGCAGTCAGGCTCTAATACCAACGCTGTCGGGACCCCGATTCCAAGTCACACCGATCTAGCCTGTAACACCTCATATCACTTTGCGGCCTCACGCACGGTATTCCCACGGGTGTCGCCTTACCATGGCCCGGGACCGTTTGCGCCTTTTGGCTCACGTATATGACAGTGTCGCTAGCATCCATATGACAGAGAACCCGGGCCGACATGGCTAGTCGTGAACCCAAAGCGGCACTAACGTATGGGGACAGGCATACATGAATCAACATCGAACGTGTCGGTCAGCAGCGTGTGAATCCGGGCTGTAGCACTGGGCTAACAGGACTCCGGGAACCCGGGCTGTAGCAGGCTAGGCAGGACTCCGGATGTCACCGCGTGACATTTCCCCGAAGGGACAGACACAGGAACGAAGTGAATCACATGCCGGCCAGTCAAGTGTTCCGGAGCAGTAGTGCTGGGCTAGCAGGACTCCGGTGAACCGGGCTGTAGCGGACTACTATGTCTCATGGAAGCACAAGACTACATTTCCCCATAAGAGAGGCTACCAAGGATAAACAACTAGGTTGTCGGATCCCACACATACCAAGCATTTCAATCATACACACAATATGCTCGATATGTGTAAATACAACATGGCATCACAACATAACTCTACGACTCAAGGTATTTATTCATTAGGCTCCGAAGAGCCAGATATTACAAACATGGGTCTCTCGACCCAGCATTCAGAGCATACAAGTCAAACACATGCGGAAGCTTAACATGTCTGAGTACAGACAACTATAAATGAAAAAAGGCTGAGAAGCCTGACTATCTACTAGATCCTGCCGAGGGCACAAGATCGTAGCTGAGGTAACAAGCTAAACGTCGAAGTACACACGGAACTACTAGCGAGACTGACGTCTCTCTACAAAACATAAAATAAGCAAACGTGAGTACAAATGTACCCAGCAAGACTTACATCAGAACTATCTACATATGCATCGGTATCAACAAAGGGGGTGGTGGAGTTTGACTGCAGCAAGCCAGCTTTGACTCGGTGGCTATCCTAAACTATGACTGCAAGTAACTCTTTGAGGTGGCGCACACGAGTCCACATATTCACCATATCAATACTCCACTATGGATCCGCTCCCGTCTCCCTACGAGAACGCCATCCATAGCACTCACGCTTATCTTGCGCATTTTAGAGTATCCACTTTCACTTGTCTATGAACTGTTATAGGCAACCCAGAAGTCCATTTCCGCGGACACGGCTATTCGAATAGATGATGTTAACCCTGCAGGGGTGTACTTCGACACACACGCTCTCACCACTTACCGCCGTTTACACGACATGTACTCGGCAACCTTCAAGCGGAAGCCCAGCGAGGGTGTCGGCCACAGCCTACCTAGACACTCAAGTCTCTAGTCCAGGTTTATCGCCTATTCAGGTTCCATCCGCAGGGAGTCCGGCCGAGGTTTCCACATACGGCCCCGAACGATGTGTGCGGGGTTTCGGGACACCAAACGGGCGCCCGGCATGCCCGGCCACGTGCCTACCACATCACAGCCCACCCCTCGGTCAGCGCTGTCCACGGCCTCCAGCATACTACAAACACCAGAAACTACTTGCAACTCCTGGACAGAGGACAAGGGTGATTAAGAAGCCGAGAGGGTCCATTGGTTTCGGGCCCAATGCGTGGTAGTAACTGTATCATGGATCACAAACACAGAACTCAGTTCCTGAGGACGGCTTCAATGAGACAACCCACCATGTACTCCTACATGGCCTCTCACCGCTACCTTTACCAAATCGTGTTCACACACTTAGCTTACACACAGTAGGACATGTTCATCACCATTCCAATTCATCCCCGACGAATCAGACCCGACTCAACTCTAAGCAGTAGCAGGCATGACAAACAAGCATGAATGAGTAGGCACATCAGGGCTCAAACAACTCCTACTCATGCTAGTGGGTTTCATCTATTTACTGTGGCAATGACAGGTCATGCAGAGGATAAGGGGTTCAACTACCGCAACATGTAACAATTGAATCGATGTTGTCCTAATGCAGTAGAAGAGGGCAGGAGCGAGAGAATGGGATTGTATCAGAATGAACAAGGGGGTTTTGCTTGCTTGGCACTTCTGAAGATATTATAGTTCTTCATCGGTGTCATCGATCACGTCATCGGAGCATCGGCTACTGAGAGGGGACGGTTACCGGCAAACAGAGAAGGACACAATCAATGCAATGCGACAATATGATGCATGAATGTGACATGGCAATATGCTGTGAATTGAGCTAATCCAGCTAGCAACAAGTGCAAGGGAGTCCATTTGAACCAAAGGTTCAAATGCAAACTCTAGTTTGAGCATTTAAAATGCCATTTGAATGTTTTCACTTATACAGCAGGTATAAGTTGGTTTTTCATGCATGAAAGTAGCATAAATGGATAGATTGGATTTTTCTGATAATTTTTCATATATAAATTATTTCATTCTGAGCTACGGTTGATTTTATATGATTTTTAGAAGTTTATACTATTTTCTGGAGTTTTCTGAATTATTTTAAATCCAGAAAATGAGTTATTGCGTCAACACTGCGTCACTGTGACGTCAGCTGGTCAACAGCGCCTAACCAGAGTCAAACCTGACAGTGGGACCCATATGTCATTGACTCAGCTAACTAACAGAGTTAATTAACCTAAACTAAAACTGTTAGCGGGGCCCACGTGTCAGTGGCCTAGGGGAGGGTAATTAGTGGCCTAATTAGCTGCTAATGGCTGGGCCACGTCGGCACAGCCGGAGTTAGCCGACGACGACCACGGCTGACGGCGGAGGTCCGCCGGAGTTGCGCCACAGGCGACGGTTCGATGTGCTGAGGGCACCAGGAGGAAGCCCTTCCTCGCGCGCATCCAAAGGGCCAAGCGGGAGGTCGTGGAGTCACTGGAATTCATGCCGGCGGCGAGCTTTGGCGGCGGCGGTGCTCGGTGGGGCATGGGCGCGTCGCTGCAGCTTGCAAACGAGCGAACTGGGTAGCTGGGCGGCATCTACGGCACGCGGGGAGCAAGATGAATAGAGGCGCAGGTCAGGGGGGGCTCGGCAACGACGAGCTCGTCGGTCATGGCGACGGCGAGCTCACGGCCATGGCAGAGGGCTTGCTAGGGGGCGGGAACGAGCTATTAGAAAGAGGCGGGAGGAAGAGGAGCTCACGGAGGTTGCAGGGGGCGTCGAAGCGGGCTCGGGGACGCTCGGGGGTCGGCGAATCGAACGACGGCGTTCGTCGGAGCAGACGAGGAAGATGGCGACGGTGACGATGCTGCAGGGCATCCGCGGGCGCGTTCTTCAGCTTGGAGCTTCACGGCATCGAGGCGGAGCTAGAGGTCACAACCATGGGGCAAGGGGACGGTGGTGGGCGCGGTGCTTTGTGGCGGCGGGCACTGGCCGGTTTGGGCGGCCGTGAGAGAGAGAGCAGAGGAGAGGAGGGCCACGGGAGAGAGTGAGAGAGGTCCATGGGGGTGCGTGGCGACGCGGGAGAGATCCAGGGTGACGGGGACGCAGGCTGGCAGGGTGGAGGTGGCCGGGGCGCGTGCCGGCGCGCTGCGTCCACGCGCTCTGCCTACTGGCCTGGGGAGGAAGACGACAAGAATGAGGAGGTGGGCTGGGCCGAATCTGCTAGGCCACCAGGTAAGTGGGCCTCAGGTAAGTCTCTGCTTCCTTTTTTATTTCTTTCTGTTTTCTATTTTTGCTATTATGTTTTGATTTAGTTCAAAGACCAAACCATTTTCAAAATTCATGAAAATAATTGTGTAAATTAAATGGACTTATCCAAAGCTACACAACAATTTCCAGAATTATTGAACAAATTTTTATTATATAACAAATATCGATCCAATTCAAATATTTATTGGATTAATTCAAAGGCCCAAAATAAATATGTTAAACCTTCCAAAAATATTGGTTTGAATTTTATTCTTGCCAATATTTTTTAAGGTTTAACAGGAACATTTTCTTAGGCTTCTTTGAGAGGATCATCATTTTTAAAAGGTTTCTGAGGCTTTGAAAATTCCTCAATTCAAATTTCATTTGAATTTAAACATGATGCATGGAGGCAAGAAAAATCAAGCAAGGGCTGATCTGGGGCTGTGACACCTGAGGACCGTCTAAATCTCCGCCAGGACTGCATGGTGCCTGGCCTCCTGAGCCGCCAAGACGCGGCGCAAGTTGGCGCTGGTAAGCGTTGAAGCTGCACACGGACTCGCCATCCTGCAATGCTGGCGTCAATGGAACTCCGGACTCGTCTCCGGCTACATGTTCCGGATCAAGTGCGCCTGCGGACATCGAGCTGGATCGGTTATCGATTTTCGAATTTAGCACCGCGGACATCTTCCCGCATTCGCCTTCGGGTGACGTACTAAATTCTTTGAAGAACTTGTCCTTGGAGGAAGACTCACAGCCGAACTATGTTCGGTTCGAGCTAGAGGCGGACGACGAGGAATTTTGCTTCCCACCCGCCACCCACTTCATAGCCACCGTCGACGACTTAACCGGCGTGCTTGACTATGGCTCCGAAGACATCACCGGTATGGGCGACGATGCCGACAATGAGCAAGGCCAAGACCCGCCATTCACTGGACGTTGGACGGCCACCTCTTCGTACGACGTATACATGGTTGATACACCCAAAGGATCTGGCGACGACAAAGAAGAGCCAGATAAGAATAAACCCTCTGAGACGCAATCCAAGCACCGGCGCCCCAAACGCCGTTTTAAGCCTCGCCGCTCAAACGATAGCAACACTGGTACCGGAGAAAATAGCACTCCGGGTGACGCCGAAAACAATGAAGACCCCGTCGGTGCGGCATCCGAACAGGAGGAACATGACAACAGGCAAGACAACCCTGATGAACAGGCCACAGAAGATAACTCGGAGGACGATAGTTACCATCCACCCTCCGAGGAAGAGACAAGCCTCGGCAACGAAGACTTCATCGTGCCGGAGGACCCTGTGGAGCAGGAGCGCTTTAAGCTTCAGCTCATAGCCACTGCAAGGAGCCTGAAAAAGAAACAGCACCAGCTTCAAGCCGAACAAGATCTGCTCGTAGACAGATGGACTGATGTCCTGACTGCCGAAGAATACGGCCTCAAGCGCCCAGCTAAGAGCTACCCGAAACACGGACTGCTACCTCAATTCGACGAGGAAGCACCGAAGCACACATCTCCCTCGCGTAATGCGGAACGACCACCGCGTGGTCGAGACAGGGTGGCCCACCGGCCACCCCGCGGTCGGGATAAAGCGGCAACTTAGGCCGAACAGCAGCCTGCCCCACCACCCCGAAAAAATAAAGACGAAAGAGTTCGGGGTCACACATATGACCTTCAGTAGACCCTGGACAATAAAGCAGGACATACAAGATCGATCTACGCATCGCGCGGACGTGCCTCAAGGCACGACGATGGCTACCTTTTCGGACGTGACAAACCTAACCACGCCCGGGCCGAATGCTGTAGACGGACTCCATTAGAGCTACGCGGCGATGCGGCCCAATACAGAGGTGCTGCACACCCTCTCTGCTTCACGGCCGAGGTACTGGATCACGAATTCCCCGAGGGATTCAAGCCCGTCAATATCGAATCATACAACGGCACAACCGATCCCACAGTGTGGATCGAGGATTTCATCCTCCACATCCACATGGCTCGAGGAGATGATCTCCACGCCATTAAATACCTCCCACTCAAGCTCAAAGGGCTAGCTCGGCACTGGCTTAATAGCCTGCCTGAAAATTCTATCGGCAGCTGGGAGGACTTGGAAGAAGCTTTCCTAGACAACTTCCAAGGAACATATGTCCGGCCACCAGACACCGATGATCTAAGCCACATAGTTCAACAACCTGGAGAATCAGCCAGAAAATTATGGACTAGGTTCCTAACCAAAAAGAACCAGATCGTTGACTGTCCGAATGCCGAGGCCTTGGTAGCCTTCAAACACAGCATCCGGGACGAATGGCTAGCACGCCACTTCGGCCAAGAAAAGCCAAAGTCCATGGCAGCCCTCACGGCACTCATGACCCGCTTTTGCGAGAGAGAGGATAGTTGGTTGGCCCGTAGTAACAACACAGCCAGCGAGACAGGCCCCTCGGAGGCCAAGAATAGCACTGGCAAGCTTCGGCGCAATAGACACAAACGCCGAAGCAATGACAACAACACCGATGATGCCACAGTCAACGCCGGATTCACTGAGTCTGGCCAGCGGAAGAAGCCCTATAAAAGAAATAATGAAGGACTTTCCAGCCTGGACCGCATACTCGATCATCCGTGCCAGATACACGGCACCCCGGACAAGCAAGCCAATCATACCAACATGGATTGTTGGGTTTTCAAGCAGGCTGGCAAGTTAAATGCCGAAAACAAATAAAAGGGATCACAAAGTGAGGACGAGGACGAAGAGCCCCGGCAGCCGAACACTGGGGGGCAGAAGAAATTTCCCCCTCAAGTCAAAACGGTGAACATGATATACGCTACACACATCCCCAGAAGGGAGCGTAAGCGTGCACTCAGGGACGTCTATGCGGTAGAGCCAGTCGCCCCCAAATTCAATCCATGGTCCTCATTTCCGATCACCTTTGATCGTCGAGACCACCCAACCAGTATCCGTCATGGCGGTTCGGCCGCATTTGTCCTCGACCCAATCATCGACGGATTTCACCTAACACGAGTCCTAATGGATGGTGGTAGCAGCCTCAACCTGCTCTATCAAGACACAGTTCGGAAGATGGGCATTGACCCCTCACGAATCAAACCAACAAAGACTACCTTCAAAGGAGTCATACCAGGCGTCGAGGCCCGCTGTACAGGCTCAATCACGCTGGAAGTGGTCTTCGGCTCTCCAGACAATTTCCGAAGCGAGGAGTTAATCTTCGACATCGTCCCCTTCCGCAGCGGCTACCACGCATTACTCGGACGAACAGTGTTTGCTAGATTCAACGCAGTGCCACACTACGCTTACCTGAAACTCAAGATGCCCGGTCCACGCGGCGTCATAACAGTCAATGGCAACACGGAACACTCTTTCCGAACAGAGGAGCACACCGCCGCCCTAGCAGCAGAGGTACAGAGCGGCCTTCTCAAGCAGCAGCATAGTGCGGCTGCCGAGCCCCCGGACACCATCAAGAGGTCCCAAACTACACTGCAGCAGGACAGCAAGGCTCGTCAAAAGCTCGACTAGCAATTCGGCTTCCGTCCCAGTCCGGATGAAGTAGTGGCATTCGTACCACGCGTACATAATTACGCACTCGAGATTCCGTGGACATCGACGGAGGCACAAGCTCAACCGGGATCTGCAGTTCGGCTAGACCGACCCCGGATACACCTCTTTCTGTCTATTTTAGGTTCCCTTTCCCGCGAGCCTGATCACAAGTCCCTTCGAAGGATTGGCATACAAAGGGGACATGCAGCATAGGCGTGTAGGGTAACCTCCATATGTTCTTCTTGACCGTATTTTTCCTTCTTTCTCAGGACCCGTACGCTGCCCCCTCTTGATTTCGGCATATCACATAGCCCGGGTGCTTATCACGCTATTTGTACAAGATACGCCTTAACGTATCCATTCAGTTATAATGATAATGATTTGCGGCCCAGTTTTTGTGGTTTTCGCCCCTTACTTCATTTCATTTCGATCTGCTTATTAGCTACATCGGTAGTCTTTTGTACGTTTCATATTCGCCAGGGGTTGCTTATCGCCCCACAATAAGGCAACAAAGTCCGATCACTTTTTGTATAAAAGTTTGGCACCCCGAATTTAGCATTATATGCATTGGCTCCGAATCATGCCTTTGGTCAATAGTTGGGTTGCCCGGCTCCTATGCTTGCTACCCTACGTTCCGCTCTATCGGCTAGGGTAGTAAAGGGAGAACTACTGCGATTGTGCCCTGGCCTTGACCGGATGAGCACCTCGGTAGAGAAAGCCAAAAACTGACTGTCATGATACGGCGAGAGCCGGTCAGCTGTTCGTGGGTTACAAAATCGTTGGAGATTTTTTCCGCCACACGCGAATGATCGGCACTTCCTGATCAGATGCTGACAGCACCCTGGCTCGGACCAGGGGCTGCGCACTTGCTTAATTATAAAACTCCTATGGCTAAGTGAGGGGGTTTAAGCCATATAGTCTGATTGCCTTGTTCTTTGCGCTAAACAACTCCTTCAAGGACCATACAATTGGATCAAGATTGTTTAGATCCCATCCCGAACACCTTCGTACTAATTACGTGAGGGCAGAAGCCGACGACTGACCAACCCTCAGATTGCATATAACACGGCCGCATAGGAGGAAACAATTTAAAGCATAACGAAATTACATTACAAAACAAGCTCTGTCTTTATAATACAAGGCATAGGCCCAATACGAATGTATTCATTCGAAAATAACGTCCTGCAAACATTGAGCTGCCACAAGTCGAGACCCTTCTATGACATCCGCAAAATATTTCTCGGGTGTGCGATGCTCCTTGCCCTCCGGCGGCCCGCTGGCCACTTCAAGAGCGTTTATCTTCGCCCACCAAATCTTGCAGCGAGCGAAGGCCATACAGGCACCTTCAAAACATGCAGAGCGCTTGACAACGTCAAGCCACGGACAGGCTTCGACTAGCCACCTCACGAGTCCGAAGTAGCTGCCGGGTATAGCTTCTGCTGGCCATAGCCGGATTGTCAAATCCTTCGTGGCTAGTTCGGCCACCCTGTGCAGCTTCACCAGCTGCTTCAGCTGATCGGTGAAGGACACGGGATGCTCTGGCGTCGCATACTGCGACCAGAATAGCTTCTCCGTAGAACCTCCTCCTTCGGCTCGATAGAATGCTGCAGCGTCTGATACGCTGCGTGGTAGATCCGCAAAAGCTCCTGGGGAACTCCGAACCCGGGTTAGTAAAAGGTACTGCCTCTCCGCATACTTGCTTTGCATCGTAAAAGCCTTACCCGCCGTGATCTTCCTGGCCTCCTGGATCTCCTGTATGAGGGCCTGGGCCTCATTCCGCACGGTCTTCGTGCCCTGATGAGCCTTGGTGAGTTCGGCCTCCTGAGCCGACGCATCATTCTCCAAGGTCTCACATTTTTTCACTGCATCTTGGAGCTCCTGCTGGATTTCCTTGACATGGGCCTCGAGCTTCTTACAGGCGGCTTGCTGCTGGACAGCCTTCTCCTCGGCCTCGCCCAGGGACTTCCTCAGGGCCTCCACCTCGGTCGCGGCTCCTGCATACATTTTGACATTACAGTCAATACACAGCGTCTCCGCTTTCCAAACACACAGCAAGACGTTACTTACCTTGCTTCTCCTGCAGCCGCACTCTAACCTCGCCGAGCTCGTTCTCGGTCCACTCCAGCCTCTGCTTCAGTTCAGAGACTTCGGCAGCATGTGAGGTCGCGGCCAACAGCGACACCTGCTCATGCACACATATCACATTAGTATCCTACACTAGAGGATTGATCCTCGGTCCGGTTCCTTTTAACGAGCACCGGACAATGTCTCAGGGGCTACTGACTATATATGTTTTTTTTCTCTGTTATTTACCTCGAAACCTGTCAACAGGTTGCTGCAGGCTTCACTCAGTCCACTCTTGGTGGACTGAACCTTCTTGATCACCGCGCTCATAAGAACACGGTGCTCGTCCATAACAGAGGTGCCTCGTAGCGCCTCCATCAGGTTATCCGACGCCCCTAGATGGACAGGGACCACCGGTGGAAACGGTGCACCCCCCTCCTTCAAAGGGGGCTGCCCGCCCGACTCCGGAGCCATATGGGTCTCCAGAATCGTATCCAGCTGAGGGCCAAGCTAGATGCGGCCCTCTTCGCCAGTCTCCATGAGGATCGTCTCCTCCATGTGTCCGGCAGTGGAGGCTTCGCCTTGTGGCGCCTCCCGGACAGTGTCCTGGGTTCCTCCCCGGCTCGGATTGGCCCTCCGGGACAGCGCCTCGGTGTCGTCCCCGGCCCCGGGGGAGTAAGCAGGCGGTGGCGACTGGCTTGCCATCTCCGACGGAGCCAATGAACTTCCATACGAGTATCGCTGGATTAGATCGCGGGCCGGACTGCAATAGTACAGCTAACTACATCAAGATAATGGAGAGAAAGGGCTGGATGTGCGCATAAATAAGCCATGTCACTTACGATGCGGCCTGGGGCTTTGTGCGGGGGCGTCATTCCGGACTACTATCATCGTCCCACGCGGTGTTGGCCGCCGGAACACCCTTCCCCTTTTTGGGCGCCTCCACCTCCAGATGCGCCGGAGCCGCCCTCTTCTTCTTCCTCTCCTCAAGGGGAGGATTGTTTTCTTCCTCCTCCTCCTCTTCCCCGTCATTGTCCTCAGGGACAGAGGAATGAGTTTCGTCGTCTTCGAACGCCGCGTCCGAAGTACCCTTACGACCGAGGCCACTCTTGGCCCCCTTTGCCTTCTTCTTGGCCTTCTTCTCCGGCGCCTTATATGGCGCCGGCACTAGCATCTCTGCCAAGCGCGGGATGACTGGTTCTTCGGGCAGCGTAGCCGGACACTGGATCCGCTTCGCCCTCTCCGTCCAGTCCTGAAAGAGCAGTAATAAAAGCTCAGACATCATCCTCAAAAAAATTAGGTTGAGGACTCATTCAAAATAACATACCTTGCTGGCGGGTTGTGTACAATCGTCACCACGGTCAGAATCCGTGGCCGATGATTTTTCATTGCCCTTGAAGAGCAATTTCCATGCGCCTTCATGCGTAGTCTCGAAGAGCCTCGCCAGGGTCCAGTGCTTCTTTGGATTGAACTCCCACAGCGGGCGGCTTCGGCGCTGGCATGGAAGGATCCGGCGAACTAACATCATCTGGATCACATCAACAAGCTTGACGCTCTTGGTTACCATGCTCTGAACGTGCGTCTGCAGCGCTATCAGCTCGTCAGGAGAACACCAGTCTGGACTCTTCTCGACCCAGGAGGTGAGTCGTATAGGAGCGCCGGAGCGGAATTCGGCAGTTGTGGCCCAGGTGGTGCCACGTGGTTCTGTTATGTAGAACCACTGCTTCTGCCACTCCTTTACCGTATCCACGAAGGTGCCTTTGGGCCAGGAGACGTTGGACAATTTGCTCACCATTGCCCCTCCGCACTCTGCGTGCTGGCCATCCACCACCTTCGGCTTCACGTTGAAGACTTTGAGCCACAGGCCAAAGTGGGGTTGGATGCAGAGGAAGGCCTCGCACACGACGATAAACGCCGAGATGTTGAGGAAGGAATTCGGGGACAGATCATGGAAATCTACCCCGTAATAATACATTAACCCGCGGACGAAGGGGTGGAGTGGAAACCCTATCCCGCGGAAGAAATGGGGGAGGAATACCACCCTCTCTGTGGGCTCCGGGTGGGGATGATCTGTCCCTCGGCCGGTAGGCGGTGGACGATCTCCTTCGCCAAATATCCGACCGCCCGGAGCTCAGTAATGTCCTCCTCCATGACGGAGGAGACCATCCACTTGCCCTGACCACCGGATCCGGACATGGTTGCTGGGGTGGAAAGGAGATTGGAACTTGGGCGCTGGACAGAGTGAAAGCGTGAGAAGAGGAAGGGGGAATCCTTATCTCCTTATAAAGGCAGAAAATATTAAACGCCTCCTCACTCGCCTTGAGATTCGCCTATTCCTAAGGGCTGTGTAAACGGCACAGTTGGGTTACCCGTGCCCGCATTGATTAGAATCCCGCGATAAGGGGACACAATCTCTACTTCGACAAGACGTGCCAATAGCAACCACGTCTTGAAACGTGGGACAAACGGTTCGAAATTATGACCGAACGGACGTAATGTCACATTGCAGAAAGCTGTCAGCGGATGGAACTCGTGTAAAAAATATATATTCTCTCTGCGGTTGTGCATGGTGTGTAACAGGTCCAGATACAATCATCACGTCCGAAGACTATCTTGGAGTTTGGAAGAAGGGGAACCCGCCTTGCAATGCCGAAGACAATCTGCGCGCTGGACTCCTCGTCATTGAAGCCAGGTTCAGGGGCTACTGAGGAAGTCCTGGACTAAGGGGTCCTCGGGCGTCCGGCCTGTTATCCATGGGCCGGACTGATGGGCTCTGAAGACACGAAGACCGAAGACTATACCCGTGTCCGGATTGGACTCTCCTTGGCGTGGAAGGCAAGCTAGGCGACCTATTATGAAGATTTCCTCCTATGTAACCGACCTCATGTAACCCTAGATCTCTCCGGTGTCTATATAAACCGGAGAGCATAGTCCGGATAGGACAGATTCATTACCATATTCACATAGGCTAGACTTCTAGGGTTTAGCCATTACGATATCGTGGTAGATCAACTCTTGTAACACTCATATTCATCAAGATCAATCAAGCAGGAAGTAGGGTATTACCTCCATAGAGAGGGCCCAAACCTGGGTAAACATCATGTCCCCCATTTCCAGTTACCATCGATCCTAGATGCACAGTTTGGGACCCCCTACCCGAGATCCGCCGGTTTTGACACCGACACTGAGCTCTTGACAATCGTTGGTGTTGTGACTGTGCACATTGTGGAAGGCGCAGAACGGCCGGCTGCTCTTGGATGACTCAGGCTGGTCCCTGCCGCGCTTCGTGTCCGGCTCTGCCGCGACTACGGCCGCTCCCTTGCGCTTCATGTCCTTGGCCTTGGCTTTCTTCTCCTCCAGGTCGGCAGCTGGGAGCTCGAGAAGGGAAAGGCGCACTTCCTCAGCCCTTGCATACTTTGTCGCCAGGTTGAACAGCTCCAGGGATTGCACAGCTCCTCATGGATAGCGATCTCCTCCTTCATCTTGACGTCACGGACGCCATCGGAGAATGCAGAGATGATGGCCTCATCCGTCACCTTGGGAATCTTGAGACGAACGTTGTTGAAGCGCTGGATGTACTTCTGTAGGGTCTCCCCTGGTTGCTGCTTGACGCGGCGTAGGTCACCCGCGGTCGGAGGGCGGTCGTGAGTGCCCTGGAAGTTGGCGACGAAGCAGTCGCGCATCTCGTTCCAGGAGGAGATCGAGCCTGGAGGCAGGTTCAGGAGCCAGGAGCGGGCACCATCCTTGAGGGCCATGGGTAACCAGTTCGCCATGACTTTTTTGTCGCCATTGGCCACCTCGATGCTCAATTCATAGAGCTGCAGGAACTCCGCGGGGTCGGGGGTGCCATCGTGGCGTGGAGGCAGGTCTGGCTTGAACTTGCCCAGCCAGGCGATGCTATGCAGCTCGGGGGTGAAGGTGTGGCAGCCCGCGGTGGCCACCAGAACCCTTTGCTGATGCGGAACCTAGCCTTGATGTCCGTGCACCACCACCGTAGGCGGCACACGGTCTTGTCGTAGCGGCGCCGGGAGCGCAGGAGCATTTTCTTGCGGACGAGGGACTTCTTGGCAGCTTCCTTCTTCACATACGGGTGGCCGACGCGGTGGGTTGTGCTGGGAGGCCACACGCCTTGGCGCCAGGGCACCGTCTTGGGGCAGAGGTGGTGGGCGAGGCGCTCCATGAGCCACGTCACCCGCAGCTGGTGGAGGGCGAGGCAGCGAGAGGGACGGCACATGGGAGCCCCCTGCGACGCTGACAGGCTCGGCGATGCAGTCGAGACAGTACTCGTAGAGGTCGTCGATGGGGCAGTAGCACAGGAGTTCATGCGCCATGCATAGCACGGCCTGCGCGTCTGTGGGAGCGCGACGGGCGTGAGATGACGAGCCGGCCGGGGTCAGCGATGGAGTGGCGGTGCGGCTCTCCCGCCGCACCGAGGGGTGCAGCAAGGAGGCTTGCTGCTCGTTCCCCGCCGGGCTGGTGATGGCGTTGGCAGCAGGCGACGGAGAACTACAGGGTGGCCCACCGACGGGAGCCGTCTGAACGACACGGGCGGCAAGGGCGGCCCGACGCTCAGCGCGGGCTCGGCGGGCGTCCGCCATGGAGACGAATAGAAGACGGGACGCGGAGCGACGGAAGGAAAGCTTCGGCGCATCCCCCTACCTGGCGTGCCAAATGTCGGATCTAGGGTTCTGGCAAAACCCTCAAGGTAACACTGGGGTGCGCACGAAGATCTCCCCCTACGGAATCACGCCCTCAACCTCGCCAAGATCTCAAAGGCTAGCCCGATGAACTCGTAACACAAGAGACACAGGATTTATACTGGTTCGGGCCATCGTTGTGGTGTAATACCCTACTCCAGTGTGGTGTGGTGGATTGCCTCTCGGGCTGAGGATGAACAGTACAAGGGGGAGAATAGCCTCCTGAGGTGAGGTGTTCTTATGCTTGGTGGGTGTGGGGATGAACTGAATGAGTTCGAGACCAGTTGTTTCCTACTATGGTGGCTAGTCCTATTTATAGAGGCCCTGGTCCTCTCCCCAAACATTGAGCGGGAAGGGAGCCAACAACAGCCAATTTGAAAGGGGACAGCTAGTACAAGTTATCCTGACAAAAGCAGTCTTTGCCTGCCAAAGGCTCTGGTGGTGACGCCGCCTTGGGCTCCATGGTGACCTCTGTCTTGCCGTCCTGCTGGTCTTGGTCTCGTTGCACCGATATGGAAACCTTTGCTTGACGCCTCGGTACTCTTCGTCTATGCTTGCCTCCTTAGCACCAAAGAGGAAACAAGGACACTGTGCACGCTGGCGCCTGCCTGGCGCCCGCCTGGCCTCGATCGTCATGGCTAACGTCATTGGAACCTCGCGAGGTTTGCCTTGCCTTGATCTCTCCGCCCCTCACGAGCCAACCTGGTGAGGCCGCTCCCGAGGAGGTCTCGTGTCATCCGCCTCGCGAGGCTTGGCCCCTCGCGAGGGTCTTGAATGCTTGTTGGTGAAGATGGGACGTACGGGCCCACCCGCAGAGCCATGCCGTGGGCCGCAGGCAAGCAAGTCTGGGGACCCCCCTTCCCAGAACGCCGACATAAACATGCACTGAGATTAACTAACATGGAGTGCAAGCATGACTAGGATATAAATCACCATGAACTTAAATATCATGGAGGCTATGTTGATTTTGTTTCAACTACATGTGTAAACATGTGCCAAGTCAAGCCACTCGAATCATTCAAAGGAGGGTACCATCCTATCATACTCCATCACAACCATTTTAATTTTCATGTTGGCACGCAAGGTAAACCATTATAAACTCCTAGCTAATTAGGCATGGCATGAGTAACTATAATCTCTAATTGTCATTGCAAACATGTTTCATTCATAATGGGCTGAATCAGGAACGATGAACTAATTATATTTACAAAAACAAGATAGGTCAAGTTCATACCAGCTTTTCCTCATCTCAATCATTTCATCATATATCGTCATTATTGCCTTTCACTTACACGACCGAATGGTGCGGATAATAATAAGCGTGCACGTGCATTGGACTAAGCTAGAATCTGCAAACATTTATTCAAAGGAGAAGACAAGGTAATATGGGCTCTTTGTTAGATCAACAATAATGCATATGAGAGCCACTCATCATTTTCATCGTGGTCCTCTCCTCTCGATCCCCAAGGAAAAGAAAATAATTTCAAAGAAACACACTGAAATGTTTTTGGAGTTTTTGTTTTTCTGAAGAAAGTAAAACAAGAACGAGAAAAAATATTTACACGGGAAAGCTCCCAACAAGCAAAAGAAGAACGAGAAATCTTTTTGGGTTTTCCTTTTAATACTACAACTAAGCATAGAAAGTAAACTAGCTAGAAGCTACAACTAATTTTTTTTAGATTTTTCTTAAGGTTTTTCAAACACACAAGAAGAAAGCAAGAAAAAGAAATAAACTAACATGGATAATACAATGAAAAAGTATGAACACCGACAACTAGAATGAGTGTATGAACATGAATGTAATGTCGGTGAGAAATACGTACTCCCCCAAGCTTTGGCTTTTGGCCTAAGTTGGTCTAGGGCCACCACTGGCCCAGATGATATCTGAAATCATAGTTGGGGTCGTATTGTGCCGCGGCAGCTACCGCTTGGCGAGCAGCCTCCGCTGTTCTCTCATACTCGCTTGCCTCATATCTAGTTATAAAATATCTCCCATTTACCTAAAATTTAAAGAAGGTAGGAGCAGGAAGGGTAATATGGACGGCACGCCGTCTGTCAAATATTAATCTGTACTGGAGGGACGTTCCTCTCAAGAAACTGGTAGTGTACCATAGCATTATAATCTAGAAAAGCAGGTGGCAACTCAATGTCGTTCCCTCTTATGGATACACCAAGATAATTAGCTGAGTAAGTTGCATAAATCCCACCAAATATATCTCCATCTTTAGCATTAAGATGTAACCTCCTTGCAATAATAGCCCCAAGTTATATCGCTTATTACCTAACACAGCACACTTGAGGACACTAATATCTGGAACGCAAACGTGGCAATGCTCATGCTTACCGTTAATGCATCTACCTATAAAGAGAGCAAAATAATGTATGGCAGGAAAGTGAATGCTCCCTATTCAAATTTGTGTGATATTTCTAGTTTCTCCCATAGTGATGCTAGCAACGGGGATATGCATGTCCCCAACAATAAGAATATCATATTTCTTCTTGACAGTAGGAAGAGGGAATTCAAAACCTCCAATAGTAATAGTTGAAATTTTTCCAGTAGAATTGATACTATGAAATTGAGGTTGTTTCTTCGGAAAGTGTATCGTATGCTCATTACCATTAACATGAAAAGTGGCATTGCCTTTGTTGCAATCAATAACAGTCCCTGCGGTATACAAAAAGGGTCTACCAAGGATGATCGACATACTATCGTCCTCGGGAATATCAAGAATAACAAAGTCCGTCAAGATAGTAATGTTTGCAACCACAACAGGCACATCCTCACAAATACCAATGGGTATAGCAGTTGATTTATCAGCCATCTGCAAAGAAATTTCAGTAGATGTCAACTTATTCAATTCAAGTCTACGATACAAAGAGAAAGGCATAACACTAACAGCGGCTCCAAGATCACATAAAGCAGTTTTAACATAATTTCTTTTAATGGAGCATGGTATAGTTGGTACTCCTGGATCTCCAAGTTTCTTTGGTATTCCACCCTTAAAAGTATAATTAGCAACCATGGTGGAAATTTCAGCTTCAGGTATCTTTCTTTTATTTGTGACAATATCTTTCATATACTTAGCATAAGGAGGCATTTTAAGCATATCAATCAAACGCATATGCAAAAATATAGGTCTAATCATTTCAGCAAAGCGCTAAAAATCCTCATCATCCTTTTTCTTGTATGGCTTAGGAGGAAAGGGCATGGGTTTCTGAACCCATGGTTCTCTTTCTCTACCATGTTTTCTAGCAACAAAGTCTCTCTTATCATATCATTGATTCTTTGATTGTGCATTATCAAGATCAACAGCAGGTTCAATCTCTACATCATTATCATTACTAGGTTGAGCATCAACATGAACATCATTATTAATATTACCACTAGGTTCATGTTCATCACCAGATTGTGTCTCAGCATCAGATCTAGAAATATCATTGGGATTCTCATGTGTGTCTATAGCAGGTTCGCTAGCATGCAAAGTCCTATCAGATTTCCTTTTCTTTTTATTAGAAGGACTAGCTGCATCAGTATTAGTTCTATGAGAATCTTGCTCAACTCTCTTAGGATGGCCCTCAGGATACAAAGCTTCCTGGGTCATTTTACCACCTCTATTCATAACCCTAACGCCATTATCATTTTTCTTACTATTCTACTCATTAAGCAAATCATCATGTGCCTTAAGTACTTGTTCTACTTGAGTTGTAACCATGGAAGCATGTTTACTAATAAGCTTGAGATCATTAACAGTTCTACTCATATAATCACCCAAGTGGTCAAGCATGGAAGCATTATGTTTCAATTGTCCACTAATATAAGCATCGAAGTTTTCTTGTTTAACAATAAAATTATCAAACTCATGCAATCATTGACTAGCAGACTTATTATGAGGAATATCACCTTCATAAAATCTATAGAGACAGTTTACCTCTACTACCTGTGTCGGGTTATCAAGACCATGTATTTCTTCAATAGGCGGTAGATTCTTAACATCTTCAGCTTTAATACCTTTTTCTTTCATAGATTTCTTCGCCTCTTGCATATCTTCAGGGCTGAGAAATAGAATACCCCTTTTCTTCAGAGTTGGCTTAAGAGTTGGTTCAGGAAGTGTCCAATCATTATCATTACTCAATATATTATTCAAAATCAATTCAGCTCGCTCAACAATTCTTTACCTGAAAACACAACCAGCAAAACTATCCAGGTGGTCTCTGGAAGCATCGGTTAGTCCATTATAAAAGATATCAAGTATTTCATTTTCTTGAGAGGATGATCAGACAAAGCATTAAGTAACTGGAGAAGCCTCCCCCAAGCTTGTGGGAGACTCTCTTCTTCAATTTGCACAAAGTTAAATGTTTCCCGTAAGGCAGCTTGTTTCTTATGAGCAGGGAAATATTTTTTAGAGAAGTACTAAATCATATCCTGGGGACTACGCACACAACCAGGAGGAAGAGAATTAAACCATAACTTAGCATCACCCTTTAATGAGAAAGGAAACAATTTAAGAATATAGTAATAGCAAATTTTTTCCTCATGAGAAAATAGGGTGGCTATATCATTCAATTTAGTAAGATGTGCCAGAACAGTTTCAGTTCATAACCATAGAAAGGATCAAACTCAACCAAAGTAATTAACTCAAGATCAACTGAGAATTCATAATCCTTATGAGTAACAAAGATAAGTGAAGTAGCAAACATAGGGTCATATTGCATTCTAGCATTCAAAGACTTTTCTTTCATCTTAGCTAACTGTTTCTTAAGATCATCTCTATCATTACAAGCAAGAAAGTCTCTAGCAATTTCCTCAGCCATAATATAACCCTCAGGTACAACAGGCAATTCATATCTAGGGGGAGAATCATAATCTTCATTTTCGATAATATCATACGTTTCAGTAATTTCATTCTCTCTAACCCTAGCAAGTTGGTCATCAAGAAATTCACCTAGTGGCACAGTATTATCAAGTAGAGAAGTAGTATCATCATAAGCATCATGCATAGCAGAAGTGGCATCATCAATAACATGTGACATATCGGAATCAATAGTAGGTGTAGTTGTCGCAAGTTTACTCAAAACAGATGGAGAATCAAGTGCAGAGCTAGATGGCAGTTCCTTACCTCCCCTCGTAGTTGAGGGAAAAATCTTGGTTCTTTAATCTTTCAAATTCCTCATAGTGATCAACAGATATAAATCCCAAGTGACTCAGAGAATAGAGCTATGGTCCCTGGCAACGGCGCCAGAAAAAGGTCATGATAACCCACAAGTATAGGGGATCGCAACAGTTTTTAGGGTAGAGTATTCAACCCAAATTTATTGATTTGTCACAAGGGTAGCCAAAGAATATTCTCAAGTATTAGTAGCTGAGTTGTCAATTCAACCACACCTGAAAGACTTAATATCTGCAAAAAATATTTAGTAGCAAAGTAGTATGGAAGTAGCGGTAACAGTGGCAAAAGTAACAGTACTAGTTTTGTAGCAATCATAATAGTGGCAACGGAAAAGTAACTTAGCAAAGATCAATATGAAACGAGCTCATAGGCAATGGATCAATGATGGATAATTATGTCGGATGGCATTCATCATGCAACAGTTATAACATAGGGTGACACAGAACTAGCTCCAGTTCATCAATATAATGTAGGCATGTATTCCGAATATAGTCATACGTGCTTATGTAAAAGAACTTGCATGACATCTTTTGTCCTACCCTCCCGTGGCAGCGGGGTCCTAATGGAAACTAAGGGGTATTAAGGCCTCTTTTTAATAGAGAACCGGACCAAAGCATTAGCACTTAGTGAATACATGAACTCCTCAAACTACGGTCATCACCGGGAAGTGTCCCGCCTATTATCACTCCGGGGTTGCCAGATCATAACACGTAGTGGGTGACTATAACTTGCAAGATAGGATCAAGAACACAAATATATTCATGAAAACATAAAGGGTTCAGATCTGAAATCATGGCACTCGGGCCCTAGTGACAAGCATTAAGCATAGCAAAGTCATAGCAACATCAATCTTAGAACATAGTGGACACTAGGGATCAAACCCTAGCAAAACTAACTCGATTACATGGTAAATATCATCCAACCCATCACCGTCCAGCAAGCCTACGATGAGATTACTCACGCACGGCGGCGAGCATCATGAAATTGGTGATGGAGGATGGTTGATGATGACGATGGCGACGATTTCCCCTTTCCAGAGCCCAAAATGGACTCCAGATCTGCCCTCCCGAGGAAGAACAGGAGGCGGCGGCGGCTCTGTATCGTAAAACACGATGAATCCTTCTCTCTAAATTTTTTCTCCCCGAACGTATATATGGAGTTGGAGTTGAGGCCGGTGGATGTCTGTGGGACCCACAAGACTAGAGGGCGTGCCCCAGGGGGTGGGCGCGCCCTCCACCCTTGTGGATAGGGTGTGGGTCCCCTTCGGTTGATTCTTTCGCCAATATTTTTTATTTATTCCAAAAATAATCTCCGTGAAGTTTCAGGTCATTCCGAGAACTTTTATTTCTACACAAAAATAACACCATGGCAATTCTGCTGAAAACAGCGTCAATCCGGGTTAGTTCCATTCAAATCATGCAAATTAGAGTCCAAAACAAGGGCAAAAGAGTTTGGAAAAGTAGATACGATGGAAACGTATCACCGACCATGGGTTGAATTTTGGGGCTACCGGCTCTACAGCGTAGACGTCCCGAAGTGCGCACTTCCTCTCCTTCTTGGGTATATGTGTGGAATAGATCATGTTCACAGTTTTTACCTCAGGAGGGAATTGCTTCTGGTCTCCATTGTTTGGCCTGCAGGTCTCTTCATCGTCCTTGTTGCGGGGCCCTTGCCTTGCTCCTCGGCTGTGAGTTTGCCAGCCTGTTTGATCACCCAACTGTTACAGTTGGTGTGGTTGGTAGGCTTGTCCGAGGTGCCATAGATCTGGCAGGGCCTATCTAGGATTTTTGTCGAGTGCGGTCGGGCCGTCCCTGTTCCCTTTAGAGTGTTTCTTCCGTGGTCCCGATTTTGAGTTGCTGAATCTGGCATTTACTGTCGTACCCTTAGCTTCACCACCATTGTGACGATGCCTGTTTTTGTTTCGTCGTGGTTTCCCATTTCCGTCCTGGACTTCCGAGGTACCGGGGTCTTTGGGGTTGTTGCTTCTACGAGCCAACCAGTTGTCTTCGCCCGCGCAAAAGCGGGCATGGGTGAGGTAATAGCCGACATTGTCCTCAGCTTGTCGTGGCCAAGCTGACGAGCTAGCCATTCGTCTCGGATGCTATGCTTAAAAGCGGCTATTGCCTTGGCATCCGGACAGTCGACGATTTGGTTCTTCTTAGTCAAGAACCGATTCCAAAATTGCCGGGCTGACTCACCGGGCCGTTGGACCACATGGCTCAGGTCATCGGCATCCTGAGGCTGAACATAAGTGCCTTGAAAGTTAGCTTAGAAGGCATCCTCGAGCTCTTCCCATTCCCCTATGGAGTTTTCAAGGAGGTTGTTCAACCAATATGCCTCGTTGGTCCTTTAAGCTTTAATGACATGTACTTTATGGCGTGGAGATCATCTCCTGGGGCCATATGAATGTGGAGAAGGAAATCTTCAATCCACACGGCCAGGTCTGTTGTCCTGTCATATTGTTCGATGTTCACGGGTTTGAACCCTTCGGGGAACCGATGCTGCATCACCTCATCTGTAAAGCACATTGGGTGAGTGGCGCCTCTGACTCGGGCCACGTCATGCCAGAGGTTTGCTGCCATTTGGGCCCGGTGCTGCTCCCAAGCTCTATCATTTCTGTCATGCCGAGCTTGGTATCTGTCCCGTCCAGCAGGAGTGTACCCTCTACATCCATAGATGGATCTTGTCTGGCCTACACTAGTGGCCAGGTCGTGTCGTAGATCATATTCGTATTTTGGATGCACTGGCTCCTTGCCTCTTCGACGAGGGGGAGCGGGTGGCTATTAGGCCTCTCCAACCGTCCTATCCCATGCTCGAAGGGGCCGTTTGGCTGGTCTGCCTGGGTTCTTCTGGGAGGTACGGGCTCAAGGGCCTCGTCGTCAAACTGTGGAAGCAAGCTCGGCACGGGTAGCTTTTGTTCTGATATTGCCGCCCATAGCCGTACCCTTCTTCGGCTGCTAGGACCTTGTCCATCTGTCGTTGTGGGTGTCTTGTTCGGCTTTTAACTGTTTCTACTTCTTCTTCAAGCTTCGTGCAGTGGCTATAAGTTGCCGCTTGAACCGCTCTTGGTCCAGCAGGTCCTCGGGGACGATGAAATCCTTGACTCTGAGGCTGACCTCCTCTTTGGAGAGATGTAGGTAGTTACTGTCCTCGGAGTCATTGAAGTCCTCGGGGTTATACTGATCCTCATGCCCCTTTGAGCCATCAAGCTATTGCTCGGGGGCGGCGGGGTCGCCGAGGTCTTCCATATTGTCCGGGGTATCGTTTTCTCCGGTGCCCGTATTGCTTTCCCTGCCCCTACGCCCCTTGGATTGTCTGCGTTGTCGTAGGCATTTGGGCGGCTCCTCGCCGGGCTTATCGCCATCTTTTCTGGGGGTGCCGTCGCCATTCTTCCCATTGGTGTCATCACCCTTGTCATTGGGGGTGTCCACCATACATACATTGTAGGTCGAGGTGGCCATCTACCGTCCGGTGGGGACAGTAGCAGTATGAGCTGTGGCAACGACATGTTCATCAGTGTCGTCAGCCTCCTCGGAAGTGTAGTCTGGCATGTCAGTTAAATCTTCGACATTGGCTACTAAGTGGGTGGTGGGTGGGACGCGAAATTCCCCATGGGCCGGCTCAAGACCAATCCGAGCATAGGTCGAGGACGGGTCATCCATGATGTTCATCGCCTGGACCCGATCTAGCATCTCGCTTAATAGGGAGAGACCAGCCGGATCGGTATCCCGGATTTCTTTCGAGTCAACCTCCGGTATGGTGGGGTGAGGGGTGAGTCCGGCCAGGGTTGACTCCCGGCCTTCGGACGTCGAAGTCGTATCCGGGCTTGAAGCCATATGCGAGGTAAGGGTCGACCGAGGGATAGGGTCAGAAGGAGAGTCCAAAGTCAAAGCTTCTGATTTTTTTGTTTTTTTTCGGGCAAGGCTGAGAATCCGGTGAAGATCATATCGCCCCGAGCATCGGCGACGTACTCTAGGTTATCGAATCTGATCTAGTGCTCATTGGCAAAGATGTTGACCTGGTCGAGGTGACCGGCCGGGTTGGCATGCAAAACGATGCCACCGAACGCAAAGAGCTGGTCGGGGACGAAGACATTCCCGGTGCAGATGCCATATCCGATGACTAGGCTAGCCATCGATCCTTCGGTGATCCAACAATGGAACTCTCAATGAAAGCACCAATGTTGGTGTCAAAACCGGCAGATCTCGGGTAGGGGTCCCGAGATGTGGATCTTGGATTAATGGGGAACAAGGGACGAAGGAGACGATGTTTACCCAGGTTCGGGCCCTCTCGAAGAGTTAAAACCCTATGTACTGCTCGATTATATTGAAGTGTATATGATGGTTACAAAGGCGATCTACCATGAGATCGGATGAACTAAACCCTAGGTGAGTAGGATGATGGTTCTTCTTCTTGCCGCTACGGACTAAACCCTCTAGTTTATATAAACATCAGGGGTACTAGGGTTACACATGGTCGGTTACAATGAAGGAGTAAACATGCCGATTTTCTCATCTTAACTTAGAGGACACACCAAGGCTTCGAAGGTTTCCTGTTCAGAGTCGCATTATAGCTCGGCCTTATAGTCATCGCAGAGCAGCCCATCTGTCAAGCCCATAAGAGATAGGCCTGCAACCCGAGGACCCCCTAGTCTAGGACTCCCTCAGTCTGCGCCTTTACTCTTTGAGAGTGTTCCATAGACGGGAGAGATAGTGATTGGCGGGCGGGCCCTTGAGAGAGGGTCTTGAGTAGCTGCCACAATATATCAGCTTTACTTTAATCAGGCCCGATATGGTACCTGTTAATGGTCCAAAGACATATTTGGCCACGGTTTGGTCGAGCCGAGTACTTGACCATTGGATCGTTTGTCCCCACGGCTGCCCATGGAATTTTAAGTGCGAAATTGTGTACCCGAGGTACGTATTTCGTGGCTGGAGAAGCCGTGTTGTGGGGAGCGTATCCCTATTTAGGGTGAGCGCGAGAAGGCTCTTGAAGCGGTGTTGTAGCTCAGGCTCGTTTGTGTGCGTCTAGCGCCTTGATGTGTTCCTGGGTTTTCGTGCCCCTTTGCCGGCCTGGACTTCGGCTGCCAGAGCCGCTGTGTGCTCCTTAGTTCGGAGCAAGGGCTCAATGTTACCGTTAACGATAATGACACCCTTAGGTCCAGGAATCTTGAGCTTCAGATATGCATACTGGGGGACGATGTTAAAGCGGTGTTGTCCTAGATACCATGCCTGAAGGCGGCTATTGCCTCGGCATCCGGGCAGTCGACGATCTAGTTCTTCTTAGTGAAGAACCGATTCCAAAATTGCCGGGCTGACTCTCCAGGTTGTTGAACAACGTGGCTTAAGTCGTCGGCGTCCAAGGGCCAAACATGGGTGCCTTGAAAGTTGGCTCGGAAAGCATCCTCGAGCTCTTCCCAGCTCCCAATGGAGTTTCCGGGGAGACTGTTCAACCAATGCCTGACCGGCCCTTTAAGCTTCATTGGTAGGTATTTGATGGCGTGGAGGTCATCTCCTCGAGCCATGTGAATGTTGAGGAGGAAATCCTCAATCCACACAACTAGGTCAGTTGTCCCATCATACTGTTCTATGTTGACAGGTTTAAACCCCTCAGGGAATTGGTGCTGAATTACCTCGTTTGTGAAACACATTGGGTGTGTGACGCCTCTGACTCGGGCGATTTCATGTCGGAGAGTGGTTATCATCCGAGCACGGTGCTGTTCCTGGGCTTTATCGTTCCTGTCGTGCCAAGCTTGGTATCCATCCCATCCAACGGGCGTGTGCCCTCTAGATCCGAAATGGATCTTGTTTGGCCTGCTCTAGCGGTTAGGTCGTGACTTAAGTCACATGGATCTTCTGGCTATATTGGCTCCTTCCCTCTGTGGCAAGGGAGTGCACGTGGAGTTTCAGCTTTTCCAGCCGTTCTGTTCCATCCTCGAGGGGGGTGGTCAGGCTAATGTGCCTGAGTGCGTCTGGGGGTGGGCTCAAGGGCCTCATCGTTGAATTGCAAAGCAAACGTCAGCGTGGGTAGCTTTTGTTTTGGTTCTGCCGCTCATTGTCATAACCCTCCTCGGCTGCTAGGACTTTCGTCCATCTGTCATTGAGAGTATCATGTTCAGCTTTTAGCTGCTTCTGCTTCTTCTTCAGGCTTCGGGTAGTGGCTATAAGTTGCCGCTTGAATCGTTCCTTATCCAGCAGGTCTTTGGGGACAATGAAATCCTCGACTCCAAGGCTGGCCTCCTCTTTGGAGAGAGGAAGGTAGTTGCTGTCCTCGGAGCCATTGAGGTCCTCGGGGTTATTCTGGTCCTCGTACCCTTCCGAACCATCGAGTTGCTGTTCGGGGGCGATACGGTTGCTGAGGTCTTCCATATTGTCCAGGGTATCGTTTTCTTCGGTGCCCGTGTTGCTTTCCCTGCCCTTACACCCCCTGGATTGCCTACGCTGAAATCGGCGTTTGGGTGCATCCTCGCCGGACTTATCGCCATCCTTCCAGGGGGTGCCATCTCCTTCCCAGTGGTGCCATCGCCCTTCTCCTCGGGGGTGTCCACCATGTAGACATCGTAGGTGGAGGTGGTTGTCCACCGTCTAGTAATGGGAGTGGCAGGGGAGGGAGCAGCGTAGGCCGTGGCATCGACATCTTCATCCATGTCGTTGACCTCCTCGGAAGCGTAGTCCAGCATGTCGGTTAAATCCTCGATGGTGGCTACTAAGTGGGTGGAGGGTGGGACGTAAAATTCCCCGTGGTCTACATCAAGCTTGATCCGATCATGGACCGGAGACAGGCCATCTGTGATACTCATAATCTGGATCTGGTCTGGTGTCTCATTTAACAGCGAGAGGTTGGCCGGATCCATCCCATGGTATCTTTCGAGTTTAGCTTCTGGTATGCCAGCACAGGGGGTGTGTTCAGCCACGGTTGACCCGTGGTCCTCGAACCCTGAGGGCGGATCCGAGCTCAAAGCCAGATCCAAGATAGAGGCCGACCCAAAAACAGGGTCGGGGAGAAGGTCCGAAGTTTAAGCTTCAGAATTTCCAAGCTTCTCAGGTAAGGCTGAGAACCCAGTAAAGACCAGATCACCCCGGGCGTCAGCGACATAGTCTAGATTCCCGCACCAGATTTCCTGTTCGGGGGCGAAACTGTTGATCTGGTTAAGGTGACCAGTCGAGTTGGCGCGCAGAATTATGCCACCGAACGTGAAGAGCTGACCGGGTACGAAGTCTCCCCGGTGCGGATACCATCATTGATGACCAAGCGAGCCATCAATCCTTTGCCGATCCAACAGCTAAACTCTCAATGAAAGCACCAATGTCGGTGTCAAAACTAGCGGATCTCGGGTAGGGGGTCCCGAGATGTAAATCTTGGATCGATGGGGAACAGGGAACGCAGAGATAATATTTACCTAGGTTTGGGCCCTCTCGAAGAGGTAAAACCCTATGTCCCGCTTGATTATATTGATGTGTATGTATGAGGATTACAGAGTTGATCTACCACGAGATCGGATGAACTAAACCCTAGACGAGTAGGAGGATCGTTCTAGTCTCTACAGACTAAACCCTCTAGTTTATATAGACACCAGGGGTACCTAGGGTTACACATGGTCGGTTACCATCAGGTGATAAACATGCCAACTCCCTTATCTTGACTTGGAGGATACGCCAAGGCTTTGGATATTTCCTACCTGAACACGGATTTGCTTATAGCTCGGCCTTCCAATCATGAATCGAGAGTGGCCAAACAGCCCGGCCCACGAGAAATAGACCGCAAGCCCAGGGACCCCTTAGTCCAGGACACCCTCAATCATATGTCTTCATGAAAGAGTGGGTCTAGAGAACCAAGTTTGAAGCATTTGCTCTTCAGGAATTCTTTGAGTGTGTCATACCAAGCTCGAGGCACTTGTTTGAGGCCATACAGTGCCTTGTTGAGCTTGTAGACCATGTCAGGATGCTTGGGATCTTCAAAACCAGGTGGTTGAGCAACATAGACTTCTTCAATTTTTCCATTGAGGAAAGCGCTCTTCACATCCATTTGGTATAGAAGGATATCATTGTGATTTGCATAGGCTAGCAGTATGCGGGTGGCTTCAAGCCTAGCCACAAGTGCAAAGGTTTCATCGAAGTCAATTCCCTCTACTTGTGTGTAACCTTGAGCAAGGAGACGAGCTTTGTTTATGACAACTTGACCATATTCATCTTGTTTGTTGTGGTCGATCCATTTGGTGCCAATAATATTGTGCTCGCGAGGATTAGGACACTTGACTAGCTCCCACACATTATTGAGCTTGAATTGCTGAATCTCTTCTTGCATAGCTTGAATCCATTCTGGTTTTGTGAAAGCTTCATCAACCTTTTTGGGTTCGGATATGGAGACGAATGCAAAGTGCCCACAAAAGTTTGCTAGTTGAGTAGCTCTTGATCGAGTGAGCGGACCAGGTGCATTGATGCTATCAATTATCTTCTCA
The DNA here is from genome assembly GCF_002575655.3 of Aegilops tauschii subsp. strangulata. NCBI lineage: Eukaryota > Viridiplantae > Streptophyta > Magnoliopsida > Poales > Poaceae > Aegilops > Aegilops tauschii. The sequence goes on along the minus strand of NC_053041.3, from coordinate 260,990,907 downwards.
GTCTGAACTTCATTAGACACACGAGGATGAACAGGGTGAAGACTTTGCTATTGCTGATCATTGTCTTTGTTATGAGCATTGTCTTGAGGCTCAACATTGTCTTCACACTGAACAAGAGCTGGAATCACAACTTCGTCATCTCCTTGGTCCTCGGTGAGTATGATTTCTCTAGTACCCATTAGCTTGATGGCTTCACTAGCTAGAACTTCATCTAGCACATTTGGCGGGTGCTCTCTTTGTGGGCCGTTAGTCCCATCAAACCGCACATCTATAATTTCAACCACTTTATAGTGAAAGAGGTTGAAGAGCCTGTAGGTGTGTGAACCCTTTCCGTAGCCAAGCATAAAACCCTCATGGGCTTTCGGTGCAAATTTGGAAGTGTGATGTGGATCTCTTATCCAACACCTAGCACCGAAGACTTTGAAATAACTTACATTTGGCTTCTTACCAGTGAGCAGTTCATAAGATGTATTCTTGAAGAACTTGTGAAGATATACACTGTTAATGATATGGCGTGCAATATCAATGGCTTCAGGCCAGGACTTTCTTGGAGTCTTCTATTCATCAAGCAACGCGCGGGCCATCTCAATAAGAGTTCTGTTCTTGCGCTCCATGATGCCATTCTGTTGTGGGGTGTGTGGAGCAGATAGATCATGAGTGATGCCAAGAGTATCAAGATAAGCATTGAGGCCAGTATTCTTGAACTCAATGTCGTTGTCACTTCTATTGTGCTTGATCTTGATGCCATAGTTGGTCATGGCACGATTGATGAATCACCTGAAGACATCTTGCACTTCAGTCTTATAGAGAATTATGTGCACCCAAGTGTATCTAGAGTAATCATCAACAATCACAAATCCATAAAGATGTGCAGTAGTAGTAAGGGTAGAGTAGTGAGTACGGCCAAATAAGTCCATGTGTAGCAGCTCGAAGGGACGAGAGGTTGTCATGATTGTCTTAGAGGGTTGTTTTCCCTAGTCATCTTCCCAGCTTCACAAGTACCACATAGATGGTCCTTCTTGAACTTGACACCCTCAATGCCAATGATGTGCTTCTTCTTCACAAGAATGTGCAAGTTCCTCATGCCCGCATGTCCTAGCCTTCGATGCCAAAGCCAGCACTCTGAAGCTTTTGCTAGAAGACATACGACAAGTTGTGGTCCTGCGGAGAAATCTACCATATACAGATCACCTCTTCGATAACCTTCGGAGACTTGAGATTTTTTAGAAGACATTAGCACAGGACATCGATGTTTTCCAAATATCACAATCATATCAAGACCACAAAGCATTGAAACTGACATTAGCTTGTATCCAAGGGATTCAACAAGCATCACTTTACCCACGTGTTGATCCTTTGAGATAGCAACCCTACCTAGGCCCAACACCTTGCTTTTACCAGTGTCAGCAAATGTGATATGGCTTTTTGTAGATGGTCGCAGAGTGGAGTCCATGAGAAGACTTTGATCACAAGTCATTGTGGATGGTGCAGCCACTGTCCATGATCCATTCAGTGGCTTTCGAAGTTGTACCTTATAGAGCAGTTAGTAGGATAGTCTTCACCAAGAGTGTTGTGAAGAACAAACATGTATCAATAGAGACGTTCATCATAGGTGAGTATGGTTGAGGATATGGAAGGACGATCATCAAGAAAACCATGGGAGAAATAAATAGTAAGACCATTTTGACATTTTTATCTTGCGCCCAACAACATTTTTCAGGTCCCCAGCATTGTCTTCAGAAGTCAATGTGTTCCTACTAGAGACCCAACCCTACAAGAGAAGTTAATTCTTCTTAACCACCCACATCTAGAGGGGTGGATTCGAAGCAATGAGTCTAAGTGCAGCATTTGAGAATTTTGGCTTTGAAGCCCTAACAAATAGTTTTCTAGGAGGTGAATAGTACTCAAATGAATAAGGAGAAAAGTTCTTTGATTTCTGAACATAGTGGTTCGAAGAAATATGCTCATATTCATGAGCCTGATGATAGTCTCCCTGCAAAACATTGGCATTAGGGTGACCATATGAGATCATCCGTCTATATGAAGCCTTTGGTCTGAGGTTTGTCTTCCTCCCGGGTGATGTCATGATGACATTCACAGGAAGCTTCTCAAGATGACTTTTAGGAACCCAGATCTTCTTCATAGGGGAGCCATTCCTGCAGTTAGTTCCAATAAGCCTAGCAAACACTTCACCATGCTGGTTCTTGAACAGCTTATATTTAGAGTCAAAGGACTCATCAATGATGATAGGATTAGCACAATTGAAACTAGATAAGGTGGATGGATCCACTGAAGGGCCCTTTGCAGCAGCCCATGTGGTGTTGGGGTACTGCTCAGGCTTCTAGTTGGAGCCATCAACATTCATTTTCCTCTCGAAACCAACACCCTCTTCCCTAGGGTTTTGGCTCAGAATCTACTTCTTGAGGACATCACATACAGTCTGATGCCCTTTGAGGCTTTTGTACATCACTAGTACAGCGAGGTGCTATACAAAAGGTTTTTAACCCCTTTCTACGACGGCATTCGGAACCGTCGCCTAGTGAGTGTGGGCAATAGGGGGTCCTTCCCACACGACCCAGAAATCGTCCAAGATATGCGTTCCAGGCACACACGCTCGGCAAAATGAGGTCGTGTGCGACCGGCGAGCGCTCAAATACGGAAATATGTACAACAGAGCTCAAAAAAATACAATTATACAGGAGAAATCATTTTCGGTCGCAAGTACATCCCACACAGTAAGTGTCACAGCCCTAGAATTTGACTGCAGATAGATGCATAAGCATTCATGGCATCATGTCTAAATTTATTTGAAAGTTGAAATGGGGATTGTTCAAACCCTAGCATCAGATCAAATCAAATAGGTTCAACTCAAAACATTCTCAATGAAACCAAGATGCCCTTTAAAAATGTTCATCATCTAGTGATAAAGGTGAAAACCTTATCCAGTGGTGACGCATATTTTTCATTGGCATTTTTGGTCTTTGAATTAAATCACTAAGTATTCGAATTGGGGCTATAAATTTCTATAAATAATTCCCTAGCCCCAATAGTTCTGAAACTTTGTGTGGGGCCTTGGAATAATCATTTCAGCATCCACACAAGTGTTCAGCATTTACAAAATTGATTTGGTCCAGTAACCAAATTCAAACAAATATGAAAAATAGAAAAATAAAACAGAGAAGAAAAAGAGAGAAGTCCCCACCTGTGGCCTGGCACTGTTGCTGGAGGCCCAGCCCACCAGGCAACATGCCAGTCATCCCCTTCCTCCCGCCAGTGTGCACTGTGCATGGCGCACGCACAGGAGGCGAGGGCCACCTCCTGCTTCGCACTGGAGACCGTCCCTCTCCCTGGTCCCACGCCTGGAGAGGCCCTGGAGCCCCACTGCCCTCCCCCTCCTTCCCTGGACCGCTCTCCCTCTCACCCACCGAGCACGCCCATCACCACCGTCGCCGCCGCTCACTGCCACCGCACTCTCTGGCCGTCCCTCGACCAACCACCAAGCCCATCGGCTCCGCCTCGTCGTCTGCATCATCCCAGACGAGCCACACATCCTCGGGCGCCCTACAACGTCACCACCATCGTCGTCTTCGCCCTCGGCCGCCGCGGTTCGTCGTCGTCGATCCGCTTCGACCCAAGCGCCCCCGAGCTCAACGACCGCGCCAGAAGACTCGCCGTGAGCCCCTGTCTATTTCCCCTCACCTCTCACTCCCCGGGACCTTCCCTGACTAGCTTGCCGCCGTGCCCGTAAGCATCTCGCCGCCGGCAATGTCACAACCATGGCCAGAGCTACTGTTGCTCGCGTCCGAGCACTCAGTTGTGCCCCGAGCATCTTCAGGAACCCAACCCGCACCTCCCTTTCACTTGCTTTGCACCGTAGCACCCCGCCCGTACATGACCGAACTCCGGCCGCCACCATAGCTCGTCACCGGCCTCGATTCCGGCTACCCTACGCCCAACATGCCAGTCATTGCCACAGTAAATAGATGAAACCCACTAGCATGAGTAGGAGTTGTTTGAGCCCTGATGTGCCTACTCATTCATGCTTGTTTGTCATGCCTGCTACTGCTTAGAGTCGAGTCCGGTCTGATTCATCGGGGATGAATTGGAATGTGGTGAACATGTCCTACCATTGAGAGCTAAGTGTGTGAACACAATTTGGTAAAGGTAGCGATGAGAGGCCATGTAGGAGTACATGGTGGGTTGTCTCATTGAAACCGTCCTCAGGAACTGAGTTCTGTGTTTGTGATCCATGAACAGTTACTACCACGCATTGGAATGCTTAAGTGCCCCTCTCGACTTATTAATCAACCTGATCTATGTCCAGGAGTTGCAACTAGTTTCTGGTGTTTGTAGGTAGTGCTAGTAGTCTACCAAGTGGCACCCGGTACAGGTGGGCTTGGGACAGACTAGGCACCGTGGCACGGTGTACCAAGCGTAGATCCATCCGACGAGGTGGGCTTGGGAACCCTGTACACATCGTTTGGGGCCATGAGCGACACCCCGGTCGGATCTCCTTGCAGATGGAACCCGAATAGGCGATAAACCTGGACTAGAGACTTGCGTGGTTAGTCAGGTCATGGCCGACTCCCTCGCCAGGCTTCCGCTTGAAGGTTGACGAGATACACGACGTGTACATGGTGGTAAGTGGCGAGAGCGTGTGTGAAGAAGTACACCTCTGCAGGGTTAACATCATCTATTCGAATAGCTGCGGCCGTGGTAAAGGACTTCCGGGTTGCCTATACAGTTCATAGACAAGTGAAAGTGGATACTCTAAAATGCGCAAGATAAGCGCGAGTGCTATGGATGGCGTTCTCGTAGGGAGACGGGAGCGGATCCATAGTGGTGTATTGATATGGTGAATATGTGGACTCGTGTGCGCCACCTCAAAAGAGTTACTTGCAGTCGTAGTTTAGGATAGCTAACGAGTCAAAGCTGGCTTGCTGTAGTTAAACTCCACCACCCCTTTATTGATACTGATGCATATGTAGCTAGATCTGATGTAAGTCTTGTTGGGTACATTTGTACTCACGTTTGCTTAATTTATGTTTTGCAGAGAGACTTCAGTCTCACTAATAGTTTTGCGTGGACTTCGACGTTTAGCTTGTTACCTCGGCTACGATCTTGTACCCTTGGGAGGGTCTTGTAGATAGTTAGGCTTCTCAGCCTTTTTCATTTGTATTTGTCTGTACTCAGACATGTTTATGCTTCCGCTTGTTGCTTGTATGATATGTATGTTGGGTCATGAGACCCATGTTTGTAATACTTGGCTCCTCGGAGCCTAATAAATAAATACTTTGAGTTGTAGAGTTTTGTTGTGATGCCATGTTGTATTTGCACATATCGAGCATATTGTGTGTATGATTTGAAATGCTTGGTATGTGTGGGATCCGACAACCTAGTTGTTTATCCTTGGTAGCCTCTCTTACCGGGAAATGTCTCCTAGTGCTTCCACTAAGCCATGGTAGCTTCCTACTGCTCCGGAACACTTAGGCTGGCCGGCATGTGTCCTTCTTCGTTCCTGTGTCTGTCCCTTCGGGGAAATGTCACGCGGTGTCTACCGGAGTCCTGCTAGCCTGCTACAGCCCGGATTCTCCGGAGTCCTATTAGCCCAGCTGCTACAGCCCGGATTCACTCGCTGATGACCGACACGTTCGTTGCTGGGTCATGTATGCCTGTCCTTGTAAGTTAGTGCCACTTTGGGTTTACGACTAGTCATGTCGGCAGGGGTTCTTTGTCATATGGATGCTAGCGACACTATCATATACGTGAGCCAAAAGGCGCAAACGGTCCCGGGCCAGGTAAGGTGGCACCCGTGGGAATACCGTGCGTGAGGCCGCAAAGTGTTATGATGTGTCACATGCTAGATCGGTGTGACTTAGGATCGGGGTCCGTGATGCCATTTAGTTAGTAGGCATTCTATTCCTGGGTTTTTGAACCCGAGATTCACTCTACTTACCTCATGTTGATAGTGTTTGCTCATTCCTTTAGGATATTAGTAACCTTTGCGATATTTGTAGGATCGAAAGTATGTCTAGAGGGGGGTGATTAGACTACTGGACCAAATAAAAATATAGCCTTTTCCCAATTTTAATTCTTGGCAGATTTTAGCAACTTAGCACAAGTCAAGCAATCAACCTACACATGCAATTCTAAGACTATAGCAGCGGAATGTAAAACAATTGAATATGAAGGTAAAGGGAGGAGCTTGAGGGAGCAAACGCAATGATGACACGGAGATTTTTATCCGTGGTTCCGAAAGGTGGTGCTATCGTACATCCACGTTGATGGAGACTTCAACCCACGAAGGGTAATGGTTGCACGAGTCCACAGAGGGCTCCACCCATGAAGGGTCCATGAAGAAGCAACCTTGTTTATCCCACCATGGCCGTCGCCCACGAAGGACTTGCCTCACTAGGGTAGATCTTCACGAACTAGGCGATCTCCTTGCCCTTACAAACTCCTTGGTTCAACTCCACAATCTTGACGGAGGCTCCCAAGTGACACCTAACCAATCTAGAAGACACCACTCTCCAAGAGGTAATAGATGGTGTGTTTATGATGAACTCCTTGCTCTTGTGCTTCAAATGATAGTCTCCCCAACACTCAACTCTCTCTCATAGGATAGGATTTGGTGGAAAGATGATTTGAGTGGAAAGCAACTTGGGGAAGGCTAGAGATCAAGATTTATGTGGTTGGAATGGAATATCTTGACCTCAACACAAGTGTAGGTGGTTCTCTCTCAGAAAATGTATGTTGGAAGTGTAGGCATGTTCTGATGGCTCTCTCCACGAATGAAGAGCGGGTGGAGGGGTATATAGCCTCCACACAAAATCCAACCGTTACACACAATTTACCAAACTCGGTGGGACCGATTCAGAGAACTCGGTCAGACCGATTTAGTTCAAAATGTGAACGTTAGGATTTTCGGTGGGACCGACATGTCAACTCGGTGGGACCGATGTCATTAGGGTTAGGGCATAACGTAATCTCGGTGAGACCGATTACACAAACTCGGTTGGACCGATTTTGGTAATAGACTAACCAGAGAGTTGGTCAGGCAAACTCGATGGGACCGATTCGCTCATCTCGGTTGGACTGAAACGTTACGAAAGGGAAACAGAGGGTTTGCATTGCAATCTCGGTGGGACCGATCGCTCATCTCGGTTTGACCGAAACATTACGAAGGGAAACAGAGATATTACAATCCCATATCAGTGAGACTGAGATCCCTATCGGTGAGACCGAAAAGACTAGGGTTTGTGGCAGTGGCTATGTCAAGAGAACTCGGTGGCGCCGGATAGAAAGTTTCGGTGGGGCCGAGTTTGACTTTTGGTTTGGGACATATTTGGATGTGAGAAAGTAGTTGAGGGTTTGGAGCATATCACTAAGCATTTTGAGCAACAAACTCATTAAGCAACACCTCACCCCCTCTTAATAGTATTGGCTTTTCCTATGGACTCAATGTGATCTTGGATCACTAAAAATAAAATGTAGAGTCTTGTGCTTTGAGCTTGAGCCAATCCTTTTGTCCTTAGCATTTTGAGGGGTCCACTTTCTTAACCCATGCCATGCCAATCATTGAGCTTTCCTGAAATATTTATCTTGAAATAGCATTAGCTCAATGAGCTATATGTTGTTAGGAATTACCAAAACCACCCAGGGATAGTTGCACTTTCAATCTCCCCCTTTTTGGTAACTGATGACAACATATAGATCAAAGCTTCGACAAATGATCATAAGATTGAAAAACATCGTCGCTTTGAGAAGTATGTGATAAGCAAGAGCTCCCCCTAAATTTGTGCATTATTTAGAAATTTGCTTTTGAATGCAAATGCACAGTCGATTAGGATCATGGGTTACTCTTCCATGTCACATACATCTCGGTGGAGCGCTCAAAATGATAGAAATTGAAAGCATGCACTCATCACCAAGCAAGTGAATGATCATATACGTATATAATAGATAGTATCAACCAACAAGCATTAAGGGTAGCATATGATCAAACACATGATCAAACAAGTATCTCACAAGGACATAAAGTATCTCACACAAGCACACAATCGAGAAGTTCAACCAAAATAGCAAGAGAGATAAAAAGCAACACTCTCTCTCGAAGCCTATGATCTATACATTTTTCTCCCCCTTTGGCAACAAGTTACCAAAAAGTTCAAAAATGCATAGTGCTAAACGTCTCTCAGGCTTGATCTTTGGGAGGTGGTGTAGATAGAACTCCGAGGACGAAAGCATCTATTGAAGTAGTTGGAGCTGGTGGAGTGGCTGCTGGAGGTGGCACTGGAGCTGTAGCTGCTGGTGCTGATGCTGTAGCTCTAGTATCTGTGGCTGGCACTGCAGCAGACCTCTGGCTTCGGGGCACTCTAGTAAAAGCATCTGTAGTAGACTTTCCCTTGTTCTCCTCTGCTTCCTCCTGAAGATGCTCAACTGCTGTTTGAATCTCAGTTACCTTGATATCAAGATCATAGAATTTCTGCTCAATGATCCTCTCCAAGCTCTCCTGGTTTTGAGTCAGGGTGGCCAAGCCCTTCTCAATCCTTAGTGTCGACTGGATCAGATATGGAAGTTGATCTTGCTTTCTCTTCAGAAAAACTTGAGATGTCTCTTCAACACTTGGCATCTTGGCAACTTTCTCAGCCTTTGCTTTGGCTCTCATCTCCTGTGCTTGAACAGATGTGGGGTCTTCCTCATTCATCACGACAGTGTTGTTTTCAAAATCAGGATGCAGAGGAAGGTGCTCCTGGTCCAACAGATATGTTCCTATTCCTATCTTGGAGTTGATGAGCTCCTGAATGTGTGGAGCATACCCACAACTTCTCTTCTGATCAGCAGCTGTCCTCTTGATTGTTTCTACAATCAAACTCATAACCTTGAACTTCTGAGGCACATCAAACAAGTGTAGCAAATTGATAGCATGTCCTCTGATCATCTTGTGATCTCCAGACTTGGGTAGCAATGTGTGCCTAAGGATCCAGTTGATGTTAGGCCGACCAGACAACAAGAAGTGTACAGATCCAAGCTTGTGAGTCTCCAAAGCTTTACCTGGGATCTCTCTATACATGTGTGCCATAGTGTTGTGGTCTTTCTTCTTGGTGGCATACACATCCAAGTCATCTTCATGTTCTTCAGGGGCATTGATCAGCTTGGCCCATTCTTCAATTGTGGATTGGTACCTAGTACCTTCTGACATCCAAACTATCTTCCCATCTGGGTAAAAGTGAGCAATGGAGTAAAACTGCATGATCAACTCATCATTCCATTTTGTGAGCTTCTGAGCCACAAATTTATCAACTCCACATGATTTGAAGCTGTCATAAACTCCTGGAAAGTGATCTTCATTTTCTTTGATGTATTTCCAGTCAACCCATCTCATGTCACAGACAATGGGCTTCTTTTCAAGCAGGGTAGTCTCATAGAAATCTTGTTGTTCCTTTGTGTGGAACATGTAATCAACTATTGTCCTCCTCCTCACAGCATAAGGATCAGACTGTCTCCACAGTCTTAGTCCAGCATCTTTTCTGATGTGCATGTCTTCAGCCACTGGATGAGCATCATTGTGGTCTGGAATCTTGGGCTTCAACTTTCTCAAAACAAGTGAATCATCATCTTCTTCTTTAGCTTCTGGCACTGGGGCCTTGTTCTTTTCCTCAGTAGGTATACTTCTGGTGTTTCTCTTGGGCTTTGGGGGCTTCTGAGTTTGAGCTTTGGGAGCAGACTTGGGCTTTGATGGAGTAGCCCCTGAATTGATTGCATCTCCCATAAGCTTCTGAGCTTTGGGTGCTGGTGCAATATCCTCTTCCTCTTCCTCTTCTCCTTCAGAATCTCTCTTCATTGAGGGCTTGCCAAGAACTCTGGCAGTAGTGGTTCTTTCCCTCTTCTTCTTCTTGTCCTCACCAGCTCCTTCTTCTTCAGATTCAAAGGTGAACTTCATAGTTTCACCTGTGGCAACTTTCCTTGGCCTTGACATTGGCATCCTCCTTGCAGGTGCTTTCTTGTTCAGTCCTGGCTTACTTGCAGCAGCTGTGCCATACTCCTTTTTCAGCACCTTTTTCCTTGAAGTGGCCTCATCCTCAACAGCCACATAATCCTCATCCTCAGAATCTGAGGTTCTCTTCTTCCTGGATCTGGTTGTTGCCTTTGGCAAGTTGCTTGGAGTGCTCCTGCTTCCATCATCATAGCTGCTGGAGGGACTAGTGCCCTCACTCATTTGAACCTGCTCTTCAGACTTGTTCTGGCTGTCACTTTGATTAGACATCTTGCAGGCAAACTGTCAGGAGACCCTGTGAATAGGTGGTAGATGAGGTAGAATAGATGAGCATCACAAAGTGCGGAGTTTTTGCAAAACAGATGACTTAAAAAGTTAGTTTTAGTTCTTCACAGAAAGCATTTCGGATCTACCGATTTGTAAACTCGGTGATACCGAAGTAGCTTTTGGAACCTAAACTAGTGAACTTAGACCGAGTCACAGTTCGGTGGCACCGAGACTGCTAGAGTTTCACAGAGAATCGAACTCGGTCACACCGATTTGCAATTTTCGATCAGACCAAAAACGCATGTGCAATGGCCTAAGCCAAATCGGTGAGACCGATTTCTACAACTCGGTCGGTCCGAGATGAGTTCGGTGGAGACCTAACCCTAAATTTTCAAATCAAATCTAATCTACGGGATGCTTTCGCTGGACAGGCTGATTTCATATGTGGCAAGAATCATGGCAGGGCAATGTGGTACGAATCGGAGTTAAGGAATAGCACAAAGATCAAGTTCATACCCTACTTCGGCGGTGAACTTGCTACGGCGGCAACGGCGGGGCAGATTGCCATTGACGGCGGCGGAAACCAGCGGCGGGAGGTCGCTGGCGGCGAGAGGACGATCCGGAGACCCGAGGAGGTAGAGCAGGTCACGCGCGGGTGAAAGGTTTTGGAAAAATTTCCAAAATTTGACCCGTCAGTATATATAACCTGACCCTGTCGGTGTGACCGAGTGGAACAACTCGGTGGCACCGAGATGCAAAACTGTGAGCAGTTACTGCAACTCGGTGTGACTGAAAAGTTCTAATCGGTTGCACCGAGATTGAAAACCTAGATCAACTTAGTGATCTTGGTATGACCGAAAAGGGTGAATCGGTCAGACCGAAATGCACAAAGAGGTTTTGGAAGTTTAAGTCTATGACGAATCGGGGACTCCGAGTGCTCCTCACACAGAGTGGTTCGAATCTGACTTGATCAAACTTTGTGATGTAGCATGAATAGAGTTTGAGACGAGGAAAGCATAGATAGCTAGAGGGAGTTCTTAGGCATTCTTGTCCATCCATTTGGCAAAAGAGAAAATCCAAACAATCAAAGCAACAAATGGATGTCCTCGAATGAGTAAAATATGCATCCAACATGCTCACACAATAAAATGACAAATGAAATATGTGACAAAGCATGCACAAACACTCTAGTATCTATCAAGCAATTTGGCGATGACTAGGTCATCTATATATGAGTATATTGACTTAGGAGTCAAATGAGAACATTTGATCATAGGTCATACTCATCGTTTAAGCACAAGTGGGGTTACCACTTTTACATAAAGCATTGTTGTGCTCACACCATTAGAGTTGCTTTAGCTCAATTGATTAGAGTAAAGCTCCCCCTAGATGTGATATCCCCCCTAAGAGGGATGAACTAACCTTGGGTTTTGTCGATGATGACTTCATGTAGGTGTTGAAGATGTGGACGCTCAATGTTGACGTACATCATTCGGAGCAGTCCATTGGAGTGAGTTGCACTTTCAATACCTACACGGGTTAGTCCCACAAGGAACAAGAAAGGATATCCATAGACATAGAGTGATGTTCACACAAGATGATGTCCATGAAAGCATTAGGTTACCTTGTCCCTTGTCTTACCAACAAGAGGGTTTGTGATTCCTTGAACTAGTGCAAGATATGGAAGTTGTTTGCACTTGTCATTGCCAAAATGATAAGAGTGAAGTATGTTGGCGGAGTCACCCTTAAGAACTCTCTAGTTCCTATTCTTCGGGATACACACCATCTTGATGGGAATCCTTGGAATTGTAGTCGTACTTGATGAAGTAGAACTTGATGTAGTCTTGGGAACCCACTTGACCAAGGCCTTAGGAGCTTCTTCAAATGCATCAATCTCCTCTTAAAGCTTGTCCTTGCCTTTTTGCTTGTGGTCTTGTGGTGGAAGATCATCTTGAGCTTGTGCTCCTTGGAAATAAGTAGGATCATACTTCTCTTGTTGAGGAACAAACTTCGTCTTGGGGTATTGATCTTCTTCCCACTCAACTCCATTGGCATTGAACTTTCGTTCAAAACCAACACCTTGATTCTTCCGGTGTCTTCCTTGCTTGCGTACAATTTCCTCAAATTGCTTACTTCCGGCAAGACTCTTGTAAACACCTTTCTCTATAATTCCCTTCAATAAGCTATTTTCTTGCTCAAGTGTAACTTGGCTAAGAGAATCATTAGTGGAATCAAGAGAACTACTAGAAGCAACATCATTGGATTTAGCATGATTGTTTTTACTACTAGAAGAAGAATCTTTCTTACTTTTGTTGCTAGATTTAACTTGTGGCATGTAAGTAGACAAGAGTAAATGCTTGGCAATGTAAGAAGAACTTTTCTTGTGAATATCATCATTGATTTCTTTTAAGAACTCATGCTCTTTCTCAAGGTTGAGCTTTTCAAAGCATAGCTTCTCATGAGTATTTAAAAGTTCTCGATGATCTTCCAAGGTAGTTTCATGAGCTAACTTAAGAGTGTTTAGTTCTTTAGTTAGACGCTCAATCTTCTTGTTATCATCATCATTCGTTTTATCTTGATTAGCATGATCATTAGCAAGTTCATCATAGTTTTCATAACTAGAGTTGTCAACAAGTAAATCATCATCTCCTAGCAAATCATCTTCATCACTATTGAAATCAACATACTCGGGATGTGTTACCTTTGGACCTTTGGCCATGAAGCATCTCCCAATTCCTTCATTTGGTGAGTCAAATATGTCGTAGGAGTTGGTTGACTCAAGTGCTAGACCGGCAACACCTTCATCTTGAGTATATTTGGAGTCGGAGTGATAACTTCTTTCGGAGTGATGGTCGGAGTCGGAGCCGGATACCCATTCACCAACATGATCTTGATGTCTTCGTTTTGTGTAGATCCTTGATGACTTTTCCTTCCTCTCTGAATCCTTGCTTCTCCGAGAGGGTCTTCGTTCATAATGATCATCTCTACTCCTTCTCTCTCTTGGCGGTGATTCTTCTCTCCTACTCCTTCTTTTGGGAGAATCTTCTCTTCTTTTGTAGGGAGCCGTACACTCATTGGAATAGTGTCCGGGTCTTCCACAATTATAGCAATTACGCTCACGACTAGAAGATCTTTTGTCATTGTAGGACCTTGACTTGGAACTTCTTTCCTTGCTTCTACTCTTGTAGAACTTGTTGAAGTTCTTCACCATTAGGCACAATTCTTCATTGAAGGTTTGTTTCCCACTTGATGATGTGGGAGCATCACATGAGGCTTTGTAAGCACCACTTGACTTGTTGTGGAGCTCTTCCTTATCCTTGAGTGACATCTCATGAGCAACAATTCTTCCAATGACTTCCGTTGGCTTGAGATCTTTGTAATTGGGAATCATTTGGATCAATGTGCACACGGTATCATATTTTCCATCCAAGGATCTTAGGATCTTCTTGATGATGAATCTATCGGTCATCTCTTCACTTCCTAAGCCGGCAATCTCATTTGTGATGAGAGCAAGCCTAGAGTACATTTCAGCGACACCTTCACCATCCTTCATTTTGAACTTGTCAAGTTGACTTTGAAGCACATCCAATTTGGATTCCTTGACGGAGTCGATACCTTCGTGCATATCAATCAAAGTATCCCAAATTTCCTTTGCATTCTCAAGACGGCTAATTTTGTTGAATTCTTCGGGGCACAATCCGTTGAAGAGAATATCACAAGCTTGAGCATTGTATTGCAGCATCTTCAACTCTTCCGCGGTAGCTTCACGGTTCGGTTCTCTCCCATCAAAGAACAACCCTTGCAAACCAATACACACAATAGCCCAAACGGCGGGGTTATGTCCAAGAATATGCATTTTCATCTTATGCTTCCAACTAGCAAAATTAGTACCATCAAAGTAAGGACCTCTACGGTGGTAATTTCCCTCGCTAGACGCCATAGTCTCCTAGGTTGTGAAACCAAGGCTATGACCACCAAAAGCTATGGAAATCAAAGCAAATGGAGACCAAAGCTCTGATACCACTTGTAGGATCGAAAGTATGTCTAGAGGGGGGGTGATTAGACTATTTGACCAAATAAAAATCTAGCCTTTTCCCAATTTTAATTCTTGGCAGATTTTAGCAACTTAGCACAAGTCAAGCAATCAACCTACACATGCAATTCTAAGAGTATAGCGGCGGAATGTAAAACAATTGCATATGAAGGTAAAGGGACGAGCTTGAGGGAGCAAACGCAATGTTGACACGGAGATTTTTATCCGTGGTTTCGATAGGTGGTGCTATCGTACATCCACGTTGATGGAGACTTCAACCCACGAAGGGTAACGGTTGCGCGAGTCCACGGAGGGCTCCACCCACGAAGGGTCCATGAAGAAGCAACCTTGTCTATCCCACCATGGCCGTCGCCCACGAAGGACTTGCCTCACTAGGGTAGATCTTCATGAAGTAGGCGATCTCCTTGCCCTTACAAACTCCTTGGTTCAACTCCACAATCTTGACGGAGGCTCCCAAGTGACACCTAACTAATCTAGGAGACACCACTCACCAAGAGGTAATAGATGGTGTGTTGATGATGAACTCCTTGCTCTTGTGCTTCAAATGATAGTCTCCCCAACACTCAACTCTCTCTCATAGGATAGGATTTGGTGGAAAGATGATTTGAGTGGAAAGCAACTTGGGGAAGGCTAGAGATCAAGATTTATGTGGTTGGAATGGAATATCTTGACCTCAACACAAGTGTAGGTGGTTCTCTCTCAGAAAATGTATGTTGGAAGTGTAGGCATGTTCTGATGGCTCTCTCCACAAAAAGGCAAGGTATAATAGTTAGTACCATCGTGTAGTGAACTGATATCTTCTTCATTGTGCAGACAAAGATCTTGTTGTTTTTTGTCACTAATTTCTTTATCCTAATAATCTTTCTGAGTTTCTTGACTTGAATGATATTCATGGACAACTCATTTCCCCATATGCAAAAAGGGTCGAACAGTGGGTCAAAACCTGTGACAGCAGGACCTACATGTGCAAGACCAAATTGTTAAAAACCTAAATATTAGAATGGTTCCTGCAATTGCACAATAATGTGCTATTAGACAACGGACCATGCACGTGCTAACCTCGATTGTAAACCTCAGTGCTTCCCATTGTTTCCCTGCAACACATATAAGGTAGTTAGTCATCAGGTTAAGTAAGGGTTCGCATGCTATTAGTAAAATATGTTGATGAAAAATAAGCACATTGCAGATTCATCAGATTAATTCAAGCCACATGGAAAACCCATTTATCCAAACCAAGCATGATTAAGAACTAGGAAATATAACACTTGTATATGTTTCTCATGTATTAAGTGCAGCCAAAATTGATTTATTCCTCACATGCACAACAATACAAAATTCTACCCACGACAATTGGACATCGCATTGCAGAATTGAACCAAGCAGTTAACTAAACACCACAACAAATGAACCAAACATTATTTGAGCAGCACATTGCACAATATAACATACTCGTAATAGAAGATCAGACAGTTAGCCAAACCAAGCATGCTTAACAACTTGGAAATATAGCAATTGTATTTGTTTCTCATATATTTAGTACAGCCAAATTTGATTTATTTCTCACATGGTATACAATAACAGAATGCAGCCACAACAATTGAACATCGCATTGCTAAATTGAACCATGCAAATAAGTAAACACCATAACAAATGAACCAAATATTACCTGAGCACCACATTGCACAATATAACATACTCCTAATAGAAGATCAGACAGTTAACCAAACCAAGCATGCTTAACAACTTGGAAATATAGCAATTGTATTTGTTTCTCATGTATTTACTACAGCCAAATTCAATTTATTCCTCACATGGTATACAATAACAGAATGCACCCACAACTATTGAACATCGCATTGCAGAATTGAACCAAACAGTTAACTAAACACCACAACACAAATGAACCAAACGTTACCTGAGCACCACATTGCACAATGTATAACCAAACCAAGCATGCTTGACAACTTGGAAGTATAGCAATTGTATTCGTTTCTCATGTATTTTGTAAAGATAAATTCGATTTATTTCTCACATGGAAGACAATACAAAATTGTAGCCTGAAGAATTGAACATCACATTTGCAGAATTGAACCAAACAGTTAACTGAAGATGACAACTAATTAACAAAACAGTTAATAAGTGAGCACCACACTGCACGACATATAGAACATGTACACTAGAGCAACAGATTGCATGGTAAAATTAGATAGCACAATTCACTAGAATTTGTGAAGGGAAGGCAGGAGTAGCACACGCAATGGGTAAACCGAGTATGCTTAACCGGCATAGCTAGCAAATGGCAAGGTGCTCCTCCAAGATCTGGGGGGTCGGCACGAATGGCAGCCATCGCGACCTCATCCGCGCGTGCGGCCACGATTTGCTTCTCCACTGCCAAATGCTCCTTGAGATCCTGGCTATACTGCATGCACCATGGCTTAGGGCGGCGCTTAGTTGGTGGAGGGGTCGGTGATTTCGGTGGAAGGTGTCGCGCTCGCGCCGGTGGTCGGGGCATGTGGGATGTGGAAGGAGGAGGAGGATGGGGGTCGGGTGTGGATTACCTGCCTGGATAGGCAAGGCCGAGCAGCGTGAAGGAGGATCGCCAGCGAGGAGGCGGCGCCGCAAGCAAGGAGTGAAGGTTTCAACTTGGAAAGGAAGGCGGAAATAGGGGAAATGTGGCTTTTGGTAAGGGAGAGGGGGCGGGGAGGTAGATATTTCCACGGAAGCCGAAAATTTGGAATCACTTCAGCAAAAAAACTGGCGCGCAAAGTGTCATCAGACACGGTCCCTTATTCAGAACTGTGTACGATATGTGAACATCACAAATGATTCAGATAGCTTAACCCGTGTGTGATGAGTTTGAACGTCAAAAATTTTGGTTTGAATTTCCCTGGTTACAGTGGTCATCCACGTCATTGCATAATTTGGGTACACAAAGGAAACTATAGCACACCCACACTTCTTAATCGAGCAAGTTCAGCAATTAAACAGAGCTAGCTGACCTAAACATTACTCTAACAAATTAAAGACCGGCGCTCTTAATTAAACAAAACAAAGAGTACTACTACGGCTGGTGCTCGTCGATCTCCGCCGCCGCCTTCATGTCCAGCTCGCGCCCGACGGTCTTCTGAGGAAGGGGCTCCATGGCATCAACTACACCATACTCCGCAAGCATCTCGCCATCCGCGTCCGCCATATCTTTGGAATAGGCCGCCACGAGCTGGGCGTGGGCGGCCGTGATCTGGGCTTTGGCGGGCTCCGTCGTGGCAAGGTATGCCACGCAGGAACGGACGGCTGCTCAAACTCTCTCGGCGATTGCCAACTCTTCGGTCGTGGGTTGCCGACCGTTGTCAGAGAAGCTTCGTTCGATTTGTGCGGTGACCGCCATGAGCTGGGCGTGGACGGCCTCGACATGGTCGTGGACGGCCTCCATTAGGGCTAAGGCCGCCGCTGCGGAACGGACAGCTGTTGTGCCGCTCTCGCTAGTTGCTATCCCCGAGGCAGATGCTGCCGCCGCCTGAGAAGCAACAGCGGCCGTTTGGGCTGCCTTGGCCGCCCGGACGCAGATTGCGGTCGCCCTCACGAAGCTTGTTAGCAGGCGCCTGGCGGTTGTGGCCGCGCTCTCGCTGGAGTGGGCCGCCCAAGTTGCCCTCACGACGTGGGTCCACGTCCCCATCTTTCACCGGCGACGATTGAATAGTGAAATGATTGAGGAGCGGGCTAGTGTGCTTAACACTTTGACGGTGCTCCAAGATATTTTGTGCTGCATCTCACACGGTTGGTGATAATAAACTGTGTGCGATCTACTTGATTTTTCGTCTTGATTTAAATTACGTAATGGGGTCACAGCTGCAAAGGATGGTGCTTGAATTGCTAGAACTTTTATCTGCAGTGAACATGCAACTATAGGTGTGTCGTCAAAAAAATTGGAATTATTCAGGGTTCGTTTGGACTTTTTATACATTAACTTGGTTTTGTAGGCATTTCAAGTGCATAATTGAAATTTGAACTACATGCACATGCTCCAGTGCATATAAACTGGTTGAAAAATCAAATATGTGTCCTTGGTTGCATGCTTAGGTCCCATGCAAGAAATGGGAATGAATGTCAAACACCCTGCCATCGTCACTCGGCCGCAAACATTGAGATACTTGGTTTTTTAATTCTAGTAAATCCAAAAGTCGTCTGAAATTCATGAAACTTCGCATTCTATCATGGAGCGGCATCAACATGCCGTGGTAAATTTTTTGTCCCATTTGGGGCAGGTTTGGGTGTAAGCTTCTCCCAAACCAGAGCTTCTCACAACAAGCGTGATGGTTTCGGTAGGGAACGTGCCACCTTTAGGGACGAAACGATATCCGTTGCCTCTAATTGCTTTCAAAAAATTTCTAGTGTCAACATAGAACAACAGGAGTATTGTGTTTAATTTTTGAATTTTTTGGGGTTCGTTGGGACATTTTTATACATTAACTTGGTTTTGTAGGCATTTCAGGTCCATAATTCAAATTTGAACTACATGCACATGCTTGAGTGCATATAAACAAGTTGAAAAATTAAATATGTGTCCTTGGTTGCATGCTTTGGTCCCATGAAAGAAATGGGAATGAATTTCAAACACCCTGCCACCGTCACTCGGCCGCAAACATTGAGATACCTGGTTTTTAAATTCTAGTAAATCGAAAACTCGTCTGAAATTCATGAAACTTGGCATGCTATCATGGAGCGGCATCAACATGTCATGGTAAAAAATTTGTCCCATTTGGGGCAGGTTTGGGTATAAGCGTCTCACAAACCAGAGCTTCTCAAAATAAGCGTGATGGTTTCGGTACGGAACGTGCCACCTTTGGGCATGTATAAACTAATCATGGTTAGCCGTGTCCCCGGTTATGGACATCTTGAGTATCTAGTACTTGGATTATCATGTGAATCTCATCATCATGTTACTTTAATTAATTTTTTTGGGTTAATGATGATACTTAATTGGGATTGAGATGCTGTCAACCATCTCAATGTTTCACAACCACCATGATAGTTAAATAAAATTTATTCCTTTGCAGTAGGGAAAAATTGGCTTTTCGCAAAAACATTATAACCATAGAGCTTTTCCACCAGCCATATATGCATGTAGTGATAGCCTTTGTTCATCATTTCTCTATGGTGTGAATTTGCCAGCATATTCCATGTGCTGACCCATTTTCGGGCTGCAACGTTTCATGTTGCAGGATTCTTACGACGAGTAAGTGATACGTTAGGGTTACGATTTCTACACTCAACTTTGCCGTTGGTGTTGATGGGAATCCACAACCTTATTACTTCCGCTATTTGGATTGAGGTAATAGTATTTACGTTACTTTATACATGTGATTTACCTCTGTTATAAATCCTCGAGTACTGTGTGTGTCAGCATACCGATTGAAGGATGACACTTAAGCACAGAGACTTGATCCATTCGGGTCGGGTCACTACAAGATGGTATCAGAGCACATGTTAACTGTAGGACGTGACCCTAGAAACTGGCAAGCCCATAGGAAAAGATTTTCTCTACAACTTTCTTTTCAAAAAGGATATTTTACCTCTCTTATCTTCTAAGCTTATTCAAATATTCCCTGTAGTGAGACCATATCCCTTTCCCCTTTTGACCACTCGAAGATTCGACTGATGAGACCACTCCAAGAAGTACAAGATATCGGACAACTAAGATCACTTCGGAATGAAGAGGATTTTACCGTGTATTATAATAATGGAAACTACAACTTTTGAAGACTCTGAAGACTAGGAGAATTGGAGACTCTGAAGAATTCCCAGATTTTTATGACCTAGGAAGGCTGCCCTTATGGAACTTGGCAGACTATGGAAGATGTCAATACCCAAGATCAAGTTGTATCGGAGAAAGACCGGAGCATGGAGAGTTAAAAACTCAAAGTTCTGTCAAGGAAAACCCTAAGGCAGGAGATATCAACTATGGAGAGATAGCTCATGGAAATGACAAGAGCAGAAACACGGCTATCCATGATGTTATCGCCCGCTTATGCTATTGTCACCGTGCTGAGTTAAGCATGCATATGCATGGAAGGATTGGATGGTAGAAGGCTGATGGAACACCAATCAGCAAGATGAAGTTTTAACCTTAGCCGGTGTATCACCAGGATCTGGAGTGTTACATCAAGAAGTTAAGATGGAGCTACAAGAAGCCGTATTTGAAAGGAAGCATTTCATGAAGAACTCAGGACCTAGAAGCTGAAAGTAGCCAAGCTGGAGGAGCAAAATTCGAGAGACCGGAGATTCGTCAGGAACTGAAGGACAGTAGGACTATGGTTCATGCCAAGGATGTTGAAATCTAGAAGTTTGGAACGCAATTATTAAAGGACGCCACGAGAGACTTCGCGTCAACAGAGATGATATGGCAAAAGAGCTTGAGAAGGACAAGCACGATCAGAAGAAGCCATCGAAGACATGAACAAGAATCGAAGAGTTTGGCGACTTTGAAGATTTATTGACCTTTAGAAGACCAAACCCCTGTTATACACTTACGTTAGATGCGACGTTTGTGAGCTGTCATTTGTTTGATGTTTTTCCGACAGCCACAATAAAAATCTGTCTTTTCAAAACTATTGTTTGCATTGTGTGTATCCCTCTTGACCTCTCCTACCCCACCCCAAACCCATGGACCCAATAGAGGATGAATGAAGATGAGCTTATATTTTGTGGACCGATGAGTCAATTGGAGACGGACCGATGGATTCAGAACATGAAGGATCACATGGAGAATAACCTTATAGCCGGAAAGGATATGACCCAACGTACTCTTGAGTGCTTTGAAAGAGGTGCCACTACCTGGTAGAGGATGTACCAAACCATCAATGGATGGCAAGGAGTAACCACTTGGAAGGAATTTAAGTGGACTTTGTTAAAGTCTTGGCTTGTGTCCCAGAAATTGAGGCCTTATGGAAAGGATATGAAGAAACCTTGTGCATACAAGCTTTGTGGAGAAATAGGAGACAACCATAAAGAAAACAAGGACAAATACCCTCATAAGCGGAGGATTTCCAAAGGAGTGAGCCGAGGATCTCAGGGAACTTCGGTTGGAGATTGTTCCCAAAGGTTTTGTTGCAGCAATGGAAGTTCAGTCTACATTGTTGGGAAAGATCCGTGAAGCTCAGAAGGATGACAAAGAGATTGCCGAGATAAAAGTGAGAATGAGCAAAGGAAAGGCCAAAGGTTTTCGTAAGGATGAAAACGACACCTTATGGTTCGAGGACCGTGTATATGTGCCCAATAATGCAAAGATCAGGAAGTTAATACTTCAGGAGGCTCATGACTCACCATACTCAATTCGCCCTGGAAACACCAAGATGTATTTGGATTTGAAGGAGCGTTTCTGGTGGACTGGTATGAAGAAGGATATTGCGGAGTATGTAGTCGTAGGTGATGTATGCTAGAGAGTAAAGGCAGAGTATCAGAAGCCAGCCGGATTACTACAGCCCATGCCGATACCCGAATGGAAGTAGGATAAGCTTGGCATGGATTCCATTACCGGATTTCCCGGAACCCGATCGGGATATGATTCTATCTGGGTAGTAGTTGATTTGCTTAACCAAAGTGGCTCCCTTTATCCCAGTGAAAACCACCTATACAAGTGCGAAGTTGGCCAAGATATATATGACCAGGACCGTATGTCTGCATGGAGTTCCGAGGACCATCGCATCAGATAGAGGAACACAGTTTACCTCAAAGTTTTGGAATTAGCTGCACCAGACTTTGGGTACTAGGCTAGAGTTCAGTACAGCCTTTCATCCGCAGACAGATGGATAGACCGAGAGAGTCAATCAGATTCTGGAGGACATGTTGAGAGCGTGTGCACTAGATTATGGATCTAGTAGGGATGATAATCTACCTTACGCGGAGTTCTCATACAACAACAGTTACCAAGCCAGTTTGAAGATGGCCCCTTTTGAAGCTTTGTATGGGAGAAGGAGCCAGACACCGTTGATGTGGGATGAAGTTGGAGACCGTCAGTTGTTTGGACCAAATGTGATCAAGGAGTCAGAAGAGAATGTTAAGTTGATTCAAGATAGACTGAAGGTAGCTCAGTCCAGGCAGAAGAGTTATGCAGACTCAAAAAACGCAAGGTGGTAGTCTATGAAATTGGAGATAGAGCATGTCTTCGTGTGTTCCCTCTGCGAGGAGTTAAACGATTTGGAGTTAAGGGAAAGTTAGCCCCGAGATTTGTAGGACCATACCGAGTTTTGGAGCGTATGGGAGAAGTGGCCGACAAGTTGGAGTCACCCGAAGGACTGTCAGGAGTTCATGATGTGTTTCATGTTTCCCAGTTGAAGAAGTGCCATGTAGAGATGGCCAATATTCCCCTGTAAGGACGCTTGACCCTGGAAAGGATAATGATGTTCCACGAAGTGGAGTATGGACTTCATAAGTATAAGTTTTTTTTATCTCGGTATGTGGGATATCCCCCGAGGATGAAGAGATGAATTACTATTGGATATAAAGGAGGTATGATGTTGGAAATATGGATCAATGGAAATTCCATAATGAGTCTGAGTAATCATGTCCTAGTTTGGTGCCAATAGAAGGAAGGAAGACAGTACAATTGGATGGATTTAAGAATACTAGGAAGTTGGAAGTTGGAGTAATGATCAGTTGCTCGATGATAAGTTCAAGGACTACAAGTGATGAGATGGGCCATAACCCACAGGCCCCAGGACCTGCCAAGAAGCAAGCACATTCTTGCTGAAGGAAAAACCCTGGAAGAAGTTACGATTTTATCAACCGACGATTTTATAGGAGTTTACGCAAAACCTGAGAGTTGTGAAGGAACGATAGATGTTTGTTTGGCTTGCAGAATCCATGGATTTATCCGAACTTGGTTCGTCAACAAGAGAAATTCTACAATGCTTGTGAGGATGACCGAGTGTTAGAATGCGAGATTCGCTAAACCATATACAAGGTAATGATTTGGGTGCGGGATGGATTGATCACCATACCGACTTACTCTTATTGTTCACCTTGCTATACGGGATGGTAAATCTGAGTGACTTACCTATAGTAGAGAGACGACGGTATTAAACCTTGTTTGAACCTTAGAATGGTATAAGAATGTTTCCATTGTACAAGGCAGCTTTTGCCAACCGTAGGTTATACGGTGAGGATCAACCAGACCCATTTCCTGCAGGAGAAACCATAAATTGTTGACCACCATGAGATATCGATAGTTGTTTAGTATTGGCGCCAGACCCGTCAGCTAAGAAGAACCAGTCACAGAGGAACCTTACCAAGATGAAAGGACAGAAGTATTGAGGAAAAGGTTATGCCACTACCGGAAGAGCCCAGAGAAGGAATTTTCCCGAGAATTTGAGAAGACCGGCCCCGTCAAGAATAAGGATGGAGTATATGAGTATTGATGGGACCGTAACAATGTTTCTAAGGGTGGTAGCACCCCAGCCCCCCCTGTGATGATCGATGGATTTTGAGAAGACCCAAAACCTAACCTATTTCTTTCTAGCCTCCCCGAATCTCGAGGACGATATTCATTTTAAGGGTGGTAGGTTTGTAACATCCCAAAATTCTAAATTTTGGAATGTTATAATAAATAGATAGATTTGATTGTTTGTTGGATTGTTGTGTGATTGATTGACTGAAAGTGAGTGAATTCGAAATCTTTTGCAAGTTAAATGAGAGGGAATAAAAGGACTTTCCCAAACTTTCATTTTGCTTTTATGATCTCCATGAATTCAAATTCTTTTCATCACAAAACCCTGGAGAGAAGATGACATGACTTCTTCCATTTATTTAAATGAAAAGGGGTGTTGAAAATATTTGAATATCATTTGAAAATATTTCCAATTCAGAAACTTCAAGCAACTCAATGATTTTCATGAGAGAAGATAAAATGACTTCTTCAAAACATATGAAATATGAGTTGGAAGTTTAAAAGAATTAAATTCAAAGTCCCTTTGAATTTATTTTCAAATTTGGAGTTATTTGGGTTTTATTCAAATTATTTTTCTTCAAAAATAAACTATATGGAAAATAGGTTAACATGATTTCCTACATCAGAAAATTGGAGAGAAAAAAATTTGAATTAATTTTGGTATTTTTAAAATGATTTTTATTAGGTTTTATTGAACCAGCAGCACTCTTTGCTTTATTTCAATTTCTGTGTACTTTATTTGACTTTAGAAAAATGACCATGCCGTAGAAAATCTTTTTCTGAAAATTTTGATATATAATATGCCTATGTACAATTTAATTTTTGTTTTCGTTATACAGTTTTCCTTTCTGTTTCTAAAAAGAAAACTGTACGTGCCGCCCAAATTTTATCCATCGCCTACGTGCACAGTACACCCATGCCGGCCCATGTTGTTTTGTAGCGACCAGACCTCAAATGGCCTGTGCTGCTGTGCACCAGTGTCATCCCTGGATCAGTAATGCTGATACGCATGGTACAAATGGAGGATTTATAACAGAGTAGCAATCACACACTTATTACATCGAATAACTCCGAAGAGCTTAAGTATGATAAGCACGGCTTAAGGCCATCTAATAACGATAACAGCGGAAGACTTGGAAGATAAGTGAGTCCATCAACTCCAGCGGCATCACTGAGTATAAGACCACGACCTAAGGCATCTTACTCGTCGTCTGAAAAGTCTGCAACATGAAACGTTGCAGCCCGAAAACGGGTCAGCACATAGAATATGCTGGCAATGTAACACATAGAGAGTAATGAATAACAATGCTATACTACATGCATATATGGCTGGTGGAAAGCTCTATGGTTACAGTTTTTGCGAAAAGCTAATTTTATCCTACTTCACAGGAATAAATTTTATTTAGCTATCATGGTGGTTGTGAAACATTGAGATGGTTGACAGCATCTCAATCCCAATTAAAAAGTCATCAATAACCCAACAAAATTAATTAGAAGTAACATAGTGATGAGATTCACATGATAATCCAGGTACTAGATACTCAGGTTGTCCATAACCGGGGACACGGCTAACCATGATTAGTTTGTACACTCTGCAGAGGTTTGTGCACTTTTCCCCACAAGACTTGATCTCCTCCGTTGGATTACTCGCACTACATGGTGTTTGAGTAACGGATGACCAAGACACAGTCTTTCAGAAGTGTTTGCACCTTACGTATGGGTAGACAGTTACACCTACTTTCCCCTACATCTGCTAGTCTACCACTGTAAGAGTTCACACAACTTAGTCAACTATGCTAGAGCCCATAATAGCTTGCGGCTGCACACGGAAGTTTCTAGCATGAATAATCTCATGATCCCTTTGAACCTGGGTGGCGGTCCAAAAGAAAAACAGGCAATCCTGGAATACCCAGGTACCTCAATCCAACCAGATGTGAGTTTAAGTTGCCACCTTAAGTAAACCATTAATTAACAATCTCACATCTGTCATGAATTTCACTCAAACCCAATCCACGTCTACGAGCATAGCATGGCAATAATAAAAGCAACGTAGAAGTAACTCCCAAGGGTTTGAATAGAAAACAGGTAATAGGTTCTACCTCAACTACTTCCCAATACCCACAATTTAATTAGATCCTAATCATGCAATGTTTGAGGAAAACAGATCTAATGCAATAAAACTGGGTATGAACGGGATATGATCAAAGTGTTACTTGCCTTGCTGATGATCCGCAAAACCTAGCGATTCGAAATAACAAGCGGCACACTCCGGGTACTCTATCGCAAACAAACAAGCATACAATCAGTACTCATCTAATGCACAGGTAAAAATCGAATGAAAGATCCAACCAGAAAGTTCAACTTAAGAACTCCGGTTTGCAAAAAGAATCAACTCGAAAGAAGCAACGAAAGTCAAACGGCGAAAGAAAGAAACTTCGTTTGCTAATCTGGATCTAGGTCAAATTTTACTGTAGCAAAAACTTGTTTGAGTGGGTTAAACGGAAAGAGAATTTCGAGACGAAACTCTAGGCGCTTGAATCGCCTGATTCCGATAAACGAGTGAGAAGTTAAACAGAATCAAAGATTCGATCAGAAATCGAATCTGAGAAAATAACGAGAAAAATCCGACGAAAAAAAAACGGACGAACGGTTAAATAACGGACGTTCGTTAACAGAGAAAAACCGACGAACGCGTTCGTTAAAACGAACGGTTCAGTGAACGCTCGTAAAATAATAAAACCGAAAAAAAACCGATCTAGGGTTTTTTTTTAAAACGAAGGGTTTTTTCATAAATAAAACCGGCGATGAACGGGCAGGCAGTACCTCGTCGGAGCGGGGGTTCCGGCGGGGCTCCGGCTCGGGGCGAGGGGCGCGGGGCTCGGGGGGGCGCGAGGGGGCGGCTCCGGCGGCGGCAACCGGCGGCGGCTCCCGAGTGCGGGCGGTGGCGGCGGCGGGCAAGGCGACGGCGGCGGCGGCTAGATGAGAGAAAGGGGGGTTGAGGGGTATATAAAGGGGACGGGGTGCTCCGGTGGCTTGGGGAAGGGGGCGGGCGAGCGGGGCGGCTCCCGTGTCCATGGCGGACACGGCGGCGCGGCGGCCGTGCGGGGAGAGGAGAGGGGCGAGGCGGGCCGTCGGCTGGGCCTTTGGCCCAGTCGGCGCGCGGGCATTTTTTTTTAATAAGTTCCGCGGAAAATAATCCGTAGAAAAACTAAATAAAAATCAGAAAAATATGAAATAAATTTTTCCCGTCTAGTTAGAAAATCTAGAATAGGGTGAACATTTTTATAATCCAAAATAAATATTTTGAAAACATGCAATATTTTTAATGCAATAAAAATTGCAAATAAAATCCAAATAAATTCCAAATAATGATTTTAACATTTTTCCTCCAGTATTTCAATTGTTTTGGAGAAGTCATATTTTCTCCTCTCGTTTATTTAAAATAAAATATTTTTCCGGAGAGAAAAATAATTAAAACCACAATCCTCGTTTGAAAATCAAATTTGAAAATTCGAGAAAATCCCCAACTCTCTCCAAGGGTCCTTGAGTTGCTTAGGATTTATCGAGGATTTTTCAAAATGCAACAAAACATGATATGCAATGATGAGCTATGTATAACATTCCAAATTGAAAATTTGGGATGTTACAAACCTACCCCCCTTAAGATGAATCTCGCCCTCGAGATTCGGGTTGGCTAGAAAACAGGTGGGAGTGGTTTTTCCGTAGATCTTCCTCTCGCTCCCAGGTGGCTTCATCTTCTGTGTGGTGACTCCACTGAACTTTGCAAAACTTGATAACCTTGCTGCGGGTAAGTCGGCTGGCATACTCGAGAATCTTCACTGGTTTCTCCTCATAAGTCAAATCACTTTCCAACTGAATCGCTTCCAGTGGCACAGTATCTCTCAGTGGTATCTCAACCATCTCTGCGTGGCACTTCTTCAACTTCGAAACGTGAAATACATCATAAACTCCAGACAATCCTTCGGGCAATTCCAGCTTGTAAGCAACTTCTCCCATACGTTCCAACACTCTATATGGTCCGATAAAACAGGGCGCTAACTTTCCCTTAACTCCGAAACGCTTCACTCCTCGAAGTGGTTATACTCGAAGATACACTCTGTCTCCGACTTCGTGAACTGTCTCCTTTCGTTTAGAATCAGCATAACTCTTCTGCCTGGACTGGGCTACCTTGAGCCTATCGCGAATCAACCTCACTTTCTGTTCAGACTCCTTAATCAAATCTGGTCCAAACAACTGACGATCTCCAACTTCGTCCCATAACAACGGTGTTCTACACCTCCTTCCGTACAAAGCTTCGAAAGGGGCCATCTTCAAACTGGTTTGATAACTGTTGTTATACGAAAACTCCGCATATGGCAAATTGTCGTCCCAACTAGATCCATAATCTAGTGCACATGCTCTCAACATGTCCTCCAAAATCTGGTTGACTCTCTCAGTCTGTCCATCTGTCTGTGGGTGAAATGCTGTACTAAATTCCAGCCTGGTTCCCAATGTTTCATGTAACTGCTTCCAAAACTTCGAGGTAAATTGGGTTCCTCTGTCTGATACAATGGTCCTCAGAACTCCATGCAAACATACGATCCTGGTCATGTATATCTTTGCCAACTTAGCACTGGTGTAAGTGGTCTTCACTGGAATGAAATGAGCCACTTTCGTTAAACGGTCGACTACAACCCATATCGAGTCATAGCCTGAACGAGTCCTGGGTAATCCTGTGATAAAATCCATGCCTATTTTATCCCACTTACATTCGGGTATCGGCAATGGCTGTAGCAATCCTGCTGGCTTCTGATGCTCTGCCTTCACTCTCTGACATACGTCACAAACTGCTACATACTCCGCAATATCCTTCTTCATTTCGGTCCACCAGAAAGTATTCTTCAAATCCAAATACATCTTGGTATTCCCTGGGTGAATCGAGTACGGTGAATCATGTGCTTCTTGCAAAATCAACTTCCTGATCTCCGGATCATTTGGCACATATACGCGGTCCTCGAACCATAAGGTATCGTGCTCATCCTCACGAAATCCCTTGGCTTTTCCTTTGCTCATCTTCTCCTTTATCTCCTCAATCTCCTTGCCTGTCTTCTGAGCTTCTCTGATCCTTTCCATCAAGGTAGACTGAATCTCCAATGTCGCTAAATAGCCGCTTGGAACTATCTCCAAACATAGCTCGCGTAGGTCCTCGGCTAACTCCTGAGGTAACTCTCCGGTCATGAGGGTGTTAACATGACTCTTGCGGCTCAACGCGTCTGCTACTACGTTAGCCTTTCCAGGGTGATAATGCAATCTCATATCATAATCCTTGATGAGCTCCAACCATCTCCTCTGTCTGAGATTTAACTCCTTCTGCGTGAAAATGTACTTCAAACTCTTGTGATCCATGTACACCTCACAATGGTTTCCGATGAGATAATGTCTCCATGTCTTCAATGCATGCACCACGACTGCTAATTCCAAATCATGCGTAGCATAATTCTTCTCATGGGGTTTAAGTTGTCGTGAAGCATACGACACAACTCTTCCTTCCTGCATAAGCACTGCTCCAAGTCCTCGACGTGAAGCGTCGCAATAAACTTCATAATCCTTGCGTTGATTTGGCAGAATCAACACTGGTGAGGTAACCAATCGTTTCTTCAACTCATGGAAACTAGCTTCACATTCCTTAGTCCAATTGAATTTGGTGTCCTTCTTCAATAGCTCAGTCATGGGCTTAGCAATCCTTGAGAAATTCTCAATGAATCTCCGGTAGTATCCTGCAAGTCCAAGAAAACTCCGGATTTCTCCAACTGTCGTGGGTGATTCCCAACTTGTCACGGTGTCAACCTTGGCAGGGTCTACTGCTATTCCTTCTCCAGAAATAACATGTCAAAGGAATCCAACTTCCTTCAGCCAAAACTCACACTTGCTGAACTTGGCGTATAACTGATGTTCTCTGAGCTTCTCAAGTACCAATCGTAATTGCTCCTCATGCTCTTCTTCATCCTTGGAAAAGATTAAAATATCATCAATGAACACCACGACGAACTTATCCAAAAACTCCATAAACACTTTGTTCATCAGGTTCATGAAATAGGCAGGTGCGTTAGTCAGTCCAAATGACATAACGGTGTACACATACAATCCATATCTGGTGGTAAATGCCGTCTTAGGTATATCCTGCTCTCGAATCTTTAACTGATGGTATCCTGATCGTAGATCGATCTTGGAAAATACCTTAGCTCCTTGTAGGCGGTCAAACAAATCGTTGATCATCGGCAGTGGGTACTTGTTTTTGATGGTCACTTCATTCAATCCTCGGTAATCAACAACCATCCTTAGTGATCCATCTTTCTTCTCCACTAGAAGTACTGGTGATCCCCAAGGTGACGAACTTGGGCGAATATAGCCTTTATCCAGTAACTCCTTGATCTGCTTCTTAACTTCCTCCAAATCCTTTGCGGGCATCCTGTACGGTCTCTTAGATATTGGCCCTGTGCCTGGCAAAAGTTCAATCAAGAACTCAATGTCTCTATCCGGTAGCATGCCTGGCAACTCTTCTGGAAATACATCCGGATAATCTTTCACCACTGGTACCTTCTCCTGTACAACTCCTGATAAGGAATTTACTTGAGTCCTCTTCGGCATATGCCGGGATACATACTTGATCCTTTTTCCTTCCGGGGTGGTAAGCAAAATCGTCTTGCTGGCACAATCGATGTTTCCTCCATACAACGATAGCCAATCCATTCCCAAAATCACATCCAAACCTTGCGATTCCAAAACAATGAGGTCTGAGGGGAAAACATGCCTACCAATGGCCAATGGTATCTGAAAACATCCTTGGGTGGCCATATACTCTGCTCCTGGCAAGGTTACTAACATAGGGTTTCTGAGAACTTTGGTGGACATCTTAAACTTATTCACGAATCCCCTTGATATGTATGAATGCGATGCACCAGTATCGAAAAGAACAGTTGCAGTAAATGACTTAACCAAAAACTTACCTATTACTGCATCAGGCTGAGCTTCAACCTCCTCCACGCTCACGTGGTTCACATGTCCTTTGTTGAACGGGTTCGGCTTCTTCCCAGAGCTTCCATTGCCATTTCCATTTTGGGCTTCAGGACATTCATTGGCATAATGTCCATTCTTCTGGCACTTAAAACAAGTGACTTGGCTCAGGTCCCTCTTGGCTGGGGTAGATGGGTTGGTGCGGTTCTGTCCGTTGCTTCCTCCATTCCCATTACCATTCTTGGAGCCATTATGGTTGTGCGAACTACCTCCTCCATGGGTATGCTGAAACTGTCCTCCCGGCTTTAGGGTAAACCGAGGCTTCTGCTGAGCTCCTGAGTTATACTTCCCTTGTCCATACTTCCTCTTACGGTTTCAATCTGCTGTTGCTTCCCTTCAATCATGAGAGCTCTATCTACCAGCTCCTGGTAGTTGTTGAAAGTTGCTACCATCAACTGCATGCTCAGTTCATCATTCAGTCCTTCCAAAAACTTCTCCTGCTTGGCAGCATCTGTAGCAACGTCATCTGGTGCATAACGTGCTAACTTACTGAATTCCTCCACATACTGGCCTACGGTGCGTCCTCCTTGGCGTAGGTTGCGAAACTCACGCTTCTTCATAGCCATAGCTCCTGCTGAAACATGGGCTGTACGGAAAGCTTGCTGAAACTGGTCCCATGTGACAGTGTCAATAGGGTGCGTGGCTGTATAATTCTCCCACCATGATGTTGCGGGTCCATCAAGCTGATGTGCGGCAAAATGCACTCTTTCCGCATCTGTGCATCCTGCAGTGGTCAACTCCCTTCCAACTTTGCGGAGCCAATCATCCGCTACAATCGGCTCGGTGCTACTGGAAAACACCGGCGGGTTTAGCCTCAAGAAACGGGCTAAGTGATCAACAGGTGGTGGTGGCGGTGGGTTGTTGTTGTTGTTGTTGTTGCCTTGGTTCTGAACTAACACTTGCATCAGGGCATTCTGTTGCTGAATCAACTGGGTGATCTCTGGCGGGAAAACAAATCCGGTGTCGCGTCTCGGAGGCATCTGATAGGTTTAGAAAAGATGAGAGTTAAGAATAGAATGAGGTCTAGAGAGAAAACGCTACCCATATGCTCATGAGACAAATTCAATCAATATCACTCAATCAATCCAAACAAGGCAAAACAATCGATCTAACTAGCGTTACAAAGTGCTTGAACTATACTATTGAATGGGGGAAAAACTACTACTGATATGGTGGTCTACTAAAAATTATGATCCGTTGAAGACTCCATGATGTCTGCTCCAGCTTCATCAATCCATTCGTCTTCACTTGGTTCCGAGTCGGTGTCGTCGATGATGATGTAATTATCCGAACAAGTGCATTCATCGACTTCTGCTTTTGGCACTGGATTTCCCACGAATGCTCCAATCTTATTTTCCAGGTCATCAATCTTCCCTACTAGTGCGTTGATTTCCTCCAAGTAATCCTCGCGTGTAGTCTTCAGTTCTTCTTGGAGTTCCTTGATCTTCGTGAATGCCTTCTTCAGTTCTTCCTTGTCCGTGCACATCTGGTTCTCCTGGCGTCGAATATGTTGGTTCTGCTCCTGGATGAAAGCTGCAATTGATCCATCCTTCTTGGTCTTGATCATCTCCCATTGCGCGTCTCGACGTCAACAAATCTGATAAATTGTATCCTTAAGCTCCTGGTGGTAGACTTCTCCGATGCGTCCCATGGCGATGTGTGCGGCCATGCTCTTCCCTAAACTCCAAGTTGGTGCTTCGAAAACCAATCTCATGGGTTCAGTAACTGGCTCAAACGTCCTTCCTGGAATGATAACTTGAATCTTCCAGCTCTCCTCTTCAGGTAATGTGGCGTTGTAGGTTCCGGTGATGCTTGGTATTCCTATGTTCAAGTACTTGGTGACTTCCTTCAAATGTCGACCAAATGGCGTGTCTTCATCCGGTTGCATGAACTTGCTCCTTGCATTCGCCATTCCTAAAAGAGTAGAAAGTGGAGAGGGGTCAGAAATAAGAAGAGAGAAGCTTTCTAGGGCTTAAGCTTAGTGGTCGTGTCCTATAGTCAGCGTGTGCTCTGATACCAACTTTGTAGCGACCAGACCTCAAATGGCCTGTGCTGCTGTGCACCAGTGTCATCCCTGGATCAGTAATGCTGACACGCATAG
The DNA here is from genome assembly GCF_002575655.3 of Aegilops tauschii subsp. strangulata. Classification (NCBI taxonomy): domain Eukaryota; kingdom Viridiplantae; phylum Streptophyta; class Magnoliopsida; order Poales; family Poaceae; genus Aegilops; species Aegilops tauschii. Next base: position 260,957,972 of record NC_053041.3, on the reverse strand, counting down.
TACAAATGGAGGATTTATAACAGAGTAGCAATCACACACTTATTACATCGAATAACTCCGAAGAGCTTAAGTATGATAAGCATGGCTTAAGGCCATCTAATAACGATAACAGCGGAAGACTTGGAAGATAAGTGAGTCCATCAACTCCAGCGGCATCACTGAGTATAAGACCACGACCTAAGGCATCTTACTCGTCGTCTGAAAAGTCTGCAACATGAAACGTTGCAGCCCGAAAACGGGTCAGCACATAGAATATGCTGGCAATGTAACACATAGAGAGTAATGAATAACAATGCTATACTACATGCATATATGGCTGGTGGAAAGCTCTATGGTTACAGTTTTTGCGAAAAGCCAATTTTATCCTACTTCAAAGGAATAAATTTTATTTAACTATCATGGTGGTTGTGAAACATTGAGATGGTTGACAGCATCTCAATCCCAATTAAAAAGTCATCAATAACCCAACAAAATTAATTAGAAGTAACATAGTGATGAGATTCACATGATAATCCAGGTACTAGATACTCAGGTTGTCCATAACCGGGGACACGGCTAACCATGATTAGTTTGTACACTCTGCAGAGGTTTGTGCACTTTTCCCCACAAGACTTGATCTCCTCCGTTGGATTACTCGCACTACATGGTGTTTGAGTAACGGATGACCAAGACACAGTCTTTCAGAAGTGATTGCACCTTACGTATGGGTAGACAGTTACACCTACTTTCCCCTACATCTGCTAGTCTACCACTGTAAGAGTTCACACAACTTAGTCAACTATGCTAGAGCCCATAATAGCTTGCGGCTGCACACGGAAGTTTCTAGCATGAATAATCTCATGATCCCTTTGAACCTGGGTGGCGGTCCAAAAGAAAAACAGGCAATCCTGGAATACCCAGGTACCTCAATCCACCCAGATGTGAGTTTAAGTTGCCACCTTAAGTAAACCATTAATTAACAATCTCACATCTGTCATGAATTTCACTCAAACCCAATCCACGTCTACGAGCATAGCATGGCAATAATAAAAGCAACGTAGAAGTAACTCCCAAGGGTTTGAATAGAAAACAGGTAATAGGTTCTACCTCAACTACTTCCCAATACCCACAATTTAATTAGATCCTAATCATGCAATGTTTGAGGAAAACAGATCTAATGCAATAAAACTGGGTATGAACGGGATATGATCAAAGTGTTACTTGCCTTGCTGATGATCCACAAAACCTAGCGATTCGAAGTAACAAGCGGCACACTCCGGGTACTCTATCGCAAACAAACAAGCATACAATCAGTACTCATCTAATGCACAGGTAAAACTCGAATGAAAGATCCAACCAGAAAGTTCAACTTAAGAACTCCGGTTTGCAAAAAGAATCAACTCGAAAGAAGCAACGAAAGTCAAACGGCGAAAGAAAGAAACTTCGTTTGCTAATCTGGATCTAGGTCAAATTTTACTGTAGCAAAAACTTGTTTGAGTAGGTTAAACGGAAAGAGAATTTGGAGACGAAATTCTAGGCGCTTGAATCGCCTGATTCCGATAAACGAGTGAGAAGTTAAACAGAATCGAAGATTCGATCAGAAATCGAATCTGAGAAAATAACGAGAAAAATCCGACGAAAAAAAACGGACGAACGGTTAAATAACGGACGTTCGTTAACAGAGAAAAACGGACGAACGGTTCAGTGAACGCTCGTAAAATAATAAAACCGAAAAAAAACCGATCTAGGGTTTTTTTTTAAAAACGAAGGGTTTTTTTAAATAAAACCGGCGATGAACGGGCAGGCAGTACCTCGTCGGAGCGGGGGTTCCGGCGGGGCTCCGGCTCGGGGCGAGGGGCGGCGAGGCGCGCGGGGCTCGGGGGGGCGCGAGGGGGCGGCTCCGGCGGCGGCGGCGGCTCCCGAGTGCGGGCGAAGGCGGCGGCAAGGCGAGCGGTGGCGGCGGCGGGCAAGGCGATGGCGGCGGCGGCTAGATGAGAGAAAGGGGGGTTGAGGGGTATATAAAGGGGAGGGGGTGCTCCGGTGGCTTGGGGAAGGGGGCGGGCGAGCGGGGAGAGGAGAGGGGCGAGGCGGGCCGTCGGCTGGGCCTTTGGCCCAGTCGGCGCGCGGGCGTTTTTTTTAAATAAGTTCCGCGGAAAATAATCCGTAGAATAAATAAATAAACATGAGAAAAATATGAAATAAATTTTTCCCGTCTAGTTAGAAAATCTAGAATAGGGTGAACATTTTTATAATCCAAAATAAATATTTTGAAAACATGCAATATTTTTAATGCAATAAAAATTGCAAATAAAATCCAAATAAATTCCAAATAATGATTTTAACATTTTTCCTCCAGTATTTCAATTGTTTTGGAGAAGTCATATTTTCTCCTCTCGTTTATTTAAAATGAAATATTTTTCCGGAGAGAAAAATAATTAAAACCACAATCCTCGTTTGAAAATCAAATCTGAAAATTCGAGAAAATCCCCAACTCTCTCCGAGGGTCCTTGAGTTGCTTAGGATTTATCGAGGATTTGTCAAAATGCAACAAAACATGATATGCAATGATGATCTATGTATAACATTCCAAATTGAAAATTTGGGATGTTACATGTTTTTTGGTTATGTTTGCAGAAAAAAAATCTTTTTCTTAATTTTTTTTCTTTTTTTTCTTCCTTCTTTTAGTGTTTAAAAAAAACGGCCGCACGCACGCGCGACCGGCCGAAGCTTTAGGCCCATGCGCTTTTCTCTTCTCTTTTTTTGTTTTTCGTCTACGTTTAGTCCCACATTGCCTAGCCTTTGACCTTTAAGCCTTTTTTCCACCAATAAATATAGATCCATAGAGACTTCAAAAATCATCCGATTCGGGTTAAATCAATATTTTGGTTTGACTAGATTTACTAAAGAAAAATATATTTCTCCTCTCCGGCGGGACTTTTGGAAGTTGTCTCCTCACTCCGAAGTCGTGTTTTAGGTATATTTATTCGTTTTCTGTATTTATGCGTTAGACCTAATTTATTTTTAGCCGTAGCTATTTTTCTTCTGCAAAACAACTTGGCCTTGATTTTTCAAATAGCCATAACTTTTTACTCGTTCATCCAAATTAGATGAAACCAACGCCTATAGTTTCGTCTTGTTTTCACCTATCCAGTTAACCTGTCACGTCAACTTTTTGAAATTTTCAAATTTCGAAATTTGTTCAAATTCATATTCAAACTTCTTTTGTTCATAACTTAAGTTCCGTAACTCCGTTTGAGTTGATTCTTTTTGCAAAGCGAAGCTCTTGACCTAAACTTTCTGATAAGGCCAAATTCACATAATTTTGGTACAGTTAGAAATTGTTTTATGTTGCAAGAGTTATTTGCTTGGTATTGATGTTTTCCGAACTGTCTTCTTCGTTCTTCCCGATCTTTTCAGTGATTGCTTATGTGTGGTTACTATTGCTTGCTCACGATAGATTGAACGGAGTGTGACGAGTAGAACTATCAAGAGTTATGAGTGCGAATCATCTTCATCAACATTGCAGGCAAGTTCACACTTTGGTCATACTTTTCATTACCCAGTTTTATTGCATTAGATCAATCCTCAAACAACTACATGATTAGGATCTGATTAATATGTGAGTTTTGGGAAGTAGATGAGGTAGTACCTATTGTCCTGTTTACTATCAAACCCTTGGGAGTTACTTCTACGTTTGCTTATATTGCTATGCTATGCTCGTAGACGTGGATTGGGTTTGAGTGAATTTTCCATGACAGATGTGAGATTGTTAATTAATGGTTCAACTTAAGGTGGCTACTTAAATAAACAACTGGGTGGATTGAGGCACCTGGAGAACCCAGTGTTGCCTGTATTTTTGGATATCCCGGAGTACCCGTGTGATCATCCTATGGACCGCCACCCAGACTCAAAGGGATCATAAGATTATTCATGCTAGAAACTTCCGTGTGCAGCCACAAGCTATTATGGGCTCTGGCATAGTTGAGTAAGTTGTGTGAGCTCTTGAAGAGGTGGACTAGCAGATGTAGGGGGATTGTAGGTGTAACGGTCTGCCCGGAGTAGAGAGTAAATGCTTCTGAAAGGCTGTGTCTCGATCATCCGTTTCTCAAACATCATGTAGTGTGAGAATCAAGCGGAGGCGATCGAGTCTTGTGGGGAAAAGTGCACAAACCTCTGCAGAGTGTATAAACTAATCATGGTTAGCCGTGTCCCCGGTTATGGACATCTTGAGTATCTAGTACTTGGATTATCATGTGAATCTCATCATCATGTTACTTTAATTAATTTTGTTGGGTTAATGATGATACTTAATTGGGATTGAGATGCTGTCAACCATCTCAATGTTTCACAACCACCATGATAGTTAAATAAAATTTATTCCTTTGCAGTAGGGAAAAATTGGCTTTTCGCAAAAACATTATAACCATAGAGCTTTTCCACCAGCCATATATGCATGTAGTGATAGCCTTTGTTCATCATTTCTCTATGGTGTGAATTTGCCAGCATATTCCATGTGCTGACCCGTTTTCGGGCTGCAACGTTTCATGTTGCAGGATTCTTACGACGAGTAAGTGATACGTTAGGGTTACGATTTCTACACTCAACTTTGCCGTTGGTGTTGATGGGAATCCACAACCTTGTTACTTCCGCTATTTGGATTGAGGTAATAGTATTTACGTTACTTTATACATGTGATTTACCTCTATTATAAATCCTCGAGTACTGTGTGTGTCAGCATACCGATCCAGGGATGACACTTAAGCACGGAGACTTGATCCATTCGGGTCGGGTCACTACATCTATAGTCAGATGAACTGAACAAAATAGCCCCTAAATACTACTACTACGGAGGGGCTTTGTGCTACTTCCGGTAGCCTCTCCTCTGCCGAGCGCGCTCAGTAAGAGGCAGAGGAGGAGCCTACCAACGAGCTAGACAAATGCAATACGGTGCCTGCCACTGTTGCACATTCAGCGACGCTCGCCATCTCGAACGTCCACTGCCCCTCCAGACGATCCCTCTCGAAGCGGCCGGACTACTCGTAGATCTTCTGATTCCTCGCCTCTGCGTCGGCATGTGTTGCAGCCACGGCTGCGGTAAGGCTTTTTGTGTGCTCAACGAGGCGCTCCTCCTCCTCTTGCAGGAACTCGATGTAGCGCGCAAGGTCGCTGACGCACGTGTGGGCCTCCACCTCCGCCTCCCTCCTTCGGGTGGCGGTAGCGGAGTGGGTGATGATCCCAGCGGTCGACAGTGGGTTGGCGACCACGGTGGCCGACGACGGGGTGGCGGCCACGACCACCACCTCCCGCCTTCGGGTCGCGGTGGCAGAGCGGGTGATGGCCACGGTGGCCGGCAGTGGGGTGGCGGCCACGACGGCCACCTCCCGCCTTCGGGCCGCGGCGGCAGAGCGGGAGATGGCCCTGGCTTTCGACGGTGGTGTGGCGGCAACGGCGGCCGGCGACAGCTGCCGCGGGCAGCGGCGGCGGAGCGTGTGGTGGGTGTTCCGCGCACACCCAACAGGGACACCACGCGCACTACACTACGCCGGGGACTGCGCCGCCTCCGCGGTGTAGCCTCCCAGCTGGAGTTGTTCTCTGATGATGGCGGAGTGGCTGAGCAACGATGACGGACCAATGCCATTGGCGATTGTGGGAGAAGCAGACGAGATAAGCTACAGGGAGGGAGGGGAAAATGCGACGCAGGACTCGCCGGCTGTGAGGGTTTATATAGCAGGCTGGTAAGCATTGGGATTTTGGGGGATTCCACCGAGTCAGGTGGGAAGCTTGCGCGGGAACCTGCGAGGTTCGCGGGAACGGGCTCACCGACGATTCATTGGCACCACTTCGAGCCACCGTTTGGCCAAAAGAACGCCCCCGCGCGCTGCGCAAGCTTGCGCTATAAGCCGTCTGCGGCAGTGGGGTGACAAGACATGCGAGAGGAGGATGAAAGTACACGTACACATACGGTTAGAAAAAATGTTTGCGATTTAATTACCTACTATACCTATGTCCTGGTTTATAAGTAGGATTTAACTAATAAAATACGAATGCAGGTCGCCAAAGATTATATCGTTGGAGTCGTATTTGAACATAGTTTCCAGCTATGCAATTTTTGTAACATGCATTGACACTTTTTTCGTTAAATTTAAGGTTATATACCAGCAAGCGTTTACCCGCAACACACACGGCTTATTCCATCACAAACAGTTCGGGTGGACCAACTGTATGCCACATATCGCACACGCAACTCTAATCTGATTCGTGCTTGATGTCTCAGACATCGCTCGCACAGTTCGTCTTATTTGCCACCTATCACTGTGTCGGCCTCTGCTCGCGTCCCTCGGCAAGCTCTGCTCGCCGTTAGGCGCTGCAGCGTGCGGTGCACGCCGTTAGGCGCCGCGGCGCGCTGGGCTTGCGGACACCTTTTCCTTTCGTGTTCAACTGCTATATGCATATATATATATGGTTGCTCGCCGTTGAGGCGACCGCGGAGCGCTCTGCTCGCGTCCCTCCGCGTGCCCTCTGCCAGCGGTTGGGCGTGCGCACGATCACGTCAGGGGCCCCGTATGCATGCGGTTGCGCCGTGCGCGTTGCCACGCGATGTAGTTACGTGCGGCACGATGGAGTTACGCGCTGCAAATTAGAACTGCCATCAGGGCCTGCCAATATTCCTGGCCGTCCGGCTTCCCCTATAATTCCCGCGGCCATTATAACCTTAGTCTCTTCAACCTTTCGATCGCGCCCCACAACACAACAAGCACACCCACAATGACACATAGAGAGGGGATGTCTAGCGCCGCTCCAATGGAGTTCGGCGAGCATAGAGTGGAGACCCACGCGAGGGAGACGGATCTCTCGGTGGTGTACACCATCGACCCGGCCGTGGTGGACAACTACATCAACAGCGTTGAGCAATTGCTTGCTCGAGACAAGTACAAGGTGGTCGGCATGGACCTTCAGTATACCGCTGGTCGTCCCGGCATAGATCAAAAGGTTGCCATCGCCTAGTTGTGTGTGCGCCATCATGTCCTCATCTACCACTACTGCATGGCCACAGAGCCTTGCGACCGTTTCAACAGGTTTGTCAACAGCACCGACTACAAGTTCGCCACGGTGGAAACCAAAGACGATGTAAAAGCGCTCAGTGTTATGGGCTTGGCCTGCAAGAACCTTGTCGAAATCCGTGACCACTACAGGGTCTGGGGCAGCACGAAGAAGGACTCCCTGGTCGAACTCGCCTCGGCCATCATCGACCCTTACTACGAAAAGATGAAGCAGGATGCCCAGAGAACAAGTCTCGTATCCTGGCACAGGGCCTGGATGCAGCAACTGGATGAACCTCAGCTCACGTTCGCGGCCAAGAGCGTGTACACATGCTATGAGATGCACAGGCGGATCGTTGACATGAGGAAGTGCCTCGTTACCCAAATTGACGAGCTCGGATCGAGCCACAAGAAGAGCAAGCGTCACAAGAAGTAGATGATGATCAGATGATCGTTTATGCTAGTTAATCATGCATGTAATATATAGTTTACTTTATTGGTGTGTGGAAATGTCATGTGTGTAGTAGCCACCTATGTAATTATGCATGTAATAGTTTACTTTGGTGTGTGCAAATGACATTGTTGTAGTAGCCACCTTTGTAAGTGGATGTTTAATTTGGTTATGCAACCATGTCCTTATCAGTGTGTATATAATGTTGTTGTTCTGTATGCAATCCCATCGCACAACACACACGTCTTATTAGCAGCAACCGTCTGTGTTATTATCGGTCTTCGCACACATTTCTGATTACAGACCTATTTGCCGCGTATCACACACATCTTGTTATATTGAACTGTTTCTGTTCTCTTGTCTCAACACAAATAGTTCATCCGAGTGAACCGCATGTCGTATATCGCACACACCTTGATCTGGCTGACCGTTTCTTTGTGTTGCCTAATCACAAACAGTTCATCCGAGTGAACCATATGTTGTATATCACACACACCTTCATCTGGCTGCCCGTTTCTTTTGTTCCTCCTCATTGCAAACAGTTAATTGAACTGAACCGTATGCCCTGCATCGCACACGCAACTAAAATCTGAACCATGTTTGATGCATCCTCCATCACAAACGTTTTGAACCTTTTTGACGGTTTTTTACACCACCGTTTGCGATTATTGCATCACACACAGTTTCGTTGAAGGGTCTCTGATCGTAGTGTCGCGTTAGCAGCATCCTGCAGTAGTGCATGCTTGTTTCAAGCAATGTCTTCAACCTGGCATTCTCATCAGCAATAGTAGTGGCATCCTCAAAAGAGGGGTTAGTTACCACATCAGCAGTTGAACATATTGCAATTTCATAAGCTTTTGAACATTCAGCAGTAGAGATTGCATTATCACGCTCAAGACATTTTAAGCAAGGTGGCACAAACTCTTCCTGAGTGGAACTGATTTGTTGAGCGAGTAGTGAATCGTTTTCCTTTTGAAGATCATCATGAGATGCTCTCAGTTTTTCTAGATCTTGCTTTCTTTGAAGATAATCATAGGAAAGCTTCTCATGATTAGCTAAGAAGGTTTCATGATGACTTTCAAGATCCTCATACTTAACTCAAAGATTTTTTATGTCTTCCATTAAGGACTTAGTTCGATTCATTTCCTCGTCCAACAGGTCATCGCTTTTGTCTATCAGTTTTGGAATATTTTCCATAGCAGTTTGTTGCTCGATTGCAATTTTAGCCATGTGAGCTGGGTTTGGATTCACATTCAGAGACATCTTCATTAGAGGTCTGAAAGTAAGCATCATGTGAGTTTACCTTAGCACCTCTTGCCATGGAGCAGTAGGTAGGAGCAGAGTCGTCGTCATCATTGGCTTCAGCGGCGGCGGCATGACCATTGTCTTCAGTGTTGAGGATGGACTTGGCGACGAATGCCAAAGCTAGAGACGGACTTGCAACGCTTGAATCAGACTCCTCCTCCGACTCCACATCCACCTTCTCAGAAGTAGACTCCTCCTCTGAATCCATTTCCTTGCCAATGAAAGCACGACCCTTGCCAAATGAGCTCTTCTTGTGAGATGAAGACTTTGAAGAAGACTTTGAGGATTTCTTCTTCTTCTTTTCGTTAGAGTCATATTCCTTGCTCTTCTTCTTTTTCTTGGCTTCCTTTTCCCATTGAGGACATTCAGATATGTAATGGCCCGGATTCTTGTATTTGTGGCATGTTATCTTCTTGTAGTCACGAGTGGAAGTCTCAGCATCCTTGGAGTTAGATTTTGAAGACTTTCCGAAGCGATTCTTCTTGGAGAACTTTTGGAATTTTCTCACAAGCATTGCGAGCTCCTTGCCAAGATCTTCAGGATCACCATAACTGCAGTTAGAGTCATTAGACGAGGAAACAACCTTTGCCTTCAAAGCACGGGATCGACCATAGTTAGGGCCATAGATATCTCTCTTCTCAGATAGTTGGAATTCATGTGTGTTGAGCCTCTCAAGTATATCAGACGGGTCAAGATCCTTGAGGTCGGGACGTTCTTGGATCATCAGTGATAGGGTGTCAAGTGAGTTGTTAAGTGATCTCAATAGCTTCTTCACGACTTCATGCTTAGTGATCTCAGTGGTGCCAAGTGCACAAAGTTCATTGGTGATATCAGTAAGACGGTCGAAGGTGAGCTAGACATTATCATTGTCAAGCCTATTGAAGCGGTTGAAGAGATTGCAAATCACATCGATTCTTGAGGCTCTTTGAGTTGAGACGCCTTCGTTGACCTTGACAGTCAGTCCCAGACTAGCTTCGCAGACTCCAGAGCACTCACACGGCCATATTGTCCTTTGGTCAGATGACCACAGATGATGTTCTTGGCGGTCGAGTCCAATTGCGCGAACCTCTTGACATCAGCAGCGGTGACACCTTCACCGGATTTGGGAACACCAGTCTTGACGACATACCAGAGGTCATTGTCAATGGCTTCAAGATGCATGTGCATCTTATTCTTCTAGTAGGGGTAATCAGTGCCATCGAAGACGGGGCACGCAACGGAGACCTTGATAATCCCTCTAGTCGACATAAAAAATTCCAGTTGGTTAAACTGAATCACACAGAACAAGGGACCACCTTGCTCTAATACCAATTGAAAGTGCTAGTTATCGACTAGAGGGGGGTGAATAGGCAATCTTTATGAAAGGCTTCAAAATAAGCAAATTCTTCGAAGACAAACAGTCAAATAACACCTAACCAGGATGCAGCGGAAGATAAACTACACTAGTCATGCCATAGTCAAAGAAATAGTACAGAGAAAGCACAAAGACAAACAGCAGCTAGGTAGAACAGATTAGAATAGGAAGACAATATGAAGCCAAACAAGCAATCGGGGGTGAATGTCTTCAAGCAATGTATTCAACCAGAGCAGGCAAGCAATGACTTCACAAAGCTAAACAGTAAGTAAGGGTTGAAGTGATAGAACCAGTTGCTTGACGAAGACAAGGATTTGGTAGACCAGTTCCAATTTCTCTAACAACTGTACGTCTAGTTAGGGAGGCCGAGATTGAACTCAGAAGACCATGTCTTCACCTTATTCCCCTTGAGTTAAGGTCACTTAGTCCTCACCCAATCACTCAGGTAAGTCTTCAAGGTAGACTTCCAAACCTTCACAGACTTCGTTCACCGGCGATCCACAATGACTCTTGGATCCTCAGAACACGACGCCTAACTGACTGGAAGATCACAGTCTTCAAGTGTAATAAGTCTTCATATCACGCAGAACAGAAAGACTTCATGATGCCAAACACTCTTTGGGCTCTAGGTGTTTTGGGTTTTGTCCTCGCAAGGATTCTCTCCAAAGGCTTCGGAGGTGGGTTGCTCTCAAACGACAAAAGTCGTGCACTAACTCTGAGCGGCAACCAATTTATGGTGGAGATTTATAGCCAGTGGCAACCCAACATGATTTGTCCGAAATGACCCTGGGTCACTAGGGAACCGGCACGTGTCCAACGGCCGGATTTCAAACACACGCGTCAGCTTGACTTGGGCTACAAGTAAGGCTGACTTATCCAACTCAGGATAAGATTTTCTCTCATTGTCTTCACTTGAAGACATAGGATTTGGATTGAGCATCACGTCAGTTTTCTGACTTTGTTCACTTGGACCCCACTTAACAATTCGGTGGTTCCTATGAATCAAGAAAGAAGAAAATGAAACTACGAAAAGAACTATGTCTTCACACTCCATTGTCTTCGACGCGAATGTCTTCACGCGTCATTATCTTCGATGCAAATGTCTTCACGAGCCACCAATGTCTTCATACATTTTTAGGGGCCATCTTCGATGGGTAAACCGAATCAATAGGGACTTCTACCTGTGTTCTCTTGTGAATCATACAAACACATTAGTCCCTCAACCACGTTTGTCCTCAATGCTCCAAAACCAACTGGGGGTGGCACTAGATGCACTTAGAGAGGGGTATAGGTTCTTGAAGCTTAGATCTGTTGTGATGCTTAGCCCAAACCTATGCAAGTATGAGAGAAATCTCATTATGGTCTGAATGATTACCTATCACGAGAAGATGTAGTTCTTCAGAGCTGCAGGAGATATATTTCAGACCGAGGAGTTAGCATTGGACTCATGTTGTTCGGCCATTGGTTGACGTACATGTCCATTTTGGTCATTTCCCATCAGGGAAGGCTGCAGTTATAAATACCCACCCCGCTCCAACGTTGTCCTTTGGCTACTCTGCTTAAGATTTATGAGAAGATTGATTGAGCATCCCCTCTTTGAGTGATTTGAGTTTAAAATCAACCGAGAGAAAACCAAGAACCAAAACTTAGACTGTGGTTGAGCATCACAGTAGTTCTGAGTTAGAGTTCTTGTACCTATTACTCTTGAGAGTTGCGCACTCTCTAGACGGATAGGTGTCAGCTCGAGTATTGAAGGGTTGTTGTCTTCACTCAGCAAGATCTTCAGCAACCAAGAGTGATTGTGGTTTGTGAAGGAAGTCTGTCCAAGGTTTGGAGATCACTGATATGTCTCCAATGTATCTATAATTTTTTATTGTTCCATGCTGTTATATTATCATTCCTGGATGTTTTATAATCATTTTATAGTCATTTTATATCATTTTTGGTACTAACCTGTTGACATAGTGCAAAGTGCCAAGTGCCAGTTGCTGTTTTCTGCATGTTTTTTACATTGCAAGAAATCAATACCAAATGGAGTCCAAACACATCAAAACTTTTTGAGGATTTTTTTGACCAGAAGACATCCCATGGGCTGGAGAAGCGCCTCGGGGGTGCTCCGAGGGGAGCACAACCCACCAGGGCGCGCCTGGAGACCCAGACACGCCCTGGTGGGTTGTGCCCACCTCGGGTGCCCCCTGAACCGCCTCTTTGCTCTATAAATACCACAATATTCCAAAAACCCTAGAGAAGTCGACGAAAATCTATTCCAACCGCCGCAGAGTCCAGAACCACCAGATCCAATCTAGACACCATCGCGGAGGGGTTCACCACTTCCATTGGTGCCTCTCCGATGATGCGTGAGTAGTTCTTTGTAGACCTCTGGGTCCGTAGTTAGTAGCTAGATGACTTCCTCTCTCTCGTTTGATTCTCAATACAATGACTCTTGGAGATCCATATGATGTAACTCTTTTTGCGGTGTGTTTGTTGGGATCGGATGAACTTTGAGTTTATGATCAGTTCTATCTCTTTTTATACATGAAAGTTATTTGAGTTTCTTTGATCTCTTATGCATGATTGCTTATATCCTCGTAGTTCTTCTCTGATATTTGTGTTTTGTTTGGCCAACTTGATCTATTTATCTTGCAATGGGAAGAGGTGCTTTGTAGTGGGTTCGATCTTACGGTGCTTGATCCCAGTGACAGAAGAGGAACCGACACGTATGTATCGTTGCTACTAAGGATAAAATGATGGGGTCTATTTCTACATAAATAGATCTTGTCTACATCATGTCATCGTTCTTATTGCATTACTCCGTTTCTCCATGAACTTAATACACTAGATGCGTGCTGGATAGCTGTTGATGTGTGGAGTAATAGTAGTAGATGCAGGAAGGAGTCGGTCTACTAATCTTGGATGTGATGCCTATATAATGATCATTGCCTGGATATCTTCATGATTATTTGAAGTTCTATCAATTGACCAACAGTAATTTGTTCACCCACCGTTTGCTATTTTCTCGAGAGAAGCCACTAGTGAAATCTACGGCCCCCGGGTCTCTTTCTCATATTATTTGCCTTTGCGATCTATTTTCCTTTGGTTTTATTTTCAGATCTATTAAACTAAAAAATACAAAAATACCTTGCTGCACTTTATTTTATTTGGCGTTTGATCTATCAATATTTACAACTCTCTCACGTCCATCTGCCAATTTCTGGCGCCATTACCGGAAAGGGATAGAAAACCCCTTTTAACACATCGGGTTGCGAGTATTTGTTATTTGTGTGCAGGTGTTGTTTACGTAGTGTTGCTTGGTTCTCCCACTAGTTCGATAACCTTGGTCTCATCACTGAGGGAAATACCTACCGTTGCTGAGCTGCATCATCCCTTCCTCTTTGGGGAAATACTGACGTAGTCCTAGCAGACACCGAAAGGAATTTCTGGCACCGTTGCCGGGGAGACATCTTCAACATCTACCAGGTTCCTGATCACAAATCTCATCTCCTCACAATTTACATTATTTGCCATTTTCCTCTCGTTTTCCTCTCCCCCACTTCACAAAAATTTGCCGTTTATTCGCCCTCTTTTTCGTTCGTCGTTTTCTTGCCGGATCTGTTTTTGCGTGCTTTCTTGTTTGCGTAGTCATGATGCCTCAAGGAAAATATTATGATGTTCCTTACCCCAATATTTTGCTTGAAATTGAGAAAATCACTAAGGAATATATGACTACACAATTTGAGCATAATAAGTATTTTACCGAAAAACTTAAGGAGCACTCTGTTGTGCTTGATGCTATAAAAAAACAACTTGATGATATTAGTAGAGAAGTTTGCAATCTCCAATCTAAGTATGCCTTTGGTGAAAGTTTGCTAGGAAAAATATCCGATGCACAACCTACCCTAGTAAATCAAATGGCCGCTAAACCTATCTCGCTAGAAGATAAAAAAGAAGATCTTAAAATGATTAGTGTTTCTTCTATTGATTCCTTGTTTAGCAAAGTTAAGATTGATGAAAAGGGTACTGGAGAAGAGTTAACTTTAGCTAGAAGGCGTCCCAATAATTCAGAGGGTGAAAATCTTGTTGAGAAAATTGATAAAAGTGGGATTGAAGAGGTCAAAACTTTTAACTAGTGATGTGCCCACTCTTTTGGATTACAAAGACTTTAATTATGATAGTTGCTCTTTGATTGATTGTATCTCTTTGTTGCAATCCATGATAAATTCACCCCATACTTATGAACAAAATAAAGCTTTTACTAAACATATTGTTGATGCTATGATGAAAGCTTTAGAAGAAAAATTGGAATTAGAAGTTTCAATTCCTAGAAAATTGGATGATGAATGGGAACCTACAATCAAAGTCAAGATTAAAAATTATGAGTATTTTGCCTTGTGTGACTTGGGTGATAGTGTTTCTACAATCCCAAAATCTTTATGTGATGTGCTTGGTCTTACCGATATTGAAGAATGTTCTTTAAATTTGCACTTGGCGGATTCTACTACTAAAAAGCCTATGGGAAGAACTAATGATGTTCTTATTCTTACAAATAGGAATTATGTGCCCATAGATTTTATTGTTGTTGATATTAATTGCAATCTGCTTTGTCCAATTATTCTTGGTAGACCGTTTTTATGCACTAACGGTGTCGTGATTGATACGAAAGAAGGAAATATTAAGTTCCAATTTCCACTAAGGAAGGGAATGGAACACTTCCCTAGAACAAGAATTAGGCCACCATATGAATCAATCATGAGGGCATCCTATGGATCTCGAAACAAAGATGACTAAACTTAGATCCTTGCTTTATTCCTAGCTAGGCGTGAAACAATAGTGCTTGTTGGGAGGCAACCCAATGAATAAAATTTATTTTTGCTTTTTGCTTTATGTTCTTGGGTGTTTGCAAAATTATGCTACTGTTATGATTTTGTTTTTTGTGTTTTAATTAGTGTTTGTGCCAAGTAAAGCCTTTAGGATCTTCTTGGGTGATAGTTGTTTGATCTTGCTGAAAAATAGAAACTTTCGCGCTCATGAAAATAATTTTCATTTTTAACCAGAGCGTGATAAAATACCAATTCTTTCTGCAGAAGATTAATATACAAATTTCTCAGGTTTTCCTAATTTTTAAGAATTTTTGGAGTTACAGAAGTATTCGAAATATCCAGATTACTACAGACTGTTCTGTTTTTGACAGATTCTGTTTTCTTTGCGTTGTGTGCTTGTTTTGATGATTCTATGGTTTTCTTTGATGAGTTTTTGCCATAAAAAAGTTGGAATACAATATATATAATGCGAGAATAAAATATGAATTTGCTTTGCAACAGTACTTATAGTAGTGATTTGTTTTCTTATACTAACGGATCTCATGAAGGTTTTGTTGAGTTTTGTGTGATTGAAGTTTTCAAGTTTTGGGTTATCTTACGATGGATGAAGGAATAAGGAGTAAGAAGAGTCTAAGCTTGGGGATGCCCATGGCACCCCAAGTTATTATACAAAGAGAAGCAAGCAACTAAGCTTGGGATGCCCCGAGTGACATCCCCTCTTTCTTCTAACGACCATCGGTATTTTACTCGAAGCTATATTTTTATTCGTCACATACTATGTGTTTTGCTTGGAGCGTCTTGTACGATATGAGTCTTTGCTTGATTTGCTTTGTGTTTTTAGTCTTGATCCCTTGCTGGACACACTTGTTTGAGAGAGCCAAAATTATGCCATGACTTGTTAGAATTGCTCTCTATGCTTCACTTAAATTTTTATGGGCTATGGATTCGCTCTAGTGCTTCACTTATATCTTTTTGAACACGGTGTGCTTTAGTATTTTTTAAGAAATGCTCTCTTGCTTCACTTAGATTTATTTGACAGTTAGTAAAATTTTCAAAAATTCTCTCTTGCTTCACTTAAATTAATTTGAGAGAAAAGAAATATTATGCTCATGATCTTCACTTATATTTGTTTGAGCTTATCAAAAGCAACACATGAAAATTAGTTCCAAAGTGATAGATATCCAAGAAGGATATAATAAAAACTTTCGTGAAGATCATTGGACAAAATAAACTTGATTTCTTGTAATAGTTTTGAGATATGATGATGTGATATGTGAGCCATGTTGATGAGTAATTATGCTTTAGTAAGAATATTGGGGTTAAGGTTTGTGATTCCCTATGCAATCATGAAAGTCAATAGTCATGCAATGAAATTACATCCTACTTGTGGTGCATTATTCAGTGTTAATTATGCTTAATGCTCGCTTATGAGATTATTCATTCCTTGGTTGGTCGCTTCTCAATCTTTTGTTAGGCTTCATTTTGCACTAAGTATGATCACTACTTGTGCATCCAAAATCCTTTAAACCAATTTTGCCACATGAGTCTGCTATATCTACCTATATGTGGTATTCTTTTGCCGCTCTAAGCAAATTTGTATGTGCCATCTCTAATATTCAAAATAAATTTCTCTTTTGTGTGCTCGTACCGCTCGCGAGGCGGTGAGGGGTGGCTAATATTTTCCATGCTAGATGCGTTATTCTCACGATGAGTGTTTATTCACTTGTCATTGCACGAGAGTAAGGCAAAGGTATTAGGGATGCCCAGCCCCAAAATAAAAAATTAATTTACTTTATGTTGTCAAATAATAAATTCCTTGGAAAGTGTTGGTATGGAAGGCACCCGTGGATACGGTTAGCCATGGAAAGTGAAAGAATGGTGGAAAAAGGAATAAACTTTAATTTCTGTTTTGGAACCGCCTATGATATATCTAGCATGGAAAGTGTTGGGAACTATAAGTCATTTTCGTTGGTGGGAAAAGTATACCTCTCAAAATGTTTTTATCTCTCAATTTTCGCTTTGAGCTCTGGCACCTCTACAAATCCCTACTTCCCTCTGCGAAGGGTCTTTATTTTACTTTATGCAATTTTTATTTTGAGTCTCCATCTTCTCTTATAAAGTACCAACTAGGAGGCACTATGATCGTACTTGAGCATTGGGTATAGCTAATATGCGAGTGTGTTTCATGAATGGATCAATGATTGAGCATGTTGGGCTAGGGATAACTTATTTTAGCTTTGCTATTTTGAAAGACATGGCTGCTTGTTGATATGCTTGAGTATTTAAGTCTCATGTCAAAACTAGACTATTGCTTTGAATCATATAAAAGTCCAAATGTCCATGCTATAAACAAAAGAATATGAGATAACATGTTAGGCAACATTCCACATCAAAAATTCTGTTTTTATCATTTACCTACTCGAGGATGAGCAGGAATTAAGCTTGGGGATGCTGATACGTCTCCAACGTATCTATAATTTTTGATTGGTCCAAGCTATTATATTATGATTCTTGGATGTTTTATAATCATTTTATAGTCATTTTATCATTTTTTGGTACTAACATATTGACATAGTGCCAAGTGCCAGTTGTTGTTTTCTGTATGTTTTTTACATTGCAGGAAATCAATACCAAATGGAGTCCAAACGCAGCGAAACTTTTTGAGGATTTTTTTGACCAGAAGACATCCAGTGGGCCGGAGAAGCGCCTGGGAGGTGCTCCGAGGGGAGCACAACCCACTAGGGCGCGCCTGGAGGCCCAAGCGCGCCCTGGTGGGTTGTGCCCACCTCGGGGTGCCCCCTGAACCTCCTCTTTGCTCTATAAATACCCCAATATTTCAGAAACCCTTGGGGAGTCGACGAAAATCAATTACAACTGCCGCAGAGTCCAGAACCACCAGATCCAATGAAGACACCATCACGGAGGGGTTCATCACTTCCATTGGTGCCTCTCCGATGATGCGTGAGTAGTTCTTTGTATACCTTTGGGTCCGTAGTTAGTAGCTAGATGGATTCCTCTCTCTCGTTTGATTCTCAATACAATGGTCTCTTGGAGATCCATATGATGTAACTCTTTTTGCGGTGTGTTTGTTGGGATCGGATGAACTTTGAGTTTATGATCAGTTCTATCTCTTTTTATCGAAGAAAGTTATTTGAGTTTCTTTGATCTCTTATATGCATGATTGCTTATAGCCTCGTATTTCTTCTCCGATATTCGGGTTTTGTTTGGCCAACTTGATCTATTTATCTTGCAATGGGAAGAGGTGCTTTGTAGTGGGTTCGATCTTACGGTGCTTGATCCCAGTGACAGAAGGGGAACTGACACGTATGTATCATTGCTACTAAGGATAAAACGATGGGGTCTATTTCTACATAAATAGATCTTGTCTACATCATGTCACCGTTCTTATTGCATTACTCCGTTTCTCCATGAACTTAATACACTAGATGCATGCTGGATAGCGGTCGATGTGTGGAGTAATAGTAGTAGATGCAGGCAGGAGTCGGTCTACTAATCTTGGACGTGATGCCTATATAATGATCATTGCCTGGATATCGTCATGATTATTTGAAGTTCTATCAATTGCCCAACAGTAATTTGTTCACCCACCGTTTGCTATTTTCTCGAGAGAAGCCACTAGTGAAATCTACGGCCCCCGGGTCTCTTTCTCATATTATTTACCTTTGCGATCTATTTTCCTTTGCTTTTATTTTCAAATCTATTGAACTAAAAATACAAAAATACCTTGGTGCACTTTATTTTAATTGGCGTTCGATATATCAATATTTATAACTCTCTCACGTCCATTTGCCAATTTTTGGTGCCGTTACCCGAAAGGGATTGACTACCTCTTTAACACGTCGGGTTGCAAGTATTTGTTATTTGTGTGCAGGTGCTGTTTACATAGTCTTGCTTGGTTCTCCTACTGGTTCGATAACCTTGGTCTCATCACTGAGGGAAATACCTACTGTCGCTGTGCTGCATCATCCCTTCCTCATTGGGGAAATACCGACGTAGTCCTAGAAGACATCAATCACCGATAAGCATCTACCACGAGTGAAATCAACTGGAGTCTGATCAGCTCCTAGTTGAAGGAGAATAAGACTGAGACAGGTTTGCTCCTGTGTTCAATCACAAGTCCCTCCAACCAGATGTAGTCCTTTGGCAGAAGGACAAACTGGTCTACCAAATACTCTTGTCACCATCGAGCATCACTGGTCCTTTCTACTCTTTGTATCTCTATCAGGAGTTATTTTTCATGCTTGATATTGATTATGTATTTTCTTACAATCTGATCAGTTATCTTTCGTTAGTAAGTTGATGCATATCTCTGTTATCATTCGAGCCGTACTCTAGCACTAGAATCTCTTGTCACTTTCATCTCAATGTTTGTACTTGGGATCATATTATGCTGCTGCAATTGATTGCTTACTGCTTTACTATTGTGATAGTCAAACCTATCGTCTATTATACTCGTGCCATTATCACTTCCTACCTCAAAGGATTTGTACCTCAGTAGGTTTCCTGCCTAAACTTGTTTCGTTCGTACCTATTCTGTTGTTGTGTCTGGAACAGATTCAATACATTCGAAAGAATTTTTGAATCTCCCATTCACCCCCTCTGGTTGATATACCCTCGGTACCTACAATTGGTATCAAAGCGGGTACTTCCTGTCTCTGCTTATTAAAGGTCTAACAACATTGGAGTTTTGAGTATGTCACTCACAAGTAGATCTTTGCACTATGATAGGTTTCATATCTTCGATGGGAATGACTGTGTGTTTGCAAGGAAGAATGAGGATAAGGCTCCAAGCTATCAGTACTGAGCTATGGCAGATTGTGGAGAATGGTTACACAATCCAACATCCAGAAAACCCACTCCCGAAGATGAAGCTAACATCCGCCTAAATGCACAAGCGAAAGATATCATATGCGACAACCTGTCGAGAGGAATGTTCATTCGGTTCAGAGACATTGAAACTACAAAGCAACTATGGGATGGATTAAAAATGTCCATAACAGAATAATTCTCCAAATAGTATCCAACATTGATATGCTTCGTGCTATGTTTGCCAACTTCAGAAGTCTTTGAAGAGAAGGTGTCATGGACCTCACTGATCGGCTCACAAATATTGTTGAAAGGCTTTACCAGAGAGAAGTTACAGATATCGTTGATAGAGATGTTGTCAAAAAGTTGCTCGGCGCTCTTGATGTTTCCTTTGACTCGATCGCTGCTGAAATCAGACAAAGACCAGACTTTGAAGATCTTCACTATGTTGAGGACATGACACTATTAAAAATTCATGAAGAAAAGGTGGAACTGGAAAAAGGTCACCCAGATACTTCTTCAGAAAAGCGAAGGAGAAATTCTTTCACACTATGGCTACTCCCAAGATGAAGAAGATGTTGAGAATCAAAACTCGATCACAAGGGAACTTTAAATGCTCATGGAAAGACTGAGTAGCTTATGAAGGCAAAATCTAACTCTATTAAACACAGATAAAGGAAATTCATCCAAGTCCACTAAGAAACTGCCTCCGAAGGAAATGAAGTGCTTCAAGTGCAAGCAATATGGTCACTTATAGTTGACTGCCCTAGCTAGGATATGAGCCGAAAACCAAACAACAGATAGCTTTCCCTTCACTGTTCAGGATTCACTCGGATGAACCGTCACACTAAGCTTCAGAAGAATGAAGGATCTTCCTCACCTTCCAGGAGACCAGTCACTGACACTCGAAGAGGAATCATTGAATCAAACCTAAAGAGAGTGTCACAACTAGCTAGCACTTGTGTTGAAATGATGATGGACTCCGAAGATGGATCATCACGGTCTTAATCGGATACGGAAAGATTCTACAGGGGTTTGGATGGAGGAAATGTTTTCATCGCTATGGAAACCTCCAAATATTATTCCGAGACAGATACTGATGATGAGGCATCCAGTGATGATGATGTACCTTCACATCTCTGCCTCATGGCTAAAACTTTGAAGGAACATGTATCATCTAAACATCGCAAGACAGGAAATGATTTTTCCTCGGATAACATAGCTTATGCCAAACTTGTTAAAATTGCTAAATCTCAACAAGATGAACTTGAGAAACTTGAGAAAAGTTTAAGGAAGTCCAAAGGATTACTAGTCGAAGAGATAAAGAAAAATCAAGAGTTGGTCGAAGAGCGTGATGCTCTTTCCTCAACCTCTGATGATCTTTCCAACCAATATAATTCTCTTGCAGTAGACTTCGAGGAATTATCAGATGAACTCCTTGCAGGAATCAAGAACTCGAGTCACTGAAAGTGTCTTATAACGTGCTTACCAAGAAAAGGCTTCTCTCTTCGCCGAGCAATCTGAAAAGCTTCCTGATGATTTTGTGTCTCCTTGCCTAAAATTCTTAAAGCGCAGCAATGCTGGCTCCACTGCTGAAACTTCCTCTGCTATCATCAAGAACAGTGCAACTAGTATGAATGTTATCACTAATGCCTCTTCCGAGGAAAATGTTGTTGTCTCTGATGGAAATTTCAGGCTTAGGACTCTTCTTGAGACAGGAGTGCTGAAAATTCTAAAAGGGCATCAAACCCCGTGTGATGTTCTCAAGAAGTCGATACTGCACAAAAATCCCCAAAAGGAAGGTGTAGGTTTCGAAAGAAAGCTCAATGTCGATGGAACTTACTAGACCCCCGAGCAATATCCTCAGACTAGCTGGGTTCGTGCCTCAAACAAAACTCTTGAACTAGCATGTCTCTTGATACGTCCATTTTGCATCATGCTTTTATATCGATATTTATTGCATTATGGGCTGTTACTACACATTATGTCACAAGACTTATGCCTATTCTCTCTTATTTTACAAGGTTTACATAAGGAGGGAGAATGCCGGCAGCTGGAATTCTGGGCTGGAAAAGGAGCAAATATTAGAGACCTATTCTGCACAACTCCAAAAGTCCTGAAACTCCACGAAAGTTATTTTTGGAAATAATAAAAAATACTGAGCGGAAGAAATACGTCAAGGGGGCCTCCACCTGTCCACGAGGGTGGGGGGCGCGCCCTACCCCCCTGGGCGCGCCCCCTGCCTCGTGGGCCCCCTGTTGGCCCTCCGGTGCCCATCTTCTGCTATATGAAGTCTTTCGTCCGAAGAAAAATGATAAGAAAGCTTTCGGGACAAGACTCCGCCGCCACGAGGCGGAACCAATCTAGGGCTCCGGCAGAGTTGTTCTGCCGGGGACACTTCCCTCCGGGAGGGGGAAATCATCGCCATCGTCATCACCAACGCTCCTCTCATCGGGAGAGGGCAATCTCCATCAACATCTTCACCAGCACCATCTCCTCTAAAACTCTAGTTCATCTCTTGTATCCAATTCTTGTCTCCAAGTTTGGGATTGGTACCTGTAGGTTGCTAGTAGTGTTGATTACTCCTTGTAGTTGATGCTAGTTGGTTTATTTGGTGGAAGATTATAACACCCCCAGTGTCATGCTATAGTAATCCCCTGTTAATGGTGCCATGTCATCTTGTTATTGTTGCTAATCTTCACATGATCCAAATCACAATTCAAATTCAAATCCAATCTAAAGTCAAAAATTCATATTTGCCAAACCTGAAGACTAAAATGTTCAAAGTGTGGCAAATAATCCCCTAGGTATTTTTCATGTTGGAACCAACCTCTTTTGGTTTCCGAAAGTGCTCCTGGAGATTATTTAGTGGTCCAGCAGCTTTTAAAATTGGCCTTTTGAATTTCGAAAAAAATGATTAGACAACTCCTTTTGGCCTCAAACTTTTTGTGACTTCTAGAAATAATGTGCTTCATTTATGTGACAAGTCTCATATCTATCAAAACTCCTTTATTTTTATAATTTAAATAAAGCAGTATCTAAAATTGAAAACAGAATTTAAAAATGTAAAAAAAGGAAAACGAACCCCCCCCCCCCGGGCCAACCGGCCCAGTTAGCCAACTGGCCGGCCCAGTCGGCCAGCCCATCCCGGCCGGCCCACCTCTCCCCGCTTAACCCCCACGCCTCCTCGAACCCTAGCCCGATCCACCACCACACCCCCACTTCCACCACTCGCTCCCCCCACTCCCCTCGATCTCACCCACCTCTCTCTCCCTACCCCGCGCAGATCCCGTCGGTGGCAACCGCCGCCGCCGACGCCTTGCACCCGCACCGCCGCCGGTCCTCACCGAACGTCATCGCCCCTCTCCTTCGCCCCCTCGTTCTAGATTGGGACCCCGCCTCCCCGACGGCGTGACGTCGCCGGATCACCGAGGCCACCTCGCCCCGATGTTGTCCCCCCGCCTCGTCCTCATCACCCGCGCCGTCCTCGACCTCCTCCTCAACCGCGGCTCCACCGAGCCTCGTCGGTGTTCCCCTGCAACGGGGGTGAGCCGCTGTCCGTCCTCCTCTTCCCTCTCCTCGATTCACCGGCTTAGGCTGTTGTCCACGCCGCCCGTTCTTCTCACCGACGCTGCAGTCGTCGTGCGCCCTCGTCGCGGTCGTCGCGACCGTTGACGCGCCCCCACGCGCCCGTGGCCCCGCTTGTCCGTGCACCGGCTACGCCTGGGCTGCGCCCCGTGCGTGCGCCCGCCCCTACCGGCGATGCTGCCCGCTGCCGGCCACGTCTGCGGCCTTGCCCTGCTGCTCCTCGCCACCTACTGCCGCCCGCGGGCCTCCTCCACGCCGCGCCTCCCGCGCTTGCCCTGGCCAGCACCTCGCCGCGCCTCGGCGGCCTTCGCCCGCGCGCCTGGGTTCGTCCCTTAGGGCGCCCGCACCCAGCACCCGCCCCGCTAAGGCCTCTGTGACACTGTCGAACGGCCCCACGCCTAAAAAAAGAGAACAGAAAATGTATAAATAATAATTACTTACTTAATTAACTTAATTTAATTTACGCTTAACTAGGTAACTAACCTAATGTGTCTATTACATACGGGCCCTGCTGCTAACTAAAAGATGTTAAAACTAAAATAACACATGTGACATTGACATGCAGGACCCGCATGCACTATTCACTCTGTTGACCAGTCTTTGTTGACTGGGTCAACTAGGCCACCTGACCCACCTGTCAGCCCCTGGTGCACTGCTGGGTGCACCCAGCTCTTTTATGTTTATTTTTTGAATTAGTTATTTAATAATTTCAGAACATGGCTAAATCTTTGGAAATTAATATAAAATAAACCGTAGGTCAGATGAAAATACTTTGTACATGAAAGTTGCTCAGAACGACGAGACAAATCTGACTACGCGGTATGTTCGTCCACCACACGTCCCTAGCATAGCAAACCTGCAACCGTCCCCCCTTCGGTGCGTCTGTCCGAAAATGCCAAACTTTCGGAAAGCATTCCCGGATGTTATCCCCCTTCGTCAGTATCGTGTAGCACCGCGTTTGAACACGTCTAGCTCTGCCTGTTGTCCTGTTATGCTCTTGCTTGCTATGTATTTACTGTTTCTTCCCCCTCTTCTCTCCGGTAGGCCCCGAGACCGCTGTTGATGTCCCTGTGATCGACTACGTCACCGACGACCCTTCTTCCCTTTCAGCGGAGCTTCTAGGCAAGCCCCCCTTTTGATCATCCCGATATCACCCATTCCATTCTCTCATGCTTGCATTAGATTTTGCTATTGTAATTGATTGCTCCTATTCTGATGCATAGCCTGCTTTTGTAACCTGCTTATTTTTACCTACCTGCTTATCCTAAACTGCTTAGTATAGGTTGGTTAGTGATCCATCAGTGACCCCCACCTTGTCCTTGTTGCCCCTGCTTCATCATCGAAGACCCGATCAACGGGATCGAAGACCAGGCCCCGGCACCTCACATCACTTTCCCCTTAGTTGCTCGACACTATTGGGTTACTATCGAGTGCCGAGGGTGAGACCTCTACAGCACTTCTGATGTTAACCCTGTAGTGTAGCTGTTCGGTCGTAGTCATCGAGGGTGATTCCGCCTTAACCACTTCCGATACGACTCTGTCGTGCAACCCCTCAAGTGTGAACCTCGGGGGTGATTCCTCTTACGTTCACCTTGATGATTACATCGAGTGGAATTCACCCGGGGTGATTCCTCGGGTGTTCCCCTTGATGTTTGGACACACAGTTACTATGGTTACTATGACTTTACACTGAACCATGTTACTAAAGACGGGTCGACCCTGAGGGGTACCCGCGCGAGCATAATTGCGAGTGATGTGGAGACGGGTTGACCTCGAGGGTGCCCGCGAGATAATTACGAGGTGTGGCCGGGCATTCTTAGCCCTTGCCGCAAGTCCTCGAGACGGGGCGACGGGGTCACATCTTTCGTGAGTCTCTGCTTGTTACCGCGCATTCCTAATCCACTATGATTTGGATATTTGATCCGAGGGGCCTCTGGCCTGATAGAACTAACCATCACGTGGGCATAGTATGGGCGTTTTGCGTCATATGCATCAGCCGAAGCTTAATAGACGTCAGCGACTGAGCGGCGCACGCCGGGTTGGACTGGTAAGCTCCTATCTTTTTAAGGAGGTAGCTAGGTCTGCTCACCGGCCGCCCACGCAATATGCCGGAGTTCCCGGGCGATGGCCCATGACCCCTGGGGGCATATGTTTAGTCCGGCGTGCTGGCCTCTCTATTAAGCCTAGGTCGGGTTGCGGCGTATTGTTTGGCCGAGGCCAGGCATGACCCGGGAAAGTGTGTCCGTCCGGAGTTAATCGAGCGTGGTGGGTAAGTTGGTGCACCCCTGTAGGGAAGAAAACATCTATCGATAGCCTGTCCTACGATAACGGACACTTGGAGTTGTATCCCGATCGATACAACTAGAACTGGATACTTGAGATGAGACATGGATATGAGAATTGGATTATGATTGGAACTGGATAGTATGGCTCTGGGATTGCTTTCTCGCAGGGAGTCGAGAAAGGATCTCTGGCCGAGGTTGATAACACTTCTACTACTTTACTTTATGCTATTCTACTCCCTTCGGTTGCTGCAAGATGGTGGTTTCCAGAAGATGCTAGTCTTCGATAGGCTAGGCTTTCCCCTTCTCTTCTGGCATTCTGCAGTCCAGTCCACAGATACAACCCTTTTCATTGATACCGATGCATATGTAGTGTAGATCCTTGCTTGCGAGTACTTTGGATGAGTACTCACGGTTGCTTTGCTTCCCCTTTTCCCCCTTTCTTCATCTTTCCGGTTGATGCAACCAGATGGTGGAGCCCAGGATCCAGACGACACCACCGATGACTACTACTACCCCGCGGGTGCTTACTACTACGTGGAGACCGCCGACGGTCAGGAGTAGTTAGGAGGCTCCCAGGCAGGAGGCCTTGCCTTTTCGATCATTGCTATTTTTGTGCCAGCCGTCTTAAGGCAAAATTGTCTAACTTATGTCTGTACTCAGATATTGTTGCTTCCGCTGACTCTTGTGTATTCGAGCCCTCGAGGCCCCTGGCTTGTAATATAAAGCTTGTATTATTCTAATTTGTGTCTAGAGTTGTGTTGTGATATCTTCCCGTGAGTCCTTGATCTTGATCGTACACATTTGCGTGTATGATTAGTGTACGATTGAATCGAGGGCGTCACAAGTTGGTATCAGAGCCGACTGCCTGTAGGTAGCCCCTTTCCAACTCCTTGGCCGAAGTTGAGTCTAGTCACTGAAAAACTTTTACTCACATTGGCTGTGTGTCTTACGGGCCCACGTCGCCATTGGGTGGTATTAGGATCTTTTACTCTTCGTCTATACTCTGGGACTCTGATCTCTCTTCCATTTGGGTTAAACGAATTTACTAACTCTGACTCTAGGATCTCGTAACCACTTCCTACCGGAGAGCCCCTTCATTCCAGATGATTGCCTGCTTCACCAGAAGACTTCGAAGTTACTCTTTGATGTTTTCCCGAGACCCTTGTGCCCACCGCCTTTGCAATTCCCTGCCACCGATATATCCTTATGGATAAGTACATACAGTTGTCGTTCATACCTTTGTCCCTAGTTGCTCTTGTTTCTAAAAGATGCCCTGAAATACTCTCCATTGTCCCGAGAACCCCTTCTGCAATTGCCTTGAAGTTCTTTGCCACATGAATACCCCTACGAATAATTCCTCTCAATTACCGAAGATTCTTCATCCCCAGTTGTTTGAGTGTTTCACAAAAATCTTCGAAATCCTATTCGATCTTCCGAAAATCCTTAGCAGCTTATTACTCTTGAAATTCTTGCTTACTTGCATTATGGTTAAATCCCATAAGTATAATAATCTTATTGGCATCCTTTGTCATTATCATTTGAGTCTATTGATTCATATATGTTGCGGATGCTCGCAATCCTCAGTCGGATCATAGAATTCATCCTTCCGGCTTGGACGTCATTTGACCAAGAGTTGTTTCTCGACCAATCAAATTGCCGTCAATTGTATCCCTAGGGCTATTCAACTTACTTATCTTTTGATCAAAGCATCTGCTTCTGATCTTCTATTTTTGAAATCATGATTTCTTTGCATTTAAGCATCAAATTATTCAGATGTTTCTATAATCCGAAGCCTTTGCATTCTTTCTTCTTTTGGTTGAGTACCGATACTCACATCAGATCCTATGTGGACCGCCAGATCCTTTGTTGGATTTTATCTGACAACGTCCTTCATATTCAATAACCTCTTGGAGCCTTTCCTCAGATACATAAAGCCTTTGGTAAATTGTATCCTCTACCTTCTCAACCATGCTCTGCCTTCGAGCTTGTGTTATTTTACTCGTGAAGTTTGTGGTATATGTTCCCAAGATGCCCCTATGGGTTGAACCTATGCCTTCTTAATCCATGTGAACCCGAGAGTTGTCACGAGTCATACTCTTCTGGTGTTTTGCCAAATAACATTTCAACACTACAACTTCATTGAATGCGAGAAGTGAATGAAAGGTTATGCATTGGAGAAGTGGGAGTCGACCTTGAACTTTGTGTTCATGCCCATGGACCTAATGTGGATCTTATCATGGAAGCTTCTTGTGATATAATAATCCCCTTATTATAAGTTCATATGGTATCTATGTTTGGTCCTTTGCAACTGTGGTTCTCACCATGATTGTTCCCCTTTAATTCCATTTCTCGGACAAGTTAAAGCACTTGTCTTCTGCAGATAAATGCATCTCCGCAACCTCTATTTTGATCTTCCTTCGAGTATTACCCTCCGGTACCTCGAGAATATAAAAGAACTGTGTTGCTTCCTGTGAGTCTTCATCTAGTATTGCTTCTCACCGATTTCAGATTTCCCCCCAGATTCTGAGTTATTGGTCACTCGAGAACACCTATAAGAGAATCGATTCCGCACTCTGATTCAATAACTCTAAGTAATTTTCATTGCTTACGAGTTTAATAGTCCTCCAAGTCATTCCTAACCTGATCGACTATATCATTGTCGTGCTAATTTTAACTGTGCTACCTGGACCTTATTCCCGGAGCACAACTTTTCGACGATGAGTGAAGCTTACGTTGATCTTCCTCATCTTATCATTCCACCTTGAACAACAAGCTTGAATCCGAGCTTATGTCGTATCCGTGGTTCCAATAGCCTTCGCTTCATCATTCCTTTTGCTTGATGTTGTTGCTGCTCGATGGCATCTTCATAGAGCCTCTCGACAAAATTTGTCGTGATCACCATCAATATACTGCCTTGTTCTAAGATATCAATCGAATTCTTGAGGAGAAATACCATCCTTGCTCGTCGATGATTCGTGATGTCATCGACACCATCCTTGACTTCCTGCCAATACAGACTTGGTCATGTTTTGGTTATATCTTACATTCCTTGACATTCTTGGAATTGTTCCTTTGTACTTCTTGTGACCTTCAGATTCAATCTTGCTTGAAACACCATGTTAATGTTACCTCGAAGCAAGACTGTGGTACGTCGAACAAGAACAAGAACATTGAAAGTGCATTGCCAAATGTTTCTTGCTCTATTATCCAAACACCGTTGTACGGATACATCATGAATTCCCTTGCCCCTTTATCCAAATGGTGATGTACTTGTTGTTCTGACATGTATATCATGCTCTACTGTTCCTTGGGAAAAAGTTACACTCCTAAATCTTGTGTTTAAACACATTTTCCTTTTCGTTGTTTTGTTAACCTTTCTTGTGATCCATATGATCTAAGCAATAATAGTTCCCTGCTTATGTAAACACCTCGGTGTACAATTTGTCAGTAAGACCTTGTTATTATTGTTGTTGACATTCCGGTAACCACCGATGGACGAGAACTTTGCCTATTGGTCCGCCTCGTTCAACGAGCAGGAAAATAGTTCTCTTCGTCCCTCGCCCTTGGTCCCAATGATTGTTGCCAACATAACTGACAGGCTATCCTCTGACTTGCCTTGCTATCATGACCGTGCAAGAGGTCAGCGCCCTTTCTACTTTTCACCCACATAGTGGGCCCATAACCCACAGTTCCACAGGATCGAAACCTGACTCTCCTGTACATCCATGTCTTCCAAAATTGTTCCTCACGCTTGGCTTCGTATGTAATTCATGAGCCACCTTCTTGTGATCTGTTCTGGTATCAGATGCAATACTTATTCTCGTCGCTCTGAAACCCTTTCACACTCTGTTTCAGGTAACGAACGATTGCCTACCCGATTGAAGCTTCTTATTGCACCTTCTTACCTTGTGAAAGGATCTAGATGACGACTAGAGGGGGGGGTGAATAGGCGTTTTAAAACTGTTACGGATTTGGCTTTATCCTAATGCGGAATTAAACTAAACGGATACCTTTCAAGCACAAATCCTAAATATGCTAGGCTCAACTAAGTGCACCAACAACCTATGCTAAACAAGATAGGCACTTAAGGAAACTAGCAAGCACAAACTATATCACAAGATATGGAAATGTAGGAACAACTAAGCAATTCAACTAGCACAAGATATATCAATATGAGCAAGTATGAATTGCGGTAAGTAAAGGGTGTGGGTAAGAGATAACCACAAGTGAGTCAGAGACGCGGATTTATCCCGAAGTTCACACTCGTGAGAGTGCTAATCTCCGTTAGAGCGGTGCCGAAGCCAAAGCTCCGGGGCGTCACCAAATGACTCACCGTATTCTCCTTTTCGAGTCACCCCCAACGGATGAGCCTCGATTCACTCGGGGTTGGTCTTGAAGGCGACCACCACACCTTTACAAACTTCTCCTGAGCACACCACAAACAAGGAAGCTTCCGGAGGAACTTGACCACCTAGGCCACTTCAACACCCTTCCCCGGAGCACACCACAAGAGGAAACTTCCGGGGGAACCTTGGCCACATAGGCCTCTTTCACAATCTTCTCAATGTATCACCAAACCGTCTAGGAGGCGGAGGCCTCCAAGAGTAATAAACTCACGGGCTCACACTCGAACAGATCGATGCAGGGAGCTCAAACCAATGCAACAAATGCAATGCAAGGTCAAGCAACAAATGCTCAACTCACTCTATCAATCTCATAAGATGCACTCTTGAAAGTAGGAGATTGAAGAGAGGGGATGCTTTGGATATGATCAACAAATGGCTCACTAATCCATCCACAAATCCCCCTTCACATAGAGGGGAGATAGGTGTTTGGGAGAGGTGGAGAGAGGCTCAAAATGGTGTTTAGAATGTGTGTCAACCAACCCCTAACCGGTGGGAGGAAAGGGCCCTTAAATAGCCAAACTCCAAAACTAGCCGTTGGGGCTCCAACGGGCATTTCCTGTGCACCCCGTGCGCACGGGGGTTGAGACCCCGTGTGCACGGTACGAGCCCGTGTGCACGGAGTACCCAGAATTCTAGACACCCCGTGCGCACGGGGGTCAAAGACCCCGTGCACACGGGGTCCCCAGGACAGCCAGCAGCAGCCCACTAAAACATCGATAACTTGGGCATACGGACTCCGAATTCGATGATCTTGGGCTCGTTTTGAAGCTATGGAAAAGCCCAAGGTCCTCACATAGAGAACCACCCAAGATCAACAAGAAAGAATGATGCAAGTAATGCAAAGGTTTGAGCTCTCTACATGCAACGTGATCAAGCTACTTGCCCGAGAGTCCCTCTTGATAGTACGGCTATCAAACCTATAATCCGGTCTCCCACCAAGCACTATGAGACCGGCAAAACTAGGAAAACCTAGCTAAGGTATAACTTTGCCTTGCACATTCAACTTGAGCTTGATGATGACTTTAATGCTTGCCTCAAGTTGGAATCCCTTTCTTGTCCACGACCACTTGGTGAAGATACTCGAATTGCTTCCTCATGATGCAATGAGGGAAGCCTTAACTTAAGCCCATCTTCACATGTGCATTATCATGATGTGGACCGCAAGCTTCAAAGCATATAACCTCCGGCTTCTCATCTTGCACTTGGACACCTCGAACCCGATGACCATCACCACTTGATGTCATCCTCACATAGGCTACTTGAAATCTTTCCTTTTGATGCAAGCCCATGAGAAACACCTAACCCACATAGACATACCAAACACATAGCATGGGTTAGGTAACAAAGCACAATTCACAATTACTTACCATACCACTAGATCACTTGATCTCACGTGGTACAATGTTTGTGCTTTGAGAGTTGACCACTTAGATATAATCTTCGAGCTTCATCTTGGTCAACCAACATCTTTACTCCAAGCTCCATCTTGGTTTCTTGAAAGCCACAATGAACTCTTCATTTCCCTTCATTGCTTCAAGACTATATCACCAAAGACTCTTCCATGACCATACCAAGTTCCACTATGAATATCATCTTGGTCACCACTTGCCCTTCTAAAAACTCCATCACAATCTCTTGAGAGGCATAATGAATTCGTCACTCTAGTTGCTTGCTTCAAGACTTGATCAACCGAAACCCAACACATGAGCTCACCATGATCTTGTCTTGAGACCATAACTTGAATTCTTCTCTTTGATTATTCTCTCAAGCCCTTGATCCTTAAAAGCCCTCCATCATAATATCTTAAGAGGCACAATGAATTCTTCACTCTAGTTGTTTGCTTCAAGACTTGATCAACCTAAAGCCAACACACGAGCACACCATGATCTTGTCTTGAAACCATAACTTGAATTCTTCTCTTTGATTACTCTCTCAGGCCTTGATCCTCAGAAGCCCAAATATATCAATCTTTGAGATCCTCCAATGAACTCCATCATGAACATAATTAGATTAGGCATTGAAACCAATCTTGATGGCTTCAATAGAAGTACCCGAAGACCAACTTGAAACCTCACTGGATATGGGATCTCGAGAGCCAACACCTAGGCCCCATGAGCACGGGGTATCCAGAGAGTTGACACTCGACCCCGTGCGCACGGTATAAGCCCGTGTGCATGGGGTATCCAGAGAGGGATACCATGAGGACTTCTTCGGATGCTTTGATGGCAATCTTCACATAACAACCCAAAGAACTTCAAGCATCAATATGGAACATATCTTCATATAAGATCCAATGCACTTGATGCTCCATAGGAATTGTCATTTAATACCAAAGCTTAGAGCAAATATAACTTCATCTATATGGACTTCATCCTTGATTCCATCCAATATACTTGAGGAATTATCTTCATATATATGGACTTCATCCTTGATTCCATCCAATATCCTTGAGGCACCATATATGGACAAAACCTTCAAATATATCTCACTGAAAACATTAGTCCATAGAGATTGTCATTCAATTACCAAAACCACACTTAGGGGCTACATGCCCTTTCACCTTGCTCTCGATGACTTCCTTGAATTTCAACTCGAGAGATGCCTCTTTGCCACGTTCACTGAGATAGTCCCCAGGTAACTATCTTGTGTTGAGCTCCGTCCTTCCCAAGTCTTTTCCCCTTACTCCACCCCTTAAATCTCGGGATGAGGTTTCTTGTAGTGGAGGAGATTCGTAACACCCCCAATGTCATGCTACAGTAATCCCCTGTTAATGGTGCCATGTCATCTAGTTAATGTTGCTAATCTTCACTTGATCCAAATCACAATTCAAATTCAAATCCAATCTAAAGTCAAAAATTCATATTTGCCAAACCTGAAAACTAAAATGTTCAAAGTGTGGCAAATAATCCCCTAGGTATTTGTCATGTTGGAACCAACCTCTTTTGGTTTCCGAAAGTGCTCCTGGAAATTATTTAGTGGTCCAGCAGCTTTTAAAATTGGCCTCTTGAATTTCGAAAAAAATGATTAGACAACTCCTTTTGGCCTCAAAGTTTTTGTGACTTCTAGAAATAATGTGCTTCATTTATGTGACAAGTCTCATATCTTTCAAAACTCCTTTATTTTTATAATTTAAATAAAGCAGTATCTAAGATTGAAAACAGGATTTAAAAATGTAAAAAAAAGGAAAACGAACCCCCCCCCCGGGCCAACCGGCCCAGTTAGCCAACTGGCCGGCCCACCTCTCCCCGCTTAACCCCCACGCCTCCTCGAACCCTAGCCCGATCCACCACCACACCCCCACTTCCACCACTCGCTCCCCCCACTCCCCTCGATCTCACCCACCTCTCTCTCCCTCCCCTGCGCGGATCCCGTCGGTGGCAACCGCCGCCCCCGACGCCTTGCACCCGCGCCGTCGCCGGTCCTCACCGGACATCATCGCCCCTCTCCTTCGCCCCCTCGTTCTAGATCGGGACCCCGCCTCCCCGAAGGCGTGACGTCGCCGGATCACCGAGGCCACCTCGCCCCGATGTTGTCCCGCCGCCTCGTCCTCATCACCCGCGGCATCCTCGACCTCCTCCTCAACCGTGGCTCCACCGAGCCTCGCCGGTGTTCCCCTGCAACGGGGGTGAGCCGCCGTCCGTCCTCCTCTTCCCTCTCCTCGATTCACCGGCTTAGGCTGTTGTCCACGCCGCCCGTTCTTCTCACCGACGCCGCAGTCGTCGTGCGCCCTCGTCGCGGTCGTCGCGACCGTTGACGCGCCCCCACACGCCCGTGGCCCCGCTTGTCCGTGCACCGGCTACGCCTGGGCTGCGCCCCGTGCGTGCGCCCGCCCCTACCGGCGATGCTGCCCACTGCCGGCCACGTCTGCGGCCTTGCCCTGCTGCTCCTCGCCACCTACTACCGCCCGCGGCCATCCTCCACGCCGCGCCTCCCACGCTTGCCCTGGCCAGCACCTCGCCGCGCCTCGGCGGCCTTCGCCCGCGCGCCTGGGTTCGTCCCTTCGGGCGCCCGCACCCAGCACCCGCCCCGCTAAGGCCTTTGTGACACTGTCGAACGGGCCCCACGCCTAAAAAAAGAGAACAGAAAATGTATAAATAATAATTACTTACTTAATTAACTTAATTTAATTTACGCTTAACTAGGTAACTAACCTAATGTGTCTATTACATACGGGCCCTGCTGCTAACTAAAAGATGTTAAAACTAAAATAACACATGTGACATTGACATGCAGGACCCGCATGCACTATTCACTCTGTTGACCAGTCTTTGTTGACTGGGTCAACTAGGCCACCTGACCCACCTGTCAGCCCCTGGTGCACTGCTGGGTGCACTGCACTGGGTGCACCCAGCTCTTTTATGTTTATTTTTCGAATTAGTTATTTAATAATTTCAGAACATGGCTAAATCTTTGGAAATTAATATAAAATAAACTGTAGGTCAGATGAAAATACTTTGTACATGAAAGTTGCTCAGAACGACGAGACAAATCTGAATACGTGGTCCGTTCGTCCACCACACGTCCCTAGCATAGCAAACCTGCAACCGTCCCCCCTCCGGTTCGTTTGTCCGAAAATGCCAAACTTTCGGAAAGCATTCCCAGATGTTATCCCCCTTCGTCAGTATCGTGTAGCACCGCGTTAGAACACGTCTAGCTCTGCCTGTTGTCCTATTATGCTCTTGCTTGCTATGTATTTACTGTTTCTTCCCCCTCTTCTCTCCGGTAGGCCCCGAGACCGCTGTTGATGTCCCTGTGATCGACTACGTCACCAACGACCCTTCTTCCCTTTCAGCGGAGCTTCCAGGCAAGCCCCCCCCTTTTGATCATCCCGATATCACCCATTCCATTCTCTCATGCTTGCATTAGATTTTGCTACTGTAATTGATTGCTCCTATTCTGATGCATAGCCTGCTTTTGTAACCTGCTTATTTTTACCTACCTTCTTATCCTAAACTGCTTAGTATAGGTTGGTTAGTGATCCATCAGTGACCCCCACCTTGTCCTTGTTGCCCCTGCTTCATCATCGAAGACCCGATCAACGGGATCGAAGACCAGGCCCCGACACCGCACATCACTTTCCCCTTAGTTGCTCGACACTATTGGGTTACTATCGAGTGCCGAGGGTGAGACCTCTACAGCACTTCTGATGTTAACCCTGTAGTGTAGCTATTCGGTCGTTGTCATCGAGGGTGATTCCGCCTTAACCACTTCCGATACGACTCTGTCGTGCAACCCCTCAAGTGTGAACCTCGGGGGTGATTCCTCTTACGTTCACCTTGATGATTACATCGAGTGGAATTCACCGGGGGTGATTCCTCGGGTGTTCCCCTTGATGTTTGGACACACAGTTACTATGGTTACTATGACTTTACACTGAACCATGTTACTAAAGACGGGTCGACCCTGAGGGGTACCCGCGCGAGCATAATTGCGAGTGATGTGGAGACGGGTTGACCTGGAGGGTGCCCGCGAGATAATTACGAGGTGTGGCCGGGCATTCTTAGCCCTTGCCGCAAGTCCTCGAGACGGGGCGACGGGGTCACATCTTTCGTGATCTCTGCTTGTTACCGCGCGTTCCTAATCCACTATGATTTGGATATTTGATCCGAGGGGCCTCTGGCCTGATAGAACTAACCATCACGTGGGCATAGTATGGGCGTTTTGCGTCGTATGCATCAGCCGAAGCTTAATAGACGTCAGCGACTGAGCGGCGCACGCCGGGTTGGACTGGTAAGCTCCTATCTTTTTAAGGAGGTAGCTAGGTCTGCTCACCGGCCGCCCACGAAACATGCCGGAGTTCCTGGGCGATGGCCCATGACCCCTGGGGGCATAGGTTTAGTCCGGCGTGCTGGCCTCTCTATTAAGCCTAGGTCGGGTTGCGGCGTATTGTTTGGCCGAGGCCAGGCATGACCCAGGAAAGTGTGTCCGGCCGGAGTTAATCGAGCGTGGTGGGTAAGTTGGTGCACCCCTGTAGGGAAGAAAACATCTATCGATAGCCTGTCCTACGATAACGGACACTTGGAGTTGTATCCCGATCGATACAACTAGAGCTGGATACTTGAGATGAGACATGGATATGAGAATTGGATTATGATTGGAACTGGATAGTATGGCTCTGGGATTGCTTTCTCGCAGGGAGTCGAGAAAGGATCTCTGGCCGAGGTTGATAACACTTCTACTACTTTACTTTATGCTATTCTACTCCCTTCGGTTGCTGCAAGATGGTGGTTTCCAGAAGATGCTAGTATTCGATAGGCTAGGCTTTCCCCTTCTCTTCTGGCATTCTGCAGTCCAGTCCACAGATACAACCCTTTTCATTGATACCGATGCATATGTAGTGTAGATCCTTGCTTGCGAGTACTTTGGATGAGTACTCATGGTTGCTTTGCTTCCCCTTTTCCCCCTTTCTTCATCTTTCCGGTTGATGCAACCAGATGGTGGAGCCCAGGATCCAGACGACACCACCGATGACTACTACTACCCCGCGGGTGCTTACTACTACGTGGAGACCGCCAACGGTCAGGAGTAGTTAGGAGGCTCCCAGGCAGGAGGCCTTGCCTTTTCGATCGTTGCTGTTTTTGTGCCAGCCGTCTTAAGGCAAAATTGTCTAACTTATGTCTGTACTCAGATATTGTTGCTTCCGCTGACTCTTGAGTATTCGAGCTTATGTATTCGAGCCCTCGAGGCCCCTGGCTTGTAATATAAAGCTTGTATTATTCTAATTTGTGTCTAGAGTTGTGTTGTGATATCTTCCCGTGAGTCCTTGATCTTGATCGTACACATTTGCGTGTATGATTAGTGTACGATTGAATCGAGGGCATCACAAAGATCATATGTTCAGATCCTATATGCATATTAATACTCCTCTGATTATGAACATGAATATGCTTTGTGAGTAGTTACGTTTGTTCCTGAGGACATGGGAGAAGTCTTGCTATTAGTAGTCATGTGAATTTGGTATTCGTTCGATATTTTGATGAGATGTATGTTGTCTCTCCTCTAGTGGTGTTATGTGAATGACGACTACATGACACTTCACCATTATTTGGGCCTAGAGGAAGGCATTGGGAAGTAATAAGTAGATGATGGGTTGCTAGAGTGACAGAAGCTTAAACCCTAGTTTATGCGTTGCTTCGTAAGGGGCTGATTTGGATCCATACGTTTCATGCTATAATTAGGTTTACCTTAATACTTTTGTTGTAGTTGCAGATGCTTGCAATAGAGGTTAATCATAAGTGGGATGCTTTTCCAAGTAAGGGCAGCACCCAAGCACCGGTCCACCCACATATCAAATTATCAAAGTACCGAACGCGAATCATATGAACGTGATGAAAACTAGCTTGACGATAATTCCCATGTGTCCTCGGGAGCGCTTTTCTCTATATAAGAGTTTATCCAGGCTTGTCCTTTTCTACAAAAAGGAGTGGGCCAGCTTGCTGCACTTTATTTACTTTTGTTACTTGTTGCTCGTTACAAATTACCTTATCACAAAACTATTTGTTACCTACAATTTCAGTGCTTGCAGAGAATACCTTGCTGAAAACCGCTTATCATTTCCTTCTGCTCCTTGTTGGGTTCGACACTCTTAATTATCGAAAGGACTACGATAGATCCCCTATACTTGTGGGTCATCAAGACTCTTTTCTGGCGCCGTTGCCGGGGAGTGAAGTTCCTTTGGTAGGTGGAATTTGTTAAGGAAAAATTTATATAGTGTGCTGAAATTTACTGTCACTTGTTACTATGGAAAGTAATCCTCTGAGGGGCTTGTTCGGGGTATCTTCACCCCGACCAGTAGAGCAAAGAGTTGCTCCTCAACCTACTGAACCTACTGAAGATGAAAATGTTTACTTTGAAATTCCTTCGGGTATGTTAGAAAAACTGCTAGCAAATCCTTTTGCAGGAGACGGAACAAAGCATCCTGATGAGCACTTAATATATGTGGATGAAGTTTGTGGATTATTTAAGCTTGCAGGTGTACCCGGTGATGTTATTAATAAGAAGGTCTTCCCTTTATCTTTGAAGGGAGATGCATTGACATGGTATAGGCTATGTGATGATATGGGGTCATGGAACTATAAACGATTGAAATTGGAATTTCACCAGAAATTTTATCCTATGCATCTTGTTCATCGTGATCGCAATTATATATATAATTTTTGGCCTCGCGAAGGAGAAAGCATTGCTCAAGCTTGGGGGAGGCTTAAATCAATGTTATATTCATGCCCCAATCATGAGCTCCCAAGAGAAATAATTATTCAAAGTTTTTATGCTCGGCTTTCTGATAACAATCGCACCATGCTCGATACTTCTTGTGCTGGCTCTTTTATGATGAAGACTATTGAATTCAAATGGGATTTATTGGAAAGAATTAAACGCAACTCTGAAGATTGGGACCTCGACGAAGGTAAGGAGTCAGGTATGACACCTAAGTTTGATTGTGTTAAATCTTTTATGGATACCGATGTTTTCCATAAGTTTAGCACTAAATATGGACTTGACTCTGAGATAGTAGCTTCTCTCTGTGAACCTTTTGCTACTTATGTTGATCTCCCCAAGGAGAAGTGGTTTAAATATCATCCTCCCATAGAAGTAAAAGTAGCTGCACCTATTAAAGTTGAAGAAAAGACTATCACTTATAATGATCCTATTGTTCCTACTTCTTATGTTAAGAAACCACCCTTCCCTGTTAGGATAAAGGATCATGCTAAAGCTTCAACTGTGGTCCGTAAAAGCAATATTAGAACATATACACCTCCTGAGCAAATTAAAGTTGAACCTAATATTGCTATTGTTAAAGATCTCTTGTCTGATAATATTGATGGGCATGTTATTTATTTCTGTGATGAAACTGCTAGAATTGCCAAACCTTGTGCTAAAGATAAACATGTGGTAGGGATGCCTGCTATTTCTGTTAAAATAGGAGATCATTGTTATCATGGCTTATGTGATATGGGTGCTAGTGCTAGTGCAATACCTTTTGACTTATACAAAGAAATTATGCATGATATTGCACCTGCTGAGATAGAAGATATTGATGTCACAATTAAACTTGCCAATAGAGATACTATTTCACCAATGGGAATTGTTAGAGATGTTGAAGTCTTGTGTGAGAAAACTAAATATCCTGCTGATTTTCTTGTTCTCGGTTCCCCACAAAATAGCTTTTGTCCCATTATATTTGGTAAACCTTTCTTGAACACCGTGAATGCTAGGATAGACTGCGAAAAGGATGTTGTTACTATTGGTCTAGGTGATATGTCTCA
This sequence comes from Aegilops tauschii subsp. strangulata, assembly GCF_002575655.3. Lineage (NCBI taxonomy): Eukaryota > Viridiplantae > Streptophyta > Magnoliopsida > Poales > Poaceae > Aegilops > Aegilops tauschii. The sequence continues at coordinate 260,918,657 of NC_053041.3, read as the reverse complement.
TGAGTTTAATTTCTCTAAATTTTGTAGACAACACCGTGAAGAGGAATTGCCTAGTAAGGATGAAATTATTGGTCTTGCTTCTATTGTCGTGCCTCCTAGTGATCCTTTAGAACAATATTTGCTAGACCATGAAAATGATATGTTTATGAATGAAAGAAGGGAAATAGATGAAGTATTCTTTAAACAGGAACCCATCTTGAAACACAATTTGCCTGTTGAAATCCTAGGGGATCCTCCTCCACCCAAGGGAGATCCCGTGTTTGAGCTCAAACCATTACCTGATACTCTTAAATATGCCTATCTTGATGAGAAAAAGATATATCTTGTTATTATTAGTGCTAACCTTTCAGAGCATGAAGAAGAGAGATTATTGAAAACTCTGAAGAAGCACCGTGCTGCTATTGGATATACTCTTGATGATCTTAAGGGCATTAGTCCCACTCTATGTCAACATAAAATAAATTTGGATAAAGAGCCATACCAGTTCGTGGTCATCAACAACGGCTGAATCCTAAGATGAAAGAAGTGGTAAGAAAGGAAATACTAAAGATCCTTGAGGCAGGTATAATTTATCCCGTTGCTGATAGTCAGTGGGTAAGTCATGTCCATTGTGTACCTAAGAAGGGAGGTATTACTGTCGTTCCTAATGATAAAGATGAATTGATCCCGCAAAGAATTATTACAGGTTATAGGATGGTAATTGATTTCCGCAAATTAAATAAAGCTACTAAAAAGGATCATTACCCCTTACCTTTTATCGGTCAAATGCTAGAAAGATTATCCAAACATACACATTTTTGCTTTCTAGATGGTTATTCTGGTTTCTCAAATACCTGTGTCAGCCGATGATCAATCAAAGACCACTTTTACTTGCCCTTTTGGTACTTTTGCTTATAGACGTATGCCTTTTGGTTTATGTAATGCACCCGCTACCTTTCAAAGATGCATGATGGCTATATTCTCTGACTTTTGTGCAAATATTTGTGAGGTTTTCATGGACGACTTCTCCGTCTATGGATCCTCTTTTGATGATTGCTTGAGCAACCTTGATCGAGTTTTGCAGAGATGTGAAGAAACTAATCTTGTCTTGAATTGGGAAAAGTGACACTTTATGGTTAATGAAGGTATTGTCTTGGGGCATAAAGTTTCTGAAAGAGGCATTGAAGTTGATAAAGCGAAGGTTGATGCTATTGAAAAGATGACATGTCCCAAGGACATCAAAGGTATAAGAAGTTTCCTTGGTCATGCCGGTTTTTATAGGAGGTTCATTAAGGACTTCTCAAAAATTTCTCGGCCTCTGACTAATTTATTACAAAAAGATATACCATTTGTCTTTGATGATGATTGTGTAGAAGCATTTGAAATACTTAAGAAAGCATTGATCTCTGCACCTATTGTTCAGCCACCTGATTGGAATTTACCCTTTGAAATCATGTGTGATGCTAGTGATTATGATGATTGTGTAGAAGCATTTGAAATACTTAAGAAAGCATTGATCTCTGCACCTATTGTTCAGCCACCTGATTGGAATTTACCCTTTGAAATCATGTGTGATGCTAGTGATTATGCTGTAGGTGCTGTTCTAGGGCAAAGAGTTGATAAGAAATTAAATGTTATTCAATATGCTAGTAAAACTCTAGACAATGCCGAGAGAAATTATGCTACTACTGAAAAGGAATTCTTAGCAGTCGTATTTGCTTGTGATAAGTTCAGACCTTATATTGTTGATTCTAAAGTAACTATTCACACGGATCATGCTGCTATTAAATATCTTATGGAAAAGAAAGATGCTAAACCTATACTTATTAGATGGGTTCTCTTGCTACAAGAATTTGATTTGCATATTGTTGATAGAAAGGGAGCTGAGAACCTCGTTGCAGACAACTTGTCTAGGTTAGAAAATGTTCTTGATGACCACTACCAATTGATGATAGCTTTCCGGATGAACAATTAAATGTCATAAATGCTTCTCGTACTGCTCCATGGTATGCTAATTATGCTAATTATATTGTTGCTAAATTTATACCACCTAGTTTCACATACCAGCAAAAGAAAAAGTTTTTTTATGATTTGAGACATTACTTTTTGGATGACCCACATCTTTATAAAGAAGGAGTAGATGGTGTTATTAGACGTTGTGTACCTGAGCATGAACAGGAACAGATCCTACGCAAGTTCACTCCGAGGCTTATGGAGGACACCACGCTGGAGATAGAACTGCACATAAGGTATTGCAATCCGGTTTTTATTGGCCTACTCTCTTCAAGGATGCTCGTAAGTTTGTCTTATTGTGTGATGAATGTCAAAGAATTGGTAATATTGGTAGACGTCAAGAAATGCCTATGAACTATTCACTCGTTATTGAACCATTTGATGTTTGGGGCTTTGATTATATGGGACCTTTTCCTGCCTCTAATGGTTACACACATATTTTAGTTGCTGTTGATTACGTTACTAAGTGGGTAGAAGCTATTCCAACTAGTAGTGCTGATCATAACACTTCTATTAAAATGCTTAAAGAGGTTATTTTTCCGAGGTTTGGAGTCCCTAGATATTTAATGACTGATGGTGGTTCACATTTTATTCATGGTGCTTTTCGTAAAATGCTTGCTAAATATGATGTTAATCATAGAATTGCATCTCCTTATCACCCACAGTCTAGTGGTCAAGTAGAATTGAATAATAGAGAACTCAAATTAATTTTGCAAAAGACTGTTAATAGATCTAGAAAGAATTGGTCCAAGAAACTTGATGATGCATTATGGGCCTATAGAACTGCATATAAAAATCCTATGGGTATGTCTCCGTATAAAATGGTTTATGGAAAAGCATGTCACTTACCTCTCGAACTAGAACATAAGGCTTATTGGGCTATTAAAGAGCTCAACTATGATTTCAAACTTGCCGGTGAGAAGAGGTTATTTGATATTAGCTCACTTGATGAATGGAGAACCCAAGCCTATGAAAATGCCAAGTTGTTCAAAGAAAAAGTTAAAAGATGGCATGACAAAAGAATACAAAAGCGTGAGTTTAATGTAGGTGATTATGTATTGCTATAAAACTCTCGTTTAAGATTTTTTGCAGGAAAACTTCTCTCTAAATGGGAAGGCCCTTACGTTATCGAGGAGGTCTATCGTTCCGGTGCCATAAAAATCAACAACTTCGAAGGCACAAATCCGAAGGTGGTGAACGGTCAAAGAATTAAACATTATATCTTAGGTAATCCTATAAATGTTGAAACTAATGTTATCGAAACCGTAACCCCGGAGGAATACATAAGGGACACTTTCCGGAACGTTTCAGACTCCGAAAACGAATAGGTATGTGGTACGGTAAGTAAACCGACTCCAAAATAGTTCTAATGGCAATATTTCTCTGTTTTGGAATATTTAGAAAAATAGAAAAATAAGAAGCAATCCGGGAAGGACACGAGGCCTCCACAAGGGTGGAGGGCGCGCCCTACCCCCCTGGGTGCGCCCCCCTACCTCGTGGGCACCTCGTGTGTTCTCCGGACTCCGTTTTCTTGCACGTTACGTATTTTGGTCGGTAAAAATTCATTATATATTCTCCCGAAGGTTTTGACTCCTGTATCACGCAAATATCCTCTGTTCTTGTTTCGAGCTGTTTTCTGTCAGGGTTGTCAAGGCCAAGCATCATGTCGTCCCCATCCTCCAACAATGGTGATAACGATGCGTGGCTAATGAAGATAGAGCTGAAGAGGGAAGAACCCATGGAGATCAATAAGGATGAAGGGATCAAGAAGGCCACGGAGGACCAAGCTCCGGCAGCAGAAGACATCCTTCAACTTGATCACAATCTTCTTACCCCAACTGAGATCGAAGCTTTCAAGCTGATTGAGTTAGCTCGTATACAGAACAAGTATCTTACACGTGAAAATATTTTGTTGAAGGAGCATATCGTTGCACTCAAGGGCATTATCCGCAAGCTGGAGGACCTCTTACGCTCGATGTGCGACTATCCATCATCACCTCCACCTTCTTCACCAGCAAAGGAGACATAATCACATGGGTATGGGCACTCCCCTTGGCAACTGCCAAGCTTGGGGGAGATGCCCCGGTATCGTATCACAACCACATCTCCTTTCTTTACCGTTTTTCTTAGTTCGATCCTTTTAGTAATATCTTGATCTAGTAGAATAAAGTTTTGGTATGATCTAGTTTTGAGTTTTGCTTTATGATCTCTCTATGTAATCGAGTCCGTGAGCTATATAATAAAGATTAGTGTTGAGTCAAGGGCTTGATTATTTTGCCATGATCTTGAGTGAATAAAAGAAAAGAGAAAGGGATTAAAAAGAATAAAGAGATCATATTGATCTCATTGAGAGTAATGACTTCACATAGAAAGAGTATGATGATTAAAAATTGTTGAGAGTTGGCAAATATAGCTTTGGTCATCGTTGCAATTAATAGGAAGTAATAAAGAAAGAGGGGTTTCACATATAAATATACTATCGTGGACACCTTTTATGATTGGGAGCACTCATTAAAATATGACATGCTAAAGAGTTGATGTTGGACAAGGAAGACAACGTAATGGGTTATGTTTTCTTATATCTGAGATAAAGTATATTGTCATGGATCATCCAACATGTTGAGCTTGCCTTTCCCCCTCATGCTAGCCAAATTCTTTGCACCAAGTAGAGATACTACTTGTGCTTCCAAAAACCCTTAAACCAGTTTTGCCATGAGAGTCCACCATATCTACCTATGGATTGAGTAAGATCCTTCAAGTAAGTTGTCATCGGTGCAAGCAATAAAAATTGCTCTCTAAAGGTCTATATCACAAGTGGCAATATAAAGTGACGTTCTTGTGATGTGGATTGGTGTGGAGGAAATAAGCTTTATACGATCTTGTGATGTGGAAGAAATAAAAGCGACGGACTGCATAATAAAGGTCTATATCACAAGTGGCAATATAAAGTGACGTTCTTTCGCATTAAGATTTTGTGCATCCAACCCTGAAAGCGCATGGCAACCTCTGCTTCCCTCTGTGAAGGGCCTATCTTTTATTATTATGTTCTACCTTATGCAAGAGTCATGGTGATCTTCACCTTTCCTTTTTACATTTTATCCTTTGGGAAGCACAGGATGTTGGAAAGATTCTGATATATATATATATATATATATATATATATATATATATATATATATATATATAATTGGATGTGGGTTGGCATGAACTATTATTGTTGACATTACCCTTGAGGTAAAAGGTTGGGAGGCGAAACTATAAGCCCCTATCTTTCTCTGTGTCCGATTAAAACTCCGTAACCACAAGTACTGCGTGAGTGTTAGCAATTATGAAAGACTAAATGATAGTTGAGTATGTGGACTTGCTAGAAAGCTCTGACATATACTCTTTCTGATGTTATGATAAATTGCAATTGCTTCAATGACTGAGATTATAGTTTGTTAGTTCTCAATAAAGTTTCTGATTCATACTTTGCGTTGTGAATAGATTATTACTTGAGCATAAGAAATCATATAACAATATCCATATATGTTGCTGTTATGAAAATAATCATGATGCCCTCATGTCCGTATTTTATTGTATCGACACCTCTACCTCTAAACATGTGGACATATTTATCGTTATCGGCTTCCGCTTGAGGACAAGCAAGGTCTAAGCTTGGGGGAGTTGATACGTCCATTTTGCATCATGCTTTTATATCGATATTTATTGCATTATGGGCTGTTATTACACATTATGTCACAATACTTATGCCTATTCTCTCTTATTTTACAAGGTTTACATAAGGAGGGAGAATGCCGGCAGCTGGAATTCTGGGCTGGAAAAGGAGCAAATATTAGAGACCTATTATGCACAACTCCAAAAGTCCTGAAACTCCACGAAAGTTATTCTTGGAAATAATAAAAAATACTGAGCAGAAGAAATACGTCAGGGGGGCCTCCACCTGTCCACGAGGGTGGGGGGCGCGCCCTACCCCCCTGGGCGCGCCCCTGCCTCGTGGGCCCCCTGTTGGCCCTTCGGTGCCCATCTTCTGCTATATGAAGTCTTTCGTCTGAAGAAAAATGATAAGCAAGCTTTCGGGATGAGACTCCGCCGCCACGAGGCGGAACCTTGGCGGAACCAATCTAGGGCTCCGGCAGAGCTATTCTGCCGGGGACACTTCCCTCCGGGAGGGGGAAATCATCGCCATCGTCATCACCAACGCTCCTCTCATCGGGAGAGGGCAATCTCCATCAACATCTTCACCAGCACCATCTCCTCTTAAACCCTAGTTCACCTCTTGTATCCAATTCTTGTCTCCAAGTCTGGGATTGGTACCTGTAGGTTGCTAGTAGTGTTGATTACTCCTTGTAGTTGATGCTAGTTGGTTTATTTGGTGGAAGATCATATGTTCAGATCCTATATGCATATTAATACTCCTCTGATTATGAACATGAATATGCTTTGTGAGTAGTTACGTTTGTTCCTAAGGACATGGGAGAAGTCTTGCTATTAGTAGTCATGTGAATTTGGTATTCGCTCGATATTTCGATGAGATGTATGTTGTCTCTCCTCTAGTGGTGTTATGTGAACGTCGACTACATGACACTTCACCATTATTTGGGACTAGAGGAAGGCAATGGGAAGTAATAAGTAGATGATGGGTTGCTAGAGTGACAGAAGCTTAAACCCTAGTTTATGCGTTGCTTCGTAAGGGGCTAATTTGGATCCATACGTTTCATGCTATGGTTAGGTTTACCTTAATACTTTTGTTGTAGTTGCGGATGCTTGCAATAGAGGTTAATCATAAGTGGGATGCTTGTCCAAGTAAGGGCAGCACCCAAGCACCGGTCCACCCACATATCAAATTATCAAAGTACCGAACGTGAATCATATGAACATGATGAAAACTAGCTTGACGATAATTCCCATGTGTCCTCGGGAGCGCTTTTCTCTATATAAGAGTTTGTCCAGGCTTGTCCTTTGCTACAAAAATGATTGGGCCACCTTGCTGCACTTTATTTAATTTTGTTACTTGATGCTCGTTACAAATTACCTTATCACAAAACTATCTGTTACCTACAATTTCAGTGCTTGCAGAGAATACCTTGCTGAGAACCGCTTATCATTTCCTTCTGCTCCTCGTTGGGTTCGACACTCTTACTTATCGAAAGGACTACGATAGATCCCCTATACTTGTGGGTCATCATCTCTTTGGATATGATTGTCCCACCACTATTGTTCCCGATGAGTTAGACGACTCCAACTACAAACTCCAACTACAAACTATTTAAACAAGAGAATGGTAAGGTTTTTGCTTGGTATATTAGGACTAACTACAGGTCTGGTTCACCAAAGAAGCAAGTTTGGGTAAATAAATCTTCCATCAAGGCCTTATATGTGGTATCTAGCCTAACCATGCAGGATAAGCATTCAAAATACAATGAAGTTATTCATTCGAATGGGAACTGGCTTAATCTTTGATAGAAGGAATACATGTGTATTTCTTCAAACCATTATACCCATGTCTCAGGAAACAACTTCAATGCTTACTCATATGATTACTCTCACAGCGAACAGTTAAACTACGACGGACATCAAAGGAAAACAAATTATGCGCAAAAGACCCAGACAAGGCCCCCGCGTCCCACGCAAGTGTGGGTGGTGAAAGAAAACTAACTCTTGTGCAGGAATCTTCTCAAGGGCGGCTGCCTGTATCACTGCCTTGAGAAGCTATCTGTTCATGTTGTGTGTTTTTCTTTCTTTTCATTTGTTCTTTGTGTTTATTGTTTCTCGTTCGTCGTGTTTGTGTTTTGTCCGATCAACAACTCACTCATAGCTATTGCGTTAAGTTCTCTTTTGTGCTGAGTGTTTTGTTTAGGACCCTGTTTTCCCTCTTTGTTATTCTCTTCTAATCTATGATGTCCGTCACAAGTATGCAAATTTGATAAAGAAAATCTCTCTCCAACATACTTGGTTGAGAAAGATATGATCTTCAAACTTTATCTAATTTTGGCTTATGCCCTGTTCAAACCTTTCGATGGACCGCTCCACTTCCTAATATTTGCTCAGATAACCATCGCCATGTGCCCATGATCTTATCCCTATCGATCGTGTTCGTCGAATGCGGAACGTCCTGCATCTCTTGGCCATGGATCTCGGAGTGGTGGGTTATCACTCAGGTTATATATACCCCCCTCCTTCCATCTTCCTCCTTAGCGCGCCTCTGTTTTCCCTCAAACCCTTGCTCCACCTCCATCCGAGCCCGTGCTTGAAGCAACTCCGACAAGAAGCTCTGCCGTGTAACTTTGGTGGAACATCGTCGCAGATGATCACACCGGTGCAGTAATCCTACCTCCCACACTACCGTAGTTGATTCTTGTGGCCAAGTTAGGCTGCTTGATGGAACTGCATCTTTCTAGCCCTTCGTTCGAAAGAGCGGTTCTTACTGACACATATTTATGTGATTTTAGTCACAGTAGTATATCTTTAGGCATCTCTAGGATTTACCATGTACGCTTTGTAGTTTTTTCCTCGTACAGATCTCAGTATAGGGTTCCGGGCAGTCCATGAAAGATTAGCTCTCTATTTGTTCGTTCACTTTCAGGCATTTACTTTGGACAGAAGGATATCTATAAATGAGATCTTTATTTACTGTTCTATGTTTCCTCTCCCTGCAAAATGTTTTTTCTGTCAAAAATCCTTTTGTGCATACTTGTGACCCTTCTATTTTTCCCTCGCATCTATTATGTTTCACAAGTGTCATGAGTTCCAGTTTGGAGGAGCACACGGTTTCTGACAGTGATTTGCCTCGGTATCCCTCCAAGTCCAAAATTTTTGCATGACTGGTGGAGGAAAATCCTCGAAACCTCCCAAGGTGCCAAAGAAAAGTCAAGAATCTAAATCCGAGGAAATAGAGGAAGAACTTCCATCTGCAAATACTAAATCAGATGATGATGATGCAGTCACCGACGCACTTACCATCTTCTCTGATGGAAATCCCAAGAAAGTTGGTCGTGGTCAAGAGAAAAACATGATGGTTGAGATGTCTGACACATATGGTTACAGAACTCCACCTGAAGGAGAATCCACAAATGATCTTAACACCAGGTTGCAACGCATTTGTCGTCACTGGGCTGGTAAATGGTCCAGACATGAAAATCTCCATGAGAAATATCAGATCCTATTTGCTTTCAATCCACCATGGAACGATTGCATTGCTGATGGCTGCCTTGGTCCAAATGATGGAAAGGCGAGGCCACCTCCTCCCGCAAATGCTCACCCTGACTCCCTCAAGACAATCATTATTTCCTCGAGGAAGTTGCTAAGAGGGCAAAGGCTAAAGCAAAACTCGGAGCCAGGGAAGCGAAGAAAAGGCAAGTTGAAGCTAAAAATGTCAAACTAACCAAGGAAGATGTCCTGAAGAAGAAGAAAGAGCAAGCTTCTTCTTCCAAGGGAAGCAAGTCAAAGAAGTTAGTTTCCCCTCCAGCTCCCCGAAGGAAAATCACTGCCAAGAGAACATGAAAGGTTGTGTCTGACTCGTCTGGTGACTCGTCTAATGAAGAGATGGGTGATGAAATTCCCATGTATGACCAGCTTGCTATTCTAGACAAGCCAGCTCAAACTCCTTCTATGGTGAAGGTTTTGCTCTCTCCAAGGAGATCTCCGAGGCATGCACCCATGCGCATAGTTCAAAAAGCTTCTGACTCAGCTCCACCAACTTCTTCGAAGAGTGCCTCGAAGAGAAAGCTGCGTGCCGAAGGAGATGCTTCTGCCATGAAGGCCAAGCACTCTATTCCTGCTTCCAAAGAGGAACAAAAATATGACTTCAGAATGATGATTGATATCATTGACAGTGTCGCATATGATGCAAAGACCGACGATGTGAGCAATTTGGGTTTGCCAGAAGATGTGACTAAAATGGTGACCATGAATTTTGTCAACTAAAGAAAATCCCCAGGAAGCTCAACAAGGCTATAAAGGACAAGCAAGCACTGGAGACAATGAGGAAAGAGGCCAAGCCTGCGTACGAAAGGAAAGGTATAAACAAAGAAAAGGAAATTGTTGATATCACCAAGGCTCTCAGTGTCATTAGAAATGAGAAAGTTGAATGGCATGGTAGGATGCATACAGATATCTCTCAACTGTGTGACGGAAAGAATGATGAAATTGATCGCAAAGCTGAACTTGCCCAAAGAAGAATTTAGGAAGAGAAACGTCAGAAGGCTTTGGCTTGAGCAGCCAAGCCGAAAGAAAATAAAGATCGCCACATTCAGATTGTCACCTCTGATGATGCCCCGATTAGCTCAAGTGCACCTCTACAGCAAGTACCACCATCACCACCTCTTGAAGAAGAACCCAAGCAGCAAGTTCACCCGTAGTCATTATCCTAGTGCCAATAGCTCAAGATGAGTAAAATGATGTGGTTGATATTTTTCTAAACAACCCCGATGAAGAAAATGCAACACCTCAACATCAAGACAATGAGGACCACACCAATGAGGAAATTGAAGTAGAAAAGCCAAAATCCTTCACCTGTGCTGATGCAAGCTGACCCTTCCACCTCAAGAAATAAGGATGACAAGATTGACGGGGAGCAATCTGCTCCTCGAGAGAAAACAACTCCAGTCACACCCTCGGCTGCTCCTACAATGATGGATGTCGACTCTGCTCCTCGTTCCATAGCTCCACTTGTGGAAGAGGAAGAAAAGGAATCCGTTGAGCCGTTCGCTCAAGTTATTGATAGTGCACAACCTATATCTATACCCAAGGCACCTAAGTCTGCGAAATATAAGGTCCTAATGCCCAAAGAAACGAAAGCCACTGAAGGAGTACCAGCCAGCAAAATTGTTGGTCCATCTAGTTTATCAAAGCCATCTATGTCTACAAGGTCGAGGAAGCGCATCGCTCCTCTTAAGCCAATCGAAGAAGATTCTGCTGTAACTAATGAATCTCTGACCAGGCGCTCCATCGAAGAAGAACTCCCAAGGGACCCACTCAAAACATTTCCACTGTTTCCTATGGAGGATGATCCAAATGGCCCAGCATTCAACAAGCAGTTTCATAGCTCGAAGGTTGCCATCTTTGCCAGCAGTCCATACGAAGGAGAAATAACATACATGTCGCCAAGGTTCTGGACCAAAGAACAAGCCATATATTATGCTCGAATCCTGTTCTGCAAGAATCGCATTTTCAAGAACAAGATTGTGAATTTTGCTAAGCTTGAAAGCTTGCCATGTTTTTACCACACCAACGAGCATATTGAGCATATCTTTCTGAGGCGTTTCCTCTACTTCAACCATGGCTGAAACCGTGAAGTTATCCTTTAGTTCTACGCCACACTTTACATCTCATGAGATCTTGCAGGTAGCAGTACATGGGTGCTTGAATGGATGACTGAGGAAGAAAAGATTATGTGCTGAGCTGCCCAGCTGCTGGCTCTTTTGAATCTTCCTTGGTGTGAGTTTAATGAAACTCGGGAACATGAGCTCCACTGGTGGGAAGTACCTGATGTTGAACTACACATGTTGATGGATCCCAAGCTCATCGGTGATGATTACACTGAAGCAAACCCCAATAATCTGTCATATGAAAACAAGGTGTTGTTTTACATTCTATGTAATTCCCTCACTCCAACCAACATGCCAGAGTCCATTCAAGGCATCATGGCAAATGCTCTCAACACTATATCGAATGGCATTCGCTTTGATATCCTAGATCTTTTCATTTGGAACTTGGCTTATGTGTCTGGCAGTGCTCAAGTTTTGAAGCCCTATGCTCCATGGATCATGTCTGCCATCAAACAGGTTATAGAAAAGAAGTTTTTCTACCCACATGTTCCGAAAGTTTTCATGCCTCCGGTTCGTGACACTCTTCGAATCATGAAGGATATTGGGAAAGGAAAAACTCCAATTGATTAAGTGCTTCTGCTTCTCTGGTTGCTCCCAAAGTCACTAAGGCCACTGTGGAAATCCCTCGGGATGAAAATCCATCTATTTATGAGATCTGTCTCCGGACCCAGCAGGCCCTGGAGAGCCACATCAAGCTCAATCGCAAAGTAAAGCCGAACATGATGGCTGAAATCAATTTGCTTCATAATTACACTCGCCAAGGTTTGCTCCATGAGAAAGAACTTCACAAGCGCACTTGGACTCTTCTGCGCAAGCCTTATGATCGCAAGCAGCTCTCTGTGTAGGGAATTGAAAAGGAATATGACTATCTAAATATGTTTGAAGTCCCTCACTTTCGAAGGCAAACCCCAGTGCTTCCTCAGTGGTCCAGCTCAACTGACCTCCCCTTTGTGGAACCAGACGTTGAGATTGAAGATACTGCTTGCACTATGATCTTCAAACCTGATGCTCCTCGCTCCACTCCTGAAGCTGCTCCTGAAGCCCATGCTAGAAGCCCTGCTCATGCCTCAGCTACAACTACTCCTTGTTCTGTTTCTCCCAACAACTCGAGCACTAAGGGTTCTTTGGACGAGTAGTTCCTCGTATGCATTCTCTTCCCTTTTTGACACTTATTGACAAAAGTGGGAGAAGAACATCGAGGACAGATGAGCGGGATATTTGTAGGGGTTTTCATTCTCCATTTGCTTTCCTCGAACAATTTGGTTCCCGTTCCTTGAACTATTTGCCTCTGGTTGTGAAACTTTAAAACACTGCATGTGGCGTTGGTAAACCTCGTCGTCATGTACTGCTAATAACCCCTGCAATGCTATTTGATTTCGGATTATTTGGATGCAGGTGCTACTGAAATTTACTTTCCATGCAATAATCAACTTTGATACTTATTCACTAATACTGCAGCTGAAGTAATAATACTTCGAGAGCGATTGACAAGCTTATCTCTCTGGAAAAAAGACATCCATTGTCTCATTCCCCGTTATTTTATTTCCCGCCCTTTCAATATTCTTTGTCTACATTGCAGAAACATGTCTTATGACTGAATCTATCCAATTCTCAAACTTTATTTCAATCCAGTCATTCCGATGTGATATTTTTTTCTTCGTCAGCTACATTTTCTTTGTTGTTTGTTTGAAGGAAAACTTCATCCGAAGCTCATTCACTTCGACATAAAACATCCCTTGTTGTGATATATCTTGCATATCCAATCTGCAGGGACTTTCTATGCTTCGTGTGGATACAATTCTGTTCTGAGTAAACCTTCATGGCTTATTTTCGTGACAAATCATTTCAAAGTACTCTTAATCTTTAACAAATCTTTTTCAAGATTGTGTGTCGCAGCAAAACATCTCAGACAGGAACGAGAGCATTGTTCATCAATACAACTACTACACGACAACAATGCTCCTCGCATGAAGATTGACATCGCTTCTCTCCAGAACATCTCTCTAGCATGACCTCGAATGGGAAATTTTCAACAGAATGCTTACATTCAGGGGGAGCATGTTTATCTTCATATTATTAATCTCGTATCTCTTGGTTCATTCACATCCTATTTCATTTCACTTCATCTATCTTTCGATGTATTCTGTTTTGTGAACAATCACCCAAAAGGGGGGAGATTGTTGGTGCAATTCTTGCCCCCTATGTTTCGAAGACTATTAACAGAAACAGGCATGGACTGATTTGTTTGCTAGTGCACACAAAGAAAAATAGTCCATGCGGAACCGAAGAAGAATGCCAACTTTGGTGTCAAGTTGAAGGAACTTCACCCAAGGATATTTGGGACACAGAGATGTTGTGCCATATCTCTCAAGACCGTTCTGGTGAGAAGATTGATGCGAAGAAGTTGGCCCCTTAAAATCTATTGCTACTGTGAAGCAATTGGTTCGAAGTTCGTCTGAAGGAAAGTGACTAAGAAGATCGAAGGCAAAGCGAAGACATAGAATTCAGTTTGTTGTTCTTCTTCTCTTTCTTGAGTCTTAGGACCTCCGTACTATTAAGAGGGGTATAGGTCCTCGAAGCTTAGATCCGCTGTGATGCTGAGCCCAAACCTATGCAAGTATGAGAGAAATCTCTTTATGCTCTGAATTATTGCATGTCAGCAGAAGACATACACTACTGTAGGATGCTGCTAACGTGACACTACAATCAGAGACCCTTCGATGAAACTGTGTGTGATGCAATAATCACAAATGGTGGTGTAAAAACCGTCAAAAAGGTGCAAAACGTTTGCGATGGAGGATGCATCAAACACGGTTCAAATTTTAGTTGCGTGTGCGATGCAGGGCATATGGTTCAGTTCAATTAACTGTTTGCGATGATGAGGAACAAAAGAAACGGACAGCCAGATGAAGGTGTGTACGATATACAGCATACCGTTCACTAGGATGAACTGTGTGTGATTAGGCAACACAATGGAAACGGTTCAACTGAACAAGATGTGTGTGATACGCGGCAAACAGGTCCGTAATCAGAAATGTGTGCGAAGACCAATAATAACGTAGACGATTGCTGCTAATAAGCCGTGTTATTTGCTCTGTCTACAGAAGAATAACGTGTATAAGGACTTGATTCCATAAACAGATTGAACATTGAATTACATATGTGGCTAGTACACACATGACCTTTGCACACACGAAAGTACGTTCCAAAATGCCTATGAAACTCAAATAATGTATAAAAAGGCAAAAGGAACCGTGATTAATTTCATATTTTTAGGACGACACTACTATATATAGTTGCATGTTGCCTCTGTAAAATAAATCAAGGCGGGAAGAGACATCGTATGTCGTTTCGCACACATAGGTGACAAGGTCCCTCTCGAAACCATGAGCCTTTTTGAGAGAAGCTCCGGTTTGTAAGAAGATTGTACCAAAACTTGTCCTAAATTGGACTATTTTTTTACCACGACATGTTGGTGCTATGACATAACACCATGCCAAGTTTCATGATTTTGAGGCGAGTTTTGGATTTACTGTAATTTTAAAACCAGGTTTCTCAATGTTTACTGTCGAGTCGGCACCGCCCTGGATAGGCTTTTTCCTCGTCGTTCCCAAATGATAAATCCAAATCTGTGACTACCATGCAGCTTTTCTTATTAAGAATTACAGCCCTTGGTGTGCAAGCTGAAAATAAGTTTGTGGGTGCTGGTGGGCACTAAAAACTTGCGGTTCTGTAATGAACAAACATCTCAAGGATCCCGCGAGAGTGATGTTCTTTGCCTATGTTGTGAATGCTTATAATATTTATGTCTTAATTAAAGAAATGGCAAGCCATTGGCCCAGTATGAAAGAAAATATGGGTCAAAGCCGAGTTGAAAAGGGCAACAATATCTAACTCCCGCTAACAAACAGACTAAAGCACGAGGATTAATTTCTCATCAAGTTTAGACAAAATCCAGATTGAACAGGACAATGACATCTAACTCAACCAAAGTTTTCGGCAGTCACAATCAAATGGATCAGTCTGATCCATAAAATCAAGATCCTCGGCCAAAAAATCTACTGGTCCATGATGACAAGCTATTGTAAACAGAAGCCGAGCACGATCAGAAGCCCTTAGGTCCACATGAAACTTCTTTTTATGTTGTTCAACACCTGCAGCCATAAGAAATTTCTTGTTGAAAAACTTAATCCTCCCGGACAATAGTGCCCTCACATTCAACATGAAGAATGTGACAAAGCTAGTGTTTGCATTGTTGGATGCATATCCTTCCAGTGTTACTGCCTTCAAACGAATGTCGTGAGATCTGAGAAAATCCCGGTGCTTCTTGAACCATCGATTGGTTATACCTTTTTCTCCATGTGTTAGTGCCTAAATAGAGATGAAGATTGAAAACAGTTAATGTCTAAAAAAGATTATGTTGAAAGAGTGATAGCTGAATGATTAATTATAGTACATTATATATGGGCTTTCAATGTGCGTGAAATCATCACCTTCATATACAAATTCTCCAGACATGGAAAGCATTGTAGCAAGGCAATAATGATGTTGAGATCAAAACACCACATAGTGATATATAAGGTCTTGACAGAATCCACCGCCACTGATAGGATGGACAAGCTCTTCATTGAGCATAGACCATAATATTAGCACTGAAAGTGTACTCCAAGATGATACTTAACTTATGCGCACAAATGAAAAATGCAAATTACAAAAGTGTACATGAATAATATACAGTACCTCAATAGGTGTGGAGGCAAACACCATCCCGAACCATTCAAATGGATCACTAATTGCACCCAAAGTCTCCAGTTTAGGCGCAGAGACCACGGTTATTTGTGAAGGTTTATAACAACAACTAAGGAGCAACCTTTGAAGTGAAGGGGTGTCTTCGATGATGAGCTCTTGTCCTTCAAAATGAACCAATGCTTACAAGGTGAGACGACTTTATTTTGAGACAAGGGATATGGATTCCTAGTCCAAAAACAAGCACCAAATGCTGCAGTGCAGGGCAACTAGAGTGGATGATGCTGTGAAGTGAGGCCACCGACAGATCAACCAACACAAGCGCAAGTTTTTTCAGCACTGGCAGTCTAAGCATTTGTACCAGATAGTCTGCTAGATGGCACTGGGTCAAGGTGGCGGTGTGGAGAGAGGAGGAAAACCATGAGATGGGCATCGGTGGTGAGGGCACAGATGCAGCTCTTGGTGGTAACCTATCGCTGTAGTAATGGTAGAACTCAAGCTGCCGGAGTTTATCGAATTGACGGGATGTCAGCCAGGCGGCCACCATGCTGGGTAAGTCCAGCAAGTAGCATGCCGGGATGCAGATGCGTTGAATGGAGCCCTCGTGGGAGGAGATGATGGCTCCGGGGAGTTCAGAATCATCATCGACAGATAGCTGACGACAGTCGAGATTACGTGGCACGGTGCACCACAGAGTGCGCCACCGAGATGCGAGGACTTGTGTTCGGCAACCATCCTTGGTGGGGAGAAGGGAGATGATCTCCCCAAGGATTCCGTCCGGGAGATCGCTGATGCGGTCTGCCAGAGATTCTACTAGTTCCTCAGGTCTAGGGGGCGCTTCTGGCCGCACAGCCGGGTCCAAGATCTACATCCGGTGGCGGCGCTGGTCAGAGCCTCATCTGTGTACATACCAATCTGAAAGAAAAAATGGCATAACATGTAGGACATTCGAAATCAATTCTCAAGATCAGGAAGAAAAGGCACAAACATATATGTAGGACATTCAAAATCAATTCTCAAGATCTGGCCACGAATTATTAGCATGCAAGCAGCCCTAGTCGGATTATTAGCAAAAATCATTTGTACAGAACAAACAATTAATCACTAACTCTATACGGATAACATTCAAACAATCAATACACCATGTGCATCTAACGAATCTTAACTACTCTGATTTCATGGACTGAGAGAACATAACCATAGGATTTGTATTCCAGAAAAAATATAGAGGGGCGGGTGTCGGTGTCAAAACCGGCGGATCTCGGGTAGGGGGTCCCGAACTGTGCGTCTAAGGTGGATGGTAACAGGAGGCGGGGGACACGATGTTTACCCAGGTTCAGGCCCTCTCGATGGAGGTAATACCCTACTTCCTGCTGGATTGATCTTGATGATATGAGTATTACAAGAGTTGATCTACCACGAGATCGTAGAGGCTAAACCCTAGAAGCTAGCCTATGGTATGATTGTTGTTGTTGTCCTACAAACTAAGCCCTCCGGTTTATATAGACACCGGAGGGGGCTAGGGTTACACAGAGTCGGTTGCAAGGGAGGAGATCTACATATCCGTGCCAAGCTTGCCTTCCACGCCAAGGAGAGTCCCATCCGGACACGGGACGAAGTCTTCAATCTTGTATCTTTAAAATCCAATAGTCTGGCTAAAGGATATAGTCCGGCTGTCCGAGGACCCCCTAATCCAGGACTCCCTCAGTAGCCCCTGAACCAGGCTTCAATGATGATGAGTTCGGCGCGCAAATTATCTTCGGCATTGCAAGGCGGGTTCTTCCTCCGAATACTCCATAGAAGATTTTGAACACAATGATAGTGTCCGGCTCTACAAAACAAATTCCACATACCACCGTAGAGAGAATAATATTTCCACAAATCTAATCTGCTGACACATTCAGCAGCATGACATCACACCACGGCCCGGTAATTATTCGAACCGTTTTTCTCAACCAGCTATTGCACATATTACGAGGCGGTTTTCTTGGCACGTCTTGTCGAAGCAGAGATCGTGTCCCCTTATCACGGGATTCTCATTAATACGGGTGTGGGTAACCCAACCGCGCCATCAATTATGACGCTTGGGGAATAAGCGAATTTACCAGGCAGGTGGGGAGGCGTATAGTTTCTTCCGCCCTTATAAAGGGACAAGGATTCCTCCTTTTCACCCACGCCCTCTTCCTCCTTGCTCATCCAATCTTGCGCACTCGAGCTCTAACACCCAAGTTCGAATTTCCTCCTCAAACCACTCCAAGCATGTCCGGAGTGGCAGGCAAGTGGATGGTCTCCTCCGTTACGGAGGAGGACATCACAAAGCTGCGGGGAGCCGGATATCTGGCCGCGGATATTGCACACCGGATGCGGGGCAGATCGTCCCTACTCCAGAACCCCATGAGAGGGTGGTTTTTCTTACTCACTTCGTCCGCGGACTAGGATTTCCCCTCCACCCGTTTGTCCGCGGGCTCATGTTCTACTACGGGCTGGACTTTCACGATCTGGCCCCCAATTTCATCCTCAACATCTCGGCGTTTATCGTCGTGTGCGAGGCCTTCCTCCACATCAAGCCCCACTTCGGCCTATGGCTGAAGACCTTCAACGTTAAACAGAAGGTGGTGGTCGGCCAGCAAGCGGAGTGCGGAGGCGCCATGGTGGGTAAAATGCCCAACGTCACCTGGCTCGAAGGCTCCTATGTGGAGACCATGAAGGGGTGGCAATCGGGGTGGTTCTACATCACCGAGCCGCGTGACACCAACTGGGTGGCAGCCCCCGAATTTCGATCCGGAATCCCCATGCGGCTCACCTCCTGGAAAGAGAAGAGCCTATCCTGGGGTTCCTCAGTAGAGCTGACCGGACTCCAGACCTGCGTCAAAAACATGATGAGCAAGAAAATCAAGCTCGTCAACATGGTCCAAGTCATGCTCTTCCGCTGGATCCTCCCGTGTCAAAGACGGGCATTCAATTTGTGGGAGTTCGACCCGTCTGAGCACCAGACGCTGCGAGAGCTCTTCGACACGACGCACAAGGACGTATGGAAGGTGCTGTTCAAGGGCGTCGAGGTACCTCCTCCCCTTACCGAGGACCGCGGACTCAGCGCAAAGCGCCCTGCTAATCCGGTAAGTCCTTTATATCTTATAATATGTTCATTTTCCCCAGTTTAACCATGCGCGGGATCTAAGCCTCCACGCCATTTAACAGGACTGGGTAGCGACATCGGAGCAGATCGATTGTCCAGCCCCCCTGCCCAAAGATCTAGCAGATGCTCTCCTAACAGAGATGCTGGTTCCGGCACCTTATGAGGTGCCGGCGAAGAAGGCCACTGGGACCAGGAAGGGTCTCCGGCGCAAGGTTATATCGGACTCATAGTTCGAAAACACCGAGGCGCACTCCTCCCACGAAAACGAGGAGGAAGAAGAGGAAAGTTCTCCCCCCCCCCCAGCCGGGGGGACAAGAAAAGGAAGGCCGCCCCATCAGGGGAGGCCAAAGGGTCCAAGAAGGGAAGGACCCTCCTCTCGGACTGCTTCACGACGGCCGCTTTCAGCGACGAGGAGTGGTTGCCCAGGGACAAGCCCCTGGTGAAGTTGTGAGTATCCGGATACCCTAACAATTCTTGGTACGTCTTATTGTACTGTTTCTTATCACGCCGCGCATGATTATGCAGCCCATCCCGAGCCCACATCGACGTATCTTAGTGAGATGATTCTTTGGGCCCATCGGATATGAACAGCGATTCACTCCCGACCGCCTCCTCCCCCCACCCTACGGACGACGCCGAGGTGTTGTCTCAAAGGGGATTGAACCAAGGGGAGACAGTTCCGGAGGCGCTTCAAGGCGACATTCCAGGCGCTGGGCGCACGAGGGGCAAGACTCCTCTGGGCCCTAACGCCGGGGGCAGCAAGTCTAGCCCCAAGCCGAATACGGCGCCGGAACCTCCAGCGGTTCCGGATTTTGTTCGGCAACCCCTCGCTAAGGGGGGCAAGCCGTCTGTGCCGATGGCCTCTGTTCATCCAGAGGCATCGGACAACTTGCTGGAAGTGCTTCGTGGCGCTTCCATTGACGAAGAGCACCGCACCATTATGAGTGCGGTGGTCAAGGAGGTTCAGTCCGCCAAGAGCGGACTGACTGAAGCCTGTGCCAGCCTCCTAACAGGCTTTGAGGTAAGTAACCAGATTATAAGAGAATGTTACCGCATAGAAAGTAGCCCCTGATGCTCTATTTGGCGTTCACAAAGAAAGGCCGAATAGAGGATCAAATAATAACCACAGGAGTCTAATCAGAATATGTCTATGTGCATATGCAGGCTTCACTGCTAGCCGCTGCTGCACGTACTGCGGAGGTCGCCGCACTGAAGCGGGACCTTGAGCGGTCCAAGGAAGAGCTCGGCCTTACCAAGAGGCAACTCGAAGAGAACAAAGGTAAGTGATACCCCGTCTGTATATTATAAAAAATTTGGTTTTAGAATAATAGGATCGTCATGAATTTTGCTAGGGGCCATGACCGAAGTGGCGGCCCTACAGAAGGCGCTATCCGAGGCCGAAGACAAAGCGGCCAAGGAGCGCATCGAGCGAGAAAAGCAAGAAGCCCGAGTAGGCGAGGTGCAGCAAGAGCTCCAGGCTCTCGCCAAAAAACACGAGTCCTTGGATCTTGACTCTAAGACGCAAGGGTCCGAGCTTGCGAAGGCCCTCGAAAGCGCACAACATGCCAAGGCCAAAGCCCAAAAGGTCCTCCGGGAAATTGAGGCAGTTAAGAAGATAGCGGCGGGTAAGAACTTCATTATGCAAAGCAAGCATGTGAAGGAAACTTTCTTTTTACTTACCCGAGTTCAGAGCTCTCCAGGAGCGTTCGCAGATCTACCCCGCAGTGTGTCGGATGCCGCGGAGTTCTACCGAGCTGAGGAGGGGAGCTCGACGGAGAAGTTGTTCTGGTCTCAGTATACTGGGACCGAACACCCAATGCCCTTGAGCGACCAGCTGAAGCAACTGGTCGAGCTCCACAAGGCGGCCGAATAGGCCATGAAGGGTCTTATAGTCCGGATGTGGCCTGGTGAGCCCCTGCCTGATAGCTACTTCGGTCTGGTGAGGCGGCTTGTGAATGCCTGCACACGGCTTGAAGTCATAAAGCGGTCCGTCTGCATCGAGGGTGCGCACAGGGCTTTTGCCCGGGCGAAGGTGCACTGGGCAAAGCTGGACGCCTAAAAGCTGGTGAAGGAGGGGCCGCCGGAAGGCAAGGAGCATCGCCACCCCAAAAAGTATTATGACAGTGTCCTGAAGGGTGCTCACCTTGTGGCGGAGGAATGTGCTAAAGATGTAATATTCGAATGAATGTACTCATGTGATCCTGTAATATGAAACGAGTTCATGTGCGCTATGCAACGCTTGTTTAATTTAAAATATTACCTTTTGTGCGGCCGTTTATGAAATCTGAGAGTTGGCCAGTCGTCGGCTTCTGCCCCCATGTAACTAGTACTGAGGTGTTCAGGATAAATCTGAGCACTCTTTATCCCAATTTTGGGTCCTTCGAAGGAGGTGTTCAGCACAGCGAACCAGGCAATCGGACTATAAAGCTTTATCACTCTCACTTAGCCATAGAAGTCTACAATTTTAAATTTTGGCAAAGCCCCTAGTATTCGGAAGGCCGAATTTGGGGCGCTATATACGCCTAAGTCGGGCAAGGCCGACTCCTCGCCCGAAGTGGAAGAAGTCTTTAAGGACTTGAGACCTCTCGAACAGCGACCAGCTCTCGCCTCATCATGACAGTCACTTTTCGGCTTTCTCTACTGAGGTGCTCGTCCGGAAGAACCGGGACACAATCGCAGTAGTTCTCCCAGTGCTACCTTAGCCGATATTGCGGAACGTAAGGTACCAAAACATGGGAGCCGGGCAAACCCAACTATTGACCCAAGACATGATTCGGAGCTGATGCATATAATGCTATAAGTTCGGGGTGCCGCACTATCGAAAGTGTTCGGACTTCTCACGCCGCGTTATGGGGTATACTGAAGCCCCTGGTGCACTGGTCGTACCAGAATGTATGGGTGCAAGTTGTCATAAATAGGCAGACAAGGGAAAGAAAGAAAAAAAGAAGAAGAAAGGGGAATGCAATAATAGGCTAACTCTATGCATTGTTATTAAAGAATACGTCAAAGCGTACGGATACAAGTAGTGCAATAAGCAAAAAATAGGTCCATTTGACATGTCCTATCCAAGGGCAAGTTGCGTACGGGTATGTAAAAAAGGTATTTTGATCGTTATCAGAGACCACCTGGGGATTCCCTTGTACGTCAGACCGTCTTGCTTCCTTGGTATTTCCTTGCCGCGATGAGTCCAACAATTAGACTGCCGGAACGGGCTTCCAGAGAGTAAGGTCCTGAAAGAGAAAATGATGAAGGTATACAGCCCCTGGGGCGGTTGAGCCGGATAGTGGGACGTGCCGTAGTGGTGCCTCTGCCCATGCCCATGGTATCTTGAGTGCATAGTTATGTACGCGTGGCACAGATTTCGCCACTTGACTGGGACTAGGACGGAGGCCGAATTGCTAGTCGAGCTCAAAACGTGCCTGCCGATCCGCCTGCGGGGTACTCCGGACTCGCTTGAAGGTGTCCGGGGTCTTTTTCGCCGAATTGGCGGTTTGCCTAATAAGGCTACTTTGCGCTTCTGCTGCGAGGGCCGCAGTGTGCTCCTCCGTGCGGAGCGAGCGCTCTGTCTTTCCATTAACTGTTATAACCCCGCGCGTTCCTAGCATTTCGAGTTTGAGGTATGCATAATGTGGTACCGCATTGAATCTGGCAAATGCGGTTCGTCCGAGCAGTGCATGATAGCCGCTGTGAAAGGGGACGATATCGAAGATTAACTCCTCGCTTCGAAAGTTGTCCGGAGACCCGAAAACCACTTCCAGTGTGATTGAGCCCGTGCAACAGGCCTCTACACCTGGGATTACACCTTTAAAGGTGGTTTTGGTGGGTTTGATCCTCGAGGGGTCTATGCCCATTTTGCGCACTGTATCCTGATAGAGCAGGTTCAGGCTCCTGCCACCGTCCATAAGGACTCGAGTGAGGTGAAATCCATCAATGATGGGGTCAAGGACCAATGCGGCAGATCCGCCATGACGGATACCAGTGGGGTGGTCCCTGCGATCGAAGGTGATCGGACAAGAGGACCATGGGTTGAACTTTGGGACGACTGGCTCCATCGCATAGACGTCCCTTAGTGCACGCTTCCGTTCCCTCTTGGGAATGTGGGTTGCGTATATCATGTTCACCGTTTTCACTTGTGGAGGGAACCTCTTCTGTCCTCCTGTGTTCGGCGGCCGAGGCTCCTCCTCGTCGTTGCTATGCAACCCCTTGTCCCTGTTTTCGGCATTCAACTTGCCGGCCTGCTTGAACACCCAGCATTCTCTGTTGGTGTGATTGGCTGGCTTATCGGGGGTGCCGTGAATTTGACACGAGCGATCGAGTATGCGGTCCAAACTGGACGGGCCCGGATTGCTTCTTTTGAACGGCTTTTTCCGCTGACCGGATTTAGAGCCACTGAATCCGGCATTGACTATCGTGTCTTCGGCGTTATTGCTGTTGTTGCAGCGCTTGTGTCTGTTACGACATGGTCTGCCGTTAGTATCTTTGGCATCTGAAGTGCCAGGATTCCTTGATGTGTTGTTGCTGCGAGCCAGCCAGCTATCCTCGCCCGCGCAAAAGCGGGTCATGAGTGTCGTGAGGGCTGCCATGGACTTCGGCTTCTCTTGGCCGAGGTGTCGGGCGAGCCACTCGTCCCGGATGTTATGTTTAAATGCCGCTAAGGCCTCGGCATCCGGACAGTCGACGATTTGGTTCTTTTTAGTTAGGAACCGAGTCCAGAATTTCCTGGCCGATTCCCTAGGCTTTTGGGTTATGTGGCTCAAGTCATCAGCATCTGGTGGTCGCACGTAAGTGCCCTGGAAGTTGTCAGGGAATGCATCTTCCAAATTCTCCCAACTGCCAATGGAGTTTGCTGGCAGGCTATTCAGCCAATGCCGAGCTGGTCCTTTGAGTTTTAGTGGGAGGTACTTGATGGCATGTAAATCGTCACCGCGGCCCATGTGGATGTGGAGGAGGAAGTCCTCGATCCATACCGCGAGGTCTGTTGTGCCATCGTATGACTCAATGTTCACGGGTTTCAATCCTTCTGGGAATTCATGATCCATTACTTCATCGGTGAAGCATAGGGGGTGAGCAGCGCCTCTGTGCCGGGCTATGTCACGACGTAGTTCATACGAGTCTTTTCTGCTGTATTCGGCCCGGCCGGATTTGCTTTTAGTGTATCCGGCATGACGATCATCATCGCGCGTTGGGGCGCGACCCCGTGATCCGTAGATCAAACTTGTATGTCCTGCTTTGTTTTCCAATACGTCTCGCAGGTCCCGCGTGTTGCCCCGGGCCTTGGTGTTTTTGTTTGTCTGGCGACGGGGTGCGGGCTGGACTTCGGGCTGATATGCCCCTCTGTCTCGACCACGAGGTGGCCGATCAGCCATATCATACGCTGGTAATGTAGGTTTTGATGCTTCCTCCTCGAGTTGGGGTAGCAACCTGTGCTTTGGGTAACTCTTGGTTGGGCGTTCGAGTTCGTATTCCTCGGCCGCAAGGACTTCAGTCCATCTGTCTGCTAGCAGATCCTGATCAGCTCGAAGCTGCTATTGAGTTTTCTTCAGGCTGTTTGCTGTGGCTATAAGCCGGCGCTTGAAGCGCTCCTGTTCGACGGGATCCTCAGGCATGATAAATTCTTTGTCGCCAAGGCTCACCTCGTCTTCGGAGAGAGGCATGTAATTTTCATCCTCCGATTCTCCGTCTGCTGCCTGTTCCGGAGGGCTAGCTTGTTCATCCTCCCGCTCGAGGTTTGGCTGGAGGGGATTGTCGTCGTCTTCGGCACTATCCGGAGCGTTATTATCTCTTGTGCCGGTATCACTGCTTTTGCTATGGCGGGACTTAGAGCGGCGCCGCTGACGTCGGTGCTTGGGTTGCTCTTTGGAGGGATTGTCCTCCGCTGTCTTATCGCCATCGCCTTCTTTGGGGGTGTCCACCATGTATATATCATATGATGAGGTGGCAGTCCAGCGCCCTGTGGGCGGTGGTTCCTATTCGTCTCCTGCATCGTCGTCCATACCGTCGATGTCTTCGGAGCCGAAATCGAGCATGTCGGTTAAATCGTCGACAGTGGCTACTAAGTGGGTGGTGGGTGGGGAGCGATTTTCTTCGTCGTCCGCATCCCATTCTAGCCGGACATAGTTCGGCCAAGGGTCTCCTGACAAGGAGAGAGACCTCAACGAGTTTAGCACGTCGCCAAAGGGTGAGTGCCGAAAGATATCTGCGGAGGTAAACTCCATGATCGGTGCCCAATCGGATTCGATAGGCACGGATGAGGGAGTCCTGGATTAGGGGGTCCTCCGACAGCCGGACTATATCGCTTAGCCGGACTATGAAGATGCAAGATTGAAGACTTCGTCCCGTGTCCGGATGGGACTCTCCTTGGCGTGGAAGGCAAGCTTGGCAATACGGATATGTAGATCTCCTTCCTTGTAACCGACTCTATGTAACCCTAGCCCCCCTCCGGTGTCTATATAAACCGGAGGGTTTAGTCCGTAGGACAACAACAATCATACCATAGGCTAGCTTCTAGGGTTTAGCCTTACGATCTCGTGGTAGATCAACTCTTGTAATACTCATATCATCAAGATCAATCAAGCAGGAAGTAGGGTATTACCTCCATCGAGAGGGCCCGAACCTGGGTAAACATCGTGTCCCCCGCCTCCTGTTACCATCTGCCTTAAACGCACAGTTCGGGACCCCCTACCCGAGATCCGCCGGTTTTGACACCGACATTGGTGCTTTCATTGAGAGTTCCACTGTGTCGTCACCGTAAGGCTAGATGGCTCCTTCGATCATCGGCAGCGATGCGATCCAGGGTGAGGTTTTCCTCCCCGAACAAATCTTCGTATTCGGCGGCTTAGTACTGCGGGCCAACTCGCTTGGCCATCTAGAGCAGATCGAGAGCTATGCCCCTGGCCATCAGGTCAGGTTTGGAAACTTGAACTACACTGCCGACATCCGCGGAGACTTGATCTTCGACGGATTCGAGCCCATGTCAGGTGCGTCGCACAATCACAACGAGCATGACTTAGCTCTGCCGTCAGACAGTGTTCGGGAGATCACACCTGCTTCTACTCCGGCCCTTAATCCGGAACAAATTGCGCCATCTGAGGACGGGTGGATGGACCCCGCCAAGGAGGCCGCACACTCAGTGGCAATTGAGCCAAATACTGACTTCACCTCCTACGAGACCCGTGTGACCGAACCGTTGGATTCGTTCCCGGCCATGGCCTCCGATCCGCATGCGTCCGTGCCTATCGAATCCGATTGGGCATCGATCATGGAGTTTACTTCCGCGGATATCTTTCAACACTCGCCCTTCGGCGACGTGCTAAACTCGTTGAGGTCTCTCTCCCTGTCAGGAGACCCTTGGCCGAACTATGTCCGGCTAGAATGGGATGCGGACGACGAAGAAATTCGCTCCCCACCCACCACCCACTTAGTAGCCACTATCAACGATTTAACCGACATGCTCGACTTCGGCTCCAAAGACATCGATGGTATGGACGACGATGCAGGAGACGAACAAGAACCACCGCCCACAGGGCGCTGGACTGCCACCTCATCATATGACATATACATGGTGGACACCCCCAAAGAAGGCAATGGCGATAAGACAGCGGAGGATAATCCCTCCAAGAAGCAATCCAAGCACCGACGTCAGCGGCGCCGCTCTAAGTCCCGCCACAGTAAAAGCAGCGATACCGGCATGAGAGACAATAATGCTCCGGATAGTGCCGAGGACGACGACAATCCTCTCCAGCCAGACCTAGAGCGGGAGGATGAACAAGCTAGCCCTCCAGAACAGGCAGCAGACAGAGAATCGGAGGATGACAATTACATGCCTCTCTCCGAAGACGAGGTGAGCCTCGGCGACGAATAATTTATCGTGCCTGAGTATCCCGTCAAACAGGAGCGCTTCAAGCGCCGGCTTATAGCAATAGCAAACAGCCTGAAGAAAAAGCAACAACAGCTTCGAGCTGATCAGGATCTGCTAGCAGACAGATGGATTGAAGTCCTTGTGGCCGAGGAATACGAACTCGAACGCCCAACCAAGAGTTACCCAAAGCGCAGGTTGCTACCCCAACTCGAGGAGGAAGCATCAAAACCTACATTACCAGCGTATGATGCGGCTGATCGGCCACCTTGTGGCCGAGACAGAGGGACATATCAGCCCGAAGTCCAACCCGCACCCCGTCGCCAGACAAACAAAAACACCAAGGCCCAGGGCAACACGCGGGACCTGCGAGACGTATTGGAAAACAAAGCAGGACATACAAGATCGATCTACGGATCACGGGGTCACGCCCCAACGCGCGACGATGATCGTCACGCCGGATACACTAAAAGCAAATCCGGCCGGGCCGAATACAGCAGACAAGACTTGTATGAACTGCGTCGTGACATAGCCCGGCACAGAGGCACTGCTCACCCCCTATGCTTCACCGATGAAGTAATGGATCATGAATTCCCAAAAGGATTCAAACCCGTGAACATTGAGTCATACGATGGCACAACAGACCCCGCGGTATGGATCGAGGATTTCCTCCTCCACATCCACATGGCCCGCGGTGACGATCTACCTGCCATCAAGTACCTCCCACTAAAACTCAAAGGACCAGCTCAGCATTGGCTGAATAGCCTGCTAGCAAACTCTATTGGAAGTTGGGAGAATTTGGAAGATGCATTCCTTGACAACTTCCAGGGCACTTACGTGCGACCACCAGATGCTGATGACTTGAGCCACATAACCCAACAGCCTGGGGAATCGGCCAGGAAATTCTGGACTCGGTTCCTAACTAAAAAGAACCAAATCATCGACTGTCCGGATGTCGAGGCCTTAGCGGCATTTAAACATAACATCCGTGATGAGTGGCTCGCCTGACACCTCGGCTAAGAGAAGTCGAAGTCCATGGCAGCCCTCACGACACTCATGACCCGCTTTTGCGCGGGCGAGGATAGCTGGCTGGCTCGCAGCAACAACACATCAAGGAATCCTGGCACTTCAGATGCCAAAGATACTAACGGCAGACCACGTTGTAACAGACACAAGCGCTGCAACAACAGCAATAACGCCGAAGACACGACAGTCAATGCCGGATTCAGTGGCTCTAAATCCGGTCAGCGGAAAAAGCCGTTCAAAAGAAGCAATCCGGGCCCGTCCAGTTTGGACCGCATACTCGATCGCTCGTGTCAAATTCACGACACCCCCGATAAGCCAGCCAATCACACCAACAGAGAATGTTGGGTGTTCAAGCAGGCCGGCAAGTTGAATGCCGAAAACAAGGACAAGGGGCTGCATAGTGACGACGAGGAGGAGCCTCGTCCGCCGAACACAGGAGGACAGAAGAGGTTCCCTCCACAAGTGAAAACGGTGAACATGATATACCCAACCCACATTCCCAAGAGGGAACGGAAGCGTGCACTAAGGGACGTCTATGCAATGGAGCCAGTCGCCCCAAAGTTCAACCCATGGTCCTCTTGTCCGATCACCTTCGATCGCAGGGACCACCCCACTAGTATCCGTCATGGCGGATCTGCCGCATTGGTCCTTGACCCCATCATTGACGGGTTTCACCTCACTCGAGTCCTTATGGACGGTGGCAGCAGCCTGAACCTGCTTTATCAGGATACAGTGCGCAAAATGGGCATAGACCCCTCGAGGATCAAACTCACAAAAACCACCTTTAAAGGTGTAATCCCAGGTGTAGAGGCCTGTTGCACGGGCTCAATCACACTGGAAGTGGTTTTCGGGTCTCCGGACAACTTTCAAAGCGAGGAGTTAATCTTCGATATCGTCCCCTTTCGCAGCGGCTATCACGCACTGCTCGGACAAACCGTATTTGCCAGATTCAATGCGACACCACATTACGCATACCTCAAACTCAAAATGCCAAGACCGCACGGGGTTATAACAGTTAATGGAAACACAGAGCGCTCGCTCCGCACGGAGGAGCACACTGCGGCCCTCGCAGCAGAAGCGCAAAGCAGACTTATTAGGCAAACCGCCAATTCGGCGAAAAAGACCCCGGACACCTTCAAGCGAGTCCGGAGTACCCCGCAGGTTGATCGGCAGGCACGTTTTGAGCTCGACTAGCAATTCGGCCTCCGTCCTAGTCCCAGTCAAGTGGCGAAATTCGTGCCACGCATACATAACTACGCACTCAAGATACCATGGGAATGGGCGGAGGCACCACTACGGCACGTCCCACAATGCGGCTAAACCGCCCCAAGGTCTGTATACCTTCATCATTTTCTCTTTCAGGACCTTACTCTCTGGAAGCCCTTCCCGGCAGTCTAATTGTTGGACTCATCGCGGCAAGGAAATACCAAGGAAGCAAGACGGTCTGACGTACAAGGGAATCCCCAGGTGGTCTCTGATAACAATCAAAATACCTGTTTTCCATACCCGCACGCAACTTGCGCTTGGATAGGACATGTCAAATGGACCTATTTTTTGCTTATTGCACTACTTGTATCCGTACGGTTTGACGTATTCTTTAATAACAATGCATAGAGTTAGCCTATTATTGCATTCCCCTTTCTTCTCTTTTTTTCTTTCTTTCTCTTGTCTGCCTATTTACAACAACTTGCACCCGTACATTCTGGTACAACCAGTGCGCCAGGGGCTTCAGTATACCCCATAACACGGCGTGACAAGTCCGAACACTTTCGACAGTGCAGCACCCCGAACTTATAGCATTATATGCATCAGCTCTGAATCATGTCTTGGGTCAATAGTTGGGTTTGCCCGGCTCCCATGTTTTGGTACCTTACGTTCCGCAATATCGGCTAAGGTAGCACTGGGTGAACTACTGTGATTGTGTCCCGGTTCTTCCGGACAAGCACCTCAGTAGAGAAAGCCAAAAACTGACTGTCATGATGAGGCGAGAGTTGGTCGCTGTTCGAGAGGTCTCAAGTCCTTAAAGACTTTTTTCGCTTTGGGCGAGGAGTCGGCCTTGCCCGACTTAGGCGTATATAGCGCCCCAAATTCGGCCTTCCGAATACTAGGGGCTTCACCAAAATTTAAAATTGTAGACTTCTATGGCTAAGTGAGAGTGATAAAGCTTTATAGTCTGATTGCCTGGTTCGCTGTGCTGAACACCTCCTTCGAAGGACCCAAAATTGGGATAAAGAGTGCTCAGGTTTATCCCAAACACCTCAGTACTAGTTACATGGGGGCAGAAGCCGACGACTGGCCAACTCTCAGATTTCATAAACGGCCACACAGAAGGTAATATTTTAAATTAACAAGTGTTGCATAGCGCACATGAACTCGTTTCATATTACTGGATCACATGAGTATATTCATTTGAATATTACATTCGTAGCACATTCCTCCGCCACTAGGCGAGCACCCTTCAGGACACTGTCATAATACTTTTCGGGGTGGCGATGCTCCTTGCCTTCCGGCGGCCCCTCCTTCACCAGCTTCTCGGCATCCAACTTCGCCCAGTGCACCTTCGCCCGGGCAAAAGCCCTGCGCGCACCCTCGATGCAGATGGACCGCTTTATGACTTCAAGCCGTGGGCAGGCATTCACAAGCCGCCTCACCAGACCGAAGTATCTATCAGGCAGGGGCTCGCCAGGCCACATCCGGACTATAAGACCCTTCATGGCCTGTTCGGCCGCCTTGTGGAGCTCGACCAGTTGCTTCAGCTGGTCGCTCAAGGGCATTGGGTGTTCGGTCCCAGTATACTGAGACCAGAACAACTTCTCCGTCGAGCTCCCCTCCTCAGCCCGGTAGAACTCCGCGGCATCCGACACACTGCGAGGTAGATCTACGAACGCTCCTGGAGAGCTCCGAACTCGGGTAAGTAAAAAGAAAGTTTCCTTCACATGCTTGCTTTGCATAATGAATGCCTTACCCGCCGCTATCTTCTTAACCGCCTCAATTTCCCGGAGGGCCTTTTGGGCTTCGGCCTTGGCATGTTGTGCGCTTTCGAGGGCCTTCGCAAGCTCGGACCCTTGTGTCTTAGAGTCAAGCTCCAAGGACTCGTGTTTTTTGGCGAGAGCCTGGAGCTCTTACTGCACCTCGCCTACTCGGGCTTCTTGCTTTTCTCGCTCGATGCGCTCCTTGGCCGCTTTGTCTTCGGCCTCGGATAGCGCCTTCTGCAGGGACGCCACTTCGGTCGTGGCCCCTAGCAAAATTCATGACGATCCTATTATTCTAAAAACCAAATTTTTTATAATATACAGACGGGGTATCACTTACCTTTGTTCTCTTCAAGCTGCCTCTTGGTAAGGCCAAGCTCTTCCTTGGACCGCTCAAGGTCCCGCTTCAGTCCGGCGACCTCCGCAGTACGTGCGGCAGCGGCTAGCAGTGAAGCCTGCATATGCTTATAGACATATTCCGATTAGACTCCTGCGGTTATTATTTGATCCTCCATTCGGTCTTTCTTCGCGAAATGCCAAACAGAGCATCAGGGGCTACTGTCTATGCGGTAACATTCTCTTATAATCTGGTTACTTACCTCAAAGCCTGTTAGGAGGCTGGCACAGGCTTCAGTCAGTCCGCTCTTGGCGGACTGAACCTTCTTGACCACCGCACTCATAATGGTGCGGTGCTCTTCGTCAATGGAAGCGCCGCGAAGCACTTCCAGCAAGTTGTCCGATGCTTCTGGATGAACAGAGGCCATCGGCACAGACGGCTTGCCCCCCTTAGCGAGTGGTTGCCGGACAGAATCCGGAACCACTGGAGGTTCCGGTGCCGTATTCAGCTTGGGGCTAGACTTGCTGCCCCCGGTGTCGGGTGGTTAGTGCGACATATGCCAACAGATGGCTTATCATTGTGGGTGCCAATAAGACATCGCCGGTGCCTGGAAACGGGATGAGGCAAAGACATGCACGCCGGCGGATCTTACCCAGGTTCGGGGCTCTCCGAGGAGATAACACCCCTAGTCCTACTCTGCTGGGTCTCCGCATGATCACTAGATCAAGGAAAGGTAGCTACAATTGCTCCTAGAGCTGTTGGGTTCAAGAGAGAAGAAGAACAAGGCTAGCTCTTACTTCTCTCTATCTCTATGGTGTGTGTGCTGTGTTCAGAAGCTAACCCTTTGCATGGGTGCTCCGGGGGGTTTATATAGGCCTACCCCCTGGGGGTACAATGGTAATCCGGCTGGGCACTGGTCCCAGCCGTCAGTGTCTACGCTCGCCGGCTTCTCCGCCGGCTGTTGGGTCCCGCCGACTGGTGGGTCCCGCCGGCTGCCGGCTTCTTGGTCGACACGCCGGCCCCACCGCCTAGGGTCTTGTCGGCGGCTGCTTACTGTAGCCTCGCCTCTGATGACGAGGGCTTTGTCGAGGTAAGCGTGGCTACAGTGGGCCGCCTCGGGGGCTCTCACTGTAGCCTTACATCATCTTGTCTCCTTAATGGGGCTCCTGCTTCGAGGAAGGGGGTAGCCGGCTTCTGGGGACCGGCTACTCCCTCGGTCGACTGGGGGAGGCCGGGCCGCCTCCGCTCCTCTCTCTGGCGGAAGGGGCCCGGCGCCTGCGGGCCGTACAGGAGTCGGTCGTGGATGACGTCGAGGCTGGCGTGGCTACAGTGCCGAGCCGAACAGGAGACGGTCATCCCGTACGGCCTCCTGTGGCCATGCCTGCCTCGGGCCTCGGGGGTAGTGGGCCGCACTGTGGCCACACCCCGTCTTGTCACCGTTATGTGGGTGTAGCTTTGGTGGTTGTGGTCTTGGCCGGCTTCTTGGAGTCGGCGTCCTTCTTGGCCGGCTTCTTGGAGTCGGCCACCCCGTAGTCGTCCTGGGGAGGGGTTGCTGAGGCTGGGTCGCCTTCCGGGAGTCAGCTTCAGAGGTAGCCGGCCAGGGGAGGCGGCCCAATGCTTGGAGTGCTTGGAGGCCCGAAGGCCTAATAATTTTTTCAGAGGAACCAGGGGCGGTCGGTTAGGCTACCCGTGGCCATTTACTCCGACAGTAGTCCCCGAAGTTGATTGGGCTTCGAGGTGGAGTAGGGGTTGAGAAGCTCGATCAGCTTCCTATCTTGACAAGTCGGCAGCTGGGAGCCGGCTTTTAGTTAGGCGTGCTGCCTTGGTCGAAAACTCCGGAGTCGGAGGGCGGGAGCTTGCTAGCGTGTGCTCCGGGCCGCGGGCCGGCCACTTGCCGTCTGCGAACCACGTGGCCTCCCTTGGCCAGAAAGCCTGCCAGCCCACGCACATGACGGGACATCGCCGCAGGGCGGGGGCCCGCCACGTCCGCGCCCGGGCCCAGGCGCGGATTCTGTATCCCGAAACCGCCCGCACATCTCCTTGCGGCAGTTTCGGCTCGCCTTTAGGGCGCAATAATCGCGGGACGTGGGGGGAATGGGTGCAGTTAATCCCACGTCTCCCCCCACGTCCGGCCTCTTCGGCCTCGCCTCGCGAAGCTATAAGTAGGAGGAGGTGGAGGGCGGCAGGCCCTCGCACGCTCCTCCTACTTCCACCATCTTCTTCGCTCGCCGTTTCTTGCAACAGCGCCTCGCCGCCGCGCTCTTCCACCGCACGTTCCTCCGCCGCCGCGCTAGTTTTTGCCATGCCTCCCGCCACGGAGCAGTATGGCGGGGATTGGGACGGCTCCAACGTGCACGAAGACCACGTCGAGTTCCTCCGCAATACTCGGCGGCTGCCGGCCGCGGACAAGGTGGAGGTCCGCCTTGCGCCGGCGAGGGAAATTACGCCGGAGCCGCGAGAGGGCGAGCGGGTGGTCTTCCGCTCGCACTTCTTGCGTGGCATCGGCCTGCCAGCGAGCGCCTTCTTCCGCTCCTGGCTCGACTTCTATCAGCTCCAGCCGCACCATCTCACCCCAAACGCGGTGGTGCTGCTGTCCGCCTTCGTCACCCTGTGCGAGGGCTACCTCGGCGTCCTCCCCACCCTTGAGCTCTGGGGGGGTTCTTCCAGTCGAAGCTGGGCACGCGCATGCGGGGCGTGCCGGCTCAGACTGGCGCCTTCATCGCGTCGCGGAGATCGGTCGTCGACAACCCCTTCCCCGTCATCACGCTGATCCAATCGATGAAGAAGTGGCAAAAATCGTACTTCTATGTGCGGAACATCGCCCCGCGGGGCGACTACATCAACCTGCCGGCTTACGTAGCCGGCCCACCAGAGGGCAGGCGGCCCCAGTGGTCCTTCCGGGCCGTGACTCTGACGCCGGCCAGGTCCGCCGCCGTCGCCCGAGTGCGGGAGCTGACCCAGGCAGAGGGCTTGACGGGGCCCGACCTTCTGGCCGCGTTCGTCACGCGTCGGGTTCTTCCGCTCCAGAGCCGGCCTCATTTGATCTGTCAGATGAGCGGCCAGCTCGATCCGAGCCGCATGTGTACCAAGGAGATGCCGCGCGAGGAGGTCGCCTATATGGTGAACTACCTTGCGAACTGCAAACTCACCGAAGAGTGGCAGTTCGGCAAGGAACCATATAGCCGAGCCAATCCGCCGCCTACGGTATGTTCTCCTTGTCTCTTTCTCTCTCTCTTCGCTTTGTTGCCGAGTTCCTCTTAGCCGATTCTAACTTAGTCGGTTTGCTTTTCGACAGAGCCCTCTGCTTCGGCCGGCCGAGGGGTCAGACTCGGAGCGCCGATTCGTCCCCGACCGGACCGAACACGATCTGGAGGACCCCGACCTGGGGGCGGCCGGTATGGATGATGACGTCGAGCCGGGTGGTGGCCAAGCCGGCGGCGAAGCAGGCGGCTCCGGGCTCGGAGTTACCTTTGACGACTGGCCGGACGATGATGAGGCCGAAGTCGTCCTGCGCCGCGAGCCGGCATCTGGACGCGGCGCGGGTTCCTCCGCCGCGCTGCCTGCTCGGGGTGGAGGTCAAAAGCGTCGCGCCGCCCAGGGTTTGTTCGGCAGCCGGACGAAGAAGCCCAGAGGCGGGGCGGCAGCCACCAGGCGGGAGGAGGCGGCCGCGAAGGCGGCTCGCTTCCGCAAGACGGTGAAGCAACCGCAGACTGTGTCGGCGTAAGTTCACTTTCTTTCGTATACTCTTTTTTCTTTCTTTTCTCTGGTGGTTCCTGAACCCTTGTCTTTTTCTTCAACGATCAGAGCTCCGTTGTCGCTTGAGAGGGCGGCTGCCGCCTCCGTCGTTGAGTCGCCGAGGGGCTCTGGGAGCACCACCCGCCGCGTGGACCCCCGTGCCGACCTTCAGGAGGCGACAGAAAGGAACGCGCGGGAGGCGCGGGCGGAGCGAGAGGCACGGGAGGCGGAGGCACGGAGGGCGGCCGCCGCCCAGGCGGCACGGGAGGAGGAGGCGGCGAAGGCACTCGCCGATGCCGCAGCCAGGGCCCAAGCAGAGGTTGCGGCCGCGGCGGCGGCGGGGGAGGTTTTGATGGTCACCCCGCTGCGCGTCATAGCGCCTGGGGACATGGAGCCCTCGCCAGAGGGAGCCAGCGGCGACCAGCCAGGGCTGGGGGGAAGCGACGACGTCATCATCCTGGAGAGGGCGCCGGTGCCGACCCCGCCAACTGGGGCGGCTCAAGGCGGCCGGCCTGCTCCGCCGCCTGCACAGTCGGCGGGGGGCGAGCCGGCCGCGAGGGCTGACATGGCGGTCCGGATTCCGTCGAGCCGGCGCGCGGGGAAGGCCGCGTCGGAGCCACAGAAGGCCGCGTCGGAGCCGCAGCCAGCCGTGGGCTCCAGCTCGTCGGCCCGGGATGCGGAGGCGGCCAGCGCTACCTCGGGGTGGACGCCAGGCGGAGGGACGGCCGTGGTGAACGTGGCTGCACAAGACGTCCGGACCCGGCTCCAGGGCCAAGCTGCGGCGCTGAGGCAGTTCACCGATGAGTTCCTCGCGACGCGGGCGGCCATCCGGGTTAGTATTCCCATCTTGCTTCTTCTTGATCTTAATTTCTTCTTGATCTTGCTTTCTTCCGTGGGGGCGCGTCAGCGCACCCACTGGGTGTAGTCCCTGAGTTCCGAGTCGGCTGCTGAGCAGGCGGCTTGGAACTTCTTGGTGGATTTGCCTTTGCTATTTTTGTTCTTACTTCGGTCTTCTGTCCATCTTGCAGGACTACCACAACCTTCGAGCGGCCACCTTCAATTCCCAGGCTCGGGAGCTGACTCAGAAGACCGCCGACCTTACTGAGAGCCGAGGTACGTGCTTTGTTCTTTATCTCATGTGGGGGCGCGTCAGCGCACCCACTGGGTGTAGTCCCCGAGATTCGGGCCGACTGCTGAGCAGTCGGGTCGGATCTTCCTTGACGACTTTTTCTTACTGTTCTTTCTTTTTCTGCCATCCCTGCAGCGGCCAACGCCAGTCTGAGGGCACAGCTGGGAGAGTCTCAGACTGCCCTTCGTGCCAAGGATGCCGAGCTCGCCGCCTTGGTGCAGGAGCTCGACCGCCTGGTCAAGAAGCTGGCCGACCAGGAGGAAGGCCACAAGGCAGCCCTGAAGGTGGTGCAGGACCGCGAAGCCGCCCTCCAGGCCGAGTACGAGACGGAGGCGGCTGGCTGGGCTGAGGCTAGGCAGACTCTGGTCTCTAGCTATGGCCAGATCGACGATCTGGTTGACGGTAAGCCGCCTACCTCTTCGTCCTTTATTGCCATCTGCCACTTTGGCTCTTATTCTGATTTGGTGCTCTTTTCTCCTTTTCTTCTTCTTTCTTGCGCAGAATATTTCCCTGGCTATTCTACTGTCGCCAACCAGACCATCGAGGCCCGTCGCCAAGCGTGAAGGCTGGCTGGCTTTGAGATCTCGCCAACCGCTGGCCGCTCGCTGGAGGAGCAGCTCCTAGCGATCCAGGCCCGCATCCAGCCGGCTCACCGACTGCTCCGTCGGCTTCAGCGTGCCGGGGCGCAAGTCTTGGCCGCCCTCTGGCCCGGCCAAGTGGTTCCTCGCACCCCCAGTCGGACTGCCGACTGGCTGGAGGTGGCAGTCGGCCGCTTTGAGGCTTGGAAGGCCTCGGCGGCTCGCTCCGGCGCCAGGCGGGCGCTGGAGTTCGTCAAGGCCTGGTATCCCGGCCTGAGCCTGGATCAGCTGGCTACCTGGCGGCAGCAAGCCGACACAGAGCTGGAGCCGGCGCGGCCGGCTATCATCCGGCGGGCTTCGGCGATCGCCGATTACACCGACACCAGCGTCTTCGCCCCCGAGGTAGATGACAACGGTGTCGCCCAGCCGGAGGAGTGGTTCGGGCTAAACCCGGCGGACGGTGAGGACTCGGCGGAGGAGATCGACTCCAGCGATGAGGGCGAAGAGGAGGAGGAGGGTGAAGATGCCGAGCCGGCTGGTGGGGCAGCCGGCCAGCCTCAGCCTGACCGTACCTCCAGCACTACGTCGCAAGCGAGTGCGTCGCCTGCCGCTGGTGGTGGTCAAGCCGAGACCCGCTAGGCGGCCACTCCTTCAGCCGGCGGGGCCGTCTCCACCGACCAGCTCGGCCTCCGCGCCGCGCCCTAGTCTGCCATCTTTTGTTTTCCTGTCTTGTTACTTTTGGAACAATGTTTGGTTAAGTCTGCACAATTCCACCCACTGGGTGTATTCGAACTTATGTCTGTTGCCAGCCTGTTGGGGGCTTTATGTGTATATATAACTTATGCATTTGGCCTTTCCTTGTACTTTTGCTTTTTGTCCTTTCGCTGTTTCCTTTGCCGCCCTCCCTTGGCTGCCGCCTCCCCAGTCCAACAGTTGCTCTGCAATCTGTAGCTGGAGGAGTGCTTGGCCAATTGGGGGGGAGGAGTACTTTAGCTTTGCTGGACTAAAGCTAAGTGTTGAGGAAGCCGGCCAGCCGGCTGTTCTGGCAGCCGGCAGGCATGTTTGGAGGCCGTCCCTTTGCTATATAGGTTCGTTGTTCCTTAGCCATTTTTTGTGTGGGCGTCCTTTCTGCCTTGCCTCTTGCTAGTCGGACAGTCGGTTCTTTGAGCTGCGACTTTCAACAAGAGGGGACTCGGGAGCCGGCACACTACTTTTCTGACTTCAGGTAGAACTTTCAATATAGCTCAAGGCGGCCAGTCCCCGGGCCGACTAGTCGAACCCGGTGCCAGACAAGAATTCAAAATGTAACAATACATTCATGGATATGACACTTGTCATTCATAGATGAACAAGGGCAGCCCCCAAGTGCTGCTCGGGGGGCCTGTTGGTTTGTACTTAATACAAAAAAGGGTAGCATGATACATACTGCTTTCAACTGAAAAATCATCTCAGGAGGTTTGCGTTCCATGGTCGCTCCGACTCCTTGCCGGAGTCATCTCTCTTGCGTGCTCTTGGTTTTTGCGCGTCGATCAAGTAGTAGGTGTCGTTGTCGAGTGCCTTGCTGACGACGAAGGGGCCTTCCCAAGGGGCCGAGAGCTTGTGCTGGCCGGCTGTTCGCTGGATCAGCCGGAGCACAAGGTCGCCCTCTTGGAAGGATCTTGGCTTGACCTTGCGGTTGTAGTAGCGGCATAGCCCTTGCTGGTAGATGGCGGACCGGCTGAGTGCTAGCAGCCGGCCTTCTTCCAGTAGGTCCATGCCGTCTTCTCTTGCTTCTTTGGCCTCCTCCTCCGTGTACATGGTGATCCGAGGCGAGTCGAACTCGATGTCTGTTAGGATGACAGCCTCGGCACCGTACACGAGGAAAAATGGAGTGAAGCCGGTTGACTTGTTGGGTGTAGTGCGCAGGCTCCAGAGGACAGCCGGCAGCTCTTCGAGCCAGCAGCTGGCCGATCGCTCCAGTGGTACAACCAGTCGGGGTTTGATGCCGGAGAGGATGAGTCCATTTGCTCGCTCGACCTGGCCGTTTGACTGCGGGTGGGCAACGGACGCTAAGTCCAGTCGGATGCCCTGCGTCGCGCAGAAACGTGCCAGTGCTCCTTTGGCGAAGTTCGTGCCGTTGTCGGTGATGATGTTGTGCGGCACACCGTACCGAGTAGTGATGTCGGTGATGAATGTCACGGCAGTCGGCCCATTCAGCTTTTTGATCGGCTTTGCTTCGATCCACTTTGTGAACTTGTCCACAGCGACAAGTAGATGCGTCAAGCCGCCGCGGGCTGTCTTGAAAGGGCCCACCATGTCCAGTCCCCAGACGGCAAAAGGCCAGGTGAGGGGAATGGTCTTGAGTGCAGAAGCCGGCAGGTGTTGCTTGGAACTAAAAACTTGGCATCCTCTGCAGCTCTTGACTATTTCTTTAGCATTCTCCAAGGCAGTCGGCCAGAAGAAACCATGGCGGAAAGCCTTGGCTACAAGTGATCTTGAGGCTGCGTGGTGGCCGCATTCGCCTTAGTGGATGTCTTTGAGGATTGCCGCTCCTTTTTCTGGCTCGACACAACGCTGGAAGACTCCAGTGACGCTGCGCTTCACAAGCTCTCTGTTGATTATTGTATATGCTGCGGCTCGTCGTTGCACTAGTCTTGCTGAGATCTCATCAGCCGGCAGCTCTCTGTTGACTAGGAACTTGTGGATGGGCTGGGCCCATGAGGGAGCTGTGACTTCTTCTTCTGTTAATGTAGCCACCATGACTCGGGTGGGTGGGTTGGGTGAGTCGGCCACTGCTTCTTGTGTCGTTGTAGTCCCCGGGCCGACTGTTGCAGTCCCCGGGCCGGGTTCTGAAGTCCCCGGGCCGGGTGCGACTACGGCAGTCCCCGGGCCAGTTGTCGAAGTCCCCGTGCCGCCTGCGGGGTTTCTCCAGTCGGATCCGGCTGTATCTGGCGCAGGTGGTACGAAGATGGAATCCGACTCTGGAGACGGCTTGATGGACGGCTTGAGGAGGCGCTGGAGGGAGACGCCAGTCGGTATGGCTTGTCGGGTGGAGCCGATCCGTGCTAGGGCATCTGCTTGGTCGTTGTCGGCCCTTGGCACGTGGAGGAACTCGCACCCCTTGAAGTATCCACTGATCTGCTGGATGAGGAATCGATAACTCGCCATGTTCGCGTCCTTGGCGTCCCAGTCGCCAGACAATTGCTGGACCACCAAGTCTGAGTCGCCGTAGCATAGGATCCGGCGTATGCCAAGCTCTTTGGCTAGCCGGAGCCCGTGTACGAGCGCCTCGTACTCGGCCACGTTGTTGGAGGCGGCGAAGTGGATCTGCAGCGTGAACTTGAGCTTGTCGCCTTTGGGAGAGGTGAGGATGATGCCGGCTCCCAAGCCGGTGCGCATCTTGGACCCATCAAAGTGCATCCACCAATGGGTAGAGTCGGGAGCCGGCGGTAGGTACTGGGTCTCGGCCCAGTCGACGAGGAAGTCGGCCAATGCTTGCGACTTGATGGCGGTGCGGGGTTGGTAGAAGATTGTGTAGGGCGCCAATGCAATGGCACATTTTGCCACCCGGCCGGATGCATCCCGGCTGCCTATGATCTCGGCGAGCGGGGCAGTGCATACGACCATGATGGGGTGCTCTTGGAAGTAGGGCTTCAGTTTCTTGGCAGCGAAGTACACCCCATAGCACATCTTCTGGTAGTGCAGGTAGTTTTGCTTTGAGCTGGATAGCACTTCGCTGAGATAGTACACCGGCCTCTGGACTAGCTGGGCTCGGCCTTCCTCCGGGCGCTGGACCACAACAACAGTGCTGATGACTCGGCTAGTCGCGGCGATGTAGAGGAGCATGGGCTCCTTCTCAGTCGGCGCCGCCAGGACAGGCGGAGTGGTCAGCATTTTCTTCAACTCATGGAAGGCTTGGTCGGCTTGGTCGTTCCACTCGAAGTGAGTGGACTTCTTCATGAGTCGGTACAGGGGGAGAGCCTTCTCTCCTAGTCGGCTGATAAAACGATTCAGGGAGGCTAAGCAGCCAGTGAATTTCTGCACATCTCGCAGTTTGGTGGGAATCTCCATCCTCTCGATGGCCTTGATCTTGACAGGGTTGCATTCGATGCCGCGTTCGGAGACCAGGAAGCCCAGCAGCTGGCCGGCTGGCACTCCGAACACGCACTTCTCGGGGTTGAGCTTGATTTGGAATCGGCGCAAGTTGGCGAATGTTTCTTTCGGGTCTTCCAGCAAGGTACCGCGCTTCTCTGTCTTCACCACAATGTCGTCTACATAGACGTGGGCATTTCTGCCGAGTTGTTTCAAGAGGCATTTCTGCATGCAACGCTGAAAAGTGGCACCGGCATTCCTCAAGCCGAATGTCATAGTCAGGTAGCAGAAAGCTCCAAAGGGTGTGATGAAGGCAGTCTTCAGGCGGTCAGCTGGGTCCAACTTGATCTGATGGTACCCTGAGTACGCATCCAAAAAACTTAACAGCTCGCATCCGGCTGTGGAGTCTATCACTTGGTCAATCCGTGGCAGAGCGAGCGGATCCTTTGGGGCAGGCCTTGTTCAGACTGGTGTAGTCTATACACATACGCCACTTGTTATTCTTCTTCAGAACCAGAACTGGGTTGGCAAGCCACTCTGGAAAGAACACTTCCATGATAAAGCCAGCGGCAAGGAGCCGGGCTATCTCTTCTCCCACGATTCTTCGCTTCTCTTCTGACAGTCGGCGGAGGGGCTGCTTGACCGGCTTCGCATCAGCTCGGACATGTAATTTGTGCTCGGGGAAATCCTTCGGGACACCCGGCATGTCCTTTGGGGACCATGTAAAGATGTCTCGATTCTCACGGAGGAAGTCCATGAGCTCGCCTTCCTATTTACTGTCCAAGTTTGCCCCAATGACAGCGAACCTCTCCGGGTTCTCCGGGTCCAGAGGTATCTTCTTCGTCTCTTTGGCAGGCTGGAAGGAGCCCTGCGCATCATAATCCTTGGGGTTGGGGGACAAGGCCGGCTGCTTGCCGGCCATGGCCACAACCCGTTCCAACATCTTTTTCTCTTCTGCCACCACGAGGGACTCGGCCAGCCGGCTACTGGCCATGGCGCACTCGATTGACTTCTTGTAGTCACCGGCTACCGTGATGATCCCCTTCGAGCTCGGCATCTTCATCTTCAGGTAGGCGTAGTGGGGCACAGCCATGAACTTGGCCAGGGCAGGTCGGCCGAGCAGTGCATGATAGGGGCTCTCCAAATCCACTACCTCGAACCATATTACTTCTCGGCGAAAATGATCTTTGTCTCCGAAGAGAACATCCATTTTGATCTTGCCGATTGGGGAGCAAGACAGGCCAGGGACGATACCATGGAAGACGGTGCGGCTCGGCATGAGCTGCTTCGCTTTGACGTTCAGCTTCTCCATGGTATCGCGGTACAGTATGTTGATACTGCTTCCACCGTCTATCAGGACGCGGGAAAATCTGGCAGCTCGCCTCTCTGTCGCGAGGGTGACATCCAAGACCATTGCATAGGAGCCAGGCGAAGGCATTACCTCTGGGTGGTCGGCCTGGCTCCAGCTGATTGGTTTTTCTGACCAGTGCATGAACTCGGGAGTGTTAGTGGCGACTGCATTCACTTCTTGATGCTGTCGGCGTCGGCTGCACTTGTCGTCGGCTTGACTGGTGAAGACGACGTAGGCGGCATGCTCTTCGGGAAATTCCTCTTGGATGGCGCCGACTGCCGGCCGAGCCGCCGGCTGCTGGGGGGCTGGAGGCGGCGGGCCGGGAGGCGGAGGCGGCAACATCCCCTCGCCCTTGGTGATGCGGGTGAGCCAGTGGCATTTCCGGGTTGTGTGGTTGGATGGCTTCGCGCCGCTGTGGAACTTGCAGGGGGCGTCGAGAGCTTGTTCGTAGGAGAAAGACGACTGCCAAGCCGGCCTTCCACCCTTCTTCTTGGGAGCGGGCCATTCTTCAGGCTGCTCGTCTTCAACTGTGGCCACCTGCCGACTGGATGAAGTCGGCATGGGGGCCTTGTGCTTGTGGTCGTTCTGGTAGGGGCGCCGATTAGGGTCGCCAGCCGGCGTCTTAGGAGCCGGAGCGGTCACTTTCCCCGAGGTGTCCACTCGGAGCTCCGTCTTCATTGAGGAGTCAGCTGTGGCGTACTTGTCCGCGATGACCAGCAACTCATCGAGGGTAGCCGGCTCGTCGCAGAGGAGTCGGTGCTTGAGGAGGGTGCCCTCTCGGCACCCGGCGATGAAGTACTCGATGGCCTGGACCTCGTGCACCCCCTCGCAGGAGTTGCGGAGCTCGGCCCATCGCGTGAGGTAGTCGCGGGTCGACTCGTTGGGCCCTTGGACGCAGAGGGAGAGCTGGCGAGGCTTGGGCGGCCGCTTGTAGGTGCTGGTGAAGTTGCGGACGAAGACTTCGGTGAAGTCCAGCCAACTGTTGATGCTGTAGGGCTTGAGGCTGTTGAGCCATGTGCGCGTCGTGCCTTGCAGCATGAGGGGGACGTACTTCACGGCGACGTGCCGATTGCCGTTGGCTATGCTGACGGCCGTGGAGTACTCGATGAGCCAATCTTCCGGCTTCACCGAGCCGTTGTACTTGGGCGTGTCTCTGGGGAGCGAGAACCCTTTGGGGAAGGGCTCGTCGCGGATGCGGGGGCCAAAGCATGGCGGGCCGACATCGTCTTCTTCTTCCAACGCCAAGGATCGAGCAAGGCGGTCGATCCTGTGGCGGGCGTCGTTCTCGCCGACTCCTTCTCGGCGGCCGAGTCGGTCGCCAAGAGTCGGGTGTGTGATAGGCGGCGGAGTGAGGCGTCTTTCTCTTCGAGGCGGGGGAGGAGGCAGATTTCCTTGGTGTTCAACCGCTCGAGGGCGGCCTTCCGCGTCACGCTCGATGGTGATGCGAGTCCGACTGCGGCTGGCAGCCGGCTCCTTGTCTTTCTTCTGGAGCGCGCCGCTCGCAGTCGGCGAGCGGGACGTCGCGGCGTGCTCCCGGCGCGGGGGATGACTATCTGCACGGGCGCCGGCTTCATGCCGTTCTGCAGCCGCGTCGATCAGCTGCTGGATCCGTCTTGCCATGTAGGGGAGCTCATCGGCTCCCAGCCCATTGAGCTCTTCTGCGGCCGCCTGAGCGGCTCGCAGATTCTCGAGCGGGGTGGCGTAGACGGGGCGATCTGCCCCCAGCATGCTGGCGACGGCCGCGCCGCGCTTCTGGACGAAGCCGACTCGGCTCGGGCCGCTAGGCATCGGCGTACCGAAGGCGGCGCGGTCGACTTCGCGCTGGTGGGCCTCGGTGAGGCGTCTCATGGAGGCTATCTTCTGGCCCTCCGCGATGAGGGCAAGGCGGCGTGCCTCCAGGGTCTCGGCGTCGGCGTCGGCCGGGATGGGGACGGAATGGTCGTGCATTGCTGCTTGCAAGGCGTCGTGGGCATTCTTGCCCGAGTTGGCGACGTGGCTGATGACCAGCACTTCGGTGACAGCGCTGCTGCCGCTGTCAGCTCGAGGGAGGGGGTCGTCGAAGACCACCATGTCGGAGGGGTAGGCGTCAAGTGATGCTGTGTCGGAGTCGATGAGCATCGGGTCGGTGGAGCCGACCGACTCCATGT
Source organism: Aegilops tauschii subsp. strangulata (assembly GCF_002575655.3). Classification (NCBI taxonomy): domain Eukaryota; kingdom Viridiplantae; phylum Streptophyta; class Magnoliopsida; order Poales; family Poaceae; genus Aegilops; species Aegilops tauschii. The sequence goes on along the minus strand of NC_053041.3, from coordinate 260,874,253 downwards.
CTGCAGCAGGCTCGTTGGAGACGTGAAGCTGGTCGAGGAGGCTGACGAGGCGGTTCTCGGGGTAGTCGGTGCCTGCGTCGGACGCAGGCTCGTCGGAGATGCGAGTCTCGCCGAGCAGATTGGTGAGGCAGCTCGCTGTGCAGGCGTCGTCGAGGCCTTGCAGCGCGTCGAGGCAAACGCCATCGGGCGCAGCAGGCTGGCTGCGCTCGCGGGGGAGGAAGAGGGTTCCCGTCCAGAACAGGTCTCCGGACGACGGTGCACCTGGCCCCACGGCAGGCGCCAAATGTCGGGTGGTTGGTGCAACATATGCCAACGGATGGCTTATCATTGTGGGTGCCAATAAGACATCGCCGGTGCCTGGAAACGGGATGAGGCGAAGACATGCACGCCGGCGGATCTTACCCAGGTTCGGGGCTCTCCGAGGAGATAACACCCCTAGTCCTGCTCTGCGGGGTCTCCGCATGATCACTAGATCAAGGAAAGGTAGCTACAATTGCTCCTAGAGCTGTTGGGTTCAAGAGAGAAGAAGAACAAGGCTAGCTCTTACTTCTCTCTATCTCTATGGTGTGTGTGCTGTGTTCAGAAGCTAACCCTTTGCATGGGTGCTCCGGGGGGTTTATATAGGCCTACCCCCCGGGGGTACAATGGTAATCCGGCTGGGCACTGGTCCCAGCCGTCAGTGTCTACGCTCGCCGGCTTCTCCGCCGGCTGTTGGGTCCCGCCGACTGGTGGGTCCCGCCGGCTGCCGGCTTCTTGGTCGACAGGCCGGCCCCACCGCCTAGGGTCTTGTCGGCGGCTGCTTACTGTAGCCTCACCTCTGATGACGAGGGCTTTGTCGAGGTAAGCGTGGCTACAGTGGGCCACCTCGGGGGCTCTCACTGTAGCCTTACCTTGTCTTGTCTCCTTAATGGGGCTCCTGCTTCGAGGAAGGGGGTAGCCGGCTTCTGGGGACCGGCTACACCCTCTGTCGACTGGGGGAGGCTGGGCCGCCTCCGCGCCTCTCTCTGACGGAAGGGGCCCGGCGCCTGCGGGCCGTACAGGAGTCGGTCGTGGATGACGTCGAGGCTGGCATGGCTATAGTGCCGAGCCGAACAGGAGACGGTCATCCCGTACGGCCTCCTGTGGCCATGCCTGCCTCGGGCCTCGGGGGTAGTGGGCCGCACTGTGGCCACACCCCGTCTTGTTACCGTTATGTGGGTGTAGCTTTGGTGGTTGTGGTCTTGGCCGGCTTCTTGGAGTCGGCGTCCTTCTTGGCCGGCTTCTTGGAGTCGGCCACCCCGTAGTTGTCCTGGGGAGGGGTTGCTGAGGCTGAGTCGCCTTCCGGGAGTTGGCTTCAGAGGTAGCCGGCCAGGGGAGGCGGCCCAATGCTTGGAGTGCTTGGAGGCCCGAAGGCCTGATAATTTTTTCAGAGGAACCAGGGGCAGTCGGTTAGGCTACCCGTGGCCATTTACTCCGACACCCGGCGTTAGGGCCCAGAGGAGTCTTGCCCCTCGTGCGCCCAGCGCCTGGAATGTCGCCTTGAAGCGCCTCCGGAACTGTCTCCCCTTGGTTCAATCCCCTTTGAGACAACACCTCGGCGTCGTCCGTTGGGCGGGGGGGGGGAGGAGGCGGTCGGGAGTGAATCGATGTTCATATCCGATTGGCCCAAAGAATCATCTCACGAAGATACGTCGATGTGGGCTCGGGATGGGCTGCATAATCATGCGCGGCGTGATAAGTAACAGTACAATAAGACATACCAAGAATTGTTAGGGTATCCGGATACTCACGACTTCGCCAGGGGCTTGTCCCTAGGCAACCACTCCTCGTCGCTGAAAGCGGTTGTCGTGGAGTGTCGGCGTTCTGGGGAACGGGGGTCCCCAGACTTGCCTGCCTGCGGCCCATAGTGTGGCCAGGCTAGCTGGCCGTACGGCCCATCTTCATCAACAAGGCATCCAAGACCCTCGCGAGGGTCCAAGCCTCGCAAGGCGGACGATGCAAGACCTCCTCTGGAGTGGCCTAGCCGGGCAGGCTCACGAGGAGCGGAGATATCAAGGCGGGGCAAACCTCACGAGGCTCTCGAGATGTGAGCCATGACAAACGGCACCAGGCGGGCGCCAGCGCGCGCAGCGTCCTTGTTTCCTCTTTGGTGCTAAGGAGGCCAGCGCAGGCGAAGAGTACCGAGGCATCAGGCAAAGGTTGCTATATTGGTGCAACGAGACCAAGACCAGGAGGACGGCAAGACAGAGGTCATCGTGGAGCCCAAGACGGCGTCACCACCAGAGCTTTTCACAGGCGAAGACCACTTTTGTCAGGGTAGCTTGTACTAGCTGTCCCCCTTCAAATTTGCCCGCCGTTGTTGGCTCCCTTCCCGCTCGATATTTGGGAAGAGGACCAGGGCCTCTATAAATAGGAATAGCCACCACAGTAGGGGCATCGGATCTTAGCTTGATCCAACCCGATCAAGAGCCTAGCCACAAGAACGCCTCAACCTCAGGAGGCTGTTCTTCCCTTGTAATATTCATCATTAGCCCAAGAGGCAATCTACCACCACCACACTGGAGTAGGGTATTACACCACAACGGTGGCCCAAACCAGTATAAACCTCGTGTCTTTCCATGTTGCGAGTTCATCGAGTTCGTCCGCGAGATCTTAGCGAGCTAGGGCGTAGATCGGTAGGAGGGATAGACTTCGCGCACACCCCAGTGTTCGAACCTTAAGGGTTTGCCGGAACCCCACATCCGACATTTGGCGCGCCAGGTAGGGGTGCGCCGTAGCTTCCCTTCCGTCAGTTCGTCGCTCCGTCGTCTCCATGGCGAATGCTCGTCGTGCTCGGGTTGAGCGTCGGGCTGCCCTCACCGCCCGTGTCGCTCAGACGGCTCCCGTCAGCCAGCCACCTCATCGTTCTCCGTCTCCCGCTGCCAACGCTGCCACCAGCCCGGCAGGGAACGAGCAGTAGGCGTCCTCGCTGCATCCTTCAGTACGGCAGATCACACCTGCTTCTACTCTGGCCCTTAATCCGGAACAAATTGCGCCATCTGAGGACGGGTGGATGGACCCCGCCAAGGAGGCTGCACACTCAGTGGCAATTGAGCCAAATACTTACTTCACCTCCTACGAGACCCGTGTGACCGAACCGTTGGATTCGTCCCCGGCCATGGCCTCCGAGCCGCCTGCGTCCGTGCCTATTGAATCCGATTGGGCACCAATCATGGAGTTTACCTCCGCGGATATCTTTCAGCACTCGTCCTTCGGCGACGTGCTAAACTCGTTGAGGTCTCTCTCCCTGTCAGGAGACCCTTGGCCGAACTATGTCTGGCTAGAATGGGATGCGGACGACGAAGAAATTCGCTCCCCACCCACCACCACTTAGTAGCCACTATCAACGATTTAACCGACATGCTCGACTTCGGCTCCAAAGACATCGACGGTATGGACGACGATGCAGGAGACGAACAAGAACCACCGCCCACAGGGCGCTGGACTGCCACCTCATCATATGACATATACATGGTGGACACCCCCAAAGAAGGCGATGGCGATAAGACAGTGGAGGATAATCCCTCCAAGAAGCAATCCAAGCACCGACGTCAGCGGCGCCGCTCTAAGTCCCGCCATAGTAAAAGCAGTGATACCGGCACGAGAGACAATGATGCTCCGGATAGAGCCGAGGACGACGACAATCCTCTCCAGCCAGACCTAGAGCGGGAGGATGAACAAGCTAGCCCTCCGAAACAGGCAGCAGACGGAGAATCGAAGGATGACAATTACATGCCTCTCTCCGAAGACGAGGTGAGCCTCGGCGACGAAGAATTTATCGTGCCTGAGGATCCCGTCAAACAGGAGCGCTTCAAGCGCCGGCTTATAGCAATAGCAAACAGCCTGAAGAAAAAGCAACAACAGCTTCGAGCTGATCAGGATCTGCTAGCAGACAGATGGATTGAAGTCCTTGTGGCCGAGGAATACGAACTCGAACGCCCAACCAAGAGTTATCCGAAGCGCAGGTTGCTACCCCAACTCGAGGAGGAAGCATCAAAACCTACATTACCAGCGTATGATGCGGCTGATCGGCCACCTCGTGGCCGAGACAGAGGGACATATCAGCCCGAAGTCCAGCCCGCACCCCGTCGCCAGACAAACAAAAACACCAAGGCCCAGGGCAACACGCGGGACCTGCGAGACGTATTGGAAAACAAAGCAGGACATACAAGATCGATCTACGGATCACGGGGTCACGCCCCAACGCGCGACGATGATCGTCACGCCGGATACACTAAAAGCAAATCCGGCCGGGCCGAATACAGCAGACAAGACTTGTATGAACTGCGTCGTGACATAGCCCGGCACAGAGGCGCTGCTCACCCCCTATGCTTCACCGATGAAGTAATGGATCATGAATTCCCAGAAGGATTCAAACCCGTGAACATTGAGTCATACGATGGCACAACAGACCCCGCGGTATGGATCGAGGATTTCCTCCTCCACATCCACATGGCCCGCGGTGACGATCTACATGCCATCAAGTACCTCCCACTAAAACTCAAAGGACCAGCTCCACATTGGCTGAATAGCCTGCCAGCAAACTCTATTGGCAGTTGGGAGAATTTGGAAGATGCATTCCTTGACAACTTCCAGGGCACTTACGTGTGACCACCAGATGCTGATGACTTGAGCCACATAACCCAACAGCCTGGGGAATCGGCCAGGAAATTCTGGACTCGATTCCTAACTAAAAAGAACCAAATCGTCGACTGTCTGGATGTCGAGGCCTTAGCGGCATTTAAACATAACATCCGTGACGAGTGGCTCGCCTGACACCTCGGCCAAGAGAAGTCGAAGTCCATGGCAGCCCTCACGACACTCATGACCCACTTTTGCGTGGGCGAGGATAGCTGGCTGGCTCGAAGCAACAACACATCAAGGAATCCTGGCACTTCAGATGCCAAAGATACTAACGGCAGACCACGTCGTAACAGACACAAGCGCCGCAACAACGGTGATAACGCCGAAGACACGACAGTCAATGCCGGATTCAGTGGCTCTAAATCCGGTCAGCGGAAAAAGCCATTCAAAAGAAGCAATCCGGGCCCGTCCAGTTTGGACCGCATACTCGATCGCTCGTGTCAAATTCACGGCACCCCCGATAAGCCAGCCAATCACACCAATAGAGAATGTTGGGTGTTCAAGCAGGCCGGCAAGTTGAATGCCGAAAACAAGGACAAGGGGCTGCATAGCGATGACGAGGAGGAGCCTCGTCCGCCGAACACAGGAGGACAGAAGAGGTTCCCTCCACAAGTGAAAATAGTGAACATGATATACCCAACCCACATTCCCAAGAGGGAACGGAAGCGTGCACTAAGGGACGTCTATGCGATGGAGCCAGTCGCCCCAAAGTTCAACCCATGGTCCTCTTGTCCGATCACCTTCGATCGCAGGGACCACCCCGCTAGTATCCGTCATGGAGGATCTGCCGCATTGGTCCTTGACCCCATCATTGACGGATTTCATCTCACTCGAGTCCTTATGGACGGTGGCAGCAGCCTGAACCTGCTTTATCAGGATACAGTGCGCAAAATGGGCATAGACCCCTCGAGGATCAAACTCACAAAAACCACCTTTAAAGGTGTAATCCCATGTGTAGAGGCCTGTTGCACGGGCTCAATCACACTGGAAGTGGTTTTCGGGTCTCCAGACAACTTTCGAAGCGAGGAGCTAATCTTCGATATCGTCCCCTTTCGCAGCGGCTATCACGCACTGCTCGGACAAACCGCATTTGCCAAATTCAATGCGATACCACATTACGCATACCCCAAACACAAAATGCCAGGACCGCACGGGGTTATAACAGTTAATGGAAACACAGAGCGCTCGCTCCGCGCGGAGGAGCACACTGCGGCCCTCGCAGCAGAAGCGCAAAGCAGACTTATTAGGCAAACCGGCAATTCGGCGAAAAAGACCCCGGACACCTTCAAGCGAGTCCGGAGTACCCCGCAGGTTGATCGGCAGGCACGTTTTGAGCTCGACTAGCAATTCGGCCTCCGTCCTAGTCCCAGTCAAGTGGCGAAATTCGTGCCACGCATACATAACTACGCACTCAAGATACCATGGGAATGGGCGGAGGCACCACTACGGCACGTCCCACAATGCGGCTAAACCGCCCCAAGGGCTGTATACCTTCATCATTTTCTCTTTCAGGACCTTACTCTCTGGAAGCCCTTCCCGGCAGTCTAATTGTTGGACTCATCGCGGCAAGGAAATACCAAGGAAGCAAGACGGTCTGACGTACAAGGGAATCCCCAGGTGGTCTCTGATAACAATCAAAATACCTGTTTTCCATACCCGCACGCAACTTGCGCTTGGATAGGACATGTCAAATGGACCTATTTTTTGCTTATTGCACTACTTGTATCCGTACGGTTTGACGTATTCTTTAATAACAATGCATAGAGTTAGCCTATTATTGCATTCCCCTTTCTTCTCTTTTTTTTCTTTCTTTCTCTTGTCTGCCTATTTACAACAACTTGCACCCGTACATTCTGGTACAACCAGTGCGCCAGGGGCTTCAGTATACCCCATAACACGGCGTGACAAGTCCGAACACTTTCGACAGTGCAGCACCCCGAACTTATAGCATTATATGCATCAGCTCTGAATCATGTCTTGGGTCAATAGTTGGGTTTGCCCGGCTCCCATGTTTTGGTACCTTACGTTCCGCAATATCGGCTAAGGTAGCACTGGGAGAACTACTGTGATTGTGTCCCGGTTCTTCCGGACAAGCACCTCAGTAGAGAAAGCCAAAAACTGACTGTCATGATGAGGCGAGAGTTGGTCGCTGTTCGAGAGGTCTCAAGTCCTTAAAGACTTTTTCCGCTTTGGGCGAGGAGTCGGCCTTGCCCGACTTAGGCGTATATAGCGCCCCAAATTCGGCCTTCCGAATACTAGGGGCTTCACCAAAATTTAAAATTGTAGACTTCTATGGCTAAGTGAGAGTGATAAAGCTTTATAGTCTGATTGCCTGGTTCGCTGTGCTGAACACCTCCTTCGAAGGACCCAAAATTGGGATAAAGAGTGCTCAGGTTTATCCCAAACACCTCAGTACTAGTTACATGGGGGCAGAAGCCGACGACTGGCCAACTCTCAGATTTCATAAACGGCCACACAGAAGGTAATATTTTAAATTAACAAGCGTTGCATAGCGCACATGAACTCGTTTCATATTATTGGATCACATGAGTATATTCATTCGAATATTACATTCTTAGCACATTCCTCCGCCACAAGGCGAGCACCCTTCAGGACACTGTCATAATACTTTTCAGGGTGGCGATGCTCCTTGCCTTCCGGCGGCCCCTCCTTCACCAGCTTCTCGGCATCCAGCTTCGCCCAGTGCACCTTCGCCCGGGCAAAAGCCCTGCGCGCACCCTCGATGCAGATGGACCGCTTTATGACTTCAAGCCGTGTGCAGGCATTCACAAGCCGCCTCACCAGACCGAAGTATCTATCAGGAAGGGGCTCGCCAGGCCACATCCGGACTATAAGACCCTTCATGGCCTGTTCGGCCGCCTTGTGGAGCTCGACCAGTTGCTTCAGCTGGTCGCTCAAGGGCATTGGGTGTTCGGTCCCAGTATACTGAGACCAGAACAACTTCTCCATCGAGCTACCCTCCTCAGCCCGGTAGAACTCCGCGGCATCCGACACACTGCGGGGTAGATCTGCGAACGCTCCTGGAGAGCTCCGAACTCGGGTAAGTAAAAAGAAAGTTTCCTACACATGCTTGCTTTGCATAATGAATGCCTTACCCGCCGCTATCTTCTTAACCGCCTCAATTTCCCGGAGGGCCTTTTGGGCTTCGGCCTTGGCATGTTGTGCGCTTTCGAGGGCCTTCGCAAGCTCTGACCCTTGTTGTCGGGTGGTTGGTGCGACATATGCCAACGGATGGCTTATCATTGTGGGTGCCAATAAGACATCGCCGGTGCCTGGAAACGGGATGAGGCGAAGACATGCACGCCGGCGGATCTTACCCAGGTTCGGGGCTCTCCGAGGAGATAACACCCCTAGTCCTGCTCTGCGGGGTCTCCGCATGATCACTAGATCTAGGAAAGGTAGCTACAATTGCTCCTAGAGCTGTTGGTTCAAGGGAGAAGAAGAACAAGGCTAGCTCTTGCTTCTCTCTTTCTCTATGGTGTGTGTGCTGTGTTCAGAAGCTAACCCTTTGCATGGGTGCTCCGGGGGGTTTATATAGGCCTACCCCCCGGGGGTACAATGGTAATCTGGCTGGGCACTGGTCCCAGCCGTCAGTGTCTACGCTCGCCGGCTTCTCCGCCGGCTGCTGGGTCCCGCCGACTGGTGGGTCCCGCCGGCTGCCGGCTTCCTGGTCGACAGGCCGGCCCCACTGCCTAGGGTCTTGTCGGCGGCTGCTCACTGTAGCCTCGCCTCTGATGACGAGGGCTTCGTCGAGGTAAGCGTGGCTATAGTGGGCCGCCTCGGGGGCTCTCACTGTAGCCTTACCTCGTCTTGTCTCCTTAATGGGGCTCCTGCCTCGAGGAAGGGGGTAGCCGGCTTCTGGGGGCCGGCTACGCCCTTGGCCGACTGGGGGAGGCCGGGCCGCCTCCGCGCCTCTCTCTGGCGGAAGGGGCCCGCCGCCCGCGGGCCGTACAGGAGTCGGTCGTGGATGACGTCGAGGCTGGCATGGCTACAGTGCCGAGCCGAACAGGAGATGGTCATCCCGTACGGCCTCCTGTGGCCATGCCTGCCTCGGGCCTCGGGGGTAGTGGGCCGCACTGCAGCCACGCCCCGTCTTGTCACCGTTATGTGGGTGTAGCTTTGGTGGTTGTGGTCTCGGCCGGCTTCTTGGAGTCGGCGTCCTTCTTGGCCGGCTTCTTGGAGTCGGCCACCCCGTAGTCGTCCCGGGGAGGGGTTGCTGAGGCTGGGTTGCCTTCTGGGAGTCGGCTTCAGAGGTAGCCGGCCCGGGAAGGCGGCCCAATGCTTGGAGTGCTTGGAGGCCCGAGGGCCTGATAATTTTTTCAGAAGAACCAGGGGCAGTCGGTTAGGCTACCCGTGGCCATTTGCTCCGACACTTGTGTCTTAGAGTCAAGCTCCAAGGACTCGTGTTTTTTGGCGAGAGCCTGGAGCTCTTGCTGCACCTCGCCTACTCGGGCTTCTTGCTTTTCTCGCTCGATGCGCTCCTTGGCCGCTTTGTCTTCGGCCTCGGATAGCGCCTTCTGCAGGGACGCCACTTCGGTCGTGGCCCCTAGCAAAATTCATGACGATCCTATTATTCTAAAAACCAAATTTTTTATAATATACAGACGGGGTATCAATTACCTTTGTTCTCTTCAAGCTACCTCTTGGTAAGGCCAAGCTCTTCCTTGGACCGCTCAAGGTCCCGCTTCAGTCCGGCGACCTCCGCAGTACGTGCGGCAGCGGCTAGCAGTGAAGCATGCATATGCTTATAGACATATTCCGATTAGACTCCTGCGGTTATTATTTGATCCTCCATTCGGCCTTTCTTCGCGAAATGCCAAACAGAGCATCAGGGGCTACTGTCTATGCGGTAACATTCTCTTATAATCTGGTTACTTACCTCAAAGCCTGTTAGGAGGCTGGCACAGGCTTCAGTCAGTCCGCTCTTGGCGGACTGAACCTTCTTGACCACCGCACTCATAATGCTGCGGTGCTCTTCGTCAATGGAAGCGCCGCGAAGCACTTCCAGCAAGTTGTCCGATGCTTCTGGATGAACAGAGGCCATCGGCACAGACGGCTTGCCCCCCTTAGAGAGGGGTTGCCGGACAGAATCCGGAACCACTGGAGGTTCCGGTGCCGTATTCGGCTTGGGGCTAGACTTGCTGCCCCCGGCGTTAGGGCCCAGAGGAGTCTTGCCCCTCGTGCGCCCAGCGCCTGGAATGTCGCCTTGAAGCGCCTTCGGAACTGTCTCCCCTTGGTTTAGTCCCCTTTGAGACAACACCTCGGCATCGTCCGTAGGGCGGGGGGAGGAGGCGGTCGGGAGTGAATCGTTGTTCATATCCGACGGGCCCAGAGAATCATCTGACGAAGATACGTCGATGTGGGCTCGGGATGGGCTGCATAATCATGCGTGGCGTGATAAGAAACAGTACAATAAGACATACCAAGAATTGTTAGGGTATCCGGATACTCACGACTTCGCCAGGGGCTTGTCCCTGGGCAACCACTCCTCGTCGCTGAAAGCGGCCGTCGTGGAGTGTCGGCGTTCTGGGAACGGGGGTCCCCAGACTTGCCTGCCTGCGGCCCACAGTGTGGCCAGGCTAGCAGGCCGTACGGGCCATCTTCATCAACAAGGCATCCAAGACCCTCGCGAGGGTCCAAGCCTCGCGAGGCGGACGATGCAAGACCTCCTCTGGAGTGGCCTAGCCGGGCAGGCTCACGAGGAGCGGAGATATCAAGGCGGGGCAAACCTCACGAGGCTCTCGAGATGTGAGCCATGACAAACGGCACCAGGCGGGCGCCAGCGCGCGCAGCGTCCTTGTTTCCTCTTTGGTGCTAAGGAGGCCAGCGCAGGCGAAGAGTACCGAGGCATCAGGCAAAGGTTGCTATATTGGTGCAACGAGACCAAGACCAGGAGGACGGCAAGACAGAGGTCATCGTGGAGCCCAAGACGGCGTCACCACCAGAGCTTTTCACAGGCGAAGACCACTTTTGTCAGGGTAGCTTGTACTAGTTGTCCCCCTTCAAATTTGCCCGCCGTTGTTGGCTCCCTTCCCGCTCGATATTTGGGAAGAGGACCAGGGCCTCTATAAATAGGAATAGCCACCACAGTAGGGGCATCGGATCTTAGCTTGATCCAACCCGATCGAGAGCCTAGCCACAAGAACGCCTCAACCTCAGGAGGCTGTTCTTCCCTTGTACTATTCATCATCAGCCCAAGAGGCAATCTACCACCACCACACTGGAGTAGGGTATTACACCACAACGGTGGCCCAAACCAGTATGAACCTCGTGTCTTTCCGTGTTGCGAGTTCGTCGAGTTCGTCCGCGAGATCTTAGCGAGCTAGGGCGTAGATCGGTAGGAGGGATAGACTTCGTGCGCACCCCAGTGTTCGAACCTTAAGGGTTTGCCGGAACCCCACATCCGACATTTGGTGCGCCAGGTAGGGGTGCGCCGTAGCTTCCCTTCCGTCAGTTCGTCGCTCCGTCGCTCTGTCGTCTCCATGGCGGATGCTCGTCGTGCTCGGGTTGAGCGTCGGGCTGCCCTCACCGCCCGTGTCGCTCAGACGGCTCCCGTCAGCGGGCCACCTCATCGTTCTCCGTCTCCTGCCGCCAACGCTGCCACCGGCCCGGCAAGGAACGAGCAGTAGGCGTCCTCGCTGCATCCTTCGGTACGGCAGGACGGCCGCACCTCTACTCCATCACCGACCCCTGCTGGTTCTTCGTCTCACGCGCGCCACGCTCCCATGGAGGCACGGGCCGCTCTCCTCGCGGCGAACGAACTCCTGCATTACCGCCCCGTCGACGACCTCTATGAGGAGTGGCTCGACCGCGTCGCCGAGCTCGTCTGCGCGCAGGGGGCTCCCCGGCGCCGTCCCTCTCTCTACCTCCCCCTCAACCAGCCACGGGCGACGAGGCTCATGGCGTGCCTCCACCACCTCAGCCCCGAGACGGTGCCTTGGCACCAAGGCGCGCGGCTCCGCGGCGTGACCCCCCGCGCCCGGTGCCCGCGCGCGAAGAGAGAAGCTGTCAAGAAATCCCGCGGTCGCGAGAAGCTGCACCTGCGCTCCCTGCGCCAGCTCATCAAGACCGCGCACCGCCCGCAGCGGTGCAGCGCGAACCTCGTCAAAACCAAGCTCCACCTTCGAAGCGAGCCCCGGCAACCACGGCCGGCTGCCGCGCCTTCACCCCCGAGCTGCGTAGCGTTGCCTGGCCAGGCAAGTTCAAGCCAGATCTGCCTCCTCGCTAAGACGGCACCGCCGACCCCGCGGAGTTTCTGCAGCTCTATGAGCTGAGCATCGAAGCAGCCAACGGCGACGAAAAAGTCATGGCGAACTGGTTTCCCATGGCTCTCAAGGATGGAGCCCGCTCCTGGCTCCTGAACCTGCAGCACGGCTTGATCTCCTCCTGGGACGAGATGCGCGACTGCTTCGTCGCCAACTTCCAGGGCACTCGCGACCGCCCGCCGGCCGCGGGTGATCTATGCCGCATCAAGCAACAACCAGGAGAGACCCTCTAGAAGTACATCCAGCGCTTCAACAACACCCGCCTCAAGATCCCCAAGGTCATGGACGAAGCCATCATCCCCGCGTTCTCTGACGGCGTCCGTGACATCAAGATGAAGGAAGAGCTCGCCATCCATGAGGAGCTCTGCACATCTCAGGAGCTGTTCAACCTGGCGACCAAGTGCACAAGTGTTGAGGAGGGGCGCCTTTCCCTCCTCGAGCTGCCAGCCGCAGGCGCAGAGGAGAAGAAGGCCAAGGCCAAGGACTTGAAGTGCAAGGAGGCAGTTGTGCTCGCAGCGGAGCCCGACACCAAGCGGGGCAGAGATCAGCCCGAGTCATCCAAGAACGGCCGACCGTTCTACGCCTTCCACAACCTGAACACCTACAACACCAGTGACTGCCAAGAGCTCAGAGCCATACGGGAAGGACGCTACGGTCGACGCCCCGAGCACAACGACCGGGGCTACGGCCGCGGAGGAGGACGTGGAGGCGGACGCTGGGACGACCGTGGCCCGCGCCAGGAGTGGCACGACCGACCTCGTGAGGACCGCTGGCAGGACCAACCTCGCGAGGGCGCCTGGAGGGACCCGCCTCGTGAGGATCGCCCCCAGGGCAACACCGGTCTTCCCCCGCTGCCGCCACCAAGAAGGAACGACGACCACCACCAGGACGAGGGGGCTGGGGGCTTCCAGGAGCCGCGTGCGATCGCCTGCATCCTGGGCGGCGCCCAGGCCCCAGCCCCTCAGCGCATCTTCAAACAGTTCGCTCGCGAGGTGAACGCGGTGCTCCCCAAGCTCGAGGCCACGCGCCCGCTCAGATGGTCCCAATGCGCCATCGCTTTCAACTCGGCGGATCAGCTAAAGTGCGCAGCCACCGCTGGCGCCCTCCCTATGATGTGCTCCCCAGTCATCAGCAATGTGCAGGTCACCAAGACCCTCATCGACGGCGGCGCAGGGCTCAACGTCCTGTCCGTCGACACGTTCGACAACCTCCAAGTGCCATATGAACAGCTCCAGCCAACCAAGCCCTTCTCAGGAGTGACCGACGGTTCCACCACACCGATAGGGCAGGTCCGCCTGCCTGTCACCTTCGGGGAGCGCAAGAACTACCGCACCGAGCTCATCGACTTCGACGTCGCGCACATCCACCTGTCGTATAATGCCATCCTCGGGTATCCGGCCCTGGCCAAGTTCATGGCAGTCACTCATCACGGCTATAATGTTCTCAAGATGCCAGGAAGCGGAGGAATCATCACGGTCCCGTGTGAAGAGAGGGATGCGGTGTGCTCCCTCGAGCGCGCCTTTCAAGCCGCAGCAATCGACAACCCCGACAGCAAAAGCGAGGGCCTTCCGGAGGCCATCCCCAAGAAGAAGAAGCCGCACCGCGCAGGACCTCAGGAGGATGGCGACACGGCAGGGGCCTCGTCAGGATCAGCGCCCGCTCCAGGGGCGCCTCCCTCCATCACATAGGAAGGCGCGCCCGGCGCCCTCCTCAGGCAGGGCTCGGGGGCTCTCTTCTGGAGGGCCTCAGACCTTGCCAACCTCACGAGGGAGGCGCTTGGGCACCACTTGGAAGCGTGCTTCGTGGCACATGTTCCTCAGGAGAGCACAGGGCAAGGAGTGCCCACCACTCAGGGGTTCATCACCAAGACCACTCAGGAACTGCAAGATGCAAGGGCCATGCGCGGCGACAGCCGCTCACGAGGGGCAGCTCCGCATCCTGGCGAGGATGCTGGGTTGCGTGTCTGCATCGACGTCCCATGGCTCAACAGGGCCGCATCTCAGGAGCGCTTCTGGCCATCGTGTGAGGGCCGCTGCAAGGGCCCACCACACAGCTACGTTCGCATGCCCTTCGGCTTGCCGAGCGTGGCGTCAGCCTATCAACGCAACATGCGGCGTGTCCTGGCGACTCAGGAGGCCAGGTACCACGCCGTCCTGGAGGAGATGGAGACGGTCTTCAGGGAACCTCCCGAGCCCCCAGAGCCTCCCGAGGCTCAGGGCTCCGGTGGCTCATGACGAGTCATTTCTTCAATGCACGCCTTCAGCTGCACCAACTCTACTTCGTCTACAGAACCAGGTGACATCTTCCAAGCTCGTTTAAGCTGGGAGCGCCCCTCGGGCTACATTATTCCCAGGCCACATGGGTCCGTCCCTATGGCATGTATCCCTTTTGCTTGTGTCTTTAGCTTACCTTGTTGGGGGCGCCCCTCGGGCTGCATCATCCCCAAGCCGCTCGGGCCGGACCCGGTGGCATGTATCTTCCTGCATTTACCTAAGCTGATCTGCTCTCCATGCTTAACCTGCCAACTGCTATCACCTGCCCGATCATCGCCTCCCCCGGGGCCTCCACACAGGCACGGCGCTGATGCATGGGTCCGTCCCTATCACGTCGACAAATCTGAGCGGTCGAGCTCTGGCTCGCGGCACGCCCCGCGCACGTCACCTCACCAGGCCCTCAGTGCCTTCATCTCATCCAGAGCAACCAGCGGCAGGCTAACAGCTGTAACGGCAAACCGTGTTTCTTCTTGTGCCTGTTCACAGGGATCCCGAGGGAAGGATAGCAGGCGGCACCGCGAGTCTCCTTTTCTCTCGTGCAATTCGCTTGCGCGTTAAAAGGGGGGCTCCTGAGCATCGCGACTCAGGAGCTCTTACTGGCTCTCCAGCCCTCACCCCCTGGCCTTGACCACGGCATCGCGACCTGGCATACCAGCGGCGGCTGAGCTCGCTTGAGGGCCGGGACCTGAGGACGTAGAGCATTAAGGAGAGCATGAGGGGAGGGGAACTCGTATGGGCCGGCCTAGCTATGCCGCACAAGTAGGCGCGCAGCCCTAGCACAACATCAGGAATCGCCACAAAGTCAGCAAGATAAGTCCCGCACTCGGATCGGCTAAATGTTTGGGCCTAATGGTCGCTCACACCATGTCGCATCCCCGTTGCGGCCAAGTTATCTCCCTTTCTTGCCTTACCATGGCTGCTTGAGCGCTAAGGGGGACCTCCTGAGCATCACGCCTCAGGGGCTCTTACTGGACCTTGGGCCGCACACCTCCTGGCCTTGACCACGGCACGCGACCTGGCATACCAGCGACGGTTGTAGCCGCCTGGGGACCGGGACCTGTCAGCATAGAGCAACAAGCTATCGCGAGGAAAGATGGGGGGCCGAGCCTTAGCGGGACATGCGCTCACCAAGTTTTCATAACAAGGAAGATAAGCACAAAAGACATTATAGACCCTTACATGCCCCCACGGGGTGATTCATGATTCTTCGTAGGAAACAAAAGCTGATACTAAGGGGAATCCTATCTACACCCTTCCGTGGCGGACGCCATCATCAACAGTGGGCCAAGGGAGGCCGGCGCCAACCCCATCCAGATCAGCGGCGGCGATGGCCGGACGCCGCAGCTCTGCTCCGAGCGCGGCGAGAGCTCGGGGGCACGTAGCTGTCGTCGCTCGTCTCCGGAGTCTCGTAAAGCTCAGGAGAGCTGCTGGACTCCCAAGGGCTGCTACTGCTGGAGTAGCCGCGAGCGGAGCGTGCATCAGTCTGGCGCTCCTCTCCAGGGCAGCACTCCAGGCGGCGGCCCTCAGCGTTGAAGACCTTGAAGAAGAGCGTGGAAGCGTCGTCGTACTCGAAGTGGATCGCGAGGGCGCCCCTTGCACGGCAAACCCGCGCGATCTCGCCCCAGCCGCGAGTCATGAAGATCTTGCCGGTGGGGACCGCTTTGATCTCCGCTCCGGTCGCCAGAGCGCTGCAGTCGGCGTGCTGCAGCCAGAGCTCGAGAGGCCCCCTCAGCGGCATCACATCGGAGAAGAACCGCGGGAAGCGGATCCAGGAGCTTTGAGGCATCGGCGCCCACAGCACCAACTCGCACGAGGAGTCCGCGGCGTGGACCCCAGGGGCGGCGGCGCGCGTCGCCGCAGCGCGGCGACCTCGGGCACGGCGTGGGCGGTGCTGCTCGTCGCTCCGACCTCCCGAGCCCTCGGCTCGGGCGTACAAGGGTAGCGGGTACCCAGGAGGAGGCCACTCGCACCAGGGCCTTGACACCACCTGCATCGCCGCTTCATCACTGCGATGGATCGACCTCTTCTTCGGCGGAAGAGGCCCCAGATCATCACGGGGAGCCTTTCCTTTCTCTTCGTCAGAAAACCTTCTGATAGGTGCCATTGTTGTCAGCAGTGGATCAAGGAGGAAGAAGCGAGCAAGCGAGGAAGAGATGGGCGACGGGGCCTCCGCCCCCCTCCCCATTTATAGCAAGAGAAGGCCAACCGACGTCTCCCACGATCGCAGGTAATGATGGTTTTCCTTGCAAGTCGTGACTTGTCAAGTCGTGCAGTTGCCGAGGCAACGTGGGGAAGCGAAGATGCCCACGTCCAATCAACCGCCACGCGTCAACCGAGGCCGCAGGCTTTTGGGGCCCGCGGTGCTCCGAACTTGACCCTTGGCTTCGCTGCGAAGCCAAGCCCGAGCGCACCTTGGGCCCGGGGGCTACTGTCGGTGTTCTGGGAACGGGGGTCCCCAGACTTGCCTGCCTACGGCCCACAGCGTGGCCAGGCTAGCAGGCCGTACGGCCCATCTTCATCAACAAGGCATCCAAGACCCTCGCGAGGGTCCAAGCCTCGCGAGGCGGACGACGCAAGACCTCCTTTGGAGTGGCCTAGTCGGGTAGGCTCACGAGGAGCGGAGATATCAAGGCGGGGCAAACCTCACGAGGCTCTCGTGACGTGAGCCATGACGATCGGCACCAGGCGGGCGCCAGCGCGCGCAGCGTCCTTGTTTCCTCTTTGGTGCTAAGGAGGCCAGCGCAGGCGAAGAGTATCGAGGCATCAGGCAAAGGTTGCTATATTGGTGCAACGAGACCAACACCAGGAGGACGGCAAGACGGAGGTCATCGTGGAGCCCAAGACGGCGTCACCACCAGAGCTTTTCGCACGCGAAGACCACTTTTGTCAGGATAACTTGTACTAGCTGTCCCCCTTCAAATTTGCCCGTCGTTGTTGGCTCCCTTCCCGCTCGATATTTGGGAAGAGGACCAGGGCCTCTATAAATAGGACTAGCCACCACAGTAGGGGCATCGGATCTTAGCTTGATCCAACCCGATCGAGAGCCTAGCCATAAGAACGCCTCAACCTCAGGAGGTTGTTCTTCCCTTGTACTATTCATCATCAGCCCAAGAGGCAATCCACCACCACCACACTAGAGTAGGGTATTACACCACAACGGTGGCCCAAACCAGTATAAACCTCGTGTCTTTCCGTGTTGCGAGTTCGTCAAGTTCGTCCGCGAGATCTTAGCGAGCTAGGGCGTAGATCGGTAGGAGGGATAGACTTCGCGTGCACCCCAGTGTTCGAACCTTAAGGGTTTGCCGGAACCCCACATCCGACATGGAGCAGTCCCTGGAGGAGGGTCCTTCCCTTCTTGGACCATTCGGCCTCCCATGATGGGGCGGCCTTCCTTTTCTTGTCCCCCCGACTGGGGGGGAGAACTTTCCTCTTCTTCCTCCTCGTTTTCGTGGGAGGAGTGCGCCTCGGTGTTTTCGGATGATGAGTCTGATATAACCTTGCGCCGGAGACCCTTCCTGGTCCCCATGGCCTTCTTCTTGGCCTTCTTCGCCGGCACCTCATAAGGCGCCGGAACCAGCATCTCCGTTAGGAGAGCATCTGCTAGATCTTCGGGCAGGGGGGCTGGACAATCGATCTGCTCCGCTGTCGCTACCCAGTCCTGTTAAATGGCGTGGAGGCTTAGATCCCGCGCATGGTTAAACCGGGGAAAATGAACATCTTATAAGATATAAAAGACTTACCGGATTAGCAGGGCGCTTTGCGCTGAGTCCGCGGTCCTCGGTAAGGGGAGGAGGTACCTCGGCGCCCTTGAACAGCACCTTCCAGATGTCCTTGTGCGTCGTGTCGAAGAGCTCTCGCATCGTCTGCTGCTCGGCCGGGTCGAACTCCCACAAATTGAATGCCCGTCTTTGACACGGGAGGATCCGGCGGAAGAGCATGACTTGGACCACGTTGACAAGATTGATTTTCTAGCTCATCATGTTTTTGACGCAGGGTCTGGAGTCCGGTCAGCTCTACCGAGGAACCCCAGGATAGGCCCTTCTCTTTCCAGGAGGTGAGCCGCATGGGGATTCCGGATCAAAATTTGGGGGCCGCCACCCAGTTGGTGTCGCGTGGCTCGGTGATGTAGAACCACCCCGATTGCCACCCCTTTATGGTCTCCACATAAGAGCCTTTGAGCCAGGTGACGTTAGGCATTTTGCCCACCATGGCGCCTCCGCACTCCGCTTGCTGGCCGACCACCACCTTCGGTTTAAAGTGAAGGTCTTCAGCCACAGGCCGAAGTGGGGCTTGATGCGGAGGAAGCCTCGCACATGATGATAAACGCCAAGATGTTGAGGATGAAATTGGGGGCCAGATCGTGAAAATCCAGCCCGTAGTAGAACATGAGCCCGCGGACAAACGAGCGGAGGGGAAATCCCAGTCCGCGGACGAAGTGGGTAAGAAAAACCACCCTCTCATGGGGGTCTGGAGTAGGGACGATCTGCCCCGCATCTGGCAGCCGGTGTGCGATATCCGCGGCCAGATATCTTGCTCCCCGTAGCTTTGTGATGTTCTCCTCCGTAACGGAGGAGACCATCCACTTGCCTCCCGCTCCAGACATGCTTGGAGTGGTTTGAGGAGGAAGTGCGAACTTGGGTGCTGGAGCTCAAGTGCTCAAGAATGGATGAGCAAGGAGGAAGAGGGCGTGGGTAAAAAGAGGAATCCATGTCCCTTTTATAAGGGCGGAAGAAACTATACGCCTCCCCACCTGCCTGATAAATTCGCTTATTCCCCAAGTGTCGTAATTGATGGCGCGGTTGGGTTACCCACACCCATATTGATGAGAATCCCGTGATAAGGGGACACGATCTCTGCTTCGACAAGACGTGCCAAGAAAACCGCCTCGCAATGTGTGCAGTAGCTGGTTGAGAAAAACGGTTCGAATAATGACCGGACCGTGGTATGATGTCATACTACCGAATGTGTCAGCAGATTAGATTTGTGGAAATATTATTCTCTCTACGGTGGTATGTGGAATTTGTTTTGCAGAGCCGGACACTACCTTTGTGTTCAAAATCTTCTATGGAATATTCGGAGGAGGAACCCACCTTGCAATGTCGAAGACAATCTGCGTGCCGGGCCCATTGTCATTGAAGCCTGGTTCAGGGGCTACTGAGGGAGTCCTGGATTAGGGGGTCCTCAGACAGCCGGACTATATCCCTTAGCCGGACTATGAAGATACAAGATTGAAGACTTCGTCCCGTGTCTGGATGGGACTCTCCTTGGCGTGGAAAGCAAGCTTGGCAATACGGATATGTAGATCTCCTCCCTTGTAACCGACTCTGTGTAACCCTAGCCCCCCTCCGGTGTCTATATAAACCGGAGGGTTTAGTCTGTAGGACAACAACAATCATACCATAGGCTAGCTTCTAGGGTTTAGCCTCTAAGATCTCGTGGTAGATCAACTCTTGTAATACTCATATCATCAAGATCAATCAAGCAGGAAGTAGGGTATTACCTCCATCGAGAGGGCCCGAACCTGGGTAAACATCGCGTCCCCCGCCTCCTGTTACCATCTGCCTTAGACGCACAGTTCAGGACCCCCTACCCGAGATCCGCCGGTTTTGACACCGACAACGGACGCAGGCGGCTCGGAGCCCGTGGCCGGGGACGAATCCAAGTGTCCGGCAACACGGGTCTCATAGGAAGTGAAGTCAGTATTCGGCTCTATCGCCACTGAGTGTGCGGCCTCCGTGGCGGGGTCCATCCACCCTTCCTCAGATGGCGCAATTTGTTCCGGATTAAGGGTCGGAGTAGATGCAGGTGTGATTTCCCGAACACTGTCCGACGGCAGAGCTAAGTCATGCTCGTCGTGATTGTGCGGCGCACCTGACATGGGCTCGAATCCATCGAAGATCAAGTCTCCGCGGATGTTGGTAGTATAGTTCAAGTTTCCAAGCCTGACCTGATGGCCAGGGGCGTAGCTCTCGACCTGCTCCAGATGGCCAAGCGAGTTGGCCTGCAGTACGAAGCCGCCGAATACGAAGATCTGTCCCGGGAGGAAAACCTCACCCTGGATCGCATCGTTGCCGACGATCGAAGGAGCCATCTAGCCTTACGGTGACGGCACAGTGGAACTCTCAATGAAAGCACCAATGTCGGTGTCAAAACCGGCGGATCTCGGGTAGGGGGTCCCAAACTGTGCGTCTAAGGCAGATGGTAACAGGAGGCGGGGGACGCGATGTTTACCCAGGTTCGGGCCCTCTCAATGGAGGTAATACCCTACTTCCTGCTTGATTGATCTTGATGATATGAGTATTACAAGAGTTGATCTACCACGAGATCGTAGAGGCTAAACCCTAGAAGCTAGCCTATGGTATGATTGTTGTTGTTGTCCTACGGACTAAGCCCTCCGGTTTATATAGACACCGGAGGGGGCTAGGCTTACACAGAGTCGGTTACAAGGGAGGAGATCTACATATCCGTATTGCCAAGCTTGCCTTCCACGCCAAGGAGAGTCCCATCCGGACACGGGACGAAGTCTTCAATCTTGTATCTTTATAATCCAACAGTCCGGCTAAAGGATATAGTCCGGTTGTCCGAGGACCCCCTAATCCAGGACTCCCTCAACGGGGTGGGGGGATTAACCAGAGAAAACACTTGATATATTTGCCGCACAAATGGGTATATAGATGACTAACCGGTTTTCCGTCGGAGTCGCAGTTGTTGCCGGAGTTGCTGTTGACCTCTGGCTCCGGCTAGGGGGACACGACGGCGCCGACCAATTCAAGGTCGTGTTGCTACCCGCGCGAGACCTCGTCGGCAGCGACGGAAACCTCTGTGGCCAGCTTCACGCGTTGTGCGGGTGCTTCACCAGCCCCGGCGTCGCCACTCCCTCCGATGGTGCGCTTCGGCGGCATCGTCATACACTCTGGAGTCCAGACGTCGGTGACCACTGTGGACCGGGGGTGCAGCGGCCTATTATGGCCGGCGGCTCGGGCGCGCAATTAATACGAACCAGTGGGAGCGAGGCAGGCTGCGGTCAAAAGTTGTCTCACCTCCCGGTGAGCCTGCGCGGCGGACGTCTGCCATTCCTACCATCATTTCACACAGCTACTCGCACGCCTCCCGGTCAATGCACACACATGCACGCACGCCTCCCGGTATGCCTGCGCGGCGGACTGCTCGCATGCGTCTGCTACCTCTTGAGCACTACGTTGGTTTTCCCTTGAAGAGGAAAGGGTGATGCAGTAAAGCAGCGTAAGTATTTCCCTCAGTTTTTGAGAACCAAGGTATCAATCCAGTAGGAGGCCACGCACGAGTCCCTCGCACCTACACAAACAAATAAAATCCTCGCAACCAACGCAATAAAGGGGTTGTCAATCCCTTCACGGTCACTTAGGAAAGTGAGATCTGATAGATATGATAAGATAATATTTTTGGTATTTTTATGATAAAGATGCAAAGTAAAGAAAGCAAAATAAAAACGGCGCCAGAAATAGCTTGTTGTCGGGAGATTAAATATGATGGAAAATAGACCCGGGGGCCATAGGTTTCCTAGTGGCTTCTCTCGAGAGCATAAGTATTATGGTGGGTAAACAAATTACTATTGAGCAATTGACAGAATTGAGCATAGTTATGAGAATATCTAGTTATGACCATGTATATAGGCATCACGTCCGCGACAAGTAGACCGACTCCTACATGCATCTACTACTATTACTCCACACATCGACCGCTATCCAGCATGCATCTAGAGTATTAAATTCAAAAGAACAGAGTAACGCTTTAAGTAAGATGACATGATGTAGAGGGATAAACTCATGCAATATGATATAAACCCCATCTTGTTATCCTCGATGGCAACAATACAATACGTGCCTTGCTGCCCCTACTATCACTGGGAAAGGACACCGCAATATTGAACCCAAAGCTAAGCACTTCTCCCATTGCAAGAAAGATCAATCTAGTAGGCCAAACCAAACTGATAATTCGAAGAGACTTGCAAAGATAACCAATCATACATAAAAGAATTCAGAGAAGATTCAAATATTGTTCATAGATAAACTTGATCATAAACCCACAATTCATCGGTCTCAACAAACACACCGCAAAAGAAGATTACATCGAATAGATCTCCACAAGAGAGGGGGAGAACATTGTATTGAGATTCAAAAAAGAGAGAAGAAGACATCTAGCTAATAACTATGGACCCGAAGGTCTGAGGTAAACTACTCACACATCATCGGAGAGGCTATGGTGTTGATGTAGAAGCCCTCCGTGATCGATGCCCCCTCCGGTGGAGCTCCGGAAAAGGCCCCAAGATGGGATCTCACGGGTACAGAAGGTTGCGGCGGTGGAATTAGGTTTTTGGCTCCGTATCTGGTAGTTTGGGGGTACGTAGGTATATATAGGAGGAAGAAGTACGTCGGTGGAGCAACGTGGGCCCCATGAGGGTGGAGGGCGCACCCAAGGGGGTAGGCTCGCCCCCCTACCTCGTGCCTTCCTGGTTGATGTCTTGACGTAGGGTCCAAGTCCTCTGGATCACGTTCGTTCCGAAAATCATGTTCCCGAAGGTTTCATTCCGTTTGGACTCCGTTTGATATTCTTTTGATGCGAAACTCTGAAATAGGCAAAAAACAGCAATTCTGGGTTGGGCCTCCGGTTAATAGGTTAGTCCCAAAAATAATATAAAAGTGTATAATAAATCCCATTAATGTCCAAAACAGAATATAATATAGCATGGAACAATCAAAAATTATAGATACGTTGGAGACGTATCAAGCATCCCCAAGCTTAATTCCTGCTCGTCCTCGAGTAGGTACATGATAAAAACATAATTTTTGATGTGGAATGCTACTTGGCATAATTTCAATGTAATTCTCTTAATTGTGGCATGAATATTCAGATCTGAAAGATTCAAGACAAAAGTGTAATATTGACATAAAAATAATAATACTTCATGTTGGGGAACGTAGTAATTTCAAAAAAATTCCTACGCACACACAGGATCATGGTGATGCATAGCAACAAGAGGGGAGAGTGTTGTCCACGTACCCTCGTAGACCGAAAGCGGAAGCGTTAGCACAAAACGGTTGATGTAGTCGTACGTCTTCACGATCCGACCGATCAAGTACCGAACGCACGGCACCTCCGAGTTCAGCACACGTTCAGCTCGATGACATCCCTCGAACTCCGATCCAGCCGAGCTTTGAGGGAGAGTTCCGTCAGCACGACGGCGTGGTGACGATGATGATGTTCTACCGATGCAGGGCTTCGCCTAAGCACCGCTACGATATTATCGAGGTGGATTATGGTGGAGGGGGCACCGCACACGGCTAAGAGATCAAGAGATCAATTGTTGTGTGTCTGTGGTGCCCCCCTGCCCCCGTATATAAAGGAGCAAGGGAGGGAGAGGCGGCCGGCCAGGAGGAGTCCTACTCCCGCCAGGAGTAGGACTCCCTCCTTTCCTAGTTGGAGTAGGAGAAGGGGGAAGGAGGAGGGAGAGAGGAAGGAAAGGGGGGCGGCGCCCCCCCCCCCTCCTTGTCCAATTCGGACTAGAGGGGGAGGGGCACGCGGCCTGGCCTGGCCGCCCCTCCTCTTCTCCACTAAGGCCCATGTAGGCCCATTAAACCCCCAGGGGGGTTCCAGTAACCCCCGGTACTCCGGTAAAATCCCGATTTCACCCGAAACACTTCCGATATCCAAATATAGGCTTCCAATATATCAATCTTTATGTCTCGACCATTTCGAGACTCCTCGTCATGTCCGTGATCACATCCGGTACTCCGAACTATCTTCGTTACATCAAAACACATAAACTCATAATATAACCGTCATCAAACTTTAAGCGTGCGGACCCTACGGGTTCGGGAACTATGTAGACATGACCGAGACACGTCTCCAGTCAATAACCAATAGTGGAACCTGGATGCTCATATTGGCTCCCACATATTCTATGAAGATCTTTATCGGTCAGACCGCATAACAACATACGTTGTTCCCTTTGTCATCGGTATGTTACTTGCCCGAGATTCGATGGTCGGTATCTCAATACCTAGTTCAATCTCGTTACCGGCAAGTCTCTTTACTCGTTCTGTAATACATCATCTCGCAACTAACTCATTAGTTGCAATGCTTGCAAGGCTTATAGTGATGTGCATTACCGAGTGGGCCCAGAGATACCTCTCCGACAATCGGAGTGACAAATCCTAATCTCGAAATACGCCAACCAAACAATTACCTTCGGAGACACCTGTAGAGCACCTTTATAATCACCCAGTTACGTTGTGACGTTTGGTAGCACACAAAGTGTTCCTCCGGTAAACGGGAGTTGCATAATCTCATAGTCATAGGAACATGTATAAGTCATGAAGAAAGCAATAGCAGAATACTAAACGATGTGTGCTAAGCTAACGGAATGGGTCAAGCCATTCACATCATTCTCCTAATGATGTGATCCCGTTAATCAAATGACAACTCGTGTCAATGGCTAGGAAACATAACCATGTTTGATCAACGAGCTAGTCAAGTAGAGGCATACTAGTGACACTCTGTTTGTCTATGTATTCACACAAGTATTATGTTTCCAGTTAATACAATTCTAGCATGAATAATAAACATTTATCATGATATAAGGAAATAAATAATAACTTTATTATTGCCTCTAGGGCATATTTCCTTCAGTCTCCCACTTGCACTAGAGTCAATAATCTAGATTACATAGTAATGATTCTAACACCCATGGAGCCTTGGTGTTGATCTTGTTTTGCTCGTGGAAGAGGCTTAGTCAACGGGTCTGCAACATTCAGATCCGTATGTATCTTGCAAATTTCTATGTCTCCCACCTGGACTAGATCCCGGATGGAGTTGAAGCGTCTCTTGATGTGCTTGGTTCTCTTGTGAAATCTGGATTCCTTTGCCAAGGCAATTGCACCAGTATTGTCACAAAAGATTTTCATTGGACCCGATGCATTAGGTATGACACCTAGATCGGATATGAACTCCTTCATCCAGACTCCTTCATTTGCTGCTTCTAAAGCAGCTACGTACTCCGCTTCACACGTAGATCCCGCCACAACGCTTTGTTTAGAGCTGCACCAACTGACAGCTCCACCGTTCAATGTAAACACGTATCCGGTTTGCGATTTAGAATCATCCAGATCAGTGTCAAAGCTTGCATCGACGTAACCATTTACGACTAGCTCTTTGTCACCTCCATAAACGAGAAACATATCCTTAGTCCTTTTCAGGTATTTCAGGATGTTCTTGACCGTTGTCCAGTGATCCACTCCTGGATTACTTTGGTACCTCCCTGCTAAACTTATAGCAAGGCACACATCAGGTCTGGTACACAGCATTGCATACATGATAGAGCCTATGGCTGAAGCATAGGGAACATCTTTCATCTTCTCTCTATCTTCTGCAGTGGTCGGGCATTGAGTCTTACTCAACTTCACACCTTGTAACACAGGCAAGAACCCTTTCTTTGCTTGATCCATTTTGAACTTCTTCAAAACTTTGTCAAGGTATGTGCTTTGTGAAAGTCCAATTAAGCGTCTTGATCTATCTCTATAGATCTTGATGCCCAATATATAAGCAGCTTCACCGAGGTCCTTCATTGAAAAACTCTTATTCAAGTATCCCTTTATGCTATCCAGAAATTCTATATCATTTCCAATCAGCAATATGTCATCCACATATAATATTAGAAATGCTATAGAGCTCCCACTCACTTTCTTGTAAATACAGGCTTCTCCAAAAGTCTGTATAAAACCAAATGCTTTGATCACACTATCAAAGCGTTTATTCTAACTCCGAGAGGCTTGCACCAGTCCATAAATGGATCGCTGGAGCTTGCACACTTTGTTAGCTCCCTTTGGATCAACAAAACCTTCCGGCTGCATCATATACAACTCTTCTTCCAGAAATCCATCCAGGAATGTAGTTTTGACATCCATTTGCCAAATTTCATAATCATAAAATGCGGCAATTGCTAACATGATTCGGACAGACTTAAGCATCGCTACGGGTGAGAAAGTCTCATCGTAGTCAATCCCTTGAACTTGTCGAAACCCTTTCGCAACAAGTCGAGCTTTATAGACAGTAACATTACCATCAGCATCAGTCTTCTTCTTGAAGATCCATTTATTCTCAATGGCTTGCCGATCATTGGGCAAGTCAACCAAAGTCCACACTTTGTTTTCATACATGGATCCCATCTCAGATTTCATGGCCTCAAGCCATTTTGCAGAATCTGGGCTCACCATCGCTTCTTCATAGTTCGTAGGTTCGTCATGGTCTAGTAACATAACCTCCAGAACAGGATTACCGTACCACTCTGGTGCGGATCTTACTCTGGTTGACCTACGAGGTTCAGTAACAACTTGATCTGAAGTTTCATGATCATCATCATTAACTTACTCACTAATTGGTGTAGGTGTCACAGGAACTGGTTTCTGTGATGAACTACTTTCCAATAAGGGAGCAGGTATAGTTACCTCATCAAGTTCTACTTTCCTCCCACTCACTTCTTTCGAGAGAAACTCCTTCTCTAGAAAGGATCCAAATTTAGCAACAAAAGTCTTGCCTTCAGATCTGTGATAGAAGGTGTACCCAACAGTTTCCTTTGGGTATCCTATGAAGACACATTTCTCCGATTTGGGTTCGAGCTTATCAGGTCGAAGTATTTTCACATAAGCATCGCAGCCCCAAACTTTAAGAAACGGCAACTTTGGTTTCTTGCCAAACGACAGTTCATAAGGCGTCGTCTCAACGGATTTCGATGGTGCCCTATTTAACGTGAATGCAGCCGTCTCTAAAGCATAACCCCAAAACGATAGCGGTAAATCAGTAAGAGACATCATACATCGCACCATATCTAGTAAAGTACGATTACGACGTTCGGACACACCATTACGCTGTGGTGTTCTGGGTGGCGTGAGTTGTGAAACTATTCCGCATTGTTTCAAATGAAGACCAAACTCGTAACTCAAATATTCTCCTCCACGATCAGATCGTAGAAACTTTATTTTCTTGTTACGATGATTTTCAACTTCACTCTGAAATTCTTTGAACTTTTCAAATGTTTCAGACTTATGTTTCATTAAGTAGATATACCCATATCTGCTTAAATCATCTGTGAAGGTGAGAAAATAATGATACCCGCCGCGGGCCTCAACATTCATCGGTCCACATACATCTGTATGTATGATTTCCAACAAATCTGTTGCTCGCTCCATAGTTCCGGAGAACGGCATTTTAGTCATCTTGCCCATGAGGCACGGTTCGCAAGTACCAAGTGATTCGTAATCAAGTGGTTCCAAAAGTCCATCAGTATGGAGTTTCTTCATGCGCTTTACACCAATATGACCTAAACGGCAGTGCCACAAATAAGTTGCACTATCATTATCAACTCCGCATCTTTTGCCTTCAATATTATGAATGTGTGTATCACTACTATCGAGATTTAACAAAAATAGACCACTCTTCAAGGGTGCATGACCATAAAAGATATTACTCATATAAATAGAACAACCATTATTCTATGATTTAAATGAATAACCGTCTCGCATCAAACAAGATCCAGATATAATGTTCATGCTCAACGTTGGCACCAAATAACAATTATTCAGGTCTAAAACTAATCCCGAAGGTAGATGTAGAGGTAGCGTGCCGACCGCGATCACATCGACTTTCGAACCATTTCCCACGCGCATCGTCACCTCGTCCTTAGCCAATCTTCGCTTAATCCGTAGTCCCTATTTCAAGTTGCAAATATTAGCAATAGAACCAGTATCAAATACCCAGGTGCTACTGCGAGCATTAGTAAGGTACACATCAATAACATGTATATCACATATACCTTTGTTCACCTTGCCATCCTTCTTATCCGCCAAATACTTGGGGCAGTTCCGCTTCCAGTGACCAGTCTGTTTGCAGTAGAAGCACTCAGTCTCAGGCTTAGGTCCAAACTTGGGTTTCTTCTCCTGAGCAGCAACTTGTTTGTTGTTCTTCTTGAAGTTCCCCTTCTTCTTCCCTTTGCCCTTTTTCTTGAAACTGGTGGTCTTGTTGACCATCAACACTAGATGCTCCTTCTTGATTTCTACCGCCGCAGCCTTTAGCATTCCGAAGAGCTCGGGAATCATCTTATCCATCCCTTGCATGTTATAGTTCATCACGAAGCTCTTGTAGCTTGGTGGCAGTGATTGAAGAATTCTGTCAATGACGCTATCATCCAGAAGATTAACTCCCAGTTGAATCAAGTGATTGTTATACCCGGACATTCTGAGTATATGCTCACTAACAGAACTATTCTCCTCCATCTTACAGCTGTAGAACTTATTGGAGACTTAATATCTCTCAATCCGGGCATTTGCTTGAAATATTAACTTCAACTCCTGAAACATCTCATATGCTCCATGACGTTCAAAACGTCGTTGAAGTCCCGGTTCTAAGCCGTAAAGCATGGCACACTGAACTATCGAGTAGTCATCAGCTTTGCTCTGCCAGACGTTCATAACATCTGGTATTGCTCCTGCGGCAGGTCTAGCACCTAGCGTTGCTTCCAGAACGTAATTCTTCTGTGCAACAATGAGGATAATCCTCAAGTTACGGACCCAGTCCGTGTAATTGCTACCATCATCTTTCAACTTTGCTTTCTCAAGGAACGCATTAAAATTCAACGGAACAACAGCACGGGCCATCTATCTACAATCAACATAGACAAGCAAAATACTATCAGGTACTAAGTTCATGATAAATTTAAGTTCAATTAATCGTATTACTTAAGAACTCCCACTTAGATAGACATCCCTCTAATCCTCTAAGTGATCACGTGATCCAAATCAACTAAACCATGTCCGATCATCACGTGAGATGGAGTAGTTTCAATGGTGAACATCACTATGTTGATCATATCTACTATATGATTCATGCTCGACCTTTCGGTCTCAGTGTTCCGAGGCCATATCT
Organism: Aegilops tauschii subsp. strangulata; assembly: GCF_002575655.3. NCBI lineage: Eukaryota > Viridiplantae > Streptophyta > Magnoliopsida > Poales > Poaceae > Aegilops > Aegilops tauschii. Next base: position 260,845,077 of record NC_053041.3, on the reverse strand, counting down.
GCATATGCTAGGCTCGTCAAGTTTAACCTGAGTATTCCGCGTGTGCAACTGTTTTGCACCCGTTGTATTTGAATGTAGAGCCTATCACACCCGATCATCACATGGTGTCTCAGCACGAAGAACTTTAGCTACAGTGCATACTCAGGGAGAACACTTATACCTTGATAATTTAGTGAGAGATCATCTTATAATGCTACCGTCAATCAAAGCAAGATAAGATGCATAAAAGATGAACATCACATGCAATCAATATAAGTGATATGATATGGCCATCATCATCTTGTGCTTGTGATCTCCATCTCCGAAGCACCGTCATGATCACCATCATCACCGGCGCGACACCTTGATCTCCATCGTGGCATCGTTGTCGTCTCGCCAACTTATGCTTCTATGACTATCGCTACCGCTTAGTGATAAAGTAAAGCATTACAGGGCGTTTGCATTGCATACAATAAAGCGACAACCATATGGCTCCTGTCAGTTGCCGATAACTCGGTTACAAAACATGATCATCTCATACAATAAAATATAGCATCATGCCTTGACCATATCACATCACAACATGCCCTGCAAAAACAAGTTAGACGTCCTCTACTTTGTTGTTGCAAGTTTTACGTGGCTGCTACGGGCTGAGCAAGAACCGTTCTTACCTACGCATCAAAACCACAACGATAGTTTGTCAAGTTAGTGTTGTTTTAACCTTCTCAAGGACCGGGCGTAGCCACACTCGGTTCAACTAAAGTTCGAGAAATTGACACCCGCCAGCCACCTGTGTGCAAAGCACGTTGGTAGAACTAGTCTCGCGTAAGCGTACGCGTAATGTCGGTCTGGGCCGCTTCATCCAACAATACCGCCGAACCAAAGTATGACATGCTGGTAAGCAGTATGACATATATCGCCCACAACTCACTTGTGTTCTACTCGTGCATATAACATCTATGCATAAAACCTGGCTCTGATATCACTGTTGGGGAACGTAGTAATTTCAAAAAAATTCCTACGCACACACAGGATCACGGTGATGCATAGCAACGAGAGGGGAGAGTGTTGTCCACGTACCCTCGTAGACCGAAAGCGGAAGCGTTAGCACAACGCGGTTGATGTAGTTGTACGTCTTCACGATCCGACCGATCAAGTACCGAACGCACGGCACCTCCGAGTTCAGCACACGTTCAGCTCGATGACGTCCCTCTAACTCCGATCCAGCCGAGCTTTGAGGGAGAGTTCCGTCAGCACGACGGCGTGGTGACGATGATGATGTTCTACTAACGCAAGGCTTCTCCTAAGCACCGCTACGATATTATCGAGGTGGATTATGGTGGAGGGGGGCACCGCACACGGCTAAGAGATCAAGAGATCAATTGTTGTGTGTCTGGGGTGCCCCCCTGCCCCCGTATATAAAGGAGCAAGGGAGGGAGAGGCGGCCGGCCAGGAGGAGGCGCGCCAGGAGGAGTCCTACTCCCACCAGGAGTAGGAATCCCTCCTTTCCTAGTTGGAGTAGGAGAAGGGGGAAGGAGGAGGGAGAGAGGAAGCAAAGGGGGGCGCCGCCCCCCCCCCCTCCTTGTCCAATTCGGACTAGAGGGGGAGGGGGCGCGCGGCCTGCCCTGGCCGCCCCTCCTCTTCTCCACTAAGGCCCATGTAGGCCCATTAAACCCCCGGGGGGTTCCGGTAACCCCCGGTACTCCGGTAAAATCCCGATTTCACCCGGAACACTTCCGATATCCAAATATAGGCTTCCAATATATCAATCTTTATGTCTCGACCATTTCGAGACTCCTCGTCATGTCCGTGATCACATCCGGTACTCTGAACTATCTTCGGTACATAAAAACACATAAACTCATAATATAACCGTCATCAAACTTTAAGCGTGCGGACCCTACGGGTTCGAGAACTATGTAGACATGACCGAGACACGTCTCCGGTCAATAACCAATAGCGGAACCTGGATGGTCATATTGGCTCCCACATATTCTACGAAGATCTTTATCAGTCAGACCGCATAACAACATACGTTGTTCCCTTTGTCATCGGTATGTTACTTGCCCGAGATTCGATGGTCGGTATCTCAATACCTAGTTAAATCTCGTTACCGGCAAGTCTCTTTACTCGTTTTGTAATACATCATCTCGCAACTAACTCATTAGTTGCAATGCTTGCCAGTCTTATAGTGATGTGCATTACCGAGTGGGCCCAGAGATACCTCTCCGACAATCGGAGTGACAAATCCTAATCTTGAAATACGCCAACCCAACAAGTACCTTCGGAGACACCTGTAGAGCACCTTTATAATCACCCAGTTACGTGGTGACGTTTGGTAGCACACAAAGTGTTCCTCCGGTAAACGGGAGTTGCATAATCTCATAGTCATAGGAATGTATAAGTCATGAAGAAAGCAATAGCAGAATACTAAACGATCATGTGCTAAGCTAACGGAATGGGTGAAATCAATCACATCATTCTCCTAATGATGTGATCCCATTAATCAAATGGCTAGGAAACATAACCATCTTTGATCAACGGGCTAGTCAAGTAGAGGCATACTACTGACACTCTGTTTGTCTATGTATTCACACAAGTATTATGTTTCCAGTTAATACAATTCTAGCATGAATAATAAACATTTATCATGATATAAGGAAATAAATAATAACTTTATTATTGCCTCTAGGGCATATTTCCTTCACTTCAAGCATACTAACTAAGCAATTATGTCTTCTCAAAATAACATGGCCAAAGAAAGTTATCCCTACAAAATCATATAGTCTGACTATGCTCTATCTTCACCACACAAAGTATTTAAATCATGCACAACCCCGATGACATGCCAAGCAATTGTTTCATACTTTTGATGTTCTCAAACTTTTTCAATCTTCACGCAATACATGAGCGTGAGCCATGGACATAGCACTATGTGTGGAATAGAATGGTGGTTGTGGAGAAGACAAAAAGAGGGAGAAGATAGTCTCACATCAACTAGGCGTATCAACGGGCTATGGAGATGCCCATTAATAGATATCAATGCGAGTGAGTAGGGATTGCCATGCAACGGATGCACTAGAGCTATAAGTATATGAAAGCTCAACAAAAGAAACTAAGTGGGTGTGCATCCAACTCGCTTGCTCACGAAGACCTAGGGAATTTTGAGGAAGCCCATCATTGGAATATACAAGCCAAGTTCTATAATGAAAATTTCCCACTAGTATATGAAAGTGATATCATAGGAGACTCTCTATCATGAAGATCATGGTGCTACTTTGAAGCACAAGTGTGGTAAAAGGATAGTAACATTGTCCCTTCTCTCTTTTTCTCTCATTTTTTGGGCCTTCTCTTTTTTTATGGCCTTTCTCTTTCTTTCTTTTTTAGTCCGGAGTCTCATCACGACTTGTGGGGGAATCATAGTCTCCATCGTCCTTTCCTCACTTGGGACAATGCTCTAAAAAATGATGATCATCACACTTTTATTTACTTACAACTCAACAATTACAACTCAATACTTAGAACAAATATGGCTCTATGTGAATGCCTCTGGCGGTGTACCGGGATATGCAATGAATCAAGAGTGACATGTATGAAAGAATTATGAACGGTGGCTTTGCCACAAATACAATGTCAACTACATGATAATGCAAAGCAATATGACAATGATGGAGTGTGTCATAATAAACGGAACATTGGAAAGTTGCATGGCAATATATCTCGGAATGGCTATGGAAATGCCATAATAGGTAGGTATGGTGGCTGTTTTGAGGAAGGTATATGGTGGGTGTATGATACCGGCGGAAAGTGCGTGGTATTAGAGAGGCTAGCAATGGTGGAAGGAAGAAAAGTGCGTATAATCCATAGACTCAACATTAGTCATAAAGAACTCATATACTTATTGCAAAAATCTACAAGTTATCAAAGCAAAGTATCACGCGCATGCTCCTAGGGGGATATATTGGTAGGAAAAGACCATCGCTCGTCCCCGACCGCCACTCATAAGGAAGACAATCAATAAATAAATCATGCTCCGACTTCATCACATAACGGTTCACCATACGTGCATGCTACGGGAATCACAAACTTTAACACAAGTATTTCTCAAATTCAAAACTACTCAACTAGCATGACTCTAATATCATCATCTTCATATCTCAAAACAATTATCAAGCATCTAACTTCTTATAGTATTCAACACACTCATAAGAATTTTTTTACTAATCTTGAATGCCTATCATAATTAAAGCAAATTACCATGCTGTTTTGTAGGACTCTCAAAATAATCTAAGTGAAGCATGAGAGAACAATAGTTTCTATAAAACAAAACCACCACCGTGCTCTAAAAGATGTAAGTGAAGCACTAGAGCAAAAACTATATAACTCAAAAGATATAAGTGAAGCACATAGAGTATTCTAACAATTTCCGAATCATGTGTGTCTCTCTCAAAAGGTGTGTACAGCAAGGATGATTGTGGCAAACTAACAAACAAAGACTCAAATAATACAAGACGCTCCAAGCAAAACACATATCATGTGGTGAATAAAAATATAGCTCCAAGTAAAGTTGCCGATGGAAGTAGACGAAAGAGGGGATGCCTTCCGGGGCATCCCCAAGCTTTGGCTTTTAGGTGTCCTTAGATTATCTTGGGGTGCCATGGTCATCCCCAAGATTAGGCTCTTTCCACTCCTTGTTCCATAATCCATCAAATCTTTTACCCAAAACTTGAAAACTTCACAACACAAAACTCAGCAGAAAATCTCGTGAGCTCCGTTAGCGAAAGAAAACAAAACACCACTTCAAGGTACTGTAATGAACTCATTCTTTATTTATATTGGTGTTAAACCTACTGTATTCCACCTTCTCTATGGTTTATAAACTATTTTACTAGCCATAGATTCATGAAAATAAGCCAACAACACTCAAAAACAAAACAGTCTGTATTAATCTATAACTAACGCAAACTTCTGGAACTCAAAAAATTCAGCCAAAATAGGAAGACCTAGACAATTTGTTTATTGATCAGCAGCAATTGGAATCAATATTTTATCACGTTCTGGTGATTTTTAACAATTATTTTCGTGAACAGAAAGTTTCTGTAATTTTCAGCAAGATCAAATAACTATCATCCAAGAAGATCCTATAGGTTAAACTTGGCACAAACACTAATTAAAACATAAAAACACATCTAACCAGAGGCTAGATCAAATATTTATTCCTAAACAGAAGCAAAAAGCAAAAAACTAAAAATAAAATTGGGTTACCTCCCAACAAGCGTTGTCGTTTAACGCCCCTAGGTAGGCATAAAAGCAAGGATAGATCTAGGTATTGCCATCTTTGGTAGGCAATCCATAAGTGGCTCTCATAATAGATTCATAAGGTAATTTTATTTTCTTTCTAGGGAAGTGTTCCATGCTTTTCCTTAATGGAAATTGGAATCTAATATTCCCTTCCTTCATATCAATAATTGCACCAATCGTTCTAAGGAAAGGTCTACCAAGAATAATAGGACATGAAGGATTGCAATCTATATCAAGAACAATAAAATCTATGGGAACATAATTCCTATTTGCAATAATAAGAACATCATTAATTCTTCCCATAGATTTCTTAATGGTGGAATCTGCAAGGTGCAAGTTTAGAGAGCAATCATCAAAATCATGAAAACCTAGCAAATCACACAAAGTTTTTGGAATCGTGGAAACACTAGCACCCAAACCACACAAAGCATAGCATTCATGATCTTTAATTTTAATTTTAATAGTAGGTTCCCACTCATCATAAAGTTTTCTAGGGATAGAAACTTCCAACTCAAGTTTTTCTTCATAAGATTGCATTAAAGCATCAACGATATGTTTGGTAAAAGCTTTATTTTGACTATAAGCATGTGGAGAATTTAGCAGGGATTGCAACAAGGAAATAAAATCTATCAAAGAGCAATTACCATAATTAAATTCCTTGAAATCCAAAATAGTGGGTTCATTAATATCTAGAGTTTTGATCTCTTCAATCCCACTTTTGCCAATTTTTGCATCAAGATCTAAAAACTCCGGAATTTTGGAACGCCTTCTAGGTAAAGGTGGATCATATTTAGTCCCATCATTATCAAGATTCATATTGCAAAACAAAGATTTAATAGGGGACACATCAATAAATTTTAGATCTTCATCTTTATTTTCATAGAAACTAGAAGAACACGCTTTCACAAAACAATCTTTCTTAGCACGCATCCTAGCGGTTCTTTCTTTGCACTCATCAATGGAAATTCTCATGGCTTTGAGAGACTCATTGATATCATGCTTAGGTGGAATAGATCTAAGTTTCAAAGAATCAACATCAAGAGAAATTCTATCAACGTTCCTAGCCAAATTCATCCACTTTAAACAATTTTTCTTCAAGCAAAGCATTGAAATTCTTTTGCGAATTCATAAATTCTTTAACACTAGTCTCAAATTCAGAAGGAATCTTATTAAAATTTCCATAAGAATTGTTGTAGGAATTACCATAATTATTAGAGGAATTAGTAGGATACGGCATAGGATTAAAGTTTCCTCTATACGCGTTGTTACCAAAATTATTCCTACCAACAAAATTCACATCCATAGATTCATTATTATTCTCAATCAAAGTAGACAAAGGCATATCATTAGGATCAGAAGAAACACTTTTATTAGCAAATAATTTCATAAGTTCATCCATCTTTCCACTCAAAACATTAATTTCTTCTATCGCATGCACTTTTTATTAGTGGATCTTTCGGTGTGCCATTGAGAATAATTAACCATAATATTATCTAGGAGTTTAGTAGATTCTCCTAAAGTGATTTCCATAAAAGTGCCTCCCGCGGCCGAATCTAAAAGATTTCTAGAAGCAAAATTCAATCCGGCATAAAAAATTTGTATAATCATCCACAAATTCAAACCATGAGTAGGGCAATTACGTATCATTAATTTCATCCTCCCCCAAGCTTGTGCAACATGTTCATGATCAAGTTGCTTAAAATTCATAATATCGTTTCTAAGAGAGAAGATCTTAGCGGGAGGAAAATACTTAGAGATAAAAGCATCTTTGCACTTATTCCAAGAATCAATACTATTTTTAGGCAAAGACGAAAACCAAGCTTTAGCACGATCTCTAAGCGAAAAAGGAAATAGCTTCAATTTAACAATATCATTGTCCACATATTTCTTCTTTTGCATATCACACAAATCAACAAAGCTATTTAGATGGGTAGCGGCATCTTCACTAGGAAGGCCGGCGAATTGATCTTTCATGACAAGATTCAACAAAGCAGCATTAATTTCACAAGATTCAGTATCGGTGAGAGGAGCAATCGGAGTGCTAAGGAAATCATTGTTGTTGTTATTGGTAAAGTCACACAATTTGGTATTATCTTGAGCCATCGTGACAAGCAAGCAATCCAACACACGAGCAAACAAGAAGCAAGCGAAAAAGAGGCGAACGGAAAAGAGAGGGTGAATAAAACGGCAAGGGTGAAGTGGGGGAGAGGAAAACGAGAGGCAAATGGCAAATAATGTAATGCGGGAGATAAGGGTTTGTGATGGGTACTTGGCTCTTTTGGCAAAGGCAGTGCCTAGGAGGCGCTTAGGCACGCCTAGGCGCTAGGCAATGGCACAACGCCTCGCCTAGGGCATAAGCAGAAGTCTAGGCAGAGCAAGTTAGAAATTGTCTACCCAAGCGAGAAATCATGTCATATTGCACTGATATGCCAAAAGGGACATATTCCAATTGTAGTAGTTGGTCGTTAACATGCTTATATGCCCAAAATTAATAAAATACACATATAATAACCACATATACACCCTAATAGTAAAAATTATATAATCGCCTAAGCTACGCCTGGGGCGCTTAAGCACCACTTAGGCACTAGGCGAAGGCCAACCGCCTCGCTTACGCCTACCGCTTTTTCCAACCTTGGTACTTGGTATGTTGACTTTTGCGTAGACTCCCCGGCAACGGCACCAGAAATCCTTCTTGCTACCTCTTGAGCACTGCGTTGGTTTTCCCTTGAAGAGGAAAGGGTGATGCAATAAAGCAGCGTAAGTATTTCCCTCAGTTTTTGAGAACCAAGGTATCAATCCAGTAGGAGGCCACGCACGAGTCCCTCGCACCTACACAAACAAATAAAATCCTCGCAACCAACGCAATAAAGGGGTTGTCAATCCCTTCACGGTCACTTACGAAAGTGAGATCTGATAGATATGATAAGATAATATTTTTGGTATTTTTATGATAAAGATGCAAAGTAAAGAAAGCAAAATAAAAACGGCGCCAGAAATAGCTTGTTGTCGGGAGATTAAACATGATGGAAAATAGATCAGGGGGGCATAGGTTTCACTAGTGGCTTCTCTCGAGAGCATAAGTATTACGGTGGGTAAACAAATTACTGTTGAGCAATTGACAGAATTGAGCATAGTTATGAGAATATCTAGGTATGATCATGTATATAGGCATCACGTCCGCGACAAGTAGACCGACTCCTGCCTGCATCTACTACTATTACTCCACACATCGACCGCTATCCAGCATGCATCTAGAGTATTAAGTTCAAAAGAACAGAGTAACGCTTTAAGTAAGATGACATGATGTAGAGGGATAAACTCATGCAATATGATATAAACCCCATCTTGTTATCCTCGATGGCAACAATACAATACGTGCCTTGCTGCCCCTACTGTCACTGGGAAAGGACACCGCAAGATTGAACCCAAAGCTAAGCACTTCTCCCATTGCAAGAAAGATCAATCTAGTAGGCCAAACCAAACTGATAATTCGAAGAGACTTGTAAAGATAACCAATCATACATAAAAGAATTCAGAGAAGATTCAAATATTGTTCATAGATAAACTTGATCATAAACCCACAATTCATCGGTCTCAACAAACACACCGCAAAAGAAGATTACATCGAATAGATCTCCACAAGTGAGGGGGAGAACATTGTATTGAGATCCAAAAAAGAGAGAAGAAGCCATCTAGCTAATAACTATGGACCCGAAGGTCTGAGGTAAACTACTCACAGATCATCGGAGAGGCTATGGTGTTGATGTAGAAGCCCTCCGTGATCGATGCCCCCTTCGGCGGAGCTCCGTCAAAGGCCCCAAGATGGGATCTCACAGGTACAGAAGGTTGCGGCGGTGGAATTAGGTTTTTGGCTCCATATCTGGTAGTTTGGGGGTACGTAGGTATATATAGGAGGAAGAAGTACGTCGGTGGAGCAATGTGGGCCCCACGAGGGTGGAGGGCGCGCCCCCCTACCTCGTGCCTTCCTGGTTGATGTCTTGACATAGGGTCCAAGTCCTCTGGATCATGTTCGTTCCGAAAATCACGTTCCCGAAGGTTTCATTCCGTTTGGACTCCGTTTGATATTCTTTTTCTGCGAAACTCTGAAATAGGCAAAAACAGCAATTCTGGGTTGGACCTCCGGTTAATAGGTTAGTCCCAAAAATAATATAAAAGTGTATAATAAAGCCCATTAATGTCCAAAATAGAATATAATATAGCATGGAACAATCAAAAATTATAGATACGTTGGAGACGTATCAGCGTCCCCTCAACTCACGCCTGCTCGCACGGCACACGGGGCGTGTGGCAGCACGTATATTTTTTGGTTTATTTTCTGCCTCTTTACTACTTCACTGAACCGTTTGCGTTGAAGAGATGCACAAATCCTGCGTTGAACATCTCGCACGCTTCCCGGTGAACCTGCTCACTGGACGAGTTTTGGATTTACTAGAATTTAAAAACCAGGCATCTCTATGTTTTGCTGGCAATCAACAGTGCCTTGGTGTTTGAAATTCATTCCCAATTCTTGCATGGGACCGCTACCTCTTGAGCATACGTTGGTTTTCCCTTGAAGAGGAAAGGGTCATGCAGCAAAGTAGCGTAAGTATTTCCCTCGGTTTTTGAGAACCAAGGTATCAATCTAGTAGGAGATTATACACAAGTCGCCTCGTACCTACACAAACAAATAAGAACCTTGCAACCAATGCGATAAAGGGGTTGTCAATCCCTTCACGACCACTTGCAAAAGTGAGATCTAATAGAGGTAATAAGATAAATATTTTTGGTATTTTTATAATATAGATTGAAAAGTAAAGATTGCAAAATAAATAACGGAAGAAATAGTAAATTGATAGGAAAATAATATGATGGAAGATAGACCCGGGGGCCATAGGTTTCACTAGTGGCTTCTCTCAAGATAGCATAATTTACGGTGGGTGAACAAATTACTGTCAAGCAATTGATAGAAAAGCGCATAGTTATGAGAATATCTAGGCATGATCATGTGTATAGGCATCACGTCCGTGACAAGTAGACCGAAACGATTCTGCATCTACTACTATTACTCCACACATCGACCGCTATCCAGCATGCATCTAGAGTATTAAGTTCATACGAACAGAGTAACGCATTAGGCAAGATGACATGATGTAGAGGGATAAACTCAAGCAATATGATATAAACCCCATCTTTTTATCCTCGATGGCAACAATACAATACGTGCCTTGCAGCCCCTGCTGTCACTGGGAAAGGACACCGCAAGATTGAACCCAAAGCTAAGCACTTCTCCCATTGCAAGAAAGATCAATCTAGTAGGCCAAACCAAACTGATAATTCGAAGAGACTTGCAAAGATATTTAAATAATGCATAAAAGAATTCAGAGAAGAATAAAATATTGTTCATAGATAATCTTGATCATAAACCCACAATTCATCGGATCTCGACAAACACACCGCAATAAGAATTACACCGAATAGATCTCCAAGAAGATCGAGGAGAACTTTGTATTGAGATCCAAAGAGAGAGAAGAAGCCATCTAGCTAATAACTATGGACCCGAAGGTCTGTGGTAAACTACTCACACATCATCGGAGAGGCTATGGTGTTGATGTAGAAGCCCTCCGTGATCGATTCCCCCTCCGACGGAGCACCGGAAAAGGCCCCAAGATGGGATCTCACGGGTACAGAAGGTTGCGGCGGTGGAAATAGGGTTTCATGGTGCCCTCGGATGTTTTCGGGGTACATGAGTATATATAGGCGAAAGAAGTAGGTCGGTTGAGCCACGAGGGGCCCACGAGGGTGGGGGCGCGCCTAGCCCCCCTGGGCACACCTCCCTGCCTCGTGGCTTCCTCGTTGCTTGTTTGACGTCCACTCCAAGTCTCCTGGATTGCGTTTGTTCCAAACATAACTCTCCCGAAGGTTTCATTCCGTTTGATATTCCTTTTCTGCGAAACACTGAAATAGGCAAAAAACAGCAATTTGCACTGGGCCTTCGGTTAGTAGGTTAGTCCCAAAAATAATATAAAAGTATATAATAAAGCTCATTAAACATCCAAAACAGATAATATAATAGCATGGAACAATAAAAAATTATAGATACGTTGGAGACGTATCAAGCATCCCCAAGCTTAATTCCTGCTCATCCTCGAGTAGGTAAATGATAAAAACAGAATTTTTGATGTGGAATGCTACCTAACATAATTTTCTAAGTAATTCTCTTTATTGTGGCATTAATGTTCAGATCCGAAAGATTCAAGACAAAAGTTTAATATTGACATAAAAATAATAATACTTCAAGCATACTAACTAAGCAATTATGTCTTCTCAAAATAACATGGCCAAAGAAAGCTTATCCCTACAAAATCATATAGTTTGGCTATGCTTCATTTTTGTCACACAAAAATGCTCTCATCATGCACGACCCCGATGACAAGCCAAGCAATTGTTTCGTACTTTAGTAATCTCAAACTTTTTTCAACTTTCACGCAATACATGAGCGTGAGGCATGGACATAGCACTATGGGTGGAATAGAATATAATGATGGGGGTTGTGTGGAGAAGACAAAAAGGAGAAAGTCTCACATTGACGCGGCTAATCAATGGGCTAGGGAGATGCCCATCAATTGATGTCAATGCAAGGAGTAGGGATTGCCATGCAACGGATGCACTAGAGCTATAAATGTATGAAAGCTGAACAAAAGAAACTAAGTGGGTGTGCATCCAACTTGCTTGCTCACGAAGACCTAGGGCATTTGAGGAAGCCCATTGTTGGAATATACAAGCCAAGTTCTATAATGAAAAATTCCCACTAGTATATGAAAGTGACAAAACAAGAGACTCTCTATCATAAAGATCATGGTGCTACTTTGAAGCACAAGTGTGGAAAAAAGGATAGTAGCATTGTCCCTTTTTTTTCTTTTTTTCTTTTTTTCTTTTTTTGGGACAATGCTCTATTAATGATGATCATCACACTTCTATTTATTTACAACTCAATGATTACAACTCGATACTAGAACAAAATATGACTCTATATGAATGCCTCTGGCGGTGTACCGGGATGAGCAATGAATCAAGAGTGACATGTATGAAAAATTATGCATGGTGGCTTTGCCACAAATACGATGTCAACTACATGATCATGCAAAGCAATATGACAATGATGAGGCATGTCATAATAAATGAAACGGTGGAAAGTTGCATGGCAATATATCTCGGAATGGCTATGGAAATGCCATAATAGGTAGGTATGGTGGCTGTTTTGAGGAAGATATGTGGAGGTTTATGTGTGACAGAGCGTATCATATCACGGGGTTTGGATGCACCGGCGAAGTTTTCACCAACTCTCAAGGTGAGAGAGGGCAATGCACGGTACCGAAGAGGCTAGCAATGATGGAAAGGTGAGAGTGCGTATAATCCATGGACTCAACATTAGTCATAAAGAACTCACATACTTATTGCAAAAATCTACAAGTCATAAAAAACCAAGCATTACGCGCATGCTCCTAGGGGGATAGATTAGTAAGAAAAGACCATCGCTCGTCCCCGACCGCCACTCATAAGGATGAAAATCAAAGAACACCTCATGTTTCAAATTTGTCACACAACGGTTACCATACGTGCATGCTACGGGACTTGCAAACTTCGACACAAGTATTTCTCAAATTCACAACTACTCAACTAGCATGACTCTAATATTACCATCTTCATATCTCAAAACAATCATCAAGTATCAAACTTCTCATAGTATTCAATGCACTTTTATGAAAGTTTTTATTATACCCATCTTGGACGCCTATCATATTAGGACTAATTTTATAGCCAAAGCAAACTACCATGCTGTTCTAAAGGACTCTCAAAATAATATAAGTGAAGCATGAGAGATCAATAATTTCTATAAAATAAAAACACCACCGTGCTCTAAAAGATATAAGTGAAGCACTAGAGCAAAATTATCTAGCTCAAAAGATATAAGTGAAGCACATAGGGTATTCTAATAAATTCTGATTAATGTGTGTCTCTCCAAAAGGTGTGTACAACAAGGATGATTGTGGTAAACTAAAAAGCAAAGACTCAAATCATACAAGACGCTCCAAGCAAAACACATATCATGTGGTGAATAAAAATATAACCTCAAGTAAAGTTACCGATAGATAAAGACGAAAGAGGGGATGCCTTCCGGGGCATCCCCAAGCTTAGGATTTTGGTTGTCCTTGAATTTTACCTTGGGGTGCCTTGGGCATCCCCAATATTAGACTCTTGCCACTCCTTATTCCATAATCCATCAAATCTTTACCCAAAACTTGAAAACTTCACAACACAAAACTCAACAGAAAATCTCATGAGCTCCGTTAGTATAAGAAAACAAATCACCACCATAAGTTACTGTAATGAACTCATTATTTATTTATATTGGTGTTAAACCTACTGTATTCCAACTTCTATATGGTTCATACCCCCCAATACTAGCCATAGATTCATTAAAATAAGCAAACAACACACGAAAAACAGAATCTGTCAAAAACAGAACAGTCTGTAGTAATCTGTATCAAACGTATACTTATGTAACTTCAAAAATTCTAAAATAAATTGGTGGACGTGAGGAATTTATATATTAATCATCTGCAAAAAGAAACAACCTAAAATCACTCTCCAGTAAAAAATGGCAGCTAATCTCGTGAGCTCTAAAGTTTCTGTTTTTTATAGCAAGATCATAAAGACTTCACCCAAGTCTTCCCAAAGGTTCTACTTGGCACAAACACTAATTTAAAACATAAAACCACATCTAAACATAATCTAGATGAATTATTTATTACTAAACAGAAAAAAAAAACAAGAAACAAAAATAAAATTGGGTTGCCTCCCAACAAGCGCTATTGTTTAACGTCCCTAGCTAGGCATTGATAAATTCAATGATGCTCACATAAAATATAAGAACTGAAGCACAAAGAGAGCATCATAAAACACGTGATAAACACATCTAAGTCTAACATACTTCCTATGCATAGGCATCTTATAGGCAAACAAATTATCAAGGCAAGCAAAAACTAGCATATGCAAGGAAGCGGAAAGAAACAATAGCAATCTCAACATAACGAGAGGTAATTTAGTAACATGAAAATTTCTACAACCATATTTTCCTCTCTCATAATAATTACATGTAGGATCATAAGCAAATTCATAAATATAGCTATCACAAAACATATTATTAACATGGTCCACATGTATGCAAAGTTGACACTCCTCCAAAATAGTGGGATTAACATTAACTAAAGTCATGACCTCTCCAAACCCACTTTTATCAAAAACTTCATAAGATTGAACATTATCAAAATATGTGGGATCTAAAGTTGACACTCTTCCAAACGCACTTTCAATATTATTGCAAACATTATTATCAATCTCATATTCATCATGGGGCTTAAATAAATTTTCAAGATTATAAGAAGAATCACCCAAATCATGGTCATTGCAACAAGTAGTGGACATAGCAAAACTAGCATCCCCAAGCTTAGGATTTTGCATATTATTAGCACAATTGACATCAAGAGAATTTATAGTAAAATCATTGCAATCATGCTTTTTATTCAAGGAGCTATCATGAATCTCTTCATAAATTCTTTCATCACAGTTTTCAGATTCACGAATTTCAAGCAAAACCTCATAAAGATAATCTAGTGCACTCAAATCACTAGAAATTGATTCATCATAATTGGATCTCTTAAAGAGATTAGCAAGTGGATGAGGATCCATAAACTTTTAGCAAGCAAGATGCAAGCAAAAAGAAGGTACATGGTAACACAAGATCGAACGGAAGGAAGGCGAAGAAAAGGCAAATGTTGTGAAGTGGGGGAGAGGAAAACGAGAGGCAAATGGAAAATAATGTAATGCGAGGGATAAGAGTTTGTGATGGGTACTTGGTATGTCTTGACTTGGCGTAAGCCTCCCCGGCAACGGCGCCAGAAATCCTTCTTGCTACGTCTTGAGCATGCGTTGGTTTTCCCTTGAAGAGGAAAGGGTGATGCAGCAAAGTAGCGTAAGTATTTCCCTCGGTTTTTGAGAACCAAGGTATCAATCCAGTAGGAGGTTACACACAAGTCGCCTCGTACCTACACAAACAAATAAGAACCTTGCAACCAACGCGATAAACGGGTTGTCAATCCCTTCACGACCACTTGCAAAAGTGAGATTTGATAGAGGTAATAAGATAAATATTTTTGGTATTTTTATAATATAGATTGAAAAGTAAAGATTGCAAAATAAATAACGGAAAAAATAGTAAATTGATACGAAAATAATATGATGGAAGATAGACCCGGGGGCCATAGGTTTCACTAGTGGCTTCTCTCAAGATAGCATAATTTACGGTGGGTGAACAAATTACTGTCAAGCAATTGATAGAAAATCGCATAGTTATGAGAATATCTAGGCATGATCATGTATATAGGCATCACGTCCGTGACAAGTAGACCGAAACGATTCTGCATCTACTACTATTACTCCACACATCGACCGCTATCCAGCATGCATCTAGAGTATTAGGTTCTTACGAACAGAGTAACGCATTAGGCAAGATGAAATGATGTAGAGGGATAAACTCAAGCAATATGATATAAACCCCATCTTTTTATCCTCGATGGCAACAATACAATACGTGCCTTGCTGCCCCTGCTGTCACTGGGAAAGGACACCGCAAGATTGAACCCAAAGCTAAGCACTTCTCCCATTGCAAGAAAGATCAATCTATTAGGCCAAACCAAACTGATAATTCGAAGAGACTTGCAAAGATATTTAAATCATGCATAAAAGAATTCAGAGAAGAATCAAATATTGTTCATAGATAATCTTGATCATAAACCCACAATTCATCGGATCTCGACAAACACACCGCAAAAAGAATTACATCGAATAGATCTCCAAGAAGATCGAGGAGAACTTTGTATTGAGATCCAAAGAGAGAGAAGAAGCCATCTAGCTAATAACTATGGACCCGAAGGTCTGTGGTAAAATACTCACACATCATCGGAGAGGCTATGGTATTGATGTAGAAGCCCTCCGTGATCGATTCCCCTCCCGGCGGAGCGCCGGAAAAGGACCCAAGATGGGATCTCACGGGTATAGAAGGTTGCGGCGGTGGAAATAGGGTTTCGTGGTGCTCTCGGATGTTTTCAAGGTACATGAGTATATATAGGCGAAAGAAGTAGGTCGGTTGAGCCACGAGGGGCCCATGAGGGTGGGGGCGCACCTAGCCCCCCTGGGCGTGCCTCCCTGCCTCGTGGCTTCCTCGTTGCTTGCTTGACGTCCACTCCAAGTCTCCTGGATTGCGTTTGTTCCAAAAATAACTCTCCCGAAGGTTTCATTCCGTTTGGATTCCGTTTGATATTCCTTTTATGCGAAACACTGAAATAGGCAAAAAAATTAGCAATTTGCACTAGGCCTTCGGTTAGTAGGTTAGTCCCAAAAATAATATAAAAGTATATAATAAAGCTCATTAAACATCCAAAACAGATAATATAATAGCATGGAACAATAAAAAATTATAGATACGTTGGAGACGTATCAGGGACCTAAGCATGCACATAAGGACACAGATTTGATTTTTCAACCAATTTATATGCACTGGAGCATGTGCATGTAGTTCAAATTTGAATTATGCACATAAATGCATTGAAAACTCAGTTAATGCATAAAAATGTCCAAACGAACCCCGAAAAATCATAAAAATTTACACAACACTCCTGTTGTTCTATGTTGACACGAGAAAAAAATTGAAAGCAATAAGAGGCAATGGATATTGTTTCGTCCCCAAAGGTGGGACGTTCCCTACCGAAACCATCATGCTTGTTGTGAGAAGCTCTGCTTGTGAGAAGCATATACCCAAACCTGCCCCAAATGGGACAAAAAATTTACCACGGCATGTTGATGCCGCTCCATGATAGCATGCCAAGTTTCATGAATATCAGATGAGTTTTGGATTTACTAGAATTTAAAAACCAGGCATCTCAACGTTTTGCCGGCAATCAACGGTGCCCTGGTGTTTGAAATTCATTCTCATT
Organism: Aegilops tauschii subsp. strangulata; assembly: GCF_002575655.3. NCBI lineage: Eukaryota > Viridiplantae > Streptophyta > Magnoliopsida > Poales > Poaceae > Aegilops > Aegilops tauschii. Next base: position 260,827,741 of record NC_053041.3, on the reverse strand, counting down.
TCTTGCATGGGACCTAAGCATGCACCTAAGGACACAGATTTGATTTTTCAACCAATTTATATGCACTGGAGCATGTGCATGTAGTTCAAATTTGAATTATGCACATAAATGCATTTAAAACTCACTTAATGCATAAAAATGTCCAAACGAACCCCGAAAAATCACAAAAAACACAACACTCATGTTGTTCTATGTTGACATGAGAAAATTTTTGAAAGCAATAAGAGGCAATGGATATCGTTTCATCCCCAAAGGTGGGGCGTTCCCTACCGAAACCATCATGCTTGTTGTGAGAAGCTCTGGTTTGTGAGAAGCATATACCCAAACCAGCCCCAAATGGGACAAAAAAATTACCACAACATGTTAATGCCGCTCCATGATAGCATGCCAAGTTTCATGAATTTCAGACAAGTTTTGGATTTACTAGAATTTAAAAACCAAACATCTTAATGTTTTGCCGGCAATCAACGGTGCCCTGGTGTTTGAAATTCATTCCCATTTCTTGCATGGGACCTAAGCATGCACCCAAGGACACAGATTTGATTTTTCAACCAATTTATATGCACTGGAGCATGTGCATGTAGTTCAAATTTGAATTATGCACATAAATGCATTGAAAACTCAGTTGATGCATAAAAATGTCCAAACGAACCCTGAAAAATCACAAAAATTGACAAAACACTCCTGTTGTTCTATGTTGACACGAGAAAAAATTTGAAAGCAATAAGAGGCAATGGATATCGTTTCGTCCCCAAAGGTGGGACATTCCCTACCCAAACCATCATGCTTGTTGTGAGAAGCTCTGGTTTGTGAGAAGCATATACCCAAACCTGCCCCAAATGGGACAAAAAATTTACCACGACATGTTGATGCCGCTCCATGATAGCATGCCAAGTTTCATGAGTTTCAGACGAGTTTTGGATTACTAGAATTTAAAAACCAGGTATCTCAATGTTTTGCGGCCGAGTGACGGTGGCAGGGTGTTTGGCGTTCATTCACATTTCTTGCATGGGACCTAAGCAGGCAACCAAGGACATAGATTTGAATTTTCAACTAATTTATATGCATTAGAGCATGTACCTGTAGTTCAAATTTTAATTATGCACATGAATGCACAGAAAACTCAGTTAATGTATAAAAATGTCCAAGCGAACCCCGAAAAATCCCAAAAATTGACACAACACTCCTGTTGTTCTATGTTGACACTAGGAAAAAATTTGATATCGAGAAGAGGCAACGGATATCGTTTCGTCCAGAAAGGTGAAACGTTCCCTACCGAAACCATCACACTTGTTGTGAGAAGCTCTGGTTTATGAGAAGCTTATACCCAAACCTGCCCCAAATGGGACAAAAAATTTACCACGACATGTTCATGCCGCTCAATGATAGCATGCCAAGTTTCATGAATTTCGGACGAATTTTGGATTTACTAGAATTACAAAAGCAAGTACGTCGACGTTTGCCAGAGAGCCACAGTGTCGTGGTGTTCGAATTTCATCCCCATTTCTTGCATGGGAGATAAGCATAAACCCATGGACACATATATGATTTTACAACCCATGTTGGTGCACCGGAGCATGTGCATGTAGTTTAATTTTGAATTATGCACGTGAAATGGCTGGAAACCAATTTAATGTATAAAATGTTCAAACGAACCCTGAATAATTCCAAATCTTTTACGACACACATATAGTTGCACGTTCACTCCAGATAAAAGGTCTAGCAATTCAAACACCGTCCATTGTCGTTGTGACCCCATTATGTAATTCAAATCAAGATGAAAAATCAAGTAGATCGCACACCGTTTATTATCACCAACCGTGTGAGATGTAGCACAAAATATCCTAGAGCACCGTCGGTGTATAGTACGTCTATGGCTTACGCGAGAAGGTGCATCGGCTACAGTCCAGAGCCGGCGTCTCAAGCACACTAGCTCGCTCCCCAAATATCATTTCACTGTTCAATCGTCGCCGGTGAAAGATGGGCACGTGGACCCGCGTCATGAGGGCAACTTCAGTGGCCCACTCCGGCGAGAGAGCGGCCGCAATCTGCGACCGGGCGGCAAAGGCAGCCCAAACAGCCGCTGTTGCTTCTTAGGTGGCGGCAGCAACATCTGCCTCGGGGATAGCAACTAGCGAGAGCAGCACAGCAGCTGTCCGTTCCGCAGCGGCGGCCTTAGCCCTGATGGAGGCCGCCCACAACCATGTCGAGGCCGCCCACGCCCAGCTCCTGGCGGTCACCGCACAAATCGAACGAAGCTTCTCCGACAACGGTCGGCAACCCACGAGCGAAGAGGTGGCATCACTGAGAGCATTCGAGCAGCCGTCTGTTCCTCCGCCGCATACCTTGCGATGACAGAGCCTGTCCAAGCCCAGATCGCGTCCGCCCATGCCCAGCTCATGGCGGCCTTTTCCAAAGAGATGGCGGACGTGGATGGCGAGATGCTTGGCGAGTATGGTGTGATGGATGCTATGGAGCCCCTTCCCCAGGAGACCGTCGGGCGCGAGCTGGACATGGAGGCGGCGGCGGAGATCAACGAGCACCAGCCATAGTAGTACTCTTTGTTTTGTTTAATTAAGAACGTTGGTCTTTAATTTGTTAGAGTAATGTTTAGGTCAGCTAGCTCTATTTAATTGCTGAACTTGCTCGATTAAGAAGTGTGGGTGTGCTGTAGTCTCCTTTATGTACCCAAATTATGCAATGACGTGGATGACCACCGTAACCATGGAAATTCGAACCAAAACTTTTGACGTTCAAACTCATCACACACGGGTTAAGCTATCTGAATCATTTGTGATGTTCACATATCGTACACAATTCTGAATAAGGGACCGTGTCTGATGACACTTTGCGCGCCAGTTTTTTGGCTGAAGCGATTCCAAATTTTCGGCTTCCGCAGAAATATCTACCTCCCCGCCCCCTCTCCCTTACCAAAAGCCACATTCCCTGTTTCCACCTTCCTTTCCAAGTTGAAACCTTCACTCCTTGCTTGCAGCGCCGCCTCCTCACCGGCGACCCTCCTTCACGCTGCTCGGCCTCGCCTATCCAGGCAGGTAATCCACACCCGACCCCCATCCTCCTCCTCCTTCCACATCCCACATCCCCCAACCGCCGGCGCGAGCGTGACACCTTCCACCCAAATCACCGACCCCTCCACCAAATAAGCGCCGCCCTAAGCCATGGTGCACGCAGTATAGCCAGTATCTCAAGGAGCATTTGGCAGCGGAGAAGCAAATCGCGGTCGCACGCGCGGACGAAGACTACGAGGTGTTTTCTTAGCGTGCACGTGCTTACCTCATCTCGAGAGCCAACAGGTTGGTGCCCGGAGCGGCTCAGGCAACTCACCACTACAATGAGGGCATCCACGATGCGGAGGCCTTGCCCTCTTCCATGTCCAAGGAGCCAATCGTCATCGATATCTCCGACAATGAGGAGTAGCTTGTCTTTTAGCTCACTATAAGGACCCATGTTGAGTTTGCTAGCTACTGCCTTTCCTTAACAAATTCTAGTGAATTGTGCTATCTACTTTTGCCATGCAATCTTCTGCTATAGTGTATATGTTCTATATGTCGTGCAATTGTTGTGGTGTTTAGTTAACTACTTGGTTCAATTCTGCAATTCGATGTTCAATTGTTGTGTCTGCATTCTGTTATTGTATACCATGTGAGGAATAAATCGAAATTGGTTGTACTAAATACATGAGAAACAAATACAATTGCTATATTTCGAAGTTGTTAAGCATGCTTGGTTTGGTTAATTGTCTGATCTTCTATTAGGAGTATGTCATATTGTGCAATGTGGTGCTCAGTTAACGTTTGGTTCATTTGTTGTGGTGTTTAGTTAACTACTTGGTTCAATTCTGCAATGTGATGTTCAATTGTTGTGGCTGCATTCTGTTATTGTATACCATGTGAGGAGTAAATCAAATTTGGCTGCACTTAATACATGAGAAACATATACAAGTGCTATATTTCCTAGTTCTTAATCATGCTTGGTTTGGATAAATGGGTTTTCCATGTGGCTTGAATTAGTCTGATGAATCTGCAATGTGCTTATTCTTCATCAACATATTTTACTGATAGCATGCGAACCCTTACTTAACCTGATGACTAACTACCTTATATGTGTTGCAGGGAAACAATGGGAAGCACTGAGGTTTACAATCGAGGTTAGCACGTGAATGGTCCGTTGTCTAATAGCACATTATTGTGCAATTGCAGGAACCATTCTAATATTTTGGTTTTTAAGAATTTGGTCTTGCACATGTAGGTCCTGCTGTCAGAGGTTTTGACCCACTGTTCGATCCTTTTTGCATATGGGGAAATGAGTTGTCCATGAATATCAATCAAATCAAGAAACGCAGAAAGATTGTTAGGATAAAGAAATTAGCGACAAAAAACAACAAGATCTTTGTCTACACAATGAAGAAGACATCAGTTCACTACAAGATGGTACTAACTATTATACCTTGCCTTTTTTTATTCCTTTGCCCCATTTCCAATATAGAGAAGATATTTATGCACATCCTTATTTTCAGGCCTTTCCAAAGCAGTTCACTGATGATTACCTCTCAAACCACCTCTATGGTCAGGAGGCGAGGAAGGTTTTCATACAACACCCATGGTTCAATATTGAAGTGTTCCTGAAGAGGACGAATGACGGACGGTCAATCATCCACAGGCATTGGCCTAAAGTTGCAAAGACCTTCAACATGAATGAAAGCTCAATATTCGCCTTCCGCTTCAGCAGTTTTCCAGATGAGATGCATCTGTCTATATACTGTCCATGATGCTAATTTCGAAAGGTTCTACATGTTGCATGTGAAACTTGGTGCTGGTGCAGTTGTGTAATGGGGTAGCTGAGTGTTGAAGCTATATCATGTTGTACTCTGGTGTATTTCAATTATGAAATTCTGCTTCCTTAATATGGAAATAAAATATATTATGTGCTTAATATGAATGCCAATTAGATTAATAAATGGATTATTAATAATAGGGCAATTAGCCTGCTAATGGCAAATTAGCCTGCTAATTGGGTTTTGCTATTGCAAATGGTTGTTGAAAAAATACCGTGGGCGATGACCTCAGGCAACGCACACAAATTCTAGGAATAAACCGTGTTGGATCAATGAACAATCACACACAACTTTCTCTTGAAAATTGTTTGCATTAGGCCACCTTGCGCAAACGTTTACCCCATAAAAACTATGTGTGATGGACAGCCTTTGCCACACAGTTTCTTCTACGGATCGTGTGTGATACATTCAATAACGCAAACGATTTAACGGGAAAAATTGTGTGTGATGTACCTGTGAATGGAAACGTTTTCCTTGGAGCGACTGTGTGGGATGTACATACGAGCGGAAACGTTTAGCGGGGACTGACTGTGTGGGATGTACTTGCAACCGGAAACAATTTCGCCGTATAATTGTATTTTTTAGCTCTACTGTAGGTATTTCCGTATTTGAGCGCTCGCCAGTCGCACACGACCTCATTTTGCCGAGCGTGTGTGCCAGGAGGGCATATCCCTGACGGTTTCTGGGCCGTGTGGGAAGGACCCCCCCCCCTATCGCCCACACTCACTTGGCGACGGTTCCAAATGTCGTCGCAGAAAGGGGTTAAAAACCGTTTGTATAGGACCGACGCGTACCAGTGATAGTTCTTCAGCACTGCATGAGGTATCTTTCGGATCGAGAAGTTAGCATATCTTGCTCCACAAGGAATGTTACCATTATGCTCAATTTCCGATAGTTGGACTCGTGTTGACATACATGTCCATTTTGGTCTTTCCCATCAGGGAAGGTTGCGGCTATAAATAGCCACCCCGGTCCAACGTTGTCCATTGGCTGCTCCGCTTAAGATTTCTGAGAAGATTGATTGAGCATCCTCTCTCCGAGTGATTTGAGTTTAAAATCCACCGAGCAAAAACCAAGAACCAAAACTTAGACAGTGATTGAGCATCACAATAGTTCTGAGTTAGAGTTATTGTACCTATTACTCTTGAGAGTTACGCACTGATGTCTACTACGCAACCTTCTTCTTGTAGACGTTGTTGGGCCTCCAAGTGCAGAGGTTTGTAGGACAGTAGCAAATTTCCCTCAAGTGGATGACCTAAGGTTTATCAATCCGTGGGAGGCGTAGGATGAAGATGGTCTCTCTCAAGCAACCCTGCAACCAAATAACAAAGAGTCTCTTGTGTCCCCAACACACCCAATACAATAGTAGATTGTATAGGTGCACTAGTTCGGCGAAGAGATGGTGATACAAGTGCAATATGGATGGTAGATATAGGTATTTGTAATCTGGAAATATAAAAACAGCAAGGTAACTAATGATAAAAGTGAGCGTAAACGGTATTGCAATGCTAGGAAACAAGGCCTAGGGTTCATACTTTCACCAGTGCAAGTTCTCTCAACAATAATAACATAATTGGATCATATAACTATCCCTCAACATGCAACAAAGAGTCACTCCAAAGTCACTAATAGCGGAGAACAAACGAAGAGATTATGGTAGGGTACGAAACCACCTCAAAGTTATCCTTTCTGATCGATCTATTCAAGAGTCCGTAGTAAAATAACACGAAGCTGTTCTTTCTGTTCAATCTATCATAGAGTTCATACTAGAATAACACCTTAAGACACAAATCAACCAAAACCCTAATATCACCTAGATACTCCAATGTCACCTCAGGTATCCGTGGGTATGATTATACGATATGCATCACACAATGTCAGATTCATCTATTCAACCAACACATAGAACCTCAAAGAGTGCCCCAAAGTTTCTACCGGAGAATCAAGACGAAAACATGTGCCAACCCCTATGCATAGGTTCATGGGCGGAACCCGCAAGTTGATCACCAAAACATACATCAAGTGAATCACGTGATATCCCATTGTCACCCCAGATACGCATGGCAAGACATACATCAAGTGTTCTCAAATCATTAAAGACTCAATCCGATAAGATTACTTCAAAGGGAAAACTCAATCCATTACAAGAGAGTAGAGGGGGAGAAGCAACATAAGATTTAACTATAATAGCAAAGCTCGTGATACATCAAGATCGTGCCAAATCAAGAACACAAGAGAGAGAGATCAAACACATAGCTACTGGTACATACCCTCAGCCCCGAGGGTGAACTACTCCCTCCTCGTCATGGAGAGCGCCGGGATGATGAAGATGGCCACCGGTGAGGGATCCCCCCTCCGGCAGGGTGCCGGAACAGGGCCCCGATTGGTTTTTGGTGGCTACAGAGGCTTGTGGCGGCGGAACTCCCGATCTCTTCTGTTCCTCGATCGTTTTAGGGTATATGGATATATATAGGCGGAAGAAATACATCAGGGGAGCCATGAGGGGCCCACGAGGGTGGAGGGCACGCCCCCTGCCTCGTGCCTCCCTTGTTGCTTTCTTGACGTGCACTCCAAGTCTCCCGGGTTGCTTTCCTTCCAAAAATAACTTCTCTAGAAGGTTTCATTCCGTTTCGACTCCGTTTGATATTCCTTTTCTTCGAAACACTGAAACAAGGGGAAAAAACAGGAAATGGCACTGGGCTCTGGGTCAATAGGCTGGTCCCAAAAATAATATAAAAGTGCATAGTAAAGCCCATAAAACATCCAAGATGGATAATATAATAGCATGAATACTTCATAAATTATAGATACGTTGGAGACGTATCACGCACTCTCTAGATGGATAGGTGTCGACTCGAGTGTTGAAGAGTTGTTGTCTTCACCGAGCAAGATCTTCAGCAACCAAGAGTGATTTTGGTTTGCGAAGGAAGTCTGTCGAAGGTTTGGAGATTGCCGATAAGCATCTACCACGAGTGAAATCAACTGGAGTCTGATCAGCTCCTAGTTGAAGGAAAATAGGGTGGAGAGAGGTTTGCTCTTGTGTTTAATCACAAGTCCCTCCAACCAGGCCTACCAAATACTCTTGTCGCCATTGAGCATCACTGGCCCTTTCTACTCTGTGTATTTCTATCAGAGTTATTTTTCATGCTTGATATCAATTATGTATTTTTTATGATCTGGTCTATTATCTGTCATTAGTAAGTTGCTTCATATCTCTGTTATCATTCGAGCAGTACTCTAGCACTAGCATCTCTTGTCACTTTCATCTCATTGTTTGTAGTTGGGATCATATTATGCCATTGCAATTGATTGCCTACTGCTTTACTATCGTGATAGTCAAACCTATCATCTACTATACTCGTGCCATTATCACTTCCTACCTCAAAGGATTCGTACCTCAGTAGGTTTCCTTCCTAAGCTTATTTCATTCGTACCTATTCCGCTGTTGTGTCCGGAATAGATTCAACACGTTCGAAAGAATTTTTGAATCTCCCAATCACCCCCTTTGGTTGATATACTCTCGGTCCCTACAATGCTCCAAACCCCGGTCGGAGGTAGGTCTCATGCTCGGGGTTGATATCCCTTAGTATTCGGGTGGATGACCTCATGGAGCACCGAAGCCTAGCTATATGGCTATAAAGAAAGCACTGCCAGGATGGTAACCCGGATGTCCGTAGGTGTCTTTCTTAGCTTTGTGTCTTGAGTCTAGATGCATTCATGATTGCATTGGCACTTTTGTTTTATTTTGAGTAGTTGCTATTTGAGTTGGTTTCATGTTGTTTTCGTTGGTAAAATTTATAGCATGTCGGTAGCCTTTATTTTGTTGCATACCTCCTCCTACTTTTATTGCTAATTTGCTATGTGCCTAACATGAGGAGGGAGCACATAAAGTTTTGTGCATTTCTACAGCTTTAGGAGAAAATACGACGTTCCATGCGGCCGTCCCAGTCGCACAGGCACTCATATGAGCTCTTGGCCGCAAGTAAGAAGAGTACCAGAGCAAAGGACGACCTATCATACGAGCAGACTGTAAGTGCATCTAGTGCCACCCCTAGTTGGTTTTGGAGTATTGACGACAAACTTGGTTGAGGGACTAATGTGTTTGTGAGAATTGCAGGATAACACAGGTAGTAGTCCCTTATTGATTCGGTTTACCTACCAGAGATGACCCCTAAAAATGTGTGAAGACATTAAAGACAATGGTGGTCTGTGAAGATATTCACAGTGATGATTATGACATGAGAAGACATTCACATGAAGACTATGGAGTGCGAAGACATAGTTGTTTCGTAGTTTCCTTTTTTTTTCTTTGTTGAGTCATAGGAACCACCATACTGTTAAGTGGGGTCCAAGTGAACAAAGTCAGTCTGACTGATGTGATGCTCAACCAAATCCTATGTCTTCGAGCGAAGACAATGAGAGCAAATCTTATCTAGAGCTGGATGAGTCAGCTTTATTTGTAGCCCAAGTCAAGCTGCCGCGTGTGTTTGAAATCTGACCGTTGGACACATGTCAGTTCCTTAGTGACCCAGGGTCATTTCGGACAAATCAGGTCGGGTTGCCTCCTAGCTATAAGGGCCAGTTTGGTTTGCATCCTCACCACCGTGCCTGGAGAAAATATGTGCCTGAGTTGCGCCTGAAAACTTTGTGTTTTCTGCCTGGGCAGGCTAGCATGGGAGAGGTCTGTTTGGTTGGCAGCCTGGACTGAAAAAGTGTAAGAAATATTTTTTTAGTGTTAATAATCTATACTGGTATGGAGCCCACCAGCCCAGCCAAATATTTTAGTATTGATCCACAGCCAGGCATGCACCAGGCATCCGAAAGAGATAGCCTGGGCCAGGCTAACGATGTTGCCACAGTTAACCCCAGGCTAATGACGATTCCACGCTTGCTCCGGCCAGGCACTCGTTCGATTGTTCAGGACGCAATCCAAACGGATGCCAGGCAGATTCCAGGGAAACTTATGGCCAGGCACGAGATGGCCAGGGTGCCAACCAAACTGGCCCTAAATAGCGCACCCACTACACCATAAATTGGTGGCTGCTCAAAGTTAGTGCACGGCTTTTGTCATTTGAGAGCAACCCACCTTCGAAGCATTTGAGAGAGAGATCCTTGCGAGGACAAAGCCCAAAACACCCAGAGCCAAAGAGTGTTAGGCATCACTGAAGTCTTTCTGTCCGCGTGATCTGAAGACTTGTTATACTTGAGGACTGTGAATCCTCTAGCCGGTTAGGCGTCACATTCTGAGCATCCAAGAGCCATTGTGGATTGCCAGTGAACGAAGTCTGTGAAGGTTTGGAAGTCTACCTTGAAGACTTACCAGAGTGATTGGGCGAGGACTGGGTGTCCTTAGCTCAAGGGGAATAAGGTGAAGATGCGGTCTTCTGAGTTGAATCTCAACCTCCCTAACCAGACGTACAGTCGTCACAGCAACTGGAACTGGTCTACCAAATCCTTGTCTTCACCAAGCAACTGGTTCTATCCTTCCCTTCCCTTTACATACAATTTGTCTTCATGAAGTCATTGCCTGGTTGTATGATCTGAGTGTCTTCACTGCTTGAAGACTGTTTACTGTTTGGCTTCATACTATCTTCCATCCTGATCCATACTACCTAGCTGCTAATAGTCTTTGTGCTTTCACTTCATTGCTTACTTGACTATGGCCTATCTAGTGTATTCTACCTTCCGCTGCATATCAATAGGTTCATTTCTACAGTTTGTCTTCAAAGCCCTCGTGTTTTGAAGACTTCATTAAAAATCGCCTACTCACCCCCCTCTAGTCGATAACTAGCACTTTCAATTGGTACTAGAGCAAGGTGCTCCCTTGTTCTGTGTGATTCAGTTTAACCACTTGGAGTTTTAGCTATGTCGACTGCAGGGATAATCAAGGTCTCCGCTGCGTGCCCTGTCTTCGATGGCACTGATTACCCCTACTGGAAGAATAAGATGTGTATGCATCTTGAAGCCATTGATGTCGACCTCTGGTATGTCATCAAGAACAGCATTCCCAAGGTCGGTGAAGGTGTCACCGCTACTAATGTCAAGAGGTTCATTCAACTGGACTCGACAGCCAAGAACATCATATGTGGTCATCTGACCAAAGGACAGTATGGCCGTGTGAGTGCTCTGGAAGCTGCGAAGCTGGTCTGGGACTGGCTCTCCAAGGTCAACGTAGACTCAAGGACTGATGTTCTTCGCAACCTCTTCAACCGCTTCAAGAGAAATGACAATGAGAATGTCCAGCTCACGTTTGATCGCCTCACTGATATCACAAATGAGCTTCGCGCACTCGGCACCACTGAGATCACCAAGCATGAAATCGTCAAGAAGCTCCTGAGATCACTTGACAGCTTATTCGACACCCTGGCCCTGATGATTCAAGAATGCCCTGACTTCAAGATTCTCGATCCGTCTGACATACTTGATAGGCTCAACACACATGAGTTCCAGTTATCTGAGAAGAGAGATATCTATGGTCCCAACTATGGCCAAACTCGTGCTTTGAAGGCAAAGGTTGTTTCCTCATCTGAAGAAGAATCTGACTGCAGTTCTGAGGATCCTGAAGACATTGGAAAAGAGCTTGCTATGCTTGTGAAGAAGTTCCAGAAGTTCACCAAGAAGAAAGGCTTCAGAAAGTCTTCAAGATCCAGCTCAAGAAATGATGAAGCTTCCACTCGTGACCATAAGAAGAGAACATGCCACAAATGCAAGAAACTTGGTCACTACATCTCTGAGTGTCCACAGTGGGACAATGAGACCAAGAAGAAGAAGAAGAGCAAGGAATATGATTCGGATGACAAGAAGAAGAAGAAATCCTCAAAGTCTTCTTCGAAGTCTTCATCAAAGTGTTCATCACACAAGAAGAGCTCATCAAGAAAGGCTCGTGCATTTGTTGGCAAGGAGATGGATTCAGAGGCGGAGTCTGCTTCTGAGGAGGCAGAGGTGGAGTATGAGGAGAAGTCCGATTCAGGCGTGGCAAGCCTGGCTCTAGCTTCAGCCTATATCGCCAAGTCCATCTTCAACACTGAAGACAATGGCCTCGTCACCAACGCTGATGCTAATGATGAGGATGACCCTGCTCCCACCTACTGCTTCATGGCACGAGGTGCCAAGGTAAACTCACGCGATGCTTACTTTCAAACATCAAGTGAAGATGACTCTGAATGTGAATCTAAACCTAGCTACAAAACACTTGCTAAAATTGCAATTGAACAACAAACTGCTATGGAACATATTCAAAAGTTGCTAGACAAAAGCGATGACCTGTTGGACGCGGAAATGACCCGAACTCAGTCCTTAATTGAAGACATTAAAAATCTTCATGTTAAGTACGAGGAACTTGAAAGTCGTCATGAAACGCTCTCGACTACTCATGAAAAGCTCTCCTATGATTATCTTCAAAGGAAGCAAGAACTTGAGAAGTTGAGATCGACTCATGAAGATCTTCAAAAGGAGAATGAGTCACTCCGCGCTCAACAGATCAGTTCCGCTCAGGAAGGGTTTGAACCACCATGTCTAAAATGTCTTGAGCGTGATAATGACGTCTCTGTTGCTGAATGTTCTACTACTGCTACTGTTGCAATATCTTCAACTGCTGATGTGGTAACTAACCCCTCTGCTGAGGATACCACTACTATTGCTGATGAGAATGCCAGGTTGAAGACATTGCTTGAAACAGGAATGTACAAAAGTCTCAAAGGGCATCAGACACTATGTGATGTCCTCAAGAAACAGATTCTGAACCGAAACCCTAGGAAAGAGGGTGTTGGGTTCGAGAGGAAAATGAATGTTGATGGCTCTTACTGGAAGTCTGAGCAGTACCCCAAAACCACATGGGTTGCTGCAAAGGGACCTTCAGTGGATCCATCTACTTTATCTGGCTTCACTTGTGCTAACCCGATTATCATTGATGAATCCTTTAATGCAAACTATAAATTGTTTAAGAATCAGAATGGTGAAGTGTTTGCCAGGTATATTGGTACTAACTGCAGGAATGGGCCACCTTTGAAGAAGATCTGGGTGCCCAAAAGTTGTCTTGAGAAACTTCCTGTGAATGTCATCATGACACCACCTAGGAAGAAGACAAACCCCAGACCAAAGGCTTCATATGGTCCAAAGGCTTCATACAGACAGAGGACTCACCAAAGTCCCCCTAACGCCAATGTTTTGCAGGGAAACCATACTCGGACTTAATGAATATGAGTGTGTTTCATCCAACCGCTATGTTCATAAGACCAAGAACTTTTCTGCTTATTCTTATGAGTATTATTCACCTCCTGCAAGGCTATTTGCTAGGGCTCCAAAGCCGAAGTTCTCAGATGTTGCACTTAGACTCATTGCTTCTAAGCCACCCCTAAAGATGTGGGTGGTTAAGAAAAATTAACTATCTTTTGCAGGAAAAGGTCTCCAGCAGGATATCAAAGGCTTCTGATGCTTATGCTGGGGACCTAAAACATCTTGTGGGACGAAAGATAAAATGCCAAAAGGTCTTACTATGTATTTCATCCCGGGATTCCTTGACAAACATCCTGTTTATCCTAACTAAGATCTGAACTTCCATAATCCGCTTGTTCGTCAAATGTTTATGCTTCACAATACCCTTGGTGAAGCCTATCCCCCAAACTGCACTGTAGGGTATGACACCAAAGGCTTCAGAATGGATTATGGGCAGTGGATGCACTAACCACATGACTGGTGATCGAAGTCTTCTCATGGATGCAACCCTATGTCCGTCTGACAAGAGTCACATCACATTTGCTCACACTGGTAAAAGCAAGGTATTGGGTCTAGGTAGAGTTGCAATCTCAAAGGATCAGCACATGGATAAAGTGATGCTTGTTGAATCCCTTGGTTTCAACTTAATGTCTGTCTCAATGCTTTGCGATCTGAACATGATTGTGATATTTGGAAAATATCGTTGCCTTGTGCTTATGGAATCTGACAAATCTCTAGTCTTTGAAGGGTATCGAAAAGACGATCTGTATATGGTAGATTTCTCAGCAGGACCACAGTTGGTCGTGTGTCTTCTAGCAAAAGCTTCAGAATGCTGGCTCTGGCATCGGAGGCTAGGGCATGCTGGCATGAGGAACTTGAACACTCTCGCGAAGAAGAAGCGTGTCGTAGGCATCGAGGGCGTCAAGTTCAAGAAGGATCATCTATGTAGTGCCTGCGAAGCTGGAAAGATGACTAGGGCCAAGCATCCCTCGAAGACAATCATGACGACGACTCGTCCCTTCGAGCTGCTTCACATGGGCTTATTTGGCCCTACTCACTACTACACTTACTACCACTGCTTGCCTCTATGGCTTCGTCATTGTTGATGATTACTCAAGATATACATGGGTGCACATAATCCTCTATAAGAATAAAGTGCAGGATGTCTTCAGACGATTCGCCAATCATGCCATGACGAACTATGGCATCAAGATCAAGCACATCAGAAGTGACAATGGCACAGAATTCAAGAACACCGGCCTCGACACTTATCTTGATACATTGGGCATCACACATGAGTTCTCAGCTCCATACACACCTCAGCGGAATGGCATCGTGGAGCGCAAGAACAGAACCCTCATTGAGATGGCCCGGACGATGCTTGATGAGTACAAGACACCAAGAAAGTTCTGGCCTGAAGCCATTGATACTGCATGCCACGTCATCAACTGTGTTTATCTTCACAAGCTTCTAAAGAAGACATCCTATGAGCTCCTAACTGGTAAGAAGCCAAACGTCAGCTACTTCAGAGTATTTGGTGCTAGGTGCTGGATCAAGGATCCACATCACACTTCAAAATTTGCACCGAAAGCACATGAAGGTTTTATGCTTGGCTACGGAAAGGATTCGCACTCCTATAGAGTCTTCAACCTCTTTCACTATAAAGTGGTTGAAACTGTGGATGTGCGGTTCGATGAGACTAACAGCTCACAAAGAGAGCACCTGCCAAATGTGCTAGATGAAGCCTCACCAAGTGAATCTATCAAGCTTATGGGTACTGGAGAAATCATACCTTCTGAGGCACAGGCTGAAGAAGAAATCATCATTTCTGCACCTAATCAACCCGAAGACACTACTCAGTCTGAAGTCAATGCTGAAAACGAAGACAAAGATCAGCAAGAGCAAAATCCTCGTCCAGTTCATCCTCGTGTTGCAAATGAAGTACATATTGAGAAGATAACTGATAGCATCAATGCACCTGGTCCACTCACTCGTTTAAGAGCAACACAGTTAGCAAATTTCTGTGGGCACTTTGCATTTGTCTCTATATCTGAACCCAAGAAAGTTGATGAAGCCTTCATGGAACCTGAATGGATCCAAGCTATGCAAGAAGAGCTTCAACAGTTCGAGCTGAACAATGTTTGGGAACTAGTAAAACGTCCTGATCCTTGCAAGCACAATATCATAGGCATCAAATGGATCTATCGCAACAAACAAGATGAGCATGGTCAAGTCGTCAGAAACAAGGCTCGTCTCGTTGCTCAAGGTTACACTCAAGTTGAAGGGATTGACTTCGATGAAACATTTGCTCCGGTGGCTAGGCTTGAAGCCATTCGCATATTGCTAGCCTATGCGAACCATCACAACATCCTTCTGTATCAAATGGATGTAAAGAGTGCCTTTCTCAATGGCAAAATTGAAGAAGAAGTGTATGTTGCACAACCACCTGATTTTGAAGACCCAAAGCATCCTGACATGGTATACAAGCTCAACAAGGCACTGTATGGCCTCAAACAAGCCCCTCGCGCTTGGTATGACACACTCAAAGACTTCCTGAAGAGCAAAGGCTTCAAACCTGGTCCCCTGGATCCCACACTCTTCACGAAGACATATGATGGTGAACTGTTTGTGTGCCAAATGTATGTGGATGACATTATCTTCGGCTGCACCGACAAGAGATACAATGATGAGTTTGGGCACATGATGCAAGAGCAATATCAGATGTCCATGATGGGTGACCTAAAATTCTTCCTTGGTCTTCAAATCCGCCAGCAGAGCAATGGCATCTTCATATCACAAGAGAAATACCTCAAAGGTTGCCGTAAGAAGTTTGGAATGCAAGACTGCAAAGGGTACACAACGCCAATGCCAACCAAAAGTCATCTGGGCCCCGACGACAATGGTAAAGAGTTCGATCAAAAGGTATATCGCTCCATGATTGGTTCTTTGCTCTATTTATGTGCATCTAGGCCAGATATAATGCTTAGCGTTTGCATGTGTGCCTGATTCCAAGCGGCACCAAAGGAATCGCATCACTTAGCTGTGAAGCGAATTCTTCGATATTTGGCTTACACCCCAACTCTAGGATTATGGTATCCAAAGGGCTCAGAGTTTGATCTAGTTGGATTCTCAAATGCTGATTATGCTGGTGACAAGGTTGATCGCAAGTCCACATCAGGCACATGTCACTTTCTTGGACGATCTCTTGTCTGTTGGTCTTCAAAGAAGCAGAACTGTGTATCCCTCTCCACTGCTGAATCTGAATACATAGCTGCTGGATCTTGCTGCGCTCAGCTTCTATGGATGAAGAAAACTCTCAAGGACTATGGCATCCACCTGAAGTAAGTGCCACTCTACTGCGACAATGAAAGCGCCATCAAGATTGCCAACAACCCAGTTCAGCACTCGAAGACAAAGCACATTCAGATCCGTCATCACTTTCTTAGAGATCATGTCATGAAGGAAGATATTGATATCATTCACGTCAACACTGAAGAGCAATTGGCAGATATCTTCACAAAGCCCTTGGATGATAAAAGGTTTTGCAAGTTGTGGTGTGAGCTAAATATCTTAGAATCCTCAAATGTCCTATAATTGACACACATCCTAACGCTTATGCATGTTGATGACTTAGATGTGCAATACATGAAGTAACGTATATCTTCAATCAATGAAGACATACACTCTAAGTGTGAATACATTTACACGGAATTTGACTTCGGAGCGCCACGATAATTGTGCGCCGTGTCTGGGTCTAATACTTCCTATACGGTGGGTAACGCCACCACCAAAATCTTCTTGAAATGTTTCATTTGGCGTCATGAATGCATAGTCTTCGCATTTGGTTTGTCTTCAACATTGATTTAACCTCATGGTTTATCTTCGCAATGTTGAGTATATGCGTGTTCTGTCCTCTACAACATTCACTTATAGCTATGTCTTCATACTTGAATTTTTTTATCTAAGTGAATGTGATCAGACCCTAACCCCTTCTGTGCTTCTACCTCAAATTCTATCTATCCAAGTCATATGCATTCTGTTGAAACCTGTCAAATGTCTTCACTGAGTCCTTGTCAGCATAAGCCACAGAGACAAACATTTAAATCTGTTTTTAATGCCATATCCCTTTTGCCTGAATACCAGAGAAGCCGGAACGACCACCCGACAATCCAGGCATGCATGGGAACATGGAACAACTTCCAATAAGTTGCATGCAGGCCACGTGTCCTTCAGATATGAACCGCCAGGGCACCTGCGTAATTACGCTGTGCAGTCCCTTTCCTTATAAATACACACACTGCGCGGTCATTATCTCTTCTTCCACCTCGCCACCTCGCTCAAACCCTAGCGCCTCCGCTAGCTCGCGTCGACACCGGAGACAAAGCGCTTAGCTGCCGCGACTTCTTCAACGTCGTCCTCACGCCGGCCGCGGACCTCGTCCTCTCCGCCACCGCCGTAAGTGTCTTCCGCCGCCAAGTTAGGGCGCGGGAGATTGAACTGCTCGTCTTCTAACTCTTCCTCGTCTAGCAGTTCGTCAGCGGTAATTAAATCTCATTTTTACTGTCTTTTTGATCCGTCAAATCCATCCACTTCAACCAAAAGTGGTTTCTATACTTCCAAATCTGGATCTGGTTTATCTGCATCTCATATCATGCTGAGGATATTCACTTATGCTTCATAACTAGTTAGATTCCTCACTTGTACTTATTCATGGATTCGTACAAATCTGGAACCAACTCTCTTCAAATAAGTGAATGTCTTCGCTCTATGAGGTCAATGTCTTCAAACTGATTTATCTTCAAAATCTTCTAAGAATGCATATGACCTCTTCCCCTTCCCTCGCACTTCTAATGCTGTCACAGGTACATGTCCGTGGGAGAATCCCTTGGTTCTCATAGTCTGCATTCATTTGCAGAGTTCTTACAACATCATATTCACTCCCCTGAAGCCAGTTCTTGTCTGACCAGTAGACGGAAGCCTTTCACTGTTCTGAAGCCCATCTGCTTGAATATCATGGCCATAGAAAAGTCTGCTAGGAAAGGTGGCAGGCAGCGCAGAGGCAACACAGCTCTAGATCTGCCTCCGGATCTGTATGAAATGTACAAAACTGATCATGAGGAAAACTACAATCAGCACAAGACCCGAATCCAATGGATTCAAAGATATTGGGCAGAACAGTGGTTCAAGTACAACTTCGTCACTGCTGAATATGCTGAGAAGAACGCAATCAAGCGCCCATGGGGTGATATACTGTACAAGAATCTGCAGCCAAAATCAAAGCCTGAAGCTATAGCCCAAGGCTTCTACCCATGCATGGTCCGAGGACCGAAGCCTGATAATGTCGACCCATCATCCATGTTATGGTGTCGTGAAGACAATCTCTTTAAGCGCAACTATCAGTTTGCCAAGGAGTCAGCTGTGAAGAACAAGAAGGATCTTGGACTCAACTTCAACCCTGGTCCATCTGCTCCTTGGCAAGATGGCACTCGCGATGCCAATCCAAATGTCATCGGCCCCTTCACCAGCTTCGATGGGCTCCTCTCCCACATTGCTGCTCAAAGGGCCACTGTGGAGCAATCAGCTGATGACGCAGACTCCGAAGATGCGCCTGCTCCACCGAAGCAAAAGAAAAAAGAAGTCAAAAGCTTTGAAGCCCTTTGCCACACCAAAAGCTTCGACTGTTAAGCCATTGAATACTGCACCTCCTGAACCCAATGTGCAGTCTGAAGATTTGTCTTGTGTCTCCAAGAAGACCGAGAAGACCAAGAAAACCAAGAAGCCCAAGAAGATTTCTGGGCATGAACTGACTCCAGATGTTGTTCTGCCCAACGAGGAAGACACCATTGATCTGTGTAGTGATGAAGATCTTGGTGATGAAGCACTTGAGATGCTGATCAGGAGCAAGCAAGAGGCGAAGATCTTCAATGATCTGCCCCTCTTTGACGTTGATATCCTGAACAACTTCATTGATGAGTGGTTTGATGACCAGAGTATCAGTATTGATGACCTTCAGCTGCCTGTGGACATAAGCGTCACGTTTCACGGAGCCATTGCTAATGATTTGGCCCTGGCTCAAAAAATCGTCGAGCTCAAGAACAAGATTGATTATGAGAAGGCTCATTTCAAGAAGAATATGGCCAAGCTCAACATGGCTGATGTGCAGATCTTTAAGAAGATGCTGCATGATCTTAAGGAACAATTCCACAAGAAGCATGAAGAAGCCAAAGGCTCATGGGAGCGCATGAAGTACTTTGCGCAGAAATGTGTTCAAGCACATAATGAAGCTGAGAAGCGAAAATCTCTTGGGCGTCCTGGCATCGACCCGAGGATGGCTGCCAAGCAAAAGAAGAAGTCTGCTGCGGCTCAAACTGAAGCACCAAGGCAGGAAGAACCTCGCATTGTCTTCCCTGCCAGTATGGCTATCTTGAAGCCTAAGGTCACCTCAGCAGCTTCAGAGCTGAAGAAAACAAGGGCAGCTGAAGCCGAAGCCAGGAAGCGCAAGCACAAAGATACTTCTAATGATGCCCCATCCAAGAAGAAATTGAAGACAAAGTCTTCAAAGAAAGAGCATGCTGCTGCCACCGAGCCCCTCATTGTTGAACCCATTTCTGTTGCTCTTCCCGCCTCAACCAACCAAGAGCGTCGTCTTGTGATCCATGAGTCTGCTTCCACTGAGGCTCCAGAAAGTGAAGAAGTTCCAGCTGCTGACCCCATCACAGCTGAAGACATTGGTCATGAAGACAATGTTGATGATGATGTAGTCCTTCCTCAGCTCGAGCCCCAGTCGGTATCATCGCCTACTCCAACAAGCAGTGAACTTATCAGCATTGGTCGTCCATTGATGCCAATCGCTCAGGATGACTCATGGGCCGAGCGCCGCAAGACACCCCAGTACATGATGAGACATCAAGAACACTACCACCTCAAGTCACCACTTCGGTGCTTGACGATGACAACTACATGGTACAGACCACTCCTTACCGAAGGCGTCGCTCGCATTTTGTAGGCTTCGCAAAGGCCCCAGGCCACAGGTCACCATGTCGAGCATTCCAGAAGGGGAAGTGCAACAAAGCTCAGTCGCACGTCAAGTGTTTCTGAAGCCACCCCTTCTATGAATGCCTTTGTGTCTGAAGCCAAAGTTGCTGAAGACATTCCGGCTGCATCAGCCGATGAAGATAATGAAGAAGAAAGAGAAGAAGAAAGAGTTGCCACACCCCCAGCTACTGATCAAGTCATTCTCGAGGAGAATGTGATCGTGCTCAACCCTCGAGTCCTTGAACAAATGGAGGTTGAAAACACTGAGGCTGCCACCAACAACGCCATTGAAGCCAATGACTCAGTCATGGTTGAAGACAATCTGGAGCCTGAAGCTAATGTGGATACTGAAGCCACCGTGACGCCTATCATCTCGGATGGCACCGTTCCTCCTCCAAGGCCTCACACCATGGAACATGCCTTCAATCGTGGTCAGCTTGTAACAGTTAGATGGCCTATTTTGGTTCCTCCCACTGCTCCCGGACCACAGTATGACTATCATGTGGAGCAAAGGCCTCAAGTTTAGAAGCCCAAGCCTAGGCTGCCAAGGATTCCAGGTGCTGCAACTTCACATGGTTCTTTCAGCGTGCATAGCTTTAGAGAGCACAATACCATCTTTGACAGCGCCAAGAATCCTTATTCGAAGCCAAAGATCTCATCCGATAGATTCTGGAGTTATCAGCAGCGAAGCTATTACTCGTGCATCCTCTACAACCAAGGGCGGATCTTTCCACACATGCGTCTGGATTATGAAGCCATAGTTGGGCTGCCCTGTCTTGAAGAAGCTCTTGACTGCTTTAGGGATGTTGGTCTTCTTCCTTTTGTGACTGACAAAGAACACTGGAATGAAGAGCTTCTGCTGTAGGTCTATGCCACACTCCATATTTGTGGCTACAACAGGGATCCGAAGACATGGATCCTTGAGTGGATGTCAGGTGATATACATCACGAAGCCAAAGCTCAAGACATTATCGAGCTTACTTCCCTGTCCACTCTAGGTGAGTTATATGAACCTGGTTGTCAGCTTCATAGAGATGAACTGCAGAGTATCTTTCAGAGGCCCGAACCAAACATGATCAGATGCTTAGTATGATGAAGCCATTGCCTCAAGATACTGAATACCCAAAGGACTTCTTTGTGAAGGACCTCGAGTACTTGCCATGCACAGTATACCATATTCTGAGGCGTACTCTATGGCCGATCAAGGGACATTCTTCTGAAGCTAAACTTGAAGGAGCCATGAAGACTTTGGTATTTTATATCATCAATGGCATCAGATTCAACACCCAGGATTTCTTCATCAGACAACTTGCTGCTTCTGGGATTGGTCTGTTTGGCCTGAAGTTCTATGGTCCATGGGTGATGCGCCTGATTAAGCTTCATTCCACCATTGACTATCAGCCCTCAGCGCGCAACCACATTGTTTTTCTGCCTGAGGTTGATCTATCTATTGAAGCCATCTACCCCGAGCCTGCCAAGAAGCCCCTACATCTTTAGAATGCTGAACATTAAAGCTTCTTGCAACCGATCGAAGGAATTCTTGTCCCCAATGCTGCAACCCCCCGCTTATCCTCTGGCTGGAAATATGAGAGTGCCACACCGTGCTAACACTGAAGCCACTGCAAGTACAATTGCCCAAAGGCCTCGGAAGCGTTCTCGTGTACTCAATGACCGAGAGCTTCTTGTGGCCTTGCATCAGAAGCAGGATAAGCATCATGACTGGCTAAAGCGTCAGATGCAGAGTCTCTTGGTGGATGTCAATCACATTCGCAACTTGGCCACCAAGAACTCGTTTGGTGCACATGAAGCCTGTCGGCGGTCCTGGAAGAGCCTCACAATGCTCTGTCCTGAAGACGATCTTCGCGAAGATGGCTTCATAGAGAATTTCAAGTTTGATTCCAGGCCTCCACAAAATGCAAGTTGGCGTCGCACGCCATGTATTGAAGACTCTGAACATTCGTCTTTAGCTGCAACAGTTGTTGCGAGAGTCGTCGATGAAGAAGACGAGGCCACTTCACCGACCATGGCTGCACTGCATCTCGACACTACATCAGGCCCGTTTGCACCACCAAACTCCAACGACGACCCTGCTCCATCATCTACTCCAACTGGGAACGAGTAGATACTCTATGTCTTCAAACCTTTTTGGTCATTACTGACAAAAGGGGGAGAAGCATATGAGTTGATAGTCTTCAAGCGGGTCCTTATGGGTGGTTGCATTATTTTTGCTAAGTTTTTACAACTCTCGTCATTTGAAACAATTCTGTTCTTTGAGTTGTAACACTTAAACTCGATGGTCGTCTGCTACTTTTTCTGCTACCTTGTGATGCGATGATAAATTTCGCATGAAGCCATTCCGTAGACGTCCATTTTTCATTATGCATGTCATTATCTTCGTTATCTCTTTATATGCAAGATGAATTGTCTTCATAAGTTGAAGAGGATCTCCACAAAGTAAAACTTTCCATGTGCATTTGCATTCAAAAGCAAACTACTTATATGCACATCTTCAGGGGGAGCCTTTTGCTACTTATGAAGACAATGTCTTAATCCTTAACTTTCACATACTTTTATCCCCGTTGAAAACTTCAACCAGTTTGTCATCAACCACCAAAAAGGGGGAGATTGTAAGTGCATCTAGTGCCACCCCTAGTTGTTTTTGGAGCATTGACGACAAACTTGGTTGAGGGACTAATGTGTTTGTGAGAATTGCAGGATAACACAGGTAGTAGTCCCTTATTGATTCGGTTTACCTACCAGAGATGACCCCTAAAAATGTGTGAAGACATTAAAGGCAATGGTGGTCTGTGAAGATATTCACAGTGAAGATTATGACATGAGAAGACATTCACATGAAGACTATGGAGTGCAAAGACATAGTTGTTTTGTAGTTTCCTTTTTTTCTTTGTTGAGTCATAGGAACCACCGTACTGTTAAGTAGGGTCCAAGTGAACAAAGTCAGAGTGACTGATGTGATGCTCAACCAAATCCTATGTCTTCGAGCGAAGACAATGAGAGCAAATCTTATCTAGAGCTAGATGAGTCAGCTTTACTTGTAGCCCAAGTCAAGCTGTCGCGTGTGTTTGAAATCTGACCGGCGGATCTCGGGTAGGGTGTCAAAACCGGCAAATCTCGGGTAGGGGGTCCCGAACTGTGCGTCTAAGGCAGATGGTAACAGGAGGCGGGGGACACAATGTTTACCCAGGTTCGGGCCCTCTCGATGGAGGTAATACCCTAATTCCTGCTTGATTGATCTTGATGATATGAGTATTACAAGAGTTGATCTACCACGAGATCGTGTAGGCTAAACCCTAGAAGCTAGCCTATGATTATGATTGTTGTTGGTCCTACGGACTAAATCCTCCGGTTTATATAGACACCGGAGGGGGCTAGGGTTACACAGAGTCGGTTACAAGGGAGGAGATCTACATATCCGAATTTCCAAGCTTGCCTTCCACGCCAAGGAGAGTCCCATCCGGACATGGGACGACGTCTTCAATCTGGTATCTTCATAGTCCAACAGTCCGGCCAAAGGATATAGTCCGGCTGTCCGAGGACCCCCTAATCCAGGACTCCCTCACCCAAGTCAAGCTGTCGCGTGTGTTTGAAATCTGACCACTGGACACGTGTCAGTTCCTTAGTGACCCGGGGTCATTTCAGACAAATCAGGTCGGGCTGCCTCCTGGCTATAAATAGCCCACCCCTATACCATAAATTGGTGGCTGCTCAGAGTTAGTGCACGACTTTTGTCGTTTGAGAGCAACCCACCTCCGAAGCATTTGAGAGAGAGATCCTTGCGAGGACAAAGCCCAAAACACCCAGAGCCAAAGAGTGTTAGGCATCACTGAAGTCTTTCTGTCCGCGTCATCTGAAGACTTGTTACACCTGAGGACTGTGAATCCTCCAGCCGGTTAGGCATCACGTTCTGAGCATCCAAGAGCCATTGTGGATTGCCAGTGAACGAAGTCTGTGAAGGTTTGGAAGTCTACCTTGAAGACTTACCAGAGTGATTGGGCGAGGACTGGGTGTCCTTAGCTCAAGGGGAATAAGGTGATGACGCGGTCTTCTGAGTTGAATCTCAGCCTCCCTAACCAGACGTACAGTTGTCATAGCAACTGGAACTGGTCTACCAAATCCTTGTCTTCACCAAGCAACTGGTTCTATCCTTCCCTTCCCTTTACATGCAGTTTGTCTTCGTGAAGTCATTGCTTGGTTGTATGATCTGAGTGTCTTCGCTGCTTGAAGACCGTTTACTGTTTGGCTTCATACTATCTTCCATACTGATCCATACTACCTAGCTGCTGATAGTCTTCGTGCTTTCACTTCATTGCTTACTTGACTATGTCCTGTCTAGTGTAGTCTACCTTCCGCTGCATATCAATAGGTTCATTTCTACTGTTTGTCTTCAAAGCCCTCGTGTTTTGAAGACTTTCATAAAAATTGCCTATTCACCCCCTCTAGTCGATAACTAGCACTTTCACAGACACGTTCGTACGGGTGGTCATATCATCTGGCGGACACAAAGGAGCACTCCACAAAGCTAAGAGATGGTGTACCATGCGAGCGCTCGCGCTTGTACGTGTGCCAGTATGACAAGTCCACCCCAACATGGAAAATTCTAGAGCAAAAGATGGTGTTCCGTACGAGCACTTGCACTCATATATGGGCTCGTATGAGAGGGAGACGTTGGCATTGTCTACCAAAACGCACGACGACATTTGATACAACTGCAACTAGTCGTTTGAGCACCCGTATGAGGGCAACAACACATCCAATTGATTCTTTTTCGACGACTAAGGTCGACAAGATGATTTCCAACCGATCATTTGCTTTGTAATTACTGTTAATTACCTCCAAAACACCGTAGCCAATAATTCTCTTTAGAAACTATGTTTTTCTTTGTTTCATTTTGCCGGTTGGGTATACAAACTTTCGTATACCGAATCGATGTTTTCATTTGTATGTTTTTTCGCAGGGGCTTGGACCTTGTGTGATGACATGTACAGTATGGTGCCAACAGTATAAAAGACCCACACAAGCCACTTGGTTGCTTCAACATGATGAACTTCACCAACCAGTGCCCGGTAAAGTTTCCTATACGAACCTGGCTCGAATAAAAGGTTCTTAGTATCGAGTTTCTCACCTTAAGTGAAGATCTCACTTTTTAATTAGGCACCTATGAGCTGCACACTTTGTGTCTATATTTCATCTCACTCACCCTTCATCAAAACTAGGAGTACCTAAGACTTCTGGACTTAGTTTGTTGACTTAAGCAAGGTGCTTAGGTAGATGAACCGATCTTGTTGAGGCAAATATTTTCTATCACTTGTGTTGCTAATCCTTTGTACTAAAAAAGTGAAAACCCATAAAATCACAAAAATATTTTGTTTCCTTTTTTTGTCTAGCAGGTTCTATCTGAGGGCGGCCACTGAATCACAACAAGGAGATCGCACGAAGCAAGGTCCATGTCCATTAAAAGAGAGGTCATATGCACCTCAATGATAAAAGTTTCTAACCCTTGCTTAGACGTAAGTTTGGGGAAGTAACCACTTTTCGCGCTCTCTTTTAATAACTGCATTTTCTTTTTTACTTTCGTAACTCTCCCTAGTTTAGTTCTAAGCGCGGGGAGGTTACTTTTGCATGTGTAGTGTCTTGTGCAATACTCTTGATCATATGGTTTTTGTGCATTAGTGTGTCCTGCTGTTTTGACATGCTTGCGTTGCATTGTTTACTTAGCATGTAGAAATCTCGTTATCTTCTGAAAAACATTGCCATGCTCTTTTATAAAAACTCAATAAAGGAGTCATTTGAAGGGTTGCCTTTCTTTCACATAATTACGTAAGTTGGGGACTTTGGTGGTGGCTTGATTAGTGATTGAATGATTGTAGAAGCGTTTTGCCGATGAACCCAACATCTTTGGTTGATCCAGGACGCACAACAGGGAGAACGCCAAACTATCCCCTTGGGGTACTTAGCTTTTGAGTCTTATGCAACATGACACCATTGTACTTGTGTAGTGTTTGAGTTCTTTATGACTAAAACAAGTTCGAAGCCTTTTGCACTTTCGTTCATCTTTTATTGCTAGCCTCTAAGGCATTATGCATTTCCCACTCACACATTGAGACTTGGCACATACTTCGTAGGTACATCCAAACCCGTGGGAGGACTTTCTCTTGTTCTCCTATACATAAAACACCCTATCCCCACAAAACAGCCACCATACCTACCTACATGGAATTTTCATAGCCATTCCGAGCATATCGCCATGCACTACCATCATATTACATTACATGATTAGAGACATGTTTTCATTTGCCTTGCATGATCATAGTTTGGCTAGCTCCATATTTTCATGTCTTGTCCTTTTTTATGTGTATGCTATGTCGGATGATTGCACATACCGGTACACTGCCAGAGGCATTCATCATATAGAGTTTCTCTCATGTTTTTAGTTTTGAGTTTTGATTACATTCAGTTGAAGTGAGTCATTATAAAGTGTATTGTTCATCATTGTAAGGTGTTGCTACCAGAAAAAAGAAAAAAAGAGGGACAAAATAAAAAGATGCACCACGAAGGTGCCACAAAAAAAAAGGTGAGCAAGAGAGAAGGAGCAACACCATTATCCTTTTTAGTATACGCTTGTGCTTCAAAGTAGCACCACTTCATGCATTGTCAAGTAGAATGTTTCATGAGCTTCATATGTTTCATACTAGTGGGGAACCTACACTATAGAACTTGACATGTATATTCTGATGACGAGTACCCTCAAAACCTCGAGGTCTTCATGAGCAAGCAAGTTGGATGCACCCCCACTTAGTCCATCGGAGAGCGTTCACATATTCATACCTCTATGTGCATCCTAGTTGCATGGCGATCCCTACTCCTTGCGTTAACATCGATCATAAGGCCTTTCCCATTGCCTAGTGATGAGCTGCGTTGATGCAAGACTTTCTTTATTTTTGACTTCTCAAAACCCCAACTATTTTCTATCTTTCTCTTAAGTGCGAGGCATAGGCTTGCGCTCAGTGATGCATAGGTAGTTGAGCAGTTGAATAACTCACACAGACAATCTTGCTATTGTACCTGGTATGCCTTGGATTGGTGTTTTTGAAGCGATCGATGATGCTTGATTTCTTTTGTCTTTGATTGTCATTGATGTGTCCCTAACATAATATTGACCTTCTCTCTAAACATTCGGCAATGGGAATTTGGGCTCCACGAAAATATTTTCCTCTTTCTTGACCTCCATGGCAATGGAACTAAGAGGATAACTTGTATTACTCCCTTGCTGGTTAAGTTTTGCATGCTTGCACGATAAACATGGATATCACTTTTGGGGGTTGGTTCAATTAATGCTTTAGAGCTGGTAGCATTGAGCTTTTGGTAGTCAACCTTCTTACTCAAGGACGAGCAAGGTTTAAAAGCGATATTATCTTAGCGGGAGGAAAATACTTGGCAATAAAAGCATCCTTACATTTATCCCATGAATAAATACTATTGCGAGGTAAGGATGAAAACCAAGTTTTAGCTTTGTCCCTTAATGAGAAGGAAATAATTTCAACTTAACAATATCATTATCCACATCTTTTTTCTTTTGCATATCACAAAGTTCAACAAAGATATTAAGATGGGAGGCAACATCTTCATTCAGATTTCCAGCAAATTGTTCTTTCATAATAAGATTAGCAATGCAACATTAATATCATATGACTCCGCACTAATGGCGGGAGGAGCATTTGGAGTACTAATAAAATCATTGTTATTAATATTCGAGAAGTCACACAACTTAGTGTTTTCTTGAGATATAATGGCAATTCAAGCAAAATAGCACACTAGATACTTTTGGTATTTTAATTCTTGATTTTTTAAGGAGACTAATAAAGGCAAAATAAAAGCAAGTACAAAGTAGAACAAGTAAATGGTAATGTGTATGAAGGGACCTTGAGTTGTTTGATAAATCTCCGCAGCAACGACACCAATAATTCTTCTTACTACTTGTGTGTGGGATTTCCCTGAAGAGGAAGAGTGAAGTAATCTAGTATTAGAAAGTATTTCCCTCAGTAAATAACCAAGGTTTATCGAACCAATAGGAGATTCACTCAAGCGACCTTTAGTAATACCTACACACACAAGAGAAAATACTTGCACCCAACATGGGCAAGATGGTTGTCAATCCCCTTGTACTCGTTAATTGCAAGGATTAAATCTGATAGTTGGAGATATATAAATTACAAAGTAAAATAAAAGTAAATAAATTGCAACAAGGTATTTAGGGTTTTAGTAGTAAGATTTAAATGGACCCGAGGCCATAACTTTCACTAGAGGCATCTCTCTCAAGAACATAGCAATACAGTGGATGAACAAATTACTGTTGGGCAATTGATAAAATATCGCATAGTTATGATGTTATTCATGGCATGATTAGTACATAGGCATTACGTCCGTGACAAGCAAACCGACATCCATCTGCATCTACTACTATTACTTCACTTAGAGAGCGCTTTTATGCTTGCCTCTCTAGGTACTAAATTCATGACAAACAGAGTAATGCATCAAGTACGATGACATAATGTAGACAAAATAAGATCAACTAATATGATCGAACCCCCATCGTTTTATCCCTAGTAGGAACAATACAAATACGTGTCTCGCTACCCCTCCTGTCACATAGTGAGGATACCGCAAGATTGAACCTACTAATATGCACCACTTCCACTGAAGATCTAATCATCAACTTGGCCAAAGATAACTCATAGACCGGAAAGCATCACATAGCTATAACAATCATACATAATAAAGTTCAGAATATAACTCAATTACTTTCAATGAACAATCTGATCATAAACCCACAATTCATCAGATCCCAACAAACACACCGCATAAAAGGATTACATCATATCAATCTCCAAAGAGAACATTGTATTGAAGACCAGAGAGAGAGAGAGAGAAAGATCTAGCTACTGCTATGGACCCATAGGTCCGGCGAGGAACTACTCACACATCATCGGAGGTGCATCAAGGTTGATGTAGAGGCCCTCTGTGACCGATTCCCCCTCCGGCAGAGTACCAACGAAGGCCTCCAGATGGGATCGTGGAAGAACAGAGGCTTGCGGTGGCGGAATAATTGTTTTCAGGTCTTGCTCTGGTGGCTTCTGGATTTTAGGGAATTACGGGCCTGGAATTAGGTCAAATGGAGTTATGAGGGGGCCACAAGTTCAGACGCCCCCCAGGGGGCGCGCCGTGTGATCCTGTGCCTTTATCGTGCGTCGTCTGGTCTCCTCCCGAAGCTTTTAGGGTCCCTTATGGTCTAGAAAAAATCCCCGTAAAGTATCATCGTGTTTGGACTTCCTTTGGTACTGTTTTCTGCGAAACAATATAATATGGAAAAACAGGAGCTGACACTTGACACCAGGTTAATAGGTTAATTCCCAAAAATGATATAAAATTGCATATGAAATATACAAGATTGATAATATAATAGCATGAAACAATAAAAAATTATAGACACATGGAGACGTATCAAGTGTCCTCATATGCGGATCACTAGTCATACAAATCAGCAAATCCATCAACGTAATCGACCACCGTGCTAGTTTGTGAAATTCGGAACAATTGCTTGAGCAGTGTTTGATGTTGATTTCGGCCAAAGCGACTATGCAAACTGCAATAAAATTCAATCCAAGTTGCATGTGGCTGCCTGCGCTGCATCGATTCAAGCCAATGCGAAGCCGCACCCTCGAACTGAGTTGTTGCCAATGAAATCAATTGATGAGATGGAGTTCCCCATAACTTGAACTGGCCCTCACAAAGAGATTACCACAAACGAGGGTTAGAACCATCAAACCGAGGCGAATCAGATTGAACTCCAAAGGAATAAGCATCCCCAGCCTCAACTAACACAAGATCACGAGCACCAGAGTTTCAACCAGATACTTGCAACTAACGCGCACCACGGAACGGAGGGGGAACATATGACTGATCTTTTCCTCTGAAATCCGGCTCGACTCCGCCACCACCAAAAGCAACTTTGCCATGCCTCGGGAGGCAGCAGTGGGGAATTTTCCGCAATGGGCGAAAGCCTGACGGAGCAATGCCGCGTGGAGGTGGAAGGCCTACGGGTCGTCAACTTCTTTTCTCGGAGAAGAAACAATGACGGTATCTGAACCGTTCGAGCACGTTGTGGACGACCCTTCCATCATTGGTGTAGAGTCCTTCACGTGCTCCTCATGCACTTGCTCGAGCTCCATGTTCATACCCGCACAAACACCATCAACCCTTGCCAAATCAAACCATTCAGAGTTCGGTGTTGGCTTCAACCATGTTTCCCATAGCCTTAAGGAGAGTCTCACCTTGATCCTTGAGTCGCTGAATCAGATCGGACGCAAAATTGGCGCAGAGGAGCTCATAGACCCCGCGCCCCTCCTCCGATAACTTGTCCATGGCCGCCGCTCGACACCGATGCCGCCACCACGTGTTTGTAGTTGTGATTGGGAACCTTCAGGACCACCGAATTTGATACCAACTGTAAGGGACTCACTCGATCTACGGAATTGTGCTAGGGTTCACCTCCGAATCGAATGGGGAATTGAGTTTTTTGTATCTGACCGCCCACCAACCCACACAGCTACAAGAGATAGTACAACATCGGCTGAAGCAGCCGTCCAGTTCCTTCCAACCTCTACCTCGCTTACAGATAGCTAATTAAATGAAATGACCGTTAACAAAGTTAACATGCCCAAGTTGGGTCGGAAAGCCACGCCGGTAGTTTCTTCGGTCGCTTGGGCCTTACGCCTTCGGCCCATTTGTCACGTTTGAATCCAACGCGCCTTGGATGTTTGCCGGATGGGATACAGTGCTAGCACCTGCTGTCACCCGTCCCTCTGTATCTGTAAGTGTAGTCCCAAGTGCGAGAGGTAGTGACGGGCATTGGTGTCAAACTCAGAGGATTCTTCGGTCCTAATTGTAATTCTCTTTCTTGTCTAGTGTTCCGTTGTATAAAGACTAATTACTGTTTTTTCAGTTTTGTCAGATCGATGTTTACGTACTATGATTTCTATATCATATAAATGAGGCATGCATTACCATGCAAAAGTAATACGTAATAATAAATATTTCTTACGACAGGCAAGAGGCAATCATGCAACATGGCACAAATATGCCACGGGCCGCGGCCGTGACCCTGACAGACCGACCCAACCGCCAGATCACCAGTACGAAGCACATAGACACACTCCTCCTCTCCGTGTCTCCACTCCCTGTGCTTTCCATTCCGCCGCCTCCTCTCCCCCAAGCCCCAAATCGCACGCCCCGCACAAATCCCCCCCGAGAATTTCCGATCGCCTCATCCGCAGCTCGCGTAAACCCTAGCCCCGCAGGCCTCCTCCCCCTCGTCGGCCTCCAGCCGCGCTTCGTTCGTTTGGGATTCCTCACGGCGGGCCGCGCCGCGGGGACTAAACCCTAGCTCCGCCGCCAGATCCCGATCCGGCGCGGTGGGAGCCGGTCCTCACCCCGCTCGCGACGCGAAATGGAGGCCGCGGCGGCGCGCAAGGAGTGGCGCGCCGTCCCCGACGCCCCGCCCCGCACCAATGGCGCCGAGGTCGCCCCCCCGCCGCCTCGGTCCACCCGCGCGGCAAAAACCCTTCCTTTCCCCTCATCGCCGTCTGTCTGTCTATGCTGCCCTTACTCACGCCGCGTCTCCGTCTTGTTGTGTTGGTGTTTCTTTAGGATGCTGCGGAGCGCGTGAAGATGGCGCAGTCCGAGGGCAGGGCCATCTACCAGGTGTGTATGTGCGCGCGCGCTATCTTCCTCCTCCCAGCAATGCACCTGTGCTTTTGCAGTTGACACTGGTTGATTTTGGCGTGGTTTGAACCGGCGGCGGATTGGGTTCTTGGTGCAGGATGAGTCGGGAGGGCTGGATGACTTCTGCTCGATCACCATTGATGGGACCGGTGGGCTCAGCGAGGACATCCTGCAGCAGCGCCTGCAGAGCATCGTGCGACAGCGGGAGGAGCTGCAGCAGGTGGAGATCGACCTGCGTGCACAGGCCATCGCCCACCCACAGATCATCGAGGTGCAGCGCCGATTCGGGGAGGCTACCAAGGAGCATCTAGTAGCAGCTGAAAAGCTCAAGGTTGTGTCTCTTTCCCTTTTATATGCTGGGTGTTTCCCTACTCACTAGGCTGCAACACGAACTTCTGACTTGTTCATTGCAGACGGCATGATATATACTGTTTAGTGGTTGCTTGGGAAGTAGTACATGCTACTGATTATTTTGAGAGCCATGATTGGCAGACAGGACAGCTACCACCAAAGGTGGTTGCGCTGTAGCTCACTGTCATTTTGGTTTGCTCCAAGTGCCGAGTTCTGTTTATGTTGACGGAGCTGGTGTAGCTCTGTAGGACTCATTTCTTGTATTTGTATTGTTCGCATTTTTTGTGTGGTTTTCTGCTGATGAGGAAAGTTGAATGGTGGTTAATGGCTTAATGCTCTTAAGATAGTTACGTGATGCACAGATGTAGGTTCATTACTGCTATGTAGGCACTCCCTCTGACTCCAAAAAGAGGGCGCACGTGCTTTGATTTGACTGACCATGAATTTAACCAATATAAAATGTACTCCCGTTTTATCCATTTCTAGGACAAGTATTTCCGGACGGAGGGAGTAGGTTACATGTCACAAAATTTATACCATTACATCTGTATCCGAATTTTTTTTCCAATGATATAATTTTCAACTTACATTATCTACGTATTATTGGTTTGGTTAGTGGTCAAAATTAAATTTCAAAAAGCATGTGAGCCCTCCTTTTTGATTCGAAGGCAGTAGGATGCAACTCATGCAAGGTAGCTTCAGATTAGCTTATCTAGCCTTCTAGTTTGATTTCAACCACATATTTTCTTGGGTGTTGCCTCGAGTTGTTTCAATAACACATGTAGCCAGCGTCTAGTCTGGTGATATAATTGATGCAGACCTTGTGTTGCCCTTGCTGTGGGAAACAAAATTAATGTCCAGATTGAACAGGAACAACTACATGAACGGGAGAAGTACATTCTTGAGTTGGAAATGAAATTGGATGATACACATAGGGAATTGGATGCTTTGAAGATTGACCATCAAACGGTTGGTTGTCTTAACTGTTACATTCTGCAGTATTAACACTGAGTGCTTATGTTATTTATCGCCGCCTTTGTTCTTTTCGGCAGGTATGGGCTAATCAGGATCTTCTTAGAGAACAGACCAAGGAAATCGCAAGTTTCAGGTATCATTGGTACCTTGTAGATGTTTATGCATGGAACAATATCTCTCAAGTTGGAAATACATTTGTGAAGTTGCACACCTTAAAACTTCCTAGCATCAATCCAGAGTTCTAGATCAATGATCATGCATCAGAATTATACAATTCCTCTACGGTCTGCTGTTGTGTCAAGCTACATCACCAGATCTCATCCTTTTTGACTAAAACCAAACCACCACATACTTTAATTTGCTGCCTTTTTTTCAATTTATAACCCAAAAAGTGTATGCCTGATGCTTTATTATTTTGTGCAGAAGGGAGCGTGATAATTCTGAAGCTGAAAGAGCCCAACATCTTAAACAAATTCATGATCTGCAAGAACATCTGCGAGAAAAGGAAAGCCAGTATCTTGCATTAGAGGAACAGGTATTCTTCTCTACCCTTTTGGTTTTCATTTGTATTTTCGATGATCCATGCACTATGTAGTAAGCTTCCATTAAATCAAAACCAAAAACATTTTTACTGATTGTGTATGGATTACAATATCATAGTTTGCTTGATCTCCATTAATAACCGTTTCAAGTCCACTTCAAATTATTCACATGGCAGTGTCATAAAATGAATATAATCCTGTAATAATTAACATGCTTGTCTCTTAAAATGCATGTATGGCAGTAACATCATAATAGAATCCGCTGGATGTTACCCCCCTTTCCAATATTTCATCTTTTATAATTGCAGGGTTTCCCCATATCCTATTCTTGGTACAGAAATAAAAATTATCTTGTGTTGAGTGGTTCCTGGGCATTATTTTGGTTGTGTTAGTTTGTTATATTCATGCCTGAGCAATGAAATATGTTATTTGTTTGTGGGGACATTTCTTTACCAGCGTGAGCGTTCAGGCATTTTAATGTCCAGGAGTTCATGAATGAACATCTTATTTTTTCCAGCATAGGGTTGCTCAAGACAACATTCTTTATAAAGATGAACAGTTGAGGGATGCTCATGCTTGGATTACACGAGTTCAAGAAATGGATATCTTGCAGTCTCAATCACTACAAGCTGAGTTGCGTGAGCGTACTGATCAGTTTGGTCAATGTTGGGCCACTTTCCAGCAACAGGTCAGTTGTTAAGTAGATGCCTTCTTTATGTTATTCATGTCTAATTTGTGCTACTATGAATTTCTTTCTGTGGTATTTCATGGTTCAGTTGTTCATTCTGCAATATGAGCCTTCTCTTTACTTGACCCTCTTGTTCGTCCCCAGTATGTTGAAATGCAGCAAGGTTTTCTGCATACAATACAACGACTCCAGCTAGAACTTATTGAGTTAAGAGACCGTACTGGAGAACAAGAAGATGTTTCGCAAGCTGCTCAGGAGGGTTCAGCTGAAGCGTCATATGTTCAAAGCAAGGGAAGCAACATGGCTGCAAATGGTAGTGCATTAGCAGATGGCAATCAGTCCACAAATGACTCCTTTAAGGTATTACTCATTTTGAGCAACTTCAGTAGAGTTGTCAGTGTGTGTCACCAATGATACAAAATATTGTTCAACATTTACTGCGTTACTTTATTTAGTGTACCGTGACTACCTTGTGTTTATTGTTTTAGTGTCGGTGTTTCTTACCCTTTCCTGTTCCCCCTAGTATTTTTGTTTGGACCGTCATATTGGTTTTGTTGATTGTTCTATTTTTTTGCTTATGAATAATTCCTAAGCATGCTTTCATTTTTTTTTCAGGGAAATAATGCCCATGCTGTACCTGTTGTTCCATCACTATTGGGACTAAGTGGTTTTGTTCCTCCTGGGCAGATGGCTGGGATGCATTCTTATATGCTGCATCCTCAAGGCATTCCTCAATCTTTAGCCTCGCCCAACTCTGGTGTTCCTCAATTTGGTACTTTTCAGCCTACAATCCAACCCACCTTACACTGGCCTAATCAACAGGTAATTTATTATACTCACAAGCACTTCGTTTATTGTATCATTGTTTTACTGACAGTGACACTGCCTTAATTTCGAAATGATTCCCTTCATATAGGAAGCACAAGCTGCCTCACAAACACCTGATGCAACAAACTATCACCCATCACAATCAGATCAGAATGCATTACAACCAGCTGCTAGCAACAATGTTGAGCTGTCGTCTGGGCAGAATCAGGTGACCCATCCAGAGAATCTTACAGCACATGGCGAGCAAGAACAACGTTCCACGAGTGTGGTTGCTGACTCAACTCATGAACCAAAGGTAGTCTGTTTACTTGTTTTTGTTTGTGTTCCTTTAATCTATTCCTCTTAATTCAATTCTTGCTGAAGTAAAAAGAACCGTTTACAGGTCATGGAATCCAATGTTACTGAACATTTTTACAATGAAGAGCAAAAAGCCCATGATTCATCTTCGAATGCCAGCTCTACTGGAAAGTTTGAACGCCAAGAAGAAAGATCGGAATCAAAGGTTTCTATCTAGCATTTACTATTGTTTGCTTAATAAAATTCGATCGATGTGTAAGCCTCTTATATCACTCGCACTGTATGTACAACCAGGGCGAGAAAGTTGCATCTGGCAAGCAGCCTGTGGAGCATGTACCTAGGAAGCAGAATCAAGCTCCAGATTCTGCTTCAGATTCTGCTGGGTCAACAACCCAGATCCACATGAACAATATGGTGCCAGAGTTAAAGTCTAATGTTGTGAATCAGTCCGACACACTTACATCCGCAGGTGGTGGTGTGGGTTCATTGTTACCAAAGGAGCCTGTCCTTCTAGATGAAAGATGTCTTCTAGCCTGCATCGTTCGTGCAGTCCCTGCTGGATCTGATAACCGAATCAGGATAAGTTCAACTGTGAGTGCAACTTTTGTGATTTTGCTTTTGTTTAGTGGAACATTTTCTGATTCTTGCGCATTCTTTGCAGCTGCCAAATAGGCTTGGGAAAATGTTGGCCCCTCTTCATTGGCATGACTATAAGAAAAATTATGGGAAGCTAGATGATTTTGTGGCTTCTCACAATGAGGTTTATTTTCCCTGCATTACTTTTGTCAAGCATTTTGTCAGTGTATTAATATTCTATTATTGATAAACCAATTTGCATCTGCAGCTTTTTGTGATTGAGGGAGATTTCATTCACCTTCGTGAAGGGGCACAACAGATCATTTCAGCTACAACAGCTGCTGCTAAAATTGCTGCTGCTGCTGCGGCTGCATCATCTGCTTCTTACTCATCGTTGCTGCCTTCAGTTGCTGTTACTCCTGTGGCACACAACACTCGTCAAAAGAGAGGACCTGTTGTTGATTCCAGATCTTCAAATTCAATGCCATCAGGAAATGGCTCTACTACAGCTAAATTTGGCAATCAACACCAAGTGAATGGCTTTTCTGATGAAGTTCGAGCTGGGCAGTCATCAAGGCACACAGCTGCTGCCAATGGGGGAAGACATGAACGAGTTGGTCCCCCTACACATGACAAAATCCCAGGTGCCAGACATGGTTATGGAGGAAAGCAACAGGGCAGGTATGGTCTATTCCAGATTTGATGTTAAAGCTCAGATATATATGCCTAACTCTTGCTCATCTGCTGCAAATTACTCCTGTATTTCAGATCTGCTGGGACCGAATTCAGTTCAAGAAGATAAGTTGGTAGCTTGTCTTGAGGTACGATCATATGTTCTGATGTAAAAAGTGTTTCTCGGTGATCACCTAGACCCTTTTGAAACCGTTCATGGTTGTTACTGTTAATACTACCTCATTCTATTTTAGCATTCTAATCGTGTTAGTTTTAATCTTAAAGATTTATCGTTTCTGGATTTACTTTATTTGAGAAATTTTGTTGTAATCTAAAAGATTTATTGTTTCTAGATTTAGTTTATTTGAGAAATTTCCATCCCCAGAGTGTAGTAGATACCCACAATAATTGGAACTTTGCATCTTCATGTCTTGCACCAACCAAGAGTAGGCAGAAAAACAGCAACACTGTTCATTTACTAGAAGGACAGCATGAAATGGAAGCAATGCCTTTTGATTACCTACTATATAAAATCAGATAATATGCGGAATTGTCCAGTATTTTGAAAAAATTAAAATAATGTCGTGATTAAAGTACATGTTGTTAGCTACTTACATACATGTGTTGTTGTTAGCTACTCCCTCAGTTCACAAATATAAGAAGTTCTAACATTTTTGGGAATCGAATGCATAACACGTTTTAGTGTGTTCACTCATTTCAGTCTGTATACAGTCGATATTGGAATATGATAGGATGGCAATGGGTGGGGTATGGGCAGGGTAGAGCAATACCATACCCATACCCAAATAGTCAGTGGGTACAAAATTCTACCCATGCCCGTACCCATGGGTATGAAACTTCACCCATACCCATACGGCCATACCCGACGGGTACCCGGTGGGTAGAACAAATAGTACACAAGTTGTTCACAATTTTACGCTCATTGATAGCACATTTGACAAAAAAAATCAATTATCTCAACTCAATAATAGGTAGATGAGTAAAGGACCACTATCAAAATTTAGAAATCACAACATACAAGCCAATAGGAGTAGATGAGTCACATGACAAACTAATGACTAATTGATGACAACTTAACATTAGTTCACAAACGGGCAGGGTATGGGTATATCCGCTGGTACAAGGCTATACCCGTACCTTACCCATGTTACCCATGACTTAACGGGTAGGGTATGGGTACTACCCATGGGTATAAAAGTGTGCCCATACCCTTCCCATGCGGGTATGGTATCCGCTGGTACCCGTACCTGTGGGTAAAATTGCCATCCTAATATCCAAAACATCTTATATTTATGAACAGATGGAGTAGCATTTTATCTTGGTCACCTTTGCGAGACAGTTAATGATTTAGCTTTGCTGACATTGTCAAGAGATATATCTTGTCTGGTGCTAAAATACTACCCCCTCCGTTCCAAAATACTTGTCGTGTACATATTTTGGAATGGAGGGAGTAGCGAATATGCAAATGCTTTCTGTTTGGAACTCAGCAGGGAGCTGACATACTCAATTTTTCTGACTGTAGGTGGTCCGATTGGTTTAATGGGCGGTGAAGTGGCATATCATATCCAAGTTGGTTGCGTTTTGGTTTCAAATGGCTGAAGATGCTGCTGAATTCATTATTCAAAATTTAGTTGTGCACCATTGCTTTATAACAGTGCCTGCCTGCATTGCTCTTTACCTTATTTTGGCAAGTTGTCCTGAAATCCTAGCCCAGAATCAGAAAAATACCGAGGAAGTTTTGCAACCGTGTATGTGGTGCACACTTGAATTCATTGCGTCGAATGTCTGGTTACGTGCCGAAGATGAGTACTAGCTCTTCTATTATGGCGTCTCCACACAAAACTAGCATCCATAATGCTCGCTTGTTAGTGAGAATTGCGACAGATTGCCCAATTGACCGCGCTGTAACGAGGTACAGCGGACAGCCTGTTAGATTGCATGGATTGCACTTGCTGACTTGCCCTACCTGCAAGCCAAGTAGCTGCCGCTCCGGATGACCGAGCCTGTGCTTCCGCACAAAGCAAGCAGCACCTAAGCCACACTTGGGCATTTGCCGCCCCAAACTCTACCCCTACCATGCAATCGTGTAGCTGCAGAATACTTGGGACCTGTGGCTTCTCATTACTTATTAGGCCGCTGCTCTTTTGTTTTGGGACGCCATGTCATGCCACCTTCTCTCCCCTCGTGTACATACGTACGCCTGCCTGCTCTTAGTCCTTAGAAGCAAGTACTCCCTCCGGTCATCAACGTCTACCATGCTAAAATTATACAATATGAAACGTCAAGTCATGATGCATCTACTGGTATTGATTTCACATTGTGAATGTTGGTATTTTATTTTATAAAGTTGGTCAAACTTTGTGAGGCTTGACTTTAGACAAATTTTATATGGGAACAAAAAAGGACCTGAGGGAGTATCAACTCTTGTGTGGACATGTAGTTTGTGGGTTTGAGTTCACATGCACCCTTTTGCTACAGGGTGTGTGCTTAACATGACTGCAAATTTTCGCGATGGAATGACATTCGCGGGGGCCTGTGACAAAGAAACTGTTTTCGGAAGCATTTTGAAGCAACTATTTTCTTTTTTTTTGCCTAGACCTTGATGAATTCATTCCGTCACAAAAAGTTGTAAGCATGTGAAAAACACATCAATGTTTATTGCCAAAAAATAATCAAGTTTCTTTAGTATTTTTTTGGATTTTACTGTAGCAAAGTGTGTGAGCTCGAGTTCACAAGAGCGCAAAGTGTGCGAGCTCGAGTTCACAAGAGCACTTTGGCCTTGTGTCATTTATTTCGCCACTCTCTTTGTGGCTCATGCCTATTGTGTTTTACACAAAATACTTGGCACATATGCCAGTCAACTTTTTCTACTGACCATGTGACACCGTGTCGGAAAACTTTGAAGCCAGTGATCTTGTGAAATGCGTCATTAAATTGGTCACCCATTTTTTTTGCGATATTTTCAACACCATCGAGCTGCTGCGAGGGCAACTTCACCAAGTTATTTGACGAAACATGTTTCTCCTTGTTCTCAATGCCGATTTGGAATGAAGACAAGAGAATGTGGGAACCTCTCTTGCTATTGGTGAAAAAGGAAGCGCTATACGTACTAGTGGTCACATGTCGAAGCCCACAGGTGGCCTTTGTAATGACCACCCCTAAACCTCATGAGCTAGCATGTCTGAGTGAAGATGATTCATGGCAATTGTTTTCCAGGAAAGCATTTAGTAATGGTGCAGAGGAGCAAGCAGGGGCCGCCTCTTGTTATCAAGACGATTGGTGGCTTGATGCGTTCTAAATTAACAAGTGCATGAATGGGAGGCCATAGCAAAGCAAAATATTGGGGATAGTGCCTGCGGCAAAGTTGAGATCATCGATGCTGAAACTGAGCTATAGACACTTGTCATCTGAAATGAAGCGAATGTTTGCCTTTTGTTCACTGTCCCCAAGGATTAGGAGATGGAGAAGGACATGCTGATCCTACTATGGATGGCAAATGGATTATTCAAGAGGACGGAGCAATGGATTTGTCACAGAAAGGATAATTTATTTTTAACTATTTGGTTTGAAGATCCTATCTCCAAGATGTGAAAGTACTATGGATGGCAAATGGATTATTGAAGAGGACGGAGCAATGGATTTGTCACATAAAGGATAATTTATTTTTAACTATTTGGTTTGAAGATCCTATCTCCAAGATATGGAAGTGAAGGAAGTTCTTTTTGGTGGGACAAGGTATAAGATAATTTGTTGTAAAATGCATATGTATGACCTACCGAAAGATGTCACAGATGAATGTACAACCATGCAGGCCTTGATTCAACATAGGGCATGGATGAAAGGTACCTATCACATGTTAGATTTTTACACGGGCTCTAGCGAAACAAATCAATGGATTATTAAAAGGCACAACATGTCAACACTTTGTTAGAGGGATGTACATCCAAGAATCTTAAGGAGTTAATACTGATGTCACTACGAGTGTTGCATTTTTGTGTTCCTTCCAGTATCCATAACAATGTCTTAAATTCAAAATATTTATGGTATCTTAACCTTTCTCAATGTGGCATCGTTAGATTGCCAAATTCCGTATGTGTGTTGTATAACTTGCAATCTTTGATGCTCAATGGTTGCTGGTAACTATTAGATTTACCAGAAGATACGAGTACCACGACGAAGCTCATCCATCTTTATCTTTTTGGATGCGATAGTTTGAAACGCATGCCATAAAGTTAGTTCACCGAACTATTTTCACACATTAACAACACGGGAAAGTTGTGATTATACTACCATACCACTGTACCTTTTGTCCTCACCGTCCGTTTTTGCATCAAAGTTTGCGCAATCAAACTTCTCCTTTTGTTTCTCCCAAACAAAAGAACATTTGAACTCAAAACTTTGCAGATCAACATCACACAAGTACTATCATGTGCGGAAATGCTTTTGATTTTTTGCGCAATATGAATTTTGAAACTGATACAACTCATTTGAAATTTGACAAATTTATGTTTCATAAAAAACCCCAGAAATATTTTGATGCAGAGCATCCTACGATCATCCCCATGTACACCGCGACTACTCCGCAAGCCCCAAGTGGACATACGACGAGACCTAGACCTCGAGCATACGCCATTGTACACAAGGTGAACCCGCTCCTAAATGCTTCCCCTTTCCATTCGAGTGAGACATGGTTGCTACCTAAGTCAGGGATACTATGTGTGATCAGGTACATCGTCCGT
This sequence comes from Aegilops tauschii subsp. strangulata, assembly GCF_002575655.3. Classification (NCBI taxonomy): domain Eukaryota; kingdom Viridiplantae; phylum Streptophyta; class Magnoliopsida; order Poales; family Poaceae; genus Aegilops; species Aegilops tauschii. Next base: position 260,786,149 of record NC_053041.3, on the reverse strand, counting down.
CCCAAAGAAGGAGGAGGAGCAACCATCGTCAAGACTTGTGCAGAGTTTCTGCCAAGCCCGGAACTTCTGGCCACAGCCCGGAACCTCCGGCCGCCGGACCTTCCGGCCAGCCCGGAACCTCCGGCCCTCCAGACTCCTGGCGACGCCCGGACATGCCAACTCTCTGTCCAGCCCGGACCCCGCCCGGAACATCGCCCTGAACCTCCGGACCCCGGAACCTCCGGCCTGCCCAGAACTTCCGGCCCCCCGAGTCCAATCCAGCCCCGACCGCGCCAACTCTCTGGATAGACCGGACCCTCGCCCTGAACCTCCGGCGCCTGGACCTTCCGGCCATGACCAGAACTTTCGGCACTGCCTGTGTGCATTGACTTGGGCCGAGGCCCGTGTACCCCTTCGCCCACTTAGACTATATATACTCTTCTTCCTCCTACGTTTTAGGGTTAGCATTGTCTTAGCTCATTTTGGAGATTAGAGCATTGCTCATCCACTTGTACCCCTACTCCCTTGGAGATCGAGGCCTCCTAGGAGAAGATCCCCCAAGTGGATTCAAGACCCCGTCAAGGGAAGACCCCCTTGTGGATTCAAGCCCCCATCTCCTCACGGATTGGGAAGAACTACCGACCGTTTGTATCGTCCCTTGTTGTGTTTGGATCGTGTGTCTCGTTGTGTACTCGGATCTAGCACATGTGTGATCGTTTCTTATTGATTTGAGTGTTTCCGCTCATGTTTTCCCCTCGTGTGTTCATCGTGTTCTTTGCGGGATCCGCTCCAATCATGAAAGATCGGCCCCTAGGGTTCCACCCTACATCATGTTGGTATCACGAGCCACGTTGATCACGATTTTGGTGAAGGAAATATGCCCTAGAGGCAATAATAAAGTTGTTATTTATATTTCCTTATATCATGATAAATGTTTATTATTCATGCTAGAATTGTATTAACCGGAAACTTAGTACATGTGTGAATACATAGACAAATAGAGTGTCCCTAGTATGCCTCAACTTGACTAGCTCGTTTATCAAAGATGGTTATGTTTCCTAACCATAGACATGTGTTGTCATTTGATGAACGGGATCACATCATTAGGAGAATGATGTGATGGACAAGACCCATCCATTAGCTTAGCATAACGATCGTTTAGTTTAATTGCTATTGCTTTCATCATGACTTATACATGTTCCTCTGACTCTGAGATTATGCAACTCCCGAATATCGGAGGAACACCTTGTGTGCTATCAAATGTCACAACATAACCGGGTGATTATAAAGATGCTCTACAGATGTCTCCGAAGGTGTTTGTTGGGTTGGCATAGATCGAGATTAGGATTTGTCACTCCGTGTATCGGAGAGGTATCTCTGGGCCCTCTCGGTAATGCACATCACTATAAGCCTTGCAAGCAATGTGACTAATGAGTTAGTCACAGGATGATGCATTACGGAACGAGTAAAGAGACTTGCGGGTAACGAGATTGAACTAGGTATGGTGATACCAACGATCGAATCTCGGGCAAGTAACATACCGATGATAAAGGGAACAACGTATGTTGTTATGCGGTTTGACCGATAAAGATCTTCGTAGAATATGTAGGAGCCAATATGAGCATCCAGGTTCCGCTATTGGTTATTGACCGGAGATGTGTCTCGGTCATGTCTACATAGTTCTCGAACCCGTAGGGTCCGCACGCTTAACGTTCGATGACGATTTGTATTATAAGTTTATGTGATTTGATGACCGAAGGTTGTTCGGAGTCTCGGATGAGATCACGGACATGAAGAGGAGTCTCGAAATGGTCGAGACATAAAGAATGATATATCGGACGATGTTATTCGGACACCGGAAGAGTTCCGGGAGGTACCGGGTAAAAACGGAGTGCCGGAGGGGTTACCGGAACCCCCCGGGGAAGTAATGGGCCAACATGGGCCTTAGGGGAGAGAGAGGGTAGGCCACGAGGAGGTGGCACGCCCCCCCATGGGGAGTACGAATAGGACTAGGGGAGGGGGCGCGGCCCCCCTTTCCCTCTCCCTCTCCCTCTCCTTCCTTCCCCCTTTCTCCCTTTTGGTGGAATCCTACTAGGACCAGGAGTCCTAGTAGGACTCCCCTCTTGGGGGCGCCCTAGGGGCCGGCCGGCCCTCCCCTCCTCCCTCCTTTATATACGTGGGGAAGGGGGCACCCTAGAACACACAAGTTGATCTTTTAGCCGTGTGCGGTGCCCCCCTCCACAGTTACACACCTCGGTCATACCGTCGTAGTGCTTAGGCGAAGACCTGCGCCGGTAACTTCATCATCACCGTCACCACGCCGTCGTGCTGACGGAACTCTCCCCGGCCTCAACTAGATCAAGAGTTCGAGGGACGTCACCGAGCTGAACGTGTGCTGATCGCGGAGGTGCCGTACGTTCGGTACTTGGATCGGTTGGATCACGAAGACGTTCGACTACATCAACCGCATTACTAAACGCTTCCGCTTTCGATCTACGAGGGTACGTGGACACACTCTCCCCGCTTGTTGCTATGCATCTCCTAGATAGATCTTGCATGATCGTAGGATTTTTTTTGAAATTACTGCGTTCCCCAACATTTGGAGTCCCCCCATCATTTTCTAGCCTAGTTTTTTTATTTTCTCCTTAATTTGAAAATCCCCACCAAAAATAGCCCCCAATTTTTTTGTGATATGTTGGTTTGGATGATGTTTTGTTGATTTTGATCCATGGATTCATTGTGTTTCAAGTGGATCTAGCTTTCCCTACTTTCCATCCACGAAAACTTCTCAATTTTGACCCTGGAAATCGAATTTTTCCGCCCCCGTTCTCAGATCTGGAATTTGGGGTTCGTCCCGGAAGAAATTCCACGACCCCCGGAACTTTCGGACACCCCCGAAACTTCCGTCCTTACCCTGGAACTTCCGGGCTAAACCATAAGTTTACCCCAAAATCCCCTGGTTTCCCCCATACGTCTCCCGCGACCCCCGGAGCTTCCGGATCCCGGAACTTCCGGCCCTAGCCCCGGAACTTCCGGCCTAACCATCAACATTACACCGAATTTCAGTATCACCCTTCTTCACCATTTTCATCACAACTTTTCGATCCGAACTTCGATTTGAGTGTTCTTTGGCTCGTTTTGAAGCTATCGACGTGACCAAGGTCCTCATATTGGTTTCACCACCTTTTGAATCCATCAAAGTTTTGTAACTTTGGCATCTTTTCCTAGGCCTTCCACCATAACATCCGCATTGCCACCACCGACTTCCGCAACCTAACCCATTTTGGTCCCCATAGCATTTGAGGTTGTTTGAGTTGTGGTTTGTGTCTCCTAAGGTGTTTAGAACACTTAGGGACCATGCCTTCAACTCTGACAAGGTGTATAGCCCCACCATACTCTCGTGTCCTTAACCCATTTTGACCGGGTTTCCACCAATACTTCCCCAACCACCACCGCATTCCGCTACCACCATTTGACATTTTCCGTTTGAGATTTTGAGTTCGCGATTTTTCCGTTTCCTAAGGTGTTTTGGTTAATTAGGAATGGTTCGACGTCAACAACACCGCCACTCATCATCGCCACGAGGTCGTCATTGACATGGACCACTTCATCATTTTGACACCCTAACCGTAAGCAAGAACGGTAACCTCTATATCATTTTGGTATCGTGGTATCCCATCTTTGTACATTCATTCTTTCCATAGAATTGTTAACCCCCTAGCCCATTTTGTGTCACTTGCCTATCGAGACTATCCATTGAGTATTGCCGGCAACGTTACTTGTGCACTTTAGTGATCATCGATCTACAACTTTCATTGCATACATACCATATCATCTTGGTATCCTCATCTTGGTATCATCATATCATCTCTTGTGTCACAAGATTGTTCCCACATATACACAATTGCTATCTTGGTTTGTGCATTTCGCATAGTGGCCATAACAAAAAAGAAAATAAAATAAAAGAGAATAAGCTTTTAAGCAAAGAAAAAGAGAGCAAAGAAGCTTGTAAGCAAGAGCCATAGCATCATACCACATTGCATATAAGATTGTCATATCTGATCATCTTGGATCATCTTGAGAGGATCACCAGGAATCATACATTATAGCATACTTGGGATAGAAGTCGTTGCATTTTTGCTTTTTAGGTTGTGCACAAGTCTCGTATCCGCCTATTGAGCAATCGTGCTAGCGTCTCTCTAGTGTTGTGCAACAAGAGCATTTTCCGTGGATTCCACATTTTGAGCTCATTCCTTGGTTGCATGACCCCATTTATTTATCGTGCGTATGTTTCCGTGTACCACATTTTGCTATTGGTCTACTTGTTTTACTTGCGAATTTGTGAATCTCTTTCAACATTATTGACTCTTGCTAACATTTTGCATCAAATTTTTGTGCTACTATCCTCACCAAGATACTCTATAAGCCTTACTTGTGTAGGTGTGAGAATTGACAAGATCCGGTACCAATTGTGCTATTTCCTTGATACATTATTGAGTGATCATTGATCCATCTTCAACATCGGCTAAGGTACATTGGTCTAGTTCTTTCCTTTCTTCCACTCACATTTGCTCGAGTCTTGTGATGGATAGGCAAGGCACATCATCTCCGGTCTTCGACGACAACAATGGCGCGAATAACTACGTCACCATCACTCACACCGTCAAACTACAACGAGCAACGCAAGGCGCACAATCTACCTTGCGAAAGCGCATCGACAACCTCGCCACCAACATACGACAATCCGAAGCACAAACAAGGGACTACATCGATGACACGTTCGACTACCACAACAAAAGGATGAACAAACACATGGAGGACATCCGACAAGTGTTGTCCGACTACAAGTCTTCATCCCCTTCGTCATCCTCAAGGCGGCGGCGAGCGAGTCGCAAATATTCGGAGCGCCCATGCGATGCAAGCGCAATTCGTCCACATCCACATCTCCATGGCGACCATCATCACATTCGTGATCCACATCATCATGAAGGGAAAGTTACCTCCAAGCATCATGTGCGTGACGACGATGAACGCCATCGAGCTCAAGCATGACAACGACACCATCAACATGAAGATGCTCGACACGCGCAAACCTACAAGTCCCAACAAGCTCTACATTAAGCTACGACCAACCTTCATGAGCACAAGTGAAGACCGTGAGACAAGCACCACAAAGAGGAAGCTACGGCTACCACAACCACTTTGGCATCTTCGCCAAGTGTTATCAAGGCATCTTTGCCTTTGGACGTATGGCATCTTCGCCTACTTCCCACGAGTACGCCTACATCGACATCATCAAGTCCAAGCGACCACCTACAAGCGAGGGCGACACTTCCATCTTCGGAAGCCCCTCAAGGACGATGGCCGAGCATGGAAATTCCCTTTGGTCATGGAGACGAGCTACGAGGTGCCACATCATATGGGCATCATACAAGACAATGACAAGACGGTGAAGCAAGGGACATCCCCTTCGACCACGGTGACGAGCACGAACCTCTTCAACAACATGAAGACGGCGCCCCAATGGGACTCATACTCCGAGTCAAGCTACGAGATCGCACATGAGACATTCTCTTTGGTCTCGGAGGAGAGTGATGATTTGCCACTTCCTACGACATTCATCTTTGGAGGTGTTATGGATGAGGAGGTTGAGAATGGGACTATCCTTTCAACCAAGGCGGCGATAGGAGTTGAGCATGGATAAATTTGCACCTACATCCCTCCGACACCCACATATGATGAGATGCCCCAATTGCCATGTGAGGAGAGCCACCACCCCATGAGCGAGATGAGTGACTCCACCATATATGACATTGAGTGCATTTCCTATGAGAGGATGAGTGTGACCATCACTAGCCCCACACATGAGAGTATACCACACATCCTATGTGAGGTTGAGAGCCACTTGAGTGACTCCACCAACCATATGAGTGAGAGCATCTTACAGTTGGGGAACGTAGTATTTCAATTTTTTTGCCTATGATCACGCAAGATCTATCTAGGAGATGCATAGAAATGAGCGGGGAGAGTGTGTCCACGTACCCTCGTAGACCGAAAGCAGACGCATTTATCAACGCGGTTGATGTACTCGTACGTCTTCACGATCCGACCAATCCTAGCACCGAACGTACGGCACCTCCGTGTTCAGCACACATTCAGCTCGACGACATCCCTCGTACTCTTGATCCAGTTGAGGCCGAGGGAGAGTTCCGTCAGCACGACGGCGTGGCGACGGTGATGATGAAGCTACCAGCGCAGGGCTTCGCCTAAGCACTACGACGATATGACCGAGGTGTGTTTCTGTGGAGGGGGGCACCGCACACGGCTAAGAGAAACTTTGGTGTGCCTTTGGGGGGGAGGGAGGAGGAGGCCGGCGAAGGTGTGGCGCGCCAAGGGGGGGGGGGTGTCCTACTCTAAGTAGGATTCGCCCCCTTTCCTATTGCCACAAGGAGAAGGGGGGGAGGAGGAGGAGAAGAGAAGGAAAGGGGGGGCCGGCCCCCCAACCCTAGTCCAATTCGGTTTGGGCTAGGGGGGCGTGCGCCACTCCCTGGCCTGCCTCCTCTCTTACACCACTAGGCCCATGAGGCCCAATAACTTTCCGGGGGCGGGGGGGGGGGGGGGGGAGGGGGTTCCGGTAACCCCCGGTACTCCGAAACTCATCCGAAACGACCCGAACCATTCCGATGTCCGAATGTAACCTTCCAATATATGAATCTTTATGTCTCGACCATTTCGAGACTCCTCGTTATGTCCGTGATCTCATCCGGGACTCCGAACAAACTTCGGTACATCAAATCACATAACTCATAATACAAATCATCATCGAACGTTAAGCGTGCGGACCCTACGGGTTCGAGAACTATGTAGACATGACCAAGACACATCTCCGGTCAATAACCAATAGCGGAACCTGGATGCTCGTATTGGCTCCCACATATTCTATGAAGATATTTATCGGTCAAACCGCATAACAACATACGTAGTTCCCTTTGTCATCGGTATGTTACTTGCCCGAGATTCGATCGTCGATATCATCATACCTACTTCAATCTCGTTACTGGAAAGTCTCTTTACTCGTTCCGTAATGCATCATCCCACAACTAACTCATCCGTCACATTGATTGCAAGGTTTATAGTGACGTGCATTACCGAGAGGGCCCAGAGATACCTCTCCGACAATCGGAGTGAAAAATCCTAATCTCGATCTATGCCAACTCAACAAACACCATCGGAGACACCTGTAGAGCATCTTTATAATCACCCAGTTACGCTGTGACGTTGGTAGCACACTAAGTGTTCCTCCGGTATTCGGGAGTTGCATAATCTCATAGTCATAGGAACATGTATAAGTCATGAAGAAAGCAATAGCAATAAACTTAAACGATCATAGTGCTAAGCTAACGGATGGGTCTTGTCCATCACAACATTCTCTAATGATGTGATCCCGTTCATCAAATGACAACACATGTCTATGGCTAGGAAACTTAACCATCTTTGATTAACGAGCTAGTCTAGTAGAGGCATACTAGGGACACTCTATTTGTCTATGTATTCACACATGTACTGAGTTTCCAGTTAATACAATTCTAGCATGAATAATAAACATTTATCATGATATAAGGAAATATAAATAACAACTTTATTATTGCCTCTAGGGTATATTTCCTTCAGTCTCCCACTTGCACTAGAGTCAATAATCTAGATTACATAGTAATGATTCTAACACCCATGGAGTCTTGGTGCTGATCATGTTTTGCTCGTGAGAGAAGCTTAGTCAACGGGTCTGCAACATTCAGATCTGTATGTATTTTGCAAATCTCTATGTGTCCCTCCTTGACTTGATCGCGGATGGAATTGAAGCGTCTCTTGATGTGCTTGGTTCTCTTGTGAAATCTGGATTCCTTTGCCAAGGAAATTCACCAGTATTGTCACAAAAGATTTTCATTGGACCCGATGCACTAGGTATGACACCTAGATCGGATATGAACTCCTTCATCCAGACTCCTTCATTTGCTGCTTTCGAAGCAGCTATGTACTCCGCTTCACATGTAGATCCCGCCATGACGCTCTGTTTGGAACTGCACCAACTTACAGCTCCACCATTCAATATAAATACATATCCGGTTTGTGACTTAGAGTCATCCGGATCGGTGTCAAAGCTTGCATTGACGTAACCATTTACAACGAGCTCTTTGTCACCTCCGTAAACGAGAAACATATCCTTAGTCCTTTTCAGGTATTTCAGGATGTTCTTGACCGCTGTCCAGTGATCCACTCCTGGATTACTTTGGTACCTCCCTACTATACTTATAGCAAGGCACACATCAGGTGTGGTACACAACATTGCATACAAGATAGAACCTATGGCTGAGGCATAGGGAATGACCTCATTTTCTCTCTATCTTCTGCAGCGATCGGGCATTGAGTCTCACTCAACTTCACACCTTGTAACACAGGCAAGAACCCTTTCTTTGACTGATCCATTTTGAACTTCTTCAAAATCTTATCAAGGTATGTGCTTTGTGAAAGTCCAATTAAGCGTCTTGATCTATCTCTATAGATCTTGATGCCTAATATGTAAGCAGCTTCACCGAGGTCTTTCATAGAAGAACTCTTATTCAAGTATCCTTTTATGATATCCAGAAATTTTATATCATTTCCAATAAACAATATGTCATCCACATATAATATTAGAAATGCTACAGAGCTCCCACTCACTTTCTTGTAAATACATGCTTCTCCAAAAGTTTGTATAAAACCATATGCTTTGATCACACTATCAAAAGGTTTATTCCAACTCCGAGAGGCTTGCACCAGTCCATAAATGGATCGCTGGAGCTTGCACACTTTGTTAGCACCCTTTGGATCGACAAAACCTTCTGGTTGCATCATATACAACTCTTCTTCTAGAAATCCATTCAGGAATGCAGTTTTGACGCCCATTTGCCAAATTTCATAATCATAAAATGCAGCAATTGCTAACATGATTCGGACAGACTTAAGCATCGCTACGGGTGAGAAAGTCTCATCATAGTCAACTCCTTGAACTTGTCGAACACCTTTTGCAACAAGTCAAGCTTTGTAGACAATAACATTACCGTCATCGTCGGTCTTCTTCTTGAAGATCCATTTATTCTATGGCTTGCCGATCATCGGGCAAGTCAACCAAAGTCCACACTTTATTCTCATACATTGATCCCATCTCAGATTTCATGGCCTCAAGCCATTTCGCGGAATCTGGGCTCATCACCGCTTCCTCATAGTTCATAGGTTCGTCATGGTCAAGTAACATGACCTCTAGAACAGGATTACCGTACCACTCTGCTGTGGATCTTACTCTAGTTCACCTATGAGGTTCGGTAGTAACTTGGTCAGAAGTTTCATGATCATCATCATTAGCTTCTTCGCTAATTGGTGCAGGAGTCACTGGAACTGATTTCTGTGATGAACTACTTTTCAATTCGGGAGAAGGTACAATTACCTCATCAAGTTCTACTTTCCTCCCACTCACTTCTTTCGAGAGAAACTCCTTCTCTAGAAAGGATCCATTCTTAGCAACGAATATCTTGCCTTCGGATCTGTGATAGAAGGTGTACCCAACAGTCTCCTTTGGGTATCCTATGAAGACACATTTCTCCGATTTGGGTTCGAGCTTATCTTGTTGAAGCTTTTTCACATAAGCATCGCAGCCCCAAACTTTAAGAAACGACAACTTGGGTTTCTTGCCAAACCACAGTTCATATGGTGTCGTCTCAACGGATTTAGATGGTGCCCTATCTAATGTGAATGCAGCCGTCTCTAAAGCATAAACCCAAAACGATAGCGGTAAATAAGCAAGAGACATCATAGATCGCACCATATCTAATAAAGTGCGGTTACAATGTTCGGACACACCATTACGCTGTGGTGTTCCGGGTGGCGTGAGTTGCAAAACTATTCCGCATTGTTTCAAATGAAGACCAAACTCGTACCTCAAATATTCACCTCCACGATCAGATCATAGAAACTTTATTTTCTTGTTACGATGATTTTCCACTTAATTGAAATTCTTTGAACTTTTTAAATGTTTCAGACTTATGTTTCATCAAGTAGATATACCCATATCTGCTCAAATCATCCGTGAAGGTCAGAAAATAACGATAGCCGCCGCGAGCCTCAACACTCATCGGACTGCACACATCAGTATGTATTATTTCCAACAAGTGTGTTGCTTGCTCCATTGTTCCGGAGAACGGAGTTTTAGTCATCTTGCCCATGAGGCATGGTTCGCAAGCATCAAGTGATTCATAATCAAGTGATTCCAAAAGCCCATCAGCATGGAGTTTCTTCATGCGCTTTACACCAATATGACCTAAACGGTAGTGCCACAAATAAGTTGCACTATCATTATTAAACTTTATCTTTTGGCTTCAATACTATGAATATGTGTATCACTACTATCGAGATTCAACAAAAATAGACCACTCATCAAGGGTGCATGACCATAAAAGATATTACTCATATAAATAGCACAACCATTATTCTCTGATTTAAATGAATAACCGTCTCGCATCAAACAAGATCCAGATATAATGTTCATGCTTAACGCTGGCACCAAATAACAATTATTCAGGTCTAAAACTAATCCCGAAGGTAGATGTAGAGGTAGCGTGCCGACGGCGATCACATCGACTTTGGAACCATTTCCCACGCGCATCATCACCTCGTCCTTAGCCAATCTCCGCTTAATCCGTAGCCCCTGTTTCGAGTTGCAAATATGAGCAACAGAACCAGTATCAAATACCCAGGCGCTACTACGAGCATTAGTAAGGTACACATCAATAACATGTATATCAAATATACCTTTCACTTTGCCATCCTTCTTATCCGCAAAATACTTGGGGCAGTTCCGCTTCCAGTGACCAGTCCCTTTGCAGTAGAAGCACTCAGTCTCAGGCTTAGGTCCAGACTTGGGTTTCTTCACTTGAGCAACAACTTGCTTGCCATTCTTCTTGAAGTTCCCCTTCTTCCCTTTGCCCTTTTTCTTGAAACTAGTGGTTTTGTTAACCATCAACACTTGATGCTCCTTCTTGATTTCTACCTCCGCAACCTTTAGCATCGCGAAGGGCTCGGGAATTGTCTTATCCATCCCTTGCATATTATAGTTCATCATGAAGCTTTTGTAGCTTTGTGGCAGTGATTGAAGAACTCTGTCAATGACACTACAACCGGAAGATTAACTCCCAGTTGAGTCAAGTGATTGTGGTACCCAGACATTCTGAGTATATGTTCACTGACAGAACTATTCTCCTCCATTTTGCATTTGTAGAACTTATTGGAGACTTCATGTCTCTCAATCCGGGCATTTGCTTGAAATATTAAGTTCAACTCCTGGAACATCTCATATGCTCCATGACGTTCAAAACATCGTTGAAGTCCCGGTTCTAAGCCGTAAAGCATGGCACACTGAACTATCGAGTAGTCATCAGCTTTGCTCTGCCAGGCGTTCATAACGTCCGGCATTGCTCCTGCAGCGGGTCTTGCACCTAGTAGTGCTTCTAGGACGTAATTCTTCTGTGTAGCAATGAGGATAATCCTCAAGTTACGGACCCAGTCCGTGTAGTTGCTACCATCATCTTTCAACTTTAGATTTCTCTAGGAACGCATTAAAATTCAAAGGAACAGTAGCACGGGCCATTTATCTACAACAACATAGACATGCACAATACTATCAGGTACTAAGTTCATGATAAATTAAAGTTCAATTAATCATATTACTTAAGAACTCCCACTTAGATAGACATCCCTCTAATCATCCAAGTGATCACGTGATCCATATCAACTAAACCATGTCCGATCATCACGTGAGATGGAGTACTTTTCAATGGTGAACATCACTATGTTGATCATATGTACTATATGATTCACGCTCGACCTTTCGGTCTCAGTGTTCCGAGGCCATATCTGCATATGCTAGGCTCGTCAAGTTTAACCCGAGTATTCTGCGTGTGCAGAACTGGCTTGCACTCGTTGTATGTGAACGTAGAGCTTATCACACCCGATCATCACGTGGTGTCTCGGCATGACGAACTGTAGCAACGGTGCATACTCAGGGAGAACACTTGTACCTTGAAATTTAGTGAGAGATCATCTTATAATGCTACCGCCGTACTAAGCAAAGTAAGATGAATAAAAAGATAAACATCACATGCAATCAAATAAGTGATATGATATGGCCATCATCATCTTGTGCCTTTGATCGCCATCTCCAAAGCACCGTCATGATCACCATCGTCACCGGCTTGACACCTTGATCTCCATCGAAGCATCGTTGTCGTCTCGCCAACTATTGCTTCTACGACTATCGCTACCACTTAGTGATAAAGTAAAGCAATTACATGGCAATTGCATTTCATACAATATAGCAACAACCATATGGATCCTGCCAGTTGCCGATAACTATTACAAAACATGATCATCTCATACAACAATTTATATATCATCACGTCTTGACCATATCACATCACAACAAGCCCTGCAAAAACAAGTTAGACCTCCTCTACTTTGTTGTTGCAAGTTTTATGTGGCTGCTACGGGCTTCTAGCAAGAACCATTCTTACCTACGCATCAAAACCACCACGATTTTTTGTCAAGTGTGCTGTTTTAACCTTCAACAAGGATCGGGCGTAGTCAAACTCGATTCAACTAAAGTTGGAGAAATAGACACCCACTAGCCACCTGTGTGCGAAGCACAGCAGTACAACCAGTCTCATGAACGCGGTCATGTAATGTCGGTCTGGGCCGCTTCATCCAACAATACCGCCGAATCAAAGTATGACATGCTGGTAAGCAGTATGACTATTATCGCCCACAACTCTTTGTGTTCTACTCGTGCATATAACATCTATGCATAGACCTGGCTCGGATGCCACTGTTGGGGAACGTAGTATTTCAAACAAATTGCCTACGATCACGCAAGATCTATCTAGGAGATGCATAGCAACGAGCGGGGAGAGTGTGTCCACGTACCCTCGTAGACCGAAAGCGGAAGCGTTTATCAACGCGGTTGATGTAGTCATACGTCTTCACGATCCGACCGATCCTAGCACCGAAAGTACGACACCTCTGTGTTCGGCACACGTTCAGCTCGACGACGTCCCTCGTACTCTTGATCCAGTTGAGGCCGAGGGAGAGTTCTGTCAGCACGACGGTGTGGCGACGGTGATGATGAAGCTACCGGCGCAGGGCTTTGCCTAAGCACTCCGACGATATGACCGAGGTGTGTTTCTGTGGAGGGGGGCACCGCACATGACTAAGAGAAACTTTGGTGTGCCCCCTTACCACGTATATAAAGGGGGAGGGAGGAGGAGGCCGGCCAAGGTGTGGCGCGCCAAGGGGGGGAGTCCTACTTCTAGTAGGATTCGGCCCCCTTTCCTATTCCCACAAGGAGAAGGGGGGAAGGAGGAGGAGAAGAGAAGGAAAGGGGGGGGGGGGGGGCGGCCCCCAACCCTAGTCCAATTCGGTTTGGGCTGGGGGGGGGGGGCGCCACACCCTGGCCTGCCTCCTCTCTTCCACCACTAGGCTCATGAGGCCCAATAACTTCCGGGGGGGGGGGGGGGGGGGTCCGGTAACCCCCGGTACTCCGAAACTCATCCAAAACGACCCGAACCATTCCAGTATCCGAATGTAACCTTACAATATATGAATCTTTATGTCTCGACCATTTCGAGACTCCTCATCATGTCCGTGATCTCATCCGGGACTCCGACTAAACTTCGGTACATCAAATCACATAACTCATAATACAAATCGTCATCGAACGTTAAGCGTGCGGACCCTACGGGTTCGAGAACTATGTAGACATGACCAAGACACATCTCCGGTCAATAACCAATAGCAGAACCTGGATGCTCGTATTGGCTCCCACATATTCTATGAAGATCTTTATCGGTCAAACCGCATAACAACATACGTTGTTCCCTTTGTCATCGTTATGTTACTTGCCCGAGATTCGATCGTCGGTATCATCATACCTAGTTCAATCTCGTTATCGGCAAGTCTCTTTACTCGTTCCTTAATGCATCATCCCGCAACTAACTCATTAGTCACATTCCTTGCAAGGCTTATAGTGATGTGCATTACCGAGAGGGCCTAGAGATACCTCGCCGACAATCGGAGTGAAAAATCCTAATCTCGATCTATGCCAACTCAACAAACACCATCGGAGACACCTGTAGAGCATCTTTATAATCACCCAATTATGTTGTGATGATTGATAGCACACTAAGTGTTCCTCCGGTATTCAGGAGTTGCATAATCTCATAGTCATAGGAACATGTATAAGTCATGAAGAAAGTAAAAGCAATAAACTTAAACGATCATAGTGCTAAGCTAACGGATGGGTCTTGTCCATCACATCATTCTCTAATGATGTGATCCCATTCATCAAATGACAACACATGTCTATGGCTAGGAAACTTAACCATCTTTGATTAACGAGCTAGTCTAGTAGAGGCATACTAGGGACACTCTGTTTGTCTATGTACTCACACATGTACTAAGTTTCCGGTTAATACAATTCTAGCATGAATAATAAAAATTTATCATGATATAAGGAAATAAATAACAACTTTATTATTGCCTCTAGGGCATATTTCCTTCACTTACTGGGAGTGAGTGACCGACAACACTTAGTGAGTGAGGTAGTTGAGGCGGTAAGTGAGGCTATTTCTATTTCTAACAACTTAACCTCTACTCCGAGTGTGTTTTCTTCTTTGGTGTTAGATCTCCAGCACAACGACGCGCAAATCCTCGATGAGTCCATACCTCCAATGGGAAAACCGATGCCCATGATGGACGATATTGCACCCCCCACATGGTACCATCAAGTTGATGAAGCTATTAACCAAGCGTCAATTTTTGCCACCTCACCTACAACACATGCGCAGAGCTCTAAAGGTAACATAGGTGATGGTACTTCACTTGTCCCACTAGTGGACTATCTTGACATAGATTGCTTGCATGATGTTGATCACCTTATGTATTCACCACATACTATGTCTTCTACATGCTTAGATATGCCACCCATTTATGATGAATATGATGATGAGCATGTCGATTTGCCTAGTTGTGATGTTATGCTCCATAGGATATCATGAAAATTCTATCGGTCACGTCATGTTTGACAATCCATTAAACTTGTCATATGCTATGAGTGAGATCTCCCATATTGCATCATTATAATCTCAACATAGTAACTATGCATATCCAATTAAAATCAATCCCATTTGCACTTATGGCATAGATGACGAGATCATGGTTATTGGTATTTGCTTCTCTTGTGATGATATTGCTAGGCTACCTTTGCAAACTTTGCACAATTCATCCCATATTCCATGCCATGAAAATTATTGTGTATCACATGATTTCATACATTGTGCATCATCCCATGAATAAAATTGCTACACATGAATATGGTGATGCATTACAAATACCATGCCATGATATTGGTTATAGATTGCATGATTGCATCCCTTGTGTGCACCATATGCATACCATTCACAATAATGCTCTAGATATTACTAGTGATGCATTACACAATTTGAGTCTCCATTATGATATACATAAAAACAAACATATCATGATGGATGACATGTTTCTATATCATGCATCTCATTTATTTGAGCATTGGATATTTCATGCTAACCAAAAATGCACGTGCACATCATAATGGATGATGTGTACATATACCATGCACACACAATTTTTCCTTTGCCTTTGTTTTGTGTAGGTACTCAAGAATACTTGTCAACTTCACAATCCCATGAGTTGACAAAATGAGCTCTTGAGAGCACCGACGATTTGGGATCCCGTCAAATGCCCTTACCACCATTCCCTTTGCGCAAGGATTACGCACATTACTTTCTGAAAGTGCAACTAATCCCCTAGTGGTTTTGGTAATTCATAACATCATATAGCTCATTGAACTAATATCCATTCAAGATAAATATTTCAGGAAGTTCAATGGATGGCATGGCATCGACTAGAGATGTGGACCCCTCAAAATGGTAAGGACAAAGATTGGCAAAAGCTCAAGACTCTCCATCTTTATTTTAGCGATCCAAAATCACATTGAGTCCCTAGGAAAGCCAATACTATCAAAAGGAGATGAGGTGTTGCTTAATGGATTGCTTGCTCAAATGCTTAGTGATATTGCTCCAAAACCCTCAGCAACTTTCTCCATCCAAATATGTCAAAAATCCTAAACTCCAACTCGGCCCCACGGATTCTTTCTATCCGACGCAACTGAGTTCTTATGACATAGCCACTGCGAGAAACCCTAACAGTTCGGTCTCACTGATATGGGTCTCGGTCTCATCGAGATGGCCCTACCAACACTCTGCAACTTATTGCATTTATTTCGTCTCACCAAGTTATGGGATCGGTCTCACTGAGTTGGCTTGACAGATTCTCTGTTGCCTTATTGCTTCACTTTGGTCTCACCTAGTTGATGCAATCGGTGCCACCAAGATGATGTTTGCCCTAAGCCCTAGCACATCGGTCTCATCGAATTTTTCCAGTCGGTCCCACTGAGATTCCTAACGTTCACATTTTTGAACACACCGGTCTCACCGAGTTGAACTATTAGGTCCCACCGAGATGAGTCAAATGTGTGTAACAGTTGGATTCTGTGTGGAGGCTATATATACCCCTCCACCCCTTCTCCATTTGTGAGAGAGCCATCAGAACATGCCTACACTTCCACCACACATTTTCTGAGAGAGAACCACCTACTCATGTGTTGAGATCAAGACATTCCAATCCTACCACAAGAATCTTGATTTCTAGCCTTCCCCAAGTTGCTTTCCACTCAAATCATCTTTCCACCGTAGCCAAAACTGAAAGAGAGAGAGAGAGAGTTGAGTGTTGGGGAGACTATCATTTGAAGAACAAGAGCAAGGAGTCCATCATTAACACATCATCTATTACCTTTTGGAGAGTGGTGTCTCCTAGATTGGTTAGGTGTCGCTTGGGAGCTACATCAAGATGTGGAGTTGAACTAAGAAGTTTGTAAGGGCAAGGAGATCGCCTAGTTCGTGAAGATCTACCCGAGTGAGGCAAGTCCTTCGTGGGCAATGACCATGGTGGGGTAGACAAGGTTGCTTCTTCATGGACCCTTCGTGGGTGGAGCCCTCCGTAGACTCGCGCAGCCGTTACCCTTCGTGGGTTGAAATCTCCATCAACGTGGACATACGATAGCACCACCTATCGGAACAACGCCAAAAATCGTGTCTCCATTGTGTTTGCGTTCTCCAAACCCTTCCCTTTACCTTCATATGCAATGTTTTACTTTTCACTGCTACACTCTTAGAATTGCATGTGTAAGTTGATTGCTTGACTTATGCTAATTGCTAAAATCTTCCCACAACTAAAATTGGGAAAATGTTAGATTTTTATTTGGTCAAGTAGTCTAATCACCCCCCTCTAGACATACTTTTGATCCTACAAGTGGTATCAGAGCTTTGGTCTCCATTTTCCTTGATTTCCATAGCTTTGGTGATCATAGCCTTGATTTCACATCCTAGGAGAGTATGGCGTCTAGCGAGGGAAATTACCACCATAGAGGTCCTTACTTTGATGGTACAAATTTTGCTAGTTGGAAGCATAAGATGAAAATGCATATTCTTGGTCATAATCCCGCCGTTTGGGTTGTTGTACGTATTGGCTTGCAAGGTGATTTCTTCGAGGATGGAAAAGAACCGGACCATGAAGCAACAACGGAAGAAATGAAGATGTTGCAATACAATGCTCAAGCTTGCGATATTCTCTTCAATGGATTATGCCCCGAAGAGTTCAACAAAATCAGCCGCCTTGAGAATGCAAAGGAAATTTGAGATACTTTGGCTGATGTGCATGAAGGTACTGAGTCCGTCAAGGAATCCAAGTTGGATGTGCTTGAAAATCAATTTGACAAGTTCAAGATGAAGGATGGTGAAGGAGTCGCCAAAACGTACTCTAGGCTTACTCTTATCACAAATGAGATTGCCGGCTTAGGAAGTCAAGAGATGACTGACAAGTTCATCATCAAGAAGAACCTAAGAGCCTTGGATGGAAAATATGACAACGTGTGCACTTTGATACAAATGATGCCCAATTACAAAGATCTCAAGCCCATGGAAGTCATTTGGGAGAATTGTTGCTCATGAGATGTCACTCAAGGATAAGGAAGAGCTCCACAACAAGTCAAGTGGTGATTATAAAGCTTCATGTGATGCTCCTACAACATCAAGCAAAAAGCAAGTCTCCAATGAAGAATTGAGCTTAATAGTGAAGAACTTCAACAAGTTCTACAAGAATAGAAGCAAAGAGAGAAGCTCCAAGTCAAGATCCTACAATGACAAAAGATCTTCTAGTCGTGATCGTAATTGCTACAATTGTGGAAGACCCGGACACTACACCAATGAGTGTACGACTCCCTACAAGAAAAAAGAAGACTCACCAAAGAGGAGGAGTAGAAGAGATGACTCACCTCCAAAAGAGAGAAGGAGTAGAGATGATCGTTATGAACGATGACCCTCTCGTAGAAGCAAGGATTCAGAAAGGAAGGGCAAATCATCAAAGAGTTACACAAGACGAAGACATCAAGCTCACGTTGGTGAATGGGTATCCGGTTCCGACTTCGACAACTACTCCGAGAGAAGCTATCACTCGGACCCCGACTATACTCAAGATGAAGGTGTTTTCGGTCTTGCACTTGTGTCATCCAACTCCTTCGACATATTCGACTCACCAAATGTAGGAATTGGAAGATGCTTCATGGCTAAAGGTCCTAAGGTATCACACCCCGAGTATGTTGATTTTAATAGTGATGAAGATGTTTGCTAGGTGATGATGATTTACTCGTTGACAACACTAGTGATGAAAAATATAATGAACTTGCTAGTAACCATGCTAATCAAGATGAAACGTATGACAATGATAAGAAGGATATTGAGCGTCTAACTAAAGAATTAAACACTCTTAAGTTAGCTCATGAAACAACTCTAGAGGATCATAGAGAGCTCCTAAGGACTCATGAGAAGCTACGCTTCGAGAAGATAAATTTAGAGCAAGAGCATGAGTTTCTGAAAGGTATAAATGATGATCTTCGAAAGAAGAGTTCTTCTTATCTTGCCAAACGTCTCCTCTTGTCTACTTACATGCCACAAGTAAAATCTAGCAACAAGAGCAAGAATGATTCTTCCTCTAGTAGTAACAATAACCATGTTAAATCTAATATTGTTACTTATAGTAGTTCTCTTAATTCCACTAATGATTCTCTTAGCCAAGTTACACTTGAGCAAGAAAATAGCTTATTGAAGGGAATTATAGAGAAAGGTGTTTACAAGAGCCTTGCCAGAAGTTAGCAATTTGAGGAAATTGTACGCAAGCAAGCAAGACACCGGAAGAACCAATGTGTTGGTTTCGAATGAAAGTTCAATGCCAATGGAGTGAGTGGGAAGAAGATCAATACCCCAAGACTAAGTTTGTTCCTCAACAAGAGAAGTATGACCCCACTTATTTAAGGGAACACAACCTCAAGATGATCTTCCACCACAAGACCACAAGCTAAAAGTCAAGGACAAGCTTCAAGAAGAGATTGACTCATTTGAAGAAGCTCCTAAGGCCATGGTCAAGTGGGTTCCCAAGACTACGTCAAGCTCTACATCATCAAGTTCAACTACAAATCCAAGGATTCCAATCAAGTTGATGTGGGTCCCAAAGAAGAAGAACTAGAGCGTTCTTGAGGGTGATTCCGCCAACATATTTCACTCATATTGTGAAGGAAATATGCCCTAGAGGCAATAATAAAATTGTTATTTAAATTTCCTTATATCATGATAAATGTTTATTATTCATGCTAGAATTGTATTAACTGGAAACTTGATACATGTGCGAATACAGAGACAAAACAAAGTGTCCCTATTATGCCTCTACTAGACTAGCTCGTTAATCAAAGATGGTTAAGTTTCCTGACCATAGACATGTGTTGTCATTTGATGAACGAGATCACATCATTACAGAATGATGTGATGGACAAGACTCATCCGTTAGCTTAGCATAATGATCGTTTAGTTTTATTGCTATTGCTTTCTTCATGACTTATACATGTTCCTTTGACTATGAGATTATGCAACTTCCGAATATCGAAGGAACCCCTTGTGTGTTATCAAACATCACAACATAACTGGGTGATTATAAATATGCTCTACAGGTGTCTCCGAAGGTGTTAGTTGAGTTGGCATAGATCGAGATTAGAATTTGTCACTCCGTGTATCAGAGAGGTATCTCTGGGCCCTCTCGGTAATGCACATCACTATAAGCCTTGCAAGCAATGTGACTAATCATTTAGTTGCAGGATGATGCATTACGGAATGAGTAAAGAGACTTGCCGGTAATGAGATTGAACTAGGTATGATGATACCGACGATCGAATCTCGTGCAAGTAACATATCCATGACAAAGGGAACAACGTATGTTGTTATGCGGTTTGACTGATAAAGATCTTCATAGAATATGTAGGAGCCAATATGAGCATCCAGGTTCCGCTATTGGTTATTGACCGAAGATGTGTCTCGGTCATGTCTACATAGTTCTCGAACCCGTAGGGTCCGCACGCTTAACGTTCGATGATGATTTGTATTATGAGTTATGTGATTTGATGACCGAATGTTGTTCGGAGTCCCGGATGAGATCACAGACGTGACGAGGAGTCTCGAAATGGTCGAGACATAAAGGTTCATATATTGGAAGGTTACATTCGGACACCAGAATGGTTCGGGTCGTTTCGGATAAGTTTCGGAGTACCGGGGGTTACCGGAACCCCCCGGAAAGTTATTGGGCCTCATGGGCCTAGTGCTGAAAGAGAGGAGGCCGGCCAGGGATTGGCGCGCACCACCCCTAGCCCAAACCGAATTGGACTAGGCTTGGGGGGAGGCGGCCCCCTTTCCTTCTCTCCTCCTCCTCCTTCCCTCCTTCGCCTACTAGGAATAGGAAAGAGGACGGGAATCCTACTTGGACTGCGGAGTCCTAGTAGGATTCCCCACACCTAGCGCACCCCCTAGGGCCGGCCACCTCTTCCCTCCCCTCCTTTATATACGTGGCCAGGGGGCACCCCATAGAGACAGAAGTTCATCTTTTAGCCGTGTGCGGTGCCCCCCTCCACAGTTACACACCTCGGTCATATCATCATAGTGCTTAAGCGAAGCCCTGCGCCGGTAACTTCATCGTCACCGTCACCATGCCGTCGTGCTGAGGGAACTCTCCCTCGGCCTCAACTGGATCAAGAGTTCGAGGGACGTCACCGAGCTGAACGTGTGCTGATCGCGGAGGTGCCGTGCGTTCGGTACTTAGATCGGTTGGATCGCGAAGACGTTCGACTACATCAACCGCGTTACTAAACGCTTCCGCTTTCGGTCTACGAGGGTACGTGGACACACTCTCCCGTCTCGTTGCAATGCATCTCCTAGATAGATCTTGCGTGATCGTAGGAAATTTTTGAAATACCGCGTTCCCTAACAGTGGCATCCGAGCCAAGTCTATGCGTAGATGTTATATGCACGAGTAGAACACAAAGAGTTGTGGGCGATAATAGTCATACTGCTTACCAGCAACGTCTTACTTTGATTCGGCGGTATTGTTGGATGAAGCGGCCCGGACCGACATTACGTGACCGCGTTCATGAGACTGGTTCTACCGACATGCTTCACACAAAGGTGGCTAGCGGGTGTCTGTTTCTCCAACTTTAGTTGAATCGAGTTTGACTACACCCGGTCCTTGTTGAAGGTTAAAACAGCACACTTGATGAAAAATCGTTGTGGTTTAGATGCGTAGGTAAGAACGGTTCTTGCTAGAAGCCCATAGGAGCCACGTAAAACTTGCAACAACAAAGTAGAGGACGTCTAACTTGTTTTTGCAGGGCTTGCTGTGATGTGATATGGTCAAGACGTGATAAGATATAAATTGTTGTATGAGATGATCATGTTTTGTAACAGTTATCGGCAACTGGTAGGAGCCATATGGTTGTCGCTTTATTGTATGAAATGCAATCACCATGTAATTGCTTTACTTTATCACTAAGCGGCAGTGATAGTCATAGAACCAATAGTTGGCGAGACGACAACGATGCTTTGATGGAGATCAAGGTGTCAAGCCGGTGACGATGGTGATCATAACGGTGCTTTGGAGATGGAGATCAAAGGCACAAGATGATGATGGCCATATCATATCACTTATTTTGGTTGCATGTGATGTTTATCTTTTATGCATCTTATTTTGCTTAGTACGGCGGTAGTACTATAAGATGATCTCTCACTAAATTTCAAGGTATCAGTGTTCTCCCTGAGTATCCACCATGCTACAGTTCGTCGTGCCGAGACACCACGTGATGATCGGGTGTGATAAGCTCTACGTTCACATACAACGGGTGCAAGCCAGTTTTGCACACGCAGAATACTCGGGTTAAACTTGACGAGCCTAGCATATGCAGATATGGCCTCGGAACATTGAGACCAAAAGATCAAACGTGAATCATATAGTAGATATGGTCAATATAGTGATGTTCACCATTGAAAACTACTCCATCTCACGTGATGATCAGACATGGTTTAGTTGATTTGGATCACGTGATCATTTAGAGGACTAGAGGGATGTCTATCTAAGTGGGAGTTCTTAAGTAATATGATTAATTGAACTTTAATTTATCATGAACTTAGTCCTGATAGTATTTGCATATCTATGTTGTAGATCAATAGCTCGCATATAGCTCCCCTATTTTATTTTTGATATGTTCCTAGAGAAAACTAAGTTGAAAGATGATAGTAGCAATGATGCGGACTAGGTCCGTGATCCGAGGATTATCCTCATTGCCGCACAGAAGTATTATGTCCTTAATGCACCACTAGGTGACGAACCTGTTGCAGGAGCAGATGCGGGCGTTATGAATGTTTTGCAAGCTTGGTATGATGACTACTTGATAGTTTAGTGCACCATACTTTACGGCTTAGAACCGGGACTTCAAAAATGTTTTGAACGCCATGGAGCATATGAGATGTTCCAAGAACTGAAATTGGTATTTCAGACTCATGCCCGAGTCGAGAGGTATGAGACCTCTGACAAGTATTTTGCCTACAAGATGGAGGAGAATAGCTCAACCAGTGAGCATGTGCTCAGAATGTCTGAGTACTAAAATCGCCTGAATCAAGTGGGAGTTAATCTTCTAGATAATATAGTGATTGACAGAGTTCTCTAGTCACTATCACCAAGTTACTGGAACTTCGTGATGAACTATAATATGCAAGGGATGACAAAAATGATTCCCTGAGCTCTTCGCGATGTTGAAATCGGTGAAGGTAGAAATCAAGAAAAGCATCAAGTGTTGATGGTTGACAAGACCACTAGTTTCATGTAAAAGGGCAAGGGAAAGAAAGGGAACTTCAAGAAGAATGGCAAGCAAGTTGCCACTCCCATGAAGAAGCCCAAAGCTAGACCCAAGCCTGAAACTGAGTGCTTCTACTGCAAAGGAAATGGTCACTGGAAGTGGAATTGCCCTAGATAATTGGCGGATAAGAAGGATGGCAAAGTGAACAAAGGTATATTTGATATACATGTTATTGATGTGTACTTTACTAGTGTTTATAGCAACCCCTCGGTATTTGATACTGGTTCAGTTGCTAAGAGTAGTAACTAGAAACGGGAGTTGCAAAATAAACAGAGACTAGTTAAGGGCGAGGTGATGATGTGTGTTGGAAGTGATTCCAAGGTTGATAAGATCACCATCGCACACTCCCTTCTTCCTTCGGGATTAGTATTGGAACTAAATAAATGTTATTTGGTGTTTGCATTGAGAATAAATATGACTGGATCATGTTTATTGCGATACGGTTATTCATTTAAGTTAGAGAATAATTGTTGTTCTGTTTACACGAATAAAACCTTCTATGGTCTTACATCCAATGTAAATGGTTTACTGAATCTCGATCACAGTGATACACATAATATTGATGCCAAAAGATATAAGTTTAATAATGATAGTGCAACTTATTTGTGGCACTACCGTTTAGGTCATATTGGTGTAAAGCGCATGAAGAAACTCCATGCTGATGGGCTTTTGGAATCACTTGATTATGAATCACTTGATGCTTGCGAACCATGCCTCATGGGCAAGATGACTAAGAATCCGTTCTCCGGAACAATGGAGCGAGCAACAGACTTGTTCGAAATAATACACACTGATGTATGTGGTCCGATGAGTGTTGAGGCTCGCGGTAGGTATCGTTATTTTCTGACCTCACAGATGATTTGAGTAGATATGGATATATCTACTTGATTAAACATAAGTCTGAAACATTTGAAAAGTTCAACGAATTTCAGAGTGAAGTGGAAAATCATCGTAACAAGAAATAAAGTTTCTACGATCTGATCGTGGAGGTGAATATTTGAGTTACGAGTGTGGTCTTCATTTGAAACAATGTGGAATAGTTTCGCAACTCACGCCACCTGGAACACCACAGCGTAATGGTGTGTCCGAACGTCGTTACCACACTTTATTAGATATGGTGCGATCTATGATGTCTCTTACCGATTTACCACTATCATTTTGGGGTTATGCATTAGAGACAGCTGTATTCACGTTAAATAGGGCACCATCTAAATCCGTTGAGACGACACCGTTTGGCAAGAAACCTAAGCTGTCGTTTCTTAAAGTTTGGGGCTGCGATGCTTATGTGAAAAAACTTCAACCTGATAAGCTCGAACCCAAATAGGAGAAATGTGTGTTCATAGGATACCCAAAAGAGACTGTTTGGTACACCTTCTATCACAGATCTGAAGGCAAGATATTAGTTGCTAAGAATGGATCCTTTCTAGAGAAGGAGTTCCTGTCGAAACAAGTGAGTGGGAGGAAAGTAGAACTTGTTGAGGTAATTGTACCTTCTCCCGAATTGGAAAGTAGTATATCACAGAAACCAGTTCTAGTGATTCCTACACCAGTCAGTGAGGAAGCTAATGATGATCATCATGAAACTTCAGATCGAGTTACTACAGAACCTTGTAGGTCAACCAGATTATGGTCCGCACTAGAGTGGTACAGTAATCCTTTCTGGAAGTCATGTTACTAGACCATGACGAACCTACGAACTATGAGGAAGCGATGATGAGCCTAGATTCCGCAAAATGGCTTGAGGCCATGAAATCTGAGATGGGATCCATGTATGAGAACAAAGTATGGACTTTGGTTGACTTGCCCAATGATCGGCAAGCCATTGAGAATAAATGGATCTTCAAGAGGAAGACGGACGCTGATAGTAGTGTTACTATCTACAAAGCTCGAATTGTCGCAAAAAGTTTTTGACAAGTTCAAGGTGTTGACTACGATGAGATTTTCTCACTCGTAGCGATGCTTAAGTCTGTCCGAATCATGTTAGCAATTGCCACATTTTATGAAATCTGGCAAATGGATGTCAAAACTGCATTCCTTAATGGATTTCTTAAAGAAGAGTTGTATATGATACAACAAGAAGGTTTTGTCAATCCTAAAGGTGCTAACAAAGTGTGCAAGCTCCAGTGATCCATCTATGGACTGGTGCAAGCATCTCCGAGTTGGAATATACGCTTTGATGAGTTGACCAAAGCATATAATTTTATACAGACTTGCGGTGAAGCCTGTATTTACAAGAAAGTGAGTGGGAGCACTACAACCTTTCTGATAAGTATATGTGAAAGACATATTGTTAATCAGAAATGATGTAAAATTTTCTGGAAAGCATAAAGGAGTGTTTGAAAGGAGTTTTTCAAAGAAAGAGCTCGGTGAAGCTGCTTACGTATTGAGCATCAAGATCTATAGAGATAGATCAAAACGCTTGATAAGTTTATTCAATGAGTATATACCTTGACAAGATTTTGAAGTAGTTCAAAATGGAACAGTCAAAGAAGGAGTTCTTGCCTGTGTTGCAAGGTGTGAAATTGAGTAAAGACTCAAAAACCGACCACGACAGAAAATAGAAAGAGAATGAAAAGTCATTTCCTATGCCTCAGTCAATGGTTCTATAAAGTATGCTATGCTGTGTACCAGTCCTATTGTGTACCTCACCATGAGTTTGGCAAGAGGGTACAATAGTGATCCAGGAGTGGATCACTGGACAACGGTCAAAATTATCCTTAGTGGAATAAGGATATGTTTCTCGGTTATGGAAGTGACAAAAAGGTTCGTCGTAAAGGGTTACGTCGATGCAAGCTTTGACACTGATCCAGATGACTCTAAGTCTCAATCTGGATACATATTGAAAGTGGGAGCAATTAGCTAGAGTAGCTCCGTGTAGAGCATTGTAGACATAGAAATTTGCAAAATACATACAGATCTGAATGTGGCAGACCCGTTGACTAAACTTCTCTCACAAGCAAAACATGATCACACATTAGTACTCTTTGGGTGTTAATCACATGGCGATGTGAACTAGATTATTGACTCAAGTAAACCTTTTGGGTATTGGTCACATGGTGATGTGAACTATAGAGTGTTAAATCACATGACGATGTGAACTTTTGGTGTTAAATAACATGGCGATGTGAACTAGATTATTGACTCTAGTGCAAGTGGGAGACTGAAGGAAATATGCCCTAGAGGCAATAATAAAGTTGTTATTTATATTTCCTTATATCATGATAAATGTTTATTATTCATGCTAGAATTGTATTAACCGGAAACTTGATACATGTGTGAATACATAGACAAAACAAAGTGTCCCCATTATGCCTCTACTAGACTAGCTCGTTAATCAAAGATGGTTAAGTTTCCTGACCATAGACATGTGTTGCCATTTGATGAATAGGATCACATCATTAGAGAATGATGTGATGGACAAGACCCATCCGTTAGCTTAGCATAATGATCGTTTAGTTTATTGCTATTGCTTTCTTCATGACTTATACATGTTCCTTTGACTATGAGATTATGCAACTCCCGAATACCGGAGGAACACCTTGTGTGCTATCAAACGTCACAATGTAAGTGGGTGATTATAAAGATGCTCTATAGGTGTCTCCGATGGTGTTTGTTGAGTTGGCATAGATCGAGATTAGGATTTGTCACTCCATGTATCGGAGAGGTATCTCTGGGCCCTCTCGGTAATGCACATCACTATAAGACTTGCAAGGAATGTGACTAATCAGTTAGTTGTGGGATGATGCATTACGGAACGAGTAAGACTTGCCGGTAACGAGATTGAACTAGGTATGCTGATATCGACGATCGAATCTTGGGCAAGTAACATACCGATGACAAAGGGAACAACGTATGTTGTTATGCGGTTTGACCGATAAAGATCTTCGTAGAATATGTAGGAGCCAATATGAGCATCCAGGTTCTGCTATTGGTTATTGACCGGAGATGTGTCTCGGTCATGTCTACATAGTTCTTGAACCCTTAGGGTCCGCATGCTTAACGTTCGATGACGATTTGTATTATGAGTTATGTGATTTGATGACCGAAGGTTGTTCGGAGTCCCGGATGAGATCACGAACGTGACGAGGAGTCTCGAAATGGTCGAGACATAAAGGTTCATATATTGGAAGGTTACATTCGGACACCAGAATGGTTCGGGTCGTTTCGGAGTACCGGGGGTTACCGGACCCCCCCGGGAAGTTATTGGGCCTCATCGGCCTAGTGGTGGAAGAGAGGAGGCTGGCCAGGGAGTGGCGCGCACCACCCTAGCCCAAACCGAATTGGACTAGGGTTGGGGGGGGGGCGGGGGGCGGCCCCCCTTTCATTCTCTCCTCCTCCTCCTTCCCTCCTTCTCCTACTAGGAACATGAAAGAGGAGGGGAATCCTACTTGGACTGGGGAGTCCTAGTAGGATTCCCCACACCTGGTGCACCCCCTAGGGCCGGCCACCTCTTCCCTCCCCTCCTTTATATACGTGGCCAGGGGCACCCCATAGAGACAGAAGTTGATCTTTTAGCCGTGTATGGTGCCCCCCTCCACAGTTATACACCTCGTTCATATTTTCGTAGTGCTTAAGCGGAGCCCTGCGCCGGTAACTTCATCGTCACCATCACCACGCCGTCGTGCTGAGGGAACTCTCCCTCGGCCTCAACTGGATCGAGAGTTCAAGGGACATCACCGAGCTGAACTTGTGCTGATCGCGGAGGTGCCGTGCGTTCGATACTTGGATCGGTTGGATCGCGAAGACGTTCGACTACATCAACCGCGTTACTAAATGCTTCCGCTTTCGGTCTACGAGGGTACGTGGACACACTCTCCCGTCTCGTTGCTATGCATCTCCTAGATAGATCTTGCGTGATCGTATGAAATTTTTGAAATACTGCGTTCCCCAACATATTCATCTTGGCGAGGACTTGTGCAATCAACTTTTATATCTTGCACTAGTTCATGGAGTCACAAACCCTCTTGTTGGCGAGACAAGGGACAAGGTAACCTAATTCTTTCATGTATATCATCATATGTGCAATTCACTCTATGTCTATGGATATCCTTGTATGTTCCTTGCGGGACTAACCCATGTAGGTATTGAAAGTGCAACACTCCAATGGATTGCTCCAAAAGATTTACATCAACATTGAGCATCCACATCTTCACTATCTGCATGAAGTCATCATCGACAAAACCGAAGGTTAGTTCATCCCTCTTAGGGGGGATATCATATCTAGGGGGAGCTTTGCTTAAAAAATTGAGCTAAAGCAACTCTAATGGTGTGAGCACATCAATGCTTTATGTAAAAGTGGTAACCCCACTTGTGCTTAAACAATGAGTATGACCTACGATCAAATGTTCTCATTTGACTCCTCAGTCAATATACTCATATATAGATGACCTAGTCATCGCCAATTGCTTGATAGATGCTAGAATTGTTTGTGCATGCTTTGTCACATATTTCATTTGCTATCTTATTGTGTGAGAATGTTGGTTGCATAATTTGTCCATTCGAGGACATCCATTTGTTGTTTTTGATTGTCTTGGTTTTATTGGCCAAATGGATGGACAAGAATGCCTAAGAACCTTCTCTAGCTATCTATACTTTTCTCATCTCAAACTCTATTCATGCTACATCACAAAAATTGAACAAGTCTTTTTTGGACCCTCTGAGGAGCACTCGGAGTCACCGATCCGTCAAGGGCTGCTTTCCAAAACCTTTTTGTGTATTTTTGTCAGACCAAATCACTCCTATTCGGCCCCACCGAGATCACCAGACCAATCTAGGTTTTCATCTCGGTGATACCAATTAAAATGACTCGGTCCCACCGATCTGCACTAACTGCACACAGTTTTGCATCTCGGCGCCACCGAAGCATTCCATTCAGTGCCACCGACAGCTACTGGGTATATATCCTATGAACCCGTACGGTTGAAAATTTCTTCAAACCGCTCATGCTCGCGCCCCAATGCTGCCGCCCCTTGGTCTCCGGATCGTCGCCGTCTCCGCCTGTGCATCTCCACCGCAGGTCTCCGTCGCTGTCCATAGAAATCTTCACCGCCGTTGTCGCCATAGCAAAGCGTCACCAAGTTAGGTATGGTTCGACCTGTTTGTCATTCCCCTTTCCAATTCAATGCACAAAGATTTTGCCTAGCTTCTTGCCATGAATGAAAACTTTCTATCCACACAAAAATTGTAGGGTTAGGTTTCCGTCCAGCTCATCTCGGACCGACCGAAATGAATCCTTCGGTCCCACCGATTGGTCCTGGCCATTGCACTAAGTACAACTCGGGTGCCACCAAAGTGTACTGATCGGTGAGACCGAAAGCAAAACCTCTGTGAAACCCTAGCATCTCGGAGTCACCGAACCACAACTTGGTCTAACCGATCTTGTGTGTTTAGACTCTGTTAATGCTTCGGCATCACCGATATTTTCATATCGGTAGCTATGAAATGCTTTCTGTAGAAAACTAAAACTAAAGTTTTTATTCAAACTTTTTGCAAAACAAGTTGCTTTTTGTGATGCTCATCCACTCTGCCCATACCTATCTATTCACAGGGTCTGTCTGCAAGATGTCTGATGCAAGTGACAGCCAAAACAAGTCAGATGAAGAGGTTAATCTCAGTGAGGGCACACGCCCTAGTGGAAGCTATGATAATGGCAGCAGAAGTACTCCAAGCAATCTGCCCAAAGCTGCCACTAGACAAAGAAAGAAGGGAACCTCAGACAGTGAGGATGAATATTTTGTGGTTGAAGAAG
Organism: Aegilops tauschii subsp. strangulata; assembly: GCF_002575655.3. Classification (NCBI taxonomy): domain Eukaryota; kingdom Viridiplantae; phylum Streptophyta; class Magnoliopsida; order Poales; family Poaceae; genus Aegilops; species Aegilops tauschii. The sequence goes on along the minus strand of NC_053041.3, from coordinate 260,755,964 downwards.
AGGTCACTTCAACAAGGAAGAGAGTGCTCAAGAAAGAGTATAACACTACTGCTGCTACAAAGCCAGGTCTCCAGAAGAAGGCCCCTACAAAGAGAGTTCCTATGTCTAAGGACAGAAAATCAACAGTTCCACAAGAGAACCATGGAATTTACTCTTGAGCCAAGAGAAAAAGAAGAAGCTGCTGATGGGAAGAAAAAGAGGAAAGAGAGAGTGAAGAAGAGCATTGCCAGAGTGATTGGCAGACCGTCCATGATGGTGAATGATGAAGATGAGGAGGAAGAGGAACCAGTTGCACCCCCTGCCAAGTCTCAAACGCTTATGGTAGATGCCATTAAGACAGGTGCTGCACCCTCCAAGTCCAAGCCCAAGCCTGCACCTAAGGCTGCTGCTACCAAGAGACCCACAAGAAATATCCTTCCTGCTGAAAAGAACAAGGCTCCAGTGCCAGAGGTTCAAGAGGATGAAGAGCCACAAGTGCTCAGAAAATTGAAGCCAAAGATTTCAGACCATGATGATGGACATCTAATGGATGAAAACATAAAGCTCGGGAAGGGTAGTGGACTGGGAGAATGGAGGAAAATTGATCCCTATTCTGCAAGGAGAAGAACAACAAGTGACTATCGTTTCCATACCAGAGAACAACAAGATTTTTATGAGACAGTGCTGCTTGATAAGAAGCCCATCATAAGCAACATGAAATGGGTGGATTGGAAGTATATAGGTGCCAATGAAGACTACTTCCCCCATGTTCATGAGAGCTTCAGGTTGACATGTGTTGATGCTTTTATTGACAAAAGCTCACCAAATGGAATGATGAGATGGTGATGCAGTTTTACTCCACTGCACACTTTTACCCAAATGGAAAATTGTATGGATGACTGAGGGCACTAGATACCAGTCATCAATCTCTGAATGGGCTGCTTTCATCAATGCCCTAGAAGAAGGAGAAAATGATATTGATGTATATGGAAAGCCCAGGATGGATCACAACACTATTGCACACATGTACAAGACCATTCCTAATGAGGCTTTGGAAACTCACAAGTTTGGCTCCATTTACTATCTGCTTGCTGGTTTGGCCACCACAAACTACATTTTGAGGCACACCTTGTTGCCCAAGTCTGGATATGAGAGAATGATTCATGGCCACTCCATCAACTTGCTACATTTGTTTAATATTCCACAGAAGTTCAAAGTCATGAGCCTGATTGTAGAGACAATCAAATGGACTGCTCCTGATCAAAAGAGGTCATGTGGATATGCACCACACACACATATGCTTATCAACTCCAAGGTTGGTATAGGAACATATCTGCTTGACAGAGAGCACCTTCCTCTTCAGCCAGAGTTTGAAGATAATGAAGTGGTGACGGATCCTTCACATCCAACTTCTGTTGAGGCTCAAGAGAAGGTAGAAAAATCAAAGGCAGCTAAATCAACAAAGGCATCTAGTGCACCCAATGCATTAATTGTGAATCTCAAGTCAAAGCAAGACCAACTGACATATCAGCTAGAAGCAACTCCGAGGATTGAGTGAAGTCTGGCCAACTTAGCCAAGAACCAGGAGAGCCTAGAGCGGATAGTTGAGGACAAAATGTACAATCTTGATGTCAAGGTCACAGAGATACAATCTATTGTTGAGAAGCTGAGATATGATGCTGAGAGTGGAGATGACAGACCAACCACTGACAGATTCCAGACAGTGCCTAGGGCACAAAGGTCATCAGTTGTGCCAGTTGCAGACACCAGGACTACACACTCTGCACCTGCCGCCACTGCCACAGTGCCACCACCAGCTCAACAGACATCAATTGAAGCATTTGCAGAAGTACTTATCTCAACACCGTCTACGCACACCAGAGAAACAAGCCAGAGGACCCCCCTCAGGAGTTCCCGGAGATCGTACCTAGAGTGCCGCATAGCACTATACTTTTTCAAGCTTTTTGGTAACTTGTTGCCAAAGGGGGAGAAAATATATATATCATAGGCTGAGAGAGAGAGTCTCATTCTTTTGCTTGTTGGTTTTTATTTTCCAGTTGCTACTTCGTTCGTTTGGTTTGTGCTACTCATTGTTTTTTGCTCGTGAGATACTTTGTGTGATTGTGTTTTTGATCATACTATGCTTAATGTGTGACTCATGCCTATCTCTATGATTATTTGTGTATGATCATTCACTTATGTATTTGGTGATGCGGGCATGCTATTTCACTCTCATCATTTTGTGTGCTCCACCAAGATGTATGTGACATGGAAGAGTGACCCATGACCTTTGCATTCAAACGCAAATTTTAATAATGCACAAATTTAGGGGGAGCTCTTGCTTATCACATACTTCAAAGCAATGATGTATTTCATTCATTTTATAATTTGTCGAAGCTTTGATCTATATGTTGTCATCAATTACCAAAAAGGGGGAGATTGAAAGTGCAACTAATCCCTGGGTGGTTTTGGTAATTCATAACAACATATAGCTCATTGAACTAATATCCATTCAAGATAAATATTTCAGGAAGTTCAATGGATGGAATGGCATGGACTAGAGATGTGAACCCCTCAAAATGCTAAGGACAAAGATTGGCAAAAGCTCAAGACTCTCCATCTTTCTTTTAGCGATCCAAGATCACATTGAGTCCATAGGAAAGGCAATACTATTAAAAGGGGATGAGGTGTTGCTTAATGGATTGCTTGCTCAAATGCTTAGTGATATTGCTCCAAAACGCTCAGCCACTTTCTCCATCCAAATATGTCAAAATCCTAAACTCCAACTCTGCCCCACCGATTCTTTCTATGTGGCGCCACCGAGTTCTTATGACATAGCCACTGCCAGAAACCCTAATAGTTCGGTCTCACCGGTCTCGGTCTCACCGAGATGGCCCTGCCAACACTCTGTGACTTGTTGCATTTATTTCGGTCTCACCGAGTTATGCGATCGGTCTCACCGAGTTGGCTTGACAGATTCTCTGTTGCCTTATTGCTTCACTTCGTCTCACCTAGTTGATGCAATTGGTGCCTCCGAGATGATGTTTGCCCTAAGCCTTAGCACACCAGTCTCAGCGAGTTGTTCCAGTCGGTCCCACCAAGATTCCTACGTTCACATTTTTGAACATATCGGTCTCACCGAGTTGAACTATTCGGTCCCACCGAGATGATTCAAATGTGTGTAATGGTTAGATTTTGTGTGGAGGCTATATATACCCCTCCACCCCTTCTCCATTTGTGAGAGAGCCATCAGAACGTGCCTACACTTCCACCATACATTTTCTGAGAGAGAACCACCTACTCATGTGTTGAGATCAAGACATTTCAATCCTACCACAAGAATCTTGATTTCTAGCCTTCCCCAAGTTGTTTTCCACTCAAATCATCTTTCCACCATAGACAAACCTGAGAGAGAGAGTTGAGTGTTGGGGAGACTATCATTTGAAGCACAAGATCAAGGAGTTCATCATTAACGCACCATCTATTACCTTTTGGAGTGTGGTGTCTCCTAGATTGGTTAGGTGTCGCTTGGGAGCCTCCGTCAAGATGTGGAGTTGAACCAAGAAGTCTGTACGGCAAGGAGATCGCCTACTTCGTGAAGATCTACCCGAGTGAGGCAAGTCCTTCGTGGGCGATGACCATGGTGGGATAGATAAGGTTGCTTCTTCATGGACCCTTCCGTGGAGCTCTCCGTGGACTTGTGCAGCCGTTACCCTTCGTGGGTTGAAGTCTCCATCAATGTGAACGTACGATAGCACCACCTATCGGAACCACGCCAAAAATCTCCATGTCTCCATTGCGTTTGCCTTCTCCAAACCCTTCCCTTTACCTTCATATGCAATGTTTTACTTTTCGCTGCTATACTCTTAGAATTGCATGTGTAGGTTGATTTCTTGACTTGTGCTAATTGCTAAAATCTTCCCACAAATTGGGAAAAGGTTATATTTTTATTTGGTTAAGTAGTCTACTCACCCCCCCTCTAGACATACTTTCGATCCTACACTTTTACTTGGCTCTCATACGACTTTGGGCTATTCACCACTTGTTACATTATGCCCATTTTATCATGTTCACTTTGCATGTTACACTTCTTTCTATGCCTTTGCCATGCAATTGTGACCCTTGCTTGCATTTACCCTCGATTCACCATTATGCTACTCCTATGTGTATTTGCATTCTTGGTGGAGATCCTTGTTGCTATTATCATGTTTACCTTGTACCTCATGCTATTGTTGACTCTTGTGTTGGGAGAATCATGATGTTCCATTGCTATCTGCATAGGACTTCTTGCCAATACAATGATGATACAATACTCATATATTGTTTTCATGCTTGTGATATGTCATGTGCCTTATGTATGCCCACTATTTGAGCACATGACATGATTTCCATGAATACCTCTAGTATGTTGCATCTTCGCACTACTAGGTTGCATGACTTGATTCATATGATTACTTGCTTGGTTGCATCACCCATGATCCATTATTGCTCATTTCATTGGGTTGATAGTATATATGTTCATGCCTCTCACATGATTTATCTTGATCATTGTCTCTTTTTTCGTTAGTTGCCTCTCTCATATCCACTTCTAGTAAGTGCAACCATGCTATGCTTATTAATCTTGCAGACTTCGACATCTTATTTGTGAAGCATGCTTGTTTGATTGCGCTTAATGCCTTTGGTTGTGCTAGCATCTTATGCCTACATACTATGCCCTACAACCTTGTCCTTTTTTATTATAAGAATGATGAAAACACTTGTTGGGTATCTCACCACATGAATGATAGGTTTTGCATTTCCGCTAACCTTATTTGTTTTTCCGAGTGTTTGTCATGTTCTTTCATTTTGAAGGATTCACAAGGCAGTACCATCACGAGACATATTGGTTATGTGAAGGCGTACATGATGTGCGACACCAACATTTTTGAGAAACTACTAAAGGTGAACTCCTTCCCTTTGAGCCATCTTAAAATATGCATATTGGATGGGCCATACTTTCATTGTTGTCTCCTTCTTCTTGTCTACATGGTACATATATTGAATGGAGGAATGACATTGGAGACGGACCCTATGAACCTTCAATTTGAGGAGCGCTCAAACTTAGTGGATGCACCACCGGACCACCACTCTTGCCATGACATTGAGCAATGTCCACTCCGGAGACACCTTGGACTACTTGGATTGCGCCATGTCTTCAACTACGTCCAACTACATGTAACATCCCAAAATTCTAAATTTTGGAATGTTATATTAAATAAATAGTTTTGATTGTTTGTTTGATTGTGGTGTGGTTGCTTGAGTGAAATTGAGTGAAATTTGAAACTCTTTGAAAGTTAAATGAGAGGGAATAAAATGACTTTCCCAAACTTTCATCTTGCATTTATGATCTCCATGAATTCAAATTCATTTCATCACAAAACCCTGGAGTGAAGATGATATGACTTCTTCCATTTAAATAAATGAAAAGGGTTTTGAAAATATTTGAATTCCATTTGAAACTATTTCAAATTCAGAAACTTTAAGCAACTCAATGATTTTCATGAGAGAAGATAAAATGACTTCTTCAAAACATATGAAATATGAGTTGGAAGTTTAAAAGAATCAAATTTAATGTCCCTTTGAAATTATTTTCAATTTGGAGTTATTTGGTTTTTATTCAAATAATTTTTCTCCAAAAATAAAATATATGGAAAATAGGGTAAAATGATTCCCTACAGTAGAAAAATGGAGAAAAAATGAGTTTGAAATTATTTTAGGATTTTTAAAATATTTTATTTGGTTTTTAACTAAACTAATAGCAATGTTTGCTTTATTTAAATTTTTGTGGATTTTATTTGACGCTAAAAAATGTTCATGTTGTAGAAAATCTTTTTCTGAAAATTTTGATATATAATATGGCTACATTATATTTTTATTTATTTTTGTTTTATTCTTTTGTCTGTCTGTATTTAAAAAAAAGTTCATTTGGACCAAACTGGGCCGAAGCTGAGCTAGCCGAACTCGCCGCCGCCTTCCTCCCGTCGCCAAGCCGGACTCCTCCTGAGTCCAAGCACGGCAACGCCGTTGCCGTGGCTGACTCGGCCTCTGCCTCACCGCCTTGTCCCCTCCTCCACGCCACCCGTCGCCCTCCCCCTTTAAATAGCCGTGCCCTGCCGCCTTTCCTCCTCACATCGCTTCGCCGCCCCGCGCCGCACTTCGCCGCTGCAGCCGCGCCGCCGCCGCCGCGTAGCGCCGCCGCGAGCCACCGCCGTCGACGCCCCGACCCGCCTTGCCGCCGTCGCCGGGAAGCCGCCGACGTCTAACCGGTAAAAACCGCCACCGGTCCGGTTTATTTTTAGATTCGCCGGTTTTGTTTTTGGTTTTTTTAGAAAACCCGATTTGTTTTACTTTAGTTATTTAGAGAACTTTTTATGTTTAGTTAGGAGAACTTCTTCATTCGTTAGCGTTCGGTAGTGAACGTTCGTTAAGTAGTTCTTTCGTTTTATTTTATTTTGGGCCAGGGACCCAGATGCAATTATTTTATTTGCAGATTAGCCCCTAATCTTAAAACGATCACAACTTTTTGCTCGCATATCCAAATCCAACGAAACCAATGCCCACTTATTCGTTATGATCCTCTCTATCCAGTAAAATAACTTAAACATATTTTTGAAAGTTTAAAATTGGTTTTCAAACAGATTTGAATTTGAACTTAATTTGTTCATAACTTGAGTTTTATAACTCCGTTTGAGTTGATTCTTTTTGCAAATCGAAGCTCTTGACCTAAACTTTCTGATAAGACCAAATCCACATAATTTTAATATGTTGATTTTTTTTCTGTTGCAAGAGTTAATTGCTTGTTTTCAAAGTTTTCCGAGATCTTTTCTTTGATTCTTTTGCATGAGTGCTTATGTATGCAACTGCTTGCTTACGATAGATTGATCGGAGTGTGACGAGTAGAACTATCAGGAGTTATGAGTGCGACGAATTTTCATCAACAGTACAAGGCAAGTTCACACTTTGATTATACTTTTTCTATACCCAGTTTTACTTGCATTAGATACACCCCTCAAATATTTGCATCAGTAGGATTTGGGAACATGTGGTTATTGCTATGTAGTTGATGAGGTAGGAACCCATTACCTTTGATCACCCCGGGAATATTCGTCATGCTTATATATTGCTTAGCCATGCTCGTAGACGGGGATTGGTATGTGAGAATCATGCAAGTTGTGAGAGATAATAATTAAGGGAAACTTAAGGTGGCTACTTTAATAAACATCTGGGTGGATTGGTTGGGGCACCCTGCGCTTGCCTGGGCATGTGGGGAATCCAGTGTTGTCCCAGCCCGGGGTATCCGTGTGATCATCCTATGGAATGCCACCCAGGCTCAAAGGGATCATAAGATTATTGTAGCGACCCGACCTCAAACGGTCAAGTCTCTGTGCTTCAGTGTCATCCCTGGATCGGTAATACTGACACACACAATACTAGAAGGATTCATAACAGAGTAGCAATCACACACTTATTACATCGAATGTCTCAAAAGAGAACTTATTACAATAAATATGGCTTAAGGCCATCTAATACGATAACAGCGGAAGGCTTGGAAGATAACGTGAGTCCATCATCTCCAACGGCATAGCTGAGCTGCACGGCAATGACCTAACGAACCTTACTCCTCGTCTGAAAAGTCTGCAACATGATACGTTGCAGCCCGAAAATAGGTCATCACATGGAATATGCTGGCAATATAACACAGTAGAGCATGAACAGAATAATGCTATCACTACATGCATATTTGGCTGGTGGAAAGCTCTATGGTTATAGTTTTGTGGAAAGCCAATTTTTCCCTACAACAAAGGAATAGATTTTATTTAACTATCATGGTAGTTGAAACATCATTGAGAAGGTTCCTCCAACTCAATCCCAATTAGAAGTAATTATCAACCCAACAATATTAATTTAGAGTGATTAGATACATATGATAATCCAAGTACTAGATACTCAAAACTGTCCATAACCGGGGACACGGCTAACCATGATTAGATTGTACACTCTGCAGAGGTTTGCACACTTTTCCCCACAAGACTCGATCTCCTCCGTTGGATTTTCTCGCACTACAGGGTGTTTGAGAAATGGATGACCGAGACACAGTCTTTCAGAAACATTAACTCTTTACTCCGGGCAGACCATACCAACCTACATCCCTCTACCTGCTGATCCACCTCTTCAAGAGCTCATGCAACTTACTCAACTATGCTAGAGCCCATAATAGCTTGTGGCTGCACACGGAAGTTTCTAGCATGAAATATCTCAGTTCCCTTTGAGCCTGGGTGGCGGACCTTAGGATTATCACACGGGTACTCCGGGATATCCTAGGACAACACTGGATTCTCCAGGTGCCCGACAAGCAATCCACCCAGATGTGTATTAAAGTTGCCACCTTAAGTTGAACCATTAATTAAAAATCCCACATCTGTCATGGATTCACTCACCCAAACCACGTCTACGAGCATAGCATAGCAATATAAGCAATACGTAGAAGTAACTCCCAATGGTTTGATAATAACATGGCAATAGGTTCTACCTCATCAACTACTTCCAAATCCACATGTTAATCACATCCTAATCATGCAATGTTTGAGGATTGGAGCTAATGCATAAAAACTGGGCAGGAAAAGAGTATGATCAATGTGTTACTTGCGTTGCTGATGATCCGCAAAACCTAGAGACTCGTAGTAGCACGCTTCGCACTCCGGGTGTTCTATCGCAAATAAACAATAACATACATAAGCAATCAAGCAAAGAGGCACGGGTAAATCTCAAATAAGAAGATCTAACCAGAAAGTTCAACTTAAGAACTCCGGTTTGCAAAAAGAATCAAATCAAACGGAGCAACGAAACTCAAACTGCGAAAGAGACAAGATCCGTTTACTAATCTGAACTAAAGTCAAATTTTACAGTACCGTTCAAGTTGATTAAACAGAAAGAGGGTTTCGAGGTGAAGATCTAGGCGCTTGAATCGCCTGATTCCGATAAACGAGCGAAAAGATAAACTAAAACAAAAATCGGATCAGAAATCGCGATAAAAAATAATCGCGGAAAATCCGAGAAAAAGAAAACTGACGAACAGGCTAACGAACAAACGTTCGCTGTCTGCGGCTAACGAGTGAACACCGTTCGTTAAAATGAACGTACGGACGGACGTCCGCTAACTAAACTAAACCGGGAAGAAAAAAATAAAACCGATCTATTCTAAAAAAAATGAAAACTAGGGTTTTCTAAAAAACCGGATCGGTTTAAAAATAAAACCGAACGACGGCGGTGGCGGCGTATACCTCCGGCGAGGCTCCGGCGGGGTCCGGCTGCGGCGGCGGGTGGCGCGGGTGGTGCGGGGCGGCGACGGCAGGCGGCGGCGGCAAACGGCGATGGCGGGCGGCGCTACGCGACGGCGGCTGCAAGCGGCGGCGGCGGCGGCTTCGGCAGGCGGCGGGGGTCGAGTGGTGGTGGTGGGGGTCGGGGCGGCGTATATAAGGAGGGGGAGGCTGGCTTAGGGAGGGGGCAAGGTGGCGCGGGGACAGAGTCCCGGTCGGACTCGGCGACGGTGGCGGCGGTCGCGGTCTCCTGGAGGGAGACGGCGGCGCGGAGCGGTTAGGCCGACCTGGCTCGGTTGGGCTTCGGCCCAGCCGGGCGTTGAAGATTTTTTTTTAAAAATAATTTTGCCGAAACTTAAATAAATCCTAGAAAATAAAATAAAAATCTAAAAATGCCAAAACAAAATTTCACCGTCTAAATAAAATATTTAGAACGAGATGAACATTTTCTTGGCCCTAAAATGCAACTTTGAAAAACGTGCAATTTTTCCAATTCAAATAAAATAGCAATAAACTCCGAATAAAATCCAATATTTGATTTTAATATTTTTCCTCCAATATTTCAATTATTTTGGAGAAGTCACATTATCTCCTCTCATATATTTTAATATGAAATATTTTCAGAGAGAAAAATAATTAAAACCAATAACCCTTGTTTCAATATTTGATAAAACTCAAATATGAAAACAGGGAAATCCCCAACTCTCTCCAAGGGTCCTTGAGTTGCTTAGGATTTCAAGGATCGCGAAACGAAATGCAATAAAATATGATATGCAGGAATGATCTATGTATAACATTCCAAATTAGAAATTTGGGATGTTACAAACCTACCCCCCTTAAGATGAATCTCGCCCTCGAGATTCGGGTTGGCTAGAAAATAGGTGTGGGTGGTCTTTGCGAAGATCATCCTCTCGTTCCCAGGTGGCTTCATCCTCGGTATGGTGACTCCACTGAACTTTGCAAAACTTGATAACCTTGCTGCGGGTGACTCGGCTGGCAAATTCAAGAATCCTGACTGGCTTCTCCTCATAGGTCAGATCGCTGTCCAACTGAATCGCCTCCAAGGGCATTGTATCTCTTAACGGTATATCGGCCATCTCAGCATGACACTTCTTCAGCTGTGAAACAGGAAACACATCATGAACTCCTGACAGTCCTTCAGGTAACTCCAACTTGTAGGCAACTTCTCCCATACGTTCCAAAATTCGATACGGTCCTACAAATCTTGGGGCTAGCTTTCCCTTAACTCCAAAATGTTTCACTCCTCGTAGTGGTGACACTCGTAGATATGCCCTGTCTCCAATTTCATAGGTTATTTCCTTGCGTTTCGAATCTGTATAACTCTTCTGTCTGGACTGAGCTACCTTTAATCTATCTCGGATTAACTTAACCTTTTCTTTAGACTGCTTGATCAAATCTGGTCCAAACAACTGTCGGTCTCCTACTTCATCCCACATCAACTGTGTTCTGCACCTTCGTCCGTACAGGGCTTCTAATGGTGCCATCTTCAAACTGGCTTGATAGCTATTGTTGCATGAGAACTCCGCGTAGGGCAAATTGTCATCCCAACTAGATCCATAATCTAGCGCACAGGCCCTCAACATGTCCTCCAGAATCTGGTTGACTCTCTCGGTCTGTCCATCCGTCTGCGGGTGGAATGCTGTACTGAACTCCAATCTCGTTCCCAAAGTCTGGTGCAGTTGATGCCAAAACTTTGAGGTAAACTGTGTTCCTCTATCTGATACTATGGTCCTCGGAACTCCATGCAGACATACGATCCTGGTCATGTATATCTTGGCCAAGTTCTCACTTGTATAGGTGGTTTTTACTGGGATAAAGTGAGCCACTTTGGTCAATCGATCAACTACTACCCATATAGAATCATATCCTGATTTGGTCCTGGGCAATCCCGTGATAAAATCCATGCCAAGTTTATCCCACTTCCATTCGGGTATCGGCATAGGATGTAACAATCCTGCTGGCTTTTGATGCTCAGCCTTCACTCTCTGACATACATCACATACGGCTACATACTCGGCAATATCCTTCTTCATACCAGTGCACCAAAAACGTTCCTTCAAATCCAAATACATCTTGTTGTTTCCGGGGTGTATCGAGTATGGTGAGTCATGAGCCTCCTGAAGTATTAACTTCCCGATCTCTGTGTTATTGGGCACATAAACACGGTCCTCAAACCAGAAGGTGTCGTGCTCATCCTCACGAAAACCTTTGGCCTTTCCTTTGCCCATTCTCTCTTTTATCTAAGCAATCTCTTTGTCATCCTTCTGAGCTTCTCGAATCTTTCCTAAGAATGTAGACTGTACCTCCATTGTTGCAACAAAACCACTAGGAACAATCTCCAATTGAAGTTCCCTGAGATCCTCTGCTAACTCCTTTGGCAATCCCGTGCTTACTAGGGTATTAGCATAACTCTTCCGACTCAAAGCGTCTGCTACGACATTGGCCTTGCCTGGATGATAGTGAAGCTTCATGTCATAATCCTTTATAAGCTCCAACCATCTCCTCTGCCTAAGGTTCAACTCCTTCTGTGTGAAAATGTACTTCAAACTCTTATGATCCGTGTACACATCACAATGGTTTCCAATAAGGTAATGTCTCCAAGTCTTGAGCGCATGCACTACAGCTGCTAACTCCAAATCATGCGTGGCATAATTCAATTCGTGCGGTTTTAGTTGTCGTGAGGCATACGAAACAACTCTTCCGTCCTGCATAAGCACACTTCCAAATCCTAGGCGAGAGGCGTCGCAATACACTTGGAAATCCTTGCGTATATCCGGCAGAATCAGCACTGGGGCTGTAGTCAAACGTTTCTTTAACTCCTGAAAACTTGCCTCACATTCTTCCGTCCATTTAAATTTGGTATCCTTCTTCAATAACTCCGTCATTGGCTTCGCAATCTTGGAAAAATTCTTAATGAATCTCTGATAGTATCCTGCGAGTCCAAGAAAACTGCGGATCTCGCTCACTGAAGTGGGTGCCAACCATTCAGTGACTGACTGAACCTTGGTGGGATCTACTGCTACACCTTCTCCTGATATAACATGTCCAAGGAATCCAACTTCCTTCAACCAAAACTCACATTTGCTGAACTTGGCATACAACTGGTGTTCCCTGAGTTTCTCGAGAACTAAACGCAAATGCTCTTCGTGCTCCTCCTCATTCTTCGAGTATACCATTATATCATCAATGAGCACCACAACAAACTTATCCAAATATTCCATGAACACTTTGTTCATCATGCTCATGAAATAGGCAGGGGCGCTAGTCAGTCCAAATGACATGACCGAATATTCATACAACCCGTACCGTGTGGTGAATGCTGTCTTTGGTATATCCTTCTCTCGAATCTTTAGCTGGTGATATCCTGATCGCAGATCGATCTTTGAAAACACCTTAGCTCCTTGCAGCTGGTCAAACAAATCATTGATCATCGGCAGTGGGTATTTGTTCTTGATCGTCACCTCATTTAACGCACGATAATCAACAACCATTCTTAGAGACTTATCTTTCTTCTCAACCAAAAGCACTGGGGCTCCCCATGGTGATGAACTCCGTCGAATGTAACCTTTCTCCAATAACTCCTTGATCTGCTTCTTAATCTCCTCCAGATCATTTGCGGGCATCCGGTATGGTCTCTTTGATATAGGCCCGGTGCCTAGCAACAGTTCTGTCAAAAACTCGATGTCTCGATCCGGTGGCATGCCTGGTAACTCCTCTAGAAAAACATCCGGGTAATCCGTCACTATAGGCACTTCCTCCTGAACAACTCCCGTGAGGGTATTTACTTGGCTCCTCCTAGGCGCATGCCTAGATACATACTTAATCCTTTTTCCCTCAGGGGTAGTGAGATAAATCGACTTACTAGCACAGTCAGTGCTTCCTCCATACTTTGACATCCAGTCCATGCCTAATATCACATCCAATCCTTGTGACTCCAAAATTATTAGGTCTAACGGGAAGACATGGCTACCAATGGTTAAGGGTATCTGATCGCACCATCGGCTAGCCATATACTCTGCTCCAGGTGAACTCACTAACAGAGGGGTCCTAAGGGTTTGGGTTGGTAGTTTAAACTTATCCACGAATCCGCTTGATATGTATGAATGCGATGCACCAGTATAAAAAAGAATAAGGGCGGTAAAAGACTTAACCAAAAATTTACCAATAACCGCGTCTGGCTGCTCTTCAACCTCCTCCATGTTAACGTGGTTCACTTGTCCTTTGTTGAATGGATTGGGCTTCTTCCCAGTGCTCCCATTGCCGTTTCCATTCTTCGCTTCCGGGCACTCCATGGTATAGTGTCCAGTCTTCCCGCACTTGAAGCAAGTAATGTGACTTAGGTCTCTCTTGGCGGGTGTGGCTGGATTGGGGCGGTTCTGATTGTTGCTTGTTCCGTTCCCAGTCCCATTCTTGGAACCATTGTGGTTGTGCGAACTTCCTCCATTGTGGTTATGACCTCCATGGTTATGAACAAGTCCTCCCGAGTTCGGGGTTAGGCGAGGTTTCTGCTGAGCTCCTGAGTTATACCTTCCTTGTCCATACTTCCTCTTACGGCTCTCAATCTGCTGCTGCTTCCCTTCAATCATAAGATCCTTATCTACCAACTCCTGGTAGTTGTTGAATGTTGCCACCATCAACTGCATGCTCATCTCATCATTCAGCCCTTCCATAAACTTCTCCTGCTTCGCGGCATCTGTGAATGTCCTTCCTGGAAATTGAACTTGAATCATCCATCGTTCCTCTTCTGGTAAAGTGGCGTTGTAAGTCCCGGTGAAGCTTGGTATTCCAATGTTCAGGTACCTAGTGACTTCCTTCAAGTGACGTCCAAAAAGGGGTGTCTTCATCCGGTTGCGTGAACTTGATCCTTGCATCCGCCATCCTAAAGAGTAGAAAATAGAGAGGAGTCAGAAATGAGAAGAGAATAGTGATCTAGGGCTTTTAGCTTAGTGGTCGTGTCCTACACTCAGTGTGTGCTCTGATACCATCTTGTAGCGACCCGACCTCAAACGGTCAAGTCTCTGTGCTTCAGTGTCATCCCTGGATCGGTAATGCTGACACACACAGTACTCGAAGGATTTATAACACAGTAGCAATCACACACTTATTAGATCGAATGTCTCAAAAGAGAACTTATTACAATAAATATGGCTTAAGGCCATCTAATATGATAACAGCGGAAGGCTTGGAAGATAAAGTGAGTCCATCAACTCCAACGGCATAGCTGAGCTGCACGACAACGACCTAACGAACCTTACTCCTCGTCTGAAAAGTCTGCAACATGATACGTTGCAGCCCGAAAACGGGTCAGCACATGGAATATGCTGGCAATATAACACAGTAGAGCAAGAACAGAATAATGCTATCACTACATGCATATTTGGCTGGTGGAAAGCTCTATGGTTATAGTTTTGCGGAAAGCCAATTTTTCCCTACAACAAAGGAATAAATTTTATTTAACTATCATGGTAGTTGAAACATCATTGAGAAGGTTCCCCCAACTCAATCCCAATTAGAAGTAATTATCAACCCAACAATATTAATTTAGAGTGATGAGATACATATGATAATCCAAGTACTAGATACTCAAAACTGTCCATAACCGGGGACACGGCTAACCATGATTAGATTGTACACTCTGCAGAGGTTTGCACACTTTTCCCCACAAGACTCGATCTCCTCCGTTGGATTTTCTCGCACTACAGGGTGTTTAAGAAACGGATGACCGAGACACAGTCTTTCAGAAACATTAACTCTTTACTCCGGGCAGACCATACCAACCTAAATCCCTCTACCTGCTGATCCACCTCTTCAAGAGCTCATGCAACTTACTCAACTATGCTAGAGCCCATAATAGCTTGTGGCTGCACACGAAAGTTTTTAGCATGAAATATCTCAGTTCCCTTTGAGCCTGGGTGGCGGACCTTAGGATTATCACACGGGTACTCCGGGATATCCTAGGACAACACTGGCTTCTCCAGGTGCCCGACAAGAAATCCACCCAGATGTGTATTAAAGTTGCCACCTTAAGTTGAACCATTAATTAACAATCTCACTTCTGTCATGGATTCACTCACCCAAACCATGTCTACGAGCATAGCATAGCAATATAAGCAATACGTAGAAGTAACTCCCAAGGGTTTGATAATAACATGGCAATAGGTTCTACCTCATCAACTACTTCCCAATCCACATGTTAATCACATCCTAACCATGCAATGTTTGAGGATTGGAGCTAATGCATAAAAACTGGGTATGAAAAGAGTATGATCAATGTGTTACTTGCCTTGCTGATGATCCGCAAAACCTAGAGACTCGTAGTAGCATGCTTCGCACTCCGGGTGTTCTATCGCAAACAAACAATAGCATACATAAGCAATCAAGCAAAGAAGCACGGGTAAATCTCAAATAAGAAGATCTAACCAGAAAGTTCAACTTAAGAACTCCGGTTTGCAAAAAGAATCAAATCAAACGGAGCAACGAAACTCAAACTGCGAAAGAGACAAGATCCGTTTACCAATCTGAACTAAAGTCAAATTTTACAGTACCAAATCTTGTTCAAGTTGATTAAACAGAAAGAGGGTTTCGTGACAAAAATCTAGGCGCTTGAATCGCCTGATTCCGATAAACGAGCGAAAAGATAAACTAAAACGGAAATCGGATCAGAAATCGCGATCGAAAATAATAGCGGAAAATCCAAGAAAAAGAAAACTGACGAACAGGCTAACGAATGAACGTTCGCTGCCTGCGGCTAAGGAGTGAATACCGTTTGTTAAAACGAACGTACGGACGAACGTCCGCTAACTAAACTAAACCGGGAAAAAAATAAAACCGTTCTATTCTGAAAAAACGAAAACTAGGGTTTTCAAAAAAAATGGATCGGTTTAAAAATAAAACCGAACAACGGCGGCGGCAGCGCATACCTCCGGCGAGGTGGGGCGGCTCCGGCGGGGTCCGACTGCAGCGGCGGGTGGCGCGGGTGGTGCGGGGAGGCGACGGCAGGCGGCGGCGGCAAACGGCGACGGCGGGCGGCACTACGCGGCGGCGGCGGCTTCGGCAGGCGGCGGGGGTCGGGTGGTGGTGGTGGGGGTCGGGGCGGCGTATATAAGGAGGGGGGGGCTGGCTTGGGGAGGGGGCAAGGCGGCGCGGGGACAGAGTCCCGGCCGGACTCGGCGGCGGCGGCGGTCGCAGTCTCCTGGAGGGAGACGGGGTGCGGGGCGGTTGGGCCGGCCTGGCTCGGTTGGGCTTCGGCCCAGCCGGGCGCTGAAGATTTTTTTATAAATAATTTTGCCGAAACTTAAATAAATCCTAGAAAATAAAATAAAAATCTAAAAATGCCAAAACAAATTTTCACCGTCTAAATAAAATATTTAGAACGTGATGAACATTTTCTTGGCCCTAAAATGCAATTTTGAAAAACGTGCAATTTTTCTAATTTAAATAAAATAGCAATAAACTCCGAATAAAAATCCAATATTTGATTTTAATATTTTTCCTCCAATATTTCAATTATTTTGGAGAAGTCACATTATCTCCTGTCATATATTTTAATATGAAATATTTTCGGAGAGAAAAATAACTAAAACCAATAGCCCTTGTTTCAATATTTGATAAAACTCAAATATGAAAACAGGGAAATCCCCAACTCTCTCCGAGGGTCCTTGAGTTGCTTAGGATTTCGAGGATCGTGAAACGAAATGCAATAAAATATGATATGCAGGAATGATCTATGTATAACATTCCAAATTAGAAATTTGGGATGTTACAATTATTCATGCTAGAAACTTCCGTGTGCAGCCACAAGCCATTATGGGCTATGGCATAGTTGAGTAAGTTGTGGGAAACCTTTCCATGATAGGCTAGAAGATGTAGGGGAATTGTAGGTGTACCGGCCTATCTATCGGTTATGGGGACCTCTTCGGAAAGACTGTGTCTCGATCATCCTTTTCTCAAACATCATGCAGTGCGAGAAATTCAACGGAGGAGATCGAGTCTTGTGGGGAAAAGTGTGCAAACCTCTGCAGAGTGTACAAACTAATCATGATTAGCCGTGTCCCCGGTTATGGATAACTTGAGTATCTGGTATTTGAATTATTGGTTGATCTCCTCACTCTATTTAATTAATGAATTTGGTTATTATTGTTAGTTGGTAATTTTGGGATTGAGTTGGATGAACCTTCTCAATAATGGCATCAACTTGGTAGTGAATAAAATTTATTCCTTCGTTGTAGGAAAAAAAATAGCTTTATGCAAAATTAAACTTAGAGCCTCCACCAGCCAAATGTGCATGTAGTGATAGATATTGTCCATCATTATCCTATGGTGTGAATTTGCCAGTACATTCAATGTACTGACCTACATGGATGCAACGTCTCATGTTACAGGAATCTTACAACGAGTAAGTGATACATTAGGGTTACGATGTCTACACTCAACTTTGCCGTTGGCGTTGTTGGGAACTCCACAACTTTGTTGTTACTTCCGCTATATGGATTGAGCTAATAGTATTTACGTTACTTTATACATGTGATTTACCTCTGTTATAAATCCTCAAGTACTGTGTGTGTCAGCATACCGATCCAGGGATGACACTTAAGCACAGAGACTTGATCCATTTGGGTCGGGTCGGTACAAGATGGTATCAGAGCACATGTTGACTGTAGGATGTGACCCCTAGAAACTGGCAAGCCCATAAGAAAGATTTTTTTCTAAAACTTTATTTTCAAAAAAGATCTTGTACCTCTTTTCTTTTCTGAGCTTTATCAAATATTCCCTTTTAGTTAGACTATATCCCTTCCCCTTTTTACCACACGAAGATTTGACTGATGAGACCACTCCAAGAAGTATAAGATATCGGACAACTAAGACCACTTTGGAATGAAGAGGATTTTACCGAGCATTATAATAATGGAAACTACAACGGTTGAAGACTCCGAGGACTAGGAGAATTTGAAGGCTCGGAAGAATTCCTAGATTGGTATGACCAAGGAAGGCTACCCTTATGGAACTTGTCAGACTATTGAAGCTGTCAATACCCGAGATCAAGGTGTGTCGGAGAAAGACCGGAACATGGAGCGTTAAAACTCAAAGTTTTGTCAAGAAAACCGTAAGGCAGGAGATATCAACTATGGAATGATAACTCATGGCAATGACATGGGCATAAACACGGCTATCCATGATGTTATCGCCCGCTTATGCTATTGTCACCGTGCTGAGTTAAGCATGCATTTCTTCGGAAGGATTGGATGACAAAAGGACTAATGGAGCACCTATCAGCAAAAGATGAAGTTTTAACCTTAGCTGGTGTATCGCCAGGATCTAAAGTATTACATCAAGAATTCGAAGATGGACCTGCAGGAAGCCGTATTTGACAAGGAAGCATTTCGTGAAGAACCCAGGACCCAGAAGCTAAAAGTAGCCAAGCTGGAGGAGCAAAACCACAAGATACCGGAGATTCGTCAGGAACTGAAGGACAGTAGGACCACGATTCATGCCAAGGATGTTGAAACCCAGAAGTTTGGAACGCAACTCTAGAATATTAAAAGACGTCACGAGAGACTTCGCGTCAACAGAGATGATCTGGCAAAAGAATTTGAGAAGGACAAGCACGATCGGAAGAAGCCATTGGAGACATGAACAAGACTTGAAGAGTTTGGCGACTTTGAAGATTTATTGACCTTTAGAAGACCAAACCCCTATTATATACCTACGTTAGATGCGACGATTGTGAGCTATCATTTGTTTGATGTTTTTTCGATAGCCACAAAATAAAATCGGTCTCTTCAAAACTATTGTTTGTATTGTGTGTATCCCTTTCTACCTCTCTTATCTCACCCCAAAACCCTCGAAACCAATAGAGGATGAATGTAGATGAACTCATATTTTCTGGACCGATGACTCAATTGGAGACGGACCGATGGATTCAGAACATGGAAGATCATATGAAGAATAACACTATAGCCGGAAAAGATATGGCCCAACATGCTCTTCAGTGCTTTGAAAGAGGTGCTGCTACTTGGTGGAGGATGTACCAAACCATCAATGGATGGCAGGGAGTAACCACTTGGAAATAATTTAAGTTGACTCTGCAAAGGTCTCGTCTTGTGTCCCAGAAATTGAAGCCTTATGGAAATGATATGAAGAAACCTTGTGCATGCAAGCTCTATGGAGAAATAGGACACGACCATAAAGAACACAAGGATGAATGCCCTCATTGTGAAGAAACTCACCCAGCCGAAGAATGCCCAACTAGGCAGATTACTTGTTTCTTGTGTGAAGGGACTACCCACTACCCTACTCAGTGTCACATTTACTCCGTGGTGCAAAGAACCATCCAGCAGAAGAAATAAGCAATGAAAGGAGCCCTCATGGAAATTTTAGAAGAACCTGTGATGAAGGAAGAGGTGGAGGACACACCCGAAGAAGACCTAATTAAACACTGCACCAAGTCTTGCTATTCATGTGGAGAAGAAGGACACATCTCCCAAAATTGTCTGAAGGGGGATCTAGTAGCATTCCCGATAGTGGAAGTAGAGTATGACCCACATGAGATAGAAGCCCTGATTGGGACGGAAAAGTCCAGGAAGAGAAATAGAATGTATCTTCAGAACAACCCAATTTCTAAAATGAAGGACCTGAGTCATATCACATGTTTCAGGTGCAAAGATCCAGGGCACTACTTCACCGGTTGCCCAAAAAGGAAGCCGAGGACCCAAGGAGGCTATGTAATCACAAGTAAACCTCAAGACTTGTCAGAATTAATATGTTTTCGTTGTAATGAAGTAGGGCACTTTGCCAGAGATTGTCCCAATGAGAAGGAGACTTGTGCTAAATAGTTGTGTCGAAAAAGAGATATAGTAGTAGTAGTGGGAACATTTCTTTTATATTGAGGTGTTGAGTTAAGGCATGTCATGGAAATGCAGGAGATTGTAATAATTTGAGAATCAATAAAGTTAGCATAGCTGGTACTGATCTGGATTTTATGAGTAGTTACTCTATGAAGAAAGATTTTTGACCATTTTCGAGGATATGAGAAATATGGTCTATGGATGAATTTGTGCATTTCAAGGGTGGTAGTACCCTGTGAGGACCCTTGACCCCTGGAAAAGATAATGATATTCCACGGAGTGGACTTTGGACAAAATAAGTACGAGTTTTATCTCGATATGTGGGATACCCCAAGAGTATGAAGGGGTGAAGTACTATTGGATATAGAGGAGGTATAATGTTGGTAATATGGAGCGATTGTAACCCTAGGATGAGTTGAAGCTATAAATGTGATGAGATGGGCCATAACCCGCAGGCTCCAGGACCTGCCAAGAAGCAAGCACACTCTTGCTAAAGGAAAAACCCTGGAAGAAGATACGACTTTATCAACAGACGATCTTATAGGAGTTTACGCAAAACCTGAGAGTTGTGAAGGAATGATAGATGTTAGTTTGGCTTGCAGAATCAATGGATTTTTCCGAACTTGGTTCGTCGACAAGAGAAATTCTGCAATGCTTGTGAGGATGACCGAGTGTTAGAATGCGAGATTCGCTAAACCATATACAAGATAATTATTTGGGTGCGGGATGGATTGATCACCATACCAACTTACTCTTATTATTCGCCTTGCTATACGGGATGGTAAATCTGAGTGACTTACCCATACTAGAGCGACGAGGATCAAAACCTTGTTTAAACCTTAGAATGGTTTGGAATTTTTCCCTTGTACAAGGCAGCTGTTGCCAACCGTAGGTCATACAGTGAGAATGAAACCCAGACCCATTTCCTGCAGGAGAAACCATAAATTGATGACCACCATGAGATATTGATGGTTGTTTAGTATGTGCGCCAGACCCGTCAGATAAGGAGGCCCAGTCACAGAGGTACCGTACCAAGATGAAATGGACACAAGAATCGAGGGAAAAGGGTATGCCACTACCGGAAGAGCTAGAGTAGGAATTTTCCCGAGAATCTGAGAAGACCGACACTGTCAAGAATAAGGATGGAGTATATGAGTTTTGACGGAACCGTAACCATGCTTCTGAGGGTGGTAGCACCTCAGACCCCCTTGTGACGTACGTTGGATTTTGAGAAGACCCCCGAACCTAACCTATTTCTTGCTAGACTCTCCGAATATCGAGGGCGAGATTCATTTTAAGGATGGTAGGTTTGTAACATGATCTGCGACACCAACATTTTTGAGAAACTAGTAAAGGTGAATTCCTTCCCTTTGAGCCATCTTCAAATGTGCATATTGGATGGGCCATACTTTCATTGTTGTCCCCTTATTCTTGTCTACACGGTACATATATTGAATGGAGGAACGACATTGGAGATGGACCCTATGAACCTTCAATTTGCGGAGCGCCCAAACTTAGTGGATGCACCACCGGACCACCACTCTTGCCATGACATTGAGCAATGTCCACTCTGGAGACACCTTGGACTACTTGGATTGCGCCATGTCTTCAACTCCGTCCAACTACATGTAACATCCCAAAATTCTAAATTTTGGAATGTTATATTAAATAAATAGTTTTGATTGTTTGTTTGATTGTGGTGTGGTTGCTTGAGTGAAATTGAGTGAAATTTGAAACTCTTTGAAAGTTAAATGAGAGGGAATAAAAGGACTTTCCCAAACTTTCATCTTGCATTTATGATTTCCATGAATTCAAATTCATTTCATCACAAAACCCTGGAGTGAAGATGATATGACTTCTTCCATTTAAATAAATGAAAAGGGTTTTGAAAAGATTTGAATTCCATTTGGAACTATTTCAAATTCAGAAACTTTAAGCAACTCAATGATTTTCATGAGAGAAGATAAAATGATTTCTTCAAAACATATGAAATATGAGTTGGAAGTTTAAAAGAATCGAACTTAAAGTCCCTTTGAAATTCTTTTCAATTTGGAATTATTTGGTTTTTATTCAAATTATTTTTCTCCAAAAATAACATATATGGAAAATAGGGTAAAATGATTCCCTACAGTAGAAAAATGGAGAAAAATTAGTTTGAAATTATTTTAGTATTTTTAAAATAGTTTATTTGGTTTTTAACTAAACCAGTAGCAATGTTTGCTTTATTTAAATTTTCGTGGATTTTATTTGACGCTAAATAAATGTTCATGTCGTAGAAAATCTTTTTCTGAAAATTTTGATATATAATATGGCTACATTATATTTTTATTTCTTTTTGTTTTATTCTTTTGTCTGTTTGTATTTAAAAAAAGTTCGTTTGGACCAAACTGGGCCGAAGCCCAGCTGGCCCAACTCGCCGCCGCCTTCCTCCCGTCGCCAAGCGGGACTCCTCCCGAGTCCGAGCACGGTAGTGCCGCCGCCGTGGCCGAGTCGGCCTCTGCCTCGCCGCCTTGTCCCCTCCTCCACGCCACCCGTCGCCCCTCCCCGTTTAAATAGCCGCGCCCCGCCGCCTCTCCTCCTGGCATCGCTTTGTCGCCCCGCACCGCACTTCGCCGCTGTAGCCGCGCCGTCGCTGCACTCCGTCGTGCAGCCGCCGTCGCCGCATAGCGCCGCCCTGAGCCGTCGCCGCCGACGCCCCGACCCACCTTGCCGCCGCCGACGTCGAACCGATAAAAACCGCCACCGGTCCGGTTTATTTTTAGATTCGCCGGTTTTGTTTTCAATTTTTTTAGAAAACCTGATTTGTTTTACTTTAGTTATTTAGAGAACGTTTCCTGTTTAGTTAGGCGAACGTCTTTGTTCGTTAGCGTTCGGTAGCGAACGTTCGTTAAGTAGTTCTTTCGTTTTATTTTATTTTCGTCCAGGGACCCAGATGCAATTAGTTTATTTACAGATTAGCCCCTGATCTTAAAACGATCACAACTTTTTGCTCGCATATCCAAATCCAACGAAACCAACGCCCACTTCTTCATTATGATCCCCTCTATCCAGTAAAACAAATTAAACATATTTTTGAAAGTTTAAAATTGGTTTTCAAACAGATTTGAATTTGAACTTAATTTGTTCATAACTTGACTTTTATAACTCCGTTTGAGTTTATTCTTTTTGCAAATCGAAGCTCTTGACCTAAACTTTCTGATAAGACCAAATCCACATAATTTTAATACTGTTGAAAATTGTTTTCTGTTGCAAGAGTTAATTGCTTGTTTTCGAATTTTTCTGAGATCTTTTCTTCGATTCTTTTGCATGAGTGCTTATGTATGCAATTACTTGCTTACGATAGATTGATCGGAGTGTGACGAGTAGAACTATCAGGAGTTATGAGTGCGACGGATCTTCATCAATAGTACAAGGCAAGTTCACACTTTGATCATACTCTTCCTATACCCAGTTTTACTTGCATTAGATACACCCCTCAAATATTTGCATGAGTAGCATTTGGGAACATGTGGTTATTGCTATGTAGTTGACGAGGTAGGAACCCATTACCTTTGATCACCCCGGGAATATTCGTTATGCTTATATATTGCTTATCCATGCTCGTAGACGGGGATTGGTATGTGAGAATCATGCAAGTTGTGAGACATAATAATTAAGGGAAACTTAAGGTGGATTGGTTGGGGCACCAAGGGGATATACAAGTGGCTTGCCCGTGCACCTGGGGAATCCAGTGTTGTCCTAGGAGATCCTGGGGTATCCGTGTGATCATCCTATGGAATGCCACCCAGGCTTAAAGGGATCATAAGATTATTCATGCTAGAAACTTCCGTGTGCATCCACAAGCCATTATGGGCTCTGGCATAGTTGAGTAAGTTGTGGGAAACCTTTCCATGATAGGCTAGAAGATGTAGGGGAATTGTAGGTGTATCGGCCTATCTATCGGTTAAGGGGACCTCTTCGGAAAGACTGTGTCTCGATCATCTGTTTCTCAAACATCATGCAGTGCGAGAAATTCAACGGAGGAGATCGAGTCTTGTGGGGAAAAGTGCGCAAACCTTTGCAGAGTGTACAAACTAATCATGATTAGCCGTGTCCCCGGTTATGGACAACTTGAGTATCTGGTATTTGAATTATTGGTTGATCTCCTCACTCTATTTAATTGATGAATTGGGTTATTCTTATTACTCGGTAATTTTGGGATTGAGTTGGAGGAACCTTCTCAATAATGGCATCAACTTGGTAGTGAATAAAATTTATTCCTTTATTGTAGGGAAAAATTAGCTTTATGCAAAATTAAACTTAGAGCCTCCACCAGCCAAATGTGCATGTAGTGATTGATAACCCACAAGTATAGGGGATCGCAACAGTTTTTGAGGGTAGAGTATTCAACCCAAATTTATTGATTCGACACAAGGGGAGCCAAAAATATTCTCAAGTATTAGCAGTTGAGTTGTCAATTCAACCACACATGGAAAACTTAATATCTGCAGCAAAGTATTTAGTAGCAACGTAGTATGGAAGTAACGGTAACGGTGGCAAAAGTAACAGTAGCAGTTTTGTAGTAATTGTAACAGTGGCAACAATAAAGTAACTAAGCAAAGATCAATATGTGAAAAGCTCGTAGGCATTGGATCAGTGATGGATAATTATGTCGGATGCGATTCCTCACGCAACAGTTATAACATAGGGTGACACAGAACTAGCTCCAGTTCATCAATGTAACATAGGCATGTATTCTGAATATAGTCATACGTGCTTATGGAAAAGAACTTGCATGACATCTTTTGTCCTACCCTCCCGTGGCAGCGGGGTCCTATTGGAAACTAAGGGATATTAAGGCCTCCTTTTAAAAGAGTACCAGACCAAAGCATTAACACTTAGTTAATACGTGAACTCCTCAAACTACGGTCATCACCAGGAGTGGTCCCGATTATTGTCACTTCGGGGTTACCGGATCATAACACATAGTAGGTGACTATTGACTTGCAAGATAGGATCAAGAACTCACATATATTCATGAAAACATAATAGGTTCAGATATGAAATCATGGCACTCAGGCCCTAGTGACAAGCATTAAGCATAGCAAAGTCATAGCAACATCAATCTCAGAACATAATGGATACTAAGGATCAAACCCTAACAAAACTAACTCGATTACATGATAAATCTCATCCAACCCATCACCGTCCAGCAAGCCTACGATGGAATTACTCACGCATGGCGGTGATCATCATGAAATTGGTGATGGAGGAAGGTTGAAGATGACGACGGCGACGGATTCCCCTCTCCGGAGCCCCGAACGGACTCCAGATCAGCCCTCCCGAGAGAGATTAGGGCTTGGCGGCGGCTCCGTATCCTAAAACGCGATGGATCCTTCTCTTTGATATTTTCTCCCCGAATGTGGATATATAGAGTTGGAGCTGAGGTCGGTGGAGCACCAGGGGGCCCATGAGGCAGGGGGCGCACCCAGGGGGGTAGGCGCGTCCCCCACCCTCGTGGACAGGGTGTGGGCCCCCTGGTCTTGATTCTTTCGCCAGTATTTTTATATGTTGCAAAAATATTCTCCGTGAAGTTTCAGGTCATTCCGAGAACTTTTATTTCTGCACATAAATAACACCATGGTAATTCTGCTGAAAACAGCATCAGTCCGGGTTAGTTCCATTCAAATCATGCAAGTTAGAGTCCAAAACAAGGGCAAAAGTGTTTGGAAAAGTAGATACAATGGAGACGTATCAACTCCCCCAAGCTTAAACCTTTGCTTGTCCTCAAGCACTTCAGTTGATAAACTGAAAGTGATAAAGAAAAGCTTTTACAAACTCTGTTTGCTCTTGTTGTTGTAAATATGTAAAGCCAACATTCAAGTTTTCAGCAAAGATTATGAACTAACCATATTCACTATAACACTTAGGTCTCATGTTTACTCATATCATTGGCATAATCAACTAGCGAGCAATAATAAATCTCGGATGACAACACTTTCTCAAAACAATCATAATATGATATAACAAGATGGTATCTCGCTAGCCCTTTCGGAGACCGCAAAACATAAATACAGAGCACCTCTGAAGATCAAGGACTGACTAAACATTGTAATTCATGGTAAAAGAGATCCAGTCTAAGTCATGCTCAATATAAACTAATAATAATGCATGCAAATGACAGCAGTGCTCTCCAACTGGTGCTTTTTAATAAGAGGAGGATGACTCAACATAAAAGTAAATAGATAGGCCCTTCGCAGAGGTAAGCATGGATTTGTAGAGGTGCCAGAGCTCGATTTTGAAATAGAGATAAATAATATTTTGAGCGGCATACTTTCATTGTCAACATAACAACCGAGAGATCTCAATATTTTCCATGCTACACATTATAGGTGGTTCCCAAACAGAATGGTAAAGTTTATACTCCCCCACCACCAACAAGCATCAATCCATGGCTTGCCCGAAACAATGGGTGCCTCCAACTAACAACAATCCTGGGGGAGTTTTGTTTGCAATTATTTTGATTTAGGCAAGGGACTGGCATCCTGGTGACCAACCATTTTCTCGTGAGTGAGGAGCGGAGTCCACTCCTCTTGAGAATAACCCGCCTAGCATGGAAGATACAGACAACCCTAGTTGATACATGAGCTATTCGAGCATACAAAACAGAATTTCATTTGAGGGTTTAGAGTTTGGCACATACAAATTTACTTGGAACGACAGGTAGATACCGCATATAGGAAGGTATGGTGGACTCATATGGAATAACTTTGGGGTTTATGGAAGTGGATGCACAAGCAGTATTCCCGCTTAGTACAAGTGAAGGCTAGAAAAAGACTGGGAAGCGACCAACTAGAGAGCGACATCAATCATGAACATGCATTAAAATTAATCAACACTGAGTGCAAGCATGAGTAGGATATAATTCACCATGAACATAAATATCATGGAGGCTATGTTGATTTTGTTTCAACTACATGTGTGAACATGTGCCAAGTCAAGCCACTCGAATCGTTCAAAGGAGGATACCACCCTATCATACCACATCACAACCATTTTAATAGCATGTTGGCACGCAAGGTAAACCATTATAAACTCCTAGCTAATTAAGCATGACATAAGCAACTATAATCTCTAATTGTCATTGCAAATATGTTTCATTCATAATAGGCTGAATCAGGAACGATGAACTAATCATATTTACAAAAACAAGAGAGGTCGAATTCATACCAGCTTTTCTCATCTCAATCAGTCCATCATATATCGTCATTATTGCCTTTCACTTGCACGACCGAACGGTGTGGAGAATAATAATAGTGCACGTGCATTGGACTAAGCTGGAATCTGCAAGCATTTAATACAAAGGAGAAGACAAGGTAATATGGGCTCTTGGTTAAATCAACAATAATGCATATGAGATCCACTCAACATTTTCATTATGGTCTTCTCCTCTCGACCTCCAAAGAAAAGAAAAGAAATAAAACTACTTACATGGGAAAGCTCCCAACAAGCAAAAGAAGAACAAAAAATCTTTTTGGGTTTTCTTTTAATTATTAGTACTACAGGCATGGAAAGTAAACTAGCTAAAAGCTACAACTAATTTTTTTTGTTTTTCTTAAGGTTTTTCAAACACACAAGAAGAAGGCTTAGAACAGAAAATAAACTAGCATGGATAGTACAATGAAAAAGTATAAGCACCGACAACTGGCATGAGTGTGTGAACATGAATGTAATGTCGGTGAGAAATACATACTCCCCCAAGCTTAGGCTTTTGGCCTAAGTTGGTCTATGCCCATGGATGGCCTGGCGGATATCCGAAGTTGTAACAGGGGTTGTACTGAGATGCAACAACTACTGCCTCAAGCGCTGCAGCTTGGAGGCGAGCTGCCTCCGTCCTCCTCTCATACTCGTTCGCCTCCTCCCTGGTTATAACATATCTCCCTTTTGCCTGAAAGTCAAAGAAAGCAGGAGCAGGAAGAGCAACATGGACAGTGCGACGTCTGTCAAAGATTAGTCGGTATTGGAGGAACCGTTCATTCCTCTCAACAAACTGATGGCGAACCATAGCATTATAATCTAAATAAGCAGGAGGCAATTCCATATCATTTTCATGTATGGGCACCTCAAGAAAATTAGCTAAACGGGTTGCATAAATTCCACCAAACAAATCTCCACTAATACTGTTATGATGCAACCTACATGCAACAATGGCCCCCAAGTTATATTGTTTATTTCCTAACACATCACTCTCAAGAACACTAAGATCGGGAACACACATGTGACATGCCTTATCCTTACGGTTAGTACATCTACCTATAAAGAGAGCAAAATAATGTATGGCAGGAAAATGGATGCTCCCTATGGTAGCTTGCGTGATTTATCTAGATTCCCCCACAGTTATACTAGCAAGAAAGTCTTTAAATTCAGATTTGCGAGGTTCACTAGCACTACCCCATTGTGGGAGTTTACAAGCAGTATTAAAATCTTCTAAGTCCATGGTATAAGATTTATCATAGAGATCAAATAGGATAGTGTGAGAATTGCGCGAGGATGTAAATTTAAACCTTCTCACAGAGGAATCAGTTAGGTGGTAATATTGGGGGCACTTATCTGACATGAATCCCTCGAGTTCAGCATTACGCACATATGCGTCAAATTCCTCCTTAATTCCTGCTTGGACAATAAAATCTTCTGACGGCCATTCACAAGGCCGCACTTGAGCTTCTCTTGGTACTTCATAGTCTGGCTCACGTATTGCGGGCCTGGGCCCTTGCTTCCTTGAAGAACCACCTTGGTACATTTTCCTAAACATACTTCTTCCTCTGAAAATTTTCTGAAATTTTTAGTAACTCAAAATAAAAGTGAACCAAACTCAACAAAATTGATAACAACTACTCCCACAAGTGCCTAGAGACTATATCATGCATTAGAACTACTTGGGACCAAATAAATTTGACATGCAAGCTCAAGAACAGGGTCACCTAAGCAGCAAAAATTTGCAATGAATAAAGCACTAGAACAAAAACTAATTGGACCATTGGTGGAGTCACATACCGAAGAACAATCCCCAAAGCAGTTTTGTGAATGGAGCTTTGAGCAAGGAGATCGAAAATTGCAGCAAGATGAGCTAGAACACAGGTTTGAGCTGGTTGGTGATTTTTTCTGGAGGAAGGAGTGTGTGGGTGCTGGAATAAGTGGAGGGGGGCCACGTGGGGCCCACGAGGCGGGGGGCGTGCCCTGGACCCTCGTGGCCAGGTGGTGGCTCCCCCTGATGTGTTCACAGTGCCAGATATTCTTAAATATTCTACAAAAAAATCATATTTCAATTTCGGGACATTTGGAGAACTTTTATTTTCGGGGTATTTTTTATGGGTAGGACAATTCAAAAAAAGACAGAAAATACTATTTTTGCTTTATTTAATCTAAATAACAGAAAGTAAAAGGAGGGTACAGAAGGTTGTGCTTTCTAACTTCATTCATCTCATGCTCATCAAAAGGAATCCACTAACAAGGTTGATCAAGTCTTGCTAACAAACTCATTCCGAATCGCATGAAAACAGAGAATTTTCGAATAGCACTAGGTTACCTCAACGGGGATATGCACATCCCCAACAATAAGAATATCATATTTCTTCTTGACAGTAGGAAGAGGAAATTCAAAACCTCCAATAGTAATTGTTGGAATTTTTGCAATAGAGTTGATACTGTGGACTTGAGGTTGTTTCCTCGGAAAGTGTACCGTATGCTCATTACCATTAACAAGAAAAGTGACATTGCCTTTGTTGCAATCAATAATAGCCCCTGCAGTATTCAAAAAGGGTCTACCAAGGATAATCGACATACTATCGTCCTCGGGAATATCAAGAATAACAAAGTCCGTTAAGATAGTAACGTTTGCAACCACAACAGGCACATCCTCACAAATACCGACAGGTATAGCAGTTGATTTGTCGGCCATTTGCAAAGATATTTCATTAGGTGTCAACTTATTCAAATCAAGTCTACGATTTAAAGAGAGAGGCATAACACTAACACCAGCTCCAATATCACATAAAGCAGTTTTAACATAGTTTCTTTTAATGGAGCATGGTATAGTTGGTACTCCTGGATCTCCTACTTTCTTAGGTATTCCACCTTTAAAAGTATAATTAGTAAGCATGGTGGAAATTTCAGCTTCCGGTATCTTTCTTTTATTTGTAACAACATCTTTCATGTACTTAGCATAAGGATTCATTTTAAGCATATCAGTCAAACGCATACGCAAAAAGATAGGTCTAATCATTTCAGCAAAGCGCTCAAAATCCTCATCATCCTTTTTCTTGGATGGTTTAGGAGGAAAAGGCATGGGTTTCTGAACCCATGGTTCTCTTTCTTTACCGTGCTTCCTAGCAATGAAGTCTCTCTTATCATAACGTTGATTTTTTGATTGTGGGTTATCAAGATCAACAACAGGTTCAATCTCTACATCATTGTCATTGCTAGGTTGAGCATCAACATGAACATCATTATTAATATTATCACTAGGTTCATGTTCATTACCAGATTGTGTTTCAGCATCAGAAATACAAATATCATTGGGATTCTCAGGTGTGTCAACAACAGGTTCACTAGAAGCATGCAAAGTCCTATCATTTTTCTTTTTCTTCTTTTTAGAAGGACTAGGTGCATCAACATTAGTTCTCTCAGAATCTTGCTCAATTCTCTTAGGGTGGCCCTCAGGATACAAAGGTTCCTGACTCATTTTACCCCCTCTAGTCATAACTCTAACAACATCATCATTTTTCTTGTTATTTAATTCATTGAGCAAATCATTTTGAGCTTTAAGCACTTGTTCTACTTGAGTGGTAACCATAGAAGCATGTTTACTAATGAGTTTAAGTTCACCTTTAACTCTAGACATATACTCACTCAAGTGTTCAATCATATAAGCATTACGTTTCAATTGTCTACCAACATAAGCATTGAAGTTTTCTTGTTTAACAATAAAATTATCAAACTCACCTAAGCATTGGCTAGCATACTTATAACGAGGAATATTACCTTCATCAAATCTATAGAGAGAATTTACCTTTACTACCTGTGTCGGGTTGATACGTCTCCAACGTATCTATAATTTATGAAGTATTCATGCTATTATATTATCTGTTTTGGATGTTTATGGGCTTTATTAAACACTTTTATATTATTTTTGGGACTAACCTATTAACCCAGAGCCCAGTGCCAATTCCTGTTTTTTCCCTTGTTTCAGTGTTTTGAAGAAAAGGAATATCAAACTGAGTCCAAACGGAATGAAACCTTCAGGAGAAGATATTTTTGGAAAGAATACAATCCAGGAGACTTGGAGTGCATGTCAGGGGATAAACGAGGAGAGCATGAGGCAGGGGCGCGCCCACCCCCTGGGCGCGCCCTCCACCCTCGTGGGCCCCTTGTGGCTCCCCTAACCGACTTCTTTCGCCTATATATCTCCATATACCCTAAAACCATCGTGGAGCACAATGGATCGGGAGTTCCGCCGCCGCAAGCCTCTGTAGCCACCAAAAACCAATCGGGACCCTGTTCCGGCACCCTACCGGAGGGGGGATCCCTCACCGGTGGCCATCTTCATCATCCCGGCGCTCTCCATGACGAGGAGGGAGTAGTTCACCCTCGGGGCTGAGGGTATGTACTAGTAGCTATGTGTTTTATCTCTCTCTCGTGTT
Source organism: Aegilops tauschii subsp. strangulata (assembly GCF_002575655.3). NCBI lineage: Eukaryota > Viridiplantae > Streptophyta > Magnoliopsida > Poales > Poaceae > Aegilops > Aegilops tauschii. Next base: position 260,724,086 of record NC_053041.3, on the reverse strand, counting down.
CTTGAGGTGGTACGATCTTGATGTATCGCGAGCTTTGCTATTATAGTTGGATCTTATGATGTTTCCCCCCCTCTACTCTCTTGTAATAGATTGCGTTTTCCCTTTGAAGTTATCTTATCGGATTGAGTATTTAAGGATTTGAGAACACTTGATGTATGTCTTGCATGTGCGTATCTGTGGTGACAATGGGATATCACGTGATCCACTTGATGTATGTTTTGGTGATCAACTTGCGGGTTCCGCCCATGAACCTATGCATAGGGGTTGGCACGTGTTTTCGTCTTGACTCTCCGGTAGAAACTTTGGGGCACTCTTGAAGTACTTTGTGTTGGTTGAATAGATGAATCGGAGATTGTGTGATGCATATCGTATAATCATACCCGTGGGTACTTGAGGTGACATTCGAGTATCTAGGTGACATTAGGGTTTTGGTTGATTTGTGTCTTAAGGTGTTATTCTAGTACGAACTCTATGATAGATCGAACGGAAAGAATAGCTTCGTGTCATTTTACTACGGACTCTTGAATAGATCGATCAGAAAGGATAACTTTGAGGTGGTTTCGTACCCTCCAATAATCTCTTCGTTTTTTCTCCGCTATTAGTGACTTTGGAGTGACTCTTTGTTGCATGTTGAGGGATAGTTATATGATCCAATTATGTTATTATTGTTGAGTGAACTTGCACTAGTGAAAGTATGAACCCTAGGCCTTGTTTCAACGCATTGCAATACCGTTTACGCTCACTTTTATCGTTCATTACCTTGCTGTTTTTATATTTTCAGATTACAAAAACCTATATCTACCATCCATATTGCACTTGTATCACCATCTCTTCGCCGAACTAGTGCACCTATACAATTTACCATTGTATTGGGTGTGTTGGGGACACAAGAGACTCTTTGTTATTTGGTTGCAGGGTTGTTTGAGAGAGACTATCTTCATCCTACGCCTCCCACGTATTGATAAACCTTAGGTCATCCACTTGAGGGAAATTTGCTACTGTCCTACAAACCTCTGCCTTGGAGGCCCAACAACGTCTACAAGAAGAAGGCTGTGTAGTAGACATCAAGCTCTTTTCTGGCGCCGTTGCCGGGGAGGTGAGTGCTTGAAGGTATATCTTTAGTTCTTGGAATCGAATCTTTTAGTTTCTTGTTTTATCACTAGTTTAGTTTATAAAAGAAAACTACAAAAAATGGAATTAAGTTTGCCACATACGCTTCACCTTTTTAATATCTTTCGTGAGAATGATGGAAAGGAAAATTGTGCTCAAGTGCTAGAAGAAGTCTATAAAATGTTTGGCACTAAACCTTTGAATGATGAGCATGATTGCAATGTTGTTAGTATGAACTCCTTGAATATCCATAGTACTAATGATGGTTGCACTAGTCATGATGAGAATATCTCTTATAAGCATGTCGACTTTTGTGGAGTGCATAGAGTTTGCAAGTACATACCAAATAGAGAAAATAGATCTTGCAAGAGGCATAAGTACTTAGCAACTAAATGGTTGCAAGAAAGGCTAGATGTTTGTGCTGAAAATTTAAATTTTCTTAGCCGTACTTGTGAACTTTGCAATGAACATGGTCATTTAACTATCCGATGCAAATTGTTTCATGATCTAATCGTTTCCAAAAATTGTGATGACTTGATTTCCCTTGCACATCATAATGAACTTAGTTTGCTTATGGGTTATGAAGAAATGAAACGTATAACTAACTATCTTCCAGTATTTGCCCGTGATAAACTTCTTGATTTTGATCTAGAAGAAATTTATATGTATTGTGCGGTGAATTGCATAAAAAATCCTTATATCGCCAATTACATAAAGAAAAGAAAGCAAATAGAAGATTAAGAGAATACTAATGAAAGGGAAGAGACTTCCCAATATCATCCTATTATTTCTTATGATGAATCAGGTAACGAGGAGGAGCTTTCTGTTCAACCAATCTCATCAATAAGGAGCTCAAAAAAGAGGGATAAACCCGCACATGATGTGAAGAAGAAAAAGAAAAAACGGAGAAGCAAAGGTAAAAAGGTATCCCTCCCAAATGATGTTGCTCCTACTACTCATTGTGATGATGATAATTGCTATAGTATTGGTGCTATCCATACTATTAATAATGAGAGTGATTATGCTTATGATATGAAAAGGCCCAAGCTTGGGGATGCTATGTTTGATGAGGATGACACATTTGAGAATATATTTGCTAAAATTAATGTTTGTCCCAAGCTTGGGGATGCTACGTTTAATGAAGATGATATTTTTAGCCTCCCAAGTTTTGATATGCAAAGTTGTTATGATGATAGCATGCCTTCTACCTATGATGATTATAGTGATGAAAGTGGGTTTGTAAGAGTGTCAACTTTAGGAAGTAATGATCCCACTATTTTGGAGGATGTTGAATCTTATAATATTTATGAAAGTGGATTTGGAGAGGTCATGACTTTATTTAGTGATGAGTCAACTATCTTGGAAGAGGTTTCAATCGATTATGATGAGAACAAAGTTGCTACTTATGATGATTATTGTGATGAAACTTATGCTATAAAAAGTAGTGATGATTATATTTATAAAACTTGTCATGATTATGATTACCCTTTTTCTGAACATTACTCTTTTAATGTGGAAACAATTTATAGTATTCAAGTCTCTTATGATACTCCCACTATTCCGAATGAGAAGAATTTTGCTTATGTGGAGAGTAGTAAAATTTCTATGCAAGTAGATCATGAAAAGAATGCTTTATGTGCTGGTTATATGGTTGAATTCATTCATGATGCTACTGAAAATTATTATGAGAGAGGATCATATGCTTCAACATATTGCAATAATATCAAGTTTCTTCTCTATGTGTTGAAAATCTTGAAGATTTGCTTGTTTTGCCTTCCTATGCTAGTTGATTATTGTTCCCATAAATTGTTTGCTCACAAAATCCCTATGCATAGGAAGTGGGTTAGACTTAAATGTTCTAGTCATATTCTTCATGATGCTCTCTTTATGTTTCAACTCTTATCTTTTATGCGAGCATCATTGAAATCATCATGCTTAGCTAGGGGCGTTAAACGTTAGCGCTTGTTGGGAGGCAACCCAATTTTTATTTTTCTTCTTTCTTTTTGGTTCTGTTTAGTAATAAATATTTGATCTAGCCTCTGTTTAGATGTGGTTTTATGTTTTAATTAGTGTTTGTGCCAAGTAAGACCTATAGGATCTTCTTGGAAGATAGTTATTTGATCTTGCTGAAAATTCCAGAAACTTTCTGTTCACGAAAACAATTGTTTAAAATCACCATAACGTGATAAAATACTGATTCCAATTTCAGCAGATCAATAATCAAATTATCTAGGTCGTCCTATTTTGGTAGAATTGTTTGAGTTCCAGAAGTTTGCGTTAGTTACAGATTACTACAGACTGTTCTGTTTTTGACAGATTCTGTTTTTCGTGTGTTGTTTGCTTATTTTGATGAATCTATGGCTAGTAAAATAGTTTATAAACCATAAAGAAGTTGGAATACAGTAGATTTAACACCAATACAAATAAAGAATGAGTTCATCACAGTACCTTTAAGTGGTGTTTTGTTTTCTTTTGCTAACGGAGCTTACGAGTTTTCTGTTGAGTTTTGTGTTGTGAAGTTTTCAAGTTTTGGGTAAAGATTCGATGGACTATGGAATAAGGAGTGGCAAGAGCCTAAGCTTGGGGATGCCCAAGGCACCCCAAGGTAATATTCAAGGACAACCAAGAGCCTAAGCTTGGGGATGCCCCGGATGGCATCCCCTCTTTCGTCTTCGTTCATCGGTAACTTTACTTGGAGCTATATTTGTATTCACCACATGATATGTGTTTTGCTTGGAGCGTCATTTTATTTTGTTTTGTTTTTCTTGCTGTTTGAATAAAATACCAAGATCTGAAATTCTTAAATGTTAGAGAGTCTTCACATAGTTGCATAATTATTCGGCTACTCATTGATCTTCACTTATATCTTTTTGGAGTAGTTTGTCATTTACTCATGTGCTTCACTTATATCCTATGAGTAAATGGTTGAATGATTTGAATGTCATAAATCTGAAATTATATATGTTTCATATGCCTTTCCCATTGGGAGTAATGCCTTCACATATAAGAAGTAGAGGTGGTAAATTTATTGAAGGTTAGCAAACATTGTCTTGGTCACTTGAACAATTCATGAAAGAATATTGACGGAAGAGAGATTTCACATATAAATATACTATCTTGGACATCTTCTATGATTGTGAGCCCCATTAATTATTTTCAAACCTGAGCAAATTAGTTGAAGTTGGATAAGGAAGACAACATAATGAGTTATGCTTGGGTATATTTGTATAGAAGTTATATTGTTATGGATCCTCTAACATGTGGTGCTTGCTATTTAGAATCCTTTGCTAGCCAAAATATCTGTACTAAGCGGGAATACTGCTTGTGCATCCAAAATCCTTCAACCAAGTTTCTTCCATGAGTGTCCACCATATCTACCTATATGCGGTATTTACCTGCCGTTCTAAGTAAATTTGCATGTGCCAAACTCTAAACCTTCAAATAATAATCTGTTTTGTATGCCCGAATCGCTCATGTAGCGACTAGGGGCTGTCAGTATCTTCCATGCTAGGTGGGTTATTCTCACGATGAGTGGACTCCGCTCATCATTCACGAGAAAATGGCTGATAACTGGGATGCCCAGTCCTATGATCAAAAGATCAAAAACAAAATTGCAAATAATTTAAACAAACTCCCCCAGGATTGTTGATAGTTGGACGGCACCCGTTATTTCAGACAAGCCGTGGAGTGTGAATGTTGGTGGAGGGGGAGTAAAATCTTTACCTTTCTGTTTGGGAACCGCCTATAATGTATCTAGTATGGAAGATATTGGGAACTCTTGGTCGTTATGTTGACAATGAAAGCATACCTCTCAAAATTATTTTCATCTCCGTTTTAGCTTCGAGCTCTGGCACCTCTTCAAATCCCTGCTTCCCTCTGCGAAGGGCCTATCTTTTACTTTTATGCAAGAGTCAATAGTATTCCTTCTCATTCCAACCTACTCTTTAGTTGGCAAGCATCATGTGATGGAAAGATCTAAGCATATGTGGCCATTCAAATATATTTGAGCATGAATTATTATTGTTGACATTACCCTTGAGGTAAAAGGTTGGGAGGCGAAACATTAAGCCCCTATCTTTCTCTGTGTTCGATGAATACTATTTGTTCTAAAAATATGCTTTGAGTGGTAGCAATCATGGAAGACTAAATGATAGTTGAGTATGTGAAGTTTGCTGAATCAAAGCTCTGACATAGACTCTTCCTGAAAATAAGATGAATTGTAATTGTTTGATGACTAATAACACAGTTTGTTAGTTTTCAAGAAAGTTTATGATCTATACTTTAACATGTGAATAGCATGTTACTTGATCATGAGAAGCTTTATGAGATGAGCTACTGTTATGATATATGATGATGCTAGAAAAGGTGATTGAAATTATCATTGATCAAACTTATGCACCTGCTAGCATTCACACTTCATAAATTATTTCTTTTATCATTTACCTACTCGAGGACGAGCAGGAATTAAGCATGGGGATGCTGATACGTCTCCAACGTATCTATAATTTATGAAGTATTCATGCTATTATATTATCTGTTTTGGATGTTTATGGGCTTTATTAAACACTTTTATATTATTTTTGGGACTAACCTATTAACCCAGAGCCCAGTGCCAGTTCTTGTTTTTTCCCTTGTTTCAGTGTTTCGAAGAAAAGGAATATCAAACAGAGTCCAAACGGAATGAAACCTTCGGGAGAAGTTATTTTTGGAAAGAAAGCAATCCAGGAGACTCGGAGTGCACGTCAGGGGATCAACGAGGAGAGCACAAGGCATGGGGGCGCGCCCACCCCCCTGGGCGTGCCCTCCACCCTCGTGGGCCCCTCGTGGCTCCCCTGACCGACTTCTTTCGCCTATATATCTCCATATACCATAAAACCATCGTGGAGCATAATAGATCGGGAGTTCCGCCGCCGCAAGCCTCTGTAGCCACCAAAAACCAATCGGGACCCTGTTCCGGCACCCTGCCGGAGGGGGGATCCCTCACCGGTGGCCATCTTCATCATCCCGGCGCTCTCCATGACGAGGAGGGAGTAGTTCACCCTCGGGGCTGAGGGTATGTACTAGTAGCTATGTGTTTGATCTCTCTCTCTCTCTCGTGTTCTTGAGGTGGTACGATCTTGATGTATCGCGAGCTTTGCTATTATAGTTGGATCTTATGATGTTTCTCCCCCTCTACTCTCTTGTAATGGATTGAGTTTTCCCTTTGAAGTTATCTTATCGGATTGAGTCTTTAAGGATTTGAGAACACTTGATGTATGTCTTGCATGTGCGTATCTGTGGTGACAATGGGATATCACGTGATCCACTTGATGTATGTTTTGGTGATCAACTTGCGGGTTCCGCGCATGAACCTATGCATAGGGGTTGGCACATGTTTTCGTCTTGACTCTCCGGTAGAAACTTTGGGGCACTCTTGAAGTACTTTGTGTTGGTTGAATAGATGAATCTGAGATTGTATGATGCATATCGTATAATCATACCCGTGGATACTTGAGGTGACATTGAAGTATCTAGGTGACATTAGGGTTTTGGTTGATTTGTGTCTTAAGGTGTTATTCTATTACGAACTCTATGATAGATCGAACGGAAAGAATAGCTTCGTGTTAGTTTACTACGGACTCTTGAATAGATCGGTCAGAAAGGATAACTTTGAGGTGGTTTCGTACCCTACAATAATCTCTTCGTTTGTTCTCCGCTATTAGTGACTTTGGAGTGACTCTTTGTTGCATGTTGAGGGATAGTTATATGATCCAATTATGTTATTATTGTTGAGAGAACTTGCACTAGTGAAAGTATGAACCCTAGGCCTTGTTTCAACACATTGCAATACCGTTTACGCTCACTTTTATCGTTCATTACCTTGTTGTTTTTATATTGTCAGATTACAAAAACATATATCTACCATCCATATTGCACTTGTATCACCATCTCTTCACCGAACTAGTGCACCTATACAATTTACCATTGTATTGGGTGTGCTGGGGACACAAGAGACTCTTTGTTATTTGGTTGCAGGGTGGTTTGAGAGAGACCATCTTCATCCTACGCCTCCCACGGATTGATAAACCTTAGGTCATCCACTTGAGGGAAATTTGCTACTGTCCTACAAACCTCTGCACTTGGAGGCCCAACAAGGTCTACAAGAAGAAGGTTGTGTAGTAGACATCATGGGTTATCAAGACCATGTATTTCTTCAATAGGTGGTAAATTCTTAACATCTTCAGCTTTAATACCCTTTTCTTTCATAGATTTCTTTGCCTCTTGCATATCTTCAGGACTGAGAAATAGAATACCCCTTTTCTTCGGAGTTGGCTTAGGAGTTGGTTCAGGAAGTGTCCAATTATTTTCATTAGTCAACATATTATTCAATAGCAATTCAGCTTGATCAGCTGTTCTTTCCCTGAAAACACAACCAGCACAACTATCCAGGTGGTCTCTGGAAGCATCGGTTAGTCCATTATAAAAGATATCAAGTATTTCATTTTTCTTGAGAGGATGATCAGGCAAAGCATTAAGTAATTGGAGAAGCCTCCCCCAAGCTTGTGGGAGACTCTCTTCCTCAGTTTGCACAAAATTATATATTTCCCTTAAGGCAGCTTGTTTCTTATGAGCGGGGAAATATTTAGCAAAGAAGTAATAAATCATATCCTGGGGACTACGCACACAACCAGGATCAAGAGAATTAAACCATGTTTTAGCATCACCCTTTAATGAGAACGGAAATAATTTAAGGATATAATAGTAGCGGGTTTTCTCATCATTAGTGAATAGGGTGGCTATATCATTTAATTTAGTAAGATGTGCCACAACAGTTTCAGATTCATAACCATGAAAAGGATCAGATTCAACCAAAGTAATTATCTCAGGATCTACAGAGAAATCATAATCCTTATCGGAAATACAGATAGGTGAAGTAGCAAAAGCAGGGTCATATTTCATTCTAGCATTCAAAGATTTTTCTTCAAGCTTAGCTAATAATTTCTTAAGATCATATCTATGATTGCAAGCAAGAAAATCTCTAGCAGTTTCTTCATCCATAACATAACCCTCACGGACAACAGCCAACTCATATCTAGGGGGAGAATCTTCATCATCACTTTCATCAATATTATCAGTTTCAATAATTTCATTCTCTCTAGCCCTAGCAAGTTGTTCATCAAGAAATTCACCTAGTGGCACAGTAGTATCAAGCATAGAAGTAGTTTCATCATAAGCATCATGCATAGCAGAAGTGGCATCATCAATAACATGCGACATATCAGAATTAATAGCAGAAGCAGGTTTTGGTGTCGCAAGTTTACTCAAAACAGAAGGAGAATCAAGTGCAGAGCTAGATGGCAGTTCCTTACCTTCCCTCGTAGTTGAGGGATAAATCTTGGTTTTTTCGTCTTTCAAGTTCCTCATAGTGATCAACAGATATAAATCCCAAGCGACTCAAAGAATAGAGCTATGCTCCCTGGCAACGGCGCCAGAAAATAGTCTTGATAACCCACAAGTATAGGGGATCGCAACAGTTTTTGAGGGTAGAGTATTCAACCCAAATTTATTGATTCGACACAAGGGGAGCCAAAGAATATTCTCAAGTATTAGCAGTTGAGTTGTCAATTCAACCACACCTGGAAAACTTAATATTTGCAGGAAAGTATTTAGTAGCAAAGTAGTATGGAAGTAACAGTAACGGTGGCAAAAGTAACAGTAGCAGTTTTGTAGTAATTGTAACAGTGGCAACGGTAAAGTAACTAAGCAAAGATCAATATGTGAAAAACTCGTAGGCATTGGATCAGTGATGGATAATTATGTCGGATGCGATTCCTCATGCAATAGTTATAACATAGGGTGACAGAGAACTAGCTCCAGTTCATCAATGTAATGTAGGCATGTATTCTGAATATAGTCATACGTGCTTATGGAAAAGAACTTGCATGACATCTTTTGTCCTACCTCCCGTGGCAGCGGGGTCCTATTGGAAACTAAGGGATATTAAGGCCTCCTTTTAATAGAGTACCAGACCAAAGCATTAACACTTAGTGAATACATGAACTCCTCAAACTACGGTCATACCGGGAGTGGTCCCGATTATTGTCACTTTGGGGTTACCGGATCATAACACATAGTATGTGACTATTGACCTGCAAGATAGGATCAAGAACTCACATATATTCATGAAAACACAATAGGTTCAGATATGAAATCATGGCACTCGGGCCCTAGTGACAAGCATTAAGCATAGCAAAGTCATAGCAACATCAATCTCAGAACATAATGGATACTAGGGATCAAACCCTAACAAAACTAACTCGATTACATGATAAATCTCATCCAACCCATCACCGTCCAGCAAGCCTACGATGGAATTACTCACGCATGGCGGTGAGCATCATGAAATTGGTGATGGAGGAAGGTTGAGGATGACGACGGCGACGGATTCCCCTCTCCGGAGCCCCGAACGGACTCCAGATCAGCCCTAAGAGAGATTAGGGCTTGGCGGCGACTCTGTATCGTAAAATGCGATGAATCCTTCTCTCTGATTTTTCTCCCTGAACGTGAATATATAGAGTTGGAGTTGAGGTCAGTGGAGTAACAGGGGGCCCACGAGGCAGGGGCGCGCCTAGGGGGGTAGGCGCGCCCCCACCCTCGTGGACAGGGCGTGGGCCCCCTGGTCTTGATTCTTTTGCCAGTATTTTTTATGTGTTCCAAAAATATTCTCTGTGAAGTTTCAGGTCATTCCGAGAACTTTTATTTCTACACATAAATAACACCATGGTAATTCTGCTGAAAACAACGTCAGTCCGGGTTAGTTCCATTCAAATCATGCAAGTTAGAGTCCAAAACAAGGGCAAAAGTGTTTGGAAAGGTAGATACGATGGAGACGTATCAGTGATAGATATTGTTCATCATTATCCTATGGTGTGAATTTGCCAGTACATTCAATGTACTGACCTACATGGCTGCAACATCTCATGTTGCAGGAATCTTACGATGAGTATGTGATACATTAGGGTTACGATGTCTACACTCAACTTTGCCGTTGGCGTTGTTGGGAACTCCACAACTTTGTTGTTACTTCTGCTATATGGATTGAGGTAATAGTATTTACGTTACTCTATACATGTGATTTACCTCTGTTATAAATCCTCGAGTACTGTGTGTGTCAGCATACTGATCCAGGGATGACACTTAAGCATAGAGACTTGATCCATTTTGGTCGGGTCACTACACTACAAGTTCGTCCACGACAACCGTTTCCATGGTGATGAGGTTTACGATCCGAGGTCGAATCTTTCCCAGGGGGAGGGGTGAAGGAAATATGCCCTAGAGGCAATAATAAAGTTGTTATTTTATTTTTCCTTATTTATGATAAAGGTTTATTATTCATGCTAGAATTGTATTGATCAGAAAGGTAAATACATGTGTGAATATATAAACAAATACCGTGTCCCTAGTGAGCCTCTACTAGACTAGCTCGTTGTTCAAAGATGGTTAAGGTTTCCTAACCATGGACATTTGTTGTCGTTTGATAACGGGGTCACATCATTAGCTTAGCATAATGATCGTTCAGTTTTATTGCTATTGCTTTCTTCATGTCAAATACATATTCCTTCGACTATGAGATTATGCAACTCCCGAATACCGGAGGAATGCCTTGTGTGCTATCAAACTCACAACATAACTGGGTGATTATAAAGATGCTCTACAGGTATCTCCGAAGGTGTTCGTTGAGTTGGCATAGATCGAGATTAGGATTTGTCACTCCGAGTATCGGAGAGGTAAGGGAGAGATTAAAGGAAAACAACAAAGGACCTAAACCTACTGGGTACGTTGGCCCATTTAGCTAAAGCAGGCCCAGCCCACCTAACTCACCCCCCTCCTCGCTACAGGAGCTGAGGGGGATCGTGGAGGCCATCTGCCATGGCACTGGCCACGCGTCGGCCATCCCGCCGTCGTCGGTGCCTACAAGTCGACTCCCTCGCCCCCCCAAAACCCTAATCCCCTCCCTCGCGCCCCTCCCACTTCCTCTCCACCTTCCCCGTCCTCAACCTCCGCCCGTCTCGGTCGCCGCCGCCGTCGCCAACTCCGTCCCCTCTGCAGCTCCTAAGCCACCAACGGGCCTCCGTGTGCCTCCGTGGTGAGCTGCCCGTCCAACCCCTCTGTCCCTCCCCTTCATTGGGATGCCGTAGACCGTCGTCTCCGCCGTGCCCGAAGACCTCGCGTACGCATAAGTGCGTGCGGTTGCTGCTTCTGTGCCTCATGCACTTACAGCCATGTCCACCGCTACTCGCGTCCGCCCTCGCCCCGTTCGCCCATGCGCCGAGCTCTGCTGCTCCGTGCCGGTCACGCCTCGGCCTTCCGTTGCCGCGCCACTGCCGCGCCGGAGAGCTCTGGTCACCGCGCCCGCCGCGCGCCTTGGCTCGCGCTTGCAGCCCGCTCGCCCCGCACCGGCGCCCGCCCTCGCTGTTGCCGCTGTCGCCAACCTACGCTGCCGTTGCTCGCTTGCGCCGCCCACTGCCGCACCGCGCGCGTTGCTGCTGCTTGCGTCGGCCTACTGCGCTGCTGTCGCTACTGCTATTGCTCGCTGCCGCTTCCCCCTTCCCCTGCACCACACCAGTGCGAGACCGCAACCGCGCCGCTGCTCGCCGTCCGTCCCACCCCGCTGCTCGCTGACCCGTTTGCCCCGCGCTCGCTTGCCGGCTCCCTGTTGCGCTGCCGCCGCTGCCTCGTAGTCACTCACCGCCGCCTTCCAGCGCGCGCCCCACACCCCGCTGCACAGCCCCGGCCGCATTGCCACCGTTGTGCCTGTTGCTCGCCTCGCTGTGCTCGTGCACGCGCTGCTCCCGGCCTCGCCTTCCCCCGCGCCATGGCTCTCCTCTGCATGTACTGCTACTAATTACTGTAGCTATGGCTAGCTTTGCGAATATTACACTGACTAACTCCATTGACAGCCTCTAATCAGCGGTTAAACAACTACTGACAGGCCAGAGAAAAATATGAGTAGATGGTATACTTGACAAACTCCATTTTATCCCACTGGACCAAATCCATTTGATGCCTAGATTAATTCCTATGAAAATCACAAAATGCTATCTTCTCTTAACCCTAGCACTGTGTGTGCGTGTGTGTATTCTGTGTGTGTGGTGGCCGGCCGGCTCTCCGTTAGCTAATTAGTACTCCTACTAGTTAGTCTAATCAGTGGTTAGGTATAGTGCAAATGACAGGTGGACCCCCCCTCTAAATATCCACTTAAAAAGAAAATGCAAGATATGTGTGAATAACACCTGGGCCCCATCTACAGTTTTGACCAGTCAACAGTCAAACAGTTGACTGTTGACTGCACTATTGACTGGGTCAATAGGGAACCCCAGGCCCACATGTCAGCCTCTAGTACCCTTCTGTGTACGCAGAGCTGGGTACCCGTAACAATTTGTTATTTTAATTTCGAATTAATAGTAATTCCAGAATATTTTTTAAACTTTGAAAAATCATAGAAAATAAACAGTAACTCGGGTGAAAAAGTTTTCTACATGAAAGTTGCTCAGAACGACGAGACGAATCGGTATACGCTCTCCGTTCCTCTGTCACATGCCCCTAGCATAGTGAACATTGAACTTTTCCCCTCCGGTTAATTTGTCCGAAAAGGCCTAACTCCGGGAAAACTTCCCGGATGTTATTCCCCTTCGCTGGTATCGCGTAGTACTGCGTTAGAACACCCTAGCTTTTCCTATTGTCTTGTCATGCATCTGTTTGCTCTGTATTTACTATTTCTTCCCCCTCTTCTCTCCGGTAGACCCCGAGATCGCTGTTGATGCCCCTGTGATCGACTACATCGACGACGACCCTTCTCCCATTTCATCGGAGCTTCCAGGCAAGCCCCCCCTTTGATCATCCCGATATCGCCCATTCCATTCTCTCATGCTTGCATGAGATTTTGCTACTGTTATTGTTTGCTCCTATTCTGATGCATAGCCTGCTTTTGTAACCTGCTGTTGTACCTTACCTGCTTATCCTAAACTGCTTAGTATAGGTTGGTTAGTGATCCATAAGTGACCCCCACCTTGTCCTTGTTGCCCTTGCTTCATCATCGACGACTCGATCAACGTGATCGATGACCAGAGCCTGACACCTCACATCACATCACGCCCTTTTTTGTTGCTCGACTCTGCAGAGTTACCATCGAGTGCCGAGGGTGGAACCTCTTACATCACTCCTGATGAGATCTCTGTAGTGTAGCTATTCGGTCGTGGTCAATGAGGGTGATTTCCTCTTTCACCATTCCCGATACGGCTCTGTCGTGCAACACCTCCAGTGTGAACCTCGAGGGTTGATCCTCTTACGTTCACCTTGATGATTGCATCGAGTGGAATCCTCCGTGGGTGATTCCTCGAGGTTTCCTCTTGATGTTTGGACACATGGTTACCTTGACTTTACTTGAGACCATTGTTGAAGTCGGGTCGGCCCTGAGGGGTACCCGCGAGTTGATGTGAAAGTCGGGCGGGCCCGTAGAGCACCCACGAGTTTTCTACGTGGCACGGCCGGGCAATCTGGGCCCTTGCCGTAAGTCCATGAGACGGGGCGACAGGGTCACATTATCGTGAGTCTCTGCTCGTCTTCACGAGCCCCCAATGCACTAACAGGTTTGGGTATTTGTTTTGAGTTGGCCTCTGGCCTTTATGCACTAACCACCACGTGAGAATAGATATGGGCCTCAACATCATGGTATCAGGCGAAGCTTTGTCAGACGTCCAGTTCAGCATGGTGGCATGGTCGGATCGCGTCGATCATCCGAGGTGGCACTCGTATTCACCCTGCGCGCAACGACCCGGAGTGCAACGGGCGATGGGCCCAAGCCCCCGGGGCACTTAGGATGTAGACCGGCGGGGACCTCTCTGCTGAGCCTAGGTAGGGCTGCGACGTGTTGATCTTCCGAGGCCGGGCATTGACCCCAGAAAGGTGTGTCCGGCCAGAGTGATCGAGCGCGTTGGGTAACGTGGTGCACCCCTGCAGAGAAGATATATATTCAAATACCGTGTCCGCAGTAATGGACGTTCAGACTTGTATCCGGATCTTATATAACTAGAAATGTATACTTAAGATATGTGATGGATATGTGGCTCCGGGATTGCTTTCTCGTAGGGAGTCGAGGAAGGATCTCTGGGCGTTGTTACTACAACATGTTTGTTAAATATAAACCGCTATTCTTTACTCTTCTACATGCTGCAAGATGCTTGGAGCTACTTGAAGATGCTAGTCTTTGATAGGCTAGGCCTTCCCCCCCTATTCTGGCATTCTGTAGTTCAGTCCACAGATACAACCCTTCCATTTGGTACCGATGCATACTTAGTATAGATCTGATGCTTGCGAGTACTTTGGATGAGTACTCACGGTTGCTTTGCTCCCCCCTTTCCCCCCTTCCTTCTTATTTCCGGTTGATGCAACCAGATGGTGGATCCCTGGAGCTAGATGCCACCGCTGACAGATACTGCTACTTGGAGACCACCGACGACCAGGAGTAGTTAGGAGGTCCCAGGCAGGAGGCCTTGCCTCTTAGATCGTGTTGCTTTTGTGCTAGCCTTCTTAAGGCATCCTTGTTTAACATATGTCTGTACTCAGATATTGTTGCTTCCGCTGACGCTTGTGTATCGAGCTTGTATTCGAGCCCTCGAGGCCCCTGGCTTGTAATATAAAGCTTGTATTATTTTATTTGTGTCTAGAGTTGTGTTGTGATATCTTCCCATGAGTCCCTGATCTTGATCGTATACATTTGTGTGTATGATTAGTGTACGGTCAAATCGGGGGCGTCACAAGTTGGTATCAGAGCCGTCTGCCTGTAGGAATCCCCCGTTCCAACTCCTTGGCCAAAGTTGAGTCTAGTATTTGAAAAACTGATTTACTAACATAGCTGTGTGGCTTACGGGCCCACGTTGCCAAATGGGTGGTATTAGGATCTTTTACTCCTCGACCTTCACTCTAGGACTCTGATCTCTCTTCTATTCGGGTTAAATGATTTTGATAACTCTAACATTAGGATCTCGTGATCACATCCACCCGGAGGTTTGTATTGCCCATTTCTCGAACTGAGGTCCAAGATCTGCTTCACAATGTTCACTGCCCGCAGGATCCTTTTATCGAGGGCACCCTGCGCCGTCACATGCAAATCCCTCACTCTAGTGGTTATCTTCGACGTTGATGTAGCCTTTGCTATGTCTCGTTGTTGTATTCCTCCATCGCGTGCATGTGCGCCGCCTAGTATGTCTTTAAAGACCACTGCTTTGTACATAATGCGCCTATGCTGATTGTTCAGTTTACCTCATGAATGACTTCTTACACTTGCTCCACCCCTTGCTAAACTACCCCTGTTGCATTAAGCAGGATGGTTAGACCCGTTGGTCGTGACCGCCTGAATACATGGCCGGAATGATACATCAGTTTGATGATGAATCACCAGTTCATGGTAGGAGTCATGTCTCAGTTCCCTCGTCCCAATATGAATCAGCAGCCCCAGTAACACTGCATTACTTTGCGCACCTCAACCCTGTCATTTATCGCAGCTAAACTTAGCCCTTGATGCTGATGATAGACTCCATGACATCACTTTCGAGTTGGAGTCTGCTGATGTAGCCCCTACCAACTATGTCACCTTCGCGGCTTATTACCTAAAAGGTCCCGCTACTCAATTGTGGGTCAGCCTCAGGCGTTCCTTACCTGTTGGAACCGCTATCACTTGGCCGGAATTCCAAGCTGCATTTTGTGGGCCAGTGTCAAACCTCCATGGTTAGCCACAACGTCCCCGTTAAATTTAAATGTTTGGAATTCCATGTTTCCCCCATTGTTTTGAAGTCGTCCAATATCGACCTCATTTCCGGAATGGAATGATTGAAAACACATACCGCTTCTATCATTTGCGCCACTAAAACCGTCCGTCTACTACATCCTTCAATCGAGATAGTAAGCTATCATGCTCATCTTGTTCGAAATGTCGAAGCACGGCTTTATTCCTTGAAGGCACAAAACGCTTCTCCTTTTGTGAGTATTGAAGATGCTCCAGTCATTTGTGAATTCCAGGATGTCTTTCCAAAATAACTACCCAGTCCATGGCCTTGAACTTGCTGCAGTTAAATTTGCACTAAAGTTGTGGCGGCATTATCTTCCTGATAATCGTTGCGAGATCTTCACCGATCATCAAAGTGTGGAGTATCTGTTTACTTAGCTAGATCTGGATCTCCGTTAGCGGCAATGTATGGAAACAATTTTAGACTATGACTACGGTATTTCTTATACCCCTGCCAAGGCTAATGTCATGGCCGATGCCCTGAGTCGCAAGTCTTATTACAACAACCACCTCCCTTATAAAGCTCAACCCCGGCAATATGATCTCACTTACACAGAGCATTCGATCCTCGTTCTCGTTCAAGCTGAATGCTGCGCCTGTCTGAGGGCTATCAAATTTCTAAAAGTTAATTGGTCAAATCCTTCTGAAGATGAAGCCACTTGGGAACGCGTGGATCATCCTCCTGATGAATACCCCGATTTGTTTCCTTCTACCGCCTAAAATCTCGGGACGAGATTTCTTGTAGTGGAGGAGAATTGTGACGCCCGGATAATTAAGCTACAGTAATCCCAAGTTAATGGTGCCACGTCACCACTCTTACTGTTGCTAATCCTTGGTTGATCCAAATCGCAATCCAAATTCTAGTTCAAATTAAAGTTCAAAATTCAAGTTTCTCAAACATGCAAAATAAAAATGTTCAAGGTGTGGCAAATAATCCTTGGATATTTGTCATGTTGGAACCAACCTCTTTTGAATTCCCAAAATGCCCCTGGAATTAATTTTTGGTCCAGCACCAATTAAATTGGCCTTTTCAATTTCTAAAAATGGTTAGACAACTCCTTTTGACCCCCATACCTTTTGTTCCGTCTCAATATATTGTGTTAGAATTATGTGCCAAGTTTTGTTCAAAACAAATATAATTTGGTACTAGGAGAAAATGCAAAACTGAGGTTAAAAATAATAAACAGAAGAGGTAAGGGAGAGATTAAAGGAAAACAACAAAGGACCTAAACCTACTGGGTACGTTGGCCCATGTAGCTAAGAGCAGGCCCAGCCCACCTAACTCACCCCCCTCCTCGCTACAGGAGCTGAGGGGGATCGTGGAGGCCATCTGCGATGGCACCGGCCACGCGTTGGCCATCCCGCTGTCGTCGGTGCCTACAAGTCGACTCCCTCGCCCCCAAAACCCTAATCCCCTCCCTTCCGCCCCTCCCTCTTCCTCTCTAGCTTCCCCGTCCTCAACCTCCGCCCGTCTCGGTCGCCGCCGCCGTCGCCAACTCCGTCGCCTCTGCAGCTCCTAAGCCACCAACGGGCCTCCGTGTGCCTCCGTGGTGAGCTGCCCGTCCAACCTCTCTGTCCCTCCCCTTCGTTGGGATGCCGTAGGCCGTCGTCTCCGCCGTGCCCGAACACCTCGCGTACGCATAAGTGCGTGCAGTTGCTGCTGCTGTGCCTCGTGCACTTACAGCCACGTCGACCGCTACTCGCGTCCGCCCTCGCCCCGTTCGGCCATGCGCCGAGCTCTGCTGCTCCGTGCCGGTCACGCCTCGGCCTTCCGTTGCCGCGCCACTGCCGCGCTGGAGAGCTCTGCTCACCACGCCCGCCGCGCACCTTGGCTCGCGCCTGCAGCCCGCTCGCCCCGCATCGGCGCCCGCCCTCGCTGCTGCCGTTGTCGCCAGCCTGCGCTACCGTTGCTCGCCTGCGCCACCCGCTGCCGCACCGCGCGCGTCGCTGCTGCTTGTGTCGGCCTACTGCGCTGATGTCGCTACTGCTACTGCTCGCTACCGCTTCCCCCTTCCCCTGCACCACGCCAGTGCGAGACCGCAACCGCGCCGCTGCTCGCCGTCCGTCCCACCCCGCTACCCGCTGACCCGCTTGCCCGACGCTCGCTCGCCGGCTCCCTGCTGCGCTGCTGCCTCACAGTCACTCACCGCCGCCGTCCAGTGCGCGCCCCACACCCCGCTGCACAGCCCCGGCCGCATCGCCACCGTTGCGCCTATTGCTCGCCTCGCCGTGCTCATGCATGCACTGCTCCCGTCCTCACCTTCCCCCGCGCGCCATGGCTGTCCTCTGCATGTACTGCTACTAATTACTGTAGCTATGGCTAGCTTTGCGAATATTATACTGACAAACTCCCTTAACAGCCTCTAATCAGCGGTTAAACAACTACTAACAGGCCAGAGAAAAATATGAGTAGATGGTATACTTGACAAACTCCATTTTATCCCACTGGACCAAATCCATTTGATGCCTGGATTAATTCCTATGAAAATCACAAAATGTTATCTTCTCTTAACCCTAGCAATGTGTGTGCGTGTGTGTATTCTGTGTGTGTGGTGGCCGGGGGGATCTCCGTTAGCTAATTAATACTCCTACTAGTTAGTCTAATCAGTGGTTAGGTATAGTGCAAATGACAGGTGGACCCCCCCCCTCTAAATATCCACTTAAAAAGAAAATACAAGATATGTGTGAATGACACCTGGCCCCATCTACAGTTTTGACCAATCAACAGTCGAACAGTTGACTGTTGACTGCACTGTTGACTGAGTCAACAGGGACCCCCTGGCCAACATGTCAGCCTCTAGTACCCTTCTCTGTACGCAGAGCTGGGTACCCGTAGCAATTTGTTATTTTAATTTCGAATTAATAGTAATTCCAGAATATTGTTTAAACTTTGAAAAATCATAGAAAATAAACCGTAATTCGGATGAAAAAGTTTTCTACATGAAAGTTACTCAGAACGACGAGATGAATCGGTAAACGCTCTTCGTTCATCTGTCACATGCCCCTAGCATAGCGAACATTGAACTTTTCCCCTCCGGTTCGTTTGTCCGAAAATGCCTAACTCCGGGAAAACTCTCCAGATGTTATTCCCCTTCGCCGGTATCGCGTAGTACTGCATTAGAACACCCTAGCTTTTCCTATTGTCTTGTCATGCATCTGTTTGCTCTGTATTTACTATTTCTTCCCCCTCTTCTCTCCGGTAGACCTCGAGACCGCTGTTGATGCCCCTGTGATCGACTACGTTGACGACGACCCTTCTCCCCTTTCATCGGAGCTTCCAGGCAAGCCCCCCCCTTTGATCATCCCGATATCGCCCATTCCATTCTCTCATGCTTGCATTAGATTTTGCTACTGTTATTGTTTGCTCCTATTCTGATGCATAGCCTGCTATTGTAACCTGTTGTTGTACCTTACCTGCTTATCCTAAACTGCTTAGTATAGGTTGGTTAGTGATCCATAAGTGACCCCCACCTTGTCCTTGTTGCCCCTGCTTCATCATCAACGACTCGATCAACGTGATCGATGACCAGAGCCTGACACCTCACATCACATCACACCCCTTTTTTGTTGCTCGACTCTGCAGAGTTACCATCGAGTGCTGAGGGTGGAACCTCTTACATCACTCCTGATGAGATCTCTGTAGTGTAGCTATTCGGTCCTGGTCAATGAGGGTGATTTCCTCTTTCACCATTCCCGATACAGCTCTGTCGTGCAACACCTCAAGTGTTAACCTCGAGGGTGGATCCTCTTACGTTCACCTTGATGATTGCATCGAGTGGAATCATCCGTGGGTGATTCCTCGGGTTTTCCTCTTGATGTTTGGACACACGGTTACCTTGACTTTACTTGAGACCATTGTTGAAGTCGGGTCGGCCCTGAGGGGTACCCGCGAGTTTATGTGAAAGTCGGGCGGGCCCGTAGAGCACCCGCGGGTTTTCTACGTGGCACGGTCGGGCAGTCTGGGCCCTTGCCGTAAGTCCATGAGATGGGGCGACGGGGTCACATTATCGTGAGTCTCTGCTCGTCTCCGCGAGCCCCCAATGCACTAACATGTTTGGGTATATGTTCTGAGTTGGCCTCTGGCCTTTTTGCACTAACCACCACGCGAGAATAGATATGGGCCTCGACGTCGTGGTATCAGCCAAAGCTTTGTCAGATGTCCAGTTCAGCATGGTGGCACGGTCAGATCGCGTCGACCATCCGAGGTGGCACTGGTATTCACCCTGCGCGCAACAACCCGGAGTGCAACGGGCGATGGGCCCAAGACCCCGGGGCACTTAGGATGTAGACCGGCGGGGACCTCTCTGCTGAGCCTAGCTAGGGCTGCGACGTGTTGATCTTCCGAGGTCGGGCATTGACCCCAGAAAGGTGTGTCCGGCCAGAGTGATCGAGCGTGTTGGGTAACGTGGTGCACCCCTGCAGGGAAGATATATATTCGAATACCGTGTCCGCGGTAATGGACGTTCAGAATTGTATCTGGATCTTATATAACTAGAAATGGATAGTTAAGATATGTGATGGATATGTGGCTCCGGGATTGCTTTCTCATAGGGAGTCGAGGAAGGATCTCTGGGCGTTGTTACTACAACATGTTTGTTAAATATAAACTGCTATTCTTTACTCTTCTACATGCTGCAAGATGCTTGGAGCTACTTGAAGATGCTAGTCTTTGATAAGCTGGGCCTTCCCCCCCTATTCTGGCATTCTGCAGTTCAGTCCACAGATACAACCCTTCCATTTGGTACCAATGCATACTTAGTATAGACCTGATGCTTGCGAGTACTTTGGATGAGTACTCATGGTTGCTTTGCTCCCCCCTTTTCCCCTTCCTTCTTATTTCCGGTTGATGCAACCAGATGGTGGATCCCTAGAGCTAGGTGCCACCGCTGACGGATACTGCTACTTGGACACCGCCGATGACCAGGAGTAGTTAGGAGGTCCCAGGCAGGAGTCCTTGCCTCTTTGATCGTGTTGCTTTTGTGCTAGCCTTCTTAAGGCATCCTTGTTTAACATATGTCTGTACTCAGATATTTTTGCTTCCGCTGACGCTTGTGTACCGAGCTTGTATTCGAGCCCTCGAGGCCCTGGCTTGTAATATAAAGCTTGTATTATTTTATTTGTGTCTAGAGTTGTGTTGTGATATCTTCCCGTGAGTCCCTGATCTTGATCGTACACATTTGTGTGTATGATTAGTGTACGGTCGAATCGGGGGCGTCACATGCACACAAAGAACAAATACTTGCAACCCGACGCGTAAGAGGGGTTGTCAATCCCTCTCGGGTAAGTGATTGGTAAATAGATAGATTGATAGATGCAAATGGAATAACGACAAATAAAATTCAGCAAGGTATTTTTGGGTTTTTGATAATATAGACATGAAAATAAAAGATGCAAATAAAGGAAAAGGCAAACAACAATGTAGTCTGAAAGTAACTGATGGGAAAATAGATCCGGGGGCCGTAGATTTCACTAGTGGCCTCTCTCAAGAAAATAGCACACATTGGGTAAACAAATTACTGTTGGGCAATTGATAGAAGAGAAAATAATTATGACGATACCCAGGCAATGGTCATTATATAGGCATCACGTCCAAGATTAGTAGACCGAAACGATTCTGCATCTACTACTATTACTCCACACATCGACCGCTATCCAGCATGCATCTAGTGTATTAAGTTCATAGAAAAACAGAGTAATGCAATAAGAACGGTGATATGATGTAGACAAGATCTATTCATGTAGGAATAGACCCCAGCTTGTTATCCTTAATAGCAATGATACTTACGTGCCTCGCTACCCCTTCTGTGACTGGGTGAGGACACCGTAAGATCGAACCCATCACAAAGCACCTCTTCCCATGGCAAGAAAAATCGATCTAGTTGGACTAATTAAACCAAAGATTCAAAGAAGAAATACAAGGCTATAAGTAATCATGCATATAAGAGATCAAAGAAGACTCGGATAATATTCATGGATAGAAACTGATCATAAACTCGATCTTCATTGGATCCCAACAAACACACCGTAAAAAGTCATTACATCAAATAGATCTCCAAGAGACCATTGTATTGAGAATCAAAAAGAGAGAAGAAGCCATCTAGCTACTGCCTACGGACCCGTAGGTCTATGGTGAACTACTCACACATCATCGGAGAGGCACCAATGAGGATGATGAACCCCTCCGTGATGGTGTAGATTGGATCCCGTGGTTCTGGAACTTGTGGCGGCTAGAATTGTGTTTCGTCTGCTCCCCTAGGGTTTCTAGAACTTTCAAGGATTTATAGAGCAAAGAGGCGATGCAGGAGATCCTCGTGGGCCCCACAACCCATCAGGGCGTGCCCTGGTGTCTTGTGGGCCCCACGGGCCTCCCCCAGGTGCTTCCTTGGCTCCCAAGTTGTGTTCTGTCCAAAAACAATCTCCAAAAAGTTTTGCTGTGTGTGGACTCCATTTGGTACTGATATTCTGCAAAGTAAAAAACAAGAAAAAAACAGCAACTGGCACTGGGCACTATGTCTATAGGTTAGTCCCAAAAAATGATATAAAGTTGCTATAAAATGATTCTAAAACATCCAAGAATTATAGTATAACAGCATGGAACAATAAAAAATTATAGATACATTGGAGACGTGTCAGCATCCTCAAGCTTAATTCCTGCTCGTCCTCGAGTAGGTAAATGATAAAAACAGAACTTTTGATGTGGAATGCTGCCTAACATGTTCATCACATATTCTTTTCTTTTTTAGCATTGACATTTGGACTTTTAGATGATTCAAAGCAATATTCTAGTTTTGACATGAAGACTTCAATACTCAAGCATATAAACAAGCAACCATGTCTTTCAAAATATCAACACTAAAAAAGTTATCCCTAGCCCATCATGCTGAATCATTGATCCATTCATGAAACACATTCGAATATTAGCTACATCCAATGCTCAAGTATGATCATAGTGCCCCTTAGTTGGTGCTTTATAAGAGAAGACGGAGACTCAAAAATAGAATAAAAATTGCATAAAGTAAATAGATAGGCCCTTTGCAGAGGGAAGTAGGGATTTGTAGAGGTGCCAGAGCTGAAATCTTAAATTGAGAGATAAAATATTTTGAGAGGTATACTTTTCCTGTCAGCGAAAACGACTGAGTAATTCCCAACACTTTCCATGCTAGATATATCATAGGCGGTTCCCAAACATAAAATAAAGTTTATTCCCTTTCCACCATTCTTTCACAATCCATGGCTAGCCGTATCCACGGGTGCCTTCCATACCAACACTTTCCAAGGAATTTATTATTTGACAACATAAAGTAAATTTCTTTTTCATTTTGGGATTGGGCATCCCTATTACCGCCGTACTCTCGTGCAATGACAAGTGAATAAACACTCATCTTGAGAATAACACATCTAGCATGGAAAATATTAGCCACCCCTGCCGCTTCATGAGCGGTACGAGCACACAAAAAAGAAATTCATTTTGAAAATTAGAGTTAGCACATACAAATTTGCTTAGAACGGCACAGAAATACCGCATGTAGGTAGGTATGGTGGACTCATATGGAAAAACTGGTTTTAAGGATTTTGGAAGCACGAATAGTATTTCTACTTAGTACAAGTGGAGGCTAGCAAAAAGATTGAGAAGCAACCAACCAAGAAATGAAAATTCTCGTAAATGGGCATTAAGCATAACTAACACAAAATAATGCAGCATAAGTAGGATGTAATTTCATTGCATAACTATTGAATTTTGTGCTTGCAGGGGAATCACAAACCTTAACACCAATATTCTTACTAAAGCATGATTACTCACCAACATGACTCACATATTACTATCATCATATCTCAAAACTATTACAAGGAATCAAGTTTATTTTGTCCAATGATCTTCATGAAAGTTTTTATTATATCCCTCTTGAATATCTATCACTTTGGGACTAGTTTCTTATACTGCCATTGCTTTTGACAAGCTCAAACAAATTTAAGTGAAGAACATGAGTATAAAGATTTTCATCTCTCAAAATAATATAACTGAAGCATGAGAGAATTTCTTCAAAAAATTTACTAACTCACAAATAAATCTAAGTGAACCATGAGAGTATTTCTTCAAAAATAATAAAGTGCACCGTGCTAAAAAAAGATACAAGTGAAGCACTAGAGCAATTCCATAGCTCAAAAGTTTTAAGTGAATCATAAAGAGCAATTCGAACAAATCATAGCATAATTTTGGCTCTCTCAAATAGGTGTGTCTAGAAAAGATACTTGTGACAAACTAAAAGGCAAAACAAGTAAAGACTCATATAATACAAGATGCTCCAAGAAAAACTCATGATATGTGACGAATAAAAATATAGCTCCAAGTAAAATTACTGATGGTCGTTAGAAGAAAGAGGGGATGCCTTCCGGGGCATCCCCAAGCTTAGTTGCTTGGTTATCTTTGAATATTAACTTGGGGTGCCATGGGCATCCCCAAGCTTAGGCTCTTTTCACTCCTTATTCCTTCATCCATCGTGATCTCACCCAAAATTTGAAAACTTCAATCACACAAAACTTAACAAAACCTTCATGAGATCCATTAGTATAATAAAGCAAATCACCACTCTAAGTATTGTTGCAAAACCATTCATATTTTATTATTGCATTATATCTATTGTATTCCAACTTTACCATGGCTTATACCCTCCAATAAAAACAATAGATTCATCAAAATTAGCACACAATGCAACGAAAACAGAATCTGTCAAAAACAGAACAGTCTGTAGTAATCTAAAAATTTATCATAATTCTATAACTCCAAAAATTCTGATAAATTAGGACAACATGTGAAATTTGCATACCAATCTTGTGTAAAAACTTCAGAGTAAAAGCAGGTTTCTGTGATTTTTAAAAATTCTTCTACTCTACGCAAAAGTTCCTATTTTTCAACAAGATCAAATCAACTATCACCCAACATGATCCCAAAGGCTTTACTTGGCAGAAACACTAACTAACAATCATAACAGTAGAATAATTGTGCAAACAATCAGGAATAGAAATAAAAAAACAAAAATAAATTTTATTCATTGGGTTGCCTCCTAACAAGCGCTATCGTTTTATGCCCCTAGCTAGGCATAATGCATAGATTCAAGTATTGTCATCTTTAGTTTTTGATCCATAGGATGCCCTCATGATTGATTCATATGGTGGATTAATTCTTGTTCTAGGGAAGTGTTCCATGCGCTTCCTTAATGGAAACTGAAATTTAATATTACCTTCTTTCATATCAATCACGACACCTATAGTGCATAAAAACGGTCTACCAAGTATGATAGGACAAGACAGATTGCAATCAATATCAAGAACAATAAAGTCTATGGGCACATAATTACTATTTGCAAGAATGGGAACATCATTAATTCTTCCCAAAGGCTTTTAAATAGTAGAATCCGCCAAGTGCAAATTAAGAGAACATTCTTCCATATTGGTAAGACCAAGCACATCACAAAGAGATTTTGGAATTGTGGAAACACTAGCACCCAAATCACATAAGGCAAAGCACTCATAATTTTTAACCTTGACTTTAATGGTAGGTTCCCATTCATCATGTAATTTTCTAGGAATTGAAATCTCTAATTCCAATTTTTCTTCAAAAGCTTTCATCACGACATCAACAATATGTTTAGTAAATGCTTTATTTTGTTCATAAGCATGGGGTGAATTTATCATGGATTGCAACAAACAAATACATTCAATCAAGGAGCAACTATCATAATTAAAGTCTTTGTAATCCAAAAGAGTGGGCACATCACTAGTTAAACTTTTGACCTCTCCAAACCCACTTTTATCATTTTTTCATCAAGATTTTCGCCCTCCGAATCATTGGGACGCCCTCTAGATAAAGTTGACTCTTCTTCAGTCCCTTTTTCATCAGTTTTAATCTTACTAAACAATGAATCAATAGAAGAAACACCAATCACTTTAAGATCTTCATCATTTTTATGAAAGCAATCACTAGAAAATGCGCTTTCAAAAAATTCTCTTTTAGCTCTAAGTATAGCGGTTCTTTTCTTAATTTCATCCATAGAAACATATAAGGCTTCAATTGATTCCTCAACCGTAGGTGCAAAAGATTTCATCTTGAGATTTTCCACATCATATGAAATTCTATCAATGTATCTAGACATATCATCAATCTTATTCAACTTTTCTTCTATCGTAGCATTGAAAACCTTTTGAGCATTGATAAATTCTTTAATGTTACTCTCAAGATCAGAGGGTTTCCTATCATTATTATTATTATTATTATTATTATTATTGTAAGAAGAATTACCATAATTATTAGAGGAATTTCCAGGGAAAGGCCTAGGATTAAAATTACCTCTATAAGCATTGTTATTGAAATTGTTCCGCGAGACAAAATTCACATATATGGGATCACTATTTTTCTCAATCAAAGTAGACAAAGGCACATCATTAAGATCAATAGGAGCATTTTTGCTAGCAACCAATTTCATAAGAGCATCAACTTTTTCACTCAAAGTACTAATTTCTTCAACCGAATTAACTTTTTTTACTAGTAGGTGCTCTTTCGGTATGCCGTTGTGAATAATTTGCCATGATATTATCTAGCAATTTAGTAGCTTCACCCAAAGTAATTTCCATAAAAGTACCACCCGCGGCGGAGTCTAAAAGATTTCTACAAACAAATTCAATCCCACATATTTTTTTTGTATAATCATCCAAAGATTTAAATCATGAGTAGGACAATTTCTTAGC
Organism: Aegilops tauschii subsp. strangulata; assembly: GCF_002575655.3. Classification (NCBI taxonomy): domain Eukaryota; kingdom Viridiplantae; phylum Streptophyta; class Magnoliopsida; order Poales; family Poaceae; genus Aegilops; species Aegilops tauschii. The sequence goes on along the minus strand of NC_053041.3, from coordinate 260,697,409 downwards.
ATCAATTTCATTCTTTCCCAAGATTGTGCAACGTGTTCATGCTCAAGTTTCTTAAAATTCATGGTTTGAGTTCTAAGGGAAATAATTTTAGCGGGCGGAAACTACTTAGTAATAAAAGCATCCTTGCACTTATCCCAAGAATCGATACTATTACGAGGCAAAGATGAAAACCAAAATTTTGCATGATCCCTCAAAGAGAAAGGAAATAATTTCAACTTCACAATATCGTTGTCCACATATTTTTTTCTTTTGCATATCACACAATTCTACGAATGTGTTAAGATGGGGTGCGGCATCCTCATTAGGAGTGCCAGAAAATTGCTCTTTCATGACAAGATTCAACAAAGCGGCATTAATATCACAAGACTCCGCACTAGTGGCAGGAGGAGCAATCGGAGTACTAATAAAATAACTGGTATTAGTATTGGAAAAATCACACAACTTGGTATTCTCTTGAGTCATCGTGACTACACAAACAAGATTGCAAGCAAAAAGAGATCTGACGAGAAAAAGGCGAACGAAAAAGAAGGCGAATAAAATGGCAAATTTTTGTGAAGTGGGGGAGATGAAAACGAGAGGCAAATGGAAAATAATGTAAATGGAAAGGAGATGAGATTTGTGATTAGGAACCTAATAGATGATGTCTCCCCGGTGCCAGAGATTGGCAAGTTGAAGGGAGACCACCTTGACTTGATCCTCCCCGGCAACGGCGCCAGAAATTCCTTTTGATGTGGCTAGAGACTGCGTTGGTATTTCCCAAAGAGGAAGGGATGATGCAGCACAACTACGGTAGGTATTTCCCTCAGTTATGAAACCAAGGTATCAATCCAGTAGGAGGACCAAGCAAGACTATGTAAACGGTACCTGCACACAAAGAACAAATACTTGCAACCCGACGCGTAAGAGGGGTTGTCCATCCCTCTGGGCAAGCGATTGGTAAATAGATAGATTGATAGATGCAAATAGAATAACGGCAAATAAAATGCAGCGAGGTATTTTGGGGTTTTTGATAATATAGATCTGAAAATAAAAAATGCAAATAAAGGAAAAGGCAAACAACAATGTAGATCTGAAAGTATATGATGGGAAAATAGACCCGGGGGCCGTAGATTTCACTAGTGGCTTCTCTCAAGAAAATAGCACACGGTGGGTAAACAAATTACTGTTGGGCAATTGATAGAAGGTCAAATAATTATGACGATATCCATGCAATGATCATTATATAGGCATCACATCCAAGATTAGTAGACCGAAACGAGTCTGCATCTACTACTATCACTCCACACATCGACCGCTATTACTCCACACATCGACCGCTATCCAGCATGCATCTAGTGTACTAAGTTCATGGAGAAACGGAGTAATGCAATAAGAGCGGTGACATGATGTAGACAAGAACTATTCATGTAGGAATAGACCCCATCTTGTTATCCTTAATAGCAACCATACATACGTGCCTCGCTACCCCTTCTATCACTGGGTGAGGACACCGTAAGATCAAACCCATCACAAAGCACCTCTTCCCATGGCAAGAAAAATCGTTCTAGTTGGCCTAACTAAACCAAAGATTCGAAGAAGAAATACGAGGCCATAAGTAATCATGCATATAAGAGATCAAAGAAGACTCGGATAATATTCTTGGATAGAAACTGATCATAAACTCGATCTTCATCGGATCCCAACAAACACACTACAAAAAGTCATTGCATCAAATAGATCTCCAAGAGACCATTGTACTGAGAATCAAAAATAGAGAAGAAGCCATCTAGCTACTTCCTACGGACCCATAGGTCTATGGTAAACTACTCACGCATCATCAGAGAGGCACCAATGAGGATGATGAACCCTCCATGATGGTGTAGATTGGATCTCGTGGTTCTGGAACTTGTGGCGGCTGGAATTGTGTTTCGTCTGCTCCCCTAGGGTTTCTGGAATTTCTGAGGATTTATAGAGCGAAGAGGCGGTGCAGGAGACCCCCGTGGGCCCCACAACCCATCAGGGCGTGCTAGGGGCCTCTGGCGCACCCTGGTGTCTTGTGGGCCCCACGGGCCTCCCCCCAAGTGCTTCCTTGGCTCCCAAGTTGTCTTCTGGTCCAAAAAAATATCGAAAAAGTTTCGCTGTGTTTGGACTCCGTTTGGTACTGATATTCTGCGAAGTAAAAAACAAGCAAAAAACAGCAACTGGCACTGGGCACTATGTCAATAGGTTAGTCCCAAAAAAATGATACAAAGTTGCTATAAAATGATTCTAGAACATCCAAAAATGGTAATATAACAGCATGGAACAATAAAAAATTATAGATATGTTGTAGACGTATCAACTATCTAGATAGCCCGGACCCTCGCCCGGAACCTCCGGCACTCGGACCTTTCGGCCGTGACCGAAACTTCCAGCCCTACCTGTGTGCAGTGACTCGGGCCGAGGCCCATGTACCCCTTCGCCCACTTAGACTGTGGCACCCCAGCTCAGAGCAACCGGTTTACCATGCATTGCCAGCCCAGAGACCATGTCTTCTGGCAACACACAACATCTTGGTACAGAAAACAACCGCTTTATTGATGCCAGCGGATCATAGTTCATATTACAACAGGTGGCGAGGCCAAGCGGCACACACGGTGCGGCTGAACAATATGTACATTATTTAGTGAACATAAAGGGGACTCGATCATAACAACTACGCGGCAGCGGAACGACGTCGTAGCGGAACTCCATAGCACAGGGACACCGATGTGGACATGATCTAGACTCGGACAGCACTCCTTTCCAGCGAGACTTTCCTGAAAGCTGGCATGACACGCCAGGTCAGTACATTGAATGTACTTGCAAGCTGACAACAAACATAAACATAATGACAAGCAATATCATGATATTTAACCAATTGCTTTACTAATGCAACATCATATCATACATGCAGTGATCATGATCTTGTGATATAAGTCCCTCGGACTTGCTTACCAAACGGTGATCGCTCTCAGATCACAAACGGACCAACCTCGTGGTCTTTGATCGGGTTACCTCGTAACCAAACGGTGATCTTACCGAGATCACAAACGGACCAACAACTTGGTCTCCATCAACACAATGTTTTCCCAAACATCATCTTCTCAACGGTGCAAAGTTCATATCTTAGTGTGCAAAATTAATTAAACGTTGACCCATGGTGTGACCTACTTTCGAGCGTCTCCGTAACCGTGGACTCGGCTATCGATAGATTTAATACACTCTGCGGAGGTAGCACACTGTACCCACACCACGGAACCCATGGCCTCGCACTCCCATTCAGGTGGACCAACGGCGTTCCGACGAAACCCCTCCATTGCCATGACACTCTCCCGGCCACTCCGACTCACGCCCCACTGGGCTAGTCCTGGGTGGCCCCGTGTCTACCAAAGACACCAACGACCACTGTCGAGGCAAAACATAAACGGTCCCAAACGGGGACAAGGTACCATAACAACATCAACGGGTACACAAGGTTATGTTTGCTTACCAGTCCAGGGTACCGCACGCCCATAACCTTCCCTCGTTGGAGGCACCGACCAGAGGCATGACAATGGACCGAATAAAGGCCTTCCCATAAAGGCAAATGTGGTTGCATTGGGAAAACTCGATTCAGTGGCACCATGACCCGATCAACGATATGTTCAAGTTGAGTTATTATGAGGTTCAACTTAAGGTGAAAGTAACCGGTGTCATGATATGCCATGAAAATGCATCACAAACATATGCATCATATATCAATGGAAATAACTCGGTCAACCATATCCACACTAAGCATAGACATCAACAGCTCATAACACCTCTCTGGTTATGATTTATCATCACTTTAAACAGAATCTTTACTAGTAAATTTATCATTTATCTCATTTAAGAAAAGAACTCAAAAATAATTACTTATATCCATAACCATATTACTTCTTCATAACAAATATTACTTCTAGTTACTTAACCAACTAAATTAGCTTCAAACTTCTGTAAACTAAGCATATCAACTCAAACAAGCAACCAACTGAATATAAATATTATTCTAGTGATTTAAATGCATGGATTAAACAATTAATTCAAGTTGAAAATCATAAATATTGTAATGGCACCATGAAAATGTTGTTCTGGCTTGCCTTAGTGCAGATGAGGTTCACAATCCTGCTGGTGATCCTCAAGACAAGCTTCACTTTCTGAAAACAATTATAAACACAAAAAGGAAACATCAAGAACCCTTCTGAAATTCACCAGAAAATCTAGACAGCAGAGAAAAATCTCATTTTTGGTGAGCTGCTAGATTTCTTCATAAAGAACACAATGCAAAAAGAATCAATTCATTTGGACTTATGGTTAAAAAGTTTTGGCTGTTTGAAGCTCTCTGGATAAAATTGAATTTTGAATTTAAATAAACAGAACTGGGGGGGTGACGTCGAAGGCGTAAACCTCGCGGGCGCCACCACTTGTACCGCTTCAGGCGCGTACAGAGTGACTGACTAGCGGGCCCCGCTAGCCAGGTGAGAGGGAGGGGGAGAGGGAAACAGAGGGCGGCGAGGCTCCGCCGGAGCACACGCCGGCGAGGAGGGCTTCTTGGCCAGAACTGGAAGGAGGGATCAAAAGGGGAGACGGAGGCGCACCTGCCCGTACCCGTAGGTTAGTTAGGGGTGGTCCGACGGCGTCGGAAACGGCCTCTCCAGCGGTGACAGAAAGCAGAGGTCGCCAGAGTTGGAGACGACGACGTCTAGAGGCAGCACTAGGGGCTCCAACCGGGCGGAACGGCGCCACCGAGGCACGGCGGAGGCCCTGAAAGGGTGGCCCGAGCCTGGGAGAGGCTGGAGCTGCGGAGACGACCCGAGGGCATCGCCGGCGAGCTCGAGCTCGGGGACGGCGGCCCGCGGCCTGCCCGGCTGGGCTACGGCTTTCTACGAGTTTGTGGAGTGTGTGTGAGGAGTGGATGGTGCTCGAGGAGGCTAGGGAGAGCTCTATTTATAGCCGAGCGATGAGAAGGGCTCGGGCTCTGCCGGAGGACACCTGGACACGGCGCCCGGCGACGAACGGCGTCAATGCGCGAGGGGGAAGGCGACGCAGCTCACGCGGGCACTGTGGGCGAGCGGAGACGAGCACATGAGCGAGGGGGTGGCGACGAACACAGTGCGCAGCGCACTGCTGGGTTGGCCGGACCGTGCCCGTGCTCGCTGCGGCGAGCTCCGGCGTCGGCGAGCACCAGGAGAGAGTTATGATAGTCGGGACGATGATCGGGGTGAAGTTTGGCAAGGTTTGGCAGGCGGGGAAGCGATCATGCGAGCAACGGAGGCGCGGGCGCGATGCAGAGCGCGTCGGCCGTACGCCAGCACGCCTGGACGAACGCGGTCACCGCGTGAACTCTGACCTTAGGCCGAGCTAAGCCTAAACTTCACGTCCGGCGTGTAGTCCGTGGTAGATTGAGAGGTTACCACACTTTGGTTTGAGCTCAGGTGCAGTAACATGGATTTCAACTTCCTGGTAAGTTTCTGGGTAGTAACTTTGAGAGCTTACTATGGTCAAAATACTGAGAGTTGGGAGCTGGGCTTTGGAGGTTAGCAATCATCTACTAAGGTGATGATGCACAAGAAAATTCGGCCACAATCGAGCAAGTAAAATGGTAGTTGCTGTAGAAACTACCATTTCTGTCCAGAACAGAAAATATTTTCTGTAGCAAAAATATTCCAAAAAGTGATGAAATGTTTTTGCTCAGGAAGGTGCCCTAGGGTTCAAAGAATATTTGGGAATTTTCTCAGATTTTTGTGGGAAAGAAAAATTGGGGTTGCTTTGGAACACAAGGGGCTAGTTAGGGTTTTAGAGAGAAAATGAATATTTTTCATTAGAGAAAAATATTCATAATATTATTTTGAGATGGATCAGAGAAGAAATGATGGCTTAGGGAGAGAAATAAGTCTCTTGGGTGAAATTCAAGGGGGTACCCAAGTGTTTAAGTCCATCTGAAGTGATTCAAAAATTTCAAATTCAAATCCAAACCAACTGAAAATCAGGCAAAGAGAAGAGGACAAAAACCAGGCTGTCACAAACCTCCCCCACTTAGGATGAATCTCGTCCTCGAGATTCGGTTGCTTGGGAAAACCATTCTGGATAATGTGTCTTTAGAAATTCTTCTTGTTCCCAAGTCGATTCTTCCTCTGTGTGATGCTCCCACTAGACTTTGTAAAACTTCCTTGCTTTACTACGAGTGACCCTTTCCATCTGATCCAAAATTCTGACCGGTATCTCTTCATATGTTAAATCCTTTGCCAACTCTATTTTTGTCATAGCAGTCTTTTTCTCAGGCGGCGATATGCATCGCCTCAACTGTAAAACATGAAACACATTGTGCACTTCCGACAATTCTGGGGGTAGTTCCAACTGGTATGCAACAGTACCCACTCTGGACATGACTGGGAATGGACCAATAAATCTGGGTGCCAACTTTCCACGAGTCTGGAATCTCTTGACTCCTTTCATAGGAGTGACTCGGAGGTATACGTGTTCTCTGGGTTCAAAATTGATCTGTCGGTGCTTTGCATCATAATAACTCTTCTGTCGAGATTTGGCCAATTGCAATCTGTCTCGGATTTCCTTGACTTGCTTCTCAGCTTCCATCATGAGATCCGTTCCGAAAATACGGCTATCTCCAGTTTGAGACCAATTTAAAGGAGTGCGGCACTTACGGCCATACAAAGCTTCTTCCGTTGACATCTTTAGACTGGTCTGGAAGCTGTTGTTGTATGAGAACTCGGCATACGGCAGGCAGTCTTCCCATTTAGGCCCTTGGGCCAAAGCGCGGGCTCGTAGCATATCTTCGAGTATTTGGTTTACCCGCTCAGTCTGTCCATCAGTCTGAGGATGATAAGCGGTACTATATTTTAGCGCTGTCCCCAAAGCTTGGTGGAGACGTGACCAGAAAGCGGAGGTAAAAAGTGACCCCCGGTTAGAAGTGATTGTTCGAGGCACTCCATGCAGACTGACTATTCTGGATACATACAGTTGTGCGACTTGATCGGCTCGATATGTGGTTCTGATAGGGATAAAGTGAGCAACCTTGGTTAAGGTGTCCACTATGACCCAAACTGCATCGTTGCCTCGCTGAGTCTTAGGTAGCCCTGTGACAAAATCCATGCAGACATCATCCCATTTCCATTGTGAAACTAGCAATGGTTGGAGAAGTCCGGCTGTCTTCTGATGTTCTGCCTTCACCTTCACTACAAAAAAAATACACTTCCGTGATGATACGTGTTTGTCACAGTAGGTCGCGTTTTTTGTCATGCATGTACATCCATGACAAATTTATGACAAAATCAAGATAGTCATACCTGTGCTGTCGTAGAAGTGTTCCATGACATTACCAAAATTATCATCACGGAAGTGTCCACTTCCATGACGATAAATCGCGCGTCACAGAAGTGCTTTCGTCAAGGGTGACCGACACGTGGCATCCACAGTAACGGAACGACGTTAAGCTATCGGGTCGGATTTTGGATCCGATAACCCGTTAACAGCCCTGACCAATGGGAAATTTCCACGTGTAAAATTCTGATTGGCCGAAGGGAACACCTGTCAGCTCGTCAGTGGGCCAGATGTCGCCCGTCCATTGGAGGAGACATGCCTATGATACGTCGACACGTGGCTGGGCCCAACAGAGGCCCATATAGGTTAAAAAGGCCGGCCCAGTCAAAGGCCCGTAGAACTTAATCAGGTACTAGTGGGCCAGCCCAATAATGGCCTGCTTAATAAAGGCCCATTTACGGCCCGAAACCAGATCTGGCCCGTTAATTGTTCGCCGAATATTTAGGCCCAACTACATCCCAGTGACTTTCGTCCTGTTAGAGGCCTGATGTAGACATGGGCCCATTTCAGCCCGGTGTGACTTTCGGCCTGGGAATGGCCCGTGCTGCCCATGGGCCATATATGGTCCGACGGGACATCGGGCCCACTAACGGCCCGTGCTAAAGGTGGCAACAGTTAAGCCCAACGTGACTTTGGGCCTGTTAAAGGCCTGTCGCGTAATTTGGCCCGTTGATGCATGTGCTAAGCTTTCGGCCTCTTAAAGGCCCATGATATTAGTGGGCCAACTAAGGCCCGAGATATGTTTCGGCCTGGTAACGGCCCGTGAGCTAACTGGGCCCAAAACGGCCTGGTCTACATTTCGGCCTGCTGAAGGCCCGTCGATGACTAGTGAAAATTGAGGCCCAACATGCATTTTGGCCTGCTAAAGGCCCGTGGTTTCATCTCGGCCGTAACAGGCCAGTACAATATTCAGCCTGTTAATGGCCCAACGCTACCTGGGCCAAACTAAGCGCTGGGTCGACAAAAGGCCCAACTAAAATATAGGCCGGTGTAAGTTTGGGCCTGGCGCAATGTGTGAAGGCCCCAATCATTCGGGCCCAAGAAAGACGAAGGCCGGCCCAATTGTGGCCCGCTAAAAACCTGGCCCGTTAGAGTCGAATGTTTCGGTCCGGTCGACTACATCTGATTTTTTTTCAGATAGCGAATGATGGCAGTAACTAGTAGGAATTAAGAACAAACCTACTCTATACAATAAAGAAATTACGGCATAGTAACTAAGAATAAACCTACACTATACAATAAAGGATTTAAGGTATATTACATCCACTGGGCATCGAAGTTCGCCACCAGTGATCATAAAGCGCAATGAAGAAGCAGATTACAAAAACTGGGCACCATTGCAGCGTAACAAAATAATACTGAACCGAGACCACTTCCAAGACAGTTCAAGAAAGGTTAGCCTTGCGGGGGAACTGCTGCGCAAGCTGCTGAGCAAGGCTGTGAGACCGGCCTAGCATGTCGGTCATAGCTTCCAGGTGTAGTTGTTTAGCGATGAGGTTCTCATTGGTGTTCTCCGCAATCTTTCTTAGAGATAGGACTTCAAGTCGAAGTTGAGTTGCAGAATGCCTTTCTGCTAGAACTTGGGACTGAAGAAGTCGAACTGATTCAGACAACGAATTCTGTGAGCTTATCTGACTGTTAGTCTCAAGTAACTTGAACACTGCATCAAGACAAGACTTTGGGGTTGTCTCGCTATCTTCAAGATGTTTTGCCTTCTTTGCTACAATATATGTTGGGTTTGTCTCACAGCCTTCAGCAGACTTGTGCATGCCATCAGGCATATCACCCTAAAACAAAGCAGAGAGATGACAGGTTTTGCACGTGTATAAACAAAGATGATAATTGTTCTGTCAATTCTATCCAATTTCAAACTAGAAAATAAAGAGTAAGTTCAAAATATCAATAGCATAATTTGGCATTGTTCATAATGCAGGGAGCTTCACCACACTACTGGATTACCATGTCAACATAACAAGCATAGATGAAGGGCAAAGAAAATCATTGTATCTATTTTGGATAATGTGCATGGCATGTTGTTCATATCATCAGCCACATCAGTAAGATAAAACAGGAGATGACAAGGTGCAAACGTGGGCTGCTTCACCACACACTGGATTATAGATCCACAAAAACAAGCATACATATAGGGAGTATTAAGTAATGTGCATGGTATGAATAAGGAATTTGGTTTTACAAGTAAAACTTAGAACTTACGGTTCTTACGAACATGCATTTTGGTAGAAACAGCAAACTAAACAGCAGTAAACGATAGGGAGTATGAGAAAATTAAACAGCTGTTGAGGATAAAGGCTTTAGAAGGACAGACTTACATTAACAGTTAACACCGGCTTTATAATGCCCTTCTCCATGTCAAGGGAACGATAACTCAAGAATTTCAGCACAGAATCTTCTTCATAAGCATTGCCTGTACTCTACATTTTGTAGAGAGTAATTATAGATATGATAATACTGGAAGGGATAGAGGATAATGAAGATAAGATGCAGATTGATGCTACATAATCAACTACCAATCCCTGGAAGTACAAGCGTTACAGGACAAAATGTACTAACAAGAGCAATGGGCTACACTTCTGCACTGGCATTGTCTGTGTATTCTACTTGTTGGTAAGATTAAATATAGATTTGATCTTTTTTAGTAAATGGTGGGCGAGGGAGATAAGATGCAGAATGCTACAAAATGAACCAATCCCTCTTCCCATAATACAAGAGTGTTTTGAACACTGGTGTACTGTACAAAACTCTTATATTATGGGACGGAGGGAGTAGCTGTTAATATAAGTACAGTGATAGACCACGTTCAGTCCTTACAAGAGGACTGCAGAGCTAAACCTCTTCAAAAGCATTGGGTTGATTCTAAATTTATGTAAGAGTCCATACGGATCTTATAATGTCCACCAAATGGACGATTACGAGGCTAACATGTGCAGTGATGCTACATAATCAAACAACTATGAAAGTAAGTATGGTCATACAATGCAAGAGGTACTCACAAGAGCAATGCAGTGTGCAATATAGTTGCGAGATTCTGTGGTCCCTTGAGAATGAATGTTCTTCTGCTAACAGTTTTCGTACAAGTGATACATTAAGGCAAATGTAGAAATGTAGTTCAAATTGTGATGTGATATCATACACAGTACCTTACGCTGCAGCCGAGACCAATGTGTAACAAGATTATTCCAGTCACCGTCGGATAAATGTAGCACTGGAGACTTTACAGAAATTTCGTTCAGAGGCTTGCCATCGAAGTGCGCTTGCCTCAGGTAGGAACGATACTTCATCAACGAGTGCTTGAAAAGCGCAACCAACCCTTGCTCGTCATCACAATCCAGTTTGCTCCTCGCCTATTTAAAAGAATGAAATCTTGTGTCTTCTGTCAGCAGAAACATATGCAGTAATGACCATGAATAACATTAGTACATTACTTACGCGTAAGTTGCGGAGGAAGACTGGAAATTGTTTTGTGTCTGCGGTATAATCTTTCCATGAAGGAAAGATGCGCACAAAGCTCCTGACAACAACATAAGCTTCGTCTTCTAAACTGGGAAGAAATGGAACAGGGGTCATATTTGCTGCAATTGGGGCTCTCTCTGGTTCGAAAAGGGATTTGGCAACTGGATTTGGTGTACTCTTTGTTGGAATGGGGGTTTTGCGTCGTACAGCTGGTGCTATGTCAACTGGCATAATCATACTGTTTGCTGCAGTTGGGGTCTGCTGAGTTGGGGCATCAGAAATGACCAGTGTAGTAGGGCTAGAGTCTGCTAGAGTTGGGGTATTTTGTGGGTCAGGTGATATTGCAACTACACCTAATGGGCTATTTGATTTATCAGGTGCCACTACCTTTTCCAAATACTTTGCTTGTGCTCCTCCACAATCAGCAATCGCCCTCTTCCTTTTGAACGTCTGATACACAAGAACAACATTTGAATGAATAAATATGGTATGATGACAGATGGAATATGTACTGAAAATGGATAGGCAGGGCATATTCACATACACGATGTGTAAACTAAGCTAATGGCAGTTCAACAAAGTAGAAGCAATGCAAAGCATCAGTTGCAAGATATGTGTGAGCAATGTAACCTTGGAAAGCTAGAGCAAGTACCTTGATGGGTGAATAAGATAGGGCATCTTCCTCTGACTCCTCCACTAGGGAGCTACATTGACTTAGGTCACCCTCTAGCTCAGAATCACTGTTAGGATCATATTCTGAGCATGAATCTGTAGGTGGAGAGCGTTTGCATTGCATTGCATCCAGACTTGACTTCAGTCCCTTAATGCCAAGTTTGACAGCCATGGCATTGTTCTGCTTTATTCTCTTCATGCGCGCAAGCTCATAATCATTATGATGCTGTTCAGAATCTGAGATTCATGAAAACATAAAAAGTAGTCAGATTATCTATGGAATGCATTCGGATTCAACTCGGAGAGTGTCTCCCTATAAACCCCTGCATATGCAAAGTTCACCTCCCCAACCGTGCTGACCAGACCACACACAGAAATACAAACCCCTTATGTCTCTATAATAGGCAGGCACACATTTCAAAACTGAAGTAGGAACATTAGAATCATATGAAATTCGTATTTGAACAAATAAACTAAGAAATTATGAGTGGTGTAATGTTTAGCTTCAAGGGTGGAGTGTTGGTAGTGCGACACAAAGCAAGTAGGCAGATTGTATTCCATGTAAAAGATCGAAACCTATGTAAAAGCTGGAAATGACACTTTCTTTCTATACAATGCAGTGTTCGTTACCCACACATGATGGAAGAGATCACATAGAGAAATACTATTCACTCATGTCTACGGTTCCAGTATTTAGAAACAGGGTGGTCCACCCTAAAAGAATATTGACAACAAATATGACAAGGCAAGCATAGATGTAGTGAATCAATCATTTACTTGTGAGCTTACTAGGACAAGTATGCAGAATTGTAACTGCAGTAAGAGACCGTCCAAAATCTGAATGAAGAAGTTTGTCTAGCACTTATTGTTTGCAACTAATCGACGTGAATAATTGGATATTATATCGAATGAGTAAGAAAGACAAGTAAAATTGTCAACAAACCTGGCTTGCAGTAGTAATCTGGGTCAATGTCACTACGACCAACAATCCAAAATGACTAGTTTCTGTTCCGAGGGCCGGAATTTTGAAAACCCTGTGAACTTTAGAGGTACTAAAGATTACCGAAATACATCTGAACCATTAAGTGTAGGTAGCACTGAGCACACAACAAACCCTAATGACAGTCCTGCCTAATGAGTAATGAATCAATTAGAAAATGGGTGATGAGGAGTGGCTGCTGAGTGTTGAGGACGTATCTCAGGATAAATCGGGTTGGCTTGGTGGGTGATGCACGCCTTAGCCCTGAACGGACTGGGAAGGTAGGCACGACGGCGCGCCCGGGCAGCGGTGACGCTGTTGGGCGAGCGGCTCCTGGCCTCCTGTTAGTCCGGCGTCTCCTCCTAGAGTCATGCCGTCCGGGGACGGCAAGTCGCCGGCGAGGCAGGCGGCTGGGGGCGAGTAGAGATCGGAAGCGCGCAGCAGAACAGAGGGGAATCGGGGCCTGGGACGACCCAAAATCCCAGGGTGAGCCGGCCCACCGTGGGAACCCTATAGAGATACACACCCGAGCGGCGAACATGCATTTTCGAAACTAATTTAGGAACATTTAGCTGACCAATTAAACAACTCTGTTTTAATAATATCAGATTCGTATTTGAACAACTAAGCTTGTTTAGCTTGATGGGTGGAGCAGTGTTATTATGACACGAAGCACGTATTCTGATCATATAGTGATCATAAAAGGGGGAAACTCTAAGCATATTTTTTAGCAAAAGAGGGTTTCCCCTCCGATTTCTATTAAAGAAACCACCACAGAACCAACATGATCAATTAAACCCTAAGCATGATCAATTAAACCGTATTATGGCTATGCCATGGCATATTTGAAGCTGCAAACCGGAGAAATGATATTTAGCATCCATTGTTTGCTTCGAACTAAGAACTAAATTCTAAGAGCTGAAAAGAAAGTAGAGTAACCAAGTTAAGATCTATTTTCTGGTCGAGATCAAAAAGTTGAGGAGATATGAAGTACCACCTCTCTTGCGGCGCCGTGTAGGCATTGGGGGTGCGATGGCTGTCGGTGGCGTTGAAGCAGATCTGCGATGGTAGACGGGTGCATCGGGGGATAAGTCCCATTGCGGTGGAAGAGAAGGTCGTGTGAGCGCACCCGACAAAGAAGACGACGGCGCCGATGAAGCAAGAGGACGCGATGCAAGGCTATTGGTCCGTCGCCGTGGATGAGAAACGTCCATCTCTAGCAGTGGACGACGCGGTCTTGGTAGGCGCTCCGGCATGGTGGAGGACGTTGGCGATGGATGTGGTGGAGGATGGTGGCGATGGATGGGGTGGCGGACGGAGGCTGGTGTGGGGATGGGGTGTTCTAGCGCGGACGGTGTATGAATGGGAAAATGGAGGGAGAGGTACGGGGAACCATGTTTTTGGGATGCGCCTGTCTGAAATATGGGAAAGTTACGAACTTAGCCCCCAAATTTGGATGTCCCGTTGGTTGGGGATAGGACGGTAATCTCGCATCTCGCCAATATTTGCCCAGAGCGATTTCGCGCGAGGAGAGGGTGGTTGGCGCCCATGGTTGGCGCCCACGGTGTATGAACGGGGTTGACAGGTAGGGCGGTTGTGTCACGTCTGAGTGAAGTTACAAACCTGCCCCTATTGAAAATATTTGCCTACATCGATTTCGGCCGAGTCGAGTTTGTTTTGCCGCCCACCGTGTATGAATGGGGAATGGAGGGAGAAACAAAGGTCTTTCGGACGAGCTTGAATCAAATGAGTTTTGCCGCCCATGTTTGACGCCCACCGTGTCAGAATGGGCTCAGAGGCGGTCGTGTCACGTCTAATTGAAGTTACTAACCTACCCCTATTTAGAGCAGTGGAAATCGGGCCGATGGATTGTCCGTGTAATGGGTAGACAGTAATTTCCATCTCCCAAACACTTGGCTTCGGGCAGCCGACGTGGGAGTGGACATTTTGCTGCTTCTTTCAAATTTTGGGACAATAAGCATCCACGTTTACCCTAGCAACTAAATTCGAATCCATTTTGTATTCCTATATGAATCTTTATAAATCATTCTATGTGTTTTTATATATCTTCAAAAGGACGACAAAGATGTATTCCACTGTCATATATGAATATGGTTTACAAATGCCGATACTCAAATTCAGAAACAAGAATCCAGTTTAAGGTGAATTCGAATATTTGGAACACTTCATGTCCAACTCAAATGTCACACGCAGCATAATGTGTACTCCCATTTAGATATGTACACAAGCGATGTATCAAGATTCAAATACCGAGTCAATCAACCAAGAATGTATAGAACTAACAGACATATAAACACTTATAGAGTATATGGATCAATAATATCAACTAACATACATAAGCCAGGTCGCTGTACTTTTTTTGGCTACAACAGCATCCTTTTTTAGCCAGCATCTTGGCCCTTTCCGATGCGTGCCACTTATGGTCCATCTATACTACTACTATTGTTGAATGCACATTCAGCCCAATTGGCATATTTGTAGGTCTAGCACAGCAATCCAAATGAAATGTCTCTGAGTCTTATCAATTAATACAGACTTGTGCTCAAATAAAATTACAAACCAAAAAACAAAAAAAACAATTATTACATGATCTCTAAAACAAATGGTTTGATTGATTACATGAACATACAACACAAAGGTTATTCAACTATGGAAAGAACGTTTCACCTATGATTTACCAAGTAGGAATTTAATTTCCTTTTTTCCTTCAGGACCTTAACAATCTGGTCAGTCTCAACTTGCTTCGTTTTGAAATCCACCAAATATTTAATGGTTGTCTTGAGTACTGCTTGTGATTGTGTTGTTTGCTTCCTCAACATGTCAACTTCATCTCTAAGTGCAGAACCAGAATCTCTTCCTACCACTAGTTTAGCCTCTAGAGCATCAGCAGTTGGCAATTCATAATGCACGATTGGGCCGGTGCCACTGTTGTGGGATGATGCAACGTCCATGGGGACCTCGCTCTTTGATCTTGGGCTAACCTGTTTTGCCATTAAAGTTCCGATTGGATTCAGAAAAGTTGAAGTTAGCAAAACATCTCAACTAGGAGTTATAACAGCAAACCAGTTAAACAAACAAGGAATTAAAGAGTTTCAATTGGATGCTGAAAAGTAGTTATTAACATCATTGTAACCCGCTGTTGCAGCAGCAAAGCAGTTAAACAAACAAGTAGATATTTAAGTTAAGGCAAACAGGTAATTCTTAACAGTAAGTATCAAACACATAGATAGGTGCAGTCTACAATATGATTAACAGGCTATGCCATTATGTAATCAGTAGCAAACTAAATTAAGCCAAGCAACGTAATTGAACAATTTTGCAATAAGTGGCTAACTAAAATTCCGAGAAGCAGGTAACTGAACTTACGCTAGTTCTTTGTACAGGCACACTGCAACTTCTTTTTCGCTTACAAGGTTGTACTAAGGAGTCCATGGCATCAATTGCTTGGATACGTAGTCCCAATACTTCTTTCTTCCCACACTGCATGGGTAAGTCGAATGGTTAATCTGGTAAGATGGTGCGTCCTTGATATGTTATATGAGGACGTGTAGTCAGACTAGTTGTAGCCAAACACATCACACTGGCTTTTACTGTATATTTCATGCGATTACTTTTGGCATATCGAGATCTAAGCAATCTACAATAGGATGAAAAGACTGGCATCCTTCACATTATTGGCGAACTCAGTTCATAGAAACAAGCAATTCAACCATTCTGTGGGTAAATCAAAAGTGCCACTGGAATATTTTTCACTATCCAATCATACACGCAAAAAGGGGCGACGCCACCATAGGGGCTGGTATGGGCGGCCGCCTCAGGTGGCTGGAAAGTGTGCACCTAGTTTGAGTCGTCCAGGTTGGCCCACGCTAGTTTTGTTCGTCCCAACGCACGAGCAGGCAATGTAAAAATTGAAGAAAAATGTTTCAATTTGGATGGGCCAATAACATAAGTGCAAGGCAGGCCCTATAGCGGGCTCGCGGCCCAAACGAGCACCTCCCATATCGATCGACAGCAGGAAAAATCCCAATTCATTCGCTCCAGCCTCCAGTCTGGTTTGCTCCTAACCTAGCCGCCGCTGGACAGACCGACATAGCACTTCCTCGCGCCCTCGTTGGAGGGCGGTCGCCGGGCTTCAAGCGAACGGAAGGACAAGAAGATGAAGATCCAACCCTGGGTGTAGCCTACGTGGGAGGCAGCAGCGGCAGCACGGGCATGGCATCGAGCTTGCGCAAACGGACAGTCGCAGCTGGCAAGAGTAGCATGCGCAACGAGCAGGTACATCACATCCTTGATTATATCTAATTCAACTCTTCAATTTCTGGCCAATAGTTAAACCTGACGGTGTTGTAAAACTACTTGTATGTAGGGAATCTATGAGA
The DNA here is from genome assembly GCF_002575655.3 of Aegilops tauschii subsp. strangulata. Taxonomy (NCBI): domain Eukaryota; kingdom Viridiplantae; phylum Streptophyta; class Magnoliopsida; order Poales; family Poaceae; genus Aegilops; species Aegilops tauschii. The sequence continues at coordinate 260,680,531 of NC_053041.3, read as the reverse complement.
AAATGAAACCAGTTTCTACCTATTTTATAACTCCCCCAATCAATACTGAACTAACTGAATCTGATGTATCTAATCAAGTTTCCGGTGCAAACATACAAGCTCATGTTGTTCTTGAGCCTGAAGTGTCTAATGAACAGACTGCTAATGAAGGATTTGATGCAAACATTTTACATGCTCCTGGTGATGAACATATAGTGTCTAATGAGGGATCTAATGCAAGCATTTTGCAAGCTCATTGAGGGATTTAGTGTCTAATGATGATCTACTATGTTGAGAGAGACAGAGATTTGCAGGCATTGATGACAAGCAAATTATAGTGCATTTTCATAGCTTGAGGAAACGTCGAGGCCATCTACCAGAAAGTCCCCGTATCATGACAACATAGCATAAATACTTTTCTAATCTGTTGTTTGAAACTATTGGCATACTTGTGCAGGATAGATATATTGATATGCAGTTTGTGCACTGGTTATACGTGCAATTACACTTTGATATTTTCAGCCAGAGAACGAATAATTCAAGCAGGTACAGACCATGTTTGTAGTCCTTGTACACCATGTTGCATTTTGTGTTTTTTGGTGCTTGCATCATTTAGTGTTTATAATTTGAACTACTTTGGAGCATTAGTTGGTTTTCAAAGTGCATGTAGCTTCACATTTCTCAAGTTATGTTGATTTCCGGAGTGCAAGTGCCTTCGTATTTTTTAAGTTAAATGTTCGCCCCTGGTAACTTGAATTCGTGGATCAGCCACTGCACACAAATCATACATGAATGCCAGTACGAATTAAATGAAATGCAGGGACTTACGCTAGCTCGTTGTACAGGCTCACTGCAGCTCTGCTTGCGCTTGGGATGTTCCATGTACAAGTCCATGTTACCACTTTGTTAAGGCATATCTCTCTAGATGTAGTTTTGGTGATTGATGACAACATGTTTGCGGACTAATCGTGTGCTTTGAGCATTTCAGAGATCCATCATTTGGCACGAGACAATTTCTTTCCCCTCGGAGTGTCATTCAAGACGGTGTAGCTCTTTCACTTCTTTTGGTGGATTAGTTTCATAGGAGTCACCGTACTATCAAGAGGGGGTCCGCTTTGGTAAGGCTAGGGTGGAATCAACACGTACACATCCTCTTTACACCCTCTGAGCCTTTCCGCTTCATTGGAGTTTTCTTTCCTCTCTCTTTGGGCTGAGTCTGGTCCCAGCGGTAGTACCGCGGTACCCAGCGGTAGTACCGCGGTAACCAGCGGTAGTACCGCTTAGGGGTCACAAGCGGCAGTACCGCTCCGCAGCGGTAGTACCGCTGGTGGGTCCTCAGCAGTAGTACCGCTACGGTACCAGGCCCCTACCGCGTCGACTCGAGGGGTCTTTTTTCGTGTCGGATTGTGCGGTACTTCGCAGCGGCAGTAGAGCGGCAGTACCGCTCTTAAGCGGTAGTCCCGTCCTACCACCGCGGCAGTACCGCCCATGTCCATATCTCCCCTGCCCTCCAATCTCCACGGTAGTACCGCCGTGGGAGCGGTAGTACCGCTGGTCTCAGCGGTAGTACCGCTGCCTTATGCGGTGTACCACCCTCTGCGGGGCTGTTGTGGGGGGTAACGGTTGGATTGTTCCCCCCACTATATAAAGAGATCTTCTTCCCCATAGTTGACCTACCTCTTCCCCCAAAAGCTCCATTGTTGCTCCAAGCTCCATTTTCGCCCGATCTCTCTCCCTAGCCAATCAAACTTGTTGATTTGCTCGGGATTGGTTGAGAAGGCCCCGATCTACACTACCACCAAGAGAAATTTGATTCCCCCCACTTATCCCTAGCGGATCTTGTTACTCTTGGGTGTTTGAGCACCCTAGACGGTTGAGGTCACCGCGGAGCCATAGTCCATTGTGGTGAAGCTTCGTGGTGTCGTTGGGAGCCTCCAATTAAGTTGTGGAGATTGCCCCAACCTTGTTTGTAAAGGTCCGGTTGCCGCCTTCAAGGGCACCAATAGTGAATCATGGCATCTCGCATTGTGTGAGGGCGTGAGGAGAATACGGTGGCCCTAGTGGCTTCTTGGGGAGCATTGTGCCTCCACACCGCTCCAACGGAGACGTACTTCCCCTTAAAAGGAAGGAACTTCGGTAACACATCCCCGTCTTCACCGGCTCCACTCTTGGTTATCTCGTCCCTTTACTTTCGCAAGTTTACTTGTGTTATATCTCTTGCTTGCTTGCGTGCTTGTTGTCATTGCATCATATAGGTTGCTCACTTAGTTGCATATCTAGACAACCTACTTTGATGCAAAGTTTAATTTGGTAAAGAAAAGCTAAAAATTGTTAGTTGCCTATTCACCCCCCCCCCCTCTAGTCAACTATATCGATCCTTTCAATTGGTATCAGAGCCTCGTCTCTTTTTTAAGGACTTTATCGTCTGAAGAGTATGGTTGACGTCGTAGACGGTGTGGCGGAGCACTCCGGTGTGAATCCGGTCTCGTCTACGGGAGATGGGGGAACCGCGGTCTCTCGTGATGAATTAAATGTGGCGTTGGACACATTGAAAACCTCCATGACTATCGAGGTCGAAAGCATGTTTAATAAATACTTAGAAGGGCTTAAGCTTTCCACCGCACCGTTGAAAGTGGGTGATCCCGCCAACAAGGTGACGGATGCTACCTCTGACAAAGGGGAAGCTACTAGCTAGAAAGCTCCTTCTTCTAGTGGTAAAAATGGCACCGGCAACTTTGCCCATGTGGAACCTCCACTTGTCTATGGTGGACCACTCCCTTCCACTCATTTAAATCATGCCGGCCTGGCTCCTAAGATTGAGAAGAATGTAGATTTTGATTCTTGGGTCTATCGTTTTAAGCGTCATTTAAATCATGTGAACACTAACCTTTGGAGAATCATTGAAGAAGGTTTTTATCTGCATGACCGAAGTAACTTCACTCCTAGAGAAGTTGTGGATCATCAATTCAATGAGAATGATCTCTTCATCATCCAAGAAGCAATCCCACCCGAAGATCTTCCTCATCTCCGGCCCTACACCGTGGCCAAAGATGCTTGGCTCCAAGTTGTTTCCCTCTATCGGGGAAGCGCAAGCATTAAACGCTCCAACTATGAAGTGGTGCAAGATGAAGCCGACGAGTTTGCAATGAAAGAAGATGAAGAACCTCGTGAGCTTTTTCGGAGAGTAACCAAACTCGCGGTCTCTCTCCGAGATCATGGAAGTAAGGACACGGATGACAATTGGATCAAGCGCAAATTCCTCAAGGCAATGATGCCCTACCACAAAGCCATGTCCTCCGTAATTCGTCAAAGGCCGGACTTCCACACCTTGTCCTCAAGTGAAGTGTTGGATGAGTTCGTTGCTATGAGCATCTTGGACAAGACCGCCGACAATGCGGTTCTTCGCTCTCAAAGAGTAAAGAAGCCCAACCTTGCTCTAAAGGCCAAGGTTAGTATGGAGGAAGAGGATGAAGAGGAAGAAGAGGAGGGCAACCTCGAAGATACGAAGTATGCCTATCATGAACACATGGCTCTTGCTTCAAGGCAATTTTGGAGCAAGAAGAACACAAGGCCAAACTTCAACAAGAACAATTCAAGTGGCGCAAAGGGCAAGCAACGAGTGAGGACTTGCTTCAGTTGTGGCAATGTGAGTCACTTTGTTGTGGAGTGCCCTTACGAGAAGAGGAAAGACAATGGTGGCAAGCTCATTAGAAAGGACAAGGCCAAGTCGTTCCCCAACAAGAGCAACTTCACCAAGAAGACTCCTCCCAAGGCATTGGTGGTACAAGAAGAGTACAATGAGGATGATGACCATGATGAAGATGGTGAGTCGGTTGCCATGGCCTCCATTGCCATTGCGATGACTCCACGGATGTCTCTCTTCGACTCACCCAATGAGAACATCACCGCCAAGTGCCTCATGGCTAAAACCACCAACAAGGTAACCCCCAACATCAAAACTACCATCATTAATCATCCTTCTTCGACGGATTGCATTGATGAACATGAGGGGACAAATGTGGAGGAAAATGAGTTTGAGACCTTTATGGGTAAACTCAAGGGTAAATCCAAGAAGCACTTAGTTGCTCTCTTGCAACAACTTGGTGAAGCCAATAACATGATCGAGGCTCACGAAGATACCATCTCTAAGATGGAGGGGCATAGTCGTGACTATGCCGATGAGATTTCGGATCTTTCCAATGCTCTTGACGAAGAGCGTGGTCTTTGTTTAGCTCTTGAGGAGTCATACAACGATGATCATGCTAAGTTAAAGAAAGATCTTGATCATGCTCTTGTTGTGTCTCGTGTGCTAAACTCCGAGAAAGCAAAACTTGGGGTTGATCTTGCTAGACTTAAAGAGGAGTTTGACATTCTCGACAAGGCTCACAAAGGCTTGAAGGGTGTTTATGCTAGCCTCAAGGAGTCTCATGATCAACTCCAAGTAAAGCTAACTAAGGAGAAAGCCACCTTTCCTCATATGGTGTTAATTGATAATGCAAATGCTACTAACCCTTGTTGTGAGCATGTGAATCTTGTTGAGGAGAATGCTAAGTTGAAGGAGCAACTTGAGAAAGGTCTTGTGTCATGCATACAAGGTGAGAAGAACCTCAACGACCTTTTGAGAAACCAAAAGGAAGTTGTGGCCAAGGAGGGGATTGGGTTCGCACCCAAGCCCAAGAACAAGAACAAGAATGACAAGACCAAACGACCTCCTCCTCTCAAGCAAACTTTTGTGAAGGAGGGAGAGGGTGCTTCCAAGGAGAAGAAGAACAATGCGAAGGGTGGAGGTGTCAAGAAGGGCAATACCACCCCATCCAACAAAGCCGGCGACTTTAATCCTTCTTATGTGTTATGCCATGCTAGTGATGGGCATGTTTATGCCAAATTTGTTGGTTTTCCTCATGAGTACATTGAATGGTCTATTTGGGTTCCTAAGACCCTTGTTACTAACATCAAAGGACCCATTACAAAATGGGTACCTAAAACCAAGCATTGATCTCTTGTAGGTGTTTGCTTCCGGTGGGGGGTCATGGTTGCTCGATAGTGGAGCTACAAATCATATGACCGGGAGCAAGGACTTGGTGGTGGACGTGCACAAGATTCCATCTATGCCCACCAATGTCGAGTGGGGTGATGCCTCGTCCTCTAAGGTATTGGGACTCGGCAAAGTAGTCATTTCTCATGATCTCACGATCGAGAAAGTCATGCTTGTTGAGTCCCTTGCATACAATTTACTTTCCGTTCGTCAACTTGCTATCATGGGCTTTGCCACCTTCTTTGATATTGATACCGTGGCCCTCTTGTGGAGCAAGACTCTTAAAGTAGCCTTTGTTGGGCATGTCGAGAACGGTCTCTATGTGATTAACTTTTCGGAGCGACCCACTAAGACCGCGACATGCCTAATGGCTAAAGTTGACGTGGGATGGCTTTGGCATCGCTGTTTAGCCCATGTCAATATGAGATCTTTGCAAATTCTTCTCAAGGGGGACCATGTCCGTGGACTAGCGAACGTTAGTTTCGCTAAAGATCGTGCTTGCAGTGCTTGTATCGAAGGAAAGCTTCATGAGAAGGCTCACCCTCCCACGACTCTCATTTACTCGAAGAGGCCTTTGGAGCTCCTTCATTTGGATCTCTTTGGGCCTCCATCCTTTGATAGTCTTGGGGGTAGAAAGTATTGCTTGGTAATTGTGGATGACTATTCAAGATACACTTGGGTGTATTTCTTCAAGAGGAAGAGTGAGACCCAACAAACCGTCATTGACTTTGCAAATGAAGCCCAACGTCAACACAATGCAAAGATCTTGACAATAAGAAGTGACAACGGCACCGAGTTCAAGAACTACACCTTGGATGAGTTTCTTAGTGATGAGGGGATCAAGCATCAATATGCCGCACCTTACACCCCTCAACAAAACGGTGTTGCGGAGAGGAAGAACCGGACGTTGATGGATGCCGCAAGGACCATGATGGCGGAGTTCAAGTCTCCATACAACTTTTGGGCCGAAGCCATCAACACCGCGTGTCATGCATCCAATCGGCTCTACCTCCGCAAGGGCTTGAAAAAGACTCCATATGAGATACTCACCGGTAACAAGCCCAACCTCAAGTACTTTCGGGTGTTCGGGTGTAAGTGTTTCATTCTCAAGAAAGGTGTTCGGTTGTCTAAATTTGAGGCTAGAGCATATGAGGGCATATTTGTTGGTTATGCTACAAACTCTCATGCTTACCGTGTCCTCAATAAATCCACGGGACTTATTGAGGAGACGTGTAACGTGGAGTTTGATGAGAATAACGGCTCCCAAGTGGAGCAAAGTGGCACTTGTGATGTAGGTGATGAAATTCCTCCTCAAGCCATAAGAAGAATGGGTGTTGGTTTTATCCTACCCATTGAGGAACCCCTTGTGGCCGAAGGAGAAGGACAATGCTCCACTCAAGTGGAGCCATCACCAACCCAAGGCCCACACGCTTCCGAAGAACAAAGTGAAGGCCCTCAACCTCATGAACAAGACCAAGGGCAAGATCATGCTCAAGACGGTGGAGACACACCAAGTGATGCCCAAGGTCAAGTTCTCTCCTCCGAGAAAGTTCAAGATCAAGAACAAGCTCAAGATGGCGCTCAAGATGATCAAGTGACCGCTCCTCAACTCACCTCCGAGGAGGAATTGGAGCGTCGTGCCGCCAAGATTGCTTCCAAGCTCTCCACCAAGGGTCATGTCATGAAGAATGTGCTTGGAAGCATTCAAAAGGGGGTAAGCACTCGTAGACAATTGGCAAACTATTGTGAACATCACGCGTTTGTCTCTTGTGTGGAACCCCAAAAGGTATATGAAGCTCTCGAAGATCCGGATTGGCTCAATGCCATGCATGAAGAACTCAACAACTTCGAGTACAACAAGGTGTGGAGATTAGTGCCAAGGCCAACGGGGAACCACAATGTCATTGGAACGAAGTGGATATTCAAGAACAAGCAAGATGCTCATGGGACCATCATCCGCAACAAGGCACGATTGGTGGCACAAGGCTACTCCCAAGTCGAGGGTATCGACTACGGTGAAACCTTTGCTCCCGTTGCTCGCCTTGAATCTATTCGTTTGTTGATTGCTTATGCTTCTCATCACAACTTTAAGTTGCAACAAATGGATGTGAAGAGTGCTTTTCTTAATGGACCTATTAATGAGTTGGTGTATGTCAAGAAAACCCCCGGGTTCGAGGATCCCTACTTTCCCGATCATGTGTATCAACTCGATAAGGCACTCTATGGCCTTAAACAAGCCCCACGTGCGTGGTATGACCACCTTACCGAGTTGTTACAAGATCGTGGGTTTGAAGTTGGGCTAATCGACCCCACTCTTTTTTCTAAGAAGGTCAAAGGGGAGTTGTTTGTGTGCCAACTATATGTTGATGACATTATCTTTGGTTCCCCTAACAAAGCTTTCAATGAGGAATTTGCCGCACTCATGACCTCAAAGTTCAAGATGTCTTCCATGGGAGAGTTGAAGTTCTTTCTCGGTTTTGAAGTAAAGTAAAGAAGAGAAGGAACCTTCATCAACCAAGCCAAATACACTCAAGACATGCTCAAGAGATTCAAGCTAAGTGATGTCAAGCCGGCGTCCACTCCAACGCCCACCAAGTGCCAACTTGACATCGATCCCAATGGTAAAGCGGTGGATCAAAAGGTATATCGCTCCATGATTGGTTCATTACTTTACCTTTGTGCATCTAGACCGGATATCATGTTGAGTGTGGGAATTTGTGCACGTTTTCAAGCCGCACCTAAGGAAAGCCACTTTGTGGCGGTCAAGCGAATCTTTTGATATTTGGCTCATACCCCAAACTTTGGCTTATGGTACCCAAGAGGAGAAAACTTCAAGCTTGTAGGGTATTCAGACTCCGATTGGGCGGGAGACAAAGTGGATAGGAAGTCCACTTCCAGAGGGTGCCAATTCCTTGCTTGCTCTTTGGTAAGTTGGTCTTCTAAAAAGCAAAGTTGTGTGTCTCTCTCATCCACCGAAGCGGAGTATGTGGCGGCCGGGAGTTGTTCTGCACAACTCTTATGGATGAGGCAAACTTTAAAGGACTACGGTGTCATTTGTGACAAAGTGCCTCTTTGGTGTGACAATGAAAGTGCCATCAAGATTTCTCTCAACCCGGTGCAACACTTCAAGACGAAGCATATTGAGATTCAGTATCACTTCATCCGGGATCATATTAGGCGAGGGGAGATCAAGCTCAACTATGTCAACACTCATGATAACCTTGCAGATATTTTCACGAAGCCGTTGGATGAAGCAAGATTTCGCGAGTTAAGGCATGAGCTAAATATCATTGATTCGAGCAATGTTGCTTGAACAATTGCACTCCCCACCATACTCGACTTGTTATCTTGTTTAGGTGTACGCATGGACATAGGGGGAGTGTTGTTCTCTTAATGAACTCTCCCTCCCCTTATTATGCATAAATTGATCAACTCTTTCACATTAGCCATTTTTGATGGTACTTGTGCTTCAAAGACGAGTTTTGGTCATGGGCCCAAGGATAATTCTTCGCGGTGCCATACCAATTGACTCAAACATAGGTGGCCTCGGCCACCGCCCTCTCTTGTAGAGGTGTGTGGTTCTTGTCCTCGTGCTGATGCTTTTGTTACTTTGTGTTTGCTCTCTTTTCGTCGTTTGTTTCTCTTTTCTTTTGAGCTAAGCCTTTGTGTCTAGTCTTTGGAGTATTGGCTGGGCGGTACTACCGCTGGTGGTGCGCGGTACTACCGCTTATGTTGACAAGCGGTACTACCGCCCACCCGAGCGGTACTACCGCTGGGGGGCGGGATCAAGGGGTTATGTCGGGGCAGGGGAGGTTTCTCCTCCCCCATACCCATTCGCACCACCCCTTCGTCCCTCTCCCTCTCTCCAGCGACTCCTCGCCGCGGGAGGGCTCCGGCGGGCCGCCGTCTCCGGGCCATCCCTCTCCATTCCCTTCGGTGGAGTCGATCCCCACCTCGTCCTCTTGCCATGGATGCCGGTATTGCCCTCATTCCTTCTCTCTTTTTTGTCTAGTTCTCAGATCTAGCATTTTTGGGGCAATAGTAGTTGCATCTCTAGATTTTTGGCTAAATCTCGGCTTGAGTAGTTTGGAGAAGGCGTCTAGACTATGTGGATTAAGTTTTGGTAGGATTATTTTTGAATTTGGCAGTCCGGTAGTGCCGGATCTGACCACGGCAGTAGGAACCGCCGGTTCCCCGTCTTGTGCGGTACTACCGCTGCCTGCCAGATTCCATCATTCCCCTACCTTTGTTTGATCCATGTTGTTTTGTTTGGAGGCTTATGTTTTTTTTCGTGTTGGTTTTTTTGTTCGTGTGTTTGGTTCCAGGTGGTGAACGTCCTGAGGAGCAAGTCCGCCGTGTCAACCCCGGTCGTGCAACCTCAAAGCGCTACCGCACCTCTGAGTCAGTAGGTGCTTCCTCAAGTGTGGCTCCTCCGCCTCAACATCAGAAGAAACTTGCCAACAGGCCGAAGCCAAAGGGCAAGACTGTGACTGAGTTGTCTGCTAAGGAGTTCTGGGAAAGGCGTCGCCGCAACCCCTATGCGGAAGACCAAGAACCCAATTTTGTCAACCGCTCGTTCTGGAACCGCTTTAACTTTGCCATCTACTTTGATGTGATCAAGGCCAAGAAGAATCTCTTTGTTAGTGTTCGCTCCATCGACACGGATGCCATGGAGAAGGATCCTGAGTACTTTGGTGAAGCTCTTCAGATGTGTACTCAGCTCAACATTCTCAGAATCATGCAGTTCAACAAGGACTTTAATGCAGATTTGGTGGCTCAGTTCTATGCTACTGTCCATTTTGGAACTGGTGAAGAAAGGACTCTGACCTGGATGACAAATGGCAAGTTACTGTCTGTCAAGTGGAAGGCCTTCATGGAGTTACTTCATGTGGAAGATCGCGGGCTTGAGACTCCTGTCGGCTTTCGCCCTCACCGCAACGTCAACTCCACTCACAAGCAAGCTCTTTGGCCCTACTGCACTGTGAAGGTTCACCCTGTGACTAAGAAGGAAACCTATGAGTTGTCTACCTACCTGGACATCCTTCATCATGTCTTTCGAGAGACCCTCTTTCCTCGCATCGGGAATCTGGATATGGTCCACTCCTATCTCGTGGACATGCTTCTCTTCTGCTAGCATGAGAAGGAAGCAAACACTGGCGAGTCCCTGGACATTTCTCATGTTATGTGGTCTGAACTTCTCGCTGCCATTTCTGAGCGCAAGTGCCCGATCTATGGTCCATTTATCATGCTGCTCATTGAGAAGGCCTGGGCACGTGTCCATCCCCAGGTGATGCTGGAAAGCGGAGAATTGGTATCTCATGAGATCAAGTGTCTGAGGAAGAAGGACAGTTGGGGCGTCCCAGCCCCTAAATCCGGGGGGCCATCTACTGCTGCTGACATGGAGACCGAGGATGGGACTGAGGCCGATGATGACGATGAGGATTATGAGCCTTCTGGGACAGAGCCTTCTGGGACAGAGCCCTCTTGGGCAAAGAAGATCAAGCGCAAGATGAAGAAGCTCTTCTGCATGGAGTCTCGTGGTCAGTACATGACTCATGTGGCTGAGAAGAAGGCCAGGGGGCGTCACAAGGAGCTCATGCGTCAGCTAGGTGCGACCGTTGTTAGTGGGTCTGAGGGCCAGATCATTGAGGAAGAGGAGTGGATTCAGCAGCACTATCCGTGGACCGATTCCGACACCGAGCAGTTTCCGACTGAGGATGGCGGTGCAGATGACCCTGCTGGGATGTGATGAGATAGCTCCTCAGTTTGCCTTCACCTGGAGCCGTAGCGTCGCTCTTTGCCCTTTTGGTGTCTCGATGCCAAAGGGGGAGAGAGCTTAGGGATTTGCTTTATGGTGTGCTTTATGGTGTCGTCATTTTTTGTGTTGTGTCGTTGTGTTTTCTCGCGATTTGCCTTGTTTGGTTGTGTGCTAGTGAGACCTAAGTTCCAGATATATGGTGTAAGACATATGCTACCTTATCTATGTCTTTCTAGTACTTTGGTATCTTATGAGTTGCTTGTCTATCATGTTATATTACCTGCTCTCATGTATCCTATGCTTAGGTTGTTGGACTATAAAATATAGGGGGAGTGTTGATCCTAATGTGTGTGTCCTACATTCCAAAGGCACTACCAACTAGGTGCACACATTCAGGGGGAGCCCGTCTATATTTTGTAGTTCTAAGTTTCTTTACTTTCATGATATATCCTTGTGCAAATCCCTGGTTGTCATCAATCCACCAAAAAGGGGGAGATTGTTAAGGCATATCTCTCTAGATGTAGTTTTGGTGATTGATGACAACATGTTTGCGGACTAATCGTGTGCTTTGAGCATTTCAGAGATTCATCATTTGGCACGAGACGATTTCTTTCCCCTCGGAGTGTCATTCAAGACGGTGTAGCTCTTTCGCTTCTTTTGGTGGATTAGTTTCGTAGGAGTCACCGTACTATCAAGAGGGGGTCCTCTTTGGTAAGGCTAGGGTGGAATCAACACGTACACATCCTCTTTACATGCTCTGAGCCTTTCTGCTTCATTGGAGTTTTCTTTCCTCTCTCTTTGGGCTGAGTCTGGTCCCAGCGGTAGTACCGCTTAGGGGTCACAAGCGGCAGTACCGCTCCGCAGCGGTAGTACCGCTAGTGGGTCCTCAGCAGTAGTACCGCTACGGTACCAGGCCCCTACCGCGTCGACTCGAGGGGTCTTTTTTTCGTGTCGGATTGTGCGGTACTTCGCAGCGGCAGTAGAGCGGCAGTACCGCTCTTAAGCGGTAGTACCGTCCTACCACCGCGGCAGTACCGCCCATGTCCATATCTCCCCTGCCCTCCAATCTCCACGGTAGTACCGCCGTGGGAGCGGTAGTACCGCCGTGGGAGCGGTAGTACCGCTGGTCTCAGTGGTAGTACCGCTGCCTTATGCGGTAGTACCGCCCTCTGCGGGGCTGTTGTGGGGGTAACGGTTGGATTGTTCCCCCCACTATATAAAGAGGTCTTCTTCCCCATAGTTGACCTACCTCTTCCCCCAAAAGCTCCATTGTTGCTCCAAGCTCCATTTTCACCCGATCTCTCTCCCTAGCCAATCAAACTTGTTGATTTTCTCGGGATTGGTTGAGAAGGCCCCGATCTACACTTCCACCAAGAGAAATTTGATTCCCCCCACTTATCCCGAGTGGATCTTGTTACTCTTGGGTGTTTGAGCACCCTAGACGGTTGAGGTCACCGCGGAGCCATAGTCCATTGTGGTGAAGCTTTGTGGTGTTGTTGGGAGCCTCCAATTAAGTTGTGGAGATTGCCCCAACCTTGTTTGTAAAGGTCCGGTTGCCGCCTTCAAGGGCACCAATAGTGGAATCACAGCATCTCGCATTGTGTGAGGGCGTGAGGAGAATACGGTGGCCCTAGTGACTTCTTGGGGAGCATTGTGCCTCCACACCGCTCCAACGGAGACGTACTTCCCCTCAAAAGGAAGGAACTTCGGTAACACATCCTCGTCTTCACTGGCTCCACTCTTGGTTATCTCGTCCCTTTACTTTCGCAAGTTTACTTGTGTTATATCTCTTGCTTGCTTGCGTGCTTGTTGTCATTGCATCATATAGGTTGCTCACTTAGTTGCATATCTAGACAACCTACTTTGATGCAAAGTTTAATTTGGTAAAGAAAAGCTAAAAATTGTTAGTTGCCTATTCACCCCCCCCCCTCTAGTAAACTATATCGATCCTTTCATACTTGCTTGGATGTGCAGGCCTTGTGCTCCTTGCATCCCCCTCTGCATTTTTGACACGGCGAATGGTTGATCAAATAAGAGGAATCGACCTTGATGTTGTACCGGAGGACAGATACTTACAAGGTTATACGGGTGTGCAGGATGTGTACCAGATCCCGTAGCGCCATCATGCTTCGCTAAAAAATGGATTTGCTTGTTTCAGATGATATCTCCAGAAGAAATAAGAGTTAAAGTCAGAGTTGCATAGGTGTGTAAGCTAAGAGAGCAGTGAAAGGATATCCAAACATCGTCGGAACAGTGCACAAGGGAGTGATGTGTGGATACCTAGTTCGGGCCGGCGTTTGGGCATGCTCGCCTAGCTAGAGTGCGGGTCACTTCAGAGCCGTTGAGGGTGATTTGCTGGCGTTGGCTGGCCGCGCACGGATGTAGATCTTGAGTGGCAGCGGAGCGCTACGATGCGGTGGACGAGACCGTTGGTGAAGCCCCAACGGCCTCGGGGGGCGGAGGTGCGACGATGTGCTCGGTGAAGTAGCCCCGGTGAGCTGGGAGATGGCATCGGTGAAGCGCACCTGATGCGGTGGAACTTGGTGTCTGTGAGGCACGTCGGTTGCGGCAGCCGACGTTGTCGGTGGACCACCCGGTGCGGTGGACGAGGGCGTAGATGAGGTAGCTCCGGTGCGGTGGTGAAGCGCGACCGTCGTCTTCGTCGTCGTCGTCCGGCACAAAGGTGGGGAACGGTGGGGAAAGAGGCGAGACGAGGGGCGATTCGAGGGTTGGCGGTGAATTAGGGATTTGAGCAATCTGGGCGCGGAAGGGGACGGTGGAGAAGAGAGATTTTGTAGGGCTGGAATTGGGGCTGCCAGATATTTCAATCCGAAACATGGAAGCGCGAACTTATATTGTCGTTGTCCTTTTTTTGGGGGGGAGGGGGGGTGGGTGGCAGGGTGCTACGCATCCGTCCGACACACGCGACCACCCCGATAGGACTATGCTTCGGTGCCTTAAGGCACCTGCCTTTGTGTCCATGACATGTGGGCCCAACAGGTGGCTGGCCCACATGTCAGTGACCCAAAGGCAGTTGCCTTTAAGGCACCGAAGCAGCGTCCACCCCGACACGACCCTGGCCTGCCTGGTGCGCCTACATTTGAGAATGCAAACGAATCTTCTTTCATTTGCAAACGAATCTGTATGTATTACCATGCCCGTGTTTTCCTTGCAATAATTAGTCATTCGAAACGAGATACTCCATCCGTTCACTTTTGTAAGTCGTTTCAGACAACTTAAAATGAACTGTTTTGCACATTGTCTGAAATGTCTTCAAGGTCTTATAAAAGTGAACAGAGGGAGTACTATAAATTAATTAATGAGGAGTTATTTGAAAAAAAAATCGAAACGATACCCACGCTAACGTGGATTAGAGTGTGTGTCACATAATTAGTTATTTGAATTAGAGTGTGTGCCACGTAGTTAGTTATTTGAATTAGAGTGTGTGTCACGTAGCGATCTCCAATTCTAACGTGGATTTCGCATTCCACTGTATCCACGCTACTTTTTTAATACAAATTCATATGTATATGATGAACACCATGGTAGTGAGAAATCTTTTGGATGGATTCAAACATATGACCTACAAAATAGCACAACAAACTGAGTCAATGTCAACTTTTCGAAACTTAGTATGGCACGAATTCGAAATAATTACCCGTATGCCTGGTCCTCGGTTCAAATCTTACAATGTACACCGAATTGAAACATCGATATTAAGTCTCATACTATGTACATTCAAATGTTGTTTTTAGCCCCCCCCCCCCCCCCCCGCACAAACGCTACATACTTCCTGTATCGGTCAATCTTCCTCTCCTAACCACCTTAGGAAGCTATCGGTTTCCAACACACGTTCATTCTTTCTCTCCATGTTTCGATCTCTAAGTCTCTCGACTACACAACCCCTTTTTCCACTCTGTTACCAAATGTATTTACCTCACACACCCGCCATTGCACCCCATGCCGAGCTCTCTCTCTCTTCCCTCTCCCTCTCACCCTCTCGCGCTAAATACATACATTGCCTATCTAGCCCCCCAACCTCTCGTGCGCACGCACGCACGTTGTATATCTAGGTCACTCCCTCGAGACTGTCTCACTCTTTCTTCCGCACGGCGGGCCACACTCGCTCAATCTCGCTCTCTTTATCTGAGTCTCATTTAACCTCGTTTTCTTTCACACACAATGATATATCTCCCTGTTTGGGCCTCGATCGACACACTCTATACTCTCTCACGCAGATTGTCTATCTAGGTCAATCCATCCAAGTCGCCGCCACTCTTTCGACCTCATGGTGGGCCACGCTCACTCAATCTCTCTCTCCTCTCTCTCTCTCTCTCTCCGTATGTCTCGATTGACCTCGCTCTTTCTCGGACAAAAACGATATATCACCATGTTTGAGCCCAATTCGACCTATTCACATTGTATACTCTCTCACGCACATCGTCTATCTAGGTCACTCTCTCCAACCCGTCTCACTCTTTCGATCGCACGGCGACCCTATGTGATCGGTTGACCTTGCTTCCTCCCATGCACAAAATATATCTACACGTCTGTGATTGGATCATCTCTCAAGCTCTATCTTACAGCCCTCACCCTTGCAAAAAAGCTCAATCGGACAATATCTCTCCAGAGCATATATATTTGTTCAATGAATGTCGGACCACACTCACTTTGTCTCTCTATCTACATGTCTCTCGATTGACCTCGCTTTCTCACACCGTATCTTCCACGCGTTGAAGCTACTACCTCTCCATCCCTCGCAAAGCCGGAGCTATTTACATTGCGAGGGGCACTCCAACCTTGGATTAATTTGTGTAGGCATTTATTCCGGTCGGTTTAGATTATATTTTCGTAGCATTCGGCCCACAACTACTCCAAACACCGTTGCAACCCACGCAACTCCCCTAGTTGATTTCCCTCTGGCTCGGTCATCGCTCTCTCGCACGTCCTTTCTCGCCTTCAACGTCGCACCATGGTATTATTGAAAAAACTATGTTGTTCTCTTTAATTATTATAAATAAGCTACAAAACTACACACCGATAGTCCACTTGGAATGGAACAAATTTCGACCCACAAATTAAAGTGCTACAAACTACACACCGAGGGGCCCACATGTCATGAAACAAATTTGGACCCATATACAAATTAAAAAATAAAGGACGAGGATCGAACATGCGACCGGGCCTTCAAGCCGCACGTCAATAGGCAACGTACGTAGGATAGCACTGTTTGTTGTACCCTCTTTGTTCACATAATGTTTTTATATTACCACAGCCTAATTAATGGATAACATGTAATATTATTTTTAGTACTATTCGCCTTCACTTACTGGTGGCTTCCATGTGTGCTCTCTCTCTCCTCCCCTTCTACGTTTAGACGCACGGGCAAACAGGAAGAACTCGCGGGCGATGTTGCCGTTGACCATATCTGGACGCGTTCACAGGTCACGGCACCAGTTTCACGTACTAGCAGCACTAGTCAGTGTGTACGTGCAATGCACATTAATTTGGAAGTATATTAAGTGCATGCGGATATTAACTACTAGGATATTATTTGCGTGTTGTCATGTGATTAGCACTATTTTTGGCATGAAATTAACTGCACGCTAAACGTGTTGAGCGCTCGACATTGAAGCAGTCTAGGTCGTTGGATGACAAGGAATACATGTGGCTTGATGACGTTTTATATTTAATTTGATACGGCTCTAGCAGAACATTCAATTGATCAAACCATACGTTTCGTTCAGTCTGACTCCGACTTTAAATTATACGACGATCGATATAAAATAAACAGAAATGATAAACGTTCGGATTTTAAGCATGGCAATCCGAACGTTTTCCATGGCAAATTTAGATTACGCGGCGGCGGCGGGGGTGTCTCGCGGTGGGAAGCGGCTCCTCTGCCGTGCTCTGTGTGTCGTCGGGCCACTGACCGACGGCGACGGCGGTGTCTTGCACCGTTGTTGGCGTACTCCTGGACGTTGGCCTAGCTTCAAGGAAGGCCAAAATGTTCTGGACTTCGGAGCGAGTCAACTGGCGGGAGGAGCGACTGGCGTTGGTGCAAGGAAGCGGTCGACGGCGGCCATCCCTGCCGCTGAGGGGGGCACTGGCACTCGCACGGGGACAGGCGCTGTCAACGGCGCGGCGGAGACATTCATGTGCACGGGCACCGGCACAGGCGCGCACGTCAGTGCGCGCGCAGGCGCATGCGCTGGCAGGTGCACGGGCACCGGCACAGGCGTGCGCGTCAGTGCACGCGCAGGCGCATGCGCTGGCAGGTGCACGGGCGCGTGAAAGTTGGCGGGGACCTCGTGGAACCCTGT
Organism: Aegilops tauschii subsp. strangulata; assembly: GCF_002575655.3. Classification (NCBI taxonomy): domain Eukaryota; kingdom Viridiplantae; phylum Streptophyta; class Magnoliopsida; order Poales; family Poaceae; genus Aegilops; species Aegilops tauschii. The sequence continues at coordinate 260,663,436 of NC_053041.3, read as the reverse complement.
GGGATCAAGCTCGGCGACAATGTGCGGCTCCCAGCCCATCAATGCCACGGGGATGGGCGCTGGCGCAGTCGGGGCGACGGGAGCCGGAACGGGAGCGGGGACAGGCGCGGCGTCTTCCCGCAAGGCCAGTTCAAGCTCGTCCCAAAGCGCCTTATGTTCTTGAGACTCTGGCTGGGTGTCTTCCTCAAGAAACTGGAACACTAAGGGCAGACCATCGTGATGCGGCATGGCGTACGTTTAGGTCAGGCTAGTTGGAGGTAGACGACAGGAGAATCGGAGAGGAAGAGAGAGGATTGTAGCGATACCGGGTAGTGCGGGGTTGATTTTAAACTACGGCGCCGGCGACATTAAAAGTGGGAGCAGTTGGGACGACGGTGGGCGGCGAGCCTGGTCAAAGGGCTCGCCTCCCGGTGAGCCTGCACAGCGGTCTGCTCGCACGCCTCCCTGACAGCCGGCGCAGCGGTCTGCTCGCACGCCTCCCGTTGACTCACACGCTTGCTCGGACGCCACCTGCCGATGAGAAGCGGGGACTCGTGGCGGCACGTAAACGCCCAAGGTTTCAATAGTGAAAGCGTTCGCCTTAACGTGACAGGTCTTTGTTCCAAAATACCTTGGCTCTTCATTTGTGCAACTTGTCGTAAGCAGCTTGTCTCAAATTGAAGAAAAAACTTACAAAGTAATATTTGTGCCATATCACGTGACCATGCTTAGTTTCAAGAATTTATGCTCACTTTTGGATTTTCTAAAATTTAAGATCCAGGATTCGAAACAATATCATAACCTGCATCATGCAATAAATTTTCAAGTCGTACATCTGTCCTGTTGTATTTCTTAAGAAAGGATTTGGTCAAACATTTTGCTTAGTTAGACTTCAGACAAGTTATATATGCAGAGTAAAAGGATAATCCCTCCGTACCAGTGCATTGCATGATATATTAACTCAAGTACTAGGCATGAACAAACAGGCTCAATTCTGTGCTCATCCTCGTGTAGTAGTAGTAGTAGTAGTAGTAGTAGTAGTAGTAGTAGTAGTAGTAGTAGTAGTAGTAGTAGTAGTAGTAGTAGTAGTAGTACTAGGCAATGCAGTTGACGGGTGACCTTGACGAGCGGCGACCGAGGGAATTGAACCGTGCTCGGCACGGTAGGTAACGTTGTCTAGTTACTAAAGCATCCCTCCGTTGTTCATCGGTAGTCATTATGGACCGGGGACATGAGGGGAATTTCCTAGGGCTGGAATTCTGTCCGCCAGATATTTCGACTTGAAACGTTGAGGCTCGACTGGTTGGGGTTGCCTAATGTGTGTACCACGCACGCCACGGAAGGACACGAGCCCGGTTTTTTTAGGATCAACACGAGCCAAGGTCTGGCTGGTACGCCGTTGGGTCCTACCATTCGAGAATACGAAAGGAACCTTTTAAATTGCCGAACGAATCTATGTGTATTACAATACCCATATTTTCGTTGCAAATACTAATCTCAACGTGGTAATTGATTTATGACGAGTTGTTGAATTAGAGTGAGTTTGTGATATAGTGATCTCAACATGGATTTCACATTTCATGGTATCCCTAGTAAGTTATCCAATGCAAATTCAAATTTAAAAGATGAACAATATGGAGGTGAGAAAACTTTGTATGTATCAAGCATATGACCACACACACACACACACAGAGACACACACGCACGAACACAACAACAATCCAATAAGTATAGTGCATCTATTTTTCCAAACCATGCATGTATGACACGAATTCAAAAATACTCCTTCTATTCCTAAATATTAGTCTTTTAGAGAGTTCAACAAGTGACTACATACGGAGCAAAATGAGTGAATCTAGACTCTAAAATATGTCTATATACATCCGTATGTGCCAGTCCATTTGAAGCCTCTAAAAAGACTAATATTTAGGAACGAAGGGAGTAAAATGTAAGACATCCATGGTCCTCAGTTCAATATTTAAAATGAACATGAAACTGAAACATGAATATTAAGTCTAGTACTACAGTACATGCAAATGTTGTGTTTAGGCAGAGCTATGATTGTCGGGGGTCAACCCCTCGACCTTAGATAAAATTGTGGAGCTCTGTTTAGGGTTGTTTAGATTATATTTGTCCCCACCCTCCCAACCACCGATTGGTTGTGCACCCCCCACCCCTCCTCCCCGGGAGAATATCATGTGCCCCCATACCTTAGATGCTATATGCCAATACGAGTTGCTTGGAGCTTGTAGATCTGAGATATAGCAGCTCACATGATGTGTCTTAATATTTTTGTAGGAAACCTTGATGAGTTTGAGAATTGCACACAATTTGTACAAAAACTACTTAGATGCCCTTTGATCCCATATCCAACGACCTCGAAGCTCATATCACCGTAGCATCTAAGATGAAGGAGGACATCATATTCTCTTGTATGTAAGAATATCATGTGCTACCACACCTTAGATGCTTTGGTGATACAAGCTCTTCGGAGGCGTTGGATTTGTGACCCAACACCTCGGTGGTTCGAATGGTTTTTTGTAGAAAAGCCCCAAAAGAGTTCGGCCACTGCTTACAAGCACAAAGACTGCTCAGATGGCATTGGATCTCAGATCAAACGACCTCCAAGCTCGTATCACCGTAGCATCCAAGCTGCGATAGCACCTTATGTTTTCTCGCACCGGAGAGTATGAGGTGCTCCCGCACCGTAGATTCTATGGTGATATGAGTTCACTGAGATCTAACGGCCCACAGTAGGAGGTTTGAATGTTTTTCCAATATACGACTGACAGAGTTTGGGAAATGCGCAGAAAGTACAAGTACTACGCATGTGCCATCTGATCACTGATCATACGACCTAGATGCTCATATCACCGTAGCGAGTAATTAAGCTACGGGGAGCACCTAATATGAGCACCGGGGAGCCGTTGGATCGAAGATGCAGCGATACACACGAGGCCTGAATGTTTTATTTGCAAAAAAGCCTTTGGAAATTGCGCATAATTACAAAGACTACTCCCAAGCCATTGGATCTCACTTCCAACGGTGTAAAAACTCGTATCACCATAGTATCTAAGCTGCAGGGTGGATGTGATATTCTATGCCGCTGTCATTTTTGTTCGTAAACTTGCAAAATACGTGTAACTCGTGTTGTTACTTGTCTAACCGCGCAAAGTGTTTGTTCAAAAAAACCATCCTACACTGAAATATCGGAACAACACACGGGGTTCCCACTTGTCATTAATCAAATTTGGACCTAAAACTAACAAATCTGAAAGATGAGATTCGAACTGGCAACCTGGACTACAAAGCGTAAGTCGATAGCCTGAAAAAACGAACGGTTGTTGGCTTTGTCCCATAACTTGATTTTATACAGTACTTGCGTTGAGTAGAGTAGAGGGAGTGCCTCGTCAACACGTGCATGACCGTTGTCTCACTTACTGGTGGGTCCCAGGTCTGCAATCTCAATCTCTCTTCTCTCCATCGTCTAGCCTTTGCACGGGCACACACGAAGAGCGGCGCTAGCTTGCTGTGGTGTTATTACAACTAAAAAAAGCTTGGAAAATAGAAGAATCGCCTAGAACAAGAGACGTTGTGGCTGGTCGAGACGGAGCTAACCACATCTATCCTCCGTGTCACGTTTGCATGATGAAGCTGTGTGGCTAGTGGGGTGTTTTCGACCGACTGGCTGGGTCCCGAGGTCGAACCATAGGTACTATGTCTGATACAGTATATTTTTACACGCACATTTTTCCTCCGTGCCGAGACGTGGCACACCCTACCGCGCGGTTTCGGGGTCCTCCCGGGTGGTGTACGCATATATTCTTCCTGACGTGGGACGTTGTACCGCGCGTTTTCTGGGTCCTCCTCGGTCGTAGCGCCGAAGCAAGTAAATGAGTCGTCAAATCACGAAAGACCACCTTTCCCGCCGAGTACATCAGTGAAGCACGGTGGCTAGCTAGTTGGGCTAGTTCAACCGATTAGCTAGGCCGCTGCCACATTTGTTTTTTCACCCCTTTTTTATCTACTTGCCGGCAGGTAAATTTAAATATCCACCGCGGCGTTGCTCTGGTGTTTGGGTGTGGCAGGATTTTTAATTTTTTGATTCACGGGAGCAGGCGCGGCAGGATTTTTAATTTTTTGATTGACAGGAGCAGGCGCGGCAGCAATTAGTCATGATGACTCCGCCTGTAAAAACCCACTGCTCCCTGATGTGAGAAGTCGTTGACTGGTGTTTTACCGTGGTGAAAACCAAAAGATTCCCCGCTCCCTCCGCCTTCCCGTAGAGTGCATTGCCTTTCAGCCGTTTCGCCCCTTTGCTTCCACTCCCCATTGCTTCTACCTGGTGCCATGGCGGCGCAGCAGATCACAAAGTCCGAGGTGAGGTGCCTGACACAGGAGCTCCATGCCAAGGATGCGGAGCTCAGGGCCAAGGACGTGGAGCTCCGTGAGCCCAAGGAGGAGAGGAGTGCCATGCTCCTCCGTTATGTGCGGGAGTTCACGGAGCTTCAAAAGCGGCAGGCGTCCACCACAAAGATGCTCGAGGCGTCGGCGGTGTTGCTGCAGAAAGCGGGAGATACGATAGGCCGTCAGGGGAGCCGGCTGGAGCGCGAGCGGGCCGATCGTGACGAGGTCCAGGATCGCCTCAGCCACTTGGTAAACCAAGTTGCCACGCACGTGTTGCGACTGCGCGGTGCCTACCGTCGTGCCAGCGCGACGATGCCGGCCGTCGGGCTAAACCCGTTCGACCACCCGGTCGACTTCAACGAGCTGTGGCTTCCTGACCTGGTCTCCTTCTTCACCTATATCTCCGAGGAGCTGAGCCATCTCCGCGCGATGGTGGGGGCTGAGCTGGACAAGGAGGGTTTGCGGGCTGCCGTCGCCGTTGCCGGGCGAATCCTTTCAGGGCTCCGTCACCGGAATCCATTCGTGCCATTGGACGCCGTCTTTGATGAGCTGGCTCTCGTCGACCGGGAGCGGGCTCTGCGGGCGGTTGCACCCTGCATCACCAACGTCGTGTGCCTCGAGAAGCAGAGGGACTTCGGTGGTGTTTAGGCGCCCTCTACATGGGCATGTCCATGTCTCGGCGCAACATGACCGTTGAATCAAACTCAGACGGTGCAGATCAGTCACTGTAGCACAAAGCGTGTGGGTGTGTTTGGTTGCATTCTCATCTCAATATAGTTGTTTCCTCTTCGTGTATTTTTGTCAACCTACTAGTGTGGACTCATGCACCCTTCATGCACTCTGCCAAACACCCAAAAGTGGGTCGAGAAGGGAACTTTTGCTCCCATCCCGTGCACCCTTCATACACCCTGCCTAACACTATTCGTGCTTCATATGGTTCATGTTTCGTGGAGTGCTGTAGCACGGTACTCTCTGTGCGCTGTGGACCTAGTTCTGTTAACATTGATCTCACCGTTCATTCTCGACCGGACAGTCGAAAAAGCGATACTATGTTACATATAAGAGTAGTTGACATGCGCACAACATCATTTGTTATCATCATATCTTACTACACTAGCAACAAGATTGTGTAGTACTGACGTATGAACCACTGCACATGCCTAGTAGTAGGAGCACTGTGTATGCTCAAGTGGCTGCCCTGTTTCGCACTCCTCCGTCGTAAGAGTGGAAACGCTTGCTGTAATCATTTTTTTCTTCAGAAAAACAGTGGACACGCTCTACCGTGCGGATCCTCCTCCAGCCATGCACTAAATTACTCACTTTCGCCGACGTGTGGGACAGCCAGCACCTGGGTCCACTAGCCATGCACTAAATTACTCCGTAGTAGAGTGACGGTAGACTACCCCGATCGAACCGCCGCAGTAATGCCCAATGCGCCGTCAAATCAGAAAAACCCCTCCTTTCCAGCAGTAAGTTGGACGGACGAAGCAACCATCATTTCACTCTTCTCTCTCAGCTTCCTCTCTTGAAGAAAACCCCCACTCGCTTCGCTTCTCCCTCATCTCGTTCCTCCTTTCACTCTTCTCTCTCAGCTTCCTCTCTTGGATGGACGCCGGAGCACCGGCCGACGTGATGTCTATGGCTCTGGCCAAAACCGTCGAGGCTCATGGTACGAAGAAGCGCAAGCACCCCGCTGAGACTACCGCAGATAAGCTCAAAGCCACCGCCCTGTCCAAGCCCCCTCTCCAGGATCCCTCATTAAGCAAGTTCAGGTAATGTCTCTTGTTGACGATCTTTTTCTCGATCTTGATCGTGTTTTTTCATCTAACACGCAGTACTAGTACTGGTAGTACAACTTTCTGGGTGATCTAGCATGTGATTTTAGTGTGCCAAATGACGGTTCTAAATTCCTCTTTTGACCAAAACATGCGAGAGGTTGACACTGATTTCTTATAGATTACTTTCAACTACTCCCTCTGCCCCAAATTTCTTGTCTTAGATTTGTCTAGATACGGATGTATCTAATACTAAAATGTGACTTGATACATCCGTATCTAGACAAATCTAAGACAAGAATTTTGGGACGGAGGGAGTACTTTATGAACATCAATGCTACCTTTTAAGAGGGTATATTTGCCTCAGTAACTTGTGTTATGGATATTGCATGTAATCCCTCTGCTCTCATGCCTTTGAAGACATGTTCTAGTGTCTTTGTTCACTCATTTCTGTGCGTAAATGTAGTCATATATGGAGTATAATATCGAAAATCATCTTATATTTCTGAACGGAGGTAGTAATAAAATATGGTTTCTGTTTGAATTAGAACCAGGTCCGCGGTGGAGATGAAGTTCTCAAAGTCATGCCGTGTGAACTGGAAGACCTAATGATGAGTTCTACTGCTGAACTATCCAGCTGCTGTGTCCTTGTCGCCACGTGTCCCGAACTAGTGTTTTCCTGTAGCATTGTTGTCAGGCGTGTTCTCGAGGCTGTACTTGACCACAACAATTTCCTGGTTGTGCCTTCGATTACGAAGGGTGTGGTTCTTGTAAAGCTTCCCAACAAATCTGATGCGGCCTGTCTTCATCATCATGTTTATGAGTGGAAAGACCACTCTGTTAGGTTCTCCAAGGTTGACAAGATGGTGATGGTGCATGTAGACATCTCACACGAAGTCCATGGCCTAGTCAGTTTGCGGGGTTCATCCCGTAGGTCGGTGGCAAGAAATAGTCTGCAGAGTTTAGTTAGTGCAACTTTTCTTGTCTGTAGTAAGTACTATTGTTCAGTACTTGATTTGTGTTTGTGAACCCTGTATTGTTTATTAGTACTGCCGCTTTTGGTGTGTGAACGGTCTATGTTAATGTCTATGTTAATGTCTGTCCACTCAATTCAGTCTGTATATTTTGAAGTATCCAGATCATATTTTTTGTGAGGACGGTTTATCAATTATGGTTACACTCCAATATCTGTATGCATTGCAGGGGTTATCGCACCCACCAGGATTTCCAGTCCCATGGATGTTCGGTCCATACGATTTGTCACGACCTTTGGACTGTCCTGCTTGTGGGAGTAGGCGGGGCCCCTGCATGCCACGCGTAGTTGGACGATCAATCTTCTGTTTAGTACTTCAACATAGTGATTTCCTGGTAAGGATTCACTCGTGTCACATCAAGTAAATCTTATTGATTTACTGTCTAAATCTTATTGATTTAATGTCATGTTTTCTTTCTTTTCCTGCAATTTTACGATGCAGGTTTTTGCCATGTGACATTCATCACAGAATAAACCGTTTGGTTTGCTCTACGATGGCTATTTTTGCAGGTTTCAGTTCTTATGTCATGTTAGTAATGAAGGCATTGTCCATCACTTATATTACTGGAAAAAATTGGATCAGTCTGTTGTCTGAGTACAAGCTGAATCCCTATGATGAACTGCAGTTTGGTTTAACAAAAACGCCACAATTAGTCCTTCTCGCGTTTAAAAGAAATGAAGAAAAAACTAGAACATGGTCATGGATCCTAGTCAAGTTAGAAAGCTGATCATAGCAGACCAGACACGATCGCCGCTGTCTCACACAGATCGAGCACCGGCAGTTGCTCTAGCATTGACAGCGGCAGCAGCTCAGTCTGATCCAGCTGAGGATTGGGCACCGACCGCGTTAGCGGATCAGTCTGATCTACCGGAGGATCGGGCATCGACACCGGCACCAGCTCTACAAGGAGCACCATCTCCGGCCAGCAGCAGCTGCTGCGGCACCTGCACCAACACTTGCACTTGCATCTGCTTCGGCCCGTGCAGTTGCATCGGCAACAGACTGGGCTGCAGTTCGCACTTCATATACCAAAGTCCTTACAAAAACCGACATGTCCACCTTCTTGGTAAGCATTGGCCGCCCAAGTGCTTCGTTCTTTTTTTCTTTCCATGTTGTTTCACATGATTCACTGTGTTGATCTAACTGTTTGGGTATGTCTTCTTGTTTACAAAAAGAGAATTCCTAGAGCAACGAGGGAGTCGTTCAACAATCCGGGCGACCGCGGCCATGTTTCTCTTACGATGCGCAGCCTTGGTGTGAATGAACCTGCTCAATATACCGTAAGTACAAAGGATGGTTGCATGATGATTGATGCTAAAGGATGGTCAAGGTTCAAATCTAAATCATATCTTGCGGTAGGGGATGATGTCAAAATCGAACTTTCTCGGCAAGGAGAGCTGGTCCAAATCAACTTTGAAATTCTTCAGTAGCAGCACGCAACTGCCGAACTGATCTATCCTCCGAGAGATTTTGATGTAATAATCTGGCATGGTGAAACAAGTGTCCTGTGTGTATACGTAGTACGACAGTATTATTTATCACATGGTATATCGTTGATAGAATTGCAACTCTGATTGCTGGTTAGGAATTGTCGTTCGATTTCATTCCAACAGTTGTCGTGCTTTATTCAATTTTGTGTATTCGCCTTGCGACAGCATCTCAAACCAGCGCCGTACCGATCGCTTGCAATATGAAAAGCGCTCAGGTAGAACACATGGGCCCCCAAACATGCAGGGTCGGCCTGCGGCCCAAAGTCCAGAACCGTGAGCCTATCTGAGTATTATATTCTCAGCTGAACCCCCATAAAAAAAGCTGAACCCCCATAATGCCCGTGCGTTGCAGAGGGAGTATATTTCTCGGCAAGGTGAGCCTATGATATAAAAGATTTGTATATTTCTTTACAGAGGGAGTATCTCTCTGTCAAAAAATATATTTATGTGTAACTAGTTACTCCTGCCTTTCTACTTCCTTTCGCTGATATGTGGGGCAACCGGCAACGGGGTCCACGTGCCATATGCACAAATTAGAGTGCACAACTTCACGGTAGACACACCCCGGTCGTAGCGCCGCAGTAATGCCCAATGAGCCATCAAATCACAACCCCCCCCCCTTTCCAGCTTTAGCAGTAAGCTGGACGGACGAAGCGGCAATATTTCACTGGGCCTGAATCCCCTTCTCCCTCGTCTGCTTGTTCAGAGAAAACCCCCTCTCGGCGATTGCATAGGGTTTTCTCATGGAGAACCAGGTACGAATTCTTCATCCATCCCCAATAAATCCAAGTCCCTTGGTCGCAGGTAATCCTAGGATGGCAGCCGCCGCCGTTCATGCATTTTTCTTCCTACTGAATCTAGTGTGTTTCATTTGCAGTGCCCAAAGTGCGAGTACCCTATAGGTTTCTACGCCCTCGGCGAGACGCCACACTTGTTCCTTCTCATCCTAACACAGCATTTTGAAACGCGCACAGTATGTTCCTAGAATCCTCTTTTCTATCCGGGAGGGTGGGGGTTTTTTGAACATGTTGTGTTCTCATATTATTTTTCCTGCAGTGTATTATTTGCTCTGCCAGAACACATGTACTCAAGATGCTCGGCCTTGCCATAACTGAATACACTAGTTTAATGGTCACAGTGAAGACAAGCCATGGATATAAGTTTCGAGTTGGGTTCATGAACCAAGAAGATCGCTGCTTTTTTATGGCCGAACTTGGATAAACTTTCTCAAGTGTTACGGACTGAAAGTTGGCGCACGAATGTTGATGGAAATAGCAGAACCTGGTCTCATCTTCACTGCGATCTTCCACCCCGACATCGTTCCAATTGTTCATCCATGTTAGTTTTGTATCTGGTTCTTGCTTGTTGCCTTGATTACTTCTTAATCCACCTATTCTGTCTAACTAATCACAATTTAAGTTTAGAAGTAGCAACAAATCTCTCACGGAGATGCTACTTCTAACTAATATTTTCTTATAATTGGTGGCACGTGTAGGTTTTTTCAGAGTTAAGCAGTCTGCTCGTTTGTTACTCTGTAATAACTCGGCTGTTACTAATGGCACTGAAGTTGACTGGATCGACATCCACAAGTTCCTACACTTTATTGATCGTCTTGAGGTCCTTGTGGGGCGTTTCAATGGTGGAAGGCCACGTGGGATATGTGTGCCACTGCTGCACTCGTTGAACAGATCCAACTGTGTCGAGAAACTTATGGTACGAGTTGTTTTCTGTTATATATGTTGTTCATAAACTATTGCTTATACACAGTTTTATAGTTGTGATCTTCTTGAAACAGGAACTGCCAAGTTCTATTGTTCCTATACAGATGCCTGACCATGGTCGGGTCAGACTTGCGCTTGGTCACAACATGATGTTTATGTCGACCTACTCAATTCCCCTTGGAGGTGAAAAGATACTTATTCATGGGTGGTCTCAAATAATGAAGGCCCGTCCATCTTGGAGAATAGGACAGAAGATTATGTTCATGCTTTTCCATGGCTCTAAAGCGAATATCCTGTTTATTGACCACGTTGCGAGATGAAGCCGCTTTCAGAAGGTTGCGGATGCGCGGGGTGGCGCGTGGGCCTTGTCCTGGGGCTTGGCGGCCTCACCCTTGGTTAACTGTAGGCAAAGTAGCACTGTTCGAGGCGTGCTTTGTACGGTTGAACCTGTATAAGTACTCATACTGCTTTCAGCTTTGGTTGTTAAGTGCCCCTACTGGTTTCAGTTAAGGTTGTTAAGTACTCCTGCTGCTTTTACAGTCTGTCGTGTTTCTTCAGTCCTATCTTCCTCCAGCCGCCAAAACCAAACCAGCGCCGGCGGGGCTGCCTGCTTCCGCCTCCCACGGCTGGCTGCGCCTCAGCGCACGCATCGCCGCCCCACCGTCTCCTAAATCGTTAACGCCGACGTCCTCCGCGCGCTTTGGTGCGCTCGCCGCGGCGCCGCCCTCTCGCGTTGTCAACATGGTCAACAAACAACAGGAATCGGCAGAAGTACATGGAGAGGATGACAGTAGGGGCCCACCACGTCAGCGTATGGAAAAATAAAATGCTTCCTCCTAGTGTTTTCCTAACATCTGGGACCCACGACATTGTGAGCGTATATAGTCAATAGACAAGAGAACAGCACAAGATCGGCTGACACCTGGGACGTAGCTACTCGAGCAGTATTTTTTGTTTGGTATTGTTGAGACGGAGCAGGGTTTGAACTGGGCTGTGGCCCGTCTAGCCCAGGCTTATATTTTATGTTCACCATGTGACCAGCCCAGCTATTTTTTCTTTGTGAAAATGAGCCTAGTTTATTTTTTCTGAAGAATACCCAATCCAGTCCTACTTATTTTTCTACGCCCTGATGGGCTGCAACTCTTTCAATACGCCTGCAAATCTTGAAAGTAATATGAAATGGGTTGTAAATATAAAAACAGATGACAAATTGGCAATTACTCTATAATTTCTGAATTTTTTCACATTTTCAGATTCCTATTTCACTGGGCATTAACCTAATTTAAATATATCTTCAAAGTACTTTAAATCTGGCTCGACATTTCGGTATTAAAAATAGTTTGGAACCCACAGAAATATGCAAAATTGGCCCTGGCCAACCAAAAAAACGACTGCAATAAATTCCATAAGAAGTTGCCATGAGCTATATATAAATTATTAAAAAAAAGAGGGAGTGGTCTGACTTGTGGGCCTGTTTAGTTGACGCGTATGCAAGATTTTTTTAGTTATTATATACGTCAACAAACGATTCTAGCAGACGTAACCGTTGGATGTCAATCCAACGGCCGTCGTGTTTCTTCAATCTCTGATCTTCTTGCTCCAGCCGCCAAAGCAGCGCCGGCGGGACTGCCTACTCCCGCCTCCCGTGGCCGGCTGTGCTGCCGCGCAGACCTCAGCGCCCCCTACTACTCCCACCGCTGGCCAGGGCATCCCTCTACTCACCCACACCCCCTGTTATTCTGCGGCGACAGCAGCCTCACACCGTAGCCAAACCGGTGAACCCTCGTACTCCTCTCCGCGCGGGCTTCCACTGCCGCGTCTTCCCCGGCTCCGCGTCGTCCCCTTCCTAGGACTCGCCGTCGTCCATCGCCGTGGTGCTCTCGGCGCGGCGTGGTCAATGTGGTCAACGACCGACTTCCATCGGAAGAGTACTGTACGTGGAGAGGCTGACAGCTGGGTCCACGGCAGCCGCAAGGAAGTGCCTCCTTATTACGCGGAAAATAATTATTCCTCCACCTGACAGCAGGGACCCACCAGACGGGCCACCAGTATTTCGCGAAAAAAAAACGTTTCCCCCTGACTGCTGGGACCCACAGGACGGGACACCGTATTTCGCGAAAAAAAGTTCCCCCTGCTGTCAGCTCGGACCCACCGGAAGTGCCTCCTTATTACGCACAAAAAAATGAATACCCCCTGCTAGCTGGGACCCACCTTGGTGGGAGGCTGACTTGTGGGCCTTCTAAGTTGACTGGGACGGAGGCCTTTGTCAACTTTAGTCAATATATGAATGATTCTAGCTCCAGTGACCGTACGATGTCCATCCAACGGCCGTAGTGCTTCTTCAACCTCTGGTCTTCTTGCTCCAGCCGCCCAAAGCAGCGCCGGTCGTGCCGCCTGCTCCTGCCGCCCGTGGCCGACTGTGATGCCGCGGAGGCCTCACCGCCCCCTACTACTCCCACCGCTAGCCAGGCCATCCCTCTACGCACCCACACCCCCTGTAATTCTGTGGCGACGGCAGCCTCACACCGCAGCCGAACGAGTGAACCCTCATACCCCTCTACGCGTGGGCATCCACTGCCGCGTCTTCCCCGGCTCTGCGTCGTCCCCTTCCTAGGCCTCGCCGTCGTCCACCGCCCTAGTGCTCTCAGCGCGGCGTGGTCAACATGGTCAAGGAATGGCTTCCATCGGACGTGGACTGTACGTGGAGAGGCTGACAGCTGGGTCCACGGCCGCAGCAAGGAAGTGCCTCCTTATTACGCGCAAAATAATTATTCCTCCACCTGACAGCGGGGACCCACCGGACGGGCCACCGTATTTTGCGAAAAAAAACGTTTCCCCCTGACTGCTGGGACCCACCAGCTACATCTTCGCACGCAAGGAAGTGCGTCCGAAAAAAATGATTCGCCCCCCTGACTACTGGGACCCACCAGCTACTTCTTCGCAGGCAAGGAAGTGCGTCCGAAAAAAACGATTCGCCCCCTGACTGCTGGGACCCACCAGCTACATCTTCGCACGCAAGGAAGTGCGTCGAGGCAAAAAAACAAAACGATTCCCCCCTGACTGCTGGGACCCAGCAGCTACACCTTCGCACGCAAGGAAGTGCGTCCGGGCAAAAAACGATTCGCCCCCTGACTGCTGGGACCCACCAGCTACATCTTCGCAGGCAAGGAAGTGCCTGACAGTCGGGACCCACCTAGTTGAAGCGTACGTAGCGTTGTCATTCTGGTCGCGAATGTGTACATACATATATACTGGTCAATGTAGAGGCGCGCACGTGTTGTAGTAGAGGCGCGTACGTGTCGTAGTAGAGGCGCGCACGTAGCATGTACACGTACGTACAGCGGCCAGGGTGCAAGAAAGAAAATACGGCCACGTACGTACATACGGGCAGGGTCTCGAACGCCTACTCGCGCATACGTACGCCCAGGGCTCGTGTACATGGCTGGGTCGGAACGGAGAAACAGCGTCGTCGTCGTGTTCATGGGGAGGCAGCGGAATGCGTCGTGTTCATGGGGAGGCAACGGAATGCGTCGTGTTCATCGGGAGGCAACGGAACGTGTGGGAGCCAACCGGCTGGGTCGGAACGGAATGCGTGGTCGTGTTCATCGGGAGGGCTTGGACGGAACAGGCGATGGAAATGAGGCCTGGCATACCGCAAAACGGAGGAAACGGCCTTGTGTTCAACCGGCCACGTTCGAAACAGGATCCTGTTCATCGGGAGGGGTCGGGCGTACCGCAAAACGGAGGAAACGGACCTCCTACGGTCGAAACGGGGGTCCTGTTGATCGGGAGGGGTGTGGCGTACCGCAGAACGGATGAAACGGACCTCCTACGGTCGAAACGGGGGTCCTGTTGATCGGGAGGGGTGTGGCGTACCGCAAAACGGACGAAACGGACCTCCTACGGTCGAAACGGGGGTCCTGTTCATCGGGAGGGGTGTCGCGTACCGCAAAACGGGACTCCACGGGATACTGTTCATCTCCACCATCGACCTCCTCCAGCCTCCACGGGCTCCTGTTCATCCAGCCTCCACCGCGCGCTACTCCACCGGCTACTGTTCAACCACCCCTCCACGGGCACCCCTCCACCGTCTACTGTTCATCCAGCCCTCCACACCACGGGGTCCTGTTCAACCACCCCTCCACGGGCACCCCTCCACCGTCTACTGTTCATCCAGCCCTCCACACCACGGGGTCCTGTTCATCCAGAGGCAACGCCACCGCTCACTGTTCATCCAACCCCCCCCCTGCAACGCTCACTGTTCATCCAATCGATCGGCTTCAGTTAGCAGCAGTAGCGAAGGAATCGCTCGATCGGGTTCAATTAACAGCCATCGATCGATCGCTCGGGTTCAGTAACGCGTAGCCTGCAGTGCAATCGCTCGGGTTCAGTTAGAGCCCAACGCCTCGCTCGGGTTTAGTTAGAGCCAACGCCTCGCACACACGCGCGTACGTGTACGAGAGAAATGCGCATCGCTCGGCCCCCGACCTCCCACCGTAACCAGGAACTCCCCAAAATTTTCATCCCCCTCGCTTCTACCATGGTTTTTACCGTCATGGACGGCCCAAAGAATGTCATGCAGCTGCGTCTCCGGCCCGCCCAGGACGAAAAGCCCATTTTCTGTCATGATTTTTTGTCATAGAAGTAGGAGGCCACCACATCTATGATGATACCGGGTTTTGTCACAATTATCGTCATAGAAGTGTCATATGTATGACAGAAAAAAAATCGTTCAGCCCAAAATGTCATGGATGTGTCTTTTTTTGTAGTGCTTGTTGCATATGTCGCAACAGGCCACAAAATAGGCAATGTCTTTCTTCATCCCATCCCACCAGAATATTTGTCGAAGGTCTTCATACATTTTAGTACCTCTAGGGTGAATAGAATACGAAGATTTGTGTGCTTCCGACAGGATTTTCTTCCTTAAATCCGCTTGACTGGGTACACAAATCCTTCCACGGAATCGGAGGGTACCATGTTGATCCTTAGAAAAGTCTGAAGTTTGTCCTGCTAACATACTCTTGGCACGTTCTGCAGGAAGGTGTCACCTGTCTGGGCCTTGCGGATCTCTTCCTCGAGTGTAGGTACAACTTCCATAATATTAGCAAGACCAACATCAACTATGACCAGGTTGAGCTGAGCAATCTCCTCTTGAAGTTCAGGAGGCAAGGATTCCATTATGGTATTCAGGCTAACAGGTTTTTGGCTGAGAGCATCAGCAACCACGTTGGCCTTACTTGGGTGGTAATTTATTCCAAGATCATAGTCCTTGACTAAGTCAAGCCCTCTTCGTTGACGGAGGTTTAAATCTGGCTGAGTAAATATATACTTGATACTTTTGTGGTCGGTAAAAATTTGGCACCTCTTCCCAATGAGGTAGTGTCTCCAAATTTTTAGAGCATGAACCACCGCGGCCAATTCCAGATCATGCGTAGGATAATTTCCCTCGTGGGGTCGTAGCTATCGCAATGCATATGCTACCACCTTGCCATCTTGCATAAGTGTGCATCCAAGACCCTGTCTGGAGGCGTCGCAGTACACATCAAAACTGCGGTAGATGTCTGGAAGAGTCAACACAGGTGTTGTCGTCAGCCGGGTTTTTAGCTCATTGAAACTTTTCTCACAGTCCTTAGTCCATTCAAACTTCTTATCTTTCTTGAGCAGCTCCGTCATGGGTTTAGCAATCTTGGAAAACCCTTCAATGAAACGACGGTAGTAGCCGGCTAATCCAAGAAAACTCCGGATTTGTGATACGGTTGTGGGTGCCAACCAATCGAGCACATCCTTTACTTTTCTCGGGTCCACGGCTATACCTTCTGTGGACAGCACATGTCCAAGAAATCCAACTCGCTTGAGCCAAAACTCGCATTTACTGAATTTGGCGTATAGTTGATGGTCACAGAGTCGTTGCAACACAGCTTGAGGTGTTCTTTGTGCTCTTCTTCACTTTTTGAGTATATAAGTATGTCATCGATGAAGACCACCACGAATTTATCGAGGAAGTCCATGAATACTTTATTCATCATATGCATGAAGAAGGCAAGGGCATTGGTGAGACCAAAGGACATAACTGTATATTCATAAAGACCGTACCGAGTAGTGAATGCGGTCTTAGGAATATCTTCCTTTTTAATCTTGAGTTGATGATATCTTGTCCTTAAATCAATTTTGGAGAATACCTTGGCCCCACTGAGCTGATCAAACAAGTCATCAATCCTGGGCAGTGGATATTTATTTTTGATGGTGACATCATTCAGCTGGCGGTAATCCACACAAATGCGGAGGCTGCCATCCTTCTTATCCACGAAGATAGCAGGTGATCCCTATGGTGAAGAGCTGGGATGGATATATCCTTTCTGGAGCATTTCATCAAGCTGTTTCTTTAGCTCTACTAATTCTGATGAAGGCATCCGGTAATACTTCTTGTATAACGATGCGGTTTTGGGCACAAGATCTATTGCAAACTCAAGCTCTCGATCGGGCGGCATGCCTGGCAGTTCTTCTGGAAATACATCAGGAAACTCACTGAGCATAGGAATTAATTCCAACTCACCAGCCATAGCGGTGAAGACCATTTCTTTCTCGGGTATGCTCCAGCGAGCATAGAATTTGGTAGTCTGCCCCTCTTGACTGGTCAAAGTGACTTCTCGGGTCACACAATTTATGCATACTTGATATTGGGTCAACCAATTCATTCCCAAAATAATGTCCAGCTTTACAGACTCAATGATTATCAAGGAAGTTGGAAAACGGGCTCCGTTGATATTAATTTCCAGATTACGGCAGACCAGATTGCTCCTGATCAAAGATCCTGGGGATTGTACCAGCATATTCTTGCCCAAAAGCGAACAAGGAAATTTGTTTTGGGCCACAAAACTCCGCGAAATAAAAGAGTGGGAAGCCCCAGAGTCAAATAAAATTACGGCAGGTATGTTATTAACAAAAAACATACCAATGATGACTTCGGGGTTCTCTTGGGCTTTGTCTGCGGAGAGATGATGAACGTGCCCAGTGATGTTTTGCTGGGTAGGGTGTGACTCCATAAAGTTGACTTGTGGCCTGAATAGAGCATTTGCCTTGCCATTCTTGGGACACTGTCTGGCATAATGTTCGGTTTGCCCACAACTGAAGCAAGAATCGTTGCGTTGGCACTCTTCTCGCACCGAGTTGGTCACGACATTCTTGACTTGTGTGGTGGTTTTGTTAACATTCTGCTGCAAATTGGGCTTGTACTCCACCTGAGTATGCTGCCAGGTACGAGCCTTTTGCACTGGCTGCACTTCCTTCCTTGGCTCGAACTTGCGCTTGTGATCGTTGTTAGCAGGCCTATTGTCCGATACGAGCTTGTGCTCCCTTTCAGCAATGAAAGCCTTGTTTACCAGAGTTTGGAAATCTGGGAAATCAAACATACTGAGGGTACATCGGAGTTGCGGGTTTAATCCCCCAAGAAACCTGTCAATCTTTCTTTCTTCGGTGGCCATATCATAAAGGGAGTAACGGGCCAAATGATTGAACTTTTGCAAATATTCACCCACAGACTGACTTCCTTGGAGGAGCACGAGAAATTCACGCTGCTTAACCTTCATAACTCCAGTAGGAATATGATATTTTCGGAACTGATCCTTGAATTTTACCCAGGTGATTTCTTCATCAGCAGGCCACATGGCTTTTGCATTTTCCCACCATATGGCGGCGGCTCCTTCAAGATAATGAGTTGAAAATGGAACTTTATCATCTTCTTCAGTACGAGCAATCTCAAGCTTCCTCTCAATGGTTCGCAACCAATCGTCTGCATCCAAGGGATCAATAACCTGACTGAAACTGGGAGGCTTGGTTCTCTGAAAATCTGACAGCTTGGAGTGATGACCGTTCTGATTTCCATTCTATCCAACCACAGCTTGCACACTCCTTAATATTTCAATCAGATCATTATTCCTCCTTTCCTCAAACATACGCAGAATTTGCTCGGTGGAGGGCGGATTTGGCGGTGGAGGCGGTGGTGGAACGTACGGCTCGGGGGAGTGTCCTGCCTGTCGTGCGAAACGACGAACAAGAGCATCCTCATGAGCGTCGCTACTGATGCCTCCCCGCGTCATCCTATTATGGATTTTTCCCAAGACAACGCAACCGAGATGAGAAACATCCAAAATAAATTGGGGAAAAGCCAGCAACAAAGCCCGAGAGAAAGCGAAATAACGAAGAAAATACGACGAATAAAATAGAGTTCCAACATAATTATACATAGACTCATACATGAAGATAAATGACATGCCAAGTTCAACTACTCTCATACATGAAACGGAGCATCATGACTCGTACGACTACATCCGTACATCATCCTGACGACTGCGGATACTCAAACGCTCTACTGCTCTGCTGGTGCTGCGGGGTCCTCTCCTGAAGCGGACTCGGGTCATGAACTGACGACGTTAACTGAAACCTCCGGGTTAAACGTAACACGACGATGCTGCCTCGAGGGCTCTCCCTCCGGGGCAGGTGCAGGGTGAAGCATCGGGGCTACGGGAGTAGTGAGAAGTGAAACCCACACAGCAGGAGCACTGAGAGGATTCACGATCGAGGTGCCCGAGCTACTCGGAGGAGTAACCCGTGAAATAGGTGAACTAGAACTGGATGGAATATAAGGGGTAAATCCCGTAGAGGATGGAGTAGTGAAAGACCTAGTAGTAGCTAAAGCAGTACGAGCAAGAGTCAGCTCTCGAGCCAGCTCGTGGATCATAAGGTAGCTAGCGGTGATATAACGAGAAAGGTGGCTAGCAACACTATCAGACTCCGGATCAATGATAGGAAAACGGACACGACCATTGTCGTGCAGAGAGGGGTAGTAGTGGAAACCTGGGTGGTTCTGCATCCGGACCTCGTTATAACGAAACTCGACAAGGACCTCGAATGCAGCAAACTAGACGGCCTAGGAAGCGGTAGAAGCAAAACCGCTCCGAGAGGTACGAGTGTAAGTGCTGGAATCGGAACTGGTGCACAGAGTAACCACTGCGTGATACTCATACACTGAGTCTGCTAGACGCTCCCGGTACACACGATAGACTGGGTCATCACCGAGGGGGTACAGCCGACGCCACACGCTACGAAGGAGATGCGGCGACGTGTACGGCATCAGCTGCAACTGGCATGGATACGGCACCGGAGCCATCTACCCTCACAATCATTAGTAGGTTAGCATAAAAATAAAACAAGTGCATACAATGCAACAACCAGCTACAAATGCTACCGGCACTCAACTTAAACTCGTAACTAACATCCAATTAACACGTCGTAGTCTAGCGTGGCCTACAGTCAGCGCGGCTCTGATACCAAGCGTTGTGGCACCCCGGCTCAGAGCAACCGGTTTACCATGCATTGCCAGCCCAGAGACCATGTCTTCTGGCAACACACAACATCTTGGTACAGAAAACAACCGCTTTATTGATGCTAACGGATCATAGTTCATATTACAACAGGTGGCAAGGCCAAGCGGCACACACGGTGCGGCTGAACAATATGTACATTATTTAGTGAACATAAAGGGGCCTCGATCATAACAACTACGCGGCAGCAGAACGACGTCGTAGCGGAACTCCATAGCACAGGGACACCGATGTGGACATGATCTAGACTCGGACAGCACTCCTTTCCAGCGAGACTTTCCTGAAAGCTGGCATGACACGCCAGGTCAGTACATTGAATGTACTTGCAAGCTCACAACAAACATAAACATAATGACAAGCAATATCATGATATTTAACCAATTGCTTTACTAATGCAACATCATATCATACATGCAGTGATCATGATCTTGTGATATAAGTCCCTCGGACTTGCTTACCAAACGGTGATCTCTCTCGGATCACAAACGGACCAACCTCATGGTCTTTGATCGGGTTACCTCGTAACCAAACGGTGATCTTACCGAGATCACAAACGGACCAACAACTTGGTCTCCATCAACGCAATGTTTTCCCAAACATCATCTTCTCAACGGTGCAAAGTTCATATCTTAGTGTGCGAAATTAATTAAACGTTGACCCATGGTGTGACCTACTTTCGAGCGTGTCGGTAACCGTGGACTCGGCTATCGATAGATTTAATACACTCTGCAGAGGTAGCGCACTGTACCCACACCACGAAACCCATGGCCTCGCACTCCCATTCGGGTGGACCAACGGTGTTCCGACGAAACCCCTCCATTGCCATGACACTCTCCCGGCCACTCCGACTCACTCCCCACTGGGCTAGTCCTGGGTGGCCCCGTGTCTACCAAAGACACCAACGGCCACCGTCGTGGCAAAACATAAACGGTCCCAAACGGGGACAAGGTACCATAACAACAACAACGGGTACACAAGGTTATGTCTGCTTAACGGGCCAGGGTACCGCACGCCCATAACCTTCCCTCGTTGGAGGCACCGACCAGAGGCATGACAGCGGACCGAATAAAGGCCTTCCCATAAAGGCAAATGTGGTTGCACTGGGAAAACTCGATTCAGTGGCACCATGACCCGATCAACGATATCTTCAAGTTGAGTTATTATCAGGTTCAACTTATGGTGAAAGTAACCGGTGTCATGATATGCCATGAAAATGCATCAGAAACATATGCATCATATATCAACAGAAATAACTGGGTCAACCATATCCACACTAAGCATAGACATCAACAGCTCATAACACCTCTCTGGTTATGAGTTATCATCACTTTAAACAGAATCTTTACTAGCAAATTTATCATTTATCTCATTTAAGAAAATAACTCAAAAATAATTACTTATATCCATAGACATATTACTTCTTCATAACAAATATTACTTCTAGTTACTTAACCAACTAAATTAGCTTCAAACTTCTGTAAACTAAGCATATCAACTCAAACAAGCAACCGACAGAATATAAATATTATTCTAGTGATTTAAATGCATGGATTAAACCATTAATTCAAGTTGAAAAATCACAAATATTGTAATGGCACCATGAAAATGTTGTTGTGGCTTGCCTTAGTGCAGATGAGGTTCACAATCCTCCTGGTGATCCTTAAGACAAGCTTCACTTTCTGAAAACAATTATAAACACAAAAAGAAAACATCAAGAACCCTTCTGAAATTCACCAAAAAATCTAGACAGCAGAGAAAAAAATCTCATTTCTGGTGAGCTGCTAGATTTCTTCATAAAGAACACAATGCAAAAGGAATCAATTCATTTGGACTTATGGTTAAAAAGTTTTGGCTGTTTGAAGCTCTCTGGATAAAATTGAATTTTGAATTTAAATAAACAGAACTGGGGGGGTGACGTCGAAGGCGTAAACCTTGCGGGTGCCACCACTCGTACCGCTTCGGGCGCTGACAGAGTGGCTGACTAGCGAGCCCCGCTAGTCAGGTGAGAGGGAGGGGGAGAGGGAAACAGAGGGCGGCGAGGCTCTGCCGGAGCACACGCCGGCGAGGAGGGCTCCTTGGTTAGAACTGGAGGGAGGGATCGAAAGGGGAGACGGAGGCGCACCTGCCCGTACCCGTAGGTTAGCTAGGGTTGGTCGGATGGCGTCAGAAATGGCCTCTCCAGCGGCGAAAGAAAGCAGAGGTCGCCAGAGTTGGAGACGACAGCGACTAGAGGCAGCACCAAGGGCTCCAACCGGGCAGAACGGCACCACCGAGGAACGACGGAGGCCCTGGAAGGGTGGCCCGAGCCTGGGAGGGGCTGGAGCTGCGGAGACGACCCGAGGGGATGTGTGAGGAGTGGATGATGCTCGAGGAGGCTAGGGAGAGCTCTATTTATAGCCGAGCGATGAGAGGGGCTCGGGCTCCGCCGGAGGACACCTGGACACGGCGCCCGGCGACGAACGGCGTCAATGAGCGAGGGGGAAGGCGACGCAGCTCACGCGGGCACTATGGGCGAGCGGAGACGAGCACAGGAGCGAGGGGGTGGCGACGAACACAGTGCGCAGCGCACTGTTGGGTTGGCCGGACCGCGCCCGTGCTCGCTGCAGCGAGCTTCGGCGTCGGCGAGCGCCAGAAGAGAGTTATGAGGGTCGGGACGATGATCGGGGCGAAGTTTGGCAAGGTTTGGCAGGCGGGGGAGCGATCACGCGAGCAACAGAGGCGCAGGCACGACGCAGAGCGCGTCGGCCGTATGCCAGCACGCCTGGACGAACGCGGTTACCGCGTGAACTCTGACCTCAGGCCGAGCTAAGCCTAAACTTCATGTCTGGCGTGTAGTCCGTGGTAGATTGAGAGGTTACCACACTTTGGTTTGAGCTTAGGCGCAGTAACATGGATTTCAACTTCCTGGTAAGTTTCTGGGCAGTAACTTTGAGAGCTTACTGTGGTCAAAATACTGAGAGTTGGGAGCTGGGCTTTGGAGGTTCGCAATCATCTACTAAGGTGATGATGCACAAGAAAATTCAGCCACAATCGAGCAAGTAAAATGGTAGTTGCTGTAGAAACTACCATTTCTGTCCAGAACAGAAAATATTTTCTGTAGCAAAAATATTCCAAAAAGTGATGAAATAATTTTGCTCAGGAAGGTGCCCTAGGGTTCAAAGAATATTTGGGAATTTTCTCGGATTTTTGTGGGCAAGAAAAATTGGGGTTGCTTTGGAACACAAGGGGCTAGTTAGGGTTTTAGAGACAAAATGAATATTTTTCATTAGAGAAAAATATTCATAATATTATTTTGAGATGGATCAGAGAAGAAATGATGGCTTAGGGAGAGAAATAAGTCTCTTGGGTGAAAGTCAAGGGGGTACCCAAGTGTTTAAGTCCATCTGAAGTGATTCAAAAATTTCAAATTCAAATCCAAACCAACTGAAAATCAGGCAAAGAGAAGAGGGCAAAAACCAGGCTGTCACATAGACTATATATACTCTTCTTCCCCCTACGTTTTAGGGTTAGCATTGTCTTAGCTCATTTTGGAGATTAGAGCATTGCTCATCCACTTGTACCCCTACTCCATTGGAGACCGAGGCCTCCTAGGAGAAGATCCCCCAAGTGGATTCAAGACCCCATCAAGGGAAGACCCCCTTGTGGATTCAAGCCCCCATCTCCTCACGGATTGGGAAGAACTACCGACCATTTGTATCGTCCCTTGTTGTGTTTGGATCGTGTGTCTCATTGTGTACTCGGGTCTAGCACATGTGTGATAGTTTCTTGTTGATTTAAGTGTTTCCTCTGGTTTCCCCTCGTGTGTTCATCGTGTTCTTCGCGGAATCCGCTCCAATCATGAAAGATCGTCCCCTAGGGTTCCACCCTACATCACATTTTATACAAAGTGTCACTTGTGATTCGCGACGCAAACTAAATGGCCTGGATAGAGGATACAATGGTATTGTAGTACAATAAATCCACACCCCAACAACATTTGTTGTCGACACCAGAGATCGTCATGGAATCAATGAACTCAAAGACATGCGACACCTAGCCAATAGGTTTGATGCAAAGGAGCTGATTTTCATCAGAAACGGAACATAAGTGAGTTGTTGTATTGGAGCCGACTCCAACAATAAAGATGAGAAGTCAGAACATGATGCTTGTACTGAGGAACAAGTGCTGGATTGTCTATGGAGAAAGTGGCTAGAGGGAAGAGCATGATGCAACCTAACTAAGATAAGATGCATGGCAAGAAAGGAAGTAAACTCATCTATGGAGAAAGAACATCGTGCCAACGGATGCTAACAAAGAATACTGGCAAAGAGGCAAAACCCACGGATCACCAGTAGCGAGGGCAAGCAGTATCGGCAAATGAAGCTACAGATCCGGCAGACGTGACACCCAGGGAGAAGTGCAGGTGGACGCCACACCCGGAGTGGCATGCGGTGGCTAAAAAGTTTTATGTGGATGTCGACTAGGGATTGACTCGATAGTGTATGTGGAGGCACCGCTGGGAATTGGGAAGGCACACGATGGAACAACTCTCCTGGGTGTCACACGTGTGGTGGACGCTGCTGCCGAGGTGGCAGGTGGCGGCGGTGGACACCATTGCCGGAGTGGCACGTATCAGAGCCAAGAGGTCTTGAGTTCAAGACCCGGCTGACGCAATTAAATTGTAGCCCACTTATGGTCCACGTTTAGACCTGAAAGAGCCACACATGAGGGGAAGTGTTGATGTATAAATGTATTGCCTAGTCTATTCCATCAGATCAGTTTTTTGGTTGCATTGGCTAGAGCATGCACTTCTATATGATATCAGAGCCAAGAGGTTTTGAGTTCAAGACCCTCCCAACGCAATATTAAAAAAAAGATTCTGCGGCCTACATAAAATCCCACGTCTAAGGACTAAATAAGCCTAGTCGTGAGGAGGAATATTGAAATATATTGCCTGACCCTCTCCATCATTTCGGACTTTTAAACGAGTCTCCTCAACGTCGGCCTCTCTTCCTAATCTAGTTCGCTCTGATCCAGTATTTCCAAAGGTGGCTCCAAGCGCGTGATTAAACTTTGTAATTCCAATGGTGCCCCCTTGTTCTCACGGTGGTTCCATGGTTCCAACTATTCAGGCCCATGCGGCTGTTGTATAATCCAAACATGCATGCCTACGTATGTGGTGGCTTGGATGCCATTGGTGTTTTTTTTTAGGATACATGCCATTGGTGTTGGTCGTGTCCTACAGTCCTAGTATGGTAGTTTTTCTTTTTCTTTTGAGAAGTATGATAGGAGCAGCAGGGAGTGCGGGATGGTGGCGCTGTCTGGCGTCGTAGTGGTGTCGACGGTAGTTGGGTTTGACAAGGTCGACACATCAATACCTGCTCTGAAAATGGATTTGTGGAAGACAATGGCGCCGGCCTCAACAGCGTGAGCGTGCGGTGACCACCGAGAGTGCGCCGGACCGGTGTGTGCCCCAGACCTGACAATGCGGCTTGGTTGGGGCCTCCGGCTTTACGTGTTGGGCTTTGATGTGAGGACTGGGTATGTGACTCAGACTATTTGCACCCTGCACCAATTTAATAGGAGTAGCGACAAATATTGCCGAGATGGTGGCTGTATTATTTTGTAATACTGCACCCATCGTCCTGATGCATAGACCGCTTTGTTAGTAAGGCAAGTTATGTGTTAGTTTGGGAAAGTTAATTAGGCTTGCCATGTGATGGGTACGTGTACTAGCCCATGTAGGTGTAGGCGTTCAGGTTTGGGTCGGCTTGCTACGCTTAGGCTGCTCCTACAGTCCTAGTATGGTAGGCTTTTTTTAGAGAAGCATGGCAGGAGCAGCGGGGTCTTGGTGATGGACGCGTGATGATGAACGAGTGCATGATGGTGGCGCTGTCTGCCGTCGTGATGACGTCAACGGCAATTAGACCTGGCAAGGTCGATGCATCAGTACCTGCTCTGAAGATAGATCTGTGGAAGACGATGGCGGTGGCTTCATTAGCGTGAGCGTGCGGTGACCATTAAGAGTGTGCCTGACCGATGTGTGTCCAGACTTGGCAATGCGGCTTGTTTGGGTCTCCGGTTTTAGGTGTTGGGCTTTGATGTGAGGTGTGATTATGCGGCTCAGACTATTTGCACTCCTTCATCAAATTAATAGGAATAGCAACAAATGTTACTGTGATGGTAGCTTCAAACTTATTGATGTTTTACTTTGTAAGATTTTGATGAATAACTAACAAAATGGTTCTATGTATCGTCGTGAAGCAAAGGCCGGGGTCATCCTCTTTTTAAAAAAGTACGTGTTGAGTTATAGCAAGTCTTTTGTTAGCAAGGCAAGTTAAGTATTAGTTTGGGAAAGTTAATTAGCCTTGCCATGTGATAGGTACGTGTACTAGTCCGTGTGGTCTAGGCGTTGGGGTTTAGGTGTAGGCTGCTCCTATATATACACATGTAAACGTGAGAGTCTAAACACCAAGAAAATTGAGGAATAAAGAGAGGGAAAAGAGGGCCTTGTCTACGAGTCTTTGAGACCGCGTGTGATCGTGATTTTTACGTGATCGATCCTCGGGCAAACCCAAAAGATGATTCAGACGTGTGCTGTTCCAACTGGGATGATTCAGGCCGGCGTCGACACTCATCAAGAAGGACAAAGAGGCCGCCCCGACAGTCAGGAGACCAGTGCTCACGGTGTGGCTGGTGACAGCGACTTCGTCCATCACCCGCTCAACTACACATGGGGCATACACAACACGAACCTCTTCTTCATGGCACTGGGTTTGCTGGTGCTGGTGATGGTGCGGTCCACGAAGCCTTCTGCTGACGCCGACGCAATCTGGAAGACATCGTTGAGCCTCGTCCACGGCTTCACCGTCCTCACACTCTGCCTCCCACGGACGCTGGGGAGCACCGTCGCTCTGGTGCTGGCCATCTCCTACGGGCCTCTGGTCGCCTCCGCCGTCCACAGCCATAGCGGCCCGTCGCCGGCCGGGCGGCGATCCACCTCACGACGGCATGGGCGGCGGCCTGCTTCGGGTACTCCGTCGCCACGTACAGGCTGAGCGTTGGGAGCCTGCAGGTTGACAGGCCCGCTCACCCAGAATGGCACTCCCGTCGGAGCATAGAGGGCGAGACAATTATGGACGTGTATTGCTGTCTCATGGTTATGATCCCCACCTTGTTCCTCGCTGTCCCGGTGACATGGATCGTTCAAAACATGGCATGGGTGAAGGAAAACGACTTTGTGATGGCTCTGACGTTTTTAACAATGATCACCACGGTGTTGCTTTACCTCTGGTCTATACCTCTGGTCAGCAGGGTAGCCATTGTATCTGTGGATGCCATGTTTCGTCTTATGGTTGTTTTCATGGCATCGTTCGCTCCCAGCTTTGTTCTCGCCCTCTTCGGTCGTCTTCTGTTGCTGTATTACTTCTCGATATCGATGATGATGATGGCAGTTATGTTTGGGTATGTCTTTGCTGCGAATCAGAACAGGTAAGATTCGAGTTTACTGTGTCATGGAAACAATGCTTTTCCTGAATTTTCTGTAGTACTTATACATGTACCACATGCAATATGTTCTGTTGTACTGTGGTAACATTTAAGATTCAGTAAACAGTTAACAATTGTGTGTTTTGCAAACTTCGCTTTTCCTGAATTTTCTGTAGTATACGTGTACCACATGCAGGGAAAATGCAGAGTATTTGATATACTTTTCTGCAATGATTCATTGGCATGTATATGTTTCTACCGTGGTAACGTTTAAGGTTCTAGAAACAGTTGACATTGCGGGATCCCCGTATGAAAGCATTGCTAGTTTAACAGGAACATCTTTGGTTTCCTCAAAAAAAAAAAGAAGAGGAAGGTCTTTGATTACTGTCCGTCTTGGCATATTGCTGGAACACAAAGTTTTGAAGCTGTCTATAATTTTGTTCATCTTGCATTTTTTATTGAGAGAAATAGTATACTACTCCCTCCGTCCCAAAATAAGTGACTCAACTTTATACTAAGTTTAGTATAAAGTTGAGTCACTTATTTTGGGACGGAGGAAGTACTATTTATCTAATGGTGGGTGTACTGGTGTAGGAAATTTTCTGCGAGCTTGGTTTTGCTTGAAGTTAAGGACGACAATGGAGAAGCAAGAAGTCGTCCAACAAGGTCCTGAAACAGTGTTCACGCACAAGAGGAAGTGAAGCTCAAATATCTCTGGGTTGGGTGTCCTTGCTTTTCTGAGAACTAGCTAGATTCCCAAGTAGTACTAAACTAGACATATTTTGGCACTAGCTGCTTGACTCCTATTGATGCTGAGCAAATATGTAATTGTTACCAATCATTTAGTTCTTTGAGTCTATCCGGATTATTGAGCCTGGCATAGCATTGACATGAATGCTGCTAATTGAAGATTGAAATTGCGCTTCTTGGGATCATGTACTTCGTTAGAAACGTAGTAGAACAAAAAAAAATCTGAGCCTACGAATCATCTCAGGATCACTATGAAGATGCAAGTGAGATTATATCTAGATTAGATTGCTCACTAACAAAATGTAACGGGGAGGAGAGTTGATGAAGCGTGTTGATGCAGATTCCGGCGGCTAGGATTAAACCTTACAAACGCGAGAATTTCTCCTTTGAATTAGTTCGCCGATCTAGTATCTACGGTATCCACACATACCGAAGTAATGGTTCAGTAGAGCTTTGCTGTCCGAAACAAAGAACCACCAAGAAAACTAGAGAGGAGTAGCCTAGCAGCGTTCCGATTTAGAACAGATCTAGACCGAGGAGAAACGGGGCGCGGGTAAGTAGAGATGGGCAGCCGTGGGGCTTGCGGTGCCTTTGGCGCGCCTCCGCCCCACCATGTCGTCCTTGTACTCTACGTGAGCCTGACGATGTCTCACTGAGCCGCCCCCGTGCTGCTTGTGCGCCCAGCGAGATGCAGAGGAGGGACATGCCGTCGTGTGGGCTTTGCCCGTCGGCGCCCTCCGGCGGCTGCGAGGGGGGTCGTAGGAGTGGGGGTGGTGTTTGGCGATGGATAGGGTTTTCTCCCGGGCCGCTATGGACAGCGACACGGAAGTCATGATAGATTGAGACCGTTAGGCGCCGGTTAGAAAACTACATTGAAAATTTGCTGGAACATTGAAAAGTGAAACCAACCAAACTGAGCTCAGTGTTGACCCTATACAAAAAAACAAAGCGTAAAACTTCTATGACTATCCCTTACCATTCATGTTTGATATACCCTAACCAAACTCCCGACCCCCTCATGCCACCACCCCAGGGCGGCGTCAAGGGGATCAGATCCCAGCGCCGCCAGCCCCACAATCCACAACGAAAGAGCTTGCCCGCTGCCGCCGGCATTGGCCGGTGGCGGTGGCGCCCGGTGCAAGGCGCTAAGGTAGGAGGAGGCGGCGGTAACCCCTCGAGGCGGCTGGGGCACCTCAGGTTGGGGGCTTCGTCGTGCCACGGCAGGGAGGCTCCCTGGCCGTGCGGCGGCAGCCGATGACCCCATGGCTGGTAGTGCTGGCGATGGTGGGCATGGCGGCGGCCGTGCATCTGGATCCCACCCAGACCCGTCGTCGATTCTTCACATGGATGGTCGGCGGCATGATGAGGGCTCCGGTGAAGGGATGGAGGATCTCCACCGGAGTACCGGCGGCGGCATACGTCTTTATGGCAAATCTCCGCGCAGTTCCAGCCAGCCGCGAGATCGGGACGACGCGGCTTCCGATGAAAACCGCGCCTGACTGCGGTCTTGGAGGATGATGGCGGTGTCTCTGACGTCGTTTCCTTCTCGAGGCATCGTCGTTGCAGGTCACGTCAACTCGATCGGGATGTTCCGGGGGAAACTCCAGATCTGGATCTATCGGATCGGACGATGGCGGTGCCTTCAGTGTCGTTCTCCCTCCTGGGGGCATCATTTTGGAGCAAGTGCTGGCTAGAGGGGACAAGAGAAGGAGCGGTGTTACATCTACCGCAAGGTCAACGGCGGATCCCGGTGGCATGGCGTTGCGGAGTTTCGGCGACGAGTGCATGTGGATGGATACGTGTAGGGTGGTGGCATTGTCTGACGCCGTGGTGGCGTCGACGGCAGGCCTGGCAAGGTCAGTGCGTTAGTACCTGCTCTGGAGATGGATCGGTGGAAGACGGAGGCGACGGCCTCTGAGAGTGCGCCGGACCGGTGTGTGACCCAGTCCCGGCATTGTAGCTTGGTTGGGGCATCTGGCTTTAGATGTTAGGCTTTGGTGTGATGAAAGTTTGGTATTCAGTTCGGACATTCGACACCCCTTCATCAAGTGGATAGGAGAAGCGACATGTATTGCGAAGATGGTGGCTTTAGCCTTACTGGTGTATTCCTTTGTAAGGTCTTTGTGAATAATTAATAAAATGGCTGCATGCATCGTTCAGATGTAGAGGCCGGGGGTATATCCTTCTTTTCTAAAAAAAATACCCTAACCAAACTTAAAACTCATGAATATCATGAAAAGTACACACATATGAGAATAGAACCATGAAACTAGAAATTAGGGATGGCAATGGGTAGGGTATGGGCGGGTACAACCTCCTTCTACCCAAACCCATACCCATAGAAATTTTCTATACCCACCCACTTCAATACCCATGGGTATAAACTGACACCCATGCCCATACCCATCGGGTATCCTATACCCAATGGGTGTTCATTGGGTACAATATATAGCATTCAAATTCTTAAGAGGTAGAGAAATGAGTTCAAAATTCAAGTGATCATGGTAGAGTAGTATAGCACGTATGTGGCCTCCTCCAGTGGGTGGCCTCTTGGAGGCATCAGGGGAGTATGAGCAGCGGTTGGTGGAAGACCGACGTAGTGGAAGGTGGTAGTGGGAATTGGGCATCGTTGGATCGAGTGTTCGACAAGAGTCTGATAGTGAAGGGTCGATATTTCATCTTTTTGAGGAGCCACATAGGACATATAAGGAGTGGCGAGCAGGTGATCATGAGCTTACGAGCTATGACTTGTTTAAGGAATACGAGATTTAGGGTTGGACCATATGAGTTGGATGTTAACCCCACATGTTATAGGAGTTATTTTCATTTATTAATTTTTTCTGGGTATCCATTGGGTTACCCATGGGCACAGTTTCTTACCCATGCCCTACCCATATATTTTACGGGTATGGGTACCCATTACCCGTGGGTAGAAAATCTCTTCAAGTCTTGCCCATACCCAATGTTTTCGGGTAGGGTACCCCTACTAGAAATGACGAGCACAGGGGAGGACAAGAAAAAGGATTGCAACACTAGAGCACAACCGAAGAAACAAACGATGCCATGCTTATGCCCGTGGAATCAATCAATCATCCCCTCCGTTTGGTTGCATCGACCCATCCCTTTCACCAACTAGTTTAACAATATTAACATACCCTGTCTCCAAATAATTCCAGCTGTCGCTTTAGAATCGCCGGCAGATTTGGAAGTCTTGCGGCCAGTATTCATGATGCAACCCTACAATGTCAAAATCCCCATACCTGATACCTCTCATCTTTCCGGTCCTCGCAACAACAAGCAAGCATAGCTTTGTTCCTTGAAGAAGATAGATGAACCGCATGAGGAGAATTGCGGGGATGGGCAAGAGCAAGAAGGCCCCGTCCGCAGTTCAGAAGGACAAGGACGAGAGCATAGTTTTCTTCCGGGAGCTGTACAAGCATGAGGAAGATACGGATGTGAACCTCCTGGAGCCGATCTACTCCGTGGAGTTCGACGCCATCCAAGGTGACATCTCTCTCTCTCTCTCTCTCGTCCTTGCAGTTAGTGTTGTTTCGTTGGAACAAGCAAAAATCCTATACGTACGTTATACGTGCACCGAACCAATATTTCCATTCTCATGGGTCATGGCCATTTCACCTGGTCACCAGGAACGATTTTCATTGAAAACCATATGCTACTTTGATTTATGAGTAAAGCTCACTGCATCGTCTGTGTGCTAACTAGGTGGTCACATGTCCAAGCCTGCCCCGGGGAAGAGAGATCTCCTCGTGCCGATCAACGAGAAGCACGACTATGACTGGTAGGTTCTTTTTTTTCTTTTTTTGAAACAAGTGGTAGGTTCATTTGGCACTAGCACTGCTAGAATTGGTTCTTACATTAGAGGGAGTACGTGTGGTTTCAGGCCCAAGACCCCTCCAGCTGCACCAATGTTTCCTTCCCTCAAGATGGAAGCCAGCTCCTCCGAAACGGTGGTTTCCCCTAAAAAAAAGGAGCTACCCATCCCGATTAAGCCTTCAGCTCCAAAGGTATACTAATCGCTAAACCTTATCCTCGGCAAACTGAGTTTGAAGTTGAACAAATTTTCGAAATCTTGGCTAGGGCAGTTCATTTGCAAGACAGAGGCGACCAAAACATCAGCCAAGCCTCCGGCAGGTTCTTCGTCAAGCAACTATGCCAAGAGCCAGCCTTGCACGATCGACAGGAGATCAGCTCCAGCTCTGCCCAGCAGGAAGCAGAACCCAGTTGCCAAAGCCAATACTGGCACAAGCAGCAGCTCAGGCAAGGCACACTCGCACTTGTACTACGCAAATGCAAGCCAGGACAGCAGCAGCAGCAGCAGTGCAAGTACAGCTAACACGGTGGAGACGCCAGGGGAAGCCCCTTACACGGCGCCCAAGAATCTGCTCACGACTGGGTCTATTTTCGCACGGCGCAGGGTTTCGGCGACGGCAGTGGCGAGAGCTCCACCATTGGGCGTGGACGCCAAAGTCGAGAGCGCGAAGGCAAGGAGGCCTCCATCTGCTGCGGCAAGAGCTCCCAAGGAGCTGCAGGTAGATGGCAGGAATAATGCTATACCGGCCAAGGGCAAGGCTGTGGCCGGCACCGGCAGCGAGCCTGTCTGCAACAGCGGTGGCCGCGCCGGCACCAGCAAAACCGCGCCAGCGAAGGGAATGCAAAGAACAGATGGCAAGAGCGAGCGGAGACCGAGGTTTGCAGACCAGTGAAGAAGAACGAGCCTATCACTTGACATGTAGTATATGTTTGCAAAACCGACGATTCGAACAACTATAAAAATTTGCTCCTCCCACTGAAGACTTCTTTCTGTTGATTTGTCGACTCAAGTATGAATTTGTACTTTCAACTAGGAAATTCAGAGACCAAAAGACAGGTCCATGGACCAGCAGTAATGCAGTATACTGACGCATGTATCAGGGTATTACTATCCTTCCTCTTCATGGGATCACATCAAAATGGGTCATCATATAAGCGCCGTTCTGCCAACCCCTCCCGAGAACAGGGCAACAGGGTACCACTAAGCATCAAACAGCACTGCCGGGCTGACCTGGGGCTTCCCTCGCCCCATGGCAAATCCTTTTGTGCCGTCCGGCATACGCGGACCAGGAGGCGGCTTGGACACCACCGGATGCTCAGCACTGTGATTCGATGGAGGAGTGCCGATTGGGTGCCCGCCGTCCCGGCTCTGGCCATGGTACTGGCCCCGGCCCCGGCCTCTTCCACCGCGTCCTCGGCCTCTCCCTTGCCTCATTCCAGCTTTGTCATAGAAACCATCCTCACCCTACATAAGAAACAACCCATTAGACAATCCATTCTTAATCAAGTTTCTAACGCATGAGCATGCTGTAGTACATGATAGATACCTGGGCAGCATCTTCTGCTTCATACTCTTCAGGATCATCTTCATCCGCAGCCTCCTCATCTCCACCTTTTCTTCCTTGACCAATCCCATGTTTCTAGTGGCCAGTAACAAAATTAAATGTGAAAAAGAAAAGCATCTTCTACGATGAAGCATGTGGTATAACGGTGATATTAAACAAGTCTTGTGGGAACAGTCTGTCCTTTAAACGTAATCTTCACTAAGCAGACTTACACTCGTCAGTCAAATATAATAGCTACACCAAGAATGATGCAAGTGGATAACCGATATTCCAGATGTTAATGACAAATAGATCTAGCCAGAATAGTAAGACAAATAAGAAACACATGACAGTTTTGTGTGCATTATGGTCACAATCAATCTATGATTACTTCAAATTTTGCATAAAACATGGAATGACCAATAAAAAAAGACATTGAATTGGTCAGGATTCATTAAGGTACCAGGCAACCAAGCAGCGAACGAACTCTAGGCCCATCCCTCCAGTTTCTGCCGCCGCTAAACTCAGCAACCTGTAAACAGAAAAGATTCTTCTTTTATATGCTAGAAGACAAGCGCCAAAGGACGACTGGATAGCAGTCAAGATGACATACCGCCTTTTCAGCATCTTCAACAGTTCCATACTCCACAAAAGCATGCAGCTGCAAGCACAGCAAAATAGAAACGACATTGGAACAAACAGGTGTGAAAATATCTTACAACTGATACATTGCTTCGGAAGAAGCTATGCTATGACTCACCAACGTTGAGAATTCATATAGAGGTAGATAGATCATACACATACCTTATTAGCAAAAAGCATCTCAATCCTTGATGATTTGCCGGCAGAAATATCGATCCCTTGTGGATAGCATGTACGTATTGATTTCACACTGCAATATAGATAATATCAGTCTTCAACATTGCACCCATAATTAATCATGGTAACAGAGATCCATACCTCCCAACAGTGGAGAAAATCCTCATAAGATTCTGATAGCGATGATCCTCAGGTAATTTTTCAGCAACAATAATTCGAGACTGAGTACAGAAATAAGTAAGTTTCAGAAGCATGACATAGCAAATAGAAGACTCCACGGATTACATGCTAACCTGAACTTCTTCAGCATCCACATCAGAGAAGGGCACTCGTCGCCTAACCATCTTCCCGTCATCTGAAACTACCTATAAATGATAAAGGAAAGTAAAGAACCACACAGACTATAATTTCTTGCGTTTGGATCAGGGGAAAGTTGAACAAGAGAGTGCGGATGCATGATATCACAGGATAGCTCTTTCAGAGTTTCAGTAGGATGGTACAGGTTCCTAGAAACTTCTTTTTTTGCTTTATCACTGCATGGATGTGCTGAGGCAGTCATCTCCCAGATCTAACTAGCACATATCTTGATTAAGCAGCAATATAAAGTATATGCAAGCCAATTACTTGGGCTGTGTCAATACGGAAAGAATATGCATATCCAAAAAAAAGAGTAAACAGGTAAATATGACGATTTGGTTGAGATACTTACCAGCTCTGTTGATGTACGTAATGCACCAGGCAACAAGGATCTATCAATTAATTCTCGAATCTTCCTGAAGGATGCAACCACTGTCATCGGCACTGTAAGACAAAAGAAAATAGTGAAAACAGTTTCGATTTTTTTTTGTAAACTACTCGCTGATATTGGAGAAGTATCAACTGTTATCCGGCAAAATAAAACCCAAATGGAAAAAGCACGCAAAGAATGGCATGCAGCTCCCCGTAATGAATTAATGATGCGTAGCATCAACAATGCAAGCACATTTCATACTTCAAAGTTTCAAAGCAACATTTTTTCCATTTTCGAATGTGTCAATACTCTGCGGCCTAACATATAGTAGAAGATTACCTGCCAGAGGTAGTACCACAAACTGAGCACAACTTATTACTTAACTTATTAGTATAACAGAAAATATCCAAGAAGAAAATTATGGCTGTATCAGCACTTTGTAAGATTTTTATCATCATATATGTGCCTACTTCTATTGCTAAATTTTAATTGATTTTGGCCAGCAAATGTCAGATGAAAGAAACATAAATGAGAGTAAACAGCATGATCGAGTGCTTTTTTCAAATTTAACAGGTTAAACTCACCAAATCCATCTGGATCTTTAGTAATATACTTCATCAGATGGTCAGTTGTAGCTAGATTGACATCACTGAAGTAAAATTCCACCTGTCATGTTTCCAAAAACATTACAGTATCCAATGGATACACAGTTATAAAGATGCATATCAAGCAACTGATGAAAGTTTAATTATATTAATAAATAACTAAAAAGGAAATAGTAAAAAGGTAAAGCTAGTACAGAGAGTCAATTACAACTATCTGAGTAAATGTATGGAATAAAAACAGAAAGGGTGCAGATTATAATAACGAAAAACAAAAGAATATTTTTTCTTGTTTATGACCTCTGTGTATTATATTATGATGATCATTTTATTTGCTCCCACATAAAAAGTAGGGAACACCACAAAATTGACAGGAGTTACATGCTTTCCCTATTCAACCATATTACCCTCAAAAGGTGAAACATTCTGCCTATGACGCATGCAATACAACGGTTGCAATACTGCAGAAAGATAACATTGTATAAATTTGTCGTATTTTCTCTACGACTCTACCCAATCAGTAACTGATAAACTGAATGGAGGATCACATATCTGCCAAATGTTGATGACTTGACGTAGACGCAAATCTTATTTATCTCTCTTATATCCATGCCGCTCCACTCCTGTCACTTAACCCTAACCCCAAAATACCACATAACAAGGCAGTTCGTGCCATTTTTATCCAGAATATCTAGTATCTTCCCAGAAAAAAAGTTGCAGATCTACGAGCTGCCACTTACAAAAATACCATTGCTCCACCTCTCTCAGGTCCATCGTTTAGTACTTATTAATGCATACTACACCAGAGTACAATCTCACTACCATACATCTGTAAAGCCAGATTGGTTATCCATGTTATAGTTCAGAAGCATAACACTGGGAGAACGCATCAGATAAATGATGAGAGGATCGGCTTAACCGTATACAAATATTCAAGAAAGCCATGGCCTGACGTCCCACGGTCATCTCTATTGTCAACATATTTGAACATCAAAACTAAATTTGCCAACGCATGATACTATGATCGATGTGTGATGAAGTTATGGAGCAGCAAGCGAACAATCAAATCAGAGGCCATCTCCACGTCTCAACAAAAACCCCATCTAAACCTCTTTCTTTTTTTCTTTTTTTGGCCAAAGGGAAGACTTTAGGTTTCGTAGCAACGCAGTGGACATCGCAGCAATCGACTGAAAAAAAGAAGAGTCTACCTGCTTGACGACCCGGCGAGCGAGCTCCTCGGGCAGGACGAGCTGAGCGTTATCCACCACCGCCGCGGCATCCCCCTCATCCTCTCCCTGGTGGTGGTGCTGGTGGCGGTACTGGTGCTGGTGCTGGTGATGCGGCTGGTGGTGGTGGTGGTGGTGATGGTGGGGCCCGCGGCGATGGGGATGGGCTTGGTGCGGGGCGGCGGATCGGGGGGTGAACTCCGGCGCGGCGGCGTTCAGGCGACCAGCCGCCGCCGAAGAGGGGGAAGAGGACTCCGGGACCTCGTCTTGAGCCATGGAGATTGGAGTGGGGAGGGGAGGGAGGAGGGTTTCGTCTCGCCTCAATTTGCCTCCGCTTCAGGTACAAGGAAGAGAGCAGGGAGGAGGAGGCCAACACTAATACAAAAGGCGGCCACACCTCCAAAACAAAGGGAAAAAAAAAGGAAAAGTAGTAGCTTAGGGTGAGTTAGGGCACAAATACAAACATAAATCGTCTCAAAATATCTCGGATTTTCTTCAGGCTCTTCGCAAAATGATGCTGAAATTCAAGTAGTTACGATTGAGTTAATTGCAAGATAGTAAATTTGGGGCTAGGTTGACTAATTGGTACCGGTATTTGTTGAGTTTGGGGCAGGCCGTAACAGATCACACTGATTCTCGTTAGACCCCGTTTTTGACAGAAAACCTAGCACTTGCAGGGTTGACTTGGCAAATAAATATCCATGCCAACACATCTCATGCTAAAAGAGATGAACAGAGAACTATGAATGGGTCGGCGGCGTGGTGCTCATCGGCGTCGATCTGTCGAAGGATTGGGCGGCGAGGGTTGCGGGCGTCGGGTATCTACCTAGCGGATGGTGGTGAATCGGGAGGTGGTCTATACGTTCACCGACGATGACGAGAACCACAACGGCGATGCTAAGTTGAACCAGGCGGCAAGGAGAAGGGTGTTGACTTCTTGAAAATGCAACTAATCCCCGGGTGGTTTTGGTAATTAATAACAACATATATGTCATTGAACTAATGCCTACTCAAAGATAGATTTCAGAAAAAGTTCAGTGTTGGCATGGCAAGGACATGTGGATGTGGACCCCTCAAAATGCTATAGAAACATATTGGCAAAAGCTCCAAGACTCTTCATTTTTGTTAAGTGATCCAAGATCACATTGAGTCCATAGGAAAGCCAATACTATTAAAAGGGGATGAGTTTTTTAGCATGACTTAGTTGCTCGAGTGCTTGAAGATATTGGTCCAAAACCCTCAACCACTTTCCCACATTCCATTTCGTCAAAACCCTAAATATCAAACTCGGTCCCACCGATACACCTACTTGTCGGTACTAAAACCGGCAGACCTCGGGGTAGGGGGTCCCGAGCTATGGATCTCGGATCTATGGGTAACATGAGACAAAGGGGACAGTATTTACCTAGGTTCGGGCCCTCACGAAGAGCTAATTGTTGGGAAACGTTGCATGGAAAACAAAAAAATTCTACGCACACGCAATGATCTATCCATGGAGATGCATAACAACGAGGGGGAGAAAATGTCTACGTACCCTCGTAGACCGTAAGCGAAAGCGTTTAACAACGTGGTTGATGTAGTCAAACTTCTTCGTGATCCAACCGATCAAGTACCAAACGTATGCACACGTTCAGCTCGGTGACGTCCTCCGCCTTCTTGATCCAGCAAGACGGCGAGGTAGTAGATGAGTTCCGACAGCACGACGGCGTGATGACGGTGATGGTGAAGTGATCTTCGTAGGGCTTCGCATAAGCACTACGAAAATATGACCGGGGATGTAAACGGTGGAGCGGACGCTGCACATGGCTAGGCAATTGTTTGTTGTGTGCTAGGCGCCCCCCCCCTCCCACATATATATATAGGTGGGAGGGAGGGAGGAGCAGCCAAAGGAGGCACCCAAGTAGGAGGAATCCTACTTGGGGTCCCTCCCAAGCTGCGCCCCCCTTTCCTTATTTGGAGTGCGGGGAAAGGCAGAGGAGGGTGGCGCCCTCCCCCTTTCCTTTCTCCCATGAGAGGGAAATGCAGGAGGGGCTAGCCCTCCCCCTTTTCCTTCCCTAGGGCTGGCCAAACAAGGGAGGGGCTCACCAGCCCCCTGTGGGCTGGTCTGTCCCCTCCTTTGGCCCATAAGGCCCATAACTTGCCGGGGGGGTGCTCGGAACACCTTCCGGTGACCCGATTCCTTCCCGTACGTCCCGAAACACTTTCGATGTCCAAATACCACCGTCCTATATATCAATCTTTACCTCTCGACCATTTCGAGACTCCTCGTCATGTCCGTGATCTCATCCGAGACTCTGAACAACATTCGGTCACCAAACACATATAACTCATATACCACTATATCGTCAACGAACGTTAAGCGTGCGGACCCTACGGGTTCGAGAACTATGTATACATGGCCGAGACACCTCTCCGGTCAATAACCAATAGCAGAACTGGATGCCCATATTGGCTCCTACATATTCTACGAAGATCTTTATCGGTCGAACCGTTATGACAACATATGTAATTGCCTTTGTCCATCGGTATGTTACTTGCCCGAGATTCGATCATCCGTATCTTCATACCTAGTTCAATCTCGTCGTCGGCAAGTCTCTTTACTCGTTCCGTAATACATCACCTTGTGACTAACTCCTTAGTCATTTGCTTGCAAGCTTATGATGTGTATTACCGAGAGGGCCCAGAGATACCTCTCCGATACTCGGAGTGACAAATCCTAATCTCGATCTGTGCCAACTCAACAAACACCTTCGGAGATACCTGTAGAGCATCTTTATGATCACCCAATTACGTTGTGGCGTTTGATAGCACACGGGGTATTCCTCCGGTATCCGGGAGTTGCATAATCTCATAGTCGAAGGAATATGTATTTGACATGAAGAAAGCAATAGTAATAAACTGAATGATTATTATGCTAAGCTAACAGACGGGTCTTGTCCATCACATCATTCTCCTAATGATGTGGTCCCGTTATCAAACGACAACACATGTCTATGGTTAGGAAAACTTAACCATCTTTGATCAACGAGCTAGTCTAGTAGAGGCTTACTAGGGACACAGTATTTGTTTATGTATTCACACATGTATTTAAGTTTCTAATCAATACAATTCTAGCATGAATAATAAACCTTTATCATGAATAAGGAAATATATAATAACAACTTTATTATTGCCTCTAGGGCATATTTCCTTCAGTCTCCCACTTGCACTAGAGTCAATAATCTAGTTCACATCACCATGTGATTAACACCCATAGTTCACATCGCCATGTGACCAACACCCAAAGAGTTTACTAGATTCAATAATCTAGTTCACATCGCCATGTGATCAACACCCAAAGAGTACTAAGGTGTGACCATGTTTTGCTTGTGAGAGAAGTTTAGTCAACGGGTCTGCCACATTCAGATCCGTATGTATTTGCAAATTTCTATGTCTACAATGCTCTATATGGAGCTACTCTAGCTAATTGCTCCCACTTTCAATATGTATCCAGATTGAGACTTAGAGTCATCTGAATCGGTGTCAAAGCTTGCATCGACGTAACTCTTTACGACGAACTCTTTATCACCTCCATAACCGAGAAATATTTCCTTAGTCCTTTTAGGTAACCAAGGATAATTTTGACCGTTATCCAGCAATCCACTCCTGGATCACTATTGTGGCCCCTTGCCAAACTTATGGCAGGGCACACAACAAGTCGGGTACACATCTTGGCATACTTTATAGAACCTATGACTGAGGCATAGGGAATAACTTTCTCTATCTTCTGTCGTGGTCGAGCTTTGAGTCTTACTCAACTTCACACCCTGTAACACAGGCAATAACCCTTTTCTTCGACTGATCCATTTTGAACTTCTTCAAAAACTTTGTCAAGGTATGTGCTTTGTGAAAGTCCTATTAAGCGTCTTGATCTATCCATATAGATCTTGATGCCTAATAAATAAGAACCTTCACCGAGGTCTTTCATTGAAAAAACACTTATTCAAGTATCTTTTATGCTATCCAGAAATTCTATATCATTTCCAATCAACAATATGTCATCCACATATAATATCAGAAATGCTACAGAGCTCCCACTAACTTTCTTATAAATATAGGCTTCATCATAAGTCCGTATAAAACCATATGCTTTAATCACCTCATCAAAGCGTATATTCCAACTCCGAGATGCTTGCACCAGTCCATAGATGGATCGCTGGAGCTTGCACACTTTGTTAGCACCTTTAGGATCGACAAAACCTTCTGGTTGCATCATATACAACTCTTCTTTAAGAAATCCATTAAGGAATGCAGTTTTGACGTCCATTTGCCAAATTTCATAATCATAAAATGCGGCAATTGCTAACATGATTCAGACAGACTTAAGCATCGCTACGGGTGAGAAAGTCTCATCGTAGTCAACTCCTTGAACTTGTCGAAAACCTTTCGTGACAAGTCGAGCTTTGTAGATAGTAACATTACCATCAGTGTCTGTCTTCCTCTTGAAAATCCATTTATTCTCAATGGCTTGCCGATCATTGGGCAAATCCACCAAAGTCCACACTTTGTTCTCATACATGGATCCTATCTCAGATTTCATGACCTCAAGCCATTTATCGGAATCTGGGTGGCTCATCATAGCTTCTTCATAGTTCATAGGTTCGCCATGGTCTAATAACATGACTTCCAGGACAGGATTACCATACCACTCTGGTGCGGAACGTGCTTTGTTCGACCTACGAAGTCCAGTAGTAACTTGATCCAAAGTTTCATGATCATCATCATTAGCTTATTCTTTAGTTGGTGTGGGCATCACGGGAACGAATTTCTCTGATGTGCTACTCTCCAATTCGAGAGAACGTACAATTATCTCATCAAGTTCTACTTTCCTCGTACTCACTTCTTTCGAGAGAAAAATCTTTCTCTAGAAAGGACCCATCCTTAGCAACAAAGATCTTGCCTTCGGATCTGTGGTAGAAGGTGTACCCAATAGTTTCTTTAGGGTATCATATGAAGACGCACTTCTCCGATTTAGGTTCGAGCTTATTAGGCTGAAGCCTTTTGACATAAGCATCGCATCCCCAAACTTTAAAAAACGACAACTTAGGTTTCTTGCAAAACCATAGTTCATACGGTGTCGTCTCAACGGATTTAGACGGTGCCCTATTTAACGTGAATGCGGCTGTCTCTAATGCATAAACCCAAAATGATACTGGTAAATCGGTAAGAGACATCATAGATCGCACCATATAAAGTACGGTTACGACGTTCGGACACACCATAATGCTGTGGTGTTCCAGGTGGCGTGAGTTGTGAAACTATTCCACATTGTTTTAAATGAAGGCCAAACTCATAACTCAAATATTTGCCTCCACGATCAGATCGTAGGAACTTTATTTTCTTGTTATAATGTGAAAGTGCTAGTTATCGACTAGAGGGGGGTGAATAGGCGATTTTTACGGAAGTCTTCAAAAGACGAGGTCTTTGAAGATAGATAGTTGATATGAGCCTATATGATATGCAGCGGAAGATAAACTACACTAGACAAGCCATAGTCAAGTAAGCAGAATAGTGAAAGCACGAAGACTAACATCAGCTAGATAGTATGGGTCGGAATGGAAGACAATATGAAGCCAAACAGGTAATAATCTTCAACCAGTGAAGTCAATCAGATCAGGCAAGCAAACAATGACTTCACGAAGACAAACTGAAATGTAAGGGAAGTAGGGATAGAACCAGTTGCTTGGTGAAGACAAGGATTTGGTAGACCAGTTCCAGTTGCTATGACAACTGTACGTCTAGTTAGGGAGGCTGAGATTGAACTCAGAAGAACGTGTCTTCACCTTATTCCCCTTGAGCTAAGGACACCCAGTCCTCGCCCAATCACTCGGGTAAGTCTTCAAGGTAGACTTCCAAACCTTCACAGACTTCGTTCACCGGCGATCCACAATGGCTCTTGGATGCTCAGAACGCGACGCCTAACCGGCTGGAGGATGCACAGTCCTCAAGTGTAATAAGTCTTCAGGTCACGCAGACAGAAAGACTTCAGTGATGCCTAACACTCTTTGGCTTTGGGTGTTTTGGGCTTTGTCCTCGCAAGGATCTCTCTCTCAAAGGCTTCTGTAGGATCGAAAGTATGTCTAGAGGGGGGGTGATTAGACTACTTGACCAAATAAAAAATCTAGCCTTTTCCCAGTTTTAAGTCTTGGCAGATTTTAGCAACTTAGAACAAGTTAAGCAATCAACCTACACATGCAAGTCTAAGAGTATAGCAGCGGAATGTAAAAGATTGCACATGAAGGTAAAGGGAGGAGTTTGGAGGGAGCAAACGCAATGTAGACACGGAGATTTTTGGCGTGGTTCCGATAGGTGGTGATATTGTATATCCACGTTGATGGAGACTTCAACCCACGAAGGGTAACGGTTGCGCGAGTCCACGGAGGGCTCCACCCACGAAGAGTCCACGAAGAAGCAACCTTGTCTACCCCACCATGGCCATCGCCCACGAAGGACTTGCCTCACTAGGGTAGATCTTCACGAAGTAGGCGATCTCCTTGCCCGTACAAACTCCTTGGTTCAACTCCACAATCTTGTCGGAGGCTCCCAAGTGACACCTAACCAATCTAGGAGACACCACTCTCCAAAAGGTAATAGATGGTGTGTTGATGATGAACTCCTTGCTCTTGTGCTTCAAATGATAGTCTCCCCAACACTCAACTCTCTCACACAGATTTGGATTTGGTGGAAAGATGATTTGAGTGGAAAGCAACTTGGGGAAGGCTAGATATCAAGATTCTTGTGATTGGAATGGAATATCTTGGTCTCAACACATGAGTAGGTGGTTCTCTCTCAGAAAATGTATGCTGGAAGTGTAGGCATGTTCTGATGGCTCTCTCCACGAATGAGGAGTGGGTGGAGGGGTATTTATAGCCTCCACACAAAATCTAACCGTTACACACAATTTACCAAACTCGGTGGGACCGAATCATGAAACTCGGTCAGACCGATTTAGTTCAAAATGTGAACATTAGGATTTTCGATGGGACCGACATGTCAACTCGGTAGGACCGATTTCATTAGGGTTAGGGCATAACGTAATCTTGGTGAGACCGATCACATAAACTCGGTAGGACCGATTTCTTTAATAGGCAAACAGAGAGTTGGTCAGGCAAACTCGGTGGGACCGAATCGCTCATTTCAGTGGGACCGAAACGTTACGAAAAGGGAAACAGAGAGTTTGCATTGCGAACTCGGTGGGACCGATCGCTCATCTCGGTTAGACTGAAACGTTACGAAGGGAAACAGAGAGATTGCAATCCCATCTCGGTGAGACCGACATCCATATCGGTGAGACCGAAGTGACTAGGGTTTCTGGCAGTGGCTATGTCAAATGAACTCGGTAACGCCGGATAGATCAAATCGGTAGGGTTGAGTTTGACTTTTGGTTTGGGACATATGTGGATATGAGAAAGTGGTTGAGGGATTTTGGAGCATATCACTAAGCATTTTGAGCAAGCAAGCCATTAAGCAACACCTCATCCCCTTTTAATAGTATTGGCTTTTCCTATGGACTCAATGTGATCTTGGATCACTAAAATGAAAATGTAGAGTCTTGAGCTTGAGCCAATGTGTGTCCTTAGCATTTTGAGGGGTCCACATTCCTAATCCATGCCATGCCAATCATTGAAGTTTCTGAAATGATCATCTTGAAATAGCATTAGTTCAATGAGCTATATGTTGTTAGGAATTACCAAAACCACCCAGGGATAGTTGCACTTTCAATCTCCCCCTTTTTGGTAATTAATGACAACATATAGATCAAAGCTTCAACAAATGATAATAAGATTGAAATACATCGTCGCTTTGAGAAGTATGTGATAAGTAAGAGCTCCCCCTAAATTTGTGCATTATTTAAAATTTGCTTTTGAATGCAAATGCACAATCGATTAGGATGATGGGTTACTCTTC
The DNA here is from genome assembly GCF_002575655.3 of Aegilops tauschii subsp. strangulata. NCBI lineage: Eukaryota > Viridiplantae > Streptophyta > Magnoliopsida > Poales > Poaceae > Aegilops > Aegilops tauschii. Next base: position 260,618,734 of record NC_053041.3, on the reverse strand, counting down.
CATGTCACATACATCTTGGTGGAGCGCTCAAAATGATAGAAAGGTAAAAACATGCACTCATCACCAAGCAAAGTGAATGATCATATATGAGATATAAAAAATAGTATCATCCAAGCAAGCATTATTGTAGGATATGATCAAACACATGATCATACAAGTATCTCACACACAGACATAGAGTATTTAGCAAACACACAAAAGTATCAACCAAATAGCAAGAGAGACAAAAGAAGCAAAAACACTCTCTCTCTCGAAGCCTATGATGTATACATTTCTCCCCCTTTGGCAACAAGTTACCAAAAAGTTTGAAAATGCATAGTGTTATGCGTCTCTCTAGGCTTGATCTTCGAGAGGTGGTGTTGAGAGGACTCCAAGGACGAAAACATCTGTAGAAGTTGTTGGAGCTGGTGGAGTGGCAACTGGAGGTGGCACTGAAGCTGTAGCTGCTAGTGCTGATGTAGTAGCTCTAGTGTCAGCCATGGGCACTGCAGCAGACCTCTGACCTCTGGGTACTCTCTGAAAGGCATCTGTGGTAGCCTGCCCTTTCCTCTCCTCAGATTCTTCCTAGAGCTGCTCAACAGCTGTCTGCATCTCAGTCACTTTCAGATCAAGATCATAGAACTTTGTTTCAATGATCCTCTCCAGGCTCTCTTGGTTTTGAGTCAGGGTGGCCAAGCCCTTCTCAATCCTCAAAGTTGCTTGAATCAAATATCCAAGTTGATCTTGTTTGCTCTTTAGAAACACTTGAGATGCCTCTTCAACACTTGGGCATCTTTGCAGCCTTTTCAGCCTTTGCCTTCTCTCTCTTTTCTTGTGCTTGCACAGATGTGGGATCTTCATCATTCATCACAACAGTGTTGTCCTCAAAGTCTGGTCTCAAGGGTAGATGCTCCTTGTCCAAGAGATAAGTGTATGTGCCCATCTTGGAGTTGATGAGCACCTGAATATGTGGAGCATACCCACAAGATCTCTTATGATCTGCAGCTGTCCTCTTGATTGTTTCCACAATCAGGCTCATAACTTTGAATTTCTGAGGCACATCAAATATCTACAGCAAGTTGATTGAATGACCTCTGATCATCTTGTGATCTCCAGATTTGGGCAACAATGTATGCCTCAATATAGTGTTGATAGTAGATAATCTATACAACAAGTAATATACAGACCCAAGCCTATGAGTTTCCAATGCCTTGTCTGGAATCTCCTTGTACATGTTGGCCATAGAGTTGTGGTCTTTCTTCTTCTTGGCATAGACATCCAAATCATCTTCATGCTCTTTAGGGGCATTGATCAATTTAGCCCACTCATCTATAGTTGATTGGTACCTTGTACCTTCAGACATCCAAACTATTCTTCCATCAGGATAGAAGTGTGCAGTGGAGTAGAATTGCATGATGAGTTCATCATTCCACTTGGTCAGCTTCTGACCCACAAACTTGTCCACTCCACATGCTCTGAAGCTCTCATGTACACCTGGAAAATGGTCTTCATTCTCATCAATGTATTTCCAGTCAGCCCACTTCATATCACAGACTATGGGCTTCTTGAAGCAATATGGTTTCATAGAAATCTTGCTGCTCTTTGGTATGGAACCTGTAGTCCACAACAGTCTTTCTCCTCACAGCATAAAGGGTCACTTTGTCTCCAAAGTCTGAGACCTGCATCCTTCCTGATGTTCATATCTTCTGCCATAGGATGACTGTCATCATGATCTGGAATTTTTGGTTTGAGCTTCCTAAGCACTTGGGCTTCAGCATCTTCTTCTTCATCCATCTCAGGCACTGGGGCCTTGTTCTTCTCAGCAACAGAAATGTTCCTTGTGCTCCTCTCTCAACAACAGTTGCAGCCGAAGATGAGTACTCAGAATCTTCAATGGAAGGAGTTGGACGCCATCTAGCAGTTTGTGGTGGCCTGGAATCAAACTTGAATTGTTTGGTGAAGCCATCTTCACGAAGATCGTCTTTAGAACAGAGCAGTGTGAGGTTCTTCCAGGACCGCCGACAGGCTTCATGCGCAATGAATGAATTCTTGGTGGTCGATTGCAAATGCGATTGACATCAACAAGAAGATTTTGCGTCTGATGCTTCAGCCAGTCGTGATGCCTATCCTGCTTTTGTTGAAGTGATACAAGAAGCTCTCGGTCGTTGAGGACACGAGGACACTTCTGAGGCCTTTCAGCAATAGTACTGGCGGTGGCATCAGTGTTGGCACGATGCGACAGATGTAAATGACCAGCAAGAGGACCATCAGGAGCAGGAGGATTTGACACATGAACACCTTCAATGGGCTGAGTGAAGCTTTGGTGTTCAACATTGTATTCATGGAGTGGCTTCTTGGCAGGCTCAGGGTAGATGGCTTCATATGACATATCAACATCTGACAAGAATACAACATGATTGCGTGCTGCAAGTTGATATTTGACAATTGAGTGAAGCTTTATCAAGCGCACGACCCATGGTGCATAGAATTTGAGTCCAAACAAATCAATCCCAGAAGATGCAAGCTGACGAATGAAGAAATCTTGAGTGTTGAATCTGATGCCGCTGATGATATAGAAGACCTATGTCTTCATGGCGCCTTCGAGCTTGGCATCAAGAGAATTGCCTTTGATAGTCCACAGAGTACGCCTCAGAATGTGATAGACTGTGCGAGACAGATACTCGAGGTCCTTGACAAAGAATTCTTTGGGATATTCAGCGTCATGGGGCAAAGGCTTCATCATACCGAGCATCTGGCTCATATTGGGCTCTGGCTTCTAAAAGATGCTCTGCAGTTCATTCTGATGAAGCTGACAACCTGGTTCAAACAACTCACCAGGAGTGGGCAGGGAAGTAATCTCGATGATGTCCTGAGCTTTGGCTTCATGATGGACGTCACCTATCATCCATGCAAGGACCCAAGTCTTCGGATCCCTATTGTAGCCTCTGATGTGAAGTGTGGCATATAACTGCAGCAGAAGCTCTTCATTCCAATGCTCTTTATTAGTCACAAACTGGAGCAGCCCAACATCTCTGAAGCGGTCAAGAGCCTCTTCAAGGCATGGCAGCCCATCAATGGCATCGCAATCAAGACGCTTATGAGGAAAAATCCTGTCTTGATTGTACAATATGCAAGAATAATAGCTTCGTTGCTGATGGCTCCAGAACCTATCTGAGGTGATCTTTGGCTTCTTGTAAGGGTTCTTGTCGCTGTCAAAGAAAGTATTGTGCTCTCTGAAGCTTAACACATTGAAAGAGCCTTGTGTAGTTGTAGCACTGGGAAGCCTTGGCAATCTGGGCTTCGGCTTATGTGTTTGAGGCCTTTGCTCCACATGACAGTCATATTGTGGACCTGGAGTAGTGGGTGAAACCAGAATGGGCCATCTTACAGTAACTATCTTACCACCACGATTGTAAGCACGTTCCATAGTGTGAGGCACTGGTGGAGGAACGACTACTTTAGTGGTGGTTGGCTACACATTATCTTCAGTGGCAGCATTGGCTTCAGGCTCCACATTGTCTTCAGCCATGACAATGTCATTGGCTTCAGTAGTGTTGGTGGTGGCAGCCTCATCAGCTTCAACTTCCATAGCTTCATTAATAGGGGGGTCTGGCACAATCACGTCTTCTTGAACAACTGGATCACTAGCAGGGGGAATGACTTCATGTTCTTCTTGTCTTTCTTCATCGACTGATGCAGCCGGAATATCTTCAGTCGCTTTGTCTTCAGATTCATGAGCAAACTTGGAAGGGATGGCTTCAGGGAACACTTGACGTGCTACTGAGCTGGTGTGTTGCACATCCTCTTCAGGAATGCTCGACATGGAGACCTGTGGCCTAGGGCCTCTGCGAAGCCTTCGAAAAGACACTACAAAAAAAAGACACATCCGTGACATTTTGGGTCGAACGAAAAAAAATTCTGTCATACTTATGACACTTCTATGACGATAATTGTGACAAAACCCGTTATCATCATAGATGTGGTGGGCTCCTACTTCTATGACAAAAAATCATGACAGAAAATGGGCTTTTCGTCCTGGGCGGGCCGGAGACGTAGCTGCATGACATTCTTTGGGCCGTCCAGGACGGAAAAAACCGTGGTAGAAGCAAGGGCGCGGAAAATATCGGGGAGTTCCCGGTACGGTGGGTGGTCGGGGGCCGAGCGATGCGCGTTGACGCGCGTGTGTGCGAGGCGTTGCGCTCTAACTGAACCCGAGCAAGGCGTTCACCTACTGAACCCGAGCGATTGCACTGCAGGCTACGCGTTACTGAACCCGAGTGATCGATCGATGGCTGTTAACTAAACCCGATCGAGCGATTCCTTCGTTCGCTACTGCTGCTAACTGAAGCCGATCGAACCTGCTGCCTCCTTCCCTTGATGAACAATGAGCATTGTTGGGGGGTTGGATGAACAGTTCCTGGTGGGGGGGGGTGGATGAACAGGACCCCGTGTTGCCGCTGGATGAACAGGACCCCGATCGATCGAGCCGGTTGGGCGTGGATGAACAGGACCCCGTGGAGGGCTGGATGAACAGGACCCCGTGGAGGGCTAGTTGAACAGTAGCCGGTGGAGGGCTGGTTGAACAGTAGCCGGTGGAGGGCTGGATGAACAGTAGCCCGTGGAGGGGTGGTTGAACAGGACCCCCGTGGAGAGGGCTGGTTGAACAGTAGTCGGTGGAGGAGCACGATGGAGGCTGGATGAACAGGAGCCCGTGGATGAACAGTCGCAGGTGGACGCTGGAGGAGGTTGACAGTGGATGAACAGTAGCCCGTGGAGGATGGAGGAGGTCGACGGTGGAGATGAATAGTATCCCGTGAAGTCCTGTTTTGCGGTACGCCACACCCCTCCCGATGAACAGGACCCCCCCTTTCGACCGTAGCGCTCCAACACAAGTCTGTTTCCTCCGTTTTGCGGTACGCCACACCCCTCCCGATCAACAGGACCCCGTTTCGACCGTAGGAGGTCCGTTTCCTCTGTTTTGCGATATGCCAGACCCCTCCCGATGAACAGGATCCTGTTTCCACCGTGGCCGGTCGAACACAAGGCCGTTTCCTCCGTTCTGTGGTACGCCAGACCTCATTTCCATTGGTTGTTCCGTCCAAGCTGGTTGGCTCCCGATGAACACGATGACGCATTCCGTTCCAACCCAGCCGGTTGGCTCCCCATGAACACGACGACGACGTAGTTTCTCCGTTCCGACCCAGCCATGTACACGAGCCCTGGCCGTACATATGCGCGAGTAGGCGTTCGAGACCCCGCCGGTATGTACGTACGTGGCCGTATTTACTTTCTTGCACCCTGGCCGCTGTACGTACGTGTACATGCTACGTGCGCGCCTCTACCACAACACGTGTGCGCCTCTACATCGACCAGTATGTATGTACACGTTCATGACCAGAATGACAACGCTACGTACGCTTCGACCGGGTGGGTCCCGACTGTCAGGAACTTCCTTACGTGCGAAGATGTAGCTGGTGGGTCCCAGCAGTCAGGGGGTGAATCATTTTTTTGCCCGTAATATGGACGCACTTCCTTGCGTGCGAAGATGTAGCTGGTGGGTCCCAGCAGTCAGGGGGAAACGTTTTTTTCACGAAATACGGTGGCCCGTCCGGTGGGTCCCCGATGTCAGGTGGAGGAATCATTATTTTCCGCGTAATAAGGAGGCACTTCCTTGCTGCGGCCGTGGACCCAGCTGTCAGCCTCTCCACGTACAGTACTCTTCCGATGGAAGTCGTTCCTTGACCACGTTGACCACGCCGCGCCGAGAGCACCAGGGCGGTGGACGACGGCGAGGCCTAAGAAGGGGACGACGCGGAGCCGGGGAAGACGCGGCAGTGGATGCCCATGCGGAGAGGAGTACGAGGGTTCACTGGTTTGGCTACGGTGTGAGGCTGCCGTCGCCGCAGGGCCTGGCCAGCGGTGGGAGTAGTAGGGGGCGGTGATGCTTCCGCGGCAGCACAGCCGGCCACGGGAGGCAGGAGCAGGCGGTCTTGCCGGTGCTGGTTTGGGCGGCTGGTGCAAGAAGAGCAGCGATTGAAGAAGCAACATGACCGTTCGATTCAAATCCAACGGTCACTGCTGCTAGAATCGTTTGTTGACTAAGTTGACAAGCCCTGCGTACGCGTCAACTTAGTAGGCCCACATGTCAGCCTCCCAACCGGTGCGCTGCAGATGTCAGTGGGAGGAATCATTTTTTCGTGTAATAAGGAGGCAGTTGATTGCGTGCGGCCAAGCCAGCGGAGGGAGTAGGGTGGGCCGGTGAAGCCTGCGTGGCATCACAGCGGGCCACAAGAGGTGGGAGCAGGCAGTCCCGCCGGCGCTAGTTTAGGCGGTTGGAGCAGGAAGATCAGAGATTGAAGAAGCATGTCGGCCGTTGGATGGACATCCAACAGTCACTGCTGCTAGAATCGTGTGTTGACTGACAAAGCCTTGCGTAAACAAGTCAGCCTCGAAATCTATGGCGTGTACAGCCCATTTGCTATTATTTTTATAATTTTTACTCATTTTCTAATTCATATGGAATTTATTGCAGCCCATTTTCCATTTTTAGAATTGCTGCCCATTTTCTGGTCAGTACCAGGGTTAAAAAATGGGATATTTAAATTAGTGCCCCTGGTTCCTTAGTTGTGCTCACTTTTCCCCACGCTCCAAACTTTTGCTCACTTTTCCCCTCTTCCTTAGCTGAAACTCTCACAAATGCTCATAGCGGGCGTTTGCCGTCTTGACCGTCCATTGACCGTTAATTGCTGACGAGTGGGGCTGAGTCTTCGTCTTACTGTTGCTTGCTGACGGGTGGGACCGCAAGGAGACACGTATTGGGCAGCTTGTCTGAATCTGAAACAAATCTAGATAGGCCGCACTGCACCGCGCCGCCCCTCCCCCTCCGCTGGCGTCGTGCCGCGTCCACCACAGTTGTTTCCTCCACCCTATGCCCCTATTCAGTTCGTCGGCGACGCCGCGTCTCCGCCAGATATAGCCCACCTCCCCGCCTGGGATTACATAGCGATGTTGAGTGAGGATGGCCGGAATGCAGTCGAACATGGAGAGGATTGGGTGGAATCTGCGGCAGATAATTCATGGATTAAACCTGGGTAAGCATTGTTTCCTCTCGAATTGACATTCTAAGTCGTATTGTAGGCCGTATTTGACTTCTGTTTGCTTGAATCGTTTGAATTTGTGCTCGATTTTACCCGGCTAACTGAAGCCTTTGTTTCCTTCAACAAAATAGGATTGATCCCGCGCTGGCTTTCCGGCTGGCGATTAGAATGGAAACTAGTGTGCTGCGTGGTACTAAACCGCATTAGATTTCATCATTTCTCTATCCCAAAGTGGTAGAAACCAGCATATCTTTCAAAGATTTGCGAGCTGAGCTCCGAAACACCTATCCCTGGAGTGATGCCGATGCTGTTGAACTGAATTACTTCAGCAGTGACGAGCAAAGATTTCTCCCACTAACTTGCGACGATCATATGCCGTTGCTTTTTGCTGGGATTGCTGGCTGCCGATTTGGTAAACTCCAAATCGATGTGCTTCAGCCACGCGCAGAACAGGCGAAGGGGAAGGGAGTTCAGACATCATCTGTCTGTGCTAATAGCCAGCACCCCGGCACTCCTTGTAGGTCGACACCAAGTAAAGCAAGTGGTTCATGGAGCCAGAACATGCCTGCTGCCAATTCTGGTTCTGATTCAGCTGCTGCTTCTCGTGTACCTTCTGCAGTTGGTGTAGAAGAAGATGCAGAACCTGACGAGGCAGTGCCTACAAATGATGGTGAAGACGAGATGATGTTTCTTGAACTGGTCGATGTAGCCAGTCAGCAAGCAGTGGATGACGAATATATGGAGGAGCCCATCAGCCAAGCTAGGTTTGATGACACTGACGATGAAGAGAAGGTGGAGAACATGGAGAGCTTAATCGAGGATGAATACGATGGTGATGACATGCCAACAATTGAGTGGAACAGGGAAAAACCTGAGCTTAGTGTAGGTACCATTTTCCAATCAATGGTGGACTGTCGGAATGCAGTGACAACATGGTGCATTATATCTGAAAACACCTATAAGATTAAAAGGAGTGAGCCAGCAAGGTTCACAGTATTTTGTCCATATCCTAGGTGTAGGTGGAAGTTGCATGCATCTCGTATGATCAAGAGCAAATATATTCAGGTAATCCAAGTTCAGTTAGTAATTTAGTTTCAGATCGTTGAGTAAGGTTTCTCAACTGTTTTTTACCCTTTTATTTTGTTTCAGATAAAGAAAAACCCACACAAGCACACATGTCCACCTGGAGGGGGAGGGGGGAAGGCCAAAACCAAGCTAGCAAAAACTAGGTGGGTGGCAGATGCTATATTGGATTGGCTGAGAGAAGAACCTGGACTTGGTCCAACAGCACTCCATGGGAAGCTTTTTGAGAAGTACAAGATAGAAATTCCTTACATGAGAATTTTCAATGCTAGGGAAAGGGCTCTTGACAGAATTAATGGTCAATGGAATGACAGTTTTCAGCTGCTTTACACTTTCAAAGCTGAAGTGGAGATGGCAAGTCCAGGGAGTGTTGTAGAGATTGACAAGCATACAGTTCCATTCAAAATAAATGGGAAGTCATTTCAGAAGGAGTGCTTCAAAAGGGTTTTGTTTGTTTCAAGGCTTGCTGGCAGGGGTTTCTAGATGGTTGCAGGCCCTATTTGGCTGTAGATGCTACACATTTGACTGGAAGATGGAGAGGACAGCTAGTAGCAGCTTCTGCAGTTGATGGACACAACTGGCTATTCCCAGTTGCATTTGGTGTGGTGGAGGCAGAGTCTGAGGAAAGTTGGGTCTGGTTTCTGCAGCAGTTGCGCAACATTATAGGCACACCCCCAGGTTTAGCTATACACACAGATGCTTGCAAGGGTTTAGAGAGTGCAGTGGAAATTGTATTCCCTGGAGTGGAGCATAGGGAATGTATGCGACACCTAGCGCATAATTTCAAAAAGAAGTTCAAAGGTAAAGTTTATGATGAGAACTTATGGCCAGCATCATACACATGCAGCAAAAGGAAGCATGAACACCATTTGAGAGTGTTGTATGCTCAAAATCCTCTTGTGAAGGAGTACATGGATGCACATCATGGTAAGGTGTGGTCAAGAAGCCAATTCAACGAAATCTGCAAAGTAGATTATGTGACCAGTAACCTTGCAGAATGCTTCAATTCAAAGTTCAAGTCAGTGAAAGGGCTCTTGTTGTGGCAAGCATTTGACAAGATGAGGCAAATGATCATGATAAAGATGGCTGTTCGCAAAAGAATTGCAGAAACACAATATATTGGTCATCAAATGCTCCCATCACTGATTAAGGCATTGCACTTGAAGGCAAGAGGACTGAAGATGAAATGTATTCGATCTGGTACATATGAGGGAGAGGTTACATATACTGACACTAAAAATAGGGTATGGAGGTATCCTGTGAACCTAAGTACTAGAGAATGTACTTGTAGGCAATGGCAGATCCGTGGGAAGCCATGCATACATGCCCTACATCTGATGACCGTTATCGGGGGTGCAGATGGTGAAGTTGATCAATATTGCTCTGAGTATTTCTCTGTTGCCAAATTTATGTCTGCTTATGCTGACAATGTGCCTGCACTATTGGGGAAAGATCAATGGAACATAGTAGATCCAGGGTTCAAACTCCACGCTCCTGTCATTACTAGACCACCAGGAAGACCAAGGAACCAGAGGATTAGAGCAGGTGAGGAGGGTCGTCTACCAAAGAAGCGTGCTTGCAAAAAATGTGGAGTTCTGGGGCATATTGCTAGGCTTTGTACCAATGCAGTGGATGCATCATTTGGAGAGGAGGAAAGATGGACAGCAGCCAATGCTGAGGAGAATGCAGCAGCAATGGAGACTGAAGATGCAGTGGAGAATGCAGCAGCAATTGAAGCAGTGGAGAATGCAGCAGCAAATGAAGCATCTTGGTATGTGTTTGCACCCTTTGTAGAATGCAGCTACCCTTTTGTTTGCATTTGTTGTCTTTTTTGCCTATGGCTTATAATTTTATTTACCAGCTCTAGGGAGAAAAGGCCAAGAGATGAAGAAGCAGAAGATTTTGAAACCATGGCCTTTGATGGTTTTGAAGCTATAAGAGAGGAAGAGGAGGGGGTAATTTTTCCAACTGTGCCTTTAAAGATTATTGAACCCATAGATGACCGTCAAATGGTCGTCAAGTGCTCGGCGAGTGGAACTACTCCATCAACACCTCCATGGGGAAAAACCCAAGTAAAGCCCAAGATCAAAAGGAACAAGAGTCTGAAAGAAAAGAGCATCTCAACTAGGGAAACCAGGAGCAAGACGGTGAAGCCAGCTGCAAACACAAGGAGCAAGTCGAAAATTTGAATTAAGTTGTTGGGAAATGTTTGTGTTGTCAATTTGAGGGCGAGTCGATCGCTTAAAACTTGGTAGATTTGTATTAAGATTTTGGCATCTTAAAACTTGGTATATTTGAGCTACTGTGAAAACTTATCAGTTGTAATAAGGGATCCCTTGTAATAATGTTGCTTCTACTTTGGTTTCTTATTTGTGTCAGAATTCAAATTTCCATCAAAATTTGAATTTAAATCAATATTTTAATTTGGGCCAAAATTTGGATTCGAGCCAAAGTTGAAGTTGAACATTGGAGGTTCATTGCTCTGTGTGGTGTATTTGATCGAGCATTTGAAGCCCAATATTCGTAGGTGAACAGTCCGAATGAGAAATGTGCTAGAAACAAGCTCGAAAGCTAGGGTAAACAGCCCTATTTGAAATCAAGTTTTTTTTACCTTGGCTAAATGAGGCATATATATTTTTATGAACACTTGTTCCATATATATATGGTAAAAACGAAGTCTCACTATTTATTGATTAATATTCATATTACTACTTTTTTTTTGAAAAAATATGCTTTTAATTCAAAACCGTGAAATAACACGTTTTAGATATGAAAATGAAAAAGTAAGTTCAGATCCTTCTTATTCACTCGAAAATGAAGCTATGGAGATTTTTTCTGATTTTTCTGAATTTTTTGATTTTTTTTCAAACCCTAAACCCTCTCTCCCTATTATACGAACTCTGAACATGTTCATAGGTGATAGCTCATTTGTGTGAAGCCTTTTTTCATGAAAATGACCTACACCAAGTTTATATTTTTTCTCATAACCTTGTCACATATGACGGCTATGTGCACAAGAATTACAACATTTTGAGTTTTTTTGAATTTTTTAAAAACATTTGAACTTGATTTTGACAGATCACTTCAAAAAATGTTTTTTCAAAAAAATGCCCCTATACCGAGTTTATATATTTTTATGGTAACTAGGTCTCATAAACGGACGAACTACGTTTGTTTTATATTTTTGTGATTTTTTCTAATTTAGTCATGGCCATTTGAAATCTGGTCAAACCCTAATAACCCCGTTGACTCGCTCATAACCCCGCAGAAATGCTCCAAACCCTAGCGTCGAACGTCCGTCGTCGGATCCTACCAAGCGCCAAACACCACCCGTCAGATGTGGGCAGGCATGCGCGATCCGCGTGATGCATCCTGATTGGCTACTGCACTGTCCTTCTCGGGTTTTTACGATCTGCCCCACTTTACATATGAAATTGTATTTTTCGCACATGACCACCACATGTCAGTGTTAAGAGTTGGTTCAAATATTCAAACTACAAAATACAATGTGGAAAATCGTCAATATAGCTTCCCCTTCTCCTCTTCTCCATCTGACAGACAAAGGCATCGAGCAGATAGGGCAATTCCTCTGTTTCTTTCCCCATCTTCTCGTTCTTCTTCCTCTTGAGCAATTCCTCTGTTTCTTTCCCCATCTTCTCGTTCTTCTTCCTCTCGAGCAATTCCTCTGTTTCTTCCTCTCGGGCGATATGTCGACCTCCTCGTCAGCCCCCCGTTCCACGTGGCCGGTGTATGGTCCAGTGCCGATGACTCGATGCACTGACTGCCCACGGACTACGCCACTGAAGCGGTTGACTTCGAAGGAGGAGAAGAATGGGAACTTTGGGCGCGAGTTCGTCAAATGCGAGAGCAAGCCGGAGGGGCAGGTTAGATCTGAGTTTCCCTCGCATCCTTTATCTCTAATTTCTCAAAAAATCTATCACATTTCATTTTCAGATCGTGAAGAAATGCCACCATTTCGAGTGGATGGATGATTACATCCAGAGGCTTCAAGGGTTGGGCTTGCTGGATTCGAGGGGGAATGCAATCCGCGAGTTCAATCTGCCCCATGACAGTGCCGCTCCGGCAGCAGCAGCGCGTCCGGAATACCCGACGGTGGTAGATGTCGAACTGAAGACGGAATTGAAGAAGATGAACAAGAACTTCAAGCAACTGATTGAGTTGAAGAAGCAATCCAATCTGATAGCTTTAGGAATACTTGCTCTAGGAATTTTTTACTTGATGGCCATCTCTCGTTAGAGATGTTTGTCTACTGTTGTTGCCACTGTTTAGCAATCCAAGTATGTTTATCTCAAATGCAACTCTGTTTAGTGCAACTGTCGATCTCTGAATGTATGCAGTTTGTTAAGTTTCGACACTTTCAGTTTCGGCAGAAGACAAGTACCAGTTCAGTGATAGGATTATTTTGTTAGCAAATAACCTTGAGTGTTGGATCATACCCTAGCTCGTCAGATGACAGTTAGCAGTACTTGAGCAGCACAAGGGATATACATCAAGTTCATCTCTTCTCTCTCGCACTTGCCAAACTTTTGTCCTCGAGTTCGTCAGTTCTGCTAGAAACCTAGTTCGCGGGCCCAAAGAGAATCAAGCTGCAATAGGCCCACAAAGGATAAATGAGGCCCAGAAACAAGCGATGTTTCTTTTTTTTGTTTAGGAACGATTGCTTTGTCCTTTTTTCTGATTGCTTTTTTCATTAATTTGATTGCCCAATCTCTTCTATCTCATTGAGGATTTTTTTTGGTTTCCTTTATGGGTCCCTTCATTTTTTAGAATCAAAGTATTTGCAAACCGCAGTATTATTATGCCTAGAGAACTAATACTTCATGATTGGAAAAAGAGGTCCAACCCTCTTTTTTATATACTTCAAACATAGTGTAGTTTCTACATATTAAAGTATATAAAACTACACTTTTGACTAAAGCCAAACATCTCAAAGTATTTGATACTTCAATATTTCTGAAAACCAAAGTATTCTTGGAATACCTAAAAAATACAGAGCTCTCAAACCAAAGCCGTGTACAAATGTACAATATGTTCTTATTTTTAGAAGGCATCTATGAACACATCATTTTTAGTTAGTTTGGTTAATTTTCCCCACGCCAATTAGCCGTGTCTAAACTTGGGACAAACAAAATATAGGAAATACAAACATAACAAAGCATTAATATAACACACATAAATTAACTTAGATAGTAGGGTTGCTAGGGCAACAAACATAACAAAACATTAATATAACACACATAAATAGATAGGGTTGCTAGGGCAACATAAGTTCCCAAGTTCTTACATAGCTAGGTCGGGAAACACGCACACCAAACTCACACTCACACTACATAGTAGATAGGGATAGGGTAGCTAGGGCAACACGCACACCGCCGGCTTCACCGTCTTCTTCGCCGTCGGCTTCAGTACTCCTCCTCCTCAAGGCCGTTGTCGCCGACGTAGTACGGGAGGCTGTGCATGCGGTTGCGAGCGGGGAAGACGCTCTCGAAGTCCGTGAAGATGTTATGGGTGGTGAATGCGATGAACTCGCACCCACACCAATACACCTTGCCGAGCAGGTAGTAGGCATCGAACCTGTTGGTGAAGTGGACGACGAGCCCTACCACTGGAGCGTTGGCGTGGGGACGCTGCTCCACAAGGTTGAACATGGGCGGCGAGCCCGGCGGGAGGTGGTGGAAGCCCGCACGGAGGAACCCCTGTGCAAGCTCAGTGCTACCCCTCCAGGGTGAGATCGCCCACACGCGGAGCGATGCCTCAACGACGACGTTGGCGGGGTACCGCTGTTCCGGCACGGTGGGCGGCGCTTGGAACGTCGGCCCGTTGTACTGCATCTTGAAACGCTTCGCTGAGTGGAACGGCTTTGGCTTTTGGGGGAAGAAGAGAAGTGGGAGGCGCAGATGGATCTGTAGAAGAAGAGGCAATGAAGGGCAGTTTAAATAGCCAGGAGAGACGAAGTGGGTACACGCGCAAACGGCGTAGATCATGACTCAGTGCGTGCGTGAACCGATGCGATCATAAATGTGTGAACGTGAATCCATGCGAACGTGCTTTGCGTGCTCTGCGTTGGCGGCTGCCTGCCTCCCCCTTCTGCGTGCTCTGCGTTGGCGGCTGCCTGCCTCCCACAACTGAATCGAGCGGCACTCGTGCGGCGTGAACCGATGCCTCGACATAGACGCGAGCGTGCGTGCAGCCTGCCCCTTCTGCCACCGGCACGTATGCCTGCGACGCGTGAAACGACGCTGCGGAGCGACTAAATCCACCGGCAACCGGGCGGCAAGGATCGATGCGTGCGTCTCGGCGTGCATGCATGCGTTTAGGTCTAGGTCACTAGATGCGTGCGTGGCGGTGTTCGCATGCATAGCAGGCTAAATCGATGCCAAAGCCGGGCATGCATAGCAGGCTGCATCCATCGATAGAAGGCTTTTTTAATTTATTCCCAACAAACTAACGGGCCCGTCCTATGAACACAAACACGGCCCAACCAGCGAAGCCACAACCACAGTCAACAGAGTCCAACGTGGCCCCACAAGTCAGTTAACGGCCAAGACGGCAAACGTCTGTTATGAACATTTGTGAGAGTTTCAGCTAAGGGAGTGGGGAAAAGTGAGCAAAAGTTTGAAGCGTGGGGAAAACTGAGCACAACTAAGGAATTGGGGGCACAGATGGAATAAGCCCTTAAAAATTGAACTAAATATGTGTGAAATTTTGAAAATTCGCAAATTTTTGCTGGGGAACAAAATATTCTTAATCAAAAAATTAGTAGCCATACTAAAACAAATTTAAAATTAAATTAGTACTATGTCATGTTAAATCCAATGAAATATAAAATATCAATGAAGAACAAAAACATAAAAAGAAACTAATTTCCCATTTGCTATAATTTTTTTGGAATTTTCAACCCCTTTGATATTACTTTTAACAGACACTGACCATACTCTTTGGCCAGGCCGGAATGCATCCCTCCTCGTCTTGAAAGATTTGCAGCCCAGTAAGTCGGAGAAAACAAATAGGCCTAGCTTGGGTATTCTTCAAAAAGAAATACTGGGGTACCTATTTTTCCAAAGAAAAACCTGCTGGGCTGGTCATGTTGTTAGACGGGCCGCAGAGACCGCACAACCCAGTTTATAGCCTGCTCCTCCGAATTACTACTCAAAAAAAGTTGTGTGATACGTCTCCAACGTATCTATAATTTTTGATTGCTCCATGCTATTTTATCTACTGTTTTGGACAATATTGGGCTTTATTATCCACTTTTATATTATTTTTGGGACTAACCTATTAACCGGAGGCCCAGCCCAGAATTGCTATTTTTTCCCTATTTCAGAGTTTCGCAGAAAAAGAATATCAAACGGAGTCCAAACGGAATGAAACCTTCGGGAGCGTGATTTTTGGAACGAACATGATCCAGGAGACTTGGACCCTACGTAAGAGAAGCTTCCAGGAGGCCACGAGGTAGGGGGGTGCGCCCACCCCCCAGGGCGCGCCCTCCACCCTCGCGGGCCCCACGTTGCTCCACCGACGTACTTCTTCCTCCTATATATATCTACGTACCCTCAAACGATCAGATACGGAGCCAAAAACATAATTCCACCGCTGCAACCTTCTGTACCCACGAGATCTCATCTTGGGGCCTGTTCCGGAGCTCCGCCGGAGGGGGCATCCATCACGGAGGGCTTCTACATCAACACCATAGCCCCTCCGATGAAGTGTGAGTAGTTTACCTCAGACCTTCGGGTCCATAGTTAGTAGCTAGATGGCTTCTTCTCTCTTTTTGGATCTCAATACAATGTTCTCCCCCTCTCTCGTGGAGATCTATTCGATGTAATCTTCTTTTTGCGGTGTGTTTGTTGAGACCGATGAATTGTGGGTTTATGATCAAGATTATCTATGAATAATATTTGAATCTTCTCTGAATTATTTGATGTATGATTGGTTATCTTTGCAAGTCTCTTCGAATTATCAGTTTGGTTTGGCCTACTAGATTGATCTTTCTTGCAATGGGAGAAGTGCTTAGCTTTGGGTTCAATCTTGTGGTGTCCTTTCCAAGTGAAAGTAGGGGCAGCAAGGCACGTATTGTATTGTTGCCATCGAGGATAACAAGATGGTTTTTTTATCATATTGCATGAATTTATCCTTCTACATCATGTCATCTTGCTTAAGGCGTTACTCTGTTTTCATGAACTTAATACTCTAGATGCATGCTGGATAGCGGTTGATGAGTGGAGTAATAGTAGTAGATGCAGGCAGGAGTCGGTCTACTTGTCTCGGACGTGATGCCTATATACATGATCATACCTAGATATTCTCATAACTATGCTCAATTCTGTCAATTGCTCAACAGTAATTCGTTCACCCACCGTAAAATACTTATGCTCATGAGAGAAGCCACTAGTGAAACCTATGGACCCCGGGTCTATCTTCATCATATTAATCTTCCAACACTTTGTTATTGCCTTTGCTTTTTACTTTGCTTTTATTTTACTTTGCATCTTTATCACAAAAATACCAAAAATATTATCCTATCATATCTATCAGATCTCACTCTCGTAAGTGACCGTGAAGGGATTGACAACCCCTTATCGCGTTGGTTGCGAGGATTTATTTGTATTGTGCAGGTGTGAGGGACTCGCGCGTAGCCTCCTACTGGATTGATACCTTGGTACTCAAAAACTGAGGGAAATACTTACGCTACTTTGCTGCATCACCCTTTCCTCTTCAAGGGAAAACCAACGCAGTGCTCAAAAGGTAGCAAGAAGGATTTCTGGTGCCGTTGCCGGGGAGTCTACGCAAAAGTCAACATACCAAGTACCTATCACAATCCCTTATCTCCCGCATTACATTATTTGCCATTTGCCTCTCGTTTTCCTCTCCCCCACTTCACCCTTGTCGTTTTATTCGCCCTCTCTTTTTCGTTCGCCTCTTTTTCGCTTGCTTTTTGTTTGCTCGTGTGTTGGATTGCTTGCTTGTCATGATGGCTCAAGATAATACCAAATTGTGTGACTTTACCAATACCAACAATAATGATTTCCTTAGCACTCCATTGCTCCTCTTACCAATACTGAATCTTGTGAAATCAATGCTTCTTTGTTGAATCTTGTTATGAAAGATCAGTTCGCCGACCTTCCTAGTGAAGGTGCCGCTACTCATCTAAATAGCTCCGTTGATTTGTGTGATATGCAAAAGAAGAAAGATGTTGATAATGATATTGTTAAATTGAAGCTATTTCCTTTTTCACTTAGAGATCATGCTAAAGCTTGGTTTTAGTCTTTGCCTAAAATAGCATTGATTCTTGGAACAAGTGCAAAGATGCTTTTATCTCTAAGTATTTTCCTCCCGCTAAGATCATCTCTCTTAGAAATGATATTATGAATTTTAAGCAACTTGATCATGAACATGTTGCACAAGCTTGGGAGAGGATGAAATTAATGATACATAATTGCCCTACTCATGGTTTGAATTTGTGGATGATTATACAAAATTTTTATGCCGGATTGAATTTTGCTTCTGGAAATCTTTTAGATTCGGCCGCGGGAGGCACTTTTTTGGAAATCACTTTAGGAGAAGCTAATAAACTCCTAGATAATATTATGGTTAATTATTCTCATTGGCACACTGAAAGATCTACTAATAAAAAAGTGCATGCGATAGAAGAAATTAATGTTTTGAGTGGAAAGATGGATGAACTTATGAAATTATTTGCTAGTAAGAGTGTTTCTTCTGATCCTAATGATATGCCTTTGTCTACTTTGATTGAGAATAATAATGAATCTATGGATGTGAATTTTGTTGGCAGGAATAATTTTGGTAACAACGCGTATAGAGGAAACTTTAATCCTAGGCCTTATCCTAGCAATTCCTCTAATAATTATGGTAATTCCTACAACAACTCTTATGGAAATTTTAATAAGATGCCCTCTGAATTTGAGACTAGTGTTAAAGAGTTTATGAATTTGCAAAAGAATTTCAATGCTTTGCTTGAAGAGAAATTGCTTAAAGTTGATGAATTGGCTAGGAACGTTGATAGAATTTCTCTTGATGTTGATTCTTTAAAGCTTAGATCTATTCCTCATAAGCATGATATCAATGAGTCTCCCAAAGCCATGAGAATTTCCATTGATGAGTGCAAAGAAAGAACCGCTAGGATGCGTGCTAAGAAAGATTGCTTTATGAAAGCGTGTTCTTCAAATTTCTATGAAAATAAAGATGAAGATCTAAAAGTTATTGATGTGTCCCCTATTAAATCTTTGTTTTGAAATATGAATCTTGATAATGATGGGACTGAATATGATCCACCTTTACCTAGAAGGCGTTCCAAGAATTCGGAGTTTTTAGATCTTGATGCTAAATTTGATAAAAGTGGGATTGAAGAAATCAAAACCCTAGATGTTGCTAAACCCACTATTTTGGATTTCAAGGAATTTAATTATGAAAATTGCTCTTTGATTGATTGTATTTCCTTGTTGCAATCCGCACTAAATTCTCCTCATGCTTATAGTCAAAATAAAGCATTTACTAAACATATCGCTGATGCCTTGATGCAATCTTATGAAGAAAAGCTTGAGCTGGAAGTTTCTATCCCTAGAAAACTTTATGATGAGTGGGAACCAACTATTAAAATTAAGATTAAGAATCATGAGTTCTATGCTTTATGTGATTTGGGTGCTAGTGTTTCCGCTATTCCCAAAACTTTGTGCGATTTGCTAGATTTCCGTGATTTTGACGATTGCTCTCTAAACTTGCACCTTGCGGATTCCACTATTAAGAAACCTATGGGAAGAATTAATGATGTTCTTATTGTTACAAATAGGAATTATGTGCCCGTAGATTTTATCGTTCTTGATATATATTGCAATCCTTCATGTCCTATTATTCTTGGTAGACCTTTCCTTAGAACGATTGGTGCAATTATTGATATGAAGGAAGGGAATATTAGATTCCAATTTCCATTAAAGAAAGGCATGGAACACTTCCCTAGGAATAAAATAAAATTTCCATATGAATCTATCATGAGAGCCACTTATGGATTGCCTACCAAAGATGGCAATACCTATATCTATCCTTGCTTTTATGCCTAGCTAGGGGCGTTAAACGATAGTGCTTGTTGGGAGGCAACCCAATTTTATTTTTATTTTATTTTGCTTTTGCTTATGTTTAGGAATAAATCTTTGATCTAGCTTCTGGTTAGATGTGTTTTTATGTTTTAATTAGTGTTTGTGCCAAGTTAAACCTATAGGATCTTCTTGGATGATAGTTATTTGATCTTGCAGAAATTTCCAGAAACTTTCTGTTCACGAAAATAATTGTTAAAAATCACCAGAACGTGATAAAATACTGATTACAATTGCTGCTGATCAATAAACAAATTGCCTAGGTCTTCCTATTTTGGCTGATTTTTTGGAGTTCCAGAAGTTTGCGTTAGTTACAGATTACTACAGACTGTTCTGTTTTTGACAGATTCTGTTTTTCGTGTGTTGTTTGCTTATTTTGATGAATCTATGGCTAGTAAAATAGTTTATAAACCATAGAGAAGTTGGAATACAGTAGGTTTAACACCAATATAAATAAAGAATGAGTTCATTACAGTACCTTGAAGTGGTCTTTTGTTTTCTTTCGCTAACGGAGCTCACGAGATTTCTGTTGAGTTTTGTGTTGTGAAGTTTTCAAGTTTTGGGTGAAAGATTTTGATGGATTATGGAACAAGGAGTGGCAAGAGCCTAAGCTTGGGGATTCCCATGGCACCCCCAAGATAATCTAAGGATACCAAAAAGCCAAAGCTTGGGGATGCCCCGGAAGGCATCCCCTCTTTCGTCTACTTCCATCGGTAACTTTACTTGGAGCTATATTTTTATTCACCACATGATATGTGTTTTGCTTGGAGCGTCTTGTATGATTTGAGTCTTTGCTTTTTAGTTTACCACAATCATCCTTGCTGTAAACACCTTTCGAGAGAGCCATACATGATTTGGAATTTGTTAGAATACTCTATGTGCTTCACTTATATCTTTTGAGTTATATAGTTTTGCTCTAGTACTTCACTTATATCTTTTAGAGCACGGTGGTGGATTTGTTTTATAGAAACTATTGATCTCTCATGCTTCACTTAGATTATTTTGAGAGTCTTAAATAGCATGGTAATTTGCTTAAATAATCCTAATATGCTAGGTATTCAAGATTTGTAAAAACTTTCTTATGAGTGTGTTGAATACTAAGAGAAGTTTGATACTTGATGATTGTTTTGAGACATGGAGGTAGTGATATTAAAGTTGTGCTAGTTGAGTAGTTGTGAATTTGAGAAATGCTTGTGTTGAAGTTTGCAAGTCCCATAGCATGCACGTATGGTAAACATTATGTAACAAATTTGAAACATGAGGTGTTCTTTGATTGTCCTCCTTATGAGTGGCGGTCGGGGACGAGCGATGGTCTTTTCCTACCAATCTATTCCCCTAGGAGCATGCGCGTAGTGCTTGGTTTTTGATGACTTGTAGATTTTTGCAATAAGTATGTGAGTTCTTTATGACTAATGTTGAGTCCATGGATTATACGCACTCTCACCCTTCCATCATTGCTAGCCTCTTCGGTACCGTGCATTGCCCTTTCTCACATTGAGAGTTGGTGCAAACTTCGCCGGTGCATCCAAACCCCGTGATATGATACGCTCTTTCACACATAAACATCCTTATATCTTCCTCAAAACAGCCACCATACCTACCTATTATGGCATTTCCATAGCCATTCCGAGATATATTGGCATGCAACTTTCCACCATTCCGTTTATCATGACACATTCATCATTGTCATATTGCTTAGCATGATCATATAGTTGACATAGTATTTGTGGCAAAGCCACCGTTCATAATTCTTTCATACATGTCACTCTTGATTCATTGCATATCCCGGTACACCGCCGGAGGCATTCATATAGAGTCATACTTTGTTCTAGTATCGAGTTGTAATCATTGAGTTGTAAATAAATAGAAGTGTGATGATCATCATTTAATAGAGCATTGTCCCAATAAAAAAAGAGAAAGGCCAAAAAGGCCCAAAAAAAAAGAAATAAAAAGGGGCAATGCTACTATCTTTTTTTTCCACACTTGTGCTTCAAAGTAGCACCATAATCTTCATGATAGAGAGTCTCTTGTTTTTTCACTTTCATATACTAGTGGGAATTTTTCATTATAGAACTTGGCTTGTATATTCCAACAATGGGCCTCCTCAAGTGCCCTAGGTCTTCGTGAGCAAGCACGTTGATGCACACCCACTTAGTTTCTTTTGTTGAGCTTTCATACATTTATAGCTCTAGTGCATCCGTTGCATGGCAATCCCTACTCCTTGCATTAACATCAATCGATGGGCATCTCCATAGCTCATTGATTAGCCTTGTTGATGTGAGACTTTCTCCTTTTTTGTCTTCTCCATATAACCCCCATCATCATACTCTATTCCACCCATAGTGCTATATCCATGGCTCACGCTCATGTATTGCGTGAAGGTTTATAAAGTTTGAGATTACTAAAGTATGAAACAATTGCTTGGCTTGTCATCGGGGTTGTGCATGATGAGAGCATTCTTGTGTGACGAAAATGGAGCATGACTAAACTATATGATTTTGTAGGGATGAACTTTCTTTGGCCATGATATTTTGAGAAGACATAATTGCTTAGTTAGTATGCTTGAAGTATTATTATTTTTATGTCAATATGAACTTTTATCTTGAATCTTTCGGATCTGAATATTCATACCACAATTAAGAAGAATTATATTGAAATTATGCCAAGTAGCACTCCGCATCAAAAATTCTGTTTTTATCATTTATCTACTCGAGGACGAGCAGGAATTAAGCTTGGGGATGCTTGATACGTCTCCAACGTATCTATAATTTTTGATTGCTCCATGCTATTTTATCTACTGTTTTGGACAATATTGGGCTTTATTATCCACTTTTATACTATTTTTGGGACTAACCTATTAACCGGAGGCCCAGCCCAGAATTGCTGTTTTTTTTGCATATTTCAGAGTTTCGCAAACAAAGAATATCAAACGGAGTCCAAACGGAATGAAACCTTCGGGAGCGTGATTTTTGGAACGAACATGATCCAGGAGACTTGGACCCTACGTAAGAGAAGCTTCCAGGAGGCCACGAGGTAGGGGGCGCGCCCACCCCCCCTAGGGCGCGCCCTCCACCCTCGTGGGCCCCACATTGCTCCACCGACGTACTTCTTCCTCCTATATATACCTACGTACCCCCAAACGATCAGATACGGAGCCAAAAACCTAATTCCACCACCGCAACCTTCTGTACCCACGAGATCCCATCTTGGGGCCTGTTCCGGAGCTCCGCCGGAGGGGGCATCCATCACGGAGGGCTTCTACATCAACACCATAGCCCCTCCGATGAAGTGTGAGTAGTTTACCTCAGACCTTCGGGTCCATAGTTAGTAGCTAGATGGCTTCTTCTCTCTTTTTGGATCTCAATACAATGTTCTCCCCCTCTCTCGTGGAGATCTATTCGATGTAATCTTCTTTTTGCGGTGTGTTTGTTGAGACCGATGAATTGTGGGTTTATGATCAAGATTATCTATGAACAATATTTGAATCTTCTCTGAATTCTTTTATGTATGATTGGTTATCTTTGCAAGTCTCTTCGAATTATCAGTTTGGTTTGGCCTACTAGATTGATCTTTCTTGCAATGGGAGAAGTGCTTAGCTTTGGGTTCAATCTTGCGGTGTCCTTTCCAAGTGACAGTAGGGGCAGCAAGGCACGTATTGTATTGTTGCCATCGAGGATAACAAGATGTTTTTTTATTATATTGCATGAATTTATCCTTCTACATCATGTCATCTTGCTTAAGGCGTTACTCTGTTTTCATGAACTTAATACTCTAGATGCATGCTGGATAGCGGTTGATGAGTGGAGTAATAGTAGTAGATGCAGGCAGGAGTCGGTCTACTTGTCTCGGACGTGATGCCTATATACATGATCATACCTAGATATTCTCATACTATGCTCAATTCTGTCAATTGCTCAACAGTAATTCGTTCACCCACCGTAAAATACTTATGCTCATGAGAGAAGCCACTAGTGAAACCTATGGCCCCCGGGTCTATCTTCATCATATTAATCTTCCAACACTTTGTTATTGCCTTTGCTTTTTTACTTTGCTTTTATTTTACTTTGCATCTTTATCACAAAAATACCAAAAATATTATCCTATCATATCTATCAGATCTCACTCTCGTAAGTGACCATGAAGGGATTGACAACCCCTTATTGCGTTGGTTGTGAGGATTTATTTGTATTGTGCAGGTGCGAGGGACTCGCGCGTAGCCTCCTACTGGATTGATACCTTGGTACTCAAAAACTGAGGGAAATACTTACGCTACTTTGCTGCATCACCCTTTCCTCTTCAAGGGAAAACCAACGCAGTGCTCAAGAGGTAGCATTGTGCAATTCTGTCGTTAATTGACTATACATTGGAAATGATGTGGGTCCCAGATATCAGCAGGGTGGATTAGAGTAAAAACGAGGGGTGCATCTGAGTAGTAAAAGAGGCGTTTGCTTGTGTTCGGGAGTGGACCTGGTGGGTCCGTACTATCATACTCACAACTACAGTCCTCTTCCGATTCACTATGTTGACAGGGCCGGACGGCGGCGCCGTGGCGAGTGCACCAAGGCGGGGGATAAAGTGTTGTCGCGAATGTGCTGGGCTGGGTTGGACATTCTTATTGAAAAATAAAAATGGACCGGGACTAGTTACGATGTTGACTACAATTTGCATGGGTCCGCTGGTTGCAGGAAGAAAATGGTGGAAGAAAGAAGATTGGTCGCTATCTTTGCCTAAGAATAATATCGACTGAATGTAGTGACACTATCATAGGAAACAATATCCTCCTGTTAAATCGTGAATTTAAAGAACTGGTGCATGAGCATTTAGCTTTATTTATTTATTTATTTATTTACTTATTTATGTTTAGGGGAACATGAGCATGTACTTGGGCCGGATTCATGTGAGAGCCTCCCTTCTAGTTAATTATGGGCTCCTCTATTGGGCCTTCATCAGTGGGCTGCATGTTATCAACAAGTGGAAAATGTGTTCCGTACCAAAAATAGTATGCGCTACGTATGGTACGGGGCACTAAAGGATCGGACCGTGCAACGACTTCCAAAACATTGTGTTTGTCGTTCTAACAACACATTTATTCAACCAACAGACGAAATATACTACTGATTGTACATTGAAAACAACAGCAGCAACAACCAGGGCTGGGGGTGCAACAGAAGCAGTAAGCAGGCCAGAAGAGTAAAGACGCGGCTCTCTCTTCCAAACCAAACATCAGCCATCATTACAAAAGGGCTACCAAAAAAGAACAAGTGTATGCATCAAACTAAATAAAGATCCTACTACACCAAGTGTACACATCTAACTAACTGCCTCAGTTAGACGTTACTATTTATTAAGCTGTAGAGATTAGCTGACGGCTTGAACCAGATGGGTGCTTGACGGGGGAAACTCCAGCCAGCAGGTTGAAGTCTGATACTTGCGACCCTCTCTCCTACATTGGGCTGCAGAGCGTGGTGGCACATATCAGGGTATGGTGCATGCAGAGACGCATGGTACGCTGTGTACACACAATTTTGCCTGATGAACGAAACCGCGCTGCCATCATGATCCTTGCCGTCGGTTATCTCCTGGTTAATCGGATAATTTAGTCCGAGAAACAGAGAGCGTGTACCAAGGCTACTTACCAGCCTCCAGTCAAAAATTCCTGAAGGCCCAGAGAAGCTGGGATCCTGCTCAAAGACCTTGCAGTGACTGTGATTGTATTCCGCGAAACAACACGTCCGGTATGTGTTAACGATCATCAATCGTTCGCCGTCGTTTGATCGAGCCAGGAACCACCTGCAACTGCCATGCCGCTTTTCTTTGAAAGGTTCTGGGATTAGGAAGGGTAGGGACACCAGGCAGCCTATAACATCATATCAAGGTGGAGTCAAATAAAAAAGGGCTCTTAATGTAGTCAATCTTAAGAACAACATGTTATGAGCATGAACATTTTTTCAGTAAATGTTGACAGTAATATAAGCAAGCCATCATGATATCATAGGAAAGTAACATACTGCTGTAACAACCATTTGTAGCGATGACTGGAGTAGGCCAGCAATACAAACAGCCATAGAAGGAGGCGACAACATAAATGAAGCCCTTGTGTTCAATGGCATCAGAGAACCATGGAGGATGTATGATCTTGCGATGGGCGTGCAGATTTATCCACTTACCGCAGTGACCTGTCATATAGGCGAGACCGCGGTTGAAGAACGCAATTAGCCTGAAGTCTTTATAATTCATAGATCTTGTGGGCACTTGGCAGATTACAACCTTGAGCAAATCAAACTTGCTATCATGTTGGCTACTGTAAGATTCCGAGTATTCTGGGCCGCGGTGCCAAAGCAGTGCAGTGTTAATCGAAGGAAGGGGGATCAATCGCCGGGTGTAGACCTCCATGAGCATCCAGCTGCCGCTACCGTCGACGAGCACCATCCAAGACGTGTTCATGCCGACCCAGTACATACCGTTAATGTAGTTGAGCGTGACGGGGATGGGATCGCAGTCAAGGGGGTTGATGCTCGCCACCCTACGATCGTTATGCTGCGTGACATGCCATTTCTATAGATCAGGCGGCATCAGCAAGCAAGGAGCTGGCTTAAAAAGCTCCGGCCTGAGGGCTTTGAGTAAACGATATAACCCCGACGAGCATGCGGCGAGGGGCATGGTACTGAGATTGTCCACACACGAAATAATGAGCTTGATTACCTCTGTGGGGAGCGAATTCCAGCCACTCTTTCGGCGAACGCTGCTCGGTTCTGCCATTGTTAGTGCTTGGGTTTCGAACGAGGGGGGGAGGCGCCTTAGCGGGGATGGAAGATTGGACGAGATTATGTGCGGACAAAGATGGAGAAGCGAATATGTGCTGCGGGAAGTGGACAGGTGATGATGACTACAGCACGCCGCTTGACTTACAAGACACATACCAGCAGCGTAGGGTCATATCGATGCCAGACAACTTGCTTGAGTGATCACAGTACTGGTACTCCCTACAGTACCTACTACTATGCCCTAACTTTCTTGAGTAGAGTAGTAGTGGAGCAGGACTGGAGGAGTAGTATATTCTAATCTAAAATAGTTACAAAGTTCAATGCCCGAGCGTGGAACGACTACGAACCGCCATCGGTGCTAACTCCAATCCCCAACAAACGTTCGCTGGGAGACATGGCAGTTGCAAACGCCCGCGACGCAGTTACAGTACATGTGTAAGGGTGGCGGTTTTGTCAAATACTATGGCTTAAAAACAGGCCACCGTCGGATGGAAATCTGACGGTTACGTGGATTTGCCAGGATTGAGCTCGTGGGGAACAATCGCCAGATATCATTACTAAAAAAGGTTAAAACACCCGGGGCTATAACTTGCACCGGCTGACCACTAACAATGATACTAACATAGTTGTAAAATGGTCAAAGACCATGTCTACGTGGTGTTTGGAATTATATGCAGAAAAATTAGCAAGATGCCCGTGCATTGCACGGAACATCAAGATGCATTTTTTTACAAAACACCTGTTGTGATTGACCCATGCAGGAGTAATACCATGTGTAAAAACTAATGATATCTTGAGAATTTTATCGGAAAATGGTATGTCGACCATTTCATCAAAATAATGATATCTCGAGAAAGATGATAGATAAGGTGAGGAGGAGTGGGGCGTGGTGGTGACTGGTGGTCGGACTGGGCGGAGGCATGGGGATGGACGGCGCCGACAGCGGCCACCATGCCAGATTGTTCTAGAGACTTCCTTTTTTAATTGCTCAGCAATGAGGTTGTGGGAGATAAGGATGAACGAGGCAAGGCCTTATCTGTAAATGTGGAGAGAGGTGCGGGTATCTTTTGTAAAATTGTCATTGTTTGCTTTCTATCCGTCATTTATAGATCGGACAGTCTATATTATAAGATGGCAGGCACACCATCATCACCAACTCGGTTTTTTCTCTACTCCTACTCCTATAAAAGACTCAGTTGGTGATGATGGTGTGTCTGCCATCCACCATTTCTGACCATTAGATCTGCATCTAACGGCTGTCATGTAAGTTGTGGCCTTTTGCAACAATTCCCACTTCTCTGCTCCAGTTTACACAAAACCCCTTAGTATCTTGAAACCAACCACATTCCTCCCTTACTTCATCAAAACATCCCAAAGAATATATTTTGAGTGAAACATAAGATATTTTTAGTGATATGTATATCAAAACTAAACTATTTTCTTTCAAATTTGTGATTATGTTTTATTCTACTTTGGATCCGTTGCAACGGACGGGCTCATTGTTATAATGGTTTATCTCTTGCATTGTCTGCAACGAACACCTAGTGTACTGGTCCGGGCCGGATGCTCGCAGCGCGATGACCTGAGTTCGAATTCTGTCCTAAACTTTAGCTTTTTATGTATTTTTAATATATACTTCTTTCGCTACTGTACTGGCAGTGGAACGCACATAGTACTTAGAATACAAGATTAAGGATGGATTTTTTTCGTTTTAACTTTCTGTACGAATCTGGAGCCAGCCTGCAAGTCATGTACACTATACTGACAGTGGAACCCACAGAGTACTTAGAATACAAGATTAAGGATGGATTAACTTTTTATAGAGGGAGAATCATACACGCAATTAACTCAAATGGATTGGGCGTGACTCTATTATTCTCCAACGACAACCGGCAAATTTCCTCCCGCGGGCCGGAGTAGGTTTGTCGGTTGGCATGCGGGTTTAACGGAGGGGTTTGGTGGAGGCGAGGAGGCGTGTTCAGTCGTGCGTGCAACGGACGGTGTAGTACTATTCGATTTGACAGCTACAACTAGTATATTATAAAAAACAAAGAAGAGTAGTAGAGATAGAGATAAGAGTAGAGACTAGGGAGGAGCACCATCTACTGCTTCGTGGGCTACTCCTGTGCTCCATTCGGCGGCCGCAACGTCCCCTACAGCCACTCCCTCCCGCACTCCATTCGGCGGGCGCTGTTGAAATTTGGGGAGCGCACTCTCGCGATTGCTGGCAGCGAAGACTTCACCAACGATGACTTCTTCCCCGACCTCGGCAACCTCTTCCTCAACGACATGGGCGACAACCTCAACGCCAACGGTGCTGCTCCCGTTGCACCGTATGTGTTTCTGTCCTCCTTGTTCGAAATCGTGGTAGAATTCATGTTTCTAGTCTATGTCCTAGATTCGATCTGTTCATCTACTATGCTAGTCCACATGATTAGTTTAATCTCTGTTATAGTCGTCATGATTTATTTTGTGCTTATTCAGACTAAATCTCGTAGTAACTTGCTCATATATTCAACTGGCGGAACGTCCCCTATAGCCACTCCCGTTTCATGGACGGCCTGGTCGATGCCTCCAAGGAGCCCTTCGTCTACTGCTATGAGTGCCCGATGCCGTTTTGGGGCTCGCCAGCGGACATCGTGCATCACCTCACGTAGGCGTGCGACAGTCACTACTGGCCCTTGGCGGAGAACATCAAGTACGGGACGTGCTACCCGTTCACCGTGCCGGAGTCGCTGGAGGATCACCGCCGCCTGATAGTCTCGGAGGAGGATGGCAGCGTCTTCCTCTTGATCGTGGGCACCGGTGAGGCCCGCGCAGGCCGCCGCCCCGTCTCTGTAGTGTGCATCAGGGGCAACGCCGCTGACGCTGATACTGACACGAGGCCGATGTACGGGTGCGTGCTCACTATTACTACCCCTCGGAGGTACGTGGGCGGCGACACTGGCTACGTCAAGCTGACTAGGACTGTGCCGAGCTGGGACCTTCCCACCGATGTGGACATGGAAGACGCATGGCATGATTTGACCCCCAACAATGTGCACAAGGACTCCAAGGAGGTTCACCTGGACATATGCATTACCAAGTTAAATGTTGATCATTAGTCTTCGCTCAATGTAATCCGTTGTCTAAGCATGTGGAGACTTCCATGCATGATATTGCTCTATTGGAGTATCGCGCATGAATAAAAGTGTATCCATTTATGGTTTTGTCTAGAATCTTCCATGTATGAAATTTTTACTACAGTACTGGTGAAAGACTTATGATGAAACATTTCTTACATCTCCTCTGCCCCCTTCCAAGTCATCCTGATTTAATGCCTCCGTCTAGGTGTATAAGAGCATGGTTAATACTTAATAGTATAGCCAACTGTTGACTATGAGAAAGTGCCATGTCATCTGTAGCCAACATGTATAACAATCGATACTCAAAAACTAATTCTTAAATATCATTTCTCGCAAAGCACAATAAGTGTTATTTCTTCACAAGTTTTGGATGCAGGTTGAACAGTTGAACGCTTTTGTTTGCAAAAGATACTTTTTTATCTATTTCACCCGGATGTTTGTGAGCTCTAGAGATGAAATAATATCTGAAGAAACCTATCGGTACCCGTTACACATGAGATGACCCCCACATCCTTTGTCAAAATAAACAACTCCCCGATCAATGCATTGCACTGTTCCGTGCAACGCACGGGCACCTTACTATAGATTGGTACGATCAAAAGTTGAACTAACATTATATATAGTATGATAAATGCTGATGCATGTCACCAAAAATTATATCATTGAAAACTATGTTCAAATACGAATCCAATGATATAGTTTTTGTTGACATGCACTAACATTTTGTCAGTTAAATCTTCAGTCAAATTCATTGGGGGACTGATAAACCACGACTGATGTAGTAAAGTGTAGAGGGCGGCGCTGCACGCGAGTCTCACCCCGCTCGTGGCGCGGCAGTAAAGCCGTTGATACGTCTCCAACGTATCTATAATTTATGAAGTATTCATGCTATTATATTATCTGTTTTGGATGTTTATGGGCTTTACTAAACACTTTTATATTATTTTTGGGACTAACCTATTAACCGGAGGCCCAACCCAAATTGCTTTTTTCTTGCCTATTTCAGAGTTTCGAAGAAAAGGAATATCAAACGGAGTCCAAACGGAGTGAAACCTTCGGGAGATTTATTTTTGGAACGGAAGCAATCCAGGAGACTTGGAGTAGACGTCAGGGAAGCTTCGAGGTGGCCACGAGGCAGAGAGGCGCGCCTGCCCCGCGCCCCCACCCTCATGGGCCCCTCGTGGCTCCCCTGACCGACTTCTTTCGCCTATATATGTCCATATACCCTAAAAACATCGAGGAGCACAATAGATCGGGAGTTCAGCCGCCGCAAGCCTCTGTAGCCACCGAAAACCAATCTAGACCTGTTCCAGCACCCTGCCGGAGGGGGGTGTTGGGGAACGTAGCAGAAATTCAAAATTTTCTACACATCACCAAGATCAATCTATGGAGTTTACTAGCAACAAGAGGGAAGGAGTGCATCTACATACCCTTGTAGATCGCGAGCGGAAGCGTTCAAGAGAACGGGGTTGATGGAGTCGTACTCGTCGTGATCCAAATCACCGATGATCCTAGCGCCGAACAGACGGCACCTCCGCGTTCACCACACGTACGGTGCAGTGACGTCTCCTCCTTCTTGATCCAACAAGGGGGAAGGAGAGGTTGATGGAGATCCAGCAGCACGACGGCGTGGTGGTGGAAGTAGCAGGATCCCGGCAGGGCTTCGCCAAGCGCAAGCGGGGAGGAGGGAGATGTGTCACGGGAGGGAGAGGGAGGCACCAGGGCTTAGGTTTGCTGCCCTCCCTTCCCCCCACTATATATAGGGCCAAGGGAGAGGGGGGGGGGGCGCAGCCTTGGCCCTTCCTCCAAGGAAGGGTGCGGCCAGGGAGGAGTCCATCCTCCCCAAGGCACCTAGGAGGTGCCTTCCCCCTTTAGGACTCTCCCTTTACCTTATCTCTTGGCGCATGAGCCTCTTGGGGCTGGTTCCCTTGGCTCATATAGGCCAAGGCGCACACCCCACAGCCCATGTGGCCCCCCGGGGCAGGTGGACCCCTTGGTGGACCCCCGGACCCCTTTCGGCACTCCCGGTACAATACCGATAATGCGCGAAACTTTTCCGGCGACCAAAACAAGACTTCCCATATATAAATCTTTACCTCCGGACCATTCCGGAACTCCTCGTGACGTCCGGGATCTCATCCGGGACTCCGAACAACTTTCGGATTTCCGCATACTAATATCTCTACAACCCTAGCGTCACCGAACCTTAAGTGTGTAGACCCTACGGGTTCGGGAGACACGCAGACATGACCGAGACGACTCTCCGGTCAATAACCAACAGCGGGATCTGGATACCCATGTTGGCTCCCACATGTTCCACGATGATCTCATCGGATGAACCAGGATGTCGGGGATTCAATCAATCCCGTATACAATTCCCTTTGTCAATCGGTATGTCACTTGCCCGAGATTCGATCGTCGGTATCCCGATACCTTGTTCAATCTCGTTAACGGCAAGTCTCTTTACTCATTCCGTAACACATCATCCCGTGATCAACTCCTTGGTCACATTGTGCACATTATGATGATGTCCTACCGAGTGGGCCCAGAGATACCTCTCCGTTTACACGGAGTGACAAATCCCACTCTCGATTCGTGCCAACCCAACAGACACTTTCGGAGATACCTGTAGTGCACCTTTATAGCCACCCAGTTACGTTGTGACGTTTGGTACACCCAAAGCATTCCTACGGTATCCGGGAGTTGCACAATCTCATGGTCTAAGGAAATGATACTTGACATTAGAAAAGCTCTTAGCAAACGAACTACACGATCTTGTGCTAGGCTTAGGATTGGGTCTTGTCCATCACATCATTCTCCTAATGATGTGATCCCGTTATCAACGACATCCAATGTCCATGGTCAGGAAACCGTAACCATCTATTGATCAACGAGCTAGTCAACTAGAGGCTTACTAGGGACATGGTGTTGTCTATGTATCCACACATGTATCTGAGTTTCCTATCAATACAATTCTAGCATGGATAATAAACGATTATCATGAACAAGGAAATATAATAATAACCAATTTATTATTGCCTCTAGGGCATATTTCCAACAGTCTCCCACTTGCACTAGAGTCAATAATCTAGTTCACATCACCATGTGATTAACACTCACAGGTCACATCACCATGTGACCAACATCCAAAGAGTTTACTAGAGTCAACAATCTAGTTCACATCACTATGTGATTAACACTCAATGAGTTCTGGTTTGATCATGTTATGCTTGTGAGAGAGGTTATTAGTCAACGGGTCTGAACCTTTCAGATCCGTGTGTGCTTTACGAATATCTATGTCATCTTGTGGATGCTACCACGCGCTACTTGGAGCCATTTCAAATAACTGCTCTACTATACGAATCCGGTCTGCTACTCAGAGTCATCCGGATTAGTGTCAAAGTTCGCATCGACGTAACCCTTTACGACAAACTCCTTTTCACCTCCATAATCGAGAAAATTCCTTAGTCCACTAGATACTAAGGATAAGTTCGACCGCTGTCATGTGATCCATTCCCGGATCACTATTGTACCCCTTGACCAACTCATGGCAAGGCACACTTCATGTGCGGTACACAACATAGCATACTGTAGAGCCTACGTCTAAAGTATAGGGGACGACCTTCGTCCTTTCTCTCTCTTCTGCTGTGGTCAGGTCTTGAGTCTTACTCAATACTCGCACCTTGTAACACAGCCAAGAACTCCTTCTTTGCTGATCTATTTTGAACTCTTTCAAAATCATGTCAAGGTGTGCGTTCTTTGAAAGTATCATCAGGTGTCTTGATCTATCTCTATAGATCTTGATGCCCAATATGTAAGCAGCTTTATCCAGGTCTTCCTTTGGAAAACTCCTTTCAAACAACCCTTTATGCTTTCCAGAAATTTTACATCATTTCGGATCAACAATATGTCATTCACATATACTTATCAGAAATGTTGTAGCGCTCCCACTCACTTATTGTAAATACAAGTTTCTAACAAACTTTGTATAAACCAAAAAACTTTGATCACTCCATCAAAGCGTATATTCTGACTCCGAGATGCTTGCTATAGTCCATGGAAGGATCGCTGGAGCTAGCATACCTTTTAGCATCCTTAGGATCGACAAAACCTTTCTGATTGTATCACATACAACCTTTCCTTACGAAAACTGGTAAGGAAACTTGTTTTTGACATCCATCTGCCAGATTTCATAAATGCAGCTAATGCTAACATGATTACGACGGACTTAAGCATCGCTACGGATGAGAAAATCTCATCGTAGTCAACTCCTTGAACTTGTGAAAATACTCTTTGCCACGAGTCGAGCTTCATAGACGGTAACATTACCGTCCACGTCCGTCTTCTTCTTAAAGATCCATTTATCTCAATGGCTTGCCGATCATCGGGCAAGTTCACCAAAGTCCATGCTTTGTTCTGATACATGGATTCTATCTCGGATTTCATGGCCTCGAGCCATTCGTCAGAATCCGGGCCCACCATCGCTTCTCCACAGCTCATAGGTTCATCATTGTCCAACAACATGACTTCCAAGACAGGATTACGCATTACTCTGAAGTAGTACGCATCCTCGTCATCCTACGAGGTTTGGTAGTGACTTGATCCGAAGTTTCATGATCACTATCATATGCTTCCACTTCAATTGGTGTAGGTGCCACATGAACAACTTCCTGTGCCCTGCTACACACTAGTTGAAGTTATGGTTCAATAACCTCATCAAGTCTCCACCATCCTCCTACTCAATTCTTTCGAGAGAAAATTTTCCTCGAGAAAGGACTCGTTTCTAGAAGCAATTACTTTTGCTTCCAGATCTGAAATAGGAGGTATACCCAACTGTTTTGGGTTTTCTATGAAGATGCATTTATCCGCTTTGGGTTCGAGCTTATCAGCTTGAAACTTTTTCACATAAGCATCGCAGCCCCAAACTTTTAAGAAACGACAACTTAGGTTTCTCTAAACGGTGCCGTCTCAACGGAATTGCGTGGTGCCCCTTTTAAAGTGAATGTAGTTATCTCTAATGCCTAACCCATAAACGATAGTGGTAATTCAATAAGAGACATCATGGCATGCACCATATCCAATAGGGTGCAGTTATGATGTTCAGACACACCATCACACTGTGGTGTTCCAGGCGGTATTAATTGTGAAACACTTTCCACAATGTCTTAATTGTGTGCCAAACTCGTAACTCAGATATCTCTATGATCATATCATAGACATTTTATTCTCTTGTCACGACGATCTTCAACTTCACTCTGAAAATACTTGAACCTTTCAATAATTCAGACTTGTGTTACATCAAGTAAATACACTCAGCATCTACTCAAATCATCTGTGAAGTAAGAACATATCGATATCCACTGCGTGCCTCAGCACTCATTGGACTGCACACATCAAATGTATTACTTCCAACAAGTTGCTCTCTTGTTCCATCTTACTGAGAACGAGGCCTTTCAGTCATCTTGCCCATGTGGTATGATTTGCATGTCTCAAGTGATTCAAAAACAAGTGAGTCCAAACTTTCCATCTGCATGGAGTTTCTTCATGCATATATACCAATAGACATGGTTCGCATGTCTCAATCTTTTCAAAAACGAGTGAGTCCAAAGATCCATCTACATGGAGCTTCTTCATGCGTTCTATACCAATATGACTCAAATGGCAGTGCCACAAGTATGTGGTACTACCATTACTATTTTATATCTTTTGGCACGAACATGTGTATCACTGCGATCGAGATTCATTTTAGGTGCAAGACCATTGAAGGTATTATTCAAATAAATGGAGTAACCATTATTCTCCTTGAATGAACAACCGTATTGCGATAAACATAATCCAATCATGTTTATGCTCAACGCAAACACCAAATAACAATTATCTAGGTTTAACAACAATCTCGATGGTAGAGGGAGCATGCGATGCTTGATCACATCAACCTTGGAAACACTTCCAACACATATCGTCATCTCGCCTTTAGCTAGTCTCCGTTTCTTCCACAGCTTTTATTTTGAGTTACTAACACTTAGCAACCGAACCGGTATCTAATACCCTGGTGCTGCTAGGAGTACTAGTAAAGTACACATTCATATAATGTATATCCAATATACTTCTGTCGACCTTGCCTGCCTTCTCATCTACCAAGTATCTAGGGTAGTTCTGCTTCAGTGACCGTTCCCCTCATTACAGAAGCACTTAGTCTCGGGTTTGGGTTCAACCTTGGGATTCTTCACTAGAGCAGCAAATGATTTGCTGTTTCATGAAGTATCCCTTTTGCCCTTGCCCTTCTAGAAACTAGTGGTTTTACTAACAATTAACAATTGATGCTCCTTCTTGATTTCTACTTTCACGGTGTCAAACATCGCGAATAGCTCAAGGATCATCATATCTATCCCTGATATGTTATAGTTCATCACAAAGCTCTAATAGCTTGGTGGCAGTGACTATGGAGAACCATCACTATCTCATCTGGAAGATTAACTCCCACTCGATTCAAGTGATTGTGGTACTCAGACAATCTGAGCACATGCTCAATGATTGAGCTTTTCTCCCTTAGTTTGCAGGCTTAAGAAACTTGTCAGAGGTCTCATACCTCTTGACGTGGGCACTAGTCTGAAATCCCAATTTCAGTCTTCGGAACATCTCATATGTTCTGCGACGTTTCAAAACGTCTTTGTCGCCACAATTTTAAACCGTTAGCATCACACACTGAACTATCACGTAGTCATCAAAACGTGTATGTCAGATGTTTCGTAACATCTACATACAACGCTCGAGGTTCAGCACACCGAGCGGTGCATTAAGGACGTAAGCCTTCTGTGCAGTAATGAGGACAATCCTCAGTTCACGGACCCAGTCCGCATAATTGCTACTATCAACTATCAACTATATTTTCTCTAGGAACATATCTTAAACAGTAGAACTAAAGCGTAAGCTATGACATAATTTGCAAAGACCTTTTGATTATGTTCATGATAATTAAGTTCATCTGATTATTTAATGAACTCCCACTCAGATAGACATCCCTCTAGTCATCTAAGTGATACATGATCTGAGTCAAACTAGGCCGTGTCCGATCATCACGTGAGACGGACTTGTCATCATCGGTGAACATCTCCATGTTGATCGTATCTACTATACGACTCATGTTCGACCTTTCGGTCTCTTGTGTTCCGAGGCCATGTCTGTACATGCTAGGCTCGTCAAGTCAACCTAAGTGTTTCGCATGTGTTCCGAGGCCATGTCTGTACATGCTAGGCTCGTCAACACCCGTTGTATTCGAACGTTAGAATCTATCACACCCGATCATCACGTGGTGCTTCGAAACAATGAACCTTCGCAACGGTGCACAGTTATGGGGAACACGTCTCTTGAAATTTTAGTGAGGGATCATCTTATTTATGCTACCGTCGTTCTAAGCAAATAAGATGTAAACATGATAAACATCACATGCAAATCATAAAGTGACGTGATATGGCCAATATCATCTTGCGCCTTTTGATCTCCATCTTCGAGGCGCGGCATGATCACCTTCGTCACCGGCATG
Source organism: Aegilops tauschii subsp. strangulata (assembly GCF_002575655.3). Lineage (NCBI taxonomy): Eukaryota > Viridiplantae > Streptophyta > Magnoliopsida > Poales > Poaceae > Aegilops > Aegilops tauschii. Next base: position 260,582,014 of record NC_053041.3, on the reverse strand, counting down.
ACACCATGATCTCCATCATCGTGTCTTCATGAAGTTGTCTCGCGAACTATTACTTCTACTACTATGGCTAATGGTTAGCAATAAAGTAAAGTAATTACATGGCGTTTTCATTGACACGCAGGTCATTCAATAAATTAAGACAACTCCTATGGCTCTTGCCGGTTGTCATACTCATCGGCATGCAAGTCGTGATTCCCTTTACAAGAACATGATCAATCTCATACATCACATATATCATTCATCACATCCTTTTGGCCATATCACATCACATAGCATACCCTGCAAAAACAAGTTAGACGTCCTCTAATTGTTGTTGCATGTTTTACGTGGCTGCTATGGGATTCTAGCAAGAACGTTTCTTACCTACGCAAAAGCCACAACGTGATATGCCAATTTCTATTTACCCTTCATAAGGACCCTTTTCATCGAATCCGATCCGACTAAAGTGGGAGAGACAGACACCCGCTAGCCACCTTATGCAACTAATGCATGTCAGTCGGTGGAACCTGTCTCACGTAAGAGTACGTGTAAGGTCGGTCTGGGCCGCTTCAAACCATGATGCCGCCGAATCAAGATAAGACTAGTAACGGCAAGTAAATTGACAAAATCGACGCCCACAACTACTTTGTGTTCTACTCGTGCATAGAAACTACGCATAGACCTAGCTCATGATGCCACTGTTGGGGAACGTAGCAGAAATTCAAAATTTTCTACGCATCACCACGATCAATATATGGAGTTTACTAGCAACGAGAGGGAAGGAGTGCATCTACATACCCTTGTAGATCGCGAGCGGAAGCGTTCAAGAGAACGGGGTTGATGGAGTCGTACTCATCGTGATCCAAATCACCGATGATCCTAGCACCGAACGGACGGCACCTCCGCGTTCAACACACGTACGGTGCAGCAACGTCTCCTCCTTCTTGATCCAGCAAGGGGGAAGGAGAGGTTGATGGAGATCCAGCAGCACGATGGCGTGGTGGTGGAAGTAGCGGGATCCCGGCAGGGCTTCGCCAAGCGCAAGCGGGGAGGAGGGAGATGTGTCACGGGAGGGAGAGGGAGGCGCCAGGGCTTAGGTTTGCTGCCCTCCCTTCCCCCCACTATATATAGGGCCAAGGGAGAGGGGGGGGCAGCCTTGGCCCATCCTCCAAGGAAGGGTGCGGACAGGGAGGAGTCCATCCTCCCCAAGGCACCTAGGAGGTGCCTTCCCCCTTTAGGACTCTCCCTTTACCTTATCTCTTGGCGCATGGGCCTCTTGGGGCTGGTTCCCTTGGCCCATATAAGCCAAGGCGCACACCCCACAGCCCATGTGGCCCCCCGGGGCAGGTGGACCCCTTAGTGGACCCCCGGACCCCTTTCGGCACTCCCGGTACAATACCGATAATGCGCGGAACTTTTCCGGCGACCAAAACAAGACTTCCCATATATAAATCTTTACCTCCGGACCATTCCGGAACTCCTCGTGACGTCCGAGATCTCATCTGGGACTCCGAACAACTTTCGGATTTCCGCATACTAATATCTCTACAACCCTAGCGTCACCGAACCTTAAGTGTGTAGACCCTACGGGTTCGGGAGACACGCATACATGACCGAGATGACTCTCCGGTCAATAACCAACAGCGGGATCTGGATACCCATGTTGGCTCCCACATGTTCCACGATGATCTCATCGGATGAACCACGATGTCGGGGATTCAATCAATCCCGTATACAATTCCCTTTGTCAATCGGTATGTCACTTGCCCGAGATTCGATCGTCGGTATCCCGATACCTTGTTCAATCTCGTTACCGGCAAGTCTCTTTACTCGTCCCGTAACACATCATCCCGTGATCAACTCCTTGGTCACATTGTGCACATTATGATGATGTCCTACCGAGTGGGCCCAGAGATACCTCTCCGTTTACACGGAGTGACAAATCCCAGTCTCGATTCGTGCCAACCCAACAGACACTTTCGGAGATACCTGTAGTGCACCTTTATAGCCACCCAGTTACGTTGTGACGTTTGGTACACCCAAAGCATTCCTACGGTATCCGGGAGTTGCACAATCTCATGGTCTAAGGAAATGATACTTGACATTAGAAAAGCTCTTAGCAAACGAACTACACGATCTTGTGCTAGGCTTAGGATTGGGTCTTGTCCATCACATCATTCTCCTAATGATGTGATCCCGTTATCAACGACATCCAATGTCCATGGTCAGGAAACCGTAACCATCTATTGATCAACGAGCTAGTCAACTAGAGGCTTACTAGGGACATGGTGTTGTCTATGTATCCACACATGTATCTGAGTTTCCTATCAATACAATTCTAGCATGGATAATAAAGATTATCATGAACAAGGAAATATAATAATAACAAATTTGTTATTGCCTCTAGGGCATATTTCCAACAGGGGGAACCCTCACCGGTGGCCATCTTCATCATACCGGCGCTCTCCATGACGAGGAGGGAGTAGTTCACCCTCGGGGCTGAGGGTACGTACCAGTAGCTATGCGTTTGATCTCTCTCTCTCTCTCTCTCTCTCTCTCTCTCTCTCGTCTTCTTGATTTGGCACGATCTTGATGTATAGCGAGCTTTGCTATTATAGTTGGATCTTATGATGTTTCTCCCCCTCTACTCTCTTGTAATGGATTGGGTCTTCCCTTTGAAGTTATCTTATCGGATTGAGTCTTTAAGGATTTGAGAACACTTGATGTATGTCTTGCATGTGCTTATCTGTGGTGACAATGGGATATTCATGTGATCTACTTGATGTATGTTTTGGTGATCAACTTGCGGGTTCAGTGACCTTGTGAACTTATGCATAGGGGTTGGCACACGTTTTCGTCTTGACTATCCGGTAGAAACTTTGGGGCACTCTTTGAAGTTCTATGTGTTGGTTGAATAGATGAATCTGAGATTGTGTGATGCATATCATATAATCATACCCACGGATACTTGAGGTGACATTGGAGTATCTAGGTGACATTAGGGTTTTGGTTGATTTGTGTCTTAAGTTGTTATTCTAGTACAAACTCTATGATAGATCAAACGGAAAGAATAGCTTCGTGTTATTTTACTATGGACTCTTGAATAGATTGATCAGAAAGAATAACTTTGAGGTGGTTTCTTACCCTACAATAATCTCTTCGTTTGTTCTCCGCTATTAGTGACTTTGGAGTGACTCTTTGTTGCATGTTGAGGGATAGTTATATGATGCAATTATGTTATTATGGTTGAGAGAACTTGCACTAGTGAAAGTATGAACCCTAGGCCTTGTTTCCTAGCATTGCAATACCGTTTGTGCTCACTTTTATCACTTGCTACCTTGCTGTTTTTATATTTTCAGATTACAAAAACCTATATCTACCATCCATATTGCACTTGTATCACCATCTCTTCGCCGAACTAGTGCACCTATACAATTTACCATTATATTGGGTGTGTTGGGGACACAAGAGACTCTTTGTTATTTGGTTGCAGGGTTGTTTGAGAGATACCATCTTCATCCTACGCCTCCCACGGATTGATAAACCTTAGGTCATCCACTTGCGGGAAATTTGCTATTGTCCTACAAACCTCCTTGGAGGCCCAACAACGTCTACAAGAAGAAGGTTGTTTAGTAGACATCAAGCTCTTTTCTGGCGCCGTTGCCAGGGAGGTGAGTGCTTGAAGGTATATCTTTAGATCTTGCAATCGAATCTTTTAGTTTCTTGTTTTATCACTAGTTTAGTTTATAAAAGAAAACTAGAACAAATGGAATTGAGAGTGCCTCATATCCTTCATCTTTTTAATGTCTTTCGTGAAAATGATGGGAAAGAAAATTGTGCTCAAGTACTAGAAGAAGAATTACATAAAATGTTTGGCACTAAATCTTTGAATGATGAGCATGATTGCAATATTGTTAGTACGAATTCTTTGAATACCCATGATGCTAATGATATGCAAAGCCACAAGCTTGGGGATGCTATGTTTGATGAATATGATATTTTTAGTCCCCCAAGTTTTGATGTGCAAATTTATTATGATGAAAGCATGCCTCCTATCTATGATGATTATTGTGATGACATGTATGCTATAAAGAATAATGATAACCATGAAACTTGTCATCTTGATCTTAATTTTCAATCACATGATAGTTATTTTGTTGAGTTTGCTCCCACTACTATTCATGAGAAGAAATTTGCTTATGTAGAGAGTAGTAAAATTTCTATGCAAGTAGATCATGAAAAGAATGCTTTATGTGATGGTTATATTATTGAATTTATTCATGATGCTACTGAAAATTATTATGAGGGAGGAATATATGCTTGCAGGAATTGCAATAATTTCAAGTTTCCTCTCTATGTTCTTAAAATCTTGAAGTTATGCTTGTTTTTCCTTCCTACGCTAGTTGATTATTGTTCCTATAAGTTGTTTGCTCACAAAATCCCTATGCATAGGAAGTGGGTTAGACTTAAATGTGCTAGTCATATTCTTCATGATGCTCTCTTTATGTTTCAATTCTTATCTTTTAGGTGAGCATCATTGAAATCATCATGCCTAGCTAGGGGCATTAAACGTCGGCGCTTGTTGGGAGGCAACCCAATTTTATTTTTGTTCTTTGCTTTTTGATCCTGTTTAGTAATAAATAAATCATCTAGCCTCTGGTTATATGTGGTTTTATGTTTTAATTAGTGTTTGTGCCAAGTAAGACCTATAGGATCTTCTAGGATGACAATTATTTGATCTTGCTGAAAAAGACAGAAACTTTCTGCTCACGAAAACAACTGTTAAAAATCACCAGAAAGTGATAAAATACTGATTCCAATTGCAGTAGATCAATAATCAAATTATCTAGGTCTTCCTATTTTGGCAGATTTTTCTGAGTTCCAGAAGCTTCCGTTTGATGCAGATTACTACAGACTGTTCTGTTTTTGACAGATTATGTTTTCTATGTGTTGTTTGCTTATTTTGATGAATCTATGAGTAGTATCGGAAGGTATGAACCATAAATAAGTTGGAATACAGTATACATTACACCAATATGAATTTAAAATGAGTTCACAACAGTACCTAAGTGGTGGTTTTATTTTCTTATACTAACGGAGCTCATGAGATTTTCTGTTAAGTTTTGTGTTGTGAAGTTTTCAAGTTTTGGGTAAAGACTCGATGGACTATGGAATAAGGAGTGGCAAGAGCCTAAGCTTGGGGATTCCCAAGGCACCCGAAGGTAATATTCAAGGACAACCAAGAGCCTAAGCTTGGGGATGCCCCGGATGGCATCCCCCCTTTCGTCTTCGTTCATCGGTAACTTACTTGGAGCTATATTTTTATTCACCACATGATATGTGTTTTGCTTGAAGCGTCATTTTATTTTTTTAGTACTTGCTTTCTGTTATTTAGAATAATGTTTTGCATCTCTATTTTCAATAAAAATATCAAGGATAGCATTTACCATGCTTATTTTGCAAGTATACATGTTTCAAAACAGAAAGTTTACCGCTGTTGCAAAAATTGTCTAGAAAAGTCAGAATGTGATAAAATGTTGAAACCTTTTGAATAATAAGCTCTAATAAATTTACTACAGTGGGAATTTTCTTTCATAATTTTTGGATCTAGGGAAGTATGGATCTTGCTGCATTCTTTACAGACTGTCCTGTTTAGGCAGATTGCTGTTATGTTTGCATTGTTTGCATATGTTTGCTTGTTTAATGACTCTATTTGAGGATAGGACTATTAAATATGCAGAGGAATTTAGTGTGCAATGTTGAATAATAATTTTAGTGATTTGTTACAGTAGAAAATGATAAGGTTTTTGCATTGGTTTATACTAACTTATCTCACGAGTCCTTGTTGAGTTTTGTGTGGACGAAGCTTTTGAGATTTAGGGAGACCGTGATATGAGAGGAATTAAGGAGAAAAAAAAAGCTCAAGCTTGGGGATGCCCAAGGCATCCCAAGATAATATTTCAAGAAGTCTCAAGCGTCTAAGCTTGGGGATGCCCCGGTTGGCATCCCACCTTTCTTCTTCAACAATTATCGGCCAGTATCGGTTGAGCCTAAGTTTTTGCTTCTTCACATGATGAGTGCTATCCTTGAAATGTCGTTTTATTTTGTTTTGCTTGCTGTTTGAATAAAATACCAATATCTGAAATTCTTAAATGAGAGAGAGTCTTCACAAAGCTACATAATTATTTAACTATTCATTGATCTTCACTTATATCTTTTTGGAGTAGTTTGTCATTTACTCGTGTGCTTCAATTATATCCTATGAGTAAATAGTTGAATGATTTGAATATCATAAATCTGAAATTATATATGTTTCATATGCTTATCCCATGGGGAGTAATGACTTCACATATAAGAAGTAGAGGTGGTAAATTCATTGAAAGTTAGCAAACATTGTATTGGTCACTTGAACAATTCATGAAAGAATATTGAGGGAAGAGAGATTTCACATATAAATATACTATCTTGGACATCTTTTGTAATTGTGAGCACTCATTAAAATATGACATGCTAAAAGGTTGATGTTGGACAAGGAAGACAACGTAATGGGTTATGTTTTCTTATATCCGAAATAAAGTATATTGTCATGGATCATTCAACATGCTGAGCTTGCCTTTCCCCCTCATGCTAGCCAAATTCTTTGCACCAAGTAGAGATACTACTTGTGCTTCCGAATATCCCTTAAACTAGTTTTGCCATGAGATTCCACCATACCTACCTATGGATTGAGTAAGATCCTTCAAGTAAGTTGTCATCGGTGCATGTAATAAAAATTGCTCTCTAAATATGTATGATCTATTAGTGTGGAGAAAATAAGCTTTATACGATCTTGTGATGTGGAAGCAATAAAAGCGACGGACTGCATAATAAAGGTCCCTATCACAAGTGGCAATATAAAGTGACATTCTTTCGCATTAAGATTTTGTGCATCCAACTATAAAAGCGCATGACAACCTCTGCTTCCCTCTGTGAAGGGCCTATCTTTTATTCTTGTCTTATACCTTATGCAAGAGTCATGGTGATCTTCACCTTTCCTTTTTACATTTTATCCTTTGGCAATCACATTGTGTTGGAAAGATCCTGATATATATATCCAATTGGATGTAAGGCATCATGAACTATTATTGTTGACATTACCCTTGAGGTAAAAGGTTGGGAGGCGAATCTATAAGCCCCTATCTTTCTCTGTGTCTGATTAAAACTTTGAACCCATAAATATCGCGTGAGTGTTAGCAATTGTGAAAGACTAAATGATAGTTGAGTATGTGAAGTTTGTTGAATCAAAGCTCTGACATAGACTCTTCCTGAAAATAAGATGAATTGTAATTGTTTGATGACTAATAACACGGTTTGCTAGTTTTCAAGAAAGTTTATGATCTATACTTTAACATGTGAATAGCTTGTTACTTGATCATGAGAAGTTCTATGAGTTGAGCTACTGTTATGATATATAATGATGCTAGAAAAGGTGATTGAAATTATCATTGATCAAACTTGTGCACCTGCTAGCATTCACACTTCATAAATTACTTCTTTTATCATTTACCTACTCAAGGACGAGTAGGAATTAAGCTTGGGGATGCTGATACGTCTCCAACGTATCTATAATTTATGAAGTATTCATGCTATTATATTATCTGTTTTGGATGTTTATGGGCTTTACTAAACACTTCTATATTATTTTTGGGACTAACCTATTAACCGGAGGCCCAGCCCAAATTGCTGTTTTCTTGCCTATTTCAGTGTTTTGAAGAAAAGGAATATCAAACAGAGTCCAAACGGAATGAAACCTTCGGGAGATTTATTTTTGGAACGGAAGCAATCCAGGAGACTTGGAGTAGACGTCAGGGAAGCTTCGAGGTAGCCACGAGGCAGAGAGGCGCGCCTGCCCCCTGGGCGCGCCCCCACCCTCGTGGGCCCCTCGTGGCTCCCCTGACCGACTTCTTTCGCCTATATATGTCCATATACCCTAAAAACATCGAGGAGCACAATAGATCAGGAGTTCCACCGCCGCAAGCCTCTATAGCCACCGAAAACCAATCTAGACCCGTTCCGGCACCCTACGGAGGGGGTAACCCTCACCGGTGGCCATCTTCATCATCTCGGCGCTCTCCATGACGAAGAGGGAGTAGTTCACCCTCGGGGCTGAGGGTATGTACCAGTAGCTATGTGTTTGATCTTATGATGTTTCTCCCCCTCTACTCTCTTGTAATGGATTGGGTTTTCCCATCTTATGGATTGAGTCTTTAAAGATTTGAGAACACTTGATGTATGTCTTGCATGTGCTTATCTGTGGTGACAATGGGATATTCATGTGATCTACTTGATGTATGTTTTGGTGATCAACTTGCGGGTTCAGTGACCTTGTGAACTCATGCATAGGGGTTGGCACACGTTTTCGTCTTGACTCTCTGGAGAAACTTTGGGGCACTCTTTGAAGTTCTATGTGTTGGTTGAATAGATGAATCTGAGATTGTGTGATGCATATCGTATAATCATACCCACGGATACTTGAGGTGACATTGGAGTATCATGGTGACATTAGGGTTTTGGTTGATTTTGTGTCTTAAGGTGTTATTCTAGTACGAACTCTATGATAGATCGAACAGAAAGAATAGCTTCGTGTTATTTTACTATGGACTCTTGAATAGATTGATCAGAAAGAATAACTTTGAGGTGGTTTCGTACCCTACAATAATATCTTCGTTTGTTCTCCGCTATTAGTGACTTTGGAGTGACTCTTTGTTGCATGTTGAGGGATAGTTATATGATCCAATTATGTTATTATGGTTGAGAGAACTTGCACTAGTGAAAGTATGAACCCTAGGCCTTGTTTCCTAGCATAGCAATACCGTTTGTGCTCACTTTTATCACTTGCTACCTTGCTGTTTTTATATTTTCAGATTACAAAAACCTATATCTACCATCCATATTGCATTTGTATCACCATCTCTTCGCCGAACTAGTGCACCTATACAATTTACCATTGTATTGGGTATGTTGGGGACATAAGAGACTCTTTGTTATTTGGTTGCAGGGTTGTTTGAGAGAGACCATCTTCATCCTACGCCTCCCACGGATTGATAAACCTTAGGTCGTCCACTTGAGGGAAATTTGCTACTGTCCTACAAACCTCTGCACTTGGAGGCCCAACAACGACTACAAGAAGAAGGTTGTGTAGTAGACATCAGCCATCATATCACAAAACCCAACCACTCCCAGTAATAAGTGGCCTGGTAAAATAAACGGACAAGCAACCATCACATCCCTCCGTCTTTTTTGCATTTCATCTCTGTGCATTTACTTTCTCCAGTTCATCTCGCACACTCGATCCCTAGCTACTACTCCTAGGGCCAGTTCTTTTGGCGGCTTAAAAAATAAGTCGTCTCTTCCCCGGCTTTTCCCATAAGTCTAGTCACTGTGGAGAGTAACATTAAGGCCCTGTTTGGTTCATAAGTCCTAGGACTTTTTCTAGTCCCAACTAAAAAGTCCCTAGTCCCTCCCTAGAGGTTATTAAATGACCATGTTACCCCTAGTATACAGAAAAATAACAACCAAACAACACCATGGGCCGGCGGGGCAATGGGTGCAGGGAGGGGCATTGTTGGAAAAGTCTCAAAAAGTCCCCAAAAAGACTCTCCTTGGGAGTCTTCTTCATTTAGTCCCAAAAAGCAACTTTTAGTCCCTAGTAGTCCCTCCTGTTTGGTTAAAAAGTCTCTAAGAGGGACTTTTTCTAGTCCCTACACCAAAAAGTCCCTGGAAACAAACACCCCATAAGGCGCCTCACTCATTTATTTGGGCCTCTAAACTACTACTAGTACCTCCGCCTGGTTTATTCGTCACCATTGTAATTTGTGCTAAATTTTGGCCAAAGATTTAACTGATAAATGTTAGTGCATGTGACATGCACTAACATTTCATTAGTTAAATTTATGATCAAAATTTGACACAGATTACAATGGGGACCAATAAACTAGGACGGAGGTACTCTTATGGGATTACTAATCTAGAAGCCTAAAAGAACTGGCCCCCGGTACTCCTACTAGTAGTAGTACTCAAGTTGGAATTCCAATTGCACGGCACAACTTGTTAGGGAAAAAATTCGACACAAGGTGTAGGAAGCGGTTTGGGAATTTGCATGCCTTTCCGACCAGTGAGATACTCCGTACAAAGTACGACAAAGAAATAACCACAGGGAAGGAAGCTAAAAGTAAACAATCAAACGATCATTTTTGCATTTGTTTTGCATTGAATTGTTTCACAAGCTTGACTAGTGCTGTTTTTCTACTTTTACAAAAATCGCATCGTAACGTTAAAACGTGCATTTGCAAGTACATAAGTAATAGTAGTACTCCCTCCGCCTAGGTGTATAAGTCTTCCCTCCTTCTTGGTCACGGTGCACAACCAAAGATGACTTATTCACCTGGACCGAGGGAGTAGCACAGTCTGCAAGCATATATAGAGAGAGACGTGTAGTGCAATAGTTTATAGGAGTAGTAAAGTTTGTGCTATATGCACGTACTTACAAAATGCGTACGGATACACAAGGTTTCCAAACTTTCCCTTTTACATACTTAATTAAGGACGCTAATAATTCCGGAACGTTCGGGATTTATCATTTGCGACCCAAAACTAATGAGATCGCCTTACAAAACTAAATTATACTCCTACTAAAAGCCACGGCGCTCGCAGGAGCGCTTGCGGCACGCCACGAGTGCCCTGGTGCGCGGCCGTTTCCCAGCGCGCCGACACAACGCCTCTTCCTCAGCCTCGCAACTCGCGAGGTGCTGATTGGCGGCTTGCCAGCGGGTGAGCGCTATCTCACCGGTGTGGTGATCCGGCGCCAACAGGTACTCCTCCTCGCTGGAAGCGTGCACCTGGTCCACATACTGCCAAGCGTAGATGAGGCGCTTGGGCCTGACTGCACTCAGGGCTTTGGCACGGGCGTCCTCCGCCACCCTCACGGCCCTTGCACGAGCCTTCTGCCAAAGAGCCAATTGCCTGACTCTCTCGGACGCGACATAGGCCTGCCAGGCAGCTTGTCTCACGACGCGCTTCTCTTCCTCGGCCTTCTTCTCCGCCTCTATTTTGGCGCGCTCTGCCAGAGGCAAAGCCTCCCACAAGGCGACATCCATTTCTTTCCAAAACTCCTCAAGGCTGGGGGGCTCGGCCGGCGACGCGGCGTTCTCCTCGTAGCAGGGAGCCGACGCGTCCTCCGACGCGCGTGCTGGCGAGATTGGGAACACCGACGCGTCCACCTCGACGCGTCGCGGCGAGGAGCGGAACGCCGACGCGTCCTCCTCGACTAGTGGCGGCGAGGAACGGAACATCGACGCGTGACCGTCCGCGCAGTGCAGCGAGGGGCGCCTAGGGCTTGGGAGGGGCGATGCCATGGTGGTCGACGTGAGAGGGAGGGGGAGGAGATAGCGATGAACATGAGCGTTCTTCCGAATGTCGTGGGAGGCATAGTATTTATAGCGAGCAATGGCACACCTACGTAAGATATGGACTGAGCTGCACTGACTTAACTGCAGGTCCAGTTGCGTCACTGATATGTGGGCCAGACCCCTGTTGGGCCCATATGTCAGTGACCCAATGCACCTGCAGTTAAGTAACTGAAGCAACGTCCCATAAGATATGTTGCGTGATTAACATAATAGCTACGTGGGCATATTTGTTGGAGTAAATTACGGGGGAGGGAAGGGGTGGAAATATTGCTGGTCACAACGGATTGGACGAGCGCGGGGGGGGGGGGGGGGGAGAGTCATGCATGCAGATTTTTTCCACACGGGTGGAGTGGTGGGACCGCCGGAGGGAGAAGCAGAGTCAAGCAGGCATATTGTTTTCACACATGGAGAAGAAAAGATTTGGAGACGAACGGGCTTCCTGCAGGTATGGGGAACGGTGCATAATAAGTCATCTTGCATGCCGGGCTAGGTATAGTCTCAAGTCATTAAAAACATACACGCCCCACACATGTTCATATTTCAAGGTGCACTAAATTATTGCATGCGATGATTAAGGCTGGCCATAATGGTGGTATCTTAGCTGGTATCATGCACACGGGAATAGAAAACATGCTGATGTGGCAAAGAATTAAAGAAGAGGGGGGGGGGGTTAGAGTAACTAGTGTTCATGCATGCATGCAATGCGATAATGCATTGGTAAACACACTTTTTTGTGAAGAACGACAACATTAGTTGAGTACTTTTGCATACTACAAAAACTATTCCACCGCCTCTATCTTGGTAAGAGTAGGTGAAATTTTTGAATCGAGCCTTTTAAAGTAGAAGGGAGGTAGTAGTACTCTAATAGCTAACCTTGTTGTGATGACTAGATGGGACATGGCACGCACCTAGGCGGAGGAACTAGTCTGCATTGTGCATTTAAGTTTTGTCTGAAGTCAATGTACCTCTACTTTGACCAAACTTATAGAAAAATGTATCAACATTCACAATGTCAAATCAATATTTTTATACTCATTATAACCAGTATTGTAAATATTGATATTTTTAGTATAAATTTGGTCAAACACTTTGCAAATGGTTGACGGAAGTAAAAAGGACCAGAGGGAGTATGATGCATGCGGACTAGGCAAAAAAAATTGCTCATTTATAGCCGGTTGAAGTCTCAAAGGGCGCGACTGCGCGAGGGAGGCGAAGGTCGTGGGAGGCGCGACGGTTGACGGAATTAAGTGAAGTTACGTCCACGCGCCGGCATGGCATGCGAACAGGCAGAAGCTATACCGCCAGGCCTACGATATGGGTCTAGTAGACATGACATCTAGTGGGTCCTGCATAGTACTCGAGAACTCTTTGGGGGCTTGCAGCCATTTATCCACCGGGCAAGCCAACAACCCCACGTCGTTCGCACGCCCTACTCGTCCCCGTCTTCTACTACTACATTACAACAGTTCGCTTCCAGTCGTCCCGTCCTTTCACATTACACCAGCTCAACTTCTCCTAACTCTCCTCCAAAAGCCATGGCCTCCCAAAACTCCATGGTTTCCGCTGAGTACCAGGTTAGAGCCATCACCGGCAATGAGTTCATCGTCATCTACACACGTGGATCAGCGGCGGTGAAAGCATGCCTTGCTCGCTTCGTACGCATGTTCAACAGTTCAAAGGATGAGTGGGTCGCTGGGCTAGATGTTAAGTACACCACAGTCCTGGAAAGAGAGAAGATTCTAAAGGAGGTAGAGAAGAAGAAGCCCGCCGTGATCCAGGTTTGCGTACATAACGTGTGCTTAGTCTACCACATATGCCATGCCGACGTTGAGTGCCAGGATTTTAAGAACTTCCTCAAGGATGAAAGAGTGAAATTTGTTAGACTTTAGGAACGACAGGGATGTCCTGGGTCAGATAGGCCTCGTTGTAGGCCAGCCCTTCGACCTCCAGAAGGCAAGCCTGGTGTCCTCTTCTCAGCCTTCAATGCTGACCCTGGCAGCAGCCATGATTGATCCTTCGTACGCTAAACTGAAGAAACCTCACCACGAGTTTCATAATGCATGGGAGTCGAAGACATTAGATGAAGATCACATCTTGTACGCAACAATGGATGCCTACCTTTGTTTAAATATCTACAAGGGTTGGATGAAGAAGCAGAGCCCAGTGTCCGGTTCAAGCAAAGAAGCGTCGGTGTAGAGGAAGAGGAAGAGGGACGAGGACGAAGTCGAGGACGTGGACTCAGACTCCGAGTAAGGTGGCAGTGTCATCGCTCATGCTGGTTCTACTGCAGTGTCAAGCGGACTAGTTGCTTAGTTTTATTTCAGGGGTGTGTTGTGCTAAGCCCCCAGCAGAACTATGTTTATGTTCTTTCTCATTATTTGAACTTTTATGTTCTTTCTCGTTATTTGAACTCTTTAGTATGTACAGTAGTACTAGTACTATGTCTTACTACTGTTCTTCTTGCAGTTGGTACTACTGCTCGTATCTTCGTGTTCCTACTGTACTTAATACGTTCGTACTAGTAGTATAATTTGGGTCAGTCGATTTGTGAAAGAAGTTCGATGGAGCGAAGGAAGAAGACGGCAGAGAAGCTACCCCAGTATCTATATTAGGGTGGTAGGGTGCCCATGATCTATCTTATGAGTGTTGGGTGTGGAATGCAATTCGCTGGAAAAAATGAATCGTGCTCAGGGTTAAACGGATGGCAGGGGTGGGGGGAGCATGGCGGTGGCAGGCGGTTCAGGGGAGGGCGGGGTGGCGGCGGCAGGCGGTTAGGCATGTGGCGGGCTGAGAAGATGAATAGTGCATCAGTTTCGGAGGTTGAAGAAGCCCTTCTAGCCATCCAACGGCTCACAAGAGTCGACTGACCCAAATTGTTCCTTCAGATTGCAGGATCCACGTGGCATTCAAGGTCTCGAAGGTAGATTCCGCGTCTGCACCCGGTTTTGCGGGCTCGGCGCGGGCGCGATCGGCTTCCGGCGCGACAGCCAGCATGCGCGCCTCCTCCACGCGGGCGGAGACGACAATGACACGCTAGTTCCTCCTCGCCGGCGTGCTGGAGCACGCACTCATCCTCCTCTTCGTACGCTGCGTGCATAGACGCGGCTCCACCAGCTGCTCGCGTGCTTGGCAGCGCGGCGGCATCACGAGGAGGGACTGTAGATGACGTGAGCGGGTGAGCCTTCGGCTTCATGGCACAGGGATGGCGGCGACTCAGCGGTGATGGGCGAGAAATTGTTGGCCGGAGCAGGCAGGCGCCGGCATGCGCAACGGCGGCGGCATATTGATGAGTGCGCATATGGGAGCTTAGTTTAGTTTTATATAGGGTTGGTCAGACTTAAAAGAAAACCGTACTAGTACACATAAACATTAGACTGAGGCAGCGCTTATATTAGTTACCACAGCCACGATACTGAATCCTGTGCAAGCGCGTGAACCGGGGCCGCGCGGTCGATCGAACGGTGCGTCACCATGTCGCGCTCGAAGGACATCCACCGAACCTTTTTGTGTGTGTGAAAACAATCCCCGAATATTACTCAACTTTTTTTTTCCTGGAAAAGTTCTTGACGCTACAATTTTTCCATATATTTGAATTTAGCTCCAGTTCGTGTTTATTTGGATTTGGACGTTTTAGGTGCGCGCTAGTTTTTTTAATACTGATTTTGTGTGTGTGACTGAGAGAGAACGTGTGTATGTGTCCATATGTGTGTTGTGGCGGAAGGGCAATGTGGAGACGGTGTGCGTGTGATAGAGACATAGAGAGGTGTGAATGTGCAAATGATCGTGCATGAGTGAGACATAGACAGATGCCGGTACGTTGTGTATACATGAGAGAACGGTCTTCTATTTTACTTGTGTGTGTGTGTGTGTGAGAGAGAGAGAGAGAGAGGAGCATCCGTAACACAACAACCATCTCTCTCGATTCGTCCGTCCCTCGCACGATCGCATGTAACACATGCATCAACGCACACATTTTGACACCCTCACCCGGCCCCTGCCCACCTCAAGGCCCGCACATTGTTCTCTATCTCGCACGCACAATCTCTTCGTGAAAACCCTATTTAGCATGTAGCTTTCCGTCACATACACACACATTTCTCTCCATAGGTTTGATTTCTCTCAATATCCGACACACACACACACACACACACACACGCACACGCGCGCGCACACACACACACACACACACACACACACCCCGCACACACCCCCCTTCCCCGAGCACACAATTCATCCCCATCCAAGGTTATACGGCGACCACTCTCGCTTGTGCTTCTCTGCACCCCAGCATGCACAACACCTCAATCTTCAAAGAGGGCATCGAGGAGATCGAAGACGGCGACCACACTGCACTAGAGAATGTAGGGCCATTTGGAAGCAGAATGATGTGATGACGGCCGACTGACTCCTCCCCCCTCTCTCTCCCGCACAAAATTACCAATCCCTCTCTCCCTCGCACAAAATGATCAATCCCTCAACCCACGAGATCCTTCCCCTCTCGTCCATGTTTTTCCAGCTCTCTCATCAAACATGTTGTCTCTTCTCCTTCCACGTGTACAGAACCCCGATGCACACGCATCTCACGTATATTACATGTCTCCATCTTTCTCACAGACCTAACTTGTTCCTCTCTTTCTCTCTCTCTCTCTCTCTCTCTCTCTCTCTGTCTCGTTAGGTTTGTCTCCTACTCTCTCGTCCACATACATACAATCTTTCCCACCCTATCTGCTACATCTTCGCAAGCTCTCTCTACACGTTTCATTCCCACATAGGGATGTGTTCAAAATGTTGCTTTTATAATGGATGATGTAGATTTATGGTTGGTTTTGTTGCATCCTACAAAGTAATAACTATGAAATGCATTTATATTCTCATTTGAC
Organism: Aegilops tauschii subsp. strangulata; assembly: GCF_002575655.3. NCBI lineage: Eukaryota > Viridiplantae > Streptophyta > Magnoliopsida > Poales > Poaceae > Aegilops > Aegilops tauschii. The sequence continues at coordinate 260,565,708 of NC_053041.3, read as the reverse complement.
TGGGATTATGTGAGTTTGAGCGTATTGTAAAGTACTATAGACCCCGTATACATCTTGGAATTCAACAATGATTGCAACTATTGAATTGTATAGACCATTACATTTGAAGTCAGTAGCCTAATATATTTATTTCACAATTACAACAAATGATTAATTCAGTACAAACTAAGAAAACAAATGTGTACTCCCTCCGTTTTTATTTAAGTCCGCGTATTAGCATTGGTCAAAGTCAAGTTTTGTAAACTCTCAAAAAGTTTATAACAAAAATTATTAACATATACAATATAGTAACAAATAAATACCATTAGATTCATTATTGAATGTACTTTCACATCCTACATATTTGTTATGGTAAATGTTTATATTTTTCTATAAACTTGGTCAAACTTTAAGAAGTTTGACTTCAGTCAAACCTAATATGCAAAGTTAATAAAAACAGAGGGAGTACTAGTAGTTACTAGTACTACTCACTAGTTGCTTAGCCCAATCACCCAGCACGCCACATGGGGAGTTCAGTGTCACAAAATTTTGAGGTCGGCGGGAAAATCTCCCGCGACCCTTATTCGAGCAGTGCAAAGTTACCATCATAGCCTTCGGAACAGGCCTATGGATGACGCTTGGTAGGGGACTGTTTTCGTAACTTCAGGTTCACCCTACCCAGCCAACCCCACCCCGGCACCCAGAGTAGTACACCTGAATACTCCCCATTTTCTATACACACCGCAAAATAGACTTCTCCACGGCACCGCAGCCTTCGTGCTCCTCCCCTTCTACATCGGCGTACTCATCCACCGCAGCGCATCTGCCTCATCGATGACCTCATATGCCGCACTGGAGCCGGTCCACCGTCGTCGTCGTACAGGGAGCCTCTTCCCCGACACCGTCTTCCACGATCTCGGATCTACTTCCTGGAAGCCGACGCCAAGCGCAGAAGCAGCACCGCCGTGGAAAGTGAACTGACTCCCGTTGCCGACCATGATGCACAGAGGCCGCCGCTACCATCGTTCTCCTCCTCGATTGGTAATGTGTGTATTGAATCACTTAGCAGTACATGTGCAGTTCCAACTTTGTTCATACCTACCCTTCAAATTTCCTGGTTGCTATTGTTCCCATAAAAGTAATTGGTTATAGCCTCCATTGTCCAACAGAATATCAGCTTGTAATTGTGCATCGCTCCTGTATCGTGCTATGCTTGGGTAGGTTCTTCATCTGCAACCAGTAGTGTGGCAAATGATGGAAAGTTTTTTAGAACTAGCAAGATGCCCATGCGTTGCACGCATCAATATGCATTTGTATGAGTAGTTTATCTTGTTGGAGAAATGGATGAACGAGGGAAGGTCTTATTTGCAAATCTGGAGAGGGGTGTGGGTATCTTTCTGCAAAATTGCCATAGTTTCCTTCCTATCCGTCGGATATAAATCGGACGGCCTATATTGCAGGATGGCAGGCACACCATCATCACCAACTCTGTTTTTTAAAAGAAAAAAAGAGTAGAGAGTAGAGAAGTAGAGATAAATATTAAATATAAAATAAATATAACAGTAGAGAAGAGAGTAGAGATAGCAGGGACGTCGGGAAAGGATCGCGTGCGCGCGGGAAAAATCGGCTGGGCACGCGCTAGTTTTGGCGCGGGGCGTCCGGCGTGCTTTATAAAATCCAACGCCCTCCCACCGCTCTATGCCTTGCCACCGCTCTCTCCCCGCTCGGTGCCTTGCCACCGCTCTCTCCTCGCTATTTCTCGCCTCGCCACCGCCGCGTCGCCGCGAAACTTGGGGATACCGCGGCGTCCGCGCGGGCCCCTCCAACGGCTTCTCCGCCGAGATCCGGTTCCGCGGGATGCGCCTCGGCCTCGGCAATTTCAACACCGCCAACGAGGCCGCCCGCGCATACGACACGGCGGCGTGGCGCCTCCGGTGGCCTCATAGAACATTGAACTTCCCCAACGTGCCGACGCGGGAGCGGGCGCAGGAGCTCGCGCCTCTGCCGCGGCTTATCACCGACGAGGATCGTCGCGACAACCGGAGGTGGGAGCACCGTCTCAGCATCGCCGAGATGGACGAGGAAGCCATGGCACTGTAGCGCCAATGCTTCTCGCAGGACATCATCAACGAGCGCGAGTTCTACGCGCAAAGGAGGGCGGAGAGGGAGAAGAGGAGGGCGGAGCGAGCCGCCTATTGCGAGGACAAGCGTACACGAAAAGCGGACGCTCAATTCAACATGAGGCTAGGAGCAGCGTTGCCCTGGGAATCCGACGACAATCGGTGTCTTCACGCCTACATTGAGACGTCGGAGGAGGACATCACCGAGGAGGAGTCGGACGACGAGGAGTAGTTGAACTATCTATTTTTTATCTATCTATACTATATCTATGCTGAGAACTATCCTCTACTCTCTATCTCTACTTCTCGATCTCTACTTCTCGATCTCAGCACTGTAAACGCTTTTTTAAAGCACCGCGTGTTGTGCTTCTGTTGGAGATGCTCTAACATGGCAGACGAGTGCTTTAATGTTGCCCACAAGATGCGTGAGTATTACTAGTAGTATATTTTTCTTGGCATGTTGAGATTTTAAAACCATGAGTGCGAACATGCAGAGGAGCAATGAAGACCAAACACGGGATATTGGGGACATCTTCAAGGAGCGTGGCAAGTTAAAGAGGAGCTGCACCGAACCTGTAAAACGAGCTTTGGTAAGTAACACCCTTTCAATTACTTTCGTTTAGCCTTGTGTTCTTTGATGTGTATATGTTGTAGTTTCTGTTTCTCTTAGCCTCGTGTTCTTTGATGTGTAATAAGAAGAGTCTTAATCGTCCTACTGCTTTCGTTTTTAGCTTGATGTAGGAAATGGGTGTTCTCACCTTGTAGTCTGTTTTTATATTTTTCCTTTTGAATTCACTTATGCGAGTCCTGTTTATCTGGCTTCTACTAAATGGATCGGGGTTGCTCTGAGTATTGATCTAAAAAAGAAGTAACTTCATGTCAGGATGCAGTTCCTGCGAGGAGGGAAGTATGGTCAACCTCGAGATCATGTTTCCAAAATGAGGCTGGATTACACACAAGGTGCCAGTTCCCTAATGATGCTGGATTAGGCACAAGGTGCAAATTCCCAGATGATGCTGGATTACACACGAGCCAGGTGGAGTCGTTAGCTTTTCGTGTCCTCGTGGCTCTAGTAAAGGCTGAAAAAAAGCGTGCAGAAGCCCTTGAAAATTGTCGGCGTCCTGGGAACGGGGGTCCCCAGACTTGCCTGCATGCGACCCATGGCGTGGCTAAGCCAGCAGGCCTTACGGCCCATCTTCATCAACAAGGCATCCAAGACCCTCGCGAGGGGCCAAGCCTTGCGAGGCGGACGACGCAAGACCTCGTCAGGAGTGGCCTAGTCAGGCAGGCTCGCGAGGAGCGGAGATATCAAGGCGGGGCAAACCTCACGAGGCTCTCGTGACGTGAGCCATGACGATCGATACCAGGCGGGCGCCAGCGTGCGCAGCGTCCTTGTTTCCTCTTTGGTGCTAAGGAGGCCAGCGCAGGCGAGGAGTACCGAGGCATCAGGCAAAGGTTGCTATATCGGTGCAACGAGACCAAGACCAGGAGGACGGCAAGACGGAGGTCATCGTGGAGCCCAAGACGGCGTCACCACCAGAGCCTTTCGCCGGCGAAGACCACTTTTGTCAGGATAGCTTGTACTAGCTGCCCCCCTTCAAATTTGCCCGCCGTTGTTGGATCCCTTCCCGCTCAACATTTGGGAAGAGGACCAGGGCCTATATAAGTAGAGCTAGCTACCACAGTAGGGGCATCGAGCAGTTCATCCAGCTCTCACCCGCTAAGTCACCAAGCACAAGAACACCTCAACCTCAGGAGGCTGTTCTTCCCTCTGTACTGTTCATAATCAGCCCAAGAGGCAATCCACCACCACCACACTGGAGTAGGGTATTACACCACAACGGTGGCCCGAACCAGTATAAATCCCATGTCTCTTTGTGTTGCGAGTTCGTCGAGTTCGTCCGCGAGATTTTAGGGAGCTAGGGCGTAGATCGGTAGGAGGGAAAGACTTTGCGTGCACCCCAGTGTTCGAACCTTAAGGGTTTGCCGGAACCCCACATCCGACATTTGGCGCGCCAGGTTGGGGTGCGCCAGAGCTTCTTCTCCGCCAACCAGCTCGCCGACGCTCCACAGCCGCGATGTCCGATGACTCAAGGGCCGGCTCCGACCGCTGGGCAGCTTGGCCAGCTCGGGCAGCGCCGCCTGCCCATGAAGACCTCGACCCCGCGCTCCAGGCGGCGCGAGCGCCGCCAAACTCCGCCGGGCGTGGGCAGCGCGGCCAGGCGTCATCCACCCTCACCCCGCGGCAAGTACGGGCCGCTGCAAGAGCAGCGAGCCATGCCGCAGTAACGGCGCCGCACTCACGGCGGGAGCAAGCAAACATGCGGGCAGCACTCACTGTGGCAAGGGAGCTGCTGCGATGCAGGCTGATGGAAAGCGGCTGGGATGCACTGCTGGAGCGTGTTGCCGAGCTGCTGGATGCAGCTGCGTCAGGAGCACCACCTTTCTGCTATCGACTTTCTCCTCAGGCCACTGCAGGGCCACGCGGCGGGCCTCACCACAACCGCGCGCCATCAGCTACGCCCGGGGGCTTCATCAACATCAGCACGGCCAGCGGCGTAGGGGGCTCCGCCGCCCCCATGCCGCCCGCGACAAGCGTGGGCGCAAGCGTCGCCCCCCACGGTCCTACCCGGATGCCACGCTACCATCCTCAGGACGCCACCCTGGGTCGAGCAACATGGAGCGTGGGGCACTATGGCGAGGTGTTCGGGATGACGGCCCCGGAGGCCTACGTGCCCCGCATGATGGACCAAGAGTACGCACCGGAGGACGACCCCGACTCATTCATTGGAGAAGATTGGGGAGAGGGGGCGCTAGGAGCCGAAGCATTTCAAGAACCAACAGAGAACCACGACGATCGCGCCGGTAACAACAACTACAGGGTACCGCTAATCTCTCAGGAACAGGCTTACGCTAACCATGGGCTACATATGAATCAGGTTGCAGCGTCGGTCGACGACCCTGGCACGGCAGCACCCCTTCCAACAAGGGAAACACGCTGGGGGCCGCCAGGAGGGAGCCAGGAGCAAGGCCCCTCCTCCCGCGCGACGCCTGGAGGTAGGCCCTCTGCCGGGGAGGCCTCGACGACCCTTCCCCCAGCAGAGGACCTGTGGTTGCCGAGGGCACTGCTGGCGTCCTCTTTCCCTCTTTTGTATCGTCCCGGTGACCGGTCGGCTCAAAGGAGGTCAAGGGTGGCGCAAGGCGGGGCCCTCGTCTGGCGATATGAAGCAAGGCCGGTACCTGTGAAGAAGTCCGAGTGCCTGTGAAGCTCGCCGCCCGTGACACTCTCACGTAATAATGAGTTGGGGCTGTACACACCCCGGAGTCTCAGGGGTGCCGGCCTCAGGCCCTGGGGCTCCCTCCCACGCCTAGTGGCAGCACTTAGCTCCGCGCTGGTGAGAAGACTTGAAGACCAGAAGACTAGACTAGGTGCCGGACGCGGCCTTTCGCTTTGGATCTCTCTTTCTATAGCTTTGCTTTCTGGATTTGGATTTGAGTTGAAACCAAGTTTTTATTGATGCGCGCGTGGGGGGGGGGGGCTTTTCTCGTTCGAGCAATTTCTTTCCTTCTGGACCTCGTTTTGTCTGGGACTCATGTCCGTCGTCTTCCCCTCATGAGCTCCTCGCGAGTGGGACTGCGCGAAGCATGCGCACGCCAAGCGCGCACTAGCACTGCAACTGGTGCTCACCTCTCGTGGGGCCCCTTCTGACGGGGCGATAAGCTCCGCAGGATTCTCAGAAACTCGACGCCTCGCGACCCAGCTCAAAGCTAGCGCTGACTAAGGTAAACCATGATAGAAAACTCGCACCTGGATTCACGAGTCCGCGAGGACACAAACTCACACCGCATAGGAAAGTAAAACTGCAATTTGCTTACATGAGGGGCTCCCCTCTCAAAATGCTCTTACAAGTTTTCCAAGGGCCATGCCCGAGTTTTGTGTGCAGGATGAAACGACAGGAGAACATGGGGTCAGCCGGAAATGTCGCTCGCTGCATCACCCGCGGACGCGTCACTCGCGTCGTCATCGTCTTTGTCGGCATCGTCGCCGCCATCGGTGACGCCCCCGTCGCCGTCGTCAACCACGTCGCCTTTGTCTGCGGCGACCACCACCGCGTCGTCCTCCGAGGTGAAGGCCTTGACCAACGCATCCACATTGTCCTCAACCCAATGCGCCAGGTTGCCCCGGACAGCCGTGGGTACGGGGGCGATGGCGGCATCGAAATCAAAGTTGGGGTCGGCATTCAGGAGGTGGCTGAAGACATGGGAGAAAGCGCGCTCAAGCAGGCCACGACCCCTTTCCTCCACAAGCTGGCGAGCTCTGGCAGATCGAGCCTCCAGGCGCGTCACCACCTCGGTGAAGAAGGTCAGGTGGCTGGCATAATCATTCGAGTGAGGGGCCGGCGCCCCCACATCGCAAATATGGCCCAGGGCGATATTGGCCCTGTTCCGGAGATCCTAAGCATAGGGGCATGCTGGCGCTCCAGCGTTCGTCGTTGGAGCACTTCCTCCGTGTTTTGCCGTGCGACGGCCTCAACGTCATCAACCCGCCTCCAAAGGGAACGCAGCTCAGCGCGGGCGGAGGCCAAGTCCGCCTGCGCCGTAACCAGGGCGGCGACCGTGGATTCCGCGCGCCTCTCAGCCTCATCCAACCTGGGTCTGAGGGCAGCGGCCCTACCCGCATCCTCCGTACCCGCGAGCTTCAGCTCCAGGTCATACCTACCCTCCAGGTCTGCGCGAACCTCGGCCACCCGGCAATTGACCTCCTCCCCGACTCTGGCCTCGCGAGCCCCGACGGCATCTTCTGCTTGAGCAACTTGACGCTCCCTTGTCTCCAGTTGCTCGAGCTTGAGGCTGTGCTCCACGGCTTCCAGGGCCAGCGCGTCGTCATGCTTCCGGACCTCCTCTTCCTCCACGGGCGTCCCCCTCAGCGATGCAAGAGCGGCCCTGCGCGCCTCCACCTGCTGCTCAAGGGACACGCTCCAGGCCTGGAGCTGCCACGCGTGCTTCTCCGCAGCCTCGTGACGACGGTCAGCCTCGCGAGCCTCTTCCAAGGCTCGCGAGCGGGCTTCATGGGCGATCTTGAGTGACGCCTCGGCCTTCGCATTCTCAAGGTCGCGCTGATAGCGACCGAGGTTGATGGCCACCTTCAGCTTGCGCCGCTCCTCCACCAGCCGGAGACCTTTAGCCTCAAGGCGCGAGTCGACACCAGCGAGCTCTTCACCCAGTCGACTCATCGCGCCCATCGCCTCCTGGAAGAGCTCGTGACGAACTATGCTCCGCCCGTGCTCGAGCTCGAACGCTCGGCCCACCTCGTCCTCCACCTCCGGGGCATCGGGCGGGGCGCCAAGTGGCGCACCACCTCCCGGCAGGGGGCTGGGGGCTGACGCTGCACCCGACGTCAGCCAGTCCTCGCGAGAAGCCCGAGCCGATCGGGGCACGCTGCATGAAGAGGAGCCGAAGATCAAAGCCAACCAGCTGCTGTCATGAGCAAAGGAGGGGTCTTGGGCATGCCCGCCAGGCTCCACGCCAGACCGTGGGGGAGGAGTGACCGAGCCGCAGGCTCAGCGCGCCATGAAGGCGGAGATGCTCCCCCAACCGACCCTGCTCCAGGGGTGGTAAGCAGACTAGGAATGCTCAAGGCCGATGGGGGAGTCGAGGAAGGAGGAGGCCATTTCTCAGGAGGCGCATCCGCCTCGACGGAAGGAGCCCTGAAGAACTGACGTCAGGAGATGGAAAACAGCACACAAGGAGCCACAGCGATACGATGCTTACATGTCAACAGCGATGTACTTCCTCCACTTCAGCGGTCCAAAGATGTTGTTGCCGCTCAGGGATCCTCTCCTCTTGCGGAGCTCCGCGAAATCAATGCAGGGCCGGCCGTATCGCTGGACGTGGCGGCCTGCACGGGGCGAAGAGCTTGGAGAGACAACTTCAGGGGTGCCCGGATGCGGCAAACAGCCGGGCGGCGCCTCACCACCAACTCCCGAGGCTTTCGGGGCCTTAGCCTCGGGAGCCGCACGCTGCGTCTCCTCAGCGATCGGCGTTTCAAGAAGGGGGTCGCAAGCTCCCGAGGATGACGCCCCAGGATCACCACTTAGCATGTGCTCCTCAGCACTTGGGCCACCAGCCTCCGTCAGAGCTCGCCCTCCTGCATCCCCACTTGGGGTGAGCTCGGCACCAGCGGCAAGAAAGGGAACCAGGACGATGGGGTTCTCATGGGGCCCCACCAGACCGATCGGCCGCTGCAAACTCATCCTTGTTCTTGTAGCGATACATCAGGAAATTCTTCCCAGGCATTTCGGCCGGCAAAGGGACACCCGTCAAGACCTTGAGCACTGTCTGCCGCGTCCCGAGAGGGAGCCCAGACTCCTGGAACCTCATGTGGTCTTGACTGTTGAGCAAGGTCCACATTGGGCGAGAGTGGTGCTGAAGCGGAGCAACCCGACGCTTGACGAACTCCTTCACCACCATAGGCGCGGTCACGCCACGGTCCTTCAGCAGCCTCAGCCTGGCCTAGACAAGAGCAAGGCGAGGGCTCGAGAGCCTCTGGTGGCCCAGCAGGAGTTTGGAACAGCGGGCCCCGCCGGAAGTTGGAGCAGAGGGCTGAGCACGCCGGCATCAATAAACACCCATCGTGTGCGGAACTTACTCGTGGATGGAGGAAGTTCGAAGTGAATCCCCACGCCCGCAGTCGCGGCCATGGCCGGGAAGCCCACGCACCCTGAGCTCTGTCGGGGACCGGTCAGATGCAAGGAGAAGAAATGGCGAAGCAGGGCCATAGAAGGAGCGATGCCCACCATGGCCTCGCACAAGAAGGGGAAGACGGCAAGAAGGGTCACAGATTGAGGGTCGAGATGAAGCATGTGGATCTGGTAATGCTCGAGCACCGCGTTGAAGAAGGTGGAGAAGGGAGGAATCAAGCCAGCCCAGAGGGCATCAATGAAGATCGGGACCTCAGTGGCTGCCCGATCCATGCGAGTGCGGGACACGGGCCAAGCCATCATCTCTCCCCACTCGTTGAAGCTGGAGGCAAGCATGGGGCGTACCTTGTCCATGGCCTCGTCGTTGAGCACCTGAGGCCGGCCGAGCGCCGGCTCAAAAGACGGAGGCGCAGTTGGCAACGACAGGGGTTTCTTCCCCTTTTCAGCTTGTTTCAGCGCCATGGCGATGAAGCAGGCGAAGCGTAAGACGGATTGGCAGAGCAGAGCAGGACCTCGAGGAAGTAGGAAGATGGAAGAGCCAGGCGTGGGCGAAGGGAGAATAACTGTGTAGGTCGCAGGGGCCGCATAGCTAGGCGGATTCAAAGGCAGCATGGGGAAGCGAAGACGCCCACGTCCAATCAACCGCCACGCGTCAACCGAGGACGCAGGCTTTTGGGGCCCGCGGTGCTCCGAACTTGACCCTTGGCTTCGCCGCGAAGCCAGGCCCGAGCGCACCTTGGGCCTAGGGGCTACTGTCGGCGTCCTGGGAATGGGGGTCCCAAGACTTGCCTGCCTGCGGCCCATGGCATGGCTAAGCCAGCAGGCCGTACGGCCCATCTTCATCAACAAGGCATCCAAGACCCTCGCGAGGCGGACGATGCAAGACCTCCTTAGGAGTGGCCTAGTCAGGCAGGCTCACGAGGAGCGGAGATATCAAGGCGGGGCGAACCTCACGAGGCTCTCGTGATGTGAGCCATGACGATCGACACCAGGCAGGCGCCAGGGGGGCGCGAGCGTGCGCAGCGTCCTTATTTCCTCTTTGGTGCTAAGGAGGCCAGCGCAGCCGAGGAGTACCGAGGCATCAGGCAAAGGTTGCTATATCGGTGCAACGAGACCAAGACTAGGAGGACGGCAAGACAGAGGTCATCGTGGAGCCCAAGACGGCGTCACCACCAGAGCCTTTCGCAGGCGAAGACCACTTTTGTCAGGATAGCTTGTACTAGCTATCCCCCTTCAAATTTGCCCGCCGTTGTTGGATCCCTTCCCGCTCAACATTTGGGAAGAGGACCAGGGCCTATATAAGTAGAGCTAGCTACCACAGTAGGGGCATCGAGCAGTTCATCCAGCTCTCACCCGCTAAGTCACCAAGCACAAGAACACCTCAACCTTAGGAGGCTGTTCTTCCCTCTGTACTGTTCATCATCAGCCCAAGAGGCAATCCACCACCACTACACTAGAGTAGGGTATTACACCACAACAGTGGCCCGAACCAGTATAAATCCCGTGTCTCTTTTGTTGGAAATATGCCCTAGAGGCAATAATAAACTGGTTATTATTATATTTCCTTGTTCATGATAATCGTTTATTATCCATGCTAGAATTGTATTGATAGGAAACTCAGATACATGTGTGGATACATAGACAACACCGTGTCCCTAGTAAGCCTCTAGTTGACTAGCTCGTTGATCAATAGATGGTTACGGTTTCCTGACCATGGACATTGGATGTCTTTGATAACGGGATCACATCATTAGGAGAATGATGTGATGGACAAGACCCAATCCTAAGCCTAGCACAAGATCGTGTAGTTCGTTTGCTCAGAGCTTTTCTAATGTCAAGTATCATTTCCTTAGACCATGAGATTGTGCAACTCCCAGATATCGTAGGAATGCTTTGGGTGTACCAAACGTCACAACGTAACTGGGTGGCTATAAAGGTGCACTACAGGTATCTCCGAAAGTGTCTGTTGGGTTGGCACGAATCGAGACTGGGATTTGTCACTCCGTGTAAACGGAGAGGTATCTCTGGGCCCACTCGGTAGGACATCATCATAATGTGCACAATGTGACCAAGGAGTTGATCACGGGATGATGTGAGTTACGGAACGAGTAAAGAGACATGCCGGTAACGAGATTGAACAAGGTATCGGGATACCGATGATCGAATCTCGGGCAAGTAACATACCGATAGACAAAGGGAATTGAATACGGGATTGATTGAATCCCCGACATCGTGGTTCATCCGATGAGATCATCGTGGAACATGTGGGAGCCAACATGGGTATCCAGATCCCGCTGTTGGTTATTGGCCGGAGAACGTCTCGGTCATGTCTGCATGGTTCCCGAATCCGTAGGGTCTACACACTTAAGGTTCGATGACGCTAGGGTTATAAAGGAAGTTTGTATGTGGTTACCGAATGTTGTTCGGAGTCCTGGATGACATCCCAGACGTCACGAGGAGTTCCGGAATGGTCTGGAGGTAAAGATTTATATATGGGAAGTCTTATTTTGGTCACCGGAAAGGTTTCGGGTGCTATCGGTAATGTACCGGGACCACCGGGAGGGTCCCGGGGGTCCACCAGGTGGGGCCACCGGCCCCAGAGGGCTGCGTGGGCCAAGTGTGGGAGGGGACCAGCCCCAGGTGGGCTGGTGCGCCCCCCCACAAGAGGCCCAGGGCGCAGGAAAGGGGGGAAGGGGGAAACCCTAGGCTCAGATGGGCCTAAGGCCCATCTAGTGGGGCGCCCCCCTCTCTCCCCCCCTTTGGCCACCCCCAAGCCCCATCTAGGGCTGGCCGCACCCCTTTGGGGGGAACCCTAGATGGGGGCGCAGCCCCTCCCCTCCCCCTATAAATAGTTGAGGTTTTGGGGCTGCCATACAGAGGAGAACAGATCTCCCTCATGGCGCAGCCCTACCCCTCTTCCTCCTCCTCTCCCGCGGTGCTTGGCGAAGCCCTGCAGGATTGCCACACTCCTCCATCACCACCACGCCGTCGTGCTGTTGCTGGATGGAGTCTTCCCCAACCTCTCCCTCTCTCCTTGCTGGATCAAGGCGTGGGAGACGTCACCGGGCTGCACGTGTGTTGAACGCGGAGGCACCGTTCTTCGGTGCTTAGATCGGAATCAACCGCGATCTGAATCGCTACGAGTACGACTCCCTCATCCGCGTTCTTGCAACGCTTCCGCATCGCGATCTACAATGGTATGTAGATGCACTCCCCTTCCCCTCGTTGCTAGATTACTCCATAGATTGATCTTGGTGATGCGTAGAAAATTTTGAATTTCTGCTACGTTCCCCAATAGTGGCATCATGAGCTAGGTCTATGCGTAGTTTCTATGCACGAGTAGAACACAAAGTAGTTGTGGGCGTTGATGTTGCCAATTCTTCTTGCCGCTACTAGTCTTATCTTGTTTCGGCGGCATTGTGGGATGAAGCGGCCCGGACCGACCTTACACGTACGCTTACGTGAGACAGGTTCCACCGACTGACATGCACTAGTTGCATAAGGTGGCTAGCGGGTGTCTGTCTCTCCCACTTTAGTCGGAACGGATTCGATGAAAAGGGTCCTTATGAAGGGTAAATAGAAATTGGCATATCACGTTGTGGTTTTACGTAGGTAAGAAACGTTCTTGCTAGAAACCTATACAAGCCACGTAAAAACTTGCAACAACAATTAGAGGACGTCTAACTTGTTTTTGCAGCATGTGCTATGTGATGTGATATGGCCAGAAGATGTGATGAATGATATATGTGATGTATGAGATTGATCATATTCTTGTAATAGGAATCACGACTTGCATGTCGATGAGTATGACAACCGGCAGGAGCCATAGGAGTTGTCTATTTTTTTTGTATGACCTGCGTGTCATTGAATAACGCCATGTAAATTACTTTACTTTATTGCTAAGCGCGTTAGCCATAGAAGTAGAAGTAATCATTGGCGTGATAACTTCATGAAGACACAATGATGGAGATCATGATGATGGAGATCATGGTGTCATGCCGGTGACAAAGATGATCATGGTGCCCCGAAGATGGAGATCAAAGGAGCAAAATGATATTGGCCATATCATGTCACTATTTGATTGCATGTGATGTTTATCATGTTATGCATCTTATTTGCTTAGAACGACGGTAGTAAGTAAGATGATCCCTTGTAATAATTTCAAGAAAGTGTTCCCCCTAACTGTGCACCGTTGCGAAGGTTCATTGTTTCGAAGCACCACGTGATGATCGGGTGTGATAGATTCTAACGTTCGAATACAACGGGTGTTGACGAGCCTAGCATGTACAGACAAGGCCTCGGAACACAAGCAAAACACTTAGGTTGACTTGACGAGCCTAGCATGTACAGACATGGCCTCGGAGCACAAGAGACCGAAAGGTCGAACATGAGTCGTATAGTAGATGCGATCAACATGGAGATGTTCACCGATGATGACTAGTCCGTCTCACGTGATGATCGGACACGGCCTAGTTTGACTCGGATCATGTATCACTTAGATGACTAGAGGGATGTCTATCTGAGTGGGAGTTCATTAATCAGATGAACTTAATTATCATGAACATAGTCAGAAGGTCTTTGCAAATTATGTCATAGCTTGCGCTTTAGTTCTACTGGTTAAGATATTTTCCTAGAGAAAATTTAGTTGAAAATTGGTAGTAGCAATTATGCGGACTGGGTCCGTAAACTGAGGATTGTCCTCATTGCTGCACAGAAGGCTTATGTCCTTAATGCACCGCTCGGTGTGCTGAACCTCAGCGTCGTCTGTAGATGTTACGAAACATCTGACATACACGTTTTTGATGACTACGTGATAGTTCAGTGCGTAATGCTAACGGTTTAGAATTGTGGCACCAGAGACGTTTTTTGAAACACCGCAGAACATATGAGATGTTCCGAAGACTGAAATTGGGATTTCGGACTAGTGCCCACGTCAAGAGGTATGAGACCTCTGACAAGTTTCTTAAGCCTGCAAACTAAGGGAGAAAAGCTCAATCGTTGAGCATGTGCTCAGATTGTCTGAGTACCACAATCACTTGAATCGAGTGGGAGTTAATCTTCCAGATGAGATAGTGATGGTTCTCCATAGTCACTGCCACCAAGCTATTAGAGCTTCGTGATGAACTATAACATATCAGGGATAGATATGATGATCCTTGAGCTATTTGCGATGTTTGACACCGTGAAAGTAGAAATCAAGAAGGAGCATCAATTGTTAATGGTTAGTAAAACCACTAGTTTCTAGAAGGGCAAGGGCAAAAGGGATACTTCATGAAACAGCAATGTAATTACTTTACTTTATTGCTAACCGTTAGCCATAGTAGTAGAAGTAATAGTTCGCGAGACAACTTCATGAAGACACGATGATGGAGATCATGGTGTCATGCCGGTGACGAAGGTGATCATGCCGCGCCTCGAAGATGGAGATCAAAAGGCGCAAGATGATATTGGCCATATCACGTCACTTTATGATCTGCATGTGATGTTTATCATGTTTACATCTTATTTGCTTAGAACGACGGTAGCATAAATAAGATGATCCCTCACTAAAATTTCAAGAGACGTGTTCCCCCTAACTGTGCACCGTTGCGAAGGTTCATTGTTTCGAAGCACCACGTGATGATCGGGTGTGATAGATTCTAACGTTCGAATACAACTGGTGTTGACGAGCCTAGCATGTACAGACATGGCCTCGGAACACATGCGAAACACTTAGGTTGACTTGACGAGCCTAGCATGTACAGACATGGCCTCGGAACACAAGAGACCGAAAGGTCGAACATGAGTCGTATAGTAGATACGATCAACATGGAGATGTTCACCGATGATGACTAGTACGTCTCACGTGATGATCGGACACGGCCTAGTTTGACTCAGATCATGTATCACTTAGATGACTAGAGGGATGTCTATCTGAGTGGGAGTTCATTAAATAATCAGATGAACTTAATTATCATGAACATAATCAAAAGGTCTTTGCAAATTATGTCATAGCTTACGCTTTAGTTCTACTGTTTAAGATATGTTCCTAGAGAAAATATAGTTGAAAGTTGATAGTAGCAATTATGCGGACTGGGTCCGTGAACTGAGGATTGTCCTCATTACTGCACAGAAGTCTTACGTCCTTAATGCACCGCTCGGTGTGCTGAACCTCGAGCGTTGTATGTAGATGTTACGAAACATCTGACATACACGTTTTGATGACTACGTGATAGTTCAGTGTGTGATGCTAACGGTTTAAAATTGTGGCGACAAAGTCGTTTTGAAACGTCGCATAACATATGAGATGTTCCGAAGACTGAAATTGGGATTTCAGACTAGTGCCCACGTCAAGAGGTATGATACCTCTGACAAGTTTCTTAAGCCTGCAAACTAAGGGAGAAAAGCTCAATCATTGAGCATGTGCTCAGATTGTCTGAGTACCACAATCACTTGAATCGAGTGGGAGTTAATCTTCCAGATGAGATAGTGATGGTTCTCCATAGTCACTGCCACCAAGCTATTAGAGCTTCGTGATGAACTATAACATATCAGGGATAGATATGATGATCCTTGAGCTATTCGCGATGTTTGACACCGTGAAAGTAGAAATCAAGAAGGAGCATCAATTGTTAATGGTTAGTAAAACCACTAGTTTCTAGAAGGGCAAGGGCAAAAGGGATACTTCATGAAACAGCAAATCATTTGCTGCTCTAGTGAAGAATCCCAAGGTTGAACCCAAACCCGAGACGAAGTGCTTCTGTAATGAGGGGAACGGTCACTGAAGCGGAACTACCTTAGATACTTGGTAGATGAGAAGGCAGGCAAGGTCGACAGAAGTATATTGGATATACATTATATGAATGTGTACTTTACTAGTACTCCTAGCAGCACCAGGGTATTAGATACCGGTTCGGTTGCTAAGTGTTAGTAACTCGAAACAAAAGCTGCGAAATAAATGGAGACTGGATAAAGGTGAGATGACGATGTGTGTTGGAAGTGTTTCCAATGTTGATGTGATCAAGCATCGCATGCTCCCTCTACTATCGAGATTTGGTGTTTGCGTTGAACGTGATTGGATTATGTTTATCGCAATACGGTTATTCATTTAAGGAGAATAATGGTTACTCTGTTTATTTGAATAATACCTTCAATGGTCTTGCACCTAAAATGAATCTCGATCGCAGTGATACACATGTTCGTGCCAAAAGATATAAAATAGTAATGATAGTACCACATACTTGTGGCACTGCCATTTGAGTCATATTGGTATAGAACGCATGAAGAAGCTTCATGTAGATGGATCTTTGGACTCACTCGTTTTTGAAAAGATTGAGACATGCGAACCATGTCTATTGGTATATATGCATGAAGAAACTCCATGCAGATGGATCGTTTGGACTCACTTGATTTTGAATCACTTGAGACATGCAAATCATACCACATGGGCAAAATGACTGAAAAGCCTCGTTTTCAGTAAGATGGAACAAGAGAGCAACTTGTTGGATGTAATACATTTTGATGTGTGCAGTCCAATGAGTGCTGAGGCATGCAGTGGATATCGTTATGTTCTTACTTCACAGATGATTTGAGTAGATGCTGAGTGTATTTACTTGATGAAACACAAGTCTGAATTATTGAAAGGTTTAAGTAATTTTGGAGTGAAGTTGAAGATCGTCGTGACAAGAGGATAAAATGTCTGTGATATGATCATAGAGATGAGTATCTGAGTTATGAGTTTGGCACACAATTAAGACATTGTGGAAAGTGTTTCACAATTAATACCGCCTGGAACACCATAGTGTGATGGTGTGTCCGAACATCATAACTGCACCCTATTGGATATGGTGCATACCATGATGTTTCTTATCGAATTACCACTATCGTTTATGGGTTAGGCATTAGAGATAACCGCATTCACTTTAAAAGGGGCACCACACAATTCCGTTGAGACGACACCGTTTAGAGAAACCTAAGTTGTCGTTTCTTAAAAGTTTGGGGCTGCTTATGTGAAAAAGTCTCAGGCTGATAAGCTCGAACCCAAAGCGGATAAGTGCATCTTCATAGAATACCCAAAACAGTTGGGTATACCTCCTATTTCAGATCTGGAAGCAAAAGTAATTGCTTCTAGAAACAAGTCCTTTCTCGAGGAAAAGTTTCTATCGAAAGAATTGAGTGGGAGGATGGTGGAGACTTGATAGGGTTATTAAACCGTCACTTCAACTAATGTGTAGCAGGGCACAGGAAGTTGTTCCTGTGGCACCTACACCAATTGAAGTGGAAGCTTATGATAGTGATCATGGAACTTCGGATCAAGTCACTACCAAACCTCGTAGGACGACGAGGATGCGTACTACTTCAGAGTAATGCGTAATCCTATCTTGGAAGTCATGTTGTTGGACAACGATGAACCTACGAGCTATGGAGAAGCGATGGTGGGCCCGGATTCCGACGAATGGCTCGAGGCCATAAAATCCGAGAGGATCCATGTATGAAAACAAAGTATAGACTTTGAGAGAACTACTTGATGGTCATAAGGCTGTTAAGGTAAATGGATCTTTAAGAAGAAGACGGACATGGACGGTAATGTTACCGTCTATGAAGCTCGACTTGTGGCAAAGAGACTTTTCACAAGTTCAAGGAGTTGACTACGATGAGATTTTCTCTTCCGTAGCGATGCTTAAGTCCGTCGGAATCATGTTAGCATTAGCTGCATTTATGAAATTTGGCAGATGGATGTCAAAACAAGTTTCCTTACTAGTTTTCGTCAGGAAAGGTTGTATGTGATACAATCAGAAAGGTTTTGTCGATCCTAAGGATGCTAAAAGGTATGCTAGCTCCAGCGATCCTTCCATGGACTAGAGCAAGCATCTCGGATTCAGAATATACGCTTTGATGGAGTGATCAAAGTTTTTGGGTTTATACAAAGTTTGTTAGAAACTTGTATTTACAATAAAGTGAGTGGGAGCGCTACAACATTTCTGATAAGTATATGTGAATGACATATTGTTGATCCGAAATGATGTAAAATTTCTGGAAAGCATAAAGGGTTGTTTGAAAGGAGTTTTTCAAAGGAAGACCTGGATAGAGCTGCTTACATATTGGGCATCAAGATCTATAGAGATAGATCAAGACGCCTGATGATACTTTCAAAGAACACACACTTTGACATGATTTTGAAAGAGTTCAAAATAGATCAGGAAAGAAGGAGTTCTTGGCTGTGTTACAAGGTGTGAGTATTGAGTAAGACTCAAGACCTGACCCTAGCAGAAGAGAGAGAAAGGACGAAGGTCGTCCCCTATGCTTTAGACGTAGGCTCTACAGTATGCTATGCTGTGTACCGCACATGAAGTGTGCCTTGCCATGAGTTGGTCAAGGGGTACAATAGTGATCCGGGAATGGATCACATGACAGCGGTCGAACTTATCCTTAGTATCTAGTGGACTAAGGAATTTTCTCGATTATGGAGGTGAAAAGGAGTTCGTCGTAAAGGGTTACGTCGATGCGAACTTTGACACTAATCCGGATGACTCTGAGTAGTAAACCGGATTCGTATAGTAGAGCAATTATTTGAAATGGCTCCAAGTAGCACGTGGTAGCATCCACAAGATGCCATAGATATTCGTAAAGCACACACGGATCTGAAAGGTTCAGACCCGTTGACTAATAACCTCTCTCACAAGCATAACATGATCAAACCAGAACTCATTGAGTGTTAATCACATAGTGATGTGAACTAGATTGTTGACTCTAGTAAACTCTTTGGATGTTGGTCACATGGTGATGTGACCTGTGAGTGTTAATCACATGGTGATGTGAACTAGATTATTGACTCTAGTGTAAGTGGGAGACTGTTGGAAATATGCCCTAGAGGCAATAATAAATTGGTTATTATTATATTTCCTTGTTCATGATAATCGTTTATTATCCATGCTAGAATTGTATTGATAGGAAACTCAGATACATGTGTGGATACATAGACAACACCATGTCCCTAGTAAGCCTCTAGTTGACTAGCTCGTTGATCAATAGATGGTTACGGTTTCCTAACCATGGACATTGGATGTCGTTGATAACAGGATTACATCATTAGGAGAATGATGTGATGGACAAGACCCAATCCTAAGCCTAGCACAAGATCGTGTAGTTCGTTTGCTCAGAGCTTTTCTAATGTCAAGTATCATTTCCTTAGACCATGAGATTGTGCAACTCCCGGATACCGTAGGAATGCTTTGGGTGTACCAAACGTCACAACGTAACTGGGTGGCTATAAAGGTGCACTACAGGTATCTCCGAAAGTGTCTGTTGGGTTGGCACGAATCGAGACTGGGATTTGTCACTCCGTGTAAACGGAGAGGTATCTCTGGGCCCACTCGGTAGGACATCATCATAATGTGCACAATGTGACCAAGGAGTTGATCACGGGATGATGTGAGTTATGGAACGAGTAAAGAGACTTGCCGGTAACGAGATTGAACAAGGTATCGGGATACCGACGATCGAATCTCGGGCAAGTAACATACCGATAGACAAAGGGAATTGAATACAGGATTGATTGAATCCCCGACATCGTGGTTCATCCGATGAGATCATCGTGGAACATGTGGGAGCCAACATGGGTATCTAGATCCCGCTGTTGGTTATTGGCCGGAGAACGTCTCGGTCATGTCTGCATGGTTCCCGAACCCGTAGGGTCTACACACTTAAGGTTCGATGACGCTAGGGTTATAAAGGAAGTTTGTATGTGGTTACCGAATGTTGTTCGGAGTCTCGGATGAGATCCCGGACGTCACGAGGAATTCTGGAATGGTCCGGAGGTAAAGATTTATGTATGGGAAGTCCTGTTTTGGTCACTAGAAAGGTTTCGGGTGCTATCGGTAATGTACCGGGACCACCGGGAGGGTCCCGGGGGTCCACCAGGTGGGGCCACCGGCCCCAGAGGGCTGCGTGGGCCAAGTGTGGGAGGGGACCAGCCCCAGGTGGGCTGGTGCGCCCCCCCACAAGAGGCCCTGGGCGCAGGAAAGGGGGGAAGGGGGAAACCCTAGGCTCAGATGGGCCTAAGGCCCATCTAGTGGGGCGCCCCCCTCTCCCCCCCCCTTTGGCCGCCCCCCAAGCCCATCTAGGGCTGGCCGCACCCCTTTGGGGGGAACCCTAGATGGGGGCGCAGCCCCTCCCCTCCCCCTATAAATAGTTGAGGTTTTGGGGCTGCCATACAGAGGAGAACAGATCTCCCTCATGGCGCAGCCCTACCCCTCTTCCTCCTCCTCTCCCGCGGTGCTTGGCGAAGCCCTGCAGGATTGCCACACTCCTCCATCACCACCACGCCGTCGTGCTGTTGCTGGACGGAGTCTTCCCCAACCTCTCCCTCTCTCCTTGCTGGATCAAGGCGTGGGAGACGTCACCGGGTTGCACGTGTGTTGAACGCGGAAGCACCGTTCTTCGGTGCTTAGATCGGAATCAACCGTGATCTGAATCACTACGAGTACGACTCCCTCATCCGCGTTCTGGCAACGCTTCCGCATTGCGATCTACAATGGTATGTAGATGCACTCCCCTTCCCCTAGTTGCTAGATTACTCCATAGATTGATCTTGGTGATGCGTAGAAAATTTTGAATTTCTGCTACGTTCCCCAACATCTTTGTGTTGCGAGTTCGTCGAGTTCGTCCGCGAGATCTTAGCGAGCTAGGGCGTAGATCGGTAGGAGGGAAAGACTTCGCGTGCACCCCAGTGTTCGAACCTTAAGGGTTTGCCGGAATCCCACATCCGACAAGAATGTAGCTGAGTTCCTGAAGAAGCGAAAAGAGCAATCAGATGCTCTCTTCACCCAAGCCAAAGAAGAGATGGAAGAAGCCAGAAATAAGATAGCAGTGGCAGAGTAGGCTAGGCGTCTCCTGCTATCTAAAACTGTTGTCAATACAAAATTTCCTTCATAATAGCTAGGTTCAAATGTTTATCCAGTCAGCATGCTTGTTGTGATGTCCGTGCATCTACTGATGTGGCACAAAATAATTTTTTTTTCGGGTCATGTAATAACAGCAATTACTTTCCAAACAATAACAGACGAAGGATTGGACATGGTATAGTTCACGCGCAAGCCCGACATTCCAAGTTCAACTTCCACATCAAACTCATGTTCACAGATATCTGCACATTCATAGATAATGTCCACAACCATGATTCACTTCAAAGCCAAAAAAATTGTGAGGAGAGTTATAATTAAAGAAAAACCTCTAGTTCCTCCTACCACTGCGAGCACAACAAGTCGAGACCATGCGTATTTAACTATAGGGACATTTACATCTATGCCCCTAATTTGCACCCACTCTTAGATTTACCCCTAATTTCAAAGCCTGCTCAAATTTGCCCTTCCGCCGTTAGGTGCACTTACAGAAATGCCCTTTTGTGCCGTTACCGTCCGGTCAAAGCAGGTCAACGTCGGTCAAAGGGCTTTGACCGTCCTGAAAAAATAGCAAAACAAAATCTAAAAAATCTGAAAATTTGTGGTATCAAAGATACTCAGGTTCGCAAGGTGCGTGCAAAGTTTTGTGCTGTTTGGACAGTCCAGGAGCTCGTCTCAAAGGAAAAACAATAAATATGTATGCCTGTGAACAGTAAATTCAAAAAAATAGGAAGAAAATTCAAAAAAATATGATTTTTTTTGGCATCAAAGAGGCTCGGGCCTGCAAGCTTCGTGCAAATTTTTGTTGTGTTTGGACATTGGAGGGGCTTGTGGAGAAAAAAAACAAAATTTGGCTCAGGAAAAAACTTGGGAAAAAATGACTATTTTGTTTTTTCTTGCGAGAGCTCCTCGCATGTCATTAGATCACAAAAACTGGCAAGCACCTTGTGCACCCAAGCCTCTTTGATGGCAAAAAAAATCATATTTTTTTGAATTTTCTTGCTATTTTATTTCAAATTTAATGTTCACAAGCGTGCAGATTAACTGTTTTTCCTCGCCATGAGGTCCTGAAATGTCCTAATAGCACGAAAATTTGCACACACCTTGCGCACATGAGTATGTTCGATCTCACAAAATTTTAGATTTTTTTGCTATTTTTTTCAGGACGGTCAAAGATGTTTGACCAGACGGTAACGGCACACAAGGGCATTTCTGTAAGGGCACCTTACGGCGGAGGGGCAAATTTGAGTAGGCTTTCGAATTAGGGGTATATCTGATTAGGTGGTTCGAGTTAGGGACATAAATGCAAATGGCCCATTATTATATTTTGGTCATTTTTTGTGTTCTAAAATGCCGGTCGGCTCGCGGAAGGACGTGTTGCCGGCACACGCGCAGATTCAGTGGAGGCAGGCAGGGCAGTCTGAAGCTGGTTGCATGCAGCGAGGAGGCATGTTCAGCCGAGCGTGCGGCGAGTGGGGCCCACTTGGCCGGCGCGCCGGTTCAATGCCTGCGCTATGAGAGGTCGCGTTCGTGTCAGAGCAATCACTCCCTCCAGTCCTTTTTTGTTTGGGTATAACAAAATTTCGTTTTCCATTCACATTTTACAAGTAAAATTCGTGGACAAACTTTGACCCAAACTACGATGGGAACTAGTAAACTGGAACGGAGGTGTAGTTTTTTTATCAAAGAAGGGTTTCCCCCTTCTGATTTTCATTACAGAAAGCCAACATCTAAACCATAGTATTTGCCCTTGAACTACCAGGTTCAATATCTCGCAACATAAACCCATACAACCATACGCCAAGGAGGTAGTAGTGATGAATTCCCTTTTTGCTCCATACCAATCGTTCTAAAAACTGCTTAGTATTTATAACGCGCCATTGAATATCAGAACTCTTACCCCGCTAAAAAATGATATTTTAAACATGGCTACTCGATCTGTGGCAACTGGTGAGCCACCGCCTCCAGGTCGTTCACCTGTGGCCCCGACCATCAACTCCTACGGATCAAATTATCACGCGAGCTGACTATTCCTACAAAGGTGCGCTCCACCATGTAGCTGGTACCCGCGCATGCAGCAATCGTGCACCTAGGGTTTAGGGTTTATTTGTTAACGGTGCCTTTACGTAACTCTCATGTGTGCGAGACAGCGAGAGACCGACTGCGTGCGTGCGCCTCTTCTCTTCGTATATGTACTCCACCGTTTGTCTGGTGTCCAAAAAATTATACAGTGGTAATAACTACTCCCTCCGTTCCATAATGTAGTGCCTATAGATTTTTTGAAAAGTC
This sequence comes from Aegilops tauschii subsp. strangulata, assembly GCF_002575655.3. Classification (NCBI taxonomy): domain Eukaryota; kingdom Viridiplantae; phylum Streptophyta; class Magnoliopsida; order Poales; family Poaceae; genus Aegilops; species Aegilops tauschii. Next base: position 260,542,740 of record NC_053041.3, on the reverse strand, counting down.
AAACCTCACAAACTTTGACCAAGTTTGTGGAGAAAAATATTTACATCCAGAGTGCGAAACATATATCACTAGATTCATCATATGATGTAGTTTCGCATTATATATATTTTCTATTGTACATATAAATATTTTTCTCTACAAACTTGCTCAAAGTTTGCAAAGTTTGACTTCTTAAAAAATCTATAGGCACTACATTGTGGAACGATGCATTGCCACATGATCAAAATTGATTAATACATATTCACCGATTTGATAGAAAAAAGAGTCTAGTTTTGAAATACGTATATCACTACAAATATGTTATGTTTCACTCAAAATATATTCCTTTGGCGGTTTTGATGAGATAAGGGAGGAATGTTGTTGGTTTCAAGATTCGAGAAGTGGTATATGTCTAATTTCTACTGTTACTAGCAAGATGCCTGTGCGTTGCACGGAACATCAAGATCTTGTGGGAGAAAAGGATGAACGAGGGAAGGCCTTATCTGCAAATGTGGAGAGGAGTGCGGGTAAATTGCCATAGTTTCCTTCCTATCTGTTAGATATAGACTGGACGACCTATATTGCAGGATGGCAGGCACACCATCATCACCGACTATGCTTTTTAAAAGAGTAGAGATAAAAAACAGAGTTGGTGATGGTGGTGTGCCTGCCATCCTGCAATATAGGCCATCCGATTTATATGTGGCGGATAGGAAGGAAACTATGGCAATTTTGCAAAAAGATACCCACACCCCTCTCCACATTTGCAAATAAGGCCTTCCCTCATTCATCCTTTTCTCCCACAAGATAAACTACTCATACAAACGCATCTTGATGTTCCGTGCAACGCATGGGCATCTTGCTAGTTGTTGCAAAAATCCCATGTGTGTGTGAGAGAGAGGGAGAGAGGAGGAGGATGGAGTGAATGTGTGACAAAGACACAAAGAGTGTGTGTGCGAGAGGTATCAGCTTAAAATAAGGCGATAGTGTGTGTGTGCACGATCGAGAGGGCGTGTCTCAAGAAGGGAAGAAAAATCTACATAGATACAAGGAGCGCGAGAGAGACATGTATGCGATAGTGGAAGCACGAGTGTGCGGGTGTATAAACCTATCCAGAGGCTAGTCGATAAATGTTTGTGAGAGAAATACGAGTCGGGGGTGCGAAAAAGCGAGAGTTTTGTGTGTGTGTGAGAGAGACGGTAGTCGGGAAGGGGAGTGGAAGCAGGAGTTGTGTGTGTGTGTGAGAGAGAGAGCGGGATGGGGGGGAGTTTGTCTGATCGGTAAACAAATGAATAATGTTAGTTTTATAACTGGGATGGAGACGGAAAGGAGACCGCAACAAATGTTGTGTCTGCAGGAGAGAGTAATTTTAGTGGTATGAGTCATATCTAGAGACATATAGGGTGTGTGAGAGAACCCCATAGAGAGAAAGACAAAGTGAAAGACGAGTGAGACTGTGTGTGTGGCGGTGAAAAAGAAAGCTTAGGTACCTAGTGATACCAGAGAACGGTAGAGACGTGAGAGATAATGAAAACCGTGTAATGTATAACGATAGGGAGAGTGTGACACTTCTCAAGGGAGACGTCGAGAGACCATGTTTGCGAAGATAGGAGAAACATGAACTGAGCGTGCGAGTGAGCTAGAGAAAAGAGAGTGATAGCTACATGAAGTAGCATGTATGCAAGAGAGATGGGCGTGAAAGGAGTCAACATAAAAGGGATTCAAATATTTGAATTCGAGATGATGATACATGTAATTCATACTCGAACCAAAATTGATCTATCAAACATGCATACTCATATGAATTCACGCGCATCTCTGTTATTTAATATGTAGATATTACTGATCCATACATTTTAGTAGAACATAATTTGGTTTAAATTTTTTGAATTCAACCTTATGATTTTGAGATCATTGTATTTGTAAATCATATTATACATATAAAGGAGCAGAATTCTTTGCTGTCCTTTTGAAAGTATATATATAAAAAATGACGTATATAGAATTTTATTCCAATCAAAAATGGATCCTGCCCGAACAAAAATAGAATACAAACTGGATTCGAATTGAGTTGGCACGGTAAACATGCACTCTTGCTTTGCAAAAATTTGAACGAAGCGGGGAACACAGTAACTGCCCGAAACCAAAATCTGCGAGATGGAAATTACTGCCTATCCCTACCACGCAAAGCCTGTCAGCTCAATTTCTATAGGTTTCGATAGGGGTAGGTTTGTAATTTCACTCAAACGTGACATAACCGCCTCTCACCCGGATTCATACATGGTGGGCGCCAAAACACAGTGTCTCCTCGGCCAAAATCGACTCCCTCCCCAATTCATACACGGTGGGCGCCAAAAACAAACTTTCGTCGGCAAATATTTGGTGTATGCGAGATTACCGTCCTATCCCCAACCGACTAATATTGCTGTGATGTAGGAAATTTTAAACGGGGGCTAAGTTTGTAAATTTCCTCGCATTTGAGACAAGCGCGCCCTGAAGACATGGTTCCCCCTTCCTCCATTTCCCCATTCGTACTCTGTGGGCGCCAAAACACCCTCTCCACCCCAGCCTCCTCTGTCCGCCACCCCATACACCGCCGTCCTCCTCCACCATGCCGGAGCTGATACCCCGATGCCGTCGGCCATTACAAGAGATCGACATCTCTCATCCACGGCTTTGGACCAGGATCCTTGCATACCGTCCTCTCGCTTCATCCCCGCCGTCGTCCACCTTGCCGGTGCCGCTCCCACGACCGTCTCGTCCACCGCGCCCTGACGCCACCGTCTACCCTCCTAGATCTGCTTCCACGCCGCCGACAGCCATCGGTACTGCAGCACCGTCAAATTCTTAGCAGATGCATACACGGCGCCGCACCAGAGGTGGTACTCTTTCTTATCTGCTCAACTTATTTATCGTATCAAGAAAATAGATCGCCACTGCTTTACTCTGATTTCTTGTCCATCACTTACTTGTTAGTTGAAAGCAAACATTGGTTGCAAAGTTGCCTTTGTCCGGTTTGCACCTTCAGATCCGCCATGGCACGCTCCATACTATACTCGCAATGCTTATGGTTTTCCCCTTTTATATTCCACACTAGTTAAATGACAGTAGACTAAATTTCAAAATTGGGTCAGTTGATTTTTGAGAGCTCGCCGGAGTTCGCCGGTGCGAAGGAAGGGGCTCGGGTGGGGACGGTGGTTGTGTGGGGCGGTGGTGGGGGAAGAAAACTCGACGCGGGTGGGGGCGAGGCTAGGGATGGGGGTGGCGGAGGAACACAGGCGGTGGGGGCCGGTGGTTCGGCCGGCGGCCCGTGCGGTGTTCTGTATGGGAAGAATTAGAGACGAGGAAGAATAAGGGTTAGGAGACGTAGGATCTTCATCCAACCGCTTGAAATGGTCGAGTGACCCAAATGACAAAAGTCACGCGACTTGCATGCAGACATGCCTTTATATTCAGTACCATCATCGTACCTGCTTAGCACTGCTCCTGAATCCATCAAGCTAAACAACATGCCACTCATAATTCCAAACTTGTTGCTCAAATACGAATCTGATATGATGCTGATATTACTAAAACAGATAATGTTTAATTGGTCAGCTAATGTTCCTACTTTACTTTTGAAAAGCACGTGCACCACATATAGAGAGATAGCAGGGAGTTGCATTCCTAATGCGCTCTGGTTCATGATAACCCACAAGTATAGGGGATCGCAACAGTTTTCGAGGGTAGAGTATTCAACCCAAATTTATTGATTCGACACAAGGGGAGCCAAAGAATATTCTCAAGTATTAGCAGTTGAGTTGTCAATTCAACCACACCTGAAAGAATTAATATCTGCAGCAAAGTATTTAGTAGCAAAGTAGTATGGAAGTAATGGTAACAGTGGCAAAAGTAACAGTAGCAGTTTTGTAGTAATTGTAACAGTGGCAACGGAAAAGTAACTAAGCGAAGATAAATATGTGAAAAGCTCGTAGGCAATGGATAATTATGTCGGATGCGATTCTTCATGCAATAGTTATAACATAGGGTGACACAAAACTAGCTCGAATTCATCAATGTAATGTAGGCATGTATTCCGAATATAGTCATACGTGCTTATGGAAAAGAACTTGCATGACATCTTTTGTCCTACCCTCCCATGGCAACGGGGTCCTATTGGAAACTATGGGATATTAAGGCCTCCTTTTAATAGAGTACCGGACCAAAGCATTAACACTTAGTGAATACATGAACTCCTCAAACTACGGTCATCACCGGGAGTGGTCCCGATTATTGTCACTTCGGGGTTACCGGATCATAACACATAGTAGGTGACTAATGACTTGCAAGATAGGATCAAGAACTCACATATATTCATGAAAACATAATAGGTTCAGATCTGAAATCATGGCACTTGGGCCCTATTGACAAGCATTAAGCATAGCAAAGTCATAGCAACATCAATCTCAGAACATAATGGATACTAGGGATCAAACCCTAACAAAACTAACTCGATTACATGGTAAATCTCATCCAACCCATCACCGTCCAGCAAGCCTACGATGGAATTACTCACGCACAGCGGTGAGCATCATTAAATTGGTGATGGGGGAAGGTTGATGATGACGACGACGACGGATTCCCCTCTCCGGAGCCCCGAACGAACTCCAGATCAGCCCTCCCGAGAGAGATTAGGGCTTGGCGGCGGCTCCGTATCGTAAAATGCGATGAATCCTTCTCTCTGATTTTTTTTCTCCCCGAACGTGAATATATAGAGTTGGAGTTGAGGTCGGTGGAGCACCAGGGGGCCCACGAGGCAGGGGGCGCGCCCCCACCCTCGTGGACAGGGTGTGGCCCCCCTGGTCTTTATTCTTTCACCAGTATTTTTTTATTAATTCCAAAAATATTCTCCGTGAAGTTTTAGGTCATTCCGAGAACTTTTATTTCTATACAAAAATAACACCATGGCAATTCTGCTGAAAACAACGTCAGTGCGGGTTAGTTCCATTCAAATCATGCAAGTTAGAGTCCAAAATAAGGGCAAAAGTGTTTGGAAAAGTAGATACGATGGAGGCGTATCAACTCCCCCAAGCTTAAACCTTTGCTTGTCCTCAAGCAATTCAGTTGATAAACTGAAAGTGATAAAGAAAAACTTTTACAAACTCTGTTTGCTCTTGTTGTTGCAAATATGTAAAGCCAGCATTCAGGTTTTCAGCAAAAATTATGAACTAACCATATTCACAATAACATTTAGGTCTCATGTTTACTCATATCAATGGCACAATCAACTAACGAGCAATAATAATAAATCTCGGATGACAACACTTTCTCAAAACAATCATAATATGATATAACAAGATGGTATCTCGCTAGCCCTTTCTGAGACCGCAAAACATAAATGCAGAGCACCTCTGAAGATCAAGGACTGACTAAATATTGTAATTCATGGTAAAAGAGATCCAGTCATAGTCATACTCAATACAAATTAATAGTAATGGATGCAAATGATAGTGGTGCTCGCCAACTGGTGCTTTTTTTATAAGAGGATGACGACTCAACATAAAAGTAAATAGATAGGCCCTTCCCAGAGGGAAGCAGGGATTTGTAGAGGTGCCAGAGCTTGATTTTTGAAATAGAGATACATAATATTTTTAGTGGCATACTTTCATTGTCAACATAACAACCGAGAGATCTTGATATCTCCCATGATACACACATTATAGGCGGTTCCCAAACAGAATGGTAAAGTTTTTACTCCCCCGCCACCAACAAGCATCAATCCATGGCTTGCCCGAAACAACGGGTGCCTCCAACTAACAACAATCCTGGGGGAGTTTTGTTTGCAATTATTTTGATTTGGTTTAAGCATGGGACTGGGCATCCCGGTGACCAGCCACTTTCTCATGAGTGAGGAGCGGAGTCCACTCCTCTTGAGAATAACCCGCCTAGCATGGAAGATACAGACAACCCTAGTTGTTACATGAGCTATTCGAGCATACAAAACAGAGTTTCATTTGAAGGTTTAGAGTTTGGCACATACAAATTTACTTGGAACGGCAGGTAGATACCGCATATAGGAAGGTATGGTGGACTCATATGGAATAACTTTGGGGTTTATGGAAGTGGATGCACAAGCAGTATTCCCACTTAGTACAAGTGAAGGCTAGAAAAAGACTGGGAAGCGACCAACTAGAGAGCGACAACAGTCATGAACATGCATTAAAATTAATAAACATTGAGTGCAAGCATGAGTAGGATATAATCCACCATGAACATAAATATCGTGGAGGCTATGTTGATTTTGTTTCAACTACATGTGTTAACATGTGCCAAGTCATGCCACTTGAATCGTTCAAAGGAGGATACCACCCTATCATAGCACATCACAACCATTTTAATAGCATGTTGGCATGCAAGGTAAACCATTGTAAACTCCTAGCTAATTAAGCATGGCATAAGCAACTATAATCTCTAATTGTCATTGCAAACATGTTTCATTCATAATAGGCTGAATCAGGAATGATGAACTAATCATATTTACAAAAACAAGAGAGGTCGAGTTCGTACCAGCTTCTCTCATCTCAATCAATCCATCATATATCGTCATTATTGCCTTTCACTTGCACAACCGAACGGTGTGGATAGTAATAATAATGCATGTGCATTGGACTAAGCTGGAATCTACGAGCATTTAATTCAAGGGAGAAGACAAGGTAATATGGGCTCTTTGTTAAATCAACAATAATGCATATAAGCGCCACTTCAACATTTTCATCATGGTCTTCTCCTCTCGACCCCCAAAGAAAAGAAAGGAAACAAAACTATTCACACGGGAAAGCTCCCAACAAGCAAAAGAAGAACGAGAAATATTTTTGGGTTTTCTTTTAATTACTAGTACTACAAGCATGGAAAGTAAATTAGGTAAAAGCTACAACTATTTTTTTGTTTTTCTTTAGGTATTTCAAACACACAAGAAAAAGACTTAGAAAAGAAAATAAACTAGCATGGATAGTACAATGAAAAAGTATGAGCACCGACACTAGAATGAGTGTGTGAACACGAATGTAATGTCGGTGAGAAATACGTACTCCCCCAAGCTTAGGCTTTTGGCCTAAGTTGGTCTATGCCCATGGATCAAAGCTGCTCTCTCCGGGGTACTGAGGAGGTTCCTCGGGGTGCCACTGGTTGGTGATTTCCTCCAGATCCCACTGATAAACAGACTGCCGATAAGGATCAAGTGGTGGCTCCGGCTCAGCCTCTGGAGCAGGTGTCATGCTCAAGTATGCATGAATGGCCTCCGGTAAAATGAGGTACGTGCCTGAAAATATGTTAAACAAAGAGGGCGCAGGCAAAGTAATAATCTCACAATAATTTTTTATCAAATATCATATTATACTTAAGGAGTTTCTTCTTATTTTTAACAATAAAGTCATGTGCTACCATAGTCTTATAATCTAGGAAAATAGGGGGCAACAACTTTTCCTCCTTCTCATAATGCCTAATAGGTATGTTAAAATGTGCAGCGAGGCGCGAAGCGAAGATGCCTCCAAAGATGGGATCCTTTGTACGGTTCAGATTTAACCGTTTAGCAACAATAGCGCCTAAACTGAAAGTAGTATCATGAAACAAGGCATGGCGCAACATAACAATATCAGGAGCACTAAGATTTCCATTGTTCCCACGACCAATTAAGCATCTACTAGCAAATATTGCGAAGTAACGTAGAACAGGAAAATGTATGCTAGTGATTCTTGCATCGGAAACTTTCCTCGTTTCCCCTACACCAATACTAGCAAGAAAGTCTTTATATTCAGATTTGCGATGTTTACTAGCACTACCCAACTGCAGAAGTTTACAAGCAGTATTAAAATCCCCTAAATCCATGGTATAAGATTTATCATAAAGATCAAACAGGACCATGTGAGAATTGCGTGATGATGTAAATTTAAACCTTCTCACAAAGGAGTCAGTTAGGTAGTAATGTTGAGGGCAATTATCTGACACGAAGCCCTCGAGTTCAGCATTACGCACATACGCGTCAAATTCATCCTTAATTCCTGCTTGTACCATGAAATTTTCTGACGACCATTCACAAGGCCGCACTTGAGCTTCTCTTGGTGGTTCATGGTCCGACTCACGTATTGCAGGCCTGGGTCCTTGCTTCCTTGAAGAACCACCTCGGTACATTTTCCTAAACATATTTCTTCCTTTGAAAAATTTCTGAAATTTTTAGTAACTCAAAATAAAAGTGAACCAAACTCAACAAAATTGATAGCAACTACTCCCACAAGTGCCTAGAGACTATATCATGCATCCGAAGGACCAAATAAATTTGACATGCAAGCTCAAGAACAGGGTCACGTAAGCGGCAAAAATTTGCAATGAATAAAGCACTAGAACAAAAACTAATTGGACCATTGGAGGAGTCACATACCGAAGAACAATCCCCCAAAGCAGTTTTGTGAGTGGAGCTTTGAGCAAGGAGATCGAAAATCGCAGCAAAACGAGCTAGAACACGAGTTTGAGCTGTGTGGTGATTTTTTCTGGAGGAAGACGAAGTGTGTGGGTGCTGGAATAAGTGGTGGGGGGCCACGTGGGGCCCACAAGGTAGGGGGGCATGCCCCGGGGGGGGGGGGGGCGCACCCTGGACCCTCGTGGCCAGGTGGTGGCTCCCCCTGATGTGTTCTCAGTGCCAGATATTCTTAAATATTCCAGAAAAAATCATATTTCATTTTCAGGGCATTCGGAGAACTTTTATTTTCGGGGTATTTTTTATTGCACACATAATTCAGAAAACTGATAGAAAATACTATTTTTGCTTTATTTAATCTAAATAACAGAAAGTAAAAGGAGGGTACAGAAGGTTGTGCTTTCTAACTTCATCCATCTCATGTTCATCAAAAGGAATCCACTAACAAGGTTGATCAAGTCTTGTTAACAAACTCATTCCGAATCGCATGAAACCGGATAATTTTCGAATAGCACTAGGTTACCTCAACAGGGATATGCGCATCCCCAACAATAAGAATATCATATTTCTTCTTGACAGTAGGAAGAGGAAATTCAAAACCTCCAACAGTAATCGTTGGAATTTTTCCAATAGAATTGATACTGTGGACTTGAGGTTGTTTCCTCGGGAAGTGTACCGTATGCTCATTACTATTAACATGAAAAGTGACGTTGCCTTTGTTACAATCAATAATAGCCCTTGCAGTATTCAAAAAGGTTCTACCAAGGATAATCGATATACTATCGTCCTCAGGAATATCAAGAATAACAAAGTCCGTTAGAATAGTAATGTATGCAACCACAACAGGCACATCCTCACAAATACCGACAGGTATAGCAGTTGATTTATCGGCCATTTGCAAAGATATTTCAGTAGGTGTCAACTTATTCAAATCAAGTCTACGATATAAAGAGAGAGGCATAACACTAACACCGGCTCGAGATCACATAAAGCAGTTTTAACATAGTTTCTTTTAATGGAGCATGGTATAGTTGGTACTCCTGGATCTCCAAGTTTCTTCGGTATTCCACCCTTAGAAGTATAATTAGCAAGCATGGTGGAAATTTCAGCTTCTGGTATCTTTCTTTTATTAGTAACAATATCTTTCATGTACTTAGCATACAGATTCATTTCAAGCATATCAGTCAAATGCATACGCAAAAAGATAGGTCTAATTATTTCAGCAAAGCGCTCAAAATCCTCATCATCCTTTTTCTTGGATGGTTTAGGAGGAAAAGGCATGGGTTTCTGAACCCATGGTTCTCTTTCTCTATCGTGCTTCCTAGCAACAAAGTCTCTCTTATCATAACGTTGATTCTTTGATTGGGGGTTATCAAGATCAACAACAGGTTCAATCTCTATATCATTGTAATTGCTAGGTTGAGCATCAACATGAACATCATCATTAACATTATCACTAGGTTCATGTTCATCACCAGATTGTGTTTCAGCATCAGAAATATAAATATCATTGGGATTCTCAGGTGTGTCAACAACAGGTTCACTAGAAGCATGCAAAGTCCTATCAATTTTCTTTTTCTTCCTCTTAGAAGGACTAGGTGCATCAACATTAGTTCTCTATGAATCTTGCTCAATTCTCTTAGGGTGGCCCTCAGGATACAAAGGTTCTTGAGTCATTTTACCCCCTCTAGTCATAAGTCTAACAACATTATCAATTTTCTTATTATTTAATTCATTGAGAAAATCATTTTGAGCTTTAATCACTTGTTCTACTTGAGTGGTAACCATAGAAGCATGTTTACTAATGAGTTTGAGTTCACCTTTAACTCTAGACATATAATCACTCAAGTGTTCAATCATATAAGCATTGCGTTTCAACTATCTACCAACATAAGCATTGAAGTTTTCTTGTTTAACAATAAAATTATCAAACTCATCTAAGCATTGGCTAGCAGACTTATAACAAGGAATATCACCTTCATTAAATCTATAAAGAGAATTTACCTTTACTACGTGTGTCGGGTTATCAAGACCATGTATTTCTTCAATAGGCGGTAAATTCTTAACATCTTCAGCTTTAATACCCTTTTCTTTCATAGATTTCTTTGCCTCTTACATATCTTCAGGACTGAGAAATAGAATACCCCTTTTCTTCGGAATTTGCTTAGGAGTTGGTTCAGGAGGTGTCCAATTATTTTCATTAGTCAACATATTATTCAATAGCAATTCAACTTGATCAACAGTTCTTTACCTGAAAACATAACCAGCACAACTATCCAGGTGGTCTCTGGAAGCATCGGTTAGTCCATTATAAAAGATATCAAGTATTTCATTTTTCTTGAGAGGATGATCAGGCAAAGCATTAAGTAATTGGAGAAGCCTCCCCCAAGCTTGTGGGAGACTCTGTTCTTCAATTTGCACAAAATTATATATTTCCCTTAAAGCAGCTTGTTTCTTATGAGCGGGGAAATATTTAGCAGAGAAGTAATAAATCTTATCCTGGGGACTACGCACACAACCAGGATCAAGAGAATTAAACCATGTTTTAGCATCACCCTTTAATGAGAACAGAAATAATTTAAGGATATAGTAGTAGCGAGTTTTCTCATCATTAGTGAATAGGGTGGCTATATCATTTAATTTAGTAAGATGTGCCACAACAGTTTCAGATTCATAGCCATAAAAAGGATAAGATTCAACCAAAGTAATTATCTCAGGATCAACAAAGAAATCATAATCCTTATCAGTAATGCAGATAGGTGAAGTAGCAAAAGCAGGGCCATATTTCATTCTAGCATTCAAAGATTTTTCTTTCAGCTTAGCTAACAATTTCTTAAGATCATATCTAGCAAGAAAATATCTAGCAGTTTCTTCATCCATAACATAACCCTCAGGCACAATAGGTAATTCATATCTAGGAGGATAATCTTCATCATCACTTTCATCAATATTATCAGTTTCAATAATTTCATTCTCTCTAGCCCTAGCAAGTTGTTCATCAAGAAATTCTCCTAGTGGCACAGTATTATCAAGCATAGAAGTAGTTTCATCATAAGTATCATGCATAGCAGAAGTGGCATCATCAATAACATGCGACATATTAGAATTAATAGCAGAAGCAGGTTTAGGAGTCGCAAGTTTACTCAAAATAGAAGGAGAATCAAGTGCAGAGCTAGATGGCAGTTCCTTACCTCCCCTCGTAGTTGAGGGATAATTTTTGGTTTTCTCATCTTTCAAGTTCCTCATAGTGATCAACAGATATAAATCCCAAGTGACTCAAAGAATAGAGCTATGCTCCCCGACAACGGCGCCAGAAAATAGTCTTGATAACCCACAAGTATAGGGGATCGCAACAGTTTTAGAGGGTAGAGTATTCAACCCAAATTTATTGATTCGACACAAGGGGAGCCAAAGAATATTCTCATGTATTAGCAGTTGAGTTGTCAATTCAACCACACCTGAAAGAATTAATATCTGCAGCAAAGTATTTAGTAGCAAAGTAGTATGGAAGTAATGGTAACAGTGGCAAAAGTAACAGTAGCAGTTTTGTAGTAATTGTAACAGTGGGAACGGAAAACTAACTAAGCGAAGATCAATGTGTGAAAAGCTCGTAGGCAATGGATCAGTGATGGATAATTATGTCGGATGCGATTCTTCATGCAACAGTTATAACATAGGGTGATACAGAACTAGCTCTAATTCATCAATGTAATGTAGGCATATATTCCGAATATAGTCATGCGTGCTTATGGAAAAGAACTTGCATGACATCTTTTGTCCTACCCTCCCGTGGCAGTGGGGTCCTATTGGAAACTAAGGGATATTAAGGCCTCCTTTTAATAGAGTACCGGACCAAAGCATTAACACTTAGTGAATACATGAACTCCTCAAACTACGGTCATCACCAGGAGTGGTCCCGATTATTGTCACTTCGGGGTTACCGGATCATAACACATAGTATGTGACTAATGACTTGCAATATAGGATCAAGAACTCACATATATTCATGAAAACATAATAGGTTCAGATCTGAAATCATGGCACTCGGGCCCTAGTGACAAGCATTAAGCATAGCAAAGTCATAGCAACATCAATCTCAGAACATAATGGATACTAGGGATCAAACCCTAACAAAACTAACTCGATTACATGGTAAATATCACCCAACCCATCACCGTCCAGCAAGCCTACGATGGAATTACTCACGCACGGCGGTGAGCATCATGAAATTGGTGATGCAGGAAGGTTGATGATGACGACGGCGACGGATTCCACTCTCCGGAGCCCCGAATGGACTCCAGACCAGCCCTCCTGAGAGAGATTAGGGCTTGGCGGCGGCTCCGTATCGTAAGACACGATGAATCCTTCTCTCTAATTTTTTTCTCCTCGAACGTGAATATATAGAGTTGGAGTTGAGGTCGGTGGAGCACCAGGGGGCCCACGAGGCAGGGGCGCGCCCAGGGGGGCAGGCGCGCCCCCACCCTCGTGGACAGGGTGTGGGCCCCCTGGTATTTATTCTTTCGCCAGTATTTTTTATTAATTCCAAAAATATTCTCCGTGAAGTTTCAGGTCATTCCGAGAACTTTTATTTCTGCACAAAAATAACACCATGGCAATTCTGCTGAAAACATCGCCAGTCCGGGTTAGTTCCATTCAAATCATGCAAGTTAGAGTCCAAAACAAGGGCAAAAGTGTTTGGAAAAGTAGATACGATGGAGACGTATCAGTTCATCATGTGTGGGCACTGCGCAACGAACATTTTATTATCCAAAATCTGCTTGCTTTTCTTTAGCATGTTCCTCTTCCGTTCTTCTTTAATAAGTACTCTCTCCATTCCCAAATACAAGTCTTTGTATAGATTCCACCATGGACTACATACGGAGTAAAATGAGTGAATCTACACTCTAAAATGTATCTGTATACATCTGTATGTGATCCATAGTGGAAATCTCTACAAAGACTTATATTTTGGAACAGAGGGAGTATGATAGTAGTACAGTATGTTCCTTGTAGTGAAGATGAGCAGGGACATTTGCAGTGTAGAGGTCTATACGGTCGGTTGTGATGGACACTTTGAACTCTTCAGGCCTCTTTGATTCGTAGGATTTTGTAAACATAGGAATAGGAATTGTAGTGGCTTGCCCACTTGAATCCTATAAGATTAGCAAGGAAATGCGGGGAGCTGTGTCGCCTTTGAGAGTTACACGGATATTAACAGTACCACACCTTCAGTTGAAGAGAGTTGGTATCCGAAGCCTTTCTAGCCATACCGGCAATACTAGCACATATATTCCAGCAAGTTCCACTTTGCTGATGTTACTTGTGATGCTTACGGTTTTCCCGTTATATCTACACTATGATCTGCGTAGCTGCTTTATGTCGCACTAGCAGCAGTCCACTCTTGAAGCTAAACAACACACCAATCATAAGTCCAAAGCCTACTTCTTCAAATACGAATTGTGATATGATACTGATATTAGTTAACAGACACACATTTAATTGGTCAGGTAATGCTCCCACTTGATTTTCCAAATGCATGTGGCCATATATAGAGAGACAACATGGAATTGCATTTCTTTGGGCGGTGTGATTCATCATGAGTGGGCAACCAACACTTTATGCAATGAAGCAGAACCTCAAGAATATGCTTCCTCTTCTGTTCTTTAACATGTTACTCTTTTGTTATTCTATATTTAGTACGTACAGTATGTTCCTTGTCAGGAAGGGGATCAGGGACATCTGCAGTCAACAGCTGATAGAGCTGGCCTGTACGTGATCGATAGGCTTTCAATTAGTAGCGGCAATACAACACTGTAATTTCCAGCCAGTTCCACTTTCTCGATTTATATATCCTGGTTATGGTGTACCCCTTTTATGTAAACTACGATCTGCCTAGTTATTGTGTGCTCTTGTTATCATGGTTTGGCAATAAACTCTCTATACAGTATATTATGAACCTATCATCTGCCAACTATCCTTACTTCTGGAGCCTATTTTTTGTGTACTTGTGCCAGATTATATTAATGCACGCACCATATTACAGCACACATGGGCTCTCTCAGCAGAATCCAGTGATAGCACACAAGGGTTTATAGGGGCGCCCCTATATAAAATATCCTCTGCATTACAAAGATAATCTCACTACTATTTATGTTTTCATGCTTCTCAGATATTATACTTAATCACAGTGAATATCAGAATCCGCGCATCAGAAGAATATTGTGGAACACTGCAACGACTTACAAAATTGGCACCAAGGCATTGAGTGCCATTCTGGATGCAATGAAACTCATACGCTCTCCCACCTGTAGATTCTTGTTCAGAATATGATCCTAATGACTATTCTGACCTCGAGGAGTCAAAGGCAGATGGCCTGTCCTGTTCACCCATCAAGGTGCATGTTCTAATTTGGCAAGGTTTTATTGATTGCGCGTATCTTGCATAAGTTGTCTTGCATTTCTTCTACTTTGTAGCACCGCCATTTGCTTAGTTTACTCATCATATATGTCAAGATGCCATGCCCATCCATTATCAATACATATTCCATCTGTCATCATACCATGTTTTCCACTCAAATGTTGTTCTTGTGCATCAGACATCAGAAAGGAAGAGGGTGATTGCCGAACCTGAAGGAGCACCAGCAAAGTCCTTGAAAAACATGGTGGTGCCGGAGAAATCAGACAACACCCCACTTATATTAGCTCTACAACCAGTGACACAAAACGTAGGACCGATACCAGCAGACTGTACCCATACTTCACTGGCCACACCACTAGCCCCACCACACAGTACCTGCACTCCAGCAAAAGGTATGCCGATTTCAGTTGCCATAGCACCAGCCGTACCACAGAAAAACCCCACTCCAGCAAAAAGTACAGCAAGTCCACCGGTCGAAGACCTATCCCAACTACAGAGACGGCCAATTCCTGCAGATTGGAACCCCATTCCAGTTATTCCCAGTTTAAAAGACAATGCTTTCAATGTTGTTAGGGACAACGTGCATATATTCCCATCATGGGAAGATTATAGTGAAGACAAACACCATTTTCACATCTTCCTGTCCCACTTACGTGTAAGTGCTATTATTCATGGCGATTATTTTCCTATTTTCTGCTGATTGAACACATCAATGATATACATTACATTGTTGTAAGTAGGTGAGGGTCAATCTGGATAGTCATGACGAGCAAAGCTTGCTTGCGCTTTTCCAGGAAGCATTGCAGCAGTATCGATGTTACCTGAGGAAATCACACTTTGATGGCAAGTCTATAAAAGAATTTCCAGTGAAGTCTCCTGTGCTAAATTTAGAAGACATTGAATGGAAAAAACTTGTTATGCACCAGTCTCGTTCCCAGGATGAGGTACTGTCTATGATATCACATGACAATTTGAACGTCTACTTTTCCGCATGTGCCTTACAGATCTTTTTTGCAGGAAATCTGCTCAAAGAAGAATTCCGGTTTGAAAAGGACGACAGGATATCGCAAATATGCTGCTCGCTGCTTTGCTCTTGTTAGTACCCGTTGTCCTGTATCACTGTACTTGCATACATACCTGGTTCATTGTGTGACAGCTTGCTTATCAATTGTTCGCTCCAAATTATCTAATCTATATGAATGGTTACATTAGTGTAGAATATATCCAATGCCAATGAATTTTTTTAGCTCTACATTGTTCTTGTAAGTACATGTTGTCCTTTATCAGTGTACTTATATATACAGCCAGTTGTACATGTATCATCACTCTGCAGCTTATTTTCCTTTGCCCTCCATTTTCTACACATCAGATCTATATTTACTCTTACCATAAGGTTGGATAACACCGATGGTACTGAAGAAGTTTAGCTCTGCATTGCTCTTGGCTGTACCTTTTGCCTATATCGCTGTACTTACATTTATAGCTACTTGGTTATGTAGCATCACTCTTCATCTTATCTTAAATATTCTCCATTTTTTCTTATATTATCACATCTATATTTACTCTTAACAAAATGTAGAATAAAGGCAATGCTTATGAAGAAGATTCTGTGGTAAACTTCTTGAATTGCCCCCCCATCAGCATGGAAAAACGCTTTATAGAGCATGTCTTCACCAATAATGTAAGTTTGTCCTTCTCAAGCCTTCAGACTTTGTTGTGTATATTTGGTTAGGCATGACTGCAACAGCTGTTTATTTTTGGTGTTTGCATCAAATTGCATGTTTAAAGTTTATTATGTAGTTCATAAATAAAAGTTTGTCCTTCTCAATTTAAGTTTTCAGTTGTACAACCAAGTTCCTTCTTCATACCATGTAAATTAGACTATACAGAGCAGGTGATCTTCTTTTGCACTGCATGTATGCTTCTATTTTTGATCCGTAATCCAGTGGTGTCGTGAACCTACCCACTACAGCACAATGTCATATTCTGCAATGTCTTAACTATGAACTATGTCATATCATTCTACTATTATTTAAACCATCTCTTTATTTGCCAATCTAAAAATGGGATAAATTGATAGCACACTAACCATTGATACTTATGAGTTCTTGATCTGTAATCCGGCGGTGTCGTGAAGCTGCCAACTCCTTCACAATGTCATTTCCTGCCATGCTTGACTTGAACAATACCATATTATGTTAATGCTATTTTAAACTGTGTCACTTTATTCGTCAGTAAGAAATGTGATGAATTGTCAGCACTCATACTTATATGTGCAAAACCTGTCATCTGTCTGCTTGTTTATCTTTCAAAGTGAGGAGGATATAAGTGTCAAACAAGCGCAGTCTCATTAGCTTGCTCAGCTACTTGCGCTGCAGCTCCTGAGCAGGGCTAACCTTTCTTGAACTCTATTGAAGTGCTGACGGTTTTGTATATTATTTTGTCGGCGTGTTTATTTGCACTAGTGGCGATCTTTGATGCCCAGTGTATGTAATCTGTTGTCTGCTTGTTCTTTATTATCATAGTGGAGAACTTTGATGCTCAGTGGATGTAATATGCCATAATTTCTTTATTGTATAGTCTAGATTTTTTCTTATTCACGATGCTGCAGTTATTTTACTGTATATATATATCCTGTCTTCGTAGTAAACCGGCCAAACCGTAAAATTGCAGTACATAATCGGGCCGTCATGCAAATCCCTATATGTATGATCCGCATCATGGGCCCAGTCATCTTGGTCCGTTAACAGGCCTAAATGTAAACTGGCCCACAAGTAGATTCGGGCCTTTAATAGGCCGAGTAAACCGCCGGCCCTATTTTCGCAAGAAAACCTAATGGGCTTTTAGGAGGCTGAAAAGTAGGTTGGTCCTGAAACGTGCCGAACAGCTCACGGGCCGGCAGCAGGCCGAAATAGACCCCGGCCCATGATTGTGCCAATCACATCACGGGTCATTAACAGGCCAAAATTGTCTCGGTCCTTGTTTGGCCCAATCAGATTATCGGCTGTGAGCAGGCCAGATGCAAACCGGGCCGTAATTAGGCCCAACTATATGACGGGCTTTTAACAGGCCAAAATAAATATAGGGCTGAAATGTTAAACGGGCCTTTAACAGGCCGAAACTAATATCAGGCCTAATTACTAAATGGGCCTTTAGCAAGTGGGCCCAAAAGTATAGCGTCCAGTTGATGGGCCGAATCTGATATGGGCCATAATTTGGCCCAAAGCCTCTTAAAGGGTCGGATCTTATCTGGGCCGTAATTTGGCCCAGAACATGGTAGGCTTTTAACAGGCCTGATCTCATATGGGCCTTTATTAGGCCCGGAACATGGCAGGCTGTTAATGGACCGGATCAAATATGGGCCGGCATTTTGCCCAAAACATGGCAGCCTGTGAATGGGCCGGCCCACTAGTGTCCTCAAAATCTTGTGGGCCTTTAGCTGGGTCGTCCCATTATGGTCGGCAAAATCTTGTGGGCCTTTAGCTAGGCCGACCCATTATGGTCCACAAAATCTTGTGGGCCTTTAGCTGGGCCGGCCCATTATGTTCCGCAAAATCTTGTGGGCCTTTAGTTGGGCCGGCCCATTATGGTCCACAAAATGTGGGCTTTTAGTTGGGCCGGCCCATTTAACCTATATGGGCCTCTATTGGGCCCTGCCACGTGTCGACATATCATAGGCATGTCTCCTCCAATGGACGGCGACATCTGGCCCACCGAGGAGCAGACACGTGTTTCCTTCGGCCAATGAGAATTTTACACGTGGAAAATCACCATTGGTCCGGGCTGTTAATGGGTTATCGGATCCAAAACCGGACCCGATAGCTTAACGGCGAGCCGTTATGGTGGATGCCATGTGTCGGTCACCCTTGACGAAAGGACTTCTATGACGCGCAATTTATCGTCATGGAAGTGGACACTTTCGTGATGATAATTTTGGTAATGTCATGGAACACTTCTACGACAGCACATGTATGACTATCTTGATTCTATCATAAAATCATCATGGATGTACATGCATGACAGAAAACGTGACCTACTGTGACAAACACGTATCATCACGGAAGTGTTTTTTTGTAGTGAGAGGGTGACGCTTTTCGTGAAGGAGTGGTCTTTTCCATGTCATCGGTTGTCGCTTCTGGGGTCTCAAGCACCGGAGTGGTGACATGAGCTGGTGGAGTGCGGGGAATCACTTCATGCAGGGGGTGTTCGGGTGTTGCTCTTCCCAAAATTCATCTTGAGCAATTGGCGTCGTGGGACCGCCAATGCTTATGAGTTCACTGCTCGTAGGAGCAGGCGATGATACCGGTCTGGGCTCGAGCTGAGGAAGGACTTCATCATCTTCAACATGGTCTTCATGACCCATGTCTTCATCTGCGGTGGAGTCGGCAGTTGGAATCTCTTCACACTCTGGAGCCTCTGTGGGAGCATGCTCATGTACAACGAGACGGCACTCGCGATTGGTTGAGGCAGGAAGTGCAACAAAGATGGGTTCAACATTCAGCGGCTCTTGGGCAGCAGCACACTCTTTTCGTGTAGACTTTGAATCCTTTGTCTTCATCTTCTTTTGTGAGGGAGCAACATCAGAGGTGTCATGGAGCTTCCTCTTCCTGGCTTCATCCTCAGCTTGCCGTGTCTTCTTTTGCTCTAAAGCTGCTGAAGGGACCTTTGGCTTTGAGCCAGTCATACTGGCAGGGAAGACTATGGTTGGTCGGTACTGCCTTGGAGCTTCTAGTTCAGCTTCAGCAGACTTCTTCTTCTTCTTGGCAGAAAGCTTAGGGTCAATGCCAGGACATCCAAGTGCCTTTCTCTTCTCAGCCTCATTTTGAGCCTGGACACATTTCTCAGCGTAGTACTTCATGCAGTCACAGGAGCCTTTAGCTTCCTCACGCTTCTTGGTGAACTGGGCCTTGAGGTCAGTCATCATTTGTTTGAACTTTTGTACATCAGCCACACTGAGCTTGGCCATATGCTTCTTGAACTGGGACTTCTCATAGTCAATCTTGTTTTTTAGCTCAACAATCTTCTGAGCTATGGCAAGTTCCTTGGCAATGCAGCCCTGAAATGTGACACTTATGTCGACAGACAGCTGCGGATCATCAATGTTGATGGTGGGATCTTCAAACCATTCATCAATGAAGTGATTGAGAATATCCGCATCAAACAGAGGTAAATCTTTGAAGATTTCAGCCTCCTTGCTCTTGATGAACATCTCCAGAGCATCATCTGCAAGATCTTCATCGCTTGACAGATCAGTTGTGTTTTCCTCATTGCGCAGAATGCTGGCAGGAGTAAAGGTCATGCCCAGAAATTTTCTTGGGCTTCTTGGTGTTCTTGGAGACACGAGATTGATCTTCAGACTACACACTGGTTTCAGGAGGTGCAGCTTTCAATGGCTTCACACATGAAGCTTTTGGAGCAACAGAGGGCTTGGAAGCTTTCGTTGAGTCTGAATGCTTTCTTGTTCTTAGCAGCAGACTCCTTTGCAAACATATAGTTTCACTTGAACAGATCATCATCACGACACCATCAAAGAGATGATGGGTCGGCATCGTCAGGCTGAGGTCCTCTGACCATGCAAGGATAGAAACCTTGAGCAGTGGCTTCAGGCTTCGTTTGAGGTGTAGTTTCTTGTAGAGAATGTCGCCCCATGAGTGCTTTATAGCATTTTTCTCAGCATATTCAGGAGTTACGAAGTGATACTTGAACCATTGCTCTGCCCAATATCTTCTGATCCATTGGATTCTAGACTTGCGCTATGTATAAGTTTCTTCTGGATCAGACTTGTACAGTTCATACATATCTGGAGGCAGATCCAAAGCAGTATTGCCATGATGTTGCCTGCCACATTTCCTTGCAGATTTGTCAGTTGCCATTTGATTCAGACTGAAAGGCTTCACAACAGTGATTGGCTTCAGACGACTGGTCAGGCAGGAACTAGCTTCAGGAGATTCAATATGATGTTGTAAGAATTTTGCAAATGAATGCAGACTAGGAGAACCAAGGGATTCTCCCACGGACATATACCTATGACAGCATTAGAGATGCGAGGGAAGGGGAAGAGGTCATATGCATTCTCAGAAGATTTTGAAGATAAATCAGTTTGAAGACATTGACCTCATAGTGCGAAGACATTCACTTATTTGAAGTGAGTTGGTTCCAGATTTGTACGAATCAATGAATAAGTACAAGCGGGGAATCTAACTGGTTGGGGATGCATAAGTGAATATACTTGCAAGATATGAGATGCAAAAACAGAAAGATATAGATTTGGAGTTGTAGAAACCACTTTTGGTAGATGTTGACAGATTCAACGGATCAAACAAGCAGTAAAAAGTGAGTTTATTTACCGCACGATGAACTGCTAGACGAGGCGAAGAGGATGCCGAGCAGTCCAATCTCCCGTGCCATAACTTGGCAGCGAAAGACACCTACGGTGACGGTGGAGAAGATGAGGTCCGCGGCCGGCGAGAAGACGGCGTCGAAGAGGTCGCAGTAGCTAAGCGCTTCGTCTCCGGCGTCGACTGGGGCTAGCGGTGGCACTAGGGTTTGAGAGAGACGGCGAGGTGGCAGATGAGATAATGACCGCGCGGGTGAAGTATTTGTAAGGTGAAGGGGCTGTGTAGCGCAATTACGCAAGTGCCCCTGGCGGTTCAAATCTGATGGACACGTGGCATGCATGCAACTTATTGAGAGTTGAGCCGGGTTCCCACGCACGCCTGGTTTGTCGGGTGGTCGCTCCGGCTTCTCCGGTGTTCAGGCAAAAGAGATAAGGCATTAAAAACAGTTTTAAATGTGTGTGTCTCTGTATCTTCAGCTGACAAGGACACAGTGAAGATATTCGACACGTGTCAACAGAATGGATATGAAGAGACAGAGCGAATTTGAGGAATAAGCATAGAAGAGGTTAGGGTCCGATCACATTCACTTAGTTCAGAAAATGGAAAAATATGAAGATATAGCTATAAGTGAATGCTATAGAGGACAGAACACACACACACACACACACACACACACACACACACACCTTTTGATCGAACTCTTTACCATTGTCGGCGGGGTTCAATTGACCTTTGGTTGGAATTGGCGTCATGTACCCTTTGTAGTCTTGCATTCCAAACTTCTTCAGGCAATCTTTGAGGTACTTCTCTTGTGATATGAAGATGCCATTTCTTTTGCTGACGGATTTGAAGACCAAGGAAGAACTTCAGCTCAACCATCATGGACATGTGATATTGCTCTTGCATCATATGCCCAAAATCATCACTGTATCTCTTATCAGTGCAGCCAAATATAATGTCATCCACATAGATTTGGCATACAAATAGTTCACCATCATATGTCTTCGTGAAGAGAGTAGGATCTAGAGAACCAGGTTTGAAGCCTTTGCTCTTCAGGAAGTCTTTGAGTGTGTCATACCAAGCGCGAGGTGCTTGTTTGAGGCCATACAGTGCCTTGTTGAGCTTGTAGACCATGTCTGGACGCTTTGGATCTTCAAAACCAAGGGGTTGTGCAACATACACTTCTTCAATTTTTCCGTTGAGGAAGGCACTCTTTACATCCATTTGGTACAGAAGAATGTTGTTGTGGTTGGCATAGGCTAGCAGTATGCGAATGGCTTCAAGCCTATCCACATGAGCAAAGGTTTCGTCAAAGTCAATTCCTTCCACTTGTGTGTAACCTTGGGCAATGAGACGAGCCTTGTTTCTGACTACTTGACCATGCTCATCTTGTTTGTTGCGATGGATCCATTTGGTGCCGATGATGTTGTGCTTGAAAGGATCAGGACGCTTGAATAGCTCCCATACATTATTCAGCTCAAACTGTTGAAGCTCTTCTTGCATAGCTTGAATCCATTCAGGTTCCATGAAGGCTTCATCAACTTCCTTGGGTTCAGATATAGAGACAAATGCAAAGTGCCCACAGAAGTTTGCTAGCTGTGTTGCTCTTGAACGAGTGAGTGGACCAGGTGCATTGGTAATATCAATTATCTTCTCAATCTGGTCTTCATTTACAACACGAGGATGAACCGGACAAAGATTTTGCCCTTGCTGATCATTGTCTTCATCTTCAGCATTGGTTTCAGGCTGAGCATGGTCTTCATACAAATTAGGTGCAGCAATGATGATTTCCTCTTCAGCCTGTTCCTCGTGAAGGAAATATGCCCTAGAGGCAATAATAAAGTTGTTATTTTGTATTTCCTTATATCATGATAAATGTTTATTATTCATGCTAGAATTGTATTAACCGGAAACTTGATACATGTGTGGATACATAGACAAAACACCGTGTCCATAGTAAGCCTCTACTAGACTAGCTCGTTAATCAAAGATGGTTAAGTTTCCTAACCATAGACATGTGTTGTCATTTGATGAACGGGATCACATCATTAGGAGAATGATGTGATGGACAAGACCCATCCGTTAGCTTAGCATAATGATCGTTAAGTTTTATTGCTATTGCTATCTACATGACTTATACATATTCCTTTGACTATGAGATTATGCAACTCCTGAATACCGGAGGAATACCTTGTGTGCTATCAAATGTCACAACGTAACTGGGTGATTATAAAGATGCTCTACAGGTATCTCCGAAGGTGTTTGTTGGGTTGGCATAGATCGAGATTAGGATTTGTCACTCCGAGTATCGGAGAGGTATCTCTGGGCCCTCTCGGTAATGCACATCATGGTAAGCCATGCAAGCAATGTGATTAATGAGTTATTTGTGAGATGATGCATTACGGAACGAGTAAAGAGACTTGCCGGTAACGAGATTGAACTAGTTATGAAGATACCGACGATCGAATCTCGGGCAAGTAACATACCGATGACAACGGGAATAACGTATGTTGCCATTACGGTTTGACCGATAAAGATCTTTGTAGAATATGTAGGAACCAATATGAGCATCCAGGTTCCGCTATTGGTTATTGACCGGAGAGGTGTCTCGGTCATGTCTACATAGTTCTCGAACCCGTAGAGTCCGCACGCTTAACGTTCGATGACGATTTTGTATTATATGAGTTATGTGATTTGGTGACTGAATGTTGTTTGGAGTCCCAGATGAGATCACGGACATGACGAGGAGTCTCTAAATGGTCGAGAGGTAAAGATTAATATATAGGACGATAGTATTCGGACACCGGAAGTGTTCTGGGGTTACCGGGTACGTATCGGGTCACCGGAAGGGGTTCCGGGCAACCCCCGACAAGCTATATGGGCCTAATGGGCCAAGAGGGGAAACACACCAGCCACAAAGGGGCTGGTGCGCCCCCCATATGGGCTGGCCAAATTGGAGAAGGAAAGGGGAAGAAGGAAAGGAAAAAGGGAATAGGATTCCCCCTACCCCCTCTTCCCTTCCTACTCCGAATAGGAATAGGAAAGGGGGGAGTCCGAATTGGGAGGACCCCAAGTAGGATTCCTCCTACTTGGGGCGCTCCCTTGGCTGCCTCTCCTCCCCTCCAACCTATATATATGTGGGGGGGGGGGCACCGCTAGAACACACAACAAACATTGTTAGCCGTGTGTGGCGCCCCCCTGAAAGGATCGAGAAGAGGTGTCTAGAGGGGGGGGGGGTGATTAGACCCTCAACAAAGAAAAGTAGCATTTTTTAATTTCTTCAAGTTAAGGTGGAGTGTTAGCACAATTTTAAACATTCACAATACATTTCAAGCAAGCATGACAAGAGTATATGAGCAGCGAAAAGTAAAGCATGCAAGTTGCAAGAGTGTAAAGGGATGGGATTGGAGTATGCAAACGCAATTGGAGACACGGAGATTTTTGGCGTGGTTCTGATAGGTGGTGCTATCGCACATCCAATTTGATGGAGTCTTCAACCCATGAAGGGTAACGGTTGCGCGAGTCCACGGAGGGCTCCACCCATGAAGGGTCCACGAAGAAGCAACCTTGTCTATCCCACCATGGCCATCGCCCACGAAGGACTTGCCTCACTTGGGTAGATCTTCACGAAGTAGGCGATCTCCTTGCCCTTACAAACTCCTTGGTTCAACTCCACAATCTTGTCGGAGGCTCCCAAGTGACACCTAACCAATCTAGGAGACACCACTCTCCAAAAGGTAATAGATGGTGTGTTGATGATGAACTCCTTGCTCTTGTGTTTCAAATGATAGTCTCCCCAACACTCAACTCTCTCTCACAGATTTGGATTTGGTGGAAAGCAACTTGGGGAAGGCTAGAGATCAAGATTCTTGTGGTTGGATTGGAATATCTTGGTCTCAACACATGAGTAGGTGGTTCTCTCTCAGAAAATGAATGTTGGAAGTGTAGGCGCGTTCTGATGGCTCTCTCCATGAATGAAGGATGGGTGGAGGGTATAGCCTCCACACAAAATCTAGCCGTTACACACAATTTACCAAACTCGGTGGGACCGAATTGAGGAACTCGCTCAGACCGATTTGATTCAAAATGTGAACATTAGAATTCTCGGTGGGACCGATGTGCTATGGTTAGGGTAAAACCTCAACTCGGTTTGACCGATTACACAAACTCGGTGAGATCGATTTTGGTAATAAGCAAAACAGAGAGTTGGTCAAGCAAACTCGGTGGGACCGATTACATATTCCGGTGGGACCGAAATAATTGCAACAGGCAACAGAGAGTTGCAAGCCCATCTCGGTGAGACCGAGATCCCATCGGTGAGACCGAACTGATTAGGGTTTCTGGTAGTGGCTATGTCAAGTGAACTCCGTGGCGTGGGATAGATCAAATCGGCGAGGCCGAGTTTGACTTTAGGTTTGGTACATATGTGGAAATGAGAAAGTGGTTGAGGGCTTTGGAGCATATCACTAAGCACTTTGAGCAAGCAAGCCATTAAGCAACACCTCATCCCCTTTTAATAGTATTGGCTTTTCCTATGGAGTCAATG
Organism: Aegilops tauschii subsp. strangulata; assembly: GCF_002575655.3. Taxonomy (NCBI): domain Eukaryota; kingdom Viridiplantae; phylum Streptophyta; class Magnoliopsida; order Poales; family Poaceae; genus Aegilops; species Aegilops tauschii. The sequence goes on along the minus strand of NC_053041.3, from coordinate 260,517,011 downwards.
TGATCTTGGATCACTAAAATGAAAATGTAGAGCCTTGAGCTTTTGCCAATCTTTGTCCTTAGCTTCTGGAAGGGGTTCCACATCCTCTTGTCCATGCTACTCCACTGTTGAACTCATCTGAAATATACTAGATGAAAATATCAGTCCAACAAGAGATATGTTGACATTAATTACCAAAATCACCCAGGGAGCACCTGTGCTTTCAATCTCCACCTTTTTGGTAATTGATGACAACATACATCAAAGCTTTAGATAAAGATATGAAGAATAATAAGTAAAGCTTTGGAAAGACATGTAACATGCATAGGCTCCCCCTACATGTATGCAATCATGTAAATATGGAATATAAGATCTTGTGAATGCATAAGCATGACAGAGCAAGCAATGAGTTACATGTATCTTGGCTATATGCATCAGAGCAAATGATGTAGATACAGGAAATATACCTTCATGTTCATGAGTCCTTCTTGCAAACAATATGTACATCAAGAAGAGATCATCATGCACATGAGTGTGATGCATATACTTACCTTGTGGTCTTTAGCTGGCTTTGGAGGATATGAACCTAAGTAAACAAGATTAGATAACACAGAAACATCTACTAAACAGAGCAAACGGCAAACCACAAGAGTACCAAAATTGGGATGACATGTAGAGAGTGAGTACTAGGTACTCTATTGGATATAGACATGTCCCCAAAGAGTAAAGATATGCAATGAATTCGAATATTTCCTTCCCTTAGATGTCTTTCTCCCCCTGAATCTTATATGGGATATTGGGAGAAGGTAGGGACAATAAAATCAGAGCAAAACAGGAAAAAAACAGAACAAAAACAATCATAACACATACTAACATGTCTTTCCCCTCTTAAAGACATGTGACTTCTCTCCTCTTGAATACCAAGCATCTGGGGGTCTCTCTCCTTTGATGTGATAAAGCATTCTCCCCCTTTGATGTGATTAAGCTTTGATGTGATCTCTCTCCCCTTTGACATCAATTTCCAAGAAGGGATCTTCTGGATTGTGAGTCGAATAGGTTTGGTCCTTGAGTCACATGGCAAAGCAGCATGTAGAATGTGATGCAGGTAGAGGACAAGAATCATGGAGTGGAGCTGGAACAAATATGAAGGATGCAAATGGCAAAGTGACTTCTCAGCATTGAAATCATAACACCGAGTTGCTTTCTTCGGTGGCACCGAAATGGTTCGGTTTGACCGAAAGAGACAAACCGGTGTGTCCGAGTTCAACACAGAGAGAACATTTGTCGTCTCAGCTCACTAGGCAAATAAGATCTCACAAAGATGTGCAAGGAATTTACTGAAGGATTTGCAATGAATTTGATGCAGGGAATGCAGAACATAACAGAAAAAACAAAAACAAATCTAGATGAAGTTTGTTTTTTGAAAAAAGAAGAGAAACAAATATGCAGGAGACAAATGCAAGAACTCAGAAAAACACTAGAGAACTTCATCTAGAATTGGTCGGCGACAAAGTCACCTATGTTAGAGTATATTGGCTGAGGAGTCAAGTGAGATCACTTGATCGTAGGTCATACTCATCGTTTAAGCTCAAAATGGGGTTGCCATTTTTCGTTTAAGCATTTTGATGTATTCGCATCTTCTTGAGCTGCTTTGACCCATGACTTGGGGTAGAGCTTCTCTAAGATGGAATAACATACCTTGGGTGATGGTGTTGATCTTGATCATGTAGTTGAACTTGTGTGGGATGCTCAAGTTTGATGTAGCTCATCAAGAGTTGGGAACACCACTTGTAGTTTGAGTTCATCTACCTACATGGGTTAGTTTTGCAAGGAAGAGCACTTGTGTATCCAAAATGACAATCATGAAAGTTTGATATCAAATGAAATTGTCAAAGGATATGTTGAAAGGATCCATGCTTCCTTGTCTTCAACCACCATATTGTAGAGACTTCATGATGTAGAGATTGCTCAAGATGTGAGTGATTTGCAATCTCATATATTTAGATTCATCCAAGTACCTACAAGGGTTAGATAGCATGCAAGGGTGCAAATATATCCAAGTTATATGATCATCATCATAAGAGAAATATCAAGGATTAGTCAAATGCTCATGCCTTGCTTGTATCCAAATGGAGTTCCTACTCCAATTTTGAAGCATCAATGATGTTCAATTCACCTCTCAAACTACAAAATACTTTCTCATCAAGTTGTTTGGTGAATATATCCACCAATTGCTTATCGATACGAACGTGCTTAAGATAAATGTGCCCTTTAGCAACATGATCTCGAATGAAATGATGACGAACTTCAATATGATTAGTTCGAGAGTGTTGCACGGGATTATGAGCAATCTTAATAGCACTCTCATTGTCACAAAGCAATGGAACATGTTTCACATAGATCCCATAATCTTTAAGAGTTTGGGTCATCCAAAGTAATTGAGCACAACATGAACCGGCGGCAATGTATTCCGCTTCAGTGGTGGATAAGGATACCGAGTTTTGTTTCTTGGAAGACCAAGACATAAGAGATCTACCAAGAAATTGACAAGTACCCGAAGTGGACTTTCTATCAACCTTGTCACCAGCATAGTATGAGTCGGAGTAGCCAACAAGATCAAAAGAGGACCTCTTAGGATACCAAATGCCAAAGTTTGGTGTATGAATTAAGTATCTCACTATCCTTTTCACAGCCTTAAGATGACATTCTTTGGGGGCCGCTTGATATCATACATACATGCACACACTTAGCATAATATCGGGACGGGAGGCACATAGATATAACAATGAACCAATGATAGAGTGGTAAACCTTTTGGTCAACCAGTTTGCCATCCTTAGTCAAGTCAAGATGTCCGCTAGTAGGTATGGGTGTTTTCATACCTTTGCTTTCTTGCATGTTGAACTTCTTGAATAAGTCCTTGGTATAATTTGTTTGAGAGACAATGGTACCCTCCTTAGTTTGCTCGATTTACAACCCAAGAAAGAACTTGAGTTCACTCATCATAGACATCTCAAACTTCTCCGACTTTAGCTTTCCAAACTTTTCACTAAAATGAGGGTTAGTTGAACCAAGTATGATATCATCAACATAAATTTGGCACACAAATAATTCACCATTAACCCTTTTAGTAAAAAGAGTATAATCTATCTTTCCAATCTCAAAGCCTTTTTCAATAAGGAACTTGGTCAAGCATTTATACCACGCTTTAGGAGCTTGTTTAAGACCATAAAGAGCTTTGTGAAGTTTGTAAACATGGTCGGGTTTCTTAGGATTAACAAACCCGGGAGGTTGTTTAACATAAACTTCCTCCTCAATTTCACCATTTAGAAAAGCACTTTTAATGTCCATTTGGTACAAGGTGATATCATGGTGATTAGCATAGGCAAGTAAGATGCGGATGGACTCAAGTCTAGCAACGGGGGCATATGTCTCACCATAGTCCATACCTTTGACATGAGTGTAACCTTGGGCGAGGAGACGTGCTTTGTTGCGAATGACTTGTCCATCTTCGTCTTGCTTGTTGCGAAACACCCATTTGGTATGGATGATGTTGTGGTTGTTGTCGGGCTTCTCGACCAATGTCCACACTTGGTTCCTCTTAAAGTTGTGTAGCTCTTCATGCATGGCATTTATCCAATCCAGATCTTCTAATGCTTCTTCAACCTTCATAGGTTCATTGCTAGAGATGAATGAATAATGTTCACAAAAATTAGCCAAATGAGTTTTAGAGCGAGTGATTCTCCCGGTTTGGATATCATTGAAGATTTGTTCGACGGGATGGTCTCATGAAACTCTTGCTCGAACTCGTGAGAGCTTTTGTTTGGGTCGGGGTGGAACATCTTCTTCATCATCTTGTTCTTCTTCTTGGCCTTCTTCATTGTTGACGTTGTTGTTATCCTGTCGAGGTGGAGAAGAAGGTTGATGAGGTTCATCTTGGTGTACTTCCTTGTTCTCTTCATCTTGGTGTGTCCCACTTGTGGATGCTTCCATGTCAACTCTTGGTTCACCTTGTCGTGAGGTGGAAGACTCCACTTGGACAGATGAGGTACTCTCCTTTACCTTCGTTGGACGAATCTTGCCAATAGACAAGTCTTGGATTGCTTCCAAAGGTGTCGGCGTTCTGGGAACGGGGGTCCCCAGACTTGCCTGCCTGCGGCCCATGGCGTGGCTCCACCAACGGCCTGGTACGGCCCATATTCATCAACAACCACTCAAGACCCTCGCGAGGGGCCAAGCCTCGCGAGGCAGACAACGCCAAGACGTGCTGAGCGGCAGCCTCACTAGGCTGGCTCTCGAGGAGGGGAGATATCTATGCAAGGGGCACCTCTTGAGGTGCGCGTGATGTGAGCCATGACGATCAAGGCCAGGCGGGCGCCAGCGGGCGCAGAGTACCAGTTGCCTCTTTGGTGCTAAAGGGGCAAGCGCAGGCGAGGAGTCTCGAGGCATCAGGCAAATGTTTCCATATCGGTGCAACAAGACCAAGACCAGCAGGACGACAGGACGGAGGTCACCACGGAGCCCACAACGGCGTCACCACCAGAGCCTTTGGTAGGCGAAGACTACCTTTTGTCAGGATAACTTGTACTAGTTGTCTCCCTTCAAAATTGGCCGTTGTGGGATCCCTTCCCGCCTAACATTTGGGAAGAGGACCAGGGCCTCCATAAATAGGACTAGCCACTATCGTAGGAGGCAACTCATCTGGAGACGGATCATTCAGATCTACCTCACACACACAAGCTCCTCGAGCTCAAGAACACATCTCCTCAAGAGGCTGTTCATCCCTTGTACTTGTTCATCCCAAGCCTACAAGGCAATCCACCACACCACACTGGAGTAGGGTATTACACCGCAACAATGGCCCGAACTAGTATAAACCCTTCTGTCTCTTGTTCTTTGGGTTCGGTGAGCTAGGCCTTGAGATCGTTGTGCGAGTGAGCTAGGGAGAGAGAGAGATCTTCGTGCGCACCCCAGTGTTCGAACCTCAAGGGTTTGCCGGAACCCACAATCTGACATTTGGCGCGCCAGGTAGGGGTGCGCTGAAGCCTTTCTTCCGTCGATCCACGCTCCCGCTGCTTCACCGTGTCCATGGCCGACGCTCGCCGAGCTCGCGCTGAGCGCCGGGCCGCCCTCACCGCCCGTGTCGCTCAGACGGCGCCCGTTGGCGGACCTCCCCGCCGTTCTCCATCACCCACCTCCAATGCCGCCACCAGCCCGACGAGAAACGAGTAGCAAGCTTCGCTGCTGCACCCCTCCGTGCGGCGGGACGAACGCACCGCCACCCTGTCGCTGACTCCGGCCGGCTCGTTGTCTCACGCTCGTCGCGCGCCCACGGACGCGCAGGCCGTGCTGCTCATGGCACGCAAGCTCCCGCGTTACTGCCCGGTCGACGACCTCTACGAGGACTGGCTGGACCACATCGCCGAGCTCGTCAGTGCCACTGGGGGCTCTCCTGTACCATCTCTCTCGCTGCCTCGCCCTCCTCCAGCTGCGGGTGACGTAGCTCATGGAGTGCCTCCACCACCTCCGCATCAAGACGGGGCCCTCGCACCAATACGCTCGGTCCCATGGCGTGACCCGCCACGCTGGGCGCCCGCGCACGAAGAAAGAAGCTGCTAAGAAGTCCCTCGGCCGCAAGAAAACGCTCCTGCGCTCCCGGCACCACTACGTCGAGACCGCGTGCCGCTGGCGGTGGCGGCGCAAGGACATCAAGATCAGGCTCTGCCTCCACGGCGGGCTCTGGTGACCACAACAGGCTGCCGTGCCTTCACCCCCGAACTGCGCAGCGTCATCTGGCCCAGCAAGTTCAAACCAGACCTGCCTCCGCTCTACGACGGCACCCCGACCCCGCGGAGTTCCTGCAGCTCTACGAGCCGAGCATCGAGGCGGCCAATGGTGACGAGAAGGTCATGGTGAACTGGTTTCCCATGGCCCTCAAAGATGGCGCGCGCTCGTGGCTCCTGAACTTGCCCGCGGGATCGATCTCCTCCTAGGGCAAGATGTGCGAGCGCTTTGTCGCCAACTTCCAGGGCACTCGCGACCGCCGGCCGGCCGCGGGTGACCTGCGGTGCATCAAGCAGCAGCCAGGGGAAACTCTACAGAAGTACATCCAGCACTTGAACATCATTCGCCTCAAGATTCCCTAGGTGACAGACGAGGCTATCATCTTGGCGTTCTCCAATGGTGTCCGTGACGTCAAGATGAAGGAGGAGCTCGCCATCCATGAGGAACTATGCACAACCCTGGAGATGTTCAACATGGCGACCAAGTGTGCAAGAGCTGAGGAGGGGCACCTCTCCCTCCTCAAGCTCCCTGCTGCCGACCCAGAAGAGAAGAAAGCCAAGGCCAAGGACGTGAAGCGCAAGGGAGTAGCCGTGATCGCGGCTGAGCCGGATACGAAACGTGGCCGAGACCACCCCGAGTCGTCCAAGAGCAGCCGTCCATTCCGCGCCTTCCACAACGTACACAGCCACAACACCAACGACTGTCAAGAGCTCAGGGCCATTCGTGATGGATGCTTTGGTCGATGCCCCGAGTGCAACGACCGGGGCTACGGCCGAGGGGGAGGACGAAGTGGAGGACGCTGGGACGACCGCGGCCCTCGCCAGGAGTGGCGCGACCGGCCTCGTGAGGACCGCTGGCAGGACCAGCCTCATGAGGGCGCCTGGAGGGAGCAGCCTCATGAGGACCGCCCTCAGGGCAATGCCGGCCTCCCTTTGCTGCCGCCGCCACCAAGGAGGAACGATGACCATCATCCGGACGAGGGGGCTGGGGGCTTCCAGGAGCCTCGTGCCATCGCCTGTATCTTGGGTGGTGCTCAAGCCCCAGCCTCTCAGCGTATCTTCAAGCAGTTTGCTTGTGAGGTGAACGCGGCCCTTCCCAGGCTCGAGGCCACGCGCCCGCTCAGGTGGTCCAAGTGCGCCATCACCCTCATCTCGTCAGACCAGCTCAAGTGTGCGGCAACTGCTGGCGCCGTCTCGATGCTCTGCTCACCCGTCATTGATACGTCTCCAACGTATCTATAATTTTTGATTGTTCCATGCTATATTATATTCTGTTTTGGACATTATTGGGCTTTATTATACACTTTTATATTATTTTTGGGACTAACCTATTAACCGGAGGCCCAGCCCAGAATTGCTGTTTTTTGCCTATTTCAGAGTTTCGCAGAAAAAGAATATCAAACGGAGTCCAAACGGAATGAAACCTTCGGGAATGTGATTTTCGGAACGAACGTGATCCAGAGGACTTGGACCCTACGTCAAGACATCAACCAGGAGGGCACGAGGTAGGGGGCGCGCCTACCCCCCTGGGCGCGCCCTCCACCCTCGTGGGCCCCCTGTTGCTCCACCGACGTACTCCTTCCTCCTATATATACCTACGTACCCCCAAACTACCAGCTACGGAGCCAAAAACCTAATTCCATCGCCGCAACCTTCTGTACCCGTGAGATCCCATCTTGGGGCCTGTTCTGGAGCTCCGCCGGAGGGGGCATCGATCACGGAGGGCTTCTACATCAACACCATAGCCTCTCCGATGATGTGTGAGTAGTTTACCTCAGACCTTCGGGTCCATACTTATTAGCTAGATGCCTTCTTCTCTCTTTTTGGATATCAATACAATGTTCTCCCCCTCTCTTGTGGAGATCTATTCGATGTAATCTTCTTTTGCGGTGTGTTTGTTGAGACCGATGAATTGTGGGTTTATGATCAAGTTTATCTATGAACAATATTTGAATCTTCTCTGAATTCTTTTATGTGTGATTGGTTATCTTTGCAAGTCTCTTCGAATTATCAGTTTGGTTTGGCCTACTAGATTGATATTTCTTGCAATGGGAGAAGTGCTTAGCTTTGGGTTCAATCTTGCGGTGTCCTTTCCCTGTGACAGTAGGGGCAGCAAGGCACATATTGTATTGTTGCCATCGAGGATAACAAGATGGGGTTTATATCATATTGCATGAGTTTATCCCTCTACATCACGTCATCTTACTTAAAGCATTACTCTGTTCTTCTGAACTTAATACTCTAGATGCATGCTGGATAGCGGTCGATGTGTGGAGTAATAGTAGTAGATGCAGGAAGGAGTCGGTCTACTTGTCTCGGACGTGATGCCTATATAGATGATCATACCTAGATATTCTCATAACTATGCTCAATTCTGTCAATTGCTCAACAGTAATTTGTTCACCCACCGTAATACTTATGCCCTCGAGAGAAGCCACTAGTGAAACCTATGGCCCCCGGGTCTATTTTCCATCATATTAATCTCCCGACAACAAGAGATATCTGGCGTCGTTTTTATTTTGCTTTCTTTTACTTTGCATCTTTATCATAAAAATACCAAAAATCTTATCTTATCATATCTATCAGATCTCACTCTCGTAAGTGACCGTGAAGGGATTGACAACCCCTTTATTGCGTTGGTTGCGAGGATTTATTTGTTTGTGTAGGTGCGAGGGACTCGTGCGTGGCCTCCTATAGGATTGATACCTTGGTTCTCAAAAACTGAGGGAAATACTTACGCTACTTTGCTGCATCACCCTTTCCTCTTCAAGGGAAAACCAACGCAGTGCTCAAGAGGTAGCAAGAAGGATTTCTGGCTCCGTTGCTGGGGAGTCTACGCAAAAGTCAACATACCAAGTACCCATCACAAACCCTTATCTCCCGCATTACATTATTTGCCATTTGCCTCTCGTTTTCCTCTCCCCAACTTCACCCTTGCCATTTTATTTGCCCTCTCTTTTCCGTTCGCCTCTTTTTTGTTTGCTTGTGTTGCCATGTGCCTTCTATGTGCTTGCATCTTCGCTTGCTAAAAATCTATTGATATGGATCCTCATCCCCTTGCTAATCTTTTTAAGATATCCAATTATGATGAACCAATTTCTAGTGATTTGAGTGCACTAGATTACCTTTATGAGGTTTTGCTTGAAATTTGTAAATCTGAAAATTGTGATGAAGAAATTTGTGAAGAGATTCACGATAACTCCTTGAATAAAAAGCATGATTGCAATGATTTTACTATAAATTCTGTTGATGTCAATCGTGCTAATAATATGCAAAACCCTAAGCTTGGGGATGCTAGTTTTGCTATGTCTATTACTTGTTGCAATGATCATGATTGGGGTGATTCTTCTTATGATCTTGAAAAATTATTTAAGCCCCATGATGAATATGAGATTGATAATAATGTTTGCAATAATATTGAAAGTGGGTTTGGAAGAGTGTCAACTTTAGATCCCACATATTTGGATAATGTTCAATCTTATGAAGTTTTTGATAAAAGTGGGTTTGGAGAGGTCATGACTTTAGTTTATGTTAATCCCACTATTTTGGAAGAGTGTCAACTTTGCATACATGTGGATCGTGTTAAGAATATGTTTTGTGATAGCTATATTGTTGAACTTTCTTATGATCCTACATGTAATTATTATGAGAGAGGAAAATATGGTTGTATAAATTTTCATGTTACTAAATTACCTCTCATTATGTTGAGATTGCTATTGTTTCTTTCCGCTTCCTCGCATATGCTAGTTTTTGCTTGCCTTGCAAATTTGTTTGCTTATAATATGCCTATGCATAGGAAGTATGTTAGACTTAGATGTGTTTGTCATGTGTTTTACGATGCTCTCTTTGCGCTCCAGTTCTTGTCTTTCATGTGAGCATCATTAAAATTATCATTGCCTAGCTAAAAGGCTTTAAAGAAAAGCGCTTGTTGGGAGACAACCCAATATTTTTCCTTGCTGTTATTCAATAAATATGTGATCTAGCCTCTGGTTAGATTTGTTTTTATATTTTAATTAGTGTTTGGGCCAAGTTAAACCTATAGGATCTTCTTGGATGATAGTTATTTGATCTTGCTGAAAATTGCAGAAACTTTCTGTTCACGAAAATAATTGTTAAAAATCACCAGAATGCGATAAAATATTGATTCAAATTGTTGCTGATCTATAATTTTTTTTGTCTAGGTCGTCCTATTTTGGCTGATTTTTTTGGAGTTCCAGAAGTTTGCGTTAGTTACAGATTACTACAGACTGTTCTGTTTTTGACAGATTCTGTTTTTCGTGTGTTGTTTGCTTATTTTGATGAATCTATGGCTAGTAAAATAGTTTATAAACCATAGAGAAGTTGGAATAAATTATGTTTAACACCAATATAAATAAAGAATGAGTACATTACAGTACCTTGAAGTGGTCTTTTGTTTTCTTTCGCTAACGGAGCTCACGAGATTTTCTGTTAAGTTTTGTGTTGTGAAGTTTTCAAGTTTTGGGTGAAAGATTTGATGGATTATGGAACAAGGAGTGGCAATAGCCTAAGATTGGGGATGCCCATGGCACCCCCAAGATAATCTAAGGACACCTAAAAGCCAAAGCTTGGGGATGCCCCGGAAGGCATCCCCTCTTTCGTCTACTTCCATCGGTAACTTTACTTGGAGCTATATTTTTATTCACCACATGATATGTGTTTTGTTTGGAGCGTCTTATATTATTTGAGTCTTCATTTGTTAGTTTACCACAATCATCGTTGCTGTACACACCTTTTGAGAGAGTCACACTCGATTCGGAATTTATTAGAATACTCTATGTGCTTCACTTATATCTTTTGAGTTATATAGTTTTTGCTCTAGTGCTTCACTTATATCTTTTAGAGCACGGTGGTGATTTTGTTTTATAGAAACTATTGTTCTCTCATGCTTCACTTAGATTATTTTGAGAGTCCTACAAAACAGCATGGTAGTTTGCTTTAACAATAATAGGCATACAAGATTAGTAAAAGAAAAATTCTTATGAGTGTGTTGAATACTATGAGAAGTTTGATGCTTGATAATTGTTTTGAGATATGAAGATGGTGATATTAGAGTCATGCTAGTTGAGTAGTTTTGAATTTGAGAAATACTTGTGTTAAAGTTTGTGATTCCCGTAGCATGCACGTATGGTGAACCGTTATGTGATGAAGTCGGAGCATGATTTATTTATGGGATAATTGATTTTATGCCCCTAGTTGGGTCACACTCGGCAGGTTTACCCCTAGTTTTCGAAAACACTTGTTCCTGCCCAAACCACTTTGCTCCTCTTATTCTTTTGCTCTTTGACCGTTTGAACTTTCACTTTGAAAACTTCATAAAAAAATTCATACTAACTCAGAAAAATTCAAATAAGATATCAAAATGTTTAGAAAAGCATCACCTATATGTGCATGTCATTTGCATTCATGAAAAAAGTGTTGGCCAGTCCCCATTTCAGTTTTAGCTCATATCATCTTAGCATGAACAGTAAAATCTAAAAAAGTTTGGTGGCAAACTTTGACCAATGTTTTGAGTGCTTGCCAAGTTTCATAAGGGAATGACGTTCGTGGAAGTCGTGGCAAAAAAACAAAAATCAATGCTCCAAAATTTCATTTTCTTACCACGACTTCCACGAATGCTATTCCCTTATGAAACTTGGAAAGCACTCAAAACACCGGTCAAATTTTGCCACCAATTTTTTTTAGAATTTTTAGAATTTTTTTAGATTTTATTGTTCATGCTAAGATGATATGAGCTAAAACTAAGATGGGGACTGGCCAACACTTTTTTCATGAATGCAAATGACATGCACATATAGGTGATGCTTTTCTGAACATTTTGATATCTTATTTGAATTTTTCTGAGTTAGTATGAATTTTTTATGAAGTTTTCAAAGTGATGGTCAAATGGTCAAAGGGCAAAAGCATAAGAGGAGCAAAGTGCTTTGGGCAAGAACAAGTGTTTTCGGAAACTAGGGGTAAACCTGCCGAGTGGAACACAACTAAGGGCACCAAATTAATTATCCCTTTATTTATTGATTGTCTTCCTTATGAGTGGCGGTCGGGGACGAGCGATGGTCTTTTCCTACCAATCTATCCCCCTAGGAGCATGTGCGTAATACTTTGCTTTGATAACTTGTAGATTTTTGCAATAAGTATGTGAGTTCTCTGTGACTAATGTTGAGTCCATGGATTATACACACTTTTCCTCCTTCCACCATTGCTAGCCTCTCTAATACCGCGCACTTTTCGCCGGTATCATACACCCACCATATACCTTCCTCAAAACAGCCACCATACCTACCTATCATGGCATTTCCATAGCCATTCCGAGATATATTGCCATGCAACTTACCACCATTTCGTTTATTATGACACGCTCCATCATTGTCATATTGCTTCGCATGATCATGTAGTTGACATTGTATTTGTGGCAAAGCCACCGTTCATAATTCTTTCATACATGTCACTCTTGATTCATTGCATATCCTGGTACACCGCCGAAGGCATTCACATAGAGTCATATTTTGTTCTAAGTATTGAGTTGTAAGAAAATAAAAGTGTGATGATCATCATTTTTTAGAACATTGTCCCAAGTGAGGAAAGGATGATGGAGACTATGATTCCCCCACTAGTCGGGATGAGACTCCGGATGAAAAAAAAGAGGCCATAAAAAGGCCCAAAAAATGAGAGAAAAAGAGAGAAGGGACAATGTTACTATCCTTTTACCACACTTGTGGTTCAAAGTAGCACCATTATCTTCATGATAGAGAGTCTCCTATGATATCACTTTCATATACTAGTGGTAATTTTTCATTATAGAACCTGGCTTGTATATTCCAATGATGGGCTTCCTCAAAATGCCCTAGGTCTTCGTGAACAAGCGAGTTGGATGCACACCCACTTAGTTTCTTTTGTTGAGCTTTCATATACTTATAGGTCTAGTGCATCCGTTGCATGGCAATCCCTACTCACTCACATTGATATCTATTGATGGGCATCTCCATAGCCCGTTGATACGCCTAGTTGATGCGAGACTATCTTCTCCTTTTTTTGTCTTCTCCACAACCACCATTCTATTCCACATATAGTGCTATGTCCATGGCTCACGCTCATGTATTGCGTGAAGATTGAAAAGTTTGAGAACATCAAAAGTATGAAACAATTGCTTGGCTTGTCGTCGGGGTTGTGCATGATTTAAATACTTTGTGTGGTGAAGATAGAGCATAGCCAGACTATATGATTTTGTAGGGATAACTTTCTTTGGCCATGTTATTTTGAGAAGACATAATTGCTTAGTTAGTATGCTTGAAGTATTATTATTTTTTATGTCAATATTAAAATTTTATCTTGAATCTCTCGGATCTGAATATTCATACCACAATTAAGAAGAATTACATTGAAATTATGCCTAGTAGCATTCCACATCAAAAATTCAGTTTTTATCATTTACCTACTCGAGGACGAGCAGGAATTAAGCTTGGGGATGCTTGATACGTCTCCAACGTATCTATAATTTTTGATTGTTCCATGCTATATTATATTCTGTTTTGGACATTATTGGGTTTTATTATACACTTTTATATTATTTTTGGGACTAACCTATTAACCGGAGGCCCAGCCCAGAATTGCTGTTTTTTGCCTATTTCAGAGTTTCACAAAAAAGAATATCAAACGGAGTCCAAACGGAATGAAACCTTCGGGAACGTGATTTTCGGAACGAACGTGATCTAGAGGACTTGGACCCTACGTCAAGACATCAACCAGGAGGGCACGAGGTAGGGGGGCGCACCTACCCCCCTGGGCGCTCCCTCCACCCTCGTGGCCCCCTGTTGCTCCACCGACGTACTCCTTCCTCCTATATATACCTACGTACCCCCAAACTACCAGACACGGAGCCAAAAACCTAATTCCACCGCCGCAACCTTCTGTACCCGTGAGATCCCATCTTGGGGCCTGTTCCGGAGCTCCGCCGGCGGGGGCATCGATCACGGAGGGCTTCTACATCAACACCATAGCCTCTCCGATGATGTGTGAGTAGTTTACCTCAGACCTTCGGGCCCATAGTTATTTGCTAGATGGCTTCTTCTCTCTTTTTGGATATCAATACAATGTTCTCCCCCTCTCTTGTGGAGATCTATTCGATGTAATCTTCTTTTGCGGTGTGTTTGTTGAGACCGATGAATTGTGGGTTTATGATCAAGTTTATCTATGAACAATATTTGAATCTTCTCTGAATTCTTTTATGTATGATTGGTTATCTTTGCATGTCTCTTCAAATTATCAGTTTGGTTTGGCCTACTAGATTCATCTTTCTTGCAATGGGAGAAGTGCTTAGCTTTGGGTTCAATCTTGCGGTGTCCTTTCCCAGTGATAGTAGGGGCAACAAGGCACGTATTGTATTGTTTCCATCGAGGATAACAAGATGGGGTTTATATCATATTGCATGAGTTTATCCCTCTACATCACGTCATCTTACTTAAAGCGTTACTCTGTTCTTCTGAACTTAATACTCTAGATGCATGATGGATAGCGGTCGATGTGTGGAGTAATAGTAGTAGATGCAGGCAGGAGTCGGTCTACTTGTCTCGGACGTGATGCCTATATAGATGATCATACCTAGATATTGTCATAACTATGCTCAATTCTGTCAATTTCTCAACAGTAATTTGTTCACCCACCGTAATACTTATGCTCTCGAGAGAAGCCACTAGTGAAACCTATGGCCCCCGGGTCTATTTTCCATCATATTAATCTCCCGACAACAAGCTATTTCTGGCACCGTTTTTATTTTGCTTTCTTTTACTTTGCATCTTTATCATAAAAATACCAAAAATATTATCTAATCATATCTATCAGATCTCACTCTCGTAAGTGACCGTGAAGGGATTGACAACCCCTTTATTGCGTTGGTTGCGAGGATTTATTTGTTTGTGTAGGTGCAAGGGACTCGTGCGTGGCCTCCTACTGGAGTGATACCTTGGTTCTCAAAAACTGAGGGAAATACTTACGCTACTTTGCTGCATCACCCTTTCCTCTTCAAGGGAAAACCAACGCAATGCTCAAGAGGTAGCAGTCATCAGCAACGTTCAAGTCACCAAGACCCTCATCGACGGCGGCACAGAGCTCAATGTCCTGTCCGTCGAGACATTCGATAGCCTCCAAGTGCCATACGATCAGCTACAGCCAACCAAGCCCTTCTCAGGAGTAACCGGTGGCTCCACCACCCCGATAGGGCAGGTCCGCCTCCCTTTCACCTTCGGCCTGCGTAACAACTACCGCACCGAGCTCCTAGACTTCGACGTTGCCCGCATCCGCCTGCCGTACAACGCCATCCTTGGGTATCCAGCCTTGGCCAAGTTTATGGTAGTGACCCACCACGGCTACAACATCCTCAAGATGCTAGGGAGTGGCGGCATCATCACGGTCCCCTGTGAAGAAAAAGATGCGGTGTGCTCCCTCGAGCGCGCTTACCAAGCTGCAGCGGCTGAAGACCCCGACAACAAAGGCACCCCGTACCCTCCTGAGGCCATCCCCAAGAAGAAGAAGCAGCTACTCCACCCAGGGCCTCAGGAGAGCGGCGTTTCCAGCGGCACCACCTCAGGACCTGCGTCCGCAGATGGGGCGCCTCCCTCCCTTGCATAGGAAGGCACGCCCGACGCCCTCCTCAGGTTGGGCTCGGGGGCTCTCTTCTGGAGGGCCTCAGACCTAGCCAACGTCACGAGGGAGGCGCTCGGGCACCATGTGGAGGCGTGCTTCGCTGCATGTTTCCCTCAAGAGGGCACAAGGCATGGAGTGCCTAGTGCTCAGGAGTTCATCACCCAGGCGATCCAGGAGCTTCAGGAGGCAAGGACTATCGGATTTCGGGTTCCGGCAAAACCCTTGAGGTTCGAACACTGGGGTGCCCGCGAAGATCTCCCCCTACCTAATCACGCCCTCACCCTCACCGCAATCTCAAAGCCTAGCTCGACGAACTCACAACACAAGGGACACGAGATTTATACAGGTTCAGGCCACTGTTGTGGTGTAATACCCTACTCTAGTGTGGTGGTGGTGGATTGCCTCCTGGGTTGATGATGAACAGTACAAGGGAAGAACAGCCTCCTGAGGAGAGGTGTTCTTGTGCTTGGTGGGTGTGAGGATGGCCTAGTCCAAGATGACTTCTCCGTGCCTCCTATGGTGGTGGCTAGCCCTATTTATAGAGGCCTTGGTCCTTTCCCCAAATATTGAGTGGGAAGGGATTCCACAACGGCCAGTTTGAAGGGAGACAACTAGTACAAGCTATCCTGACAAAAGTAGTCTTCGCCTGCCAAAGGCTCTGGTGGTGACACCGTCTTGGGCTCCACGATGACCTCTGTCCTGCCGTCCTGCTGGTCTTGGTCTCGTTGCACTGATATGGAAACCTTTGCCTGATGCCTTGGGACTCCTCGCCTGCGCTTGCCCCTTTAGCACCAAAGAGGAAGCGAGGACACTGCGCGCACTGGCGCCCGCCTAGCGCCCTCCTGGCTCCAGTCGTCATGGCTTGTGTCATTTGAACCTCGCGAGGTTCGCCTTGCCTTTATCTCTCCGCACCTCGCGAGCCAGCCTGGTGAGGCTGCCCCCGAGGAGGTCTTGTGTCGTCCACCTCGCGAGGCTTGGCCCCTCGCGAGGGTCTTGAGGGTTGGTTGGTGAAGATGGGTCATACGGGGCCGCTGGGAGAGCCACGCTGTGGGCCGCTGGGAGGCAAGTGTGGGACCCCCGTTCCCAAAACACCGACAGTAGCCCCTGGGCCCAAGGCGCGCTCGGACTTGGCTTCAGGGCGAAGCCAAAGGGCAAGTGCGGAGCGAGCGGGCCCCAACAGCCTGCGGCCTTGGTCGACGCGTGGCGATTGATTGGATGTGGGCATCTCTGCTTCCCCATGCTGCCTCAGCAACTGCCCGACTAGACAAGTCCCTGCTGCATGCAAAAAGGGTTATGATTACCTGCGATCGTGGAGGCCGACGGTTGGCCTCCCTTGGGCTATAAATGAGGAGGGAGGCGGAGCCCCCGTTGCTCATGTCTTCTTGCTGCGCCCACGTTTTCTCCTTTGCTCCATTGCTAATTGAGACACCAATGGCGCCTATTCGGAGGTTTTCGGCCGCAGAGAAAGGGAAAACCCCCCGCGACAAGCCTGGGCCGCTTCCGCTGAAGAAGAGGCCAAGCCACCGCCGCGAGGTGGTCGTGGGGCCAGAGGTGACGAGGCCTTGGTATGAGCGACCTCCTCCGCACCATGCCTGACGACGACGAGACCGATGAGCTCCAGAGGGGGGAGCCGCCCGTGATCCCAACGAGGGGCAGGTCGGCATTGGTTTCCCGAGATGACGCTCCTGTTCTGACGCCGCCTGGGGCTGCTTCTGGTCCATTTGCTGCTCCTTCCTCCGTCCCCGGGGCCCGCGCGCCCGCGTCCCAGGCTGGGAGGCTCTCGGGCTTCAAGCTTAGCAAGAGGAGGGTGGACTACACTGCGGTGGACCAGTAAGTGCTCTCGCCTTGTTTCGTTCTTGCTTCTGCTGCTTGACCTTGACGCTTCTCCGCTGTGCAATGAGGCCGACGCCTGCGGCGAAGAAAAGGAAGGAGGAGGCGGTGGTGCCACTCGGGAACAACCGGCCTGCTCCGGCCACGTCACCCTCCGTGGAGAAGGGCAGCATTGGCGCTCATGTTTCTTCGGCTTGGTCGTCCTAGCGAAGCCTGGGGTAGAATCCTCGGGAGGAGTCAGCCCCCGTGGCCCCGCTGGCTCCGGAGGCACCGTCGTCCGGCTTGGCTGCTAAGGTCTCCAAGGCTCAGGAGCCCCCAGTTTCCCAGGCTTTGGTGACGATACCTTCTCCTCCTCCTCCCACTGCACCACTGATTCCAGGTCCTTCCGCCTCCCCTGACGTCTTGAAGCGCGCTCTTTCTGAGATGGCCCGGCTGCAAGAAGATCTTCAGGGCGCCGACTCCCACCTGGTGGCTGGGCGCCTGAAGCTAGTCTCTGGCTGGCTTCATTCTGACGTGTCCGTTCGGGCGGCATTGAGCCAGGCCGCGGCGACCTCCGAGGAGGAGAAGCAGGTTGCCACCCAAGCAACAGTTGCTCGCGAGGCGGCACTAAAGGACGTCGAGGCCACCCAGGATCGCTGTCGGGCGCTGGAGGACGAGCTGAAGACCCTGCGCAGCAAGCGTGAAAAGAAGCCCGTAGCCGCAAGGCGGAGGAGGAGGAGATGAAGGCCTGGGAAGACGCCATCAAGGGTCGCGATGCCGAGCTGGAGCAGGCGGCGAGGGCGCAAGCCATTGAGCGCAGCCGACTGGAGGAGCTGGAGCGGAAGGTGAAGGCGGAGAAGGTCAAACTTGACGCCGAGGCGAAGGTTCTGGCCGAGGACCGCGCGGCCTTCGCGCTCCTTGAGGAGAGGTCTCGCGTGGCGCTGAAGACACTCTATGAGAAGGGCCTAGAGAAGCCGCTGACCACCGACGAGGACGGCCCCGCCCAGCTGCTTCCCTACTTGGTCGAGGCGCTTGAGGAAATCGTGAGTGGCATCGGCCCCATGGCAGAGGAAGAGGCTCGCATCCTTTCTTCAGCTGCACTGACACGTGTCTTCAACCACCTCCATCTTCGCGACCCTGCCGCCCGCCTTGACGAGCTGCTGGAGCCTGTGGACGACGAGCACTGCGTAGCTGCTGCCGCAGTCGCGAAGGGTCAGGTGGAGGCCCTGCTGAAGAAGTTCCGCGCCTTCGCTCCTGCAGCCCCGGCCGGTGGTACAGGTGAAGGCGATGCCACCAAGGAAGGAGCGCCTCTTGCGGGTGCCGACGGTGTCCAGGGATGACTTGCTCGGCTCCTTTCCTGTTTAAACTCCTCCAACATGTACCGTGCCTCGTGGGGGCGTTTAAACTTGCGTTTGACATTCAGAGAACAATATGTCTTGTAATATTTGAGATTTTGCGATTTCCTTCCCATTTGCTTTACGTTCTACGTCGGCAGAGCCCGACCCCGTGCATACCTCAGCCGCCGTTGGGTCGTCCGGATCACCAGGACGAGACCAAGGAGTGAGAGGCTACGTGGCCAGTTAGGCTCCTGAGTCGCGATGCTCAGGAGTCCCCCTTGACGCGCAAACAACTTATAAGAAGGAGACGCATGAATAGGTCTAGTGTTCTACGTCGGCACGGCCCGGCCGCGCGCATACCTCAGCCGCCGTTGGGTCGTCCGGAGACCAGGACGAGACCAAGGAGTGAGGGGCTACGTGACCAGTTAGGCTCCTGAGTCGCGATGCTCAGGAGGCCCCCTTGAGGTGCAAACAACCTTCATACCTTTGTCCTCGCTGAGGCTCGGCTCAGGAGGGGCGCGCGACAACCAGGTCCGGGAGACCTGGCTGGGTGGCGTACGCTTGGGTGCGGCCCGAGCGCAGCCCCCGTTGAGGGAGTCCTGGACTAAGGGGTCCTCGCGCGTCCGGCCTGTTATCCATGGGCCGGACTAATGGGCTATGAAGACATGAAGGCCGAAGACTGTACCTGTGTCCGCATTGGACTCTACTTGGCGTGGAAGGCAAGCTTGGCGACCGATTATGAAGATTCCTTCTTATGTAACCGACTCTATGTAAGCCCTAGATCCCCCCGGTGTCTATATTAACCTGGAGGGGTTAGTCCGGAAAGGACACACATTACCATAGTCATACATGCTAAACTTCTAGGGTTTAGCCATTACGATCTTGTGGTAGATCAACTCTTGTAACACTCATATTCATCAAGATCAATCAAGCAGGAAGTAGGGTATTACCTCCATAGAGAGGGCCCGAACCTGGGTAAACATTGTGTCCCCCGTCTCCTGTTACCATCGATCCTAGATGCACAGTTTGAGATCCCCTACCCGAGATCCGCCGGTTTTGACACCGACATTGGTGCTTTCATTGAGTGTTCCACTGTGCCGTCGACGAAAGGTTCGATGTCTCCTTCAATTGTCGATAGGGACGCTGTCCAAGGAGAAACCTTCCTCCCCGGACAGATTTTTGTGTTCGGCGGCTTCATACTATGGGCCAACTCGCTCGGCCATCTGGAGCAGGTCGATAGCTACGCCCCTGGCCATCAGGTCAGATTTGGAAGCTTGAACTACATCGCGGATACCCGTGGAGACTAGATCTTCAGTGGGTTTGAGACCGCAGCGATTGCTCTCCCTCGCCCCGATGAACATGACTTAGATCTGTCATCGTATCACATCCAGGAGATGGTTCCTGTTGCTGCAACGGCCTTAGAACCGAAGCGGATCGTGCCCTCCGAGACCACAAAGTCCGCGGCGTTGGAGCCACACACAGACTCAACATCCTGCAATGTTTGCGTCAATGGAACTCCGGATTCGTCTCCGGCTATAAGTTCCGGACCAGGTACGCCTGCGGACGCCGAGCTGGATCGATTATCGATTTCCGAAATCAGCGCCGCAGACATCTTCCAGCACTCACCTTTCGGCGACGTGCTAAACTCTTTAAAGAACTTGTCCTTGGAGGAAGACTCATAGCCGAACTATGTTCGGTTCGAGCTAGAGGCGGATGACGAGGAACTTTGCTCCCATCGCCACCCACTTCATAGCCACTGGCGATGACTTAACCGACGTGCTTGACTATGGCTCCGAAGACATCGACGGTATGGACGATGATGCCGACAAGGAGCAAGGCCAAGACCCGCCATTCACTGGATGTTGGACGGCCATCTCTTCGTACGATGTGTACATGGTTGATACAACTAAAGGATCTGGCGACGACAAAGAAGAGCCAGATGCGAATAAAACCTCTGAGCGCAGTCCAAGCGCCGGCGGCCCAAACGCCATTCTAAGCCCCGTCGCTCAAAGGATGGCAACACTGGCACCGGAGAAAATATTACTCCGAGCGACACCGAAAACAATGAAGACCCTGTCGGAGCTGCATCCGAACAGGAGGAACACGAGAACGGGCAAGATAACCCTGATGAACAGGCCATAGAAGATGACTCGAAGGACGATAGTTACCATCCACCCTCCGAGGAGGAGACAAGCCTCGGCAACGAAGACTTCATCGTGCCTGAGGATCCTCTGGAGCAGGAGCGCTTTAAGCTTCAGCTCATAGCCACTCCAAGGAGCCTAAAAAGAAACAGCAGCAGCTTCAAGCTGAACAAGATCTGCTCATCGACAGATGGACTGATGTCCTGACAGCCGAAGAATACGGCCTCAAGCGCCCAGCCAAGAGCTCCCCGAAACGCAGACTGCTACCTCAATTCGATGAGGAGGCACCGGAGCACATATCTCCCTCGCGTAATACGGAACGACCACCACGTGGTCGAGACATGGCGGCCGACCGGCCACCCCGCGGTCGGGATGAAGCGGCAACTTAGGCCGAACAGCAGCCTACCCCGCCACCCCGTAAAAATAGAGACAGAAGAGTTCGGGGTCATACGCACGACCTCCGGCAGACCCTGGACAGTAGAGCAGGACATACAAGATCGATCTACGAATCGCGAGGACGTGCCTCGAGGCACGACGACAGCTACCTATTCGGACATGACAAACCTAACCACGCCCGGGCCGAATACCGCAGACGGACTCCATCAGAGCTACGCCACGATGCGGCCCGATATAGAGGCGCCACACACCCTCTCCGCTTCACAGATGAAGTACCGGATCATGAATTCCATGAGGGGTTCAAGCCCGTCAATATCGAATCATACGACGGCACAACCGATCCTGCAGTATGGATCGAGGATTTTATTCTCCATATCCATATGGCTCGAGGAGATGACCTCCACGCCATTAAATATCTCCCACTAAAGCTCAAAGGCCCAGCTCGACACTGGTTAACAGCCTGCCTGAAAATTCTATCGGCAGCTGGGAGGACTTGGAAGAAGCCTTCCTGGACAACTTCCAAGGAACCTATGTCCGGCCACCAGACGCCGACGACTTAAGCCACATAGTTCAACAACCTGGAGAATCGGCCAGAAAATTCTGGACTAGGTTCCTAACCAAAAAGAACCAGATTGTTGACTGTCCGGATGCTGAGGCCCTAGCAGCCTTCAAACACAGCATCCGTGACGAATGGCTAGCACGCCACCTCGGCCAAGAAAAGCCGAAGTCTATGGCAGCCCTTACGGCACTCATGACCTGCTTTTGCGCGGGTGAGGACAGCTGGCTGGCTCGTAGCAAGAACACAGCCAGCGAGGCAGGCCCGTCCGGCCAAGAACAGCACCAGCAAGCTCCGGCGCAATAGACACAAATGCCAAAGCAATGGCGACAACACCGATGACACCACAGTTAACGCCGGATTCAGTGGCTCCAAGTCCGGCCAACGGAAGAAGTCCTACAAAAGAAACAATGAAGGACCTTCCAGCCTAGACCACATACTCGACCGTCCGTGCCAGATATATGGCACCATAGACAAACAAGCCAATCACACCAACAGAAACTGTTGGGTTTTCAAACAGGCTGGCAAGTTAAACGCTGAAAACAAAGAAAAGGGATCA
This sequence comes from Aegilops tauschii subsp. strangulata, assembly GCF_002575655.3. Classification (NCBI taxonomy): domain Eukaryota; kingdom Viridiplantae; phylum Streptophyta; class Magnoliopsida; order Poales; family Poaceae; genus Aegilops; species Aegilops tauschii. Next base: position 260,494,795 of record NC_053041.3, on the reverse strand, counting down.
CAAAGTGAGGATGAGGATGAAGAGCCCCGGCAGCCGAATACTGGGGGACAGAAGAAATTTCCCCCTCAAGTCAAAACGATGAACATGATATATGCTACACACATCCTCAAAAAGGAGCGCAAGCGAGCACTTAGGGACATCTACGCGGTAGAGCCAGTCGCCCCCAAATTCAATCCGTGGTCATCATTCTCGATCACCTTCGATCGTCGAGATCACCCAACTAGTATCCGCCATGGCGGTTCAGCCGCACTAGTCCTCGACCCAATTATTGACGGGTTTCACCTAATACGAGTCCTGATGGACGGTGGTAGCAGCCTCAACCTGCTTTATCAGGACACAGTGCGGAAGATGGGCATTAACCCCTCACGAATCAAACCAACAAAGACTACCTTTAAAGGAGTCATACCAAGCATAGAGGCCCGCTGTACGGGCTCAATCACGCTGGAGGTGGTCTTTGGTTCCCCGGACAACTTCTGAAGCGAAGAGTTAATCTTCGATATCGTCCCCTTCCGCAGCAGCTATCACGCACTGCTCGGACGAACCGCGTTTGCTAGATTCAACGCAGAACCACACTATGCTTATCTCAAGCTCAAGATGCCCGGTCCACGCGGCGTCATAACAGTCAATGGCAATACGGAACGCTCCCTCCGAACAGAGGAGCACACCGCCGCCCTAGCAGCAGAAGTACAGAGCGGCCTTCTCAAGCAGCACCATAGTACGGCTGTCGAGCCCCTGGACATCATTAAGAGGTTTCGGACTACACTGCAACATGACAGCGCGACTCATCAAGAGCTCGATTAGCAATTCAGCCTCCGTCCCAGTCCCGATGAAGTAGTGGCATTCGTACCATACGTACATAACTATGCACTCAAAATTCCATGGACATCGACGGAGGCACAAGCTAACCCGAGATCTACAGTTCGGCTAGACTGATCCCGGACACACATACTTTCAATTTTTCTTCTTGTTTCAGGTTCCTTTTCCTGCGGGCCTGATCACCCGTCCTTTCGAAGGATTGGCATACAACGGAGGCAAGCAGCATAGATGTGTAGGGTAACCTCTATACGTTCTTCTTGATGGTATTTATACTTATTTCTCAGCACCCGCACGTTGCGCCCTATTGATTCCGGCATGTTAAAATAGCCCGGATGCTTATCACACTATCTATACAAGATACGCCTTGACGTATCCATCTAGTTATAATGAACAGGGTTTGCGGCACAGTTTCTGTGGTTTTCGCTTCTTCCTTCATTTTATTTCGATTTGCTTATTGGCTGCATCGGTACTCTTTTGTATGTTTCATATTCGCCAGGGGCTACTTATCACCCCACAATACGGCAACACAGTCTGAACACTCCTTATATATATAAGTTCGGCACCCCGAATTTAGCATTATATGCATTGGCTCCGAATCATGTCTTTGGTCAATAGTTGGGTTGCCCGGCTCCTGTGCTTGCTACCCTACGTTCCGCTCTATCGGCTAGGGTAGTAAAGGGAGAACTACTGCGATTGTGCCCTGGCCTTGACCGGATGAGCACCTCAGTAGAGAAAGCCGAAAACTGACTGTCATGATACGGAGAGAGCCGGTCAGCTATTCGAGGGTTACAAAATCGTTGGAGGTTTTTTCCACATTATGCGAAGGATTGGCACTTCCCGATCAGATGCTGACAGCACCCTGGCTTGGACCAGGGGCTGCGCCCATGCTTTATTATAAAACTCCTATGGCTAAGTGAGGGCGTTTAAGCCGTATAGTCTGATTGCCTTGTTCGTTGCGCTAAACAACTCCTTCAAGGACCATATAATTGGATCAAGATTGTTTAGATTCCATCCCGAACACCTCCGTACTACCTACGCGAGGGCAAAGGCCGACGACTGGCCAACCCTCAGATTGCATACAACATGGCCGCACAGGAGGAAACAATTAAAGCATTATGAAATTACATTACAAAACAGGCTTTGTTTTCATAATACAAGGCAAAGGCAACACAAATGTTTTCATTCGAAAATAATGTCCTGCCCGCACTCAGCTGCTGCAACTTGAGACCCTTCTATGACATCCGCAAAATATCGCTCGGGTGTGCGGTGCTCCTTGTCCTCCGGCGGCCCTCTGGCCACTTCAACGGCGTTCATCTTTGCCCACCACATCTTGCAATGGGCGAAGGCCATGCGGGCACCTTCAATACAGGAAGAGCGCTTGACGACGTCCAGCCGAGGACAGGCGTTCACCATCCGCCTCACGAGTCCGAAGTAGCTGCCAGGCATAGCTTCGGCTGGCCATAGCCGGATTATCAAATCCTTCATGGCTAGTTCGGCCACCCTATGCAGCTCCACCAGCTGTTTCAGCTGATCGGTGAAGGACACGGGAGGTTCTGGCGCCGCATATTGCGACCAGAATAGCTTTTCCGCCGAACCCCCTCCTTCGGCTCGATAGAACTCCACGGCGTCCGATACGCTGCGTGGTAAATCAGCAAAATCCCCTGGGGAACTCCGAACCCGGGTTAGTAAAAGGTACTACTTCTCCGCATACTTGCTTTGCATCTTAAAAGCCTTACCCGCCGTGATCTTCTGGGCCTCCTGGATTTCCCGGAGGGCGGCCTGGGCGTCATTTCGTGCGGCCTCTGCGCTCTGACGAGCCTTGGTGAGTTCAGCCCACCGAGCCGACACATCATGCTCCAAGGTCTCACAATTTTTCACCGCATCCTGGAGCTCCTGCTGGATTTCTTTGACCCGGGCCTTGTGCTTCTTACGGGCGGCTTGCTGCTAGACAGTCTTCTCCTCGGCCTCGCCCAGGGCCTTCCTCCGGGCCTCGACCTCGGTCGCGGGTCCTGCGCATATTACGACACTACAGTCAATACACAGCGCCTATGCTTTCCGAATACACAGCAAGTCGTTACTCACCTTGCTTCTCCTAGAGCCGAACCTTAACCTCGCCGAGCTCGCTCTCGGTCCGCTCCAGCCTCTGCCTCAGTTTAGAGACTTTGGCAGCATGCGAGGTTGCGGCCAACAGCGACGCCTGCTTATGCATACATATCACGTTAGTCTCCTACAATAAAAGATTGATCCTCTGTCAGGTTCTTCTCGTCGAGCACCGGACAGTGTCTCAGGGGCTACTGACTACATGGGTTTTTTCTCTTTCTATGTCACTTACCTCGAAACCTGTCAATAGGTTGCTGCAGGCTTCGTTCAGTCCACTCTTGGTGGACTGAACCTTCTCGATCACCGCGCCCATAAGGACACGGTGCTCGTCCATAACGGAGGCGCCTCGTAGCTCCTCCATCAGGTTATCCGGTGTCCCTGGATGGACAGGGACCACCGGCGGAAGCGGCGCACCCCCTCCTTCAAAGGGGGCTGCTCGCCCGACTCTGGAGCCATATGGGTCTCCGGAATCGTATTCGGCCAAGGGCCAAACTGGATGCGTCCCTCTTCGCCAGTCTCCATGGGGATCGGCTCCCCCATGTGTCCGGCAGTGGAGGTCTCGCCTTGTGGCGCCTCCCGGACAGCGTCCTGGGCTCCTCCCTTCGGAGCGGTCCTCCGGGACAACACTCCGGTGTCGTCCCTGGCCCCGGGGGAGTAAGCAGGCAGTGGCGACATGCTCGCCATCTCCGATGGAGCCAACGAACCTCCAGATGAGGATCGCTGGATAAGGTCACGGGCCGGACTGCAATAGTGCAGTTAACTATGTTAAAATAATAAAGAGAAATGGCTGGGTGTGCACATGAATGAGCCATGTCACTTATGATGCGGCCTGGGGCTTAGTGCGGGGGCGTCGTTCCGGACTACTGTCAATGTCCCACGCAGTGTTGACCGCTGGGGCGCCCTTCCCCTTTTTGGGCGCTTCCGCCTCTAGATGCGCCGAGGCCGCCCTCTTTTTCTTCTTCTCCTCGGGGGGAGGGTTGTTTTCCTCCTCCTCCTCTTCCTCGTCATTGTCCTCAGGGACAGAGGAATGGGCTTCGTCGGCTTCGGACGTCACGTCCGAGGTGCCCTTGCGACGGGGACCACTCTTGGCCCCCTTGGCCTTCTTCTCCGGCGCCTTATACGGCGCCGGCACCAGCATCTTCGCTAGACGCGGGATGACCGGTTCTTCAGGCAGCGGAGCTGGACACTAGATCCGCTTCGCCCTCTCCATCCAGTCCCGAAAGAGCAATAATAAAAGCTCAGACATCGTCCTCGAAACAATTAAGTTGGGGATACGTCAGAAATAACATACCTTGCTGGCGGGGTGTTTACGATCGTGACCACGATCTGAGTCCGTGGCCGGTGGCTTCTCGTCGCCCTTAAAGAGCAACTTCCAGGCGCCTTCGTGAGTAGTCTCGAAGAGCCTTATCAAGGTCTGGTGCTTCTTCAAATTGAACTCCCACAGAGGGCGGCTTCGGCGCTGGCACGGAAGAATCCGGCGAACCAGCATCACCTGGATTATGTCAACAAGCTTGACATTCTTGGTCACCATGCTCTGAACACGCGTTTGCAGCACTATCAACTCATCAGGTGAACACCAGTCCGGACTCTTATCGACCCAGGAGGTGAGTCGCATGGGAGCACCGGAGCGGAATTCGGCAGTTGTGGCCCAGGTGGTGCCGCGAGGTTCCGTGATGTAGAACCACTGCTTCTGCCACTCCTTTACTGTCTCCACAAAAGTGCCTTTGGGCCAGGAGATGTTGGATAGCTTGCTCACCATGGCTCCCCCGCACTTCGCGTGTTGTCCATCCACCACCTTCGGCTTCACGTTGAAGACTTTGAGCCACAACCCGAAGTGGCGTTGGATACGGAGGAAGGCCTCACACACGACGATAAACACTGAGATGTTGAGGAAGGAATTCAGGGACAGATCATGGAAATCTATCCCGTAATAATACATCAGCCCGCGAACGAAAGGGTGGAGTGGAAACCCTAGCCCGCAGAAGAAATGGGGGATGAATACTACCCTCTCAGTGGGCTTTGGCGTGGGGATGACTTGTCCCTCGGCCGGCATACGATGGTCGATTTCGTTCGCCAAATACCCGGCCGCCCAAAGCTCAGTAATGTCCTCCTCCCTGACGGAGGAGACCATCCACTTGCCCTAGCCTCCGGATCCGGACATGATTGCTTGAGTGGAAAGGAGATGAGTACTTGGGCGCTGGAGCTCGAGATTGGAAAGACGGAGACAGAGAGAAGGCGTGAGAGAGGAAGAGGGAGTCCTTATCCCCTTATAAAGGCAGCGAATATTAAAAGCCTCCTCACTCGCCCTGAAAACTTGCCTATTCCCAAGGGCCGTATAAACGGCATGGTTAGGTTACCTATGCCCGCATTGATGAGAATCCCGCGATAAGGGGACACGATCTCTGCTTTGACAAGACGTGCCAATGGCAATCGCATCTCAAAACGTGGAGAGGAAGACGAGAAACGGTTCGAAATTATGACCGGACAGACGTGATGCCGTGTTATTAAAAAAGTTGTCAGCAGATAGAACTCGTGTAAAAATATATATATATATATATTCTCTCTGCGGTCATGTATGGTGTGTATGTGGCAGGTCCGGATACTATCGTCGCGTCCGAAGACTATCTTGGAGTTCGGAAAGGGGAACCCGCCTTGCAATGCCGAAGACAATCTGCGCGCCGGACTCCTCGTCATTGAAGCCAGGTTCAGGGGCTACTGAGGGAGTCCTGGACTAAGGGGTCCTCGGGCGTCCGGCCTGTTATCCATGGTCCGGACTAATGGGCTGTGAAGACATGAAGGCCGAAGACTGTACCCGTGTCCGGATTGGATTCTACTTGGCGTGGAAGGCAAGCTTGGCGACCGATTATGAAGATTCCTTCTTATGTAACCGACTCTATGTAAACCCTAGATCCCCCCAGTGTCTATATAAACCTGGAGGGGTTAGTCCGGAAAGGATACACATTACCATAGTCATACATGCTAGACTTCTAGGGTTTAACCATTACGATCTCGTGGTAGATCAACTCTTGTAACACTCATATTCATCAAGATCAATCAAGCAGGAAGTAGGGTATTACCTCCATAGAGAGGGCCCAAACCTGGGTAAACATCATGTCCCCCGTCTCCTGTTACCATCAATCCTAGATGCACAGTTCGGGACCCCCTACCCGAGATCCGCCGGTTTTGACACCGACACCCGTGCCCAGCCCCCTCGCGCGACTCTCCCGAGGGGAGGTGTTGCGGTGAGGCCGGACACTGAGCTCAAGGGCTCCCTGAGGTTGATACGGCCGTGGGGCCGCCCTTAGTTGTTTATCACCAGCGCGGAGCATAGCGGTTCTGCGCTTGCACGGGCATAGCCGCTCCTCGGCAGTGTCGAGGGACAGCGCGGAGCATGGTGCTTCCACTGGTACGTGGGAGGGGACTCCCTACTGCGGAGAGCCCCGGGGCGTGTGCAGCCCCGCCCTGACACGTGGCTTGCACGGAAGGGCTAGACGAGGTGTGTCTGGGCACTCGTGAGCCAGCGCGGGACTCACGAGGCCCTACCTCAAGGCGGGTTGCGCCTGGTCTTGGTTCTTGTTTGCTGTGGTGGTCCTGCGTGGTGGTTAGGAAACCTGCGCCGAACGAATCTCCTGAGGTTATCGCGTGAGAAGGCCAAGCACCATGACCCCAGGAGGTGACGTGAACGGGGCCGGCCCACCAGAAAGAGCTCAGCCATTGGATTTATCGATGCTGTAGGGACGGGCCCAAGCACAGACGCCGTGCCTACCCTCTCACGTGAAGGGTCCTGAAGAAAGACGAACGGCGCGCGGCTCCCATGGCGGGTGATAGTCAAGCAAGTAACATATCGATGACAAAGGGAATAACGTATGTTGTCATTACGGTTTGACCGATAAAGATCTTCGTAGAATATGTAGGAACCAATATGAGCATCCAGGTTCTACTATTGGTTATTGACCGGAGAGGTGTCTCGGTCATGTCTACATAGTTCTCGAACCCGTAGGGTCCGCACGCTTAACGTTCGATGACGATTTTGTATTATATGAGTTATGTGATTTGGTGACCGAATGTCGTTTGGAGTCCCGGATGAGATCACGGACATGACGAGGAGTCTCGAAATGGTCAAGAGGTAAAGATTCATATATAGTACTATAGTGTTCGGATACCAGAAGTATTCTGGGGTTACCGGGTACGTACCGGGTCACCGGAAGGGGTTCCGGGCAACCCCCGGCAAGCTATATGGGCCTAATGGGCCAAGAGGGGAAACGCACCAGCCACAAAGGGGCTGGTGCACCCCCCATATGGGCTGGTCAAATTGGAGAAGGAAAGGGGAAGAAGGAATGGAAAAAGGGAATAGGATTCCCCCTTCCCCCTCTTCCCTTCCTACTCCGAATAGGAATAGGAAAGGGGGGAGGCCGAATTGGGAGGACCCCAAGTAGGATTCCTCCTACTTGGGGCTCCCCCTTGGCTTCCTCTCCTCCCCTCCAACCTGTATATATATATATATATGGGGGGCACCGCTAGAACACACAACAAACATTGTTAGCCGTGTGTGGCGCCCCCCTGAAAGGATCGAGAAGAGGTGTCTAGAGGGGGGGGGGGTGATTAGACCCTCAACAAAGAAAAGTAGCATTTTTTAATTTCTTCAAGTTAAGGTGGAGTTTTAGCACAAGTTTAAACATTCACAATACATTTCAAGCAAGCATGACAAGAGTATATGAGTAGCGAAAAGTAAAGCATGCAAGTTGCAAGAATGTAAAGGGATGGGATTGGAGTATGCAAACGCAATTGGAGACACGGAGATTTTTGGCGTGGTTCTGATAGGTTGTGCTATCGTACATCCAATTTGAAGGAGTCTTCAACCCACGAAGGGTAACGGTTGCGCAAGTCCACGGAGGGCTCCACCCATGAAGGGTCCACGAGGAAGCAACCTTGTCTATCCCACCATGGCCATCGCCCACGAAGGACTTGCCTCACTTGGGTAGATCTTCACGAAGTAGGCGATCTCCTTGCCCTTACAAACTCCTTGGTTCAACTCCACAATCTTGACAGAGGCTCCCATGTGACACCTAACCAATCTAGGAGACACCACTCCACAGTTTATGCCTCCGGTCATATTCACGTAGTGCTTAGGCAAAGCCCTACGCGGATCACTTCACCATCACCGTCACCACGCCATCATGCTGACAGAACTCTCCCTCGACACTTTGCTGGATCAAGAGTTCGAGGGACGTCATCAAGCTGAACATGTGCAGAACTCGGAGGTGTCGTACGTTCGGTGCTTGATCGGTCAGAACAAGAAGAAGTTCGACTACATCAACCGCGTTGTCAAACGCTTGCGCTTTCGGTCTATGAGGGTACGTGGACACACTCTCCCCCTCTCGTTGCTATGCATCTCCTAGATAGATCTTGCATGAGCGTAGGAATTTTTCCAGTACCCATTAGCTTGATAGATTCACTTGGTGAAGCTTCATCTAGCACATTTGGCAGGTGCTCTCTTTGCGAGTGAGGGAGTCCTGGATTAGGGGTCCTCGGGTGTCCAGGCTATTTGACATGGGCCGGACTAATGGGCCGTGAAGATACAAGCAGAAGACTTTCCCCCATGTCCGGGTAGGACTCCCCTATGTGTGGATGGCAAGATTAGTGTCCAAATATGTTATTTCCTTCCCTCACAAACCGACCCTATACAACCCTAGGTCCCTCCGGTGTGTATATAAACCGGAGGGTTTAGTCCGCCGAGGCTATCGGAATTCTCATAGGCTATATAGCTAGGGTTTAGCCATTACGATCTCGAGGTAGATCAACTCTTGTAACCCCTATACTCATCAAATATAATTAAGCAGGAAGTAGGGTTTTACCTCCTTTAAGAGGGCCTGAACCTGGGTAAACATTGTGTCCCCCTTGTCTCCTCTTACCATTGATCCTCAGACGCACAGTTCGGGACCCCCTACCAGAGATCTGCCAGTTTTGACACTGACATTGGTGCTTTCATTGAGAGTTCCGGTGTGTCTTCAAATAGAAGGATCGATGGCTCAGCTTATCATCGACGACGATGCTGTTGCCGGGGAAACTTTTCTCCATGGACAACTCTTTGTATTTAGTGGCTTCGCTCTGCGTGCCAATTCAACTAGTCACCTTGAGCAGATCGACAGCTATGCCCCTGGTCACCAGATCAGGTTCGGAAGCTTGAACTACATCGCTGACACCCGAGGAGCCTTTATCTTCGAAGGGTTCTTGGCCCTGGCCGTTGCTTCTCATCTACATGAAGGAAGCCCGTCGGATCCACCGCCAGATTCCGCTCAGGGATCGACCTTCTTACCCGCTCTGGCCTTAGATCCAGGGTGGACCACTCTGTCCAAAAAACAGGAGGTTAAGCCCCGCCGGACTCTCTCCTATTATGGAGGTCCCTAACGGAGACTCGGAGATGACCATGTTGTCAACAGGCCTGGAGTCAAACAAGACTCTCTCTGTCATCGGGAAGCCGGACTCATCTCTGGAGGCCAACTCTGAACTCTTGAGGTCTGCCTCCATTGAGCACGGATGAGTGGCGTTTACCAGGTCCAGCTCCGCAGATACTCAGCTACCCGTCCAGTTTTCACTTCTAAACGAAGCTCTGGACTTAGTGCGATCTCTCGCCATCACGGAAGCGTCGTTTCCGAACTACGCCCAGCCTGAACTAGGGGCTGAGAGCGGGGAATTTTGCGTGCCACCCACCACCCACTTAATAGCCACTGTCGAGGACCTAACCGACATGCTAGACAACACCTCCGAAGATATCGACGATATGGACGATGATACCGGAGCCGAACCAGGCCAAAACCTGCCTATCACCGGGCGTTGGACGACCACTTCTACATACGATGTGTACATGGTGGACATGCCCAAAAAGGACGACGATGGCACTCAGGATCCGATCGAGGACAAGCCCATCGAGGCACCTCCAAAGCGCCGACGTCAGCTGCGCTGCTCACGATCACGTCGGGAAAAGGAAAGTAATACCGATGCCGGAGAAAACAACACCCCGGACAATGCCGAAGACGCCGACCACCCTGTCGAGCCGGCGTTCGAGCAAGATGAGTGGGAAGAAGGACAAGTGAACCTAGACGAACTTGTCGATCATGAGGATTCGGAGGATAGCAACTATCTACCGGCCTCCGAGGAGGATACTAGCCTCAGTAACAAAGATTTTATCGTACCAGAGGAACCCCTCGAACAAGAACGCTTCAAGTGACACCTTATCACCACTGCGAGGAGCCTGAAAAAGAAACAGCAACAGCTTCAAGCCGAACATAATACACTCAACGATAGATGGACCAAGGTCCTGGCTGCCGAAGAATACGACCTTGAGCGCCCAATAAAGAGCTACCCAAAGCGCATGCTACTACCACAATTTGACGACGAGGCCCTTGAGCCAATACCATCAAGATACAACAATGTTGATCAACCAGACCGACCACCACATCGACGAGACAAAACGGCTAATTATGCCATGTACCAGCCCGTGCCACCCCGCCGTAGAGGCAAAGAGGCATCAGCTCCAGGTTACACATACGATTTACGTCAGGACCTGGACAATAGAGCCGGCCATACCAGATCAATTTACGGATCAAGGGGACGTGCTCCAACACGAGATGACAGCCATCAAGCCTGGCGCGGCCATCATAACCAAATTCGGGCTAAGAACCGAATACGGACATCATCCGAACTCCGTTGTGATGTGGCCCGATATAGAGGCGCCGCACACCCCATGTGCTTTACCAATCAGGTAATGCAGCACCAATTTCCAGAAGGGTTTAAACCCATCAACATCGAGGCATACGATGGAACTACAGATCCCGCCGCATGGATTGAGGACTTTCTTCTCCACATTCATATGGCTCGTGGCGATGATCTCCACGCCATTAAATACCTTCCCCTCAAATTAAAAGGACCAGCATGGCACTGGCTGAATAGCCTCCCAGAGAACTCTATTGGTACTTAGGAGGACTTGGAGGATGCTTTTCGAGATAACTTCCAAGGCACATACGTCCGGCCACCGGACGCGAACGACCTCAGTCACATAGTCCAGCAACCCGGAGATTCAGCCCGCTAACTCTGGACTCGGTTCCTAATTAAAAAGAACCAAATTGTTGACTGTCCGGACGCTGAAGCCTTATCGGCCTTTAAGCACAACGTCCGTGACGAATGGCTTGTCCGACACCTCGGTCAGGAAAAGCCAAAGTCTATGGCAGCATTGTCTGCACTCATGACCCGCTTTTGTGCGGGCGAAGATAGTTGGCTGGCTCGTAGAAGCAACAGTACTAGCGATCCTGGCACCTCTGGGGCCAGGGATGGCAATGGAAATCCGCAACGCAACAAAAATAAGCGTCGGAACAACAATGAAGAAACCGAGGATACGGCGGTCAACGCTGGATTCAGCGGCTTCAAACCCGGTCAGCGGAAGAAGCCGTTCAAAGGAAATAGGGACGACCCGTCCAACTTGGATAAAATACTGGATAGACCTTATCAAATCCATGGCACCCGTGACAAGCCTGCTAACCACACCAACAGAAACTGCTGGGTTTTTAAGCAGGCCGATAAATTAAATACCGAACACAAGGGGAAAGGGCCTCAAAGCGAGGACGATGATGAACCCCGTCCTTCGAACACAGGGGGGCAGAAGAAGTTTCCCCCCGAGGTGAAAACAATGAACATGATATATGTCACACATATCCCAAAGAGGGAGCGCAAGCGTGCACTAAGGGACGTCTACGCCGTAGAGCCTGTCGCCCCAAAATTCAACCCATGGTCGGCTTGTCCGATCACCTTTGATCGCAGGGACCACCCAACTAGTATCCGTCATGGAGGTCCAGCAGCCCTGGTACTCTATCCCATCATCGATGGATACCATCTCACTAGAGTCCTTATGGACGGCGGCAGCAGTCTGAACCTGATCTATCAAGACACTGTCCGCAAGATGGGCACTGACCCGTCAAGAATTAAGCCTAGCAATACTACCTTTAAAGGAGTAATACCGGGAGTCGAGTTCCGATGTACGGGCTCCTTAACATTGGAAGTAGTATTCGGTTCTCCAGACAACTTCCGAAGCGAAGACTTGATCTTCGATATCGTCCCTTTCCGCAGTGGTTATCATGCTGTGTCGGATGAACTGCTTTCGCCCGCTTCAATACGGTCCCACGTTATGCTTACTTAAAGCTCAAAATGCCCAGACCGCGCGGCGTCATCACAGTCAATGGAAACATGGAGCGCTCCCTCCATACTGAGGAGTACACTGCGGCCATCGCAGCCTAACTACAGAACGGCCTCATCAAGCCGAACAACTCGTCGGCCAATAAAGCCCCTGACACTGCCAAGCGAGTCCAGTCCACATTACAGCATGACAGCTCGGCAGATCCGAAGATTGACTAGCAGTTCAGCCTCCGCTGATCACCCCATAAGGTCGTGGTTTACATACCACGCGTGCATAATTACGCACTTAAAATACCTTGGGCAACATCGGAGGCATACTGCGGGAAAAGGTCTAGTACAGATTGACCTTATTTGGACCTTAACCGTTTTTCTCTCTTTCTTTTTCTTTACCTACAGGTTCATTAAAACCCGCTTAATCTGCGGTTGTACATGGGCTACTCTCTAAAACTCCCCTTTTTTATAGACAACCATCAACTTCTCCTCTCAAGGGATTTATAACCAAGGTGAAATGGTGCAGACGTGCAATAGGGCAACATTAGGATCTTCAAACCGCTACTTTTTTCAACAGCCATGTGTAAAACTTTCCCTTGTGTACATTCTTGGCACGTAAAATAGCCCCAACATTCATGGCATTATCTATAATAGCACGTCTTTACGTATTAAACAGGATATAAACGAAACATTTGATCACGTCTTTTGTTTGGTACTGATTTCTTTTGTCATTTGCATTCCCTCCTTACTTTAGATTGCCACTCGTGGTTTAGTCCAGTCTTAACATTGGGGGCTCTATGCGGCTCCGCACGCTTTCAAGTCCGAACACCTATAGGGTATTCTTCGGTGTCCCAAATATTGCACTATATGCATCGGCTCTGAATCATGTCTTTGGTCCATAGTTGGGTTGCCCGGCTCCTGTGCTTACCACCTTACGTTCCGCTTGTTCGGCTAATGTCGTAAACGGAGAACTACTACGATTGTATTTCTGGTTCGTCCGGTCAAATACCTCAGTAGAGAAAGCCGAAAAATGACTGTCATGATAAGGCGAGAGCTGGTCAGCGATTCGGTGACTTAGTCTTATACTACAAATCGTTTGTGATTTATTCCATGTTATACGAGGGGCTGGTCTTCGTACAGCCGCGTGGAAAAAGGCACCTTAGTTCGGATCGCCACACACGCACAAGGGGCTAGTACTTAGCTCCACAATCAAACTCCTACGACTAAGTGAAAGTAATAACGCCGCATAGTCTGATTGCCTAGTTCGCCCCGCGGACGCTTCCTTTACGGACCAAGTCATTGGACAAAGTGCGGACACGCGTTATGTCGAACACCCCCGTAGCATCTACGTGGGGGCTGAAGCCGATGACTGGCACCTCTCAGAATTAAAACGGCCGCACAGGAGGAAAATAAAACTTACGATCAAAGGCATCACTATATTACAAGCCTGGGTTCACAAACACTGTTTTTATAACCCGGATACATCTAATCAAATATGACGTCCTTTGAGCATTGGCTCTCTACAATTCGGGCACCCACCAGGACGTCTTCAAAGTATCTCTCCAGCTTGCGGTGGTCCTTGCCTTCAGGTGGGCCTGCGGTCGCCACGTCGGTGGCCTTCATCTTCGCCCAATGCATCTTGACACGGGCAAAGGTCATCTGAGCACCCTCTATGCACGCCGGGCGTTTCTGTCGGGACCCCGATTCCAAGTCACACCGATCTAGCCTGTAACACCTCATATCACTTTGCGGCCTCACGCACGGTACCCCCACGGGTGTCGCCTTACCATGGCCCGGGACCGTTTGCGCCTTTTGGCTCACGTATATGACAATGTCGCTAGCATCCATATGACAGAGAACCCGGGCCGACATGGCTAGTCGTGAACCCAAAGCGGCACTAACGTATGGGGACAGGCATACCTGAATCAACATCGAACGTGTCGGTCAGCAGCGTGCGAATCCGGGCTGTAGCACTGGGCTAACAGGACTTCGGGAACCCGGGCTGTAGCAGGCTAGGCAGGACTCCGGATGTCACCGCATGACATTTCCCCGAAGGGACAGACACAGGAACGATATGAAACACATGCCGGCCAGTCAAGTGTTCCGGAGCAGTAGTGCTGGGCTAGCAGGACTCCGGTGAACCGGGCTGTAGCGGACTACTATGGCTCATGGGAGCACAAGACTACATTTCCCCATAGGAGAGGCTACCAAGGATAAACAACTAGGTTGTCGGATCCCACACATACCAAGCATTTCAATCATACACACAATATGCTCGATATGTGCAAATACAACATGGCATCACAACAAGACTCTACGACTCAGAGTGTTTATTCATTAGGCTCCGAAGAGCCAGATATTACAAACATGGGTCTCATGACCCAACATTCAGAGCATACAAGTCAAAGCACATGCGGAAGCTTAACATGTCTGAGTACAGACATCTACAAATGAAAAAGGTTGAGAAGCCTGACTATCTACCAGATCCTGCCGAGGGCACAAGATCGTAGCTGAGGTATCAAGCTAACGTCGAAGTCCACACGAAACTACTAGCGAGACTGACGTCTCTCTGCAAAACATAAAATAAGCAAACGTGAGTACAAATGTACTCAGCAAGACTTACATCAGAACTATCTACATATGCATCGGTATCAACAAAGGGGGGGTGGTGGAGTTTAACTGCAGCAAGCCAGCTTTGACTCGGTGGCTATCCTAACTACGACTGCAAGCAACTCTTTTGAGGTGGCGCACACGAGTCCACATATTCACCAAATCAATACTCCACTATGGACCCGCTCCCGTCTCCCTACGAGAACGCCATCCATAGCACTCACGCTTATCTTGCGCATTTTAGAGTATCCACTTTCACTTGTCTATGAACTGTTATAGGCAACCCAGAAGTCCATTTCCGCGGACACGGCTATTCGAATAGATGATGTTAACCCTGCAGGGGTGTACTTCGTCACACACGCTCTCGCCACTTACCACCATGTACACGTCGTGTACCTCGGCAACCTTCAAGCGGAAGCCTGGCGAGGGAGTCGGCCACAGCCTACCTAAACACTCAAGTCTCTAGTCCAGGTTTATCGCCTATTCAGGTTCCATCCGCAGGGAGTCCGGCCGAGGTTTCCACATACGGCCCCGAACGATGTGTGCAGGGTTCCCGAGACACCAAACGGGCGCCCGGTACACCGTGCCACGTGCCTACCGCATCACAGCCCACCCCTCGGTCAGCGCTGTCCACGGCCTCCAGCATACTACTAACACCAGAAACTACTTGCAACTCCTGGACAGAGGACAAGGGTGATTAAGAAGCCGAGAGGGTCCATTGGTTTCGGGCCCAATGCGTGGTAGTAACTGTATCATGGATCACAAACACAGAACTCAGTTCCTGAGGACGGCTGCAATGAGACAACCCACCATGTACTCCTACATGGCCTCTCACCGCTACCTTTACCAAATCGTGTTCACACACTTAGCTCACACACAGTAGGACATGTTCATCACCATTCCAATTCATCCCCGATGAATCAGACCCGACTCAACTCTAAGCAGTAGCAGGCATGACAAACATGCATGAATGAGTAGGCACATCAGGGCTCAAACAACTCCTACTCATGCTAGTGGGTTTCATCTATTTACTGTGGCAATGACAGGTCATGCAGAGGATAAGGGGTTCAACTACCGCAGCATGTAACAGTTGAATCGTTGTTGTCCTAATGCAGTAAAGAGAGCAGGAGCGAGAGAGTGGGATTGTATCGGAATGAACAAGGGGTTATGCTTGCCTGGCACTTCTGAAGATATTATAGTTCTTCATCGGTGTCATCGAACTCATCGTCGGAATCACGGCTATCGAGAGGGGACAATCACCGGCAAACAAGGAAGAACACAATCAATGCAATGCACAATATGATGCATGATCATGACATGGAAATATGACGTGATTTGGCCTAATGCAACTAGCAACAGAAAGGTTTGGGTTGATGAACTCAAGGTTCAAATTTAAATTCAAACTATGAATTCAATTAGTGCATTATCATGTTTTCACCTATACAGCAGGTATAACTTAGTTTGACATACATGAAAATGATACAGATGGATAGATTGCATTTTTCTGATCATTTTTCATATATAAATTATTTCATTCTGAGCTACGGTTGATTTTCTATGAATTTTAGAAGTTTATACTATTTTCTGGAATTTTCTGAATTATTTTAAATCCAGAAAATGAGTTATTGCGTCAGCACTGCGTCACTGTGACGTCAGCTGGTCAACAGCGCCTAACCAGAGTCAAACCTGACAGGTGTGGCCCATATGTCAGTGACACAGGGGCTAAGCGCGGTCAAACCCAATGCTGACTGGGTTTGACCCTGCGGTAGGGCCTGCTGTCAGTGGCTGTTAGGGTGATTAGCTTGTTGGGTTAGCGCCTAATGACGTCCACGTCATCGGTCGCTGGAGTTTAGCCGGCGGCGACCACAGAACACGGCGGGGTACGCCGGACTTGCGCTAGAGGCGTCGGCTTGGCACGCTGAGGGCACCAGGGGATAGCCCTTGATCTTGCGCATCCAAAGGACTAAGTGAGAGGTCGCGGGGTCACCGGAATTCATGCCGGCGACGAGCTTTGGCGGCGGTGGTGTTCGGTGGTGCACGGGCGCGTCGCTACGGTGTATCAGTGAGCAAATGGAGGGGCTGGGCAGCACCTGCTAGGCACGGGGAGCACTAAGAGCAGCGCGGTGAGGCCAGGGGAGCACGGAGGCTATGCGTGCAGCGGCAATGGCGGACGGCGGCTTCGGTGCTCGGCGGTCAGCGGGGCTAGAGGAAGAAAACGACGGCGGGGAGAGAGGGGTTCGGTAGAGGAGCTCACGGCGAGGTTGATGAGTAGCTCAGCGTGCTCGGGGACGCTCGGGGGTCGGCGAATCGAACGACGGCGTTCGTCGGAGCAGACGAGGAAGATGGCGACGGTGACGATGCTGCAGGGCATCCGCGGGCGCGTTCTTCGGCTTGGAGCTTCACGGCATCGAGGCGGAGCTCGAGGTCACAACCATGGGCAAGGGGACGGTGGTGGGCGCGGTGCTTTGCGGCGGCGGGCACCGGCGTTCTTGGGTCCCAGGGGGAGCGAGGCAGAGAGCAGGCTGGGGGTGAGTGAGAGGGCAGAGAGTGAGGGAGAGGAGAGAGGGGTCTCTGGGCGTCTCCGTGGCGCCCTCAGAAGAGCCTGGCGTCGCGGTGGAAGCAGGAGCTGGCGCGCGCGCGGCAACCACGCGCCCCTGCTCCTACTGGCAGGAGGAGGAAGGCGACAGGAGCCGGGGAGGTGGGCTGGCCTAGCCACTTGGGCTGCAGGTAAGGCCCAGGTAAGGTTCTCTCTCTCTTCTGTTTCCTAATTTGTTTTTGTTTTCTAATTATTTGCCTCTGTTTTGAGCTTAGGAAAAATACCAAGGCATTTCCTAAAATCCTGAAAATATTAATGGACACTTGCTAAATTATTTCAGTGGCCCAAAAATAGTTCCAACATTGTTTGAACATTTAAATTATTTATAGCATTTAAATGCCCAAAAGTCAAATACAATAAGATTTAATTCAAAAATCCAGGATGGCCTAGAAATAGGTGCATCATTTTTGGCAGAGGTTTTCACCTTTAACAAAAATCATGAACTTTTCTAAAGGGCATTTGGGTTCATTGAAAATATTGTTTACTTGAAACTAGTTGAATGCATTTGGTGCTAGGGTTTCAACATCCCCATTTCAAGTTTCTTTGAAAATTAAACATGATGACATGAGGAACAAGCAAAAGTCAAACAAGGGCTGATCTGGGGCTGTGACAGCTCACCCCCACTAAACAAGAATCTCGTCCCGAGATTCAAGACGTGAGGTAAGAAGACAGAGGGTACACAAAGCTAACACGATCTTCATGATCCAATTGCTCTTCGCGAAGATGTTGATCCGTTGCTTCAATTAACGTTGACGTCTTTGCTTTCGAGATCTTCATCCGACACGTTGACGACAAGGGGAAACTCTATAGAAATCGATCTCCTTAAAGATCGAGCAACTCACGGAATGAGATGTTGAAACATCTCGAGTTGAGGCACAACACATACATCGAGAGAGGGATGAAGTGAAACGGAGAACAAAGATTCAAGTTGATAAGTACAATTCCACGCTGAATAAGATGGTGCATGGTTTCAAAGTAGCGAGGAGATAATTCCCACGATTCCATAACGGGGCACCTTGGGGAAGGTGACTCGTAGAACTATTCCTTAAGTGGCAAAAAGAATTACTTTTGATCCTAAGATCATTGAAACTCTTTATGCCAGCCTAGGGCAATCACAAACGATCGTTCGAGGGAGTTTGGGAGAACGACACACTCGGGCTAGGATGGACGATGTGGACTACCTTGTTACAGACAACACAAGGGGTGATTTGCTTATCACCGGAAATGGTCGGAACCCCTGGTGGGACCACTTTTGAAGATGGTCCTTATCAGTAATTACTGGGAAGGTAATCCAAGGTAGGATGGCACAATGACGGTGCAAGCTGGGACAAAAATGCAAATGCTAGGAATGATTCTAGTAACTGGGGAGGAGCTCAACAGTAGAGAGTGAATCTACTGTTTGAAAGGTTTAGCATAACCGAAGGAAACTGGGAGCAATTCCAGTTAGTGCCGGTGAAAACACCTAGTGCTTGTGCGTGCTCTCAAGAACTTGAGCATTTCCATATTCATCAAGGTTTTACCAACATCCGTGTCGAGGATCCTGGCAACACATCATACTACCATGATGAATGGTGATGGAGGATGCAGGTGCAAAGGAGGACAACACTTTCTCAGATTTTTCCTTAGCAATGCCAAAGAAGCAGATCTGGATGATCGACCGAGAGACATTTAGCACTCCGCTTCTAATGTTCTCCTTGATGTGCTAGCGTAACCCATTTATTGACATGGTTTGGTATCTAGAACATCAAGTAAAAGGTCGGACTTCGGGAGCACAAGAATCCATAAGGAATAACTACGGAAGTAAATCCTACGAAATCCTTATGGGGAGGTGGCCAACTTCCTTAATCAAGATACTACAATAATAGGTCTTCCGGCTGGGTGTGTTGGCCACGACATCCACTTTACCGATTAACGAGAGACCAATATTGTAGTTCTTAGGAATGTTCCAACCATCATGTCTGCCTGAGATTTAGATCTGGTTGGTGTCAGAATATTCCAGACTCGTCAAGTCTAGAAAGAAAATTAAATTTTGCAACACAAATCGACGAGAAGACGTTGCAAGATTCTCGGGAGATGGATTACGGTAGTAAGCTCCAAAACATGAGCTGGTTCTGCTACAAACATGTGAGCACGTTGTCCCAGACAAGCATGATCATATGGTAGTCTTATAATAAAACACTACCGAGTTCTGATTAGGAACCATCATTGCGAAGAGCGAAGTCATGCGCATGTACCTTTGGGTCCTTAAGGAATAGCACTTAAGAACTTCTTTTCCTTGAACAAATCAATTAGTGGCTTGGTGTGCTAGGGATACATATAGAATGAAGGTTGCAAGTCTCCAAACCACGGTATACTTCGCACATATGCATGACTGACTTGGGATGATTCCAGAGGAGGCAAAACAAACTTTCTCGAATTCACGACGGCAACTTGCATCTAATGCACATGAATTAGAGTAAGTCACTTCTTTCATCCAACATATGCTTCATGAACGGATCACGAAGATAATGCTTATAAAGTTTCCAATACTAGCTGGATGTTCAACACGAGTCATGGAGAAGGTAGCAGTGTTGCTGATGGGCTCAACAACATTTCATCCAGGTTTCCATGGAGATGGAATTCCATAATTATGTGAACAAGTGATAGCATTGGTCAGACCCAAAAGATATAATGGTGTATGCTCGAGGGATCAACCACGAGTAAGACAACATTATGAACATCGTTGGTTCTGATTTGACTTGATGATAGCCCATACTCAAATCAAAGTCTTAATATGAGAGTAGGTCCAACAACTGATCACAGGGACCAATCGATGAAGATATCATCTATCTTCAACACACACAAAAAGATATCCCTTAGTGATAAACTAAGTCAGATAAGCTTTTATCTTCCAACTCTCCAAGTTGTTGTTTTGCTTAACCAACTAGCTCAGGGGTATCCAGCACGGATTCTTGGAGAAGGGGTGGTTTACAAGAGACCCACTTGATCACGAACTCAACATGGCGGTCAGGTGGCAACCTGGTGACACTTCCGAGAAGATATTCGGAACATCACGAACCACCGATATGTTACTAAGCTCGAGAACGATCTTGCTTTTCAAAGCAAGACGATATGACCGAATAAGCAAGGACTGACACTATCCTAACTCATTGATCGAAAAGTGCACCGGGAATAAGGACTGGGTAGCACGATCAACCTTAGGATGTGATTCAGTAACCAACATGCTAAGGATGAAATTATTGTCCTTTAACTACCAAGCAACGGAGTTGCTAGGAGTATAGATTTCACACATCATAGTTCACCTGTCGGCATTCCGGCCGTGACGACACGGAACTGAGGAATGAGCAATGATGGCGAGAAGTATCACTGCGTTAAGAATTCGTGAGAGATGGTGCAATTCCTACAATATTCTCGACATAAAGGGGGTAATACTCGAAGGTAGAACAGAACAAAAGCTGGTTAGGCATTTGATCTGCGGAATACAACTACTTTGACCCAATCCCAAAGATGGACGAGGTACTGGAGTTTGTTTCTCCTAGTCATTCCGGATTAGAATGGCTTGACAGACCACAAGAATAATAGGCATCGATAACACGAATGCACAATTACTCCTGACTATCAATTGATAGACGAGGGCCAGAAAATAACTAAAGAGGGACAACTCAAAGGAACATATGGTTTTCTGAGTTGTGGATGCATAGATTAGTATGTCGGGCAAAGCTCAACATTTCTTCCGGATAACCCATGGAGAAAGGGTAGAACTGGCAGATTCACAATGTAGAATGGAGAACTCATCAAGAGCGCCCTGGTTGTGATCTTTTGGTTCAAACGAACTCCTGCCAAGAATGGTTCATGGTATTTGGAAGAACGATATACCACGGACCTCGAAGACTATCACAAAGGTTACTAATAACCTAAAGGAACGAGCAAACACTATCAACAGGAGGTAAGTGGAGTGAATCTTGGGCTCAAGAACCCAGAAGTAGAATGCCTACTAACTAGATGGCATCACTGGATGCTTTCGAGAATAATGGCCAGAATCTGCACACTGGGAATACAAGCATAGCTAGCTTACTAGGTAATCTTCTAAGACACCTAGGGTCGTAATAATAACTCCAACATATATGTCAAGGCAATAGAGTACCTCAACTCAACGATTAGTGTGGTTAATCTGGCCCAAAGGAACATCGAGAACGGAAAGAAGGGATTTGCAAATGCATCAGATTATTTAGAAGCCTGGGATGACTCGGATAGCATAACGACTGTAAATGCTCAAAGGATTTGAGGCATCCTACAAAATGGTGGCATAACCACTCAACGTCACAATATAAACTTCCGGGATCAATGGTCAACATACGGAAGTAGTAGGAACTAAACTGAGGCTTAAATCCATCAATCCTACGAGTCTACGGATTAGTAACACGTGATCCTGATAGAAAGATGAGAAGCCTAGTTCTTAATCCCCGTAGAAGAGAAGAGGGTGACTCAGATCAGAAGGGCATAAGGTATAAGAAGTAAAAAGAGCCTTACGTTCCCTTCCACAATCAATTCCCTTACATAACTAAAGCATTTCTAGACACAACTTCGACCAGTTTGGCTTGGTAATCCTACAGGCAGTCAGGCTCTGATACCAACGCTGTCGGGACCCCGATTCCAAGTCACACCGATCTAGCCTGTAACACCTCATATCACTTTGCGGCCTCACGCACGGTACCCCCACGGGTGTCGCCTTACCATGGCCCGGGACCGTTTGTGCCTTTTGGCTCACGTATATGACAATGTCGCTAGCATCCATATGACAGAGAACCCGGGCCGACATGGCTAGTCGTGAACCCAAAGCGGCACTAACGTATGGGTACAGGCATACCTGAATCAACATCGAACGTGTCGGTCAGCAGCGTGCGAATCCGGGCTGTAGCACTGGGCTAACAGGACTCCGGGAACCCGGGCTGTAGCAGGCTAGGCAGGACTCCGGATGTCACCGCGTGACATTTCCCCGAAGGGACAGACACAGGAACGATATGAAACACATGCCGGCCAGTCAAGTGTTCCGGAGCAGTAGTGCTGGGCTAGCAGGACTCCGGTGAACCGGGCTGTAGCGGACTACTATGGCTCATGGGAGCACAAGACTACATTTCCCCATAGGAGAGGCTACCAAGGATAAACAACTAGGTTGTCGGATCCCACACATACCAAGCATTTCAATCATACACACAATATGCTCGATATGTGCAAATACAACATGGCATCACAACAAGACTCTACGACTCAGAGTGTTTACTCATTAGGCTCCGAAGAGCCAGATATTACAAACATGGGTCTCATGACCCAACATTCAGAGCATACAAGTGAAAGCACATGCGGAAGCTTAACATGTCTGAGTACAGACATCTACAAATGAAAAAGGTTGAGAAGCCTGACTATCTACCAGATCCTGCCGAGGGCACAAGATCGTAGCTGAGGTATCAAGCTAACGTCGAAGTCCACACGAAACTACTAGCGAGACTAACGTCTCTCTGCAAAACATAAAATAAGAAAACGTGAGTACAAATGTACTCAGCAAGACTTACATCAGAACTATCTACATATGCATCGGTATCAACAAAGGGGGGGTGGTGGAGTTTAACTGCAGCAAGCCAGCTTTGACTCGGTGGCTATCCTAACTACGACTGCAAGCAACTCTTTTGAGGTGGCGCACACGAGTCCACATATTCACCAAATCAATACTCCACTATGGACCCGCTCCCGTCTCCCTACGAGAACGCCATCCATAGCACTCACGCTTATCTTGCGCATTTTAGAGTATCCACTTTCACTTGTCTATGAACTGTTATAGGCAACCCAGAAGTCCATTTCCGCGGACACGGCTATTCGAATAGATGATGTTAACCCTGCAGGGGTGTACTTCGTCACACACGCTCTCGCCACTTACCACCATGTACACGTCGTGTACCTCGGCAACCTTCAAGCGGAAGCCTGGCGAGGGAGTCGGCCACAGCCTACCTAAACACTCAAGTCTCTAGTCCAGGTTTATCGCCTATTCAGGTTCCATCCGCAGGGAGTCCGGCCGAGGTTTCCACATACGGCCCCGAACGATGTGTGCAGGGTTCCCGAGACACCAAACGGGCGCCCGGTACACCGTGCCACGTGCCTACCGCATCACAGCCCACCCCTCGGTCAGCGCTGTCCACGGCCTCCAGCATACTACTAACACCAGAAACTACTTGCAACTCCTGGACAGAGGACAAGGGTGATTAAGAAGCCGAGAGGGTCCATTGGTTTCGGGCCCAATGCGTGGTAGTAACTGTATCATGGATCACAAACACAGAACTCAGTTCCTGAGGACGGCTGCAATGAGACAACCCACCATGTACTCCTACATGGCCTCTCACCGCTACCTTTACCAAATCGTGTTCACACACTTAGCTCACACACAGTAGGACATGTTCATCACCATTCCAATTCATCCCCGATGAATCAGACCCGACTCAACTCTAAGCAGTAGCAGGCATGACAAACATGCATGAATGAGTAGGCACATCAGGGCTCAAACAACTCCTACTCATGCTAGTGGGTTTCATCTATTTACTGTGGCAATGACAGGTCATGCAGAGGATAAGGGGTTCAACTACCGCAGCATGTAACAGTTGAATCGTTGTTGTCCTAATGTAGTAAAGAGAGCAGGAGCGAGAGAGTGGGATTGTATCGGAATGAACAAGGGGTTATGCTTGCCTGGCACTTCTGAAGATATTATAGTTCTTCATCGGTGTCATCGAACTCATCGTCGGAATCACGGCTATCGAGAGGGGACAATCACCGGCAAACAAGGAAGAACACAATCAATGCAATGCACAATATGATGCATGATCATGACATGGCAATATGACGTGATTTGGCCTAATGCAACTAGCAACAGAAAGGTTTGGGTTGATTTGAACTCAAGGTTCAAATTTAAATTCAAACTATGAATTCAATTAGTGCATTATCATGTTTTCACCTATACAGCAGGTATAACTTAGTTTGACATACATGAAAATGATACAGATGGATAGATTGCATTTTTCTGATCATTTTTCATATATAAATTATTTCATTCTGAGCTACGGTTGATTTTCTATGAATTTTAGAAGTTTATACTATTTTCTGGAATTTTCTGAATTATTTTAAATCCAGAAAATGAGTTATTGCGTCAGCACTGCGTCACTGTGACGTCAGCTGGTCAACAGCGCCTAACCAGAGTCAAACCTGACAGGTGTGGCCCATATGTCAGTGACACAGGGGCTAAGCGCGGTCAAACCCAATGCTGACTGGGTTTGACCCTGCGGTAGGGCCCGCTGTCAGTGGCTGTTAGGGTGATTAGCTGGTTGGGTTAGCGCCTAATGACGTCCACGTCATCGGTCGCTGGAGTTCAGCCGGCGGCGACCACAGAACACGGCGGGGCACGCCGGACTTGCGCTAGAGGCGTCGGCTTGGCACGCTGAGGGCACCAGGGGATAGCCCTTGATCTTGCGCATCCAAAGGACTAAGTGAGAGGTCGCGGGGTCACCGGAATTCATGCCGGCGACGAGCTTTGGCGGCGGTGGTGTTCGGTGGTGCACGGGCGCGTCGCTACGGTGTATCAGTGAGCAAATGGAGGGGCTGGGCAGCACCTGCTAGGCACGGGGAGCACTAAGAGCAGCGCGGTGAGGCCAGGGGAGCACGGAGGCTATGCGTGCAGCGGCAATGGCGGACGGCGGCTTCGGTGCTCGGCGGTCAGCGGGGATAGAGGAAGAAAACGACGGCGGGGAGAGAGGGGTTCGGTAGAGGAGCTCACGGCGAGGTTGATGAGTAGCTCAGCGTGCTCGGGGACGCTCGGGGGTCGGCGAATCGAACGACGGCGTTCGTCGGAGCAGACGAGGAAGATGGTGACGGTGACGATGCTGCAGGGCATCCGCGGGCGCGTTCTTCGGCTTGGAGCTTCACGGCATCGAGGCGGAGCTCGAGGTCACAACCATGGGCAAGGGGACGGTGGTGGGCGCGGTGCTTTGCGGCGGCGGGCACCGGCGTTCTTGGGTCCCAGGGGGAGCGAGGCAGAGAGCAGGCTGGGGGTGAGTGAGAGGGCAGAGAGTGAGGGAGAGGAGAGAGGGGTCTCTGGGCGTCTCCGTGGCGCCCTCAGAAGAGCCGGGCGTCGCGGTGGAAGCAGGAGCTGGCGCGCACGCGGCGACCACGCACCCCTGCTCCTACTGGCAGGAGGAGGAAGGCGACAGGAGCCGGGGAGGTGGGCTGGCCTAGCCACTTGGGCTGCAGGTAAGGCCCAGGTAAGGTTCTCTCTCTCTTCTGTTTCCTAATTTGTTTTTGTTTTCTAATTATTTGCCTCTGTTTTGAGCTTAGGAAAAATACCAAGGCATTTCCTAAAATCCTGAAAATATTCATGGACACTTGCTAAATTATTTCAGTGGCCCAAAAATAGTTCCAACATTATTTGAACATTTAAATTATTTATAGCATTAAATGCCCAAAAGTCAAATACAATAAGATTTAATTCAAAAATCCAGGATGGCCTAGAAATAGGTGCATCATTTTTGGCAGAGGTTTTCACCTTTAACAAAAATCATGAACTTTTCTAAAGGGCATTTGGGTTCATTGAAAATATTGTTTACTTGAACCTAGTTGAATGCATTTGGTGCTAGGGTTTCAACATCCCCATTTCAAGTTTCTTTGAAAATTAAACATGATGACATGAGGAACAAGCAAAAGTCAAACAAGGGCTGATCTGGGGCTGTGACAGTTTCACAGCTTCAACTCGAGGTAGTGCATCGACGAGTCGCTTCACCAAACCGAAGTAGCTGCTAGGAATTGTTCGGCTGGCCACATCCGGACTATTAGATCCTTCATGGCCAAGCCGGCCATCCTATGCAGCTCCATCAGCTGCTTCATCTGGTCGTTCAGAGGCGTCGGGTGCTTCGGCGCAAGAAACTACGACCAGAACAGCTTCTCGGTCGAGTTCCCCTCCTGGGCTCAGAAGAACTGTGCGGCATCCACGGCACTCCTCGGCAGATCCGCAAACGCGTCTGGAGAACTCGACAGCCGTGTGAGTAACGCATACCGCTAACCTCCAAAAATACTCTGCAACAGAAAGACCTTACCAGACGCTATTTGCCTCGCCTGGTGGATCTCCTGCGAGCACTTCGGGACTCGACCCGTGCCGCCTTAGCATCCCGGAGAGCTTTGGCCAATTCGGACGATTGGGCCAAAGCCTTCTCCTCCAAACCCTCGCACTTGAGGATGGCGTCCTTTAGCTCCTACTCGACCTCAGCCACCCGTGCTTTGTGTTGCCAACGGGCGGCTTGTTCGGTCTTCAGCTCTCCAGCCGCTTTGTCAGCGGCTGCCTTGTTTGCCTTCGCCTCTTTTTGGGCTTTGGCAAGGGCGCCTTTGAGGGTCTCGACCTTGGCTGCGCCAACTACGCCCATAAACAAAAGCATTCACATGAGTTCATCTCTGAATGTACCTGTCTCTTACGATATATGACCAAACTTTTTCATGCACATACCTTGTGTCTCATCGAACCGCTTGTTAACGCGGTCAATTTCTTCATCGGCCAACTTCAGTTTCCGATTGAGCTTGGAAACATCGGCGGCCTAGGCGGTTGCCGCCAACAGGGAAGCCTGTTACAAAGTAGACAAGTATGTTAGCTCTTTCGCATACTGTCTATGCACATGTATATTTCTTTATATGAAAAAAGAGCGTCTAGAGCATTACGTCGCATACCTCGAAGCCTGTTAATAGGCTGGTAAAAGCTTCATTCAGCCCGCCCTTGGCGGACTGAACCTTCTTTACTACCGCACCCATCAAGGTGCGGTGCTCCTCCACGATGGAAGCACCCTGCGGTGCCTCCACTAGAGTATTCGGCGCCTCCGGATTAGTGGAGGTCGCCGATGGAGCTGATGTTCCCCTCTCCTTCGAAGGGGGCTGCTCGCTCGATCCCGGAGCCATATTGGTCTCTGGGAGAGTGTTCGGCTGGGGCCTGGATTGTTGAGAGTCCCCACCGTTAGTTGTCATAGGAGTGCCCCCCATGTCTTCGGCGACCGAGGAATTACCCTCGGGCGCCTTCTAGATAGCCTCGCCCGCCCCTCCATGGCCTGGTCCTTTGGGATAACACCTCGGTGTCATCCATGATGGTAGGCGAGGGGGCTCGTGGCGGCGTCTCGCTCTCTGCCATTTTCGGTGGCAGGGAACTCCCCTCCGATAGCGAAGAGTTCGGGAGATCGCTGGGAGGGCTGAAATATGCATAACATGATAACTTATGTAATGAATATAGGGAGACTAAAGAATGGACAGTAAGTATCTAAAAGCTTACGACTCGGCCAGGGGCTTCAACCTGGGAGGTCTTTTAGGGACCAATTCAGCATCTGAGTCCGAACTGTCCTGGAAAGTCATCTTCTCCCTCTTGGCCGTCTCCCCCTGCGGGTCTTCGGTGGCCGCCCTCTTCTTCTTCCTCTCCTTCCGGGGGAATCGCTCTCCACCTCCTCCTCCTCTTCCTCTTCCTTGTCTCCCTCATGGGAAGAGGGGGCTTCGGTCTCTCCAAACATAGCATCCGTAGGATCCTTGTGGCGGGGGCCGCTCTTGGTCTCCTTGCGCTTTTTCTTTTTGGCCTTTTTCTCCGGCGCCTGATAGGGCGCTGGGACCAGCATCTCGGTCAGCGGGGGTGTGGCTGGGTTTTCGGGCAGCGGAGCCGGGCACTTGATCCACTCTGCCCTTGCCGTCCAACCCTGTACGAAGAAAAGGCAATACATTATATCTAAACTTATTTATCGAGTAGGTGCTCAGGAAAATCTTGTTTACCTGTGAGGCCGGATTCTCGATGTCAAGACCAATGTCTTCGGTCTTCTTAGGCCACTTTTTTTGGGCCTTGAAGAGAAACTTCCAAATATGTTTGTGCGTTGTGCCGAAGAAGTACTTCAAGGTCCGTGGCTCCTCCAGATTAAACTCCCACATATGAGAAGCCCGAAGCAGGCAGGGGAGAGTCTGGCGGAATAGCATCACCTGAATCACATCTGTGAGACTGATGTTTTTGCTTATCATGTTGGTGATGCGCTTTTGCAGCATCTGCACATCCGCCATGGACTCTCGGTCGAGGCCCTTAGCGGTCCAGGAGGTGAGCCTGCTGAGGGGTCTGGATCTGAAATCGGGTGCGGCTAGCCAGTTGGCATTGCAGGGTTCGGTGATGTAGAACCACTTCTGCTGCCTGATATCGCTTGAAGCTACGTCGGTATTTCCCTAATGAGGAAGGGATGATGCAGCACAGCGGCGGTAGGTATTTCCCTCAGATATGAAACCAAGGTTATCGAACTAGTAGGAGAACCAAGCAACACAATGTAAACATCCCCTGCACACAGATAACAAATCTTCGCAACCCGACGTGTTAAAGGGGTTGTCAATCCCTTCCGCGTACGGCACCTCAAGATAGGCAAACGGACGTACGTGAGATAAATGGGAGTAGATGGATAGATCGAACGCCAAATAAAATAAATAAGAATAAATTGCAGCAAGGTATTTTTGTATTTTTGATTTAGTAGATCTGAAAATAAATGCAAAATAAAAGTAGATCGCAAAGGCGAATATATGAGAAAGTGACCCGGGGGCCGTAGGTTTGACTAGTGTCTTCTCTCGAGAAAAATAGCAAACGGTGGGTGAACAAATTACTGTTGGGAAATTGATAGAACTTCAAATAATCTTGACGATATCCAGGCAATGATCATTATATAGGCATCACGTCCAAGATTAGTAGACCGACTCCTGCCTGGATCTACTACTATTACTCCACACATCGACCGCTATCCAGCATGCATCTAGTGTATTAAGTTCATGGAGAAACGGAGTAATGCAATAAGAACGATGACATGATGTAGACAAGATCTATCTATGTCGAGATAGACCCCATCATTTTATCCTTAGTAGCAACGATACATACATGTCGGTTCCCCTTCTGTCACTGGGATCAAGCACCGTAAGATCGAACCCACTACAAAGCACCTCTTCCCATTGCAAGATAAAAAGATCAAGTTGGCCAAACAAAACCCAAATATCGGAGAAGAAATACGAGGCTATAAGAAATCATGCATATAAGAGATCAAAGAAACTCAAATAACTTTCATGGATACAAAAAGATAGATCTGGTCATAAACCCAAAGTTCATCGATCCCAACAAACACACCGCAAAAGAATTACATCATATGGATCTCCAAGAGACCATTGTATTGAGAATTCAGCGAGAGAGAGGAAGCCATCTAGCTACTAACTACGGACCCGAAGGTCTACAAAGAACTACTCACGCATCATCGGAGAGGCACCAATGGAGGTGGTGAACCCCATCCGAGATGGTGTCTAGATTGGATCTGGTGGTTTCGGACTCTATGGCGGCTGGATCAATATTTCGTCGACTCCCCTAGGGTTTTGGGAATATTGGGGTATTTATAGAGCAAAGAGGCGGTCCCGGGGGCACCCGAGGTGGGCACAACCCACCAGGGCGCGCCTGGGCCTCCTGGCGGGTCCTGGTGGGTTGTGCTCTCCTCGCAGCACCCCCCAGGCGCAGCCAGGGCCCATTATGTTCCTTCTGGTCCAAAAAAATCTCCGTAAAGTTTCGTTGCGTTTGGACTCCGTTTGATATTGATTTCCTGCGATGTAAAAAACATGCAGAAAACAACAACTGACACTTGGCACTATGTCAATAGGTTAGTACCAAAAAATGATATAAAATGATAAAATGATTATACAACATCCAAGATTGATAATATAACAACAAGGAACAATAAAAATTATATATATGTTGGAGACGTATCAGCATCCCCAAGCTTAACTCCTACTCGTCCTCGAGTAGGTAAGCGATAAAAACAGAATTTTTGATGTGGAATGCTGGCTATCATGTCATATCATATTCTTTTCTTTATAGCATGGACATTTGGACTTTTATGTGATTCAAAGCAATAGTCTAGTTTTGACATGATAATTTAAATACTCAAGCATATCAACAAGCAACCATGTCTTTCAAAATATCAACGCTAAAATGAGCTATCTCTAGCCCATCATGCTCAACTATCGATCCATTCATGAAACACACTCGCATATTAGCTACACCCAATACTCAAGTACGATCATATTGCCTCCTAGTTGGTGCTTTTATAAGAGAAGATGGAGACTCAAATTCAAAAATAAAAATTGCATAAAGTAAAAGAAAGGCCCTTTGCAGAGGGAAGTAGGGATTTGTAGAGGTGCCAGAGCTCAAAGCGAAAAACATAGAGATAAAAACATTTTGGGAGGTATATCCTTCGCACCAACGATAACGACTTAGAGTTCCCAACACTTTCCATGCTAGATATATCATAGGCGGTTCCCAAACAGAAAATAAAGTTTATTCCTTTTTCCACCATACTTTCAGTTTCCATGGCTAGCTGTATCCACGGTTGCCCTCCATACCAACACTTTACAAGGAATTTATTATTTGACAACATAAAGTAAACTCATTTTTTCATTTCGGAACTGGGCATCCCTAAAACCTTTGCCTTACTCTCATGCAATGACAAGTGAATAAACACTCATCGTGAGAATAACACATCCAGCATGAAAAGTATTAGCCACCCCTCACCGCTCCGCGAGCGAAATGAACACACAAAAGAGAAGTTTATTTTGAAAATTAGAAATGCACATGCAAATTTGCTTATAATGGCAAAAGAATACCGCATATAGGTAGATATAGTGGACTCATGTGGCAAAACTGGTTTAAAGGATTTTGGATGCATAAGTAGAGATCATACTTAGTGCAAAAATGAAGGCTAGCAAAAGATTGAGAAGCGACCAACCAAGAAACGGATAATCTCATAAGCAAGCATTAAGCCAAATTAACACCGAATAATGCACCACAAGTAGGATATAATTTCATCGCATGACTATTGACTTTCGTGCTTGCATAGGAAATCACAAACCTTAACACCAATATTCTTACTAAAGCATAATTACTCATCAACATAACTCACATATCACATCATCATATCTCAAAACTATTACTAAGAATCAAGTTTATTTTGTCCAACGATCTTCATGAAAGTTTTTATTATATCTTTCTTAGATATCTATCACTTTGGGACTAATTTTCATGTGTTTCTTTTCATAAGCTCAAACAAATAAAAGTGAAGATCATGAGCATAATATTTTTTTGTTTCTCTCAAAATAATTTAAGTGAAGCAAGAGAGAATTTCTTGAAAATTTTACTAACTCTCAAATAAATCTAAGTGAAGCAAGAGAGCATTTATTCAAAAATACTAAGCACACCGTGCTCAAAAAGATATAAGTGAAGCACTAGAGCAAGTCCATAGCTCATAAAAATTTAAGTGAAGCATAGATAGCAATTCTAACAAGTCATGACATAATTTTGGCTCTCCCAAATAGGTGTGTCCAGCAAGGGATAAAGAATTAAAACACAAAATAAAACAAGCAAAGACTCATATCATACAAGACGCTGCAAGCAAAACACATAGCATGCGACGAATAAAAATATAGCTTCGAGTAAAATACCGATGGTCGTTAGAAGAAAGAGGGGATGCCACTCGGGGGCATCCCCAAGCTTAGTTGGTTGCTCATTTTTGGATAATAGCTTGGGATGTCGGGGCATCCCCAAGCTTAGGCTCTTCTACTCCTTATTCCTTCATCCATCGTAAGATAACCCAAAACTTGAAAACTTCAATCACACAAAACACAACAAAACCTTCGTGAGATCCGTTAGTAAAAGAAAGCAAATCACTAATATAAGTACTGTACCAAACCAATTCATATTTTGTTTTTGCATTATATCTACTGTATTCCAACTTTTCTATGGCAAAAACCCATCAAAGAAAACCATAGAGCAATCAAAATAAGCACACAACGTACAAGAAAACAGAATCTGTCAAAACAGAACAGTCTGTAGCAATCTGACTATTTAAAAAACTTCTGGAACTCCAAAAATTCTGAAAAAATAGGAAGACTTGAGAAATTTTTATATTAATCTACTGCAAAAAGAATTGACATTTTAGCAAGCTATGGTAAAAAATGAGAATTGTTTTCATGAGCGCAAAAGTTTCTGTTTTTCAGCAAGATCAAACAACTATCACCCTAGAAGATCCTATAGGTTCTACTTGGCACAAACACTAACTAAAACACAAAAAACACAATCATAATAGTAGCATAATTGTGTAAACACTCAAGAACATAAAGCAAGAATAAAAAATAAATTTTATTCATTGGGTTGCCTCCCAACAAGCGTTATAGTTTTACGCCCTTAGCTAGGCATAAAGCAAGGATCTAAGTTTTGTCATCTTTAGTTTCAGATCCATATGATGGCCTAATGATTGATTCATATGGTGGCCAAATTCTTGTTCTAGGGAAGTGTTACATACCCTTCCTCAAAGGAAATTGGTACTTAATATTGCCTTCTTTCATATCAATCACGGCACCGATAGTGCATAGAAACGGTCAACCAAGAATAATAGGACAAGACGGATTGCAATCAATATCAAGAACAATAAAATCTATGGGCACATAATTCATATTTGCAAGAATAAGAACATCATTAATTCTTCCCATAGGCTTTTTAATAGTAGAATCCGCCAAGTGCAAATTTAAAGAACATTCTTCAAGATCGGTAAAACCAAGCACATCACATAAAGATTTCGGAATTGTAGAAACACTAGCACCCAAGTCACATAAAGCAAAACATTCATAACTTTTAATCTTGACTTTGATAGTAGGTTCCCACTAATCATGCAATTTTCTAGGAATTGAAACTTCTAATTCCAATTTTCTTCAAAAGCTTTCATCATAGCATCAACAATATGTTTAGTAAAAGCTTTATTTTGTTCATAAGAATGGGGTGAATTTATCATGGATTGCAACAAAGAAATACAATCAACCAAAGAGAAACTATCATAATTAAAGTCTTTGTAATCCAAAAGAGTGGGCACATCACTAGCTAAAATTTTGACCTCTTCAAACCCACTTTCATCAATTTTCTCAATAAGATTTTCACCCTCCAAAATATTGGGACGCCTTCTACCTAAAGTTGACTCTTCTCCAGTCCCTTTTTCATCAATCTTAATTTTACTAAACAAGGAATCAATAGAAGAAACACCAATCATTTTAAGATCTTCATCACTTTTGCGAAAGAAATCACTAGAAAACGCTTTTTCTAAAAATTCTCTTTTAGCTCTAAGCATAGAGGTTCTTTTCTTACTTTCATCTATAGAAACATAAAGAGCTTTAATTGATTCATCTACTTTCGGCACAAAATTTTTCATCATGAGCAATTCTATCAACACTTCTAGACAAATCATCAATCTTACTCAACTTTTCTTCTATGGAAGTGTTGAAAACTTTTTGTGTGTTGATAAATTCTTTAATATTGTTCTCAAGATCAGAGGTGTTCCTATTATTATTATAAGATTGATTTCCATAGGAATTACCATAATTATTAGAGGAATTACTAGGAAAAGGCCTAGGATTAAAATTACCTCTTCAAGCATTGTAATTGAAATTATTTCGAGAGATAAAATTCACATCTATGGCATCACTATTTTGCTCAATCAAGGTAGACAAAGGCATATCATCAAAGCCAATAGGAGAAATTTTACTAGCAACGAATTTCATAAGATCACCAACTTTTTTACTCAAAGAAGAAATTTCTTTAGTCGAATTAATTTTTTTACTAGTAGGAGCCCTTTCGGTATGCCATTGTGAATAATTTGCCATGATATTATCAAGAAATTTGGTGGATTCTCCCAAAGTAATTTCCATAAAAGTACCACCCGCGGCATAATCTAAAAGATTCCGAGAAATAAAATTCAAACCCGCATAAATTTTTTGTATGATCGTCCAAAGATTTAACCCATGAGTTGGGCAATTCCTTAGCATCATTTTCATCCTTTCCCAAGATTGTGCAACATGCTCATGTCCAAGTTGCTTGAAATTCATGATCTGGGTTCTAAGGGAAATCATTTTTGCGGGCAGAAAATACTTAGTGATAAAAGCATCTTTGCATTTATTCCAAGAATCGATACTATTGCGAGGTAAAGAAGAGAACCAAATTTTTGTAGAATCACGCAAAGAAAACTGAAATAATTTCATCTTCACCACATCATTGTCCACATCTCTTTTCTTTTGCATATCACATAATTCCACGAAGATACTAAGATGGGAAGCGGCATCCTCATTAGGAGTACCGAAAAATTGATCTTTCATAACAAGATTCACAAAAGCTGTATTAATATCACAAGACTCTGCACTAGTGGCGGGAGGAGCAACCGGAGTGCCAATAAAATCATTGTTGTTGGTATTTGAGAAATCTCATAACTTGGTGCTCGCTTGAGTCATGATGACCACACAACAAGATTGCACTCAAAAACAGATTCGGCAAGAAAACGGCGAACTGAAAAGAAGGGCGAATAAAACGACAAATTTTTGTGAAGTGGGGGAGAGGAAAACGAGAGGCAAATGGCAAATAATGTAAATTGCGAGGAGATGAGATTTGTGATTAGGAATCTGGTATATGTTGAGGATCCTCCCCGGCAACGGCGCCAGAAATTCCTTTTGATGTCGCTTGAAGCTACATCGGTATTTCCCCAAAGAGGAAGGGATGATGCAGCACAACGGCGGTAGGTATTTCCCTCAGATATGAAACCAAGGTTATCGAACCAGTAGGAGAACCAATAAACACAACGTAAATAGCCCCTGCACACAGATAACAAATCCTCGCAACCCGACATGTTCCAGGTATGGTGCCTCAAGATAAGCAAACGAACATGAGATAAATTGTATTAGATGGATAGATCGAATGCCAAATAAAATAAATAACAATAAATTGCAGCAAGGTATTTTTGTATTTTTGGTTTAGTAGATCTGAAAATAAATGCAAAATAAAAGTAGATCGCAAAGGCGAATATATGAGAAAGAGACCCGGGGGCCGTAGGTTTGACTAGTGTCTTCTCTCGAGAAAAATAGCAAACGGTGGGTGAACAAATTACTGTTGGGAAATTGATAGAACTTCAAATAATCTTGACGATATCCAGGCAATGATCATTATATAGGCATCACGTCCAAGATTAGTAGACCGACTCCTGCCTGGATCTACTACTATTACTCCACACATCGACCGCTATCCAGCATGCATCTAGTGTATTAAGTTCATGGAGAAACGGAGTAATGTAATAAGAACGATGAGATGATGTAGACAAGATCTATCTATGTCGAGATAGACCCCATCGTTTTATCCTTAGTAGCAACGATACATACATGTCGGTTCCCCTTCTGTCACTGGGATCAAGCACCGTAAGATCGAACCCACTACAAAGCACCTCTTCCCATTGCAAGATAAAAAAGATCAAGTTGGCCAAACAAAACCCAAATATCGGAGAAGAAATACGAGGCTATAAGCAATCATGCATATAAGAGATCAAAGAAACTCAAATAACTTTCATGGATACAAAAAGATAGATCTGATCATAAACACAAAGTTCATCGATCCCAACAAACACACCGCAAAAGAGTTACGTCATATGGATCTCCAAGAGACCATTGTATTGAGAATTCAGCGAGAGAGAGGAAGCCATCTAGCTACTAACTACGGACCCGAAGGTCTACAAAGAACTACTCACGCATCATCGGAGAGGCACCAATGGAGGTGGTGAACCCCATCCGAGATGGTGTCTAGATTGGATCTGGTGGTTTCGGACTCTATGGCGGCTGGATCAATATTTCGTCGACTCCCCTAGGGTTTTGGGAATATTGGGGTATTTATAGAGCAAAGAGGCGGTCCCGGGGGCACCCGAGGTGGGCACAACCCACCAGGGCGCGCCTGGGCCTCCTGGCGGGTCCTGGTGGGTTGTGCTCTCCTCGCAGCACCCCCCAGGCGCAGCCAGGGCCCATTATGTTCCTTCTGGTCCAAAAAAATCTCCGTAAAGTTTCGTTGCGTTTGGACTCCGTTTGATATTGATTTCCTGCGATGTAAAAAACATGCAGAAAACAACAACTGGCACTTGGCACTATGTCAATAGGTTAGTACCAAAAAATGATATAAAATGATAAAATGATTATACAACATCCAAGATTGATAATATAACAACAAGGAACAATAAAAATTATATATATGTTGGAGACGTATCAGCATCCCCAAGCTTAACTCCTACTCGTCCTCGAGTAGGTAAGTGATAAAAACAGAATTTTTGATGTGGAATGCTGGCTATCATGTCATATCATATTCTTTTCTTTATAGCATGGACATTTGGACTTTTATGTGATTCAAAGCAATAGTCTAGTTTTGACATGATAATTTAAATACTCAAGCATATCAACAAGCAACCATGTCTTTCAAAATATCAACGCTAAAATGAGCTATCCCTAGCCCATCATGCTCAACTATCGATCCATTCATGAAACACACTCGCATATTAGCTACACCCAATACTCAAGTACGATCATATTGCCTCCTAGTTGGTGCTTTTATAAGAGAAGATGGAGACTCAAATTCAAAAATAAAAATTGCATAAAGTAAAAGAAAGGCCCTTTGCAGAGGGAAGTAGGGATTTGTAGAGGTGCCAGAGCTCAAAGCGAAAAACATAGAGATAAAAACATTTTGGGAGGTGTATCCTTCGCACCAACAATAACTACTTAGAGTTCCCAACACTTTCCATGCTAGATATATCATAGGCGGTTCCCAAACAGAAAATAAAGTTTATTCCTTTTTCCACCATACTTTCAGTTTCCATGGCTAGCTGTATCCACGGTTGCCCTCCATACCAACACTTTCCAAGGAATTTATTATTTGACAACATAAAGTAAACTCATTTTTTCATTTCGGAACTGGGCATCCCTAAAACCTTTGCCTTACTCTCATGCAATGACAAGTGAATAAACACTCATCGTGAGAATAACACATCCAGCATGAAAAGTATTAGCCGCCCCTCACCGCTCCACGAGCGAAATGAACACACAAAAGAGAAGTTTATTTTGAAAATTAGAAATGCACATGCAAATTTGCTTATAACGGCAAAAGAATACCGCATATAGGTAGATATAGTGGACTCATGTGGCAAAACTGGTTTAAAGGATTTTGAATGCATAAGTAGAGATCATACTTAGTGCAAAAATGAAGGCTAGCAAAAGATTGAGAAGCGACCAACCAAGAAACGGATAATCTCATAAGCAAGCATTAAGCCAAATTAACACCGAATAATGCACCACAAGTAGGATATAATTTCATCGCATGACTATTGACTTTCGTGCTTGCATAGGAAATCACAAACCTTAACACCAATATTCTTACTAAAGCATAATTACTCATCAACATAACTCACATATCACATCATCATATCTCAAAACTATTACTAAGAATCAAGTTTATTTTGTCCAACGATCTTCATGAAAGTTTTTATTATATCTTTCAGAGTAGAGCCTCGCACATGACGATGAACGCACATGACGATGAACGCCGAGATGTGAAGGAAGGAGTTTGGGGCTAGATCATGGAAATCCATCACGTAATAAAACATGAGGCCGTGGACGAAGGGGTGAAGAGGAAACCCTAGCCCGCGGAGGAAGTGGGGTATGAATACTACTCTCTCGCCAGGCTCCGGGGTAGGTGTGACCTCACCCTTGTTGGGGAGCCTGTGCACGATGTTCGCAGACAGATACCCCGCGCCTCAGAGCCCCTTGACGTCCTTCTCAGTAACGGAGGAGGCCTCCCACTTGCCCTTGGAACCAGATCCAGACATGGCTGGGGAGGTTAGTGGCGGGGGTAATGGTTGAGATTTCAGGAACTGGAGCTGAGAGGAAGGGAAGGCAAGAGCTAGGAGAAAGGCGTGGGAGAAAGAGAAGGAATCTTTACCCTCTTATATAGGCGGTGAAATGCCAAACGCCACCCCTCTCGAGCTTTAAAACTCGCCAGTTCCTGAAGAGATCATGCGAATGGCACGGTTGGGTTACCCAAAACCGTATTGATGAGGATCCCGTAATGGGCGGGCACGATCTCTGTTTTGACAAGACGTGCCAATGGAGGCTGTGCCTCGAAACGCGAAGCGAGAGGCGTGGAAACGGTTCGAAATATTAAGAGCCCAGATGCAATGCTTCGCTGAAAAAGTTATCAGTAAAAATACATTGTTTTATTTGGATATATTGCCTTCGTGGCTAAGGGTTGTAACATTTATACAGGGCCGGACATAGTTCCATTGTTTAGAGAATTGTTTCAAAGTGAGGAGGAACCAGCCTTGCAATGCCGAAGACAATCTGCGTGCCGAACACATAGTCATCAAAGACTGGTTCAGGGGCTACTGAGGGAGTCCTGGATTAGGGGGTCCTCAGGTGTCCGGGCTATTTGACATGGGCAGGACTGATAGGCCGTGAAGATACAAGCAGAAGACTTTCCCCCGTGTCCGGGAAGGACTCCCCTATGCGTGGATGGCAAGATTGGTGTCCAGATATGTTATTTCCTTCCCTCACAAACCGACCATGTACAACCCTAGGTCCCTCCGGTGTGTATATAAATCGGAGGGTTTAGTCCATCGAGGCTATCCGAATTCTCATAGGCTAGACAACTAGGGTTCATCCATTACGATCTCGAGGTAGATCAACTCTTGTAACCCCTATACTCATCGAATATAATCAAGCAGGAAGTAGCGTTTTACCTCCTTTAAGAGGGCCTGAACCTGGGTAAACATTGTGTCCCCCTTGTCTCCTATTACCATTGATCCTCAGCGCACAGTTCGGGACCCCCTACCCGAGATCTGCCCGTTTTGACACTGCAACGAGCCATTAGTCTCATCGAACCGCACATCTACAGTTTCAACCACTTTATAGTGAAAGAGGTTGAAGACTTTGTAGGTGTGTGAATCCTTTCCGTGACCAAGCATAAAACCTTCATGTGGTTTTGGTGCAAATTTTGAAGTGTGATGTGGATCCTTGATCCAGCACCTAGCACCAAAGACCTTGAAACAACTGACATTTGGCTCCTTACCAGTCAGGAGCTCATAAGATGTCTTCTTGAAGAACTTATGAAGATAAACTCTGTTGATGATGTGGCAAGTAGTATCAATGGCTTCATGTCAGAACTTCCTTGAGTCTTGTACTCATCAAGCATCGTACATGCCATCTCAATGAGGGTTCTGTTCTTTCGCTCCATGATGCCATTCTGCTGAGGTGTGTATGGAGCAGAGAACTCATGTGTGATGCCCAATGTATCAAGATAAGTGTCAAGGCCGGTGTTCTTGAATTCTGTGCCGTTGTCACTCCTGATGTGCTTGATCTTGATGCCATAATTTGTCATGGCATGATTGGCGAAGCGTCTGAAGACATCCTGCACTTCAGTCTTGTAGAGAATTATGTGCACCCATGTGTATCTTGAATAATCATCAACAATAACGAAGCCATAAAGATGTGCAGTGGTAGTAAGGGTAGAGTAATGAGTAGGGACAAATAAGTTCATGTGAAGCAGCTCGAAGGGGCGTGATGTAGTCATGATTGTATTCGAGGGATGCTTGGCCCTTGTCATCTTCCCGGCTTCACAAGCACCACATAGATGATCCTTCTTGAACTTGACACCCTTGATGCCAATGATATGCTTCTTCTTCACGAGAGTGTGCAAGTTCCTCATACCCGCATGTCCTAGCTTTCGATGCCAGAGCCAGCACTCTGAAGCTTTTGCTAGAAGACATGTGACAAGCTGTGGTCCTGTAGAGAAATCTACCATATACAGATCGTCTCTTCGATACCCTTCGAAGACTAGACATTTGTCAGATTCCATAAGCACAAGGCAACGATATTTCCCAAATATCACAATCATGTTCAGATCACAAAGCATTGAGACAGACATTAAGTTGAATCCAAGGGATTCAACAAGCATCACTTTATCCATGTGTTGATCCTTTGAGATTGCAACTCTACCTAGGCCCAATACCTTGCTTTTATCAGTGTCAGCGAACGTGATGTGACTTTTGTCAAACGGACGTAGGGTTGAGTCCATAAGAAGACTTCGATCACCAGTCATGTGGTTAGTGCATCCACTGTCGATAAGCCACCCAGTAGCCTTCGGAGCCGTACCCAATAGTGCAGTTAGGGGGATAGGCTTCACGAAGAGAAGTGTGAAGCGCAAAAATTTGACGAACAAGCATACTATCAAAGTTCAGATCCTTGTTAGGTAAGATAGGATGTTTGTCAAGAAACCCTGGGACGAAATATATAGTAAGACCATTCTGGCACTTTATCTTGCGTCCCACAAGATGTTTTAGGTCCCCAACATTAGCGCTAGAAGCCTTTGATTTCCGTCTGGAGACCTTTCCCTGCAAAAGAAAGTTAATTCTTCTTAACCACCCACATCTTCAGGGGTGGCTTAGAAGCAATGAGTCTAAGTGCAGCATCTGAGAACTTTGGCTTTGGAGCCCTAGCAAATAGCCTTGCAGGAGGTGAATAATACTCATAAGAATATGCAGAAAAGTTCTTTGTTTTATGAACATAGCGGTTTGAAGAAACACGCTCATATTCATGAGTCTGAGTATGGTTTCCCTGCAAAACATTGGCGTTAGGGTGACCTTGTGAGGTCCTCTGTCTGTATGAAGCCTTTGGACCATATGAAGCCTTAGGTCTGGGGTTTGTCTTCTTCCTAGGTGGTGTCATGACGACATTCACGGGAAGCTTCTCAAGACAAATTTTGGGCACCCAGATCTTCTTCAAAGGTGGTCCATTCCTGCAGTTAGTACCAATAAACCTGGCAAACACTTCACCATTCTGATTCTTAATCAGCTTATAATTGGCGTCAAAGGATTCATCAATGATAATGGGGTTAGCACAAGTGAAGCCAGATAAGGTGGGTGGGTCCACTAAAGGGCCCTTTGCAGCAACCCATGTGGTTTTGGGGTACTGCTCAGGCTTCCAGTAAGAACCATCAACATTCATTTTCCTCTAGAACCCAACACCCTCTTTCCTAGGGTTTCGGTTCAGAATCTGTTTCTTGAGGACATCACATAGTGTCTGATGCCCTTTGAGGCTTTTGTACATGCCTATTTCAAGCAATGTCTTCAACCTGGCATTCTCATCAGCAATAGTAGTGGTATCCTCAGTAGAGGGGTTAGTTACCACATTAAGAGTTGAAGATATTGCAACTTAAGAGGCAATGGAATATTCAGTGTAACATCCCAAATTTTCAATTTCGAATGTTATACATAGGTCATCATATGCATATCATATTTTATTTGCATTTTGGTTTTGATCCTAGAAATTCTAAGAAACCCAAGGACCCACGGAGAGAGTTGGGGATTTCATTATTTTAATCTTTGAATTTTTCTCAAATTTGAAAATAGGATCATTTTGGTTTTAATAATTTTTCTCTCCAAATATAAAAAATAAAAGAGAGGAGATAATATGACTTCTCCAAAATAAAAGAAATATTGGAGGAAAAATGTTAAAATCAAATAATAATTTTATTTGGATTTTTATTGCTATTTTATATGAATTAGAAAAATATGCATTTTTTCAAAATTGCATTTTAGGCGAGAAAAATGTCCACTATGTTCTAAATATTTCATTTAGACGGCAAAAATTATTTTTGGCATTTTTAGAATTTTTTTTGTATTTATTTAGGATTTTTCTTTTTGGCGGAGTTTATTTTAAAAAAAAATCCCGGACCGAACTGGGCTGAAGGCCCAGCCGGCCCGATGCGCCGCTACCTTCCCCGCCTCGCCCCGCCGTGCCCTCGCCGGACTCCCGAGGGAGTCCGAGCTCGCCACGCCCCGCCGCCCGACCCCCCCCCAATCGGACCGCCGCCACCCCCTCCTCTTTAAAAGGGCCGGCCCCGAACCCTCTGCCCTCGTCCCGCCCCGCCGCCGCAACCACCACCGCCGCAGCCGCCGCCCCACGCCGCCTGCTGCCGCCGCCGCCCCACGCCGCCCGCTGCCGCGCCGACGCCGCCGCTCGCCGGAATCCCGCCGCCGCCGTTGAATTCATCGCCGCCGGTTGTTTTCGATTTTAGTTATAAACCGTCGGTTTTTTTAAAACCCTAGATCAGTTTTTTTATTAGATCAGTTCGGTTTTCTCGGTTTTCTTCGGTTTAGGTTAATTAACGAACGTTCGTTCGTTAGTTCGTTTTAACAAACCGCCGCCGCCGTTGAGTTCATCGCCGCCGGTTGTTTTCGGTTTTAGGTATAAACCGTCGGTTTTTTAAAACCCTAGATCAGTTTTTTTATTAGATCAGTTCGGTTTTCTTGGTTTT
Source organism: Aegilops tauschii subsp. strangulata (assembly GCF_002575655.3). Classification (NCBI taxonomy): domain Eukaryota; kingdom Viridiplantae; phylum Streptophyta; class Magnoliopsida; order Poales; family Poaceae; genus Aegilops; species Aegilops tauschii. The sequence continues at coordinate 260,452,241 of NC_053041.3, read as the reverse complement.
CTTCGGTTTAGGTTAATTAACGAACGTTCGTTCGTTAGTTCGTTTTAACAAACAAATTCACCCGTTTGCCTCTGTTAGCGAACGTTCGCGCGGTAGTTTTTTCTTTTTATTTTATTTTCGGCCAGGGACCTATCCGCGATTATTTTTATCACATATTAGCCCCTGATCTTCGAACCCTCGTAACTTTTTAACCGTTCGTCCAAATCTAGTGAAACCAACGCCAAAATTTTCGTCTCGAGCCCCTCTTTCTGGTTAATCAACTTGAACATGATTTTGACAATTTAAAATTTGGTTTCAAGCAGATTTGAATTCGAAGTTCTTTTGACCGTAGTTTGAGTTTCGTAGCTCCGATTTAGTTGATTGTTTTTGCAAATCGAAGCTCTTCAGTTGAACTTTCAGATTGGATCTTCTTATTTGAGTTTTACCCTTGCATCTATTCTTGATTGCTTATGTCTATTGTTTGTTTGCTATAGAATTTCCGGAGTGCGAAGCGTGCTACTACGAGTCTCTAGGGTTTGCAGATCGTTAGCAAGGCAAGTAACACATTGATCATACCCCTTTATTACCCAGTTTTTATGCATTAGTTACAATCCTCAAACACTGCATGATTAGGATGTGATTAACATGTGGGAATTGGGAAGTAGACGGAGAGGTAGAACGTATTGCCCATTTATTATCAAACCCCTGGGAGTTACTTCTACGTTATGCTTATATTGCTATGCTATGCTCGTAGGCGTGGTTTGGTTTGAGTGATCCATGATAGATGTGAGATTGTTAATTAATGGTTAACTTAAGGTGGCTACTTAAATACACATCTGGGTGGATTGGTTGCGGGCACCTGGGGATATACCAGTGTTGTCTTTTGGTTCGCCACCCAGGCTCAAAGGGATCATAAGATTATTCATGCTAAAAACTTCCGTGTGCAGCCACAAGCTATTATGGTCTCTAGCAGAGTTGAGTATGTTGCATGACCTCTTTCAGTGGTAGGCTAGCAGATGTAGGGGAAAGTAGGTGTAACTGTCTACCCAGAGTAAAGAGTTAGTGCTTCTGAAAGACTGTGTCTCGGTCATCCGTTTCTCAAACATCCTATAGTGCGAGAAATCCAATGGAGGAGATCGAGTCTTGTGTGGAAAAGTGCGCAAACCTTTGCAGAGTGTACAAACTAATCATGGTTAGCCGTGTCCCCGGTTATGGACATCTTGAGTATCTGGTTCTTGGATTATCATGTTGATCTCAACACTCTAAATTAATTTGTTGGGTTGTTAATTACTATTTAATGGGGATTGAGATGGGGTTACCATTCTCAATGTTTATCAACTACCATGATAGTTAAATAAAATTTATTCCTTTGTAGTAGGGAAAAATTGGCTTTTCGCAAAATATTAACCATAGAGCTTTCCACCAGCAATATATGCATGTAGTGATAGCATTTATTCCGTTCATTGCTCTACTGTGTTATATTGCCAGCATATTCCATGTGCTGACCCATTTCGGGCTGCAACGTATCATATTGCAGACTTTTCAGATGAAGAGTAAGGTGCGCTAGGTCATTGTCGTTCACTTAGCTATGCCGTTGGAGTTGATGGACTCACTTTACCTTCCAAGCCTTCCACTGTTATCATATTTAGATGGCCTTAAGCCATATTATTGTAATAAGTTCTCTTCCGAGACATTCGATGTGATAAGTGTGTGATTGAACTCTGTTATAAATCCTTCAAGTACTGTGTGTGTCAGCATTACTGATCCAGGGATGACACTTATACACAGAGATTTGACCGTATGAGGTTAGATCGCTACAAGATGGTATCAGAGCACACGCTGATTGTAGGACACGACCACTAAGATAAGACATAGGTCACTCTTCTCTACTCATTTCTGACTCCTCTCCATTTTCCACTCTATATGATGGCGGGCTCAACGAACAAGTTTGCACAACTGGATGAAGACACACCATTTGGACGACACTTGCAGGAAGTCACTAGGTACCTGAACATAGGAATACGAAGCTTCACCGGGATCTACACCGCCACTTTACCAGAAGAGGAGCGTTGGATGATTCGAGTTCAAGTTCCAGGAAGGACATTCATGCCAGTTACTGAGCCCATAATGTTTTCCTTTGATGCACCAACCTGGAGTCTAGGTAAGAGCATGCCAGCCCACATCGCCATGGGATGTATCGGCGAAGTTTATCACAAAGATCTTAAGGACACCATCTACCAGATATGTGGGCGCCAAGATGAGAAATGGGAGATGATCAGCACCAGGAGGGACATGTCCATTGCAGCTTTCATCCAGGAGTTAAACCAGCACATTCGTCGCCAGGAGAACCAAATGTGCGCAAGCATGTTAGACCTGAAGAAGGTGATGACCAGGAACATGGAGCTAGAAGAGGAACTCAAGTCTACACGCGATGGATATGAGGAGGAAATTGCAATACTAGTGGAGAAGAATGACGACCTAACAAGGAGGCTAGGAGTATTCATGGGAGACCCCTCGCTAGGAGGAGATGACAACCATCCCCAGGACTACATCATCATCGACGACACCGACTACGACCCTGACAGTAGGGATGATAATTATGAAGACGAAGCTGGAGCGGATATCATGGAGTCTTCTGCCGATCAAAATTTCTAGTCGACCACCATATTATCAGTAGTATCTCCCCATGTATATAGTAGTAGTCCGAGCACTGTAACGATAGTTAGATCGATTGTATGCCCTTGTTTGAATTGAGTGGTGTGATATGAATGTGTTTGTCTCATGTGCAAATGGGTAGTGCTTTCTCATTAGACCTCAGTCTATTCTAATCTCTCCCCTCTAAACCCATCAGATGCCTCCGAGATGTGACCCCGGATTTGTCTTCCCACCGGAGCTCACTTAGTTGATCCAACAGCAGAATGCCTTGATGTAGCTACTAGTCCAGAACCAAGGCAACAACAACAACAACAACAACCCACCGCCACCACCTCGAGTTGACAACTTAGCCCGTTTTTCTGAGGTTGCAACCGCTGGTGTTTTCTAGTAGGACCGAGCCGATAGTTGCTGATGACTGGCTATGGATGATTGGAAGGGAGTTGACCACCGCAGGCTGCACAGATGCAGAGAAGGTGCGTTTGCCACACATCAATTTGATGGACCCGTAGCCTCATGGTGGGAGAATTACACAGCCACTTTCCCCATAGCCAATGTCACTTGGGAGCAGTTTCAGCAAGCATTCCGCACAGCACATGTCTCAACTGGAGCTATGAGCATGAAGAAGCGTGAGTTTCGCAACTTACGCCAGGGAAACCGTACTGTGGGGCAGTACGTGGATGAGTTCAGCAAGTTAGCCCGCTATGCCCCAGATGATGTGGCCACAGACACCGCGAAGCAGGAGAAGTTTACGGAAGGGTTGAATGATGAGCTGAGTATGCAGTTGATGGTAGCAACATTTGCTACCTACCAGGACTTGGTAGATAGGGCTCTTATGATTGAAGGGAAGCAGCAACAGATAGAGAGCCGCAAAAGGAAGTATGGACAAGGGAAGTACAATTTAGGAGCTCAGCAGAAGCCTCGTTTTACCCCGAACTCAGGAGGATATACCCATAACCATGGAGGCCATACCCACAATGGAGGAAGTTCGCATAACCACAGTGGCCCCAAGAATGGAAATGGGAATGAAGCAGGCAGCAACCAGAACCGCTCTAACCCAGCCACACCCGCCAAGAAGGACCAAAGTCACATTACATGTTTCAAGTGCGGGAAGACTGGACACTATGCCAATGAGTGTCCTGAAGCAAAGAATGGAAATGGCAATGGAAGCTCTAGGAAGAAGCCCAACCCTTTCAATAGGGGACAAGTGAACCACGTTAACGTGGAGGAGGTTGAAGAGCAGCCAGATGCAGTTATAGGTAAGTTTTTGGTTAAGTCATTTACTGCAATCGTTCTTTTTGATACTGGTGCATCTCATTCATAGATTTCAAGGGGATTTGTGGATAAGTATAAGTTGCCCACCAAGGTTCTTAGAACACCTATGTTAGTAAGCTCGCCAGGAGCGGAGTATATGGCAAGCCAAGGATGTTTTCAGATGCCATTTGCCATAGGTAGGCACGTGTTCCCCTCAGACTTAATAATTCTGGAGTCGCAAGGATTGGATGTGATACTAGGCACGGATTGGCTATCGATGTATGAAGGAAACATCGATTGTGCCAGTAAGTCAATTATGCTCACCACCCCGGAGGGAAAAAGGATTAAGTATGTACCCAAACATGCGCGAAAGAGGACCCAAGTAAATTCCCTCTCAGGAGTTGTTCAGAAGGAAGTGCCTGTTGTGAAGGATTACCCGGATGTATTTCCAGAGGAACTACCTGGAATGCTGCCGGATCGAGACATTGAGTTTTTGATAGAACTGTTGCCAGGCACTGGACCGATATCGAAGAGGCCATACCGGATGCCCGCAAATGATCTGGAGGAGATTAAGAAGCAGATTAAAGAGTTATTGGAGAAATGATACATTCGACGAAGTTCGTCACCGCGGGGAGCCCCAGTGCTCTTGGTTGAGAAGAAGGATGGATCGTTGAGAATGGTTGTTGATTATCATGCATTGAATGAAGTGACGATCAAGAACAAGTATCCAGTACCGATGATCAATGATTTGTTTGACCAGTTGCAAGGAGCTAAAGTATTCTCCAAGATCGATCTGCGATCAGGATACCACCAGTTGAAGATTCGAGAACAGGATATACCTAAGACAGCTTTCACCACAAGGTACGGGCTATATGAGTATACGGTTATGTCATTTGGATTGACTAATGCCCCTGCCTATTTCATGAGTATGATGAATAATGTGTTCATGGAGTTCTTGGATCAGTTTGTTGTGGTGTTCATTGATGATATCTTGGTATACTCGAAGAATGAAGAGGAACACAATTCAAGGAGCATTTGTGTTTAGTTCTCGAGAAGCTCAGGGAACATCAGTTGTATGCCAAGTTCAGCAAGTGTGAGTTTTGGTTGAAGGAAGTTGGATTTCTTGGACATGTTATATCAGGAGAAGGTGTAGCAGTAGATCCTACCAAGGTTCAGTCTGTCACTGATTGGCTAGCACCCACCTCAGTTGGAGAGATCCGCAGTTTTCTAGGACTCGCGGGATATTACCGGAGATTCATTGAGAATTTTTCCAAGATTGCGAAGCCTATGACGGAGTTGTTGAAGAAGGATACCAAGTTCAAATGGAAAGATGAATGTGAGGCAAGTTTTCAGGAGCTGAAGAAACGTCTAGTTACAGCCCCAATGCTGATTCTGTTGGATATACGCAAGGATTTCCAAGTGTATTGCGATGCTTCTCGCTTAGGACTTGGAGGTGTACTTATGCAAGACGGAAGAGTTGTTTCATATGCCTCACGTCAGCTTCGACCGCATGAGTTAAATTATGTCATGCATGATTTGGAGTTAGCAGCTGTAGTGCATGCACTCAAGACCTAGAGACATTTTCTTATTGGAAATCATTGTGATGTGTACACGGATCATAAGAGCTTGAAGTACATTTTCACCCAGAAGGAGATGAATCTCAGGCAAAGGAGATGGTTGGAGCTTATAAAGGATTATGATATGAAGTTGCATTATCATCCAGGCAAGGCCAATGTTGTAGCAGACGCTTTGAGCCGAAAGAGTTATGCCAATACCCTCGTGAGCGGAATATTATCTAAGGAGTTAGCAGAAGATCTCAGGGAGCTACGTTTGGAGATAGTCCCTAGAGGTTTTGTTGAAGTGATGGAGGTTCAGTCGACATTATTAGGAAAGATTCGAGAAGCTTAGAAGGATGATAAGGAAATTGCTGAGATAAAGGAGAAAATGAGCAAAGGAAAATCCAAGGGTTTTCGTGAGGATGAGCACGACACTTTGTGGTTTGAGGACCGTGTTTATGTGCCCAATAATGCAGAGATCAGGAAGTTAATACTTCAGGAAGCTCATGACTCGCCATACTCGATACACCCCGGAAACACCAAGATGTATTTGGATTTGAAGGAGCATTTCTGGTGGACAGGAATGAAGAAGGATATTGCTGAGTATGTAGCTGTATGTGATGTATGTCAGAGAGTGAAGGTAGAACATCATAAGCCAGAAGGATTACTGCAGCCTATACCGATACCCGAATGGAAGTGGGACAAGCTTGGCATGGATTTCATCACCAGATTGCCCAGGACCCGATCGGGATATGATTCTATCTGGGTAGTAGTGGATCGTTTAACCAAAGGGCTCACTTTATCCCAGTGAGAACCACTTATACAAGTGCAAAGTTGGCCAAGTTATATATGACTAGGATCATATGTCTGCATGGAGTTCTGACGACCATCGTATCAGATCGAGGGACCCAGTTTACTTCGAAGTTTTGGAATCAGCTACACCAGACTTTGGGTACCAGGCTAGAGTTTAGTAGAGCCTTTCATCCACAGACAGATGGACAGACCGAGAGAGTCAATCAGATTCTGGAGGACAACCTACCCTACGCGGAGTTCTCATACAACAACAGCTACCAGGCCAGTTTGAAGAAGGCACCTTTCGAAGCTTTGTATGGAAGGAGGTGCAGGACACCGTTGATGTGGGATGAAGTTGGAGACCGTCAGTTGTTTGGACCTGATTTGATTAAAGAGTCCGAAGAGAAGGTTAAATTGATTCGCGATAGCCTGAAGGTAGCTCAGTCCAGGCAGAAGAGTTATGCAGACTCAAAACACAAGGAGGTAGTCTATGAAATCGGAGACAGAGCATATCTTCGAGTGTCACCTCTGCGAGGAGTTAAACGCTTTGGAGTTAAGGGAAAGTTAGCCCCGAGATTTGTAGGACCATACCGAGTTTTGGAACGTATGGGAGAAGTGGCCAACAATTTGGAGTTGCCCGAAGGACTGTCAAGAGTTCATGATGTGTTTCACGTTTCCCAGTTGAAGAAGTGCCATGCTGAGATGGCCGATATTCCTTTGACAGGTACAGTGCCCCTGGAAGCAATTCAATTGGATAGTGATCTGACCTACGAGGAGAAACCGGTCAAGATTCTCGAGTTTGCCAGCCGAGTCACACGCAACAAGGTTATCAAGTTTTGCAAAGTTCAGTGGAGCCACCATACCAAGGATGAAGCCACCTGGGAACGAGAGGACGATCCATGGAAAGACCACCCACACCTATTTTCTAGCCAACCCGAATCTCGAGGGAGAGATTCATCTTAAGGGGGTAGGTTTGTAACATCCGAAATTTTCAATTTGGAATGTTATACATAGGTCATCATATGCATATCATATTTTATTTGCATTTTGGTTTTGATCCTAGAAATTCTAAGCAACTCAAGGACCCACGGAGTGAGTTGGGGATTTCATTATTTTCATCTTTGAATTTTCTCAAATTTGAAAATAGGATCATTTTGGTTTTAATAATTTTTCTCTCGAAATAATATTTCCAAATATAAAAAATAAAAGAGAGGAGATAATATGACTTCTCCAAAATAAAAGAAATATTGGAGGAAAAATGTTAAAATCAAATAATAATTTTATTTGGATTTTTATTGCTATTTTATTTGAATTAGAAAATATGCATTTTTCAAAATGCATTTTAGGCCAGAAAAATGTTCACTATGTTCTAAATATTTTATTTAGACGGTGAAAATTGTTTTTGGCATATTTAGATTTTTTTTATATTTACTTAGGATTTTTCTTTTCGGCGGGGTTTATTAAAAAAATCTCGCACCGAACTGGGCCGAAGGCCCAGCCGGCCCGCTGCGCCGCCGCCTTCCCCGCCTCGCCCCGCCGTGCCCTCGCCGGACTCCCGAGGGAGTCCGAGCTCGCCACGCCGCGCCGCCCGTCCCCCTCCCCAAGTCGGACCGCCGCCACCCCCCTCCTCTCTAAAAGGGCCGGCCCCGACCCCTCTTCCCTCGTCTCGCCCCGCAGCCACAAACACCGTCGCCGCAGCCGCCGCCCCGCGCCGCCCGCTGCCCCGCCGTGCCGCGCCGCCGCCTTGCCGCGCCGCCGCCGCCGCTCACTGGAATCCCGCCGCCGCCGTTGAGTTCGTCGCCGCCGGTTTTTTTTCTGTTTTAGGTATAAACCGTCGTTTTTTTAAAACCCTAGATCGGTTTTTTTATTAGATCGGTTCGGTTTTCTTCGGTTTACGTTAATTAACGAACGTTCGTTCGTTAGTTCGTTTTAACAAACAAATTCGCCCGTTTGCCTCTGTTAGCGAACGTTCGCGCCGTAGTTTTTTCTTTTTATTTTATTTTCGGCCAGGGACCTATCCGCGATTATTTTTATCACAGATTAGCCCCTGATCTTCAAACCCTTGTAACTTTTTAACCGTTCGTCCACCAGTGAAACCAACGCCAAAATCTTCGTCTCGTGCCCCTCTTTCTGGTTAATCGACTTGAGCATGAGTTTTACAATTTAAAATTTGGTTTCAAGCAGATTTGAATTCGAAGTTCTTTTGACCGTAGTTTGAGTTTCGTAGCTCCGATTTAGTTGATTCTTTTTGTAAATCAAAGCTCTTCAGTTGAACTTTCAGATTGGATCTTCTTATTTGAGTTTTACCCTTGCATCCATGCTTGATTGCTTACGTATGCTATTGTTTGTTTGCGATAGAATTTCCGGAATGCGAAGCGTGCTACTACGAGTCTCTAGGGTTTACAGATCATCAGCAAGGCAAGTAACACATTGATCATACCCCTTTATCACCCAGTTTTTATGCATTAGTTACAATCCTCAAACACTGCATGATTAGGATGTGATTAACAAGTGGGAATTGGGAAGTAGACGAAGAGGTAGAACCTATTGCCCATTTATTATCAAACCCCTGGGAGTTACTTCTACGTTATGCTTATATTGCTATGCTATGCTCGTAGGCGTGGTTTGGTTTGAATGATCCATGACAGATGTGAGATTGTTAATTAATGGTTAACTTAAGGTGGCTACTTAAATACACATCTGGGTGGATTGGTTGCGGGCACCTGGGGATATACCAGTGTTGTCTTTTGGTTCGCCACCCAGGCTCAAAGGGATCATAAGATTATTCATGCTAGAAACTTCCGTGTGCAGCCACAAGCTATTATGGGCTCTAGCAGAGTTGAGTATTTTGCATGACCTCTTTCAGTGGTAGGCTAGCAGATGTAGGGGAAAGTAGGTGTAACTGTCTACCCAGAGTAAAGAGTTAGTGCTTCTGAAAGACTGTGTCTCAGTCATCCGTTTCTCAAACATCCTGTAGTGCGAGAAATCCAACGGAGGAGATCAAGTCTTGTGGGGAAAAGTGCGCAAACCTCTGCAGAGTGTACAAACTAATCATGATTAGCCGTGTCCCCAGTTATGGACATCTTGAGTATCTGGTTCTTGGATTATCATGTTGATCTCAACACCCTAAATTAATTTGTTGGGTTGTTAATTACTGTTTAATGGGGATTGAGATGGGTTTACCATTCTCAATGTTTATCAACTACCATGATAGTTAAATAAAATTTATTCCTTCACAGTAGGGAAAAATTGGCTTTTCGCAAAATATTAACCATAGAGATTTCCACCAGCCATATATGCATGTAGTGATAGCATTTATTCTGTTCATTGCTCTACTGTGTTATATTGCCAGCATATTCCATGTGCTGACCCGTTTCGGGCTGCAACGTATCATGTTGCAGACTTTTCAGACGAAGAGTAAGGTGCGCTAGGTCGTTGTCGTGCACTCAGCTATGCCATTGGAGTTGATGGACTCACTTTATCTTCCAAGCCTTCCGCTGTTATCGTATTTAGATGGCCTTAAGCCATATTATTGTAATAAGTTCTCTTTTGAGACATTCGATGTAATAAGTGTGTGATTGCACTCTGTTATAAATCCTTGAAGTAATGTGTTTGTCAGCATTACCGATCTAGGGATGACACTTATACATAGAGATTTGACCGTTTGAGGTCGGATCGCTACATTCAGCAACAGAGATAGCATTATCAAGCTCAAGACATTTTAAACATGGTGGCACAAAGTCTTCCTGAGCGGAACTGATCTGTTGAGCGAGTAGTGAATCATTCTCCTTTTGAAGATCTTCATGAGACGCTCTCAGTTTCTCTAGATCTTGCTTCCTTTGAAGATAATCGTAGGAAAGCTTCTCATGAGTAGCTGAGAGTGTTTCATGACGAATTTCAAGTTCCTCATACTTAACACAAAGATTTTTAATGTCTTCGATTAAGGACTGAGTTCAATTCATTTCCTCGTCCAACAGGTCATCGCTTTTGTCTAGTGACTTTTGAATATGTTCCATAGCAGTTTGTTGTTCAGTTGCAATTTTAGCAAGAGTCTTATAGCTAGGTTTGGATTCACATTTAGAGTCATCTTCACTAGATGTTTGAAAATAAGCATCGCGTGAGTTTACGTTGGCACCTCGTGCCATGAAGCAGTAGGTAGGAGCAGAGTTGTCCTCATCATCGGCTTCAGCGTCGGTGACGTGACCATTGTCTTCAGTGTTGAAGATGGACTTGGCGACGAATGCCGAAGCTAGAGCCAGGCTTGCCACGCCTGAATTTGACTCCTCCTTAGACTCCACCTCCGCCTCCTCGGAAGCAGACTCCTCCTCTGAATGCATCTCCTTGCCAATGAACGCACGAGCCTTGCCAGATGAGCTCTTCTTGCGAGATGATGACTTTGACGAAGACTTTGAGGATTTCTTCTTCTTGTCGTCAGAATCATATTCCTTGCTCTTCTTCTTCTTCTTCTTCTTCTTCTTCTTCTTCTTCTTTGATTCCTTGTCCCATGGAAGACACTTAGAGATGTAATGGCCTGGCTTCTTGCATTTGTGGCTTGTTCTCTTCTTGTGGTCATGAGAGGAAGCCTCATCATTTCTTGAGCTGGATCTTGAAGACTTTCCAAAGCGATTCTTTTTGGAGAACTTCTGGAACTTCTTCACAAGCATTGCTAGCTCCTTTCCAATGTCTTCAGGATCCTCAGAACTCTAGTTAGATTCTTCTTCAGAGGAGGAAACGACCTTTGCCTTCAAAGCATGGGTTCATCCATAGTTGGGGCCATAGATGTCTCTCTTCTCAGATAGCTGGAACTCATGTGTGTTGAGCCTCTCAAGTATATCAGACAGATCAAGATCTCCGAAGTCAGGACATTCTTGTATCATTAGAGCCAAGGTGTCAAATGAGCTGTCAAGTGATCTCAGAAGCTTCTTCACGATTTCATGCTTGGTGATCTCAGTGGCGCCAAGAGCGCGAAGCTCATTTGTGATATCAGTGAGGCGATCGAACGTGAGCTGGACATTTTCATTGTGGTTCCTCTTGAAGCGGTTGAAGAGATTGCAAAGAACATCAATCCTTGAGTCTCTCTGAGTTGAGACTCCTTCGTTGACCTTGGACAGCCAGTCCCAGACTAGCTTCGTAGTTTCCAATGCACTCACACGGCCATACTATCCTGTGGTCAAATGACCACAGATGATGTTCTTGGCGGTTGAGTCCAGTTACGCGAACCTCTTGACATCAGCAGCGGTGACACCTTCACCGACCTTGGGAATGCCTGTCTTGACGACATACCAGAGGTCAATGTCAATGGCTTCAAGATGCATGCGCATCTTATTCTTCCAGTAGGGGTAATCAGTGCCATCGAAGACTGGGCATGCAGCGGAGACTATGATTATCCCTGCAGTCGACATAGCTAAAACTCCAGGTGGTTAAGCCGAATCACACAGAATAAGGGAGCACCTTGCTCTGATACCAATTGAAAGTGCTTGTTATCGACTAGAGGGGGGTGAATAGGCGATTTTTATGAAAGTATTCAAAAGACGAGATCTTTGAAGATAGACAGTTGATATGAGCCTATATGATATGCATCGGAAGATAAACTACACTAGACAAGCCATAGTCAAGTAAGCAGAATAGTGAAAGCACGAAGACTAACAAAAGCTAGATAGTATGGATCAGAATGGAAGATAATATGAAGTCAAACAGGTAATAGTCTTCAACTAGTGAAGTCAATCAGATCAGGCAAGCAAGCAATGACTTCACGAAGACAAACTGAAATGTAAAGGAAGTAGGGGATAGAACCAGTTGCTTGGTGAAGACAAG